>NC_072380.2:152475000-153717500 GCF_028885625.2 Pongo pygmaeus
AGCCAGGGTAGCGTCCCGCCCAGTGGAGCCTCCAGGTGACTCTGGACTCTGTGAGATGGTTAATCTTATGGGTCAGCTCAATTGGGCTATGGGGCCCAATTGTTTGGTCAAACACCAGTATAGATGTTGCTATATAAAGGCTTGTATTATATGATTAGCATTTAAATCAGTAGACTTTGAGTAAAGCAGATTAACCTCAATAAGGTAGGTAGGCCTCATCTGATCACTTGAACGCCTGAACAGAACAAAAGACTGACTGCCCTTGAGCAAGAGGGAATTCTGTCAGCAGACACACCTCTGACTTGAACTGCAATGTTGGCTCTTCCCTGGGTCTCCAGCCTGATGGCCTTCAAAGTTAAACTACATAAGCTCTTCTCTGGGTCTCCTGCCTACTGGACCACCCTTCAGATTCTGGATTTCCCAGTCTCCTTAACTTCATGATCCAATTCCTTAAAATAAATCGATCTCTCCCTATATATATACACATACATATGTATATTTTTATATATATAGTATGTGCACACATAAATCAGTAAATAAGACAATCTGTGTATGTATACATACATGCACATACATACACACCATATTGGTTCTGTTTTTCCAGCGAACTCTGACCAATATATACACCCACAGTAATCACAACTACAAATGCAGACACACAAATACCACCACAATCGCACAAGTAAGGACCACCCAGCTGAGCCCAATTAGCTCAGAACCATGAGGAAGTCATGAACAGTGGTTCTAAATTATTAGGGTCCAGGCACAGTGGCTCATGTCTGTAATCCCAGCACTTTGGGAGGCTGAGGCAGGTGGATCACCTGAGGTCAGGAGTTCGAGAACAGTCTGGCCAACATGGTGAAACTCCGTCTCTACTAAAAATACAAAAAATTAGCTGGGTGTGGTTGCAGACACCTGTAGTCCCAGCTACTTGGGGAGGCTAAGGCAGGAGAATCACTTGAACCTGGGAAGTAGAGGTTGCAGTGAGCCGAGATTGTGCTGCTGTATTCCAGCCTGGGTAACAAGGGTGAAACTTCGTCTCAAAAAAATAAAATAAAATAAACTATTAGGAACTGGTGGGGCTTGTTATACAATGAGATCATGGGAAGACTCAGATAAAATGGGTTGTCTTGCTCATAACTGAGAGCATCTTCACAATACATTGTCCACCCTCTTTTAACTTACAACTTTTTCTGTGAGGTCTTGACAGTTGAGGCTTATTTTATTCTCTCCAGTTTCCTCTAGAGACTCTACTTCATTGGAGAATATTTGCTTTGTTTTTCCCAGACTAATTTTCTCTTCTGACCTTCTAAATACTCTAAATATCTGTAGAGAATCTCGATCGATTCGGATGAAAAGACAAAGAGCAAATTCCCTTTCAACCCTGATTCTGCAATGATTCCTGATGTAACCATTAGAAGTTCAAAACAGGACTTTTCACAAGAATACACTAGCATTGAAAACATTTCACCATTGGATTGGTCATTTTAGCAGGACTTGGGGATGGTCACATTAAGCATAACTGGTCATCCTCAGGGCTTAAAACATATTTGTGTTGTGAATCTCTACTAAGCATATTAATATCAACTATTGTGCCTTCACTGTGAGGTGGATCACTTGTAAACACAAACTAGCCCTTCACCTTATTTCATACTGTGTCTGAAATCAGTATATCCCCCCCAGTTTTGTTCATTTGCATTTCCCTGGAATAAAAATGAGGTTAAAGATAAAAGGATAAACAAGTTTGTGAATCTCTTATAAGTAATACATAGATGAATTTAAACCTGAGAGTTAGGTGTTTTGCTTAAAGAGTTTAAATCATTTACACTCTTTTCTACTATGATGGTTCTTTTACAACATTGTGTAGTGCTTTTAATTCTGGTGGTTCATGTATGAAAGCAAGACAGGCTTAGTTATGTGTGGCCTTCAAAGTTACTTCAGAGAGCTTTTTTCAAAAAAATGACAGTATGTAAGCCAAGTAAGCAATGCTATAATTGGGTTAATTATAGCATCTAAGTCATAGTATTTTTGCAAGCATTAGATAATGTACATGTATAACCCTTGACTCCACATATTATGAGTTAAATCTAGACAGTTTCAATACTTGAATTCTACTTTTAAACTATATGCTTGTACAGAGAATTTGTTACTTAATCTGGAATCTAAGAAATAATCTGCATCAAACTATTGCAAAAATTTGAAGTGTGCAAAAGCAAACTGTTATTTGAGAGTGCCTTAGTCTGTGCAGGCTGCCACAACAAGACCAAAGACTTGCATGGTTTATAATCAGCAGAGACATTTCCTATACTTCTGGAGGCTGGAATTCTAAGCTCCAGGGTGCCAGCATATTTGAGCTCTGGCGAGGGCCCTGTTACAAGTTGCAGATAGCCAACTTTTTCTTGTAATGTCACATGGAAGAAAGAGGGTTGGAAAGCCCTCTGGCTTCCTTTCCTAAGAGGACAAATACCATTTAGGGAGGGCTCCACCACCAAAATGCCTCACCTCCTAACACCATCACCTAGGGGTTAGGTCTCAATATGTGAGTTTCAGGGGCACACAAACATTCAGTCCATTACAGAGGGACTTCCAAGGAACCAAGCAACCTAATATGTCCCACCCTTACATTCCCCACTGGTTTGGGAATGCATTTGAAGAATTTGTAAAACAGAATTCTAATGTATCAGCCTCACTGCTGACAAAGGCAGAGCTGGAGGATGTGACTTCGTGTCAGAGCCAAAAATTAAGCCACAAAATTAAACGAACACACTCCATGGAAGTGTGGGACAGGGCCTGGCCCTGAAGGAGCAGAGGAGAAGGCTGTTCTCCTTTGGCAGACTGGGGACCCCCAGGGAGGAGAGGAGGAGTCTGAGCTGAGCATGTCCAGTTCATTGTTCCAAAATTGACCAGTCAGTCAAGTCATTCTCCCTTCTTGATGCAAAAGGACAAGCTTGGTCAAAGCCAGGAGTTAACATTAACTGAGATTTTTCTATCTAGGAGGAAATGTTCCAAGTGGAAGAGCACCCGTCATGCTCATCTTTTCATAGGGAAATCAAATGATAGCTGCGATGGAGCATCTGACACACAAACTCTCCTGGGGTTCTCGGGCCTCACCTTCTTCTTCGTCACCTTCACTGTGTCCTTTTCCCTGGCTCAACCGCTCCTGGAAAGTCCCTTGGGGTTTGCTCCTTGGTCCTATTCTCCATTCTCCCTCACCTTCTTAAGTGAGCTTATTGAGAGCTTTAAATACCAGAAAAAGATTGAAAGCTCCTCACTTAATTTTCTATATCAAGTGTAACTTTCATATCAAAATATAATTAAATGGTTATATTTATGAATATAAATGCAAAACATGGAACACACTAGAATATCAAAATACCAATTATAGGCTGGGCATGGTGGCTCACACCTGTAATCCCAGCACTTTGGGAAGCCCAAGGTGGGTGGATCACCAGAGGTCAGGCATTCAAAACCAGCCTGGCCAACATGGCAAAACGCTGTTTCTATTAAAAATACAAAAAAATTAGCTGGGCATGGTGGTGTGTGCCTGTAATCCCAGCTACTCAGGAGGCTGAGGCAAGAGAATCACTTGAACCTGGGAGGCAGATGTTACAGTGAGCAGAGATTGCACCACTGCACTCTAGCCTGGGGAACAGAGCAGGACTTTGTCTCAAAAGGAAAAAAAACAATTGAAGTAGACACTGTAGTGTACCACAAGGTCTCCCCCCACTCCT
Source organism: Pongo pygmaeus (assembly GCF_028885625.2). Taxonomy (NCBI): domain Eukaryota; kingdom Metazoa; phylum Chordata; class Mammalia; order Primates; family Hominidae; genus Pongo; species Pongo pygmaeus. Next base: position 152,478,732 of record NC_072380.2, read on the forward strand.
TTTATTATTGACCAAGTGACTACTAGATTATGGGAGTACTGGTGGCTGATAGCTGTTAGCTGAGTTCTTCTCTGGGCATTGACCTTGGCTGAAGAGAGTCACTTTACCCAGGGTCCAAGGGTGAAACCCCTTCCTTGCAGATGCAGAGGTACAAAGGCCCAGCCACTGCACACCAGTCCAAGACAACTCTGAGCCATCCAGTTCCAGAGTTCCCTGTGGGATTAGGAGTTCGATTACTCGTTCCCTCCAACCCTGCTACCCTGCCTCTCCAACTGCCCCAGGACTGCGCTGCTCATAAATTTCCATCTGATACCGTTTCCATGGAACCCAAACTGCAACATCAATAGACAATGACCAAGTCAGCTTTAATCAAATATGATTAGTAAAATACTTCCAGTTTTGAGGACTTTGCTGTTTAATATCCTGTGCAACAACTTTGCATAAAGCTGCTGGAGGATATGCTCCAACAGAGCACAGGGGGAGTACACAGTGAAAGTGGAAGATGGAATGGATGAAACACTAAGAAACTTAAGGCAAGATCCAAGATGACTGCTGTGTACCAAGCAATTAGTCTGAATTAGGGAAGAGTGAATCGGGAACAAACATTTTAAAGACTGCTGTTACCAAGAGACCTATTACTGCTGTTGGTAAGATCCAGGACTGAGCTTTGTCTGTGTTTTTATTCAGACATCACACATGATAATCTTGCTGGGTATAGAATACTAAGTCGTGAATTATTTTTCTTTAAATAGTTCTGATAAGCCGAGGTGGGTAGATCACTTGAGCCAAGTTTGAGACCAGCCTGGGCAACATGGCAAAAACCCAGCTCTATTAAAAACACACAAAATTAGCCAGGCATGGTGGCATGCACCGGTAGTCCCAGCTACTCAGGAAGGTGAGGTAGGAGGGATCACGTTAGCTTGGAAAGTTGAGGCTGCAGTGAGCTAAGGTCATACCACCACACTCCAGCCTGGGCAATGGGAGTGAGACCCTGTCTCAAAAAAATATGATAAAATGCAGGGCAAGTATAGCTTTAACTTAAAATGTTATGACCACTGTTAGTGCAAATATTTTCTGACTTTCTTTCCAAACTAAAGCACATGCCCGGCTAACCCAGTGCTTCGTACTCTCAAAGCACTTAGAAACAGATTCATGGTAAAAGTTATTTTAAAGAGGTATTCTCATTAATTCTTAGATAAGTCTCGTAGTCTATGTTTTCTATCAAATTTTAACTAAGGTGAAATCAAAGAAACTTAAGGCTTATGGTTATATTTCTACCAAAAGCAAGAACATGAGATTAGCTATGAATAATTGCAAGAGAACGTTAATATGTTGGTGTCTGTGACGACATCTGAACTCCTGAAGTCAGATGCATGAGGTTTGGATGTTTTATTCTGCCTAGAGTGGGACAGCGACCCTTCTACCCCTCTTTACCCTTTTTTATGGTCACAGGATTGAAGATCTGAAGAAACTACCTACTGTCTTCTCCCACTTGGGCTATCTCCATAGCCCTCTCAGTTATCTAAGATTATTGAAGCTTTGTGTCCCAGTTTTCTCCTTTGTTGTGGATAATAATCATCCCCATCTCATAGTTTCTATGAGATGATGTATGCAAAGCACTTGAACCATGCCTGGCCACAGTAAGTGCCACAGACATTTGCTAGATAAGAAGTTCTGGAACATATGTTGAATAAAGCTAAACCTGTTTTCCACAGAGGATGAATCCCCAAATGTCTATTTTTCTCTTCCAAAAGGGGGTCATACTTGTTGCCTGCTGTGTGGTAGGTACCCTGGTGCTGGGCACTGAAGTTGTACCAATGACAATGGCTCATTCTGCTCTGAGTGGGGGATAGTCGACCGATGATTAACATCTTACAAATGTTTACAAATTTGGAGAAAGTAGGATGATGAAGTCAAAGTTGCTAGGGATCGTCCTGGGGTTAACGCGGACAATGTTTAGATGGGGCACTTCATACACCAGACCTATGGTTTCCCCCAGAAGTGACATGTATTGCTTCTGCTCATCTATCTTCAGCCAGGAACATATTTCTCTTCCTCATAAAACCCCTTACCTCCACCTGACCAACTCCCACTTAGCTTTTGGGCTCTCTGAAGGAAGGGATTTTTAAAAAGGCATTGTGAGAAACTAGAGGAACATAGGATTAATGTGGAAGGGCCAGGGTGGGGGATGCTCAAGAAATCCCTCTCCAAGCCCAAAGGATGGGTAAGTGTTGGCCAGGCCCCAGGAGAGGGCATTCCAAGCAGACCAAGGAACAAGGGCCAGACCCTGAGTAAGGAGGACACTTGGTGCCCTGAAGAGGCCAAGAGATGATTGTGGCTAAGGGGAGGGGCAGAGAGCCAGGGGAGGAGCGTGTTGGAAGGTGAGGAGGTGGCTGGGTCAGGCCTCACAGCATCTAGTAGTCCATGGCAAAGGATTTAGACAATAGCCTTCCTCTGCCCACTCCTGGCTTCCTGTTGGCTTAGGATACCAGTATCCTGATAGTGGTGGGAGCTATCGTGGATCAGAGAATGTGGAAGCTAGTGTTGTTATCCCCCAAGCAGGGGGTCCAGATTTGATTCACAGCAGAGATTTGAGTCCTTACTCCCAGAGTTTGACTGGTACCTCCAATCCCCCTGTGAAGCCCCAGGGTGTGGGCCTGAAGGGAAGGGTTTATCCGTAGGATATTTTTACAAGTGTACTTGTTCACCTAGGTGCAATGGGGAGAGCAGGTGACAGATCAACAGACGGGGGGCCCTGGAGCTGCTGCTCTGCATTGCTGGTCTTGTTCAGTGTCCTCTGCCCAGCTACTGGAGGATGCCTAGTGCTGAATGAGCATGGAAATGGGCTGTTGAGCCAGTGAGGGGAGGCACAGAGGGTTGTCATCAGTGAGGTGAGGGATGCCCAGGCAGAGGGAACAACATATGCTGTGAGTTGACATTGTCATTACAGCAATTAAGCCTGCCTGGGGGAATGCAGACTGTACAGTGAGAGGCAGGGAGGAGAAATACTTATCTCATTGTGTTTGAATGATTATTAAACACTCACTAATTGTGCTGGGCCCTGGGGATACAATCTGCCAAGCAACTACACCCAGCCAGGCCTTCCCAGATAATCTGTTGGAGGGGGGTGGGAATAGCATTTCTAGACTGCCCTCCAGGTTAGGCGGGAGCAGAGAGGAGGACTGCCTGGTGTCCCTTTTCCTCTGGGCTTTGGTCTCTACAGGGTCAGTCCCTCCTGCCTCCTTTGTGAGGCCTGGACCAGAGCTCCTGGGAGGACTGTAGGCATCTCCCAAGGATGGAGCATCTTCCATGAAAACAGCACAGTGATTGACTCTGGGGTGGCCGCCTGTCCTGGTCTTCCTGGGACTTAGGGGACGGAGAATGTGGGATCTTCAATGTTAACACCAGGACAATCCCTAGCAATTTTGACTTCATCAGCCTTTCTCCCGTACACATCCAATGGTGCCAGGCCTGGCTGAGCCTTTCAAAGACTCATGAGGTATGGTAGGTTTTTGCGGGTTTTTTTGTTTTTGTTTTTGTTTTTGTTTTTGCAACAGCTGGCAGGGCCCTGCTTACCCCTGCCTTAATTCCTGTAAGTTACCCCCCATCAGTCTAGGCAGTCCCCCAACTGACAGTCCTCCAGGCCTAGCAGTTGATCAAGGCTCTAACAGGAAGCAGATGGATGTCCAAAGACTTCCTTGGAGAGAGTTCCTGAAGCTACTATTAATAGACATGAAGGCAGAGTTAAGGGAACCAGGAAGGGAGAGTGGGGCACCCGGGGTCTAGGAACCTTGAGAAGTCTCTTTCCACATTGGAAGCTGCGGGGGTCTGAGTCTGGGGGTGGAGGTCTTGCTAGACCCCAGAAAGAGATGGACCACTCCATGACAAGGCAGCAAGGGATTGAGTGTTGATAGGTATCCTGATATCTTTCTGTTTACCCTCCCATCTTTTACCAGTGTCGCCCACTGACCAACTCCAAAAGGAAGCCAAGAGGGGCCTGGATGATGCCATCCTAGAATCAGCCTCCCAGGCATAGAGCAGGAAAAGGTGGGCAGAGAACAAATCTAGAGAAAAGCCAGTACATACACCAGTAAGGTAACCCCAGAGCTGAGCCTTGGAGCCTGAGTTCAAGAGTGCCAGGGCCAACCAATGACTTTCTCCAAAGATGCAAAGTATCCAAGAATGCAGGGACCTGGGGGTCCCCAGACCTTGGCTTGACTCCTTGCCTGGCCTATAGCCAAGTCTCCTCTGTGTCCTAAGCTATCACACAAGGATAATGTCACCTACTGTATGGGGGCACTGAGGAATAAAAGAGTATAGCATATTAGCATGTGTGGTGGGGAGAGTAGTCTATCACCTGTTCAGAGTATTAGAGTAGGAATTTTTTTCTACCCTTATCAGACTGAATTTGATCCTCTCACAACACATGTAAAGTGCCTGGCATGGCACCTAATATGAAATATCTTATTTGGTTTCTGGACCCTGCTGGTTCTTGTGAGACTTCAGACTTAAGTAATTTGACTCAACCTCCCCTTTGGTAAATAAGGATTGTTATTTAAATCTGCCCCCCAAAATTCATGTGTTAAACTTAATCCCCAATGCAATGGTATTGGAAGGTGGGGCCGAATAAGAGATTGGGCCATGAGGGTGGATGCCCCAGGAAATGGATTAACTCAAAAGTGAGTCTTGAGAGTGGGTTTTAAAAGCAAGATTGGCCCCTGGTGCCTTCACACACTCTTGCTTCCTCTTTCCACCCTTTAGCCACAGGATGACCCTCACCAGGTAACACCATGCTCTTGGACTTCCCAGCCTCCAGAACCATGAGTTAAATAAACTTCAATCCTGCATAAATTACCTGGTTGGTAGTATTCTGTTATAGCAACAGAAAACAGACTAAGACAAGGATCAAAATGGCACCTGCCAGATAGGTTCATTGTGAGGATTAAAGAGATATTTAGAACATGCCTGGAACCTACTATTGCTAGTATTAGGTTTAAATGAAATACCTCATGTAGGTCACTTAGTAGCCTCCCAGAAAATGACAAGCTCCATTTTACAGAGGAGGCACTTGCATAGCTTTTTTATGTGTTAAACTTAGCTGCAGTCCCAATTATTCAATCAAATGCTAATCTAGATGTTTCTGGGTAGGTACTTCATAGGTGTGATTAAAGGTCATAATCAGTTGACTTCAAGTAAGGAAGATTGTCCTAAGTAAACTAGGTGGGCCTGGTTCACTCAGTTGAAAGGCCATAAGAGCAGAGTTGAGGCTTCCCTGATGGAGAAGACATTCCACCTGGGGGGATACCACTTTTGGTCCATGCCCGAGAGTCCCAGCCTGCTCATCCTGGAGGCCAGCCCTGCAGATTTCATGCTTGCCTAGACCTCACAATCATGTAAGCCAACTCCTTCCAATAAATCTCTTAATATATATTTCCTAATGGCTCTGCTTCTCTGGTGGGATACCTAGCTGATATAACCTCTGAACCCTTGAGAGGGTGTAAGAAATTTGCCCAGGGATTGTTCTGCAAGAGGTAGAGAACTAGAATTCAGATTCAGGCCCCCTGACCCGAAGCCCTGCTCTCTCCCATTAACTGTAGAAGACTGGCTGTGTGGCCAGGGGGTGGCCTGATCTCCAGGGCTCATGGGTGAGTGAATATTAATTACTTCCCTGCCATTACCCCAAATGCTCCTGAACTTCATACCTCATTCCCCTTTCATGGCCAGCACTGTGAGCTGCATTCCAGAATAAAACGCAGAGCCATTGTCTGGCAGGACAGGAGGAAGGGAGCAGCCCTCCAGGGCACCAAACCCCTGGACCATAACCCAGGGTCCTGCGCCTGCCTGCTCAGAGGATGCCTTCAGGAAAAATCCGTACCCCCAACATGCCATCTTTTTTTTTTTTTTTAAACAAGATGCCACGTGCCCCCACCCCCTTCAAAAACCATCTATTCCTGGTGCCCCACTAGGGCATTGCCATGGCAACAGGCAAAGCCAGAGGCCCAGCAAACAGGCCTGCTTTTCTTGATGGTTCTTTGGGGAATACACTGCCCTCAAAGAATATACAAGTCAGCTTCTTCTTCTCTGAGCAGCAGTGAACAAAGACCCTCCCTTCCTTTTCTCTTTACCCCAAACCCAGGCCCTATAGGCTGAGGACTCTGGCTGGAGGAGCCAGAGAAGAGTTGCAGAGAATCCCAAGTTCTGATCCTAGGGCCGAAGCCAAGAGTGGATTCAGCACCCCCATCTCAGTTTGGGCCAAGACTCAGGATAGTGGGGTTCCCCAAGAAATAATCAGAGCCGTTACCCCTTGAAGGGAAAGGTGGGTGATGCTTCCAAGGGGAATGGTGGGTGATGCTTCCAAGGGGAATGGTGAGAGCTAAGAGCTGCTGTGTCTGGTCACATCAGCATAACCACATTGGAGACAACCATGCCGTAACACTAGGAAGTTAGATCACGGGACAGCTGGGGGGTGGGGGCTCTCATTCTACTCCAAGGTCCCACATGTCAACAGCAATCACCACCCTAGGCTCCGACCCTTCTCCAGCTTGTCCCTATTAGTCAGTGTAAGTTGGCATCTGCACCAGGCATTACAGCATGTGACAGCAGGTCAGGTGAATCTGCTGTGGATGTGGGAGTGGCTAAGAGGAGTAGAGGGGACACGTGGACTGCACATTGCCATCCTCGCCAGGCTTCATTGACCCCACAGAGTAGGCATGCCAAGTCTGTGCCAAAGCCCCAGACCTTGTTGTCTTACCATTGTTAGCCATAACCCTGCAAGAGAGAAATCAAATGAGATCGCTGCATGGGACATGCATTCTAACTCCTGGCCTCACAGACCCTGGGGCCCTGAAAAAGCGGGGAGGACCAGCAGGCAGGAGTTTGTTCCCTCTTTGTGCCCGCCACTTCCATGTGCCATTCTACGGATGTCCAACCTGCCTCCTGATTCTGCCAGAGATCTCTGGCTGAGCCAGGCTCAGAGCTGACCTAAGGCAAAGTCCAGGAGGATGAGGACAGCCAGAGGGGTGAGAGCATCACAGGGTCTGTTGCTGGGAGGCCTAGGGAGTAGAGGCCAACTTCACATCTGAAGAACACAGCAGGGATTCAGCCACAGGGGCCTCCTGGGCCCCGAGCTCAGATCCACTTCTGCCTGGAGCCTTTGGCTCTCACCCATCAGCAGCTGGAATGTTCTTGCTGCCCCCATCTGCTCAAGCTCACCTTTCCAGTGGAGAATGGTCCTGACTGCCAACTGTGTACAGCCACCTGTTTCCTGCTGGGCTCCAAATCCCTTACTGTTTTTCTCTGTTCCATGACACTGCTTCAAACATACGGTATAATTATCTGTTACTTTTTTTTCTCACCCCATGATGGACTATAAGCTCCTCAAAGGCACTTGTGTATCTAATATTCACATCCCAAGTCCCTAGAGTAGTGTCTGGCGTATAATAGACTCTCAATAACTTTCCTGAATGTGGTGGATCTTTAAGAAGTCTCAAAATTGAGCCCACCTTAGATACTCAATAAATATGGTTTTGTGTACAAGGGACTAAGCATGTACTAACCATACCCATAGGGTCCATCTGCCTTCTATCAAGGGTAATACTCCAGCCTATTTGGGGTACAACTTTTGGTTAGTACCAGGGTGTCTGATTTGGCCTTCCCCGCACGGCCTTGGGCATAATAACTTTTAATTTATCTGGTGTTCAAAGGTTGCCGCACATTGTTGTACTGATTGTACAGTGCACAGGTGAGCTCAACTAAGGTGTGACGCAAAGAGATGGAAATAGGGCCAACCCTCCCCAACCTGTGCTTCTGTGACCTGAAGCTGTGCCAGTGTGTGAATGAATGACTGTCTTCCACGAAGGTGCCACTGCTCCCTGGATCCTGTGCCCACTGGACAAATCTCAATAGAGGTGCATGTTTCCAGAGTGCATGTCATGCTTCAATAAAAGTTAAATTTGGGGGAAAAAAAAATCAACTTGGATCTAGAACTGCTTCCAGGAGAGAATGAGTTGATGTTGAATGGACCATAAAAAAATGTGGGTATGGGGTGACCTCTAGATTTCTTCCCTCATAGTAGGGCCGTCCTTACTTGCTGAGGCCAGTTCCTTGGGGTGGGGGGGATTGTCCCAGTAGGAAACCTGGCATCAGAAGGTACTCAGCACAGTGTGTGGTGATAGAACAATGCTTACTCCTAAGTTAAACAAATATTTTCCTTTCCTAGATAACTTATCTTTCCCAAGATCTCTGCCTGGGCCAAGACTTGTATTTCGCTCTCCTGATGAGATGCTCTAGTGATGATCATAATGACATTTTGTCCACTTAATCTGGGCTGTCTGGGTGCAGTGTGTCGAGCAGGCAGGGTCCACCAGGACAGAGATGGCAAAGTCCTGCTGGGTAATTTGTGGGTAATTTGTGGGACTATTTTCCAAAGCTCAGCAGAGTATAAGGAAACCGTAAAGGATAGTGCAGTACCCAGGATTCACTTCCTTAGGCCAGGAAGAAAGGGCAGTTCAGAACCTTGGAAGCCAGAGACAGTGTGGAGAGGGCCTCCTGGCAGAAGCCGAGGCCCTTGCTTTAGACAACATCCAGATCACAGAGTTGCCACAGGGGAAAGGGAATAAATCCCTCCCTCCCTCTTTCCTCCAACCTCTTGACTTCCTGCCAGAGCTCCGCATTGACCAAGCCTACATGGAAGCCACACAGGTTAGTTTCCATGGACACAGGGCAGAGTGGATAAAGGTGGAGAGAAGGGATTTGGAGGGGAGAATAGAAGATTCCCCCTATAATGAGTCAGGCTGCTACAGTCTGTGTCATTGCATCAAAGCTCACCTGGCTTATTAAAAACTGATGAGCTTGTATTAGCCAGTAGAAGGGACAGGAGTGGATCTGGCCATGGGGGTGATTTCACCCAGGACTTAAGCACTCTTAGACCTTACAAGATGCCTGAATGCTGGCTTCATCCCCTCCAGTCAGCCTGCCTCAGGGGCAGACAGCTCTTCCATCCAGTTCTTGTTAGGAAAGAATAGAGAGAGCTCCAAGTGGTCAATTTGTGACTGGAGTCTGTCCCCAGAGCCACTTCTGGCCCAGAGGACACAGTGCCATAGTTAGCTCAGCCTGCGTGAAGGTCCACCATCAGCCCTGGCTGGGGGCGAGGTCTATTACCAGTGTACAGGTTCTGCCCATTGCTGAGTGTCTATTCCAATGACGCATTCCAGAACTTGGTCAGCAGCCACAGGATGGGTTGGGAGACCCATGGTGCCCACTTTGAGATGGACCTGAGCTACAACTCCAGGGATCACCTCACTCTAATCACCTCCTCTGACTGCCAGACCACAGCAACATCCAGGTCTCCTGGAATCAGTGTCGGTTCAGAGCCAGGGTCTCGTGATCCCCAAAAAGTCTGATCTTTCTCCTTTCTCCCAGTGCACTGTGTCCCTAGTAAATGGCCATAGCTGCCTTCGAGAAAGGCTATGAGAAAAATTCACAGGATAAATGTGTGGCAGTGTCCCAGGGTCCTTCCTCAAGGGCACTGGGTCTCCCTTTCATTCAAGGGGTTCTGGGTCTGTACCCTGGCTCAAGTCTGGGCTATTGCAAGGAGCAGCAAAAAGGGGCAGGTGCCAGGCAAATAAACACACTAGAAGCCACTTTCAATGGTAGACGCACAGCCAACAGGAACACGTTCCGGCACGCATACGGCTGAACTAAAAATAATAACCACAAAGGCAGCATCTCAGAGTGCCTGGCAAGTAGCTGCATTTATTACAAGCATCACATACATTATCTCAGTAGGTGCTTTGACTCACAGGGAGATGTTAATAATAATTCCTCAAAAGCGCCGTGTTTACACGAGAAGCCTGAGGTTCAGCGAGGGTAAGCAGCAGGACCACCTGGCATCTGTATGACTCGGAGGCACTGAGCCTGGAAACAGACCCAGTCCCCGCCCCAGGGAGCACTGACCCTCCCCAGTCCCCGCCGGGCCCTGCAGGAGGGCCAGGTGAGAGAGTTGCAGACCGGGAAACCCCACGGCACGCAGGCTGAGTCTGTTTATGAACGCGATTCTTGGTTGGTGAGGCTGACTCATTTGAGTTGCGAGGCAGTGGACTTGAACTTCTCAGATGATTTCCCCAACTGAGTAGTGACAGACCTTCTAGCTCTGGCCCGGCCTTTAAGAGGTTGTCTGGGCTATGCCAGCGAGCCAGGCACCTTGAGCTCCATCCAAACCGTTCTCTCTTTGGATGAACGAGTTGGCTCTCAGGTGGACTTGGCAGGATTAGAATCACAGCTGAGGCTTGATTGGTTCCTTACAGCCACCAGCTCTAGACACGTTTTGAAAAGCGAGATCTGGATTTTTATCTGAAGCTGGTGCCATTCTAATTCAACCTCTGCCACTGCTGGTTAAGAGATGCTGAGGATCCAGGGAAGGATGAGGCTGCCTCACTTACAGAAGGAGAGAGCTGTCCCCGTCCTCTGATGGGGCCACCAGCACGGTCCTGTTTTAAGGAGGAAACACAAAGAATTGAAAGTGAAAATCACATTTAAAATGGAAAAGGCTCTATGGGTGAAATATTTCTTAAAAGTCCCTGGATGAGGGTGAAACTGGAGTGGGCAATACTTAACCCAGATAATTAAGACCCCCTGCTCCTAATGTAAGGTTTTATTGCATGTTAGGGTCTCTATAGAGACCCCTCTTACTGTTTGGGAAGATGTCAGCCAGTCATTAACTCAGATATTTATTGTGAACCTGCATGTGCCAGGCACTCACCGCCTGAGGAACGGTGTCCCCAGGAACAAACCTGGAGCAGTCAGGAGAGGCTGACAACCCCTACGTCATAGTGGCTTGAAGGTTTTTTCTCACCGTTTGCATCCACCATGGGCCAGCTGGGGAGTCCCCCACCTTACCTCCTCTCTTCAGGACCTGGGCTTAGCCACTATCTTGAAAATTGCCTGTCAGTGCAACAGAAGGAAAGAAAGTCCTGGAGGGTCTCACACAGTTCAGGTTGCAGCCGGGAAGTGATCTGTGCAGCTTCACCTGTGATTCATTGGCCAGAACTAATCACATGACCTCACCCACCCAGGGGACCAGGAAGTGCAACCCTGATAGGCCTGGAGGGTGCAAAGACGGGAGGGGCTGCTGCACAGCCTTGCTGATCACAGGCATGCAGGATGGGTTGGTGATGAATGCCACCAGTGTTCTGGGGAAAACGGATTGATCAGATTTGCCCAGGAACCCCCTAGGTTGGCAAAGTTCAAATTTTTATTTAAGACAGTAAATATTGTGAGATGTCTTGTGGTGTGGGTTGTAAATCTACACAAAAGGGACTTAGAATGCAGCAGTGCCTGTTACATTTTTTTGGAGGGTGGTGGGAGACCTTATAGGACCAGCATGCTATGGAAAGCATTTTAGGAGATGCTCTGAGGATTATCGGAAAAGAACTTAGCACACAGTGCCTACCACACGATGATGGGAACTGCTTAGCACAGGTGATCTCCTATGTCTTATTTAATAATATCTACTTGACCATTTGCAGATGAGCCAAGTAACCAAGGACACAGGGATACTAAATAGTAGGGCTCACCCCTCTGGGTTGCTTGTGAGAATCATTATAAAACAAAGAAGTTCTGATACTGCTCATCCTGCAGCATAACACAGAGGTGCTCACATGAGAAGGAGCTCAATTGAAAATTGGCCCCTGCAAGCTGGAACATCTGCTGTGGCTCTTAATTGATAGGATTTTCCACTTGCAGAAAGGGAGAGTAAAACCTTTGAAATCTCACATTCTTTACATGGCGGCGTATCGCTGCCAATCACGACCTGTCTGTCACCGTGGTTTCAGTTGCCTAGAGCATAACTGCTTTTTCCTCAAGTGTCCTCTTCAAGGGACCTCACAACAAGTATGCTGTGTATTCCTGCTGTGGTGTGCTCCTACAGTTCTCATCAGATCGTCTCAAAAGTACCCCGCACAGAACCTAATGAAAATTTAACCACATGATGGAGGAACAAACCGAGATATGCAGAAAAGTATTTTAAGTGGCAATTATTTCCATTAACAGGTACATGGTGATAACAATGATGACAGTGATGACGATTCCCTGGAATATGCTCCAAAGTCTCCCACCTGCCCCCCGATTCCTCATTTGGGCAGCGGCACAAGCACCTGTGTGTTTGGATTGAATGACCAGCAGCAGGGGGATGGCGGAGAGAGGGGAAGGCGCTATTGTGGGATTAGAATCTCAGGTGTCCTTATCACACAGAGTTTTCATTAGGGAGCAAAAGGAGCTGTGGATCCTGCACTGATTAGCCCAGGGACTCAAAACTGCCTCATCCATGACTGCCCTGGGTGTCCCTCTGAGCTGAGTGGGCCTTGGCTAAAATAATAGAAAAGACAGGAAAGGAACTCAGCCATATTATCCCTTGAAGATTCTGGAAAGCACAGAGTTCTTAGGAAGCACTAACCTGGTTCACTGAGGATAGAAACTGTCTTCCAAAGAGAAGAGAAATAGAAATTGCCTTAGGTCATAAACCAAGAGCCAGCCCTGCTGTGGATCCCCAGTTCATATTCTTGGAGCCACTGGACCCCAGGATGCAGTTTAGCAACAGCCCCTGCCTTATGAGTTGGATGGTCCCACAGCCTCTCTGAGCTCATGTGTCAGGGTGTGGGGACCTTGGATCCATCTGAGCCAGGAAGTTCTCCTTCAGGGCCAGTGCAGGTAATGAGACTAATGTTTGGGGTAGGAGGAGCAGAGGAAGAGAAGGATGCAAGAGCCTCCCTGGCTCTCCAGGGGCAGACTCTGACTTCATCCCATCATTTAGGTATTTGGGGAATGCTGAAGGACTATTGTCTGCAGACGTGGCTCTAGGGTAGAGCTGTGAATGAATAAAGCAAGTGAAAGTCCCTGTCCTCTGCCCTGTGGGGCTCATGCTTCCCTGGGGGAGACACAATAGACATGTCAAATGTTTAGTAGTGGCAGATGGTGATCAGTGCTAGAGGAGAAAGCAGGCTGGAGAGGCGCCCTCCAAGAAGGTCACATCTGAGCAGAGACACTGGGAGGATGGGAGGAGGTGGGGGTGAAAAGAGCTGCTGGTAGAGGGAACAGCAGGTGGGGGTGCCACGCGGGCACATCTGCACACCATGGAGAGCACAAGCCGGGCACGCAGATAGGAGCAAAGCTGACCGGTAGGAAAGACCTGGCTTCTAACCAGGCATCCACAGAAGGGTTGAGGAGAGAAAGCAATCTGTCCTTATTTACATTTTAAGAGGATTTAAGACCCCAAGTCACAATGCAGAGAACGGAACACGGAACACCCCAGAGTAAGTTTTTCCGTAAGTAAATTAAGCCTTAATCACTAAGAATTAAAATTCTTATCAGGGCTCGGGCGCATCTGTTTCCTGGATGAGCCCTGGGTAGGCCCTGGGGGAAGCCAAACAGAGCTGAGCAGGTAAGCAGGGAAAGAGGAGGCATGGCCTCCAAGACAGGCAAAAAGCAGCCTGGCTTTGTGTGGCCAGGTTCAGGAACATGACCTGTGGCCATGGTCTGCTTTTGGCCAGCATCTCCCATTAATCTCTGGGACAGCTGCTGCAGCATCACCTGAGTGCCCTTTGGAAATACACCTTCTCAGCCCCATCCTAGATCCAGACTAAGGGCACGACCCAGAAACCTGTCTTCATGAGCCTTCCAGGTGGAGCTCGGGAGCCCCAATACTTGGGCAGCTCCTATGGAGCTGGAGGGAGCAGATTTGCCTTCAATATAAAGAACATTGAGCACCTGCTAACTGCCTCGCTTTCCCTTCTTGTGTCCATACACACACTGGTGGAAAAGGGCAGCATGGTTTGCCTCATTTGTAACTCAGATTCCTTGGCCACAAAAGAAAAACAAAAATCAGCAAATCTGGTCTCGGTTCAGTTGAGGTCAAACTCTAGGTTTGGTCTGGTTAGGTTCGGTTTCATTGCCTCCTGGAAATGGTGCTCATCTACTTTCTGGTTCCTGGATCCAATTCAAGCTGCACAAAATAACTGAGTCAGCACATAAAGTCCAAGAAGGATAGTTTCGTATTTTAAGGCAAATTCCTTACTTGACCAAGGTTGTTAGGGGAAAGGCCTCTGAGTAGGCCTGTCTGCAATGAGGAAGACAAACAGCAAGCCAGGGTATACAGCCAGGACTGTCTACCTTGCTCTGCTTTCAGAATGTGGTTTACAGGCAGGAAGACGAGGCATCAAAGCAGGTCTTGTCCAACCTTTCTCAGTGAAGAAAGACCAAGATACATTTGTAAACGTGCCATAGAGATTTTAATGGAAAAAAATTAGAAAAGTGCATTATTGTACAACACCACATTAAATGATCTTTTTTCTGTAAAGACATTGTAAAATATATACAGGGCTGCGTACCGTACTCGTTACAAAAGAAAGATGCAAACCCTTGTGTAAGTTACATATTCTACATGGGCTAGATATCTACTTGGACTTGTAAACATTGGTGACTAGTTTTATTTAAATTATTAGGTAAGCTGTGACAATAATAAATACCTCTGCTATTCATTTGATGGTTGTCTCATTCTGTTGAACTTCAGAACAGCATTCTAAGGCCATTTGTGAAGGTGCCGTCTCCACAGACAGAGAAGGCCAGAGAAGATGAACAAAAGAAAACAAACAGAAGCAGTAGGCTCCTTTTGAATTTGGTTCTCTATGGATGAGTTTGAACTGCTGATTTTTGCCAAATCTGATACAGCTTCCTACCAAAGGCCTGACACCTTGACCACATTAGGGCCTGTTCAAATCCCACTCACCAAGGTAGGAAGGTGGGTCCTGCTAAGGGTCCGGGACCAACCATTTCATCTTCCTGGAATGTGAACAAACAGTGCCAAGGTAACTAAGCCCATTTCTGCTAGAACTTTCCTGAATTCCATCACCCTCCCACAGGGAGTGCTCTGGCAGGCCTCCGGTAGCATCTTCATAAGAACCAAATCCAGGTCCTCTTACTGCACAGTCACAAAAATGCCCAGCAATGCTGGGGGCTGGAGGGGAGGAACACAAAAATCCAAAGACCCACAGATATCCAGTCAAGCACATGCGCACACATACCCCAGATGGATGCACGAGGGTCTATATCCCCATACCCCACCCTCCCCAGGAGGTGCCCCATGAGTATATGCCAATCATTTTGTAGGGTGTGAGTTTGGAACTAATTCAAGCTTAATTTCTTCTATGCCTGGAGTCACAAACAACAAGTTTTCCTTTTGATGTTTTAAGGTACAAGGATACACAGTTGGCTGAAGTCAAAAATACTGTACATCTAAGAGGGATTATCAGTGATATCTTGGCCTGCTGGGAATGGACTGGAAGTTTTTCTCCTCAATTCAGTGGTTTAAATTCTACTCATCTTTGATATCTCTGTTGCATGTCTCTGTTTAACTGCAAGCTGCCTCATCAATGTTTTTGGATATACTTGATATCTTCAAATCTCTCAAGTGGGGGTTAATCTGTTTTCTTATTTAAATTTTAATCAACAAAATCAACAGTTTTGCCTAACCCAGTGCAATATCTATTTAGTGGAGATTTCTGATAAAGCAGAGGGTGGACTGAGATGATCTCATAAGGTCCTTCTCCCCCACCCCCCCAACACACACAAAATGGCTGTCAAAATGCTATTTGTGGGCTGAACAAACAAATATATAATTAGCCTTTTTCAGGAGTGTGTTCCTCTGAGGAGCTATCAAATTATAGAGAAATCTTGTTAATTGTGGGTTCTGCTTCACTGGGTTCCCACTAATCGTGTTTTTCCTTTCATATTATTTTTCTACCCAACTTCTAAAATTCCACGTGAGAGAGTAAAACAGTTGCCGAGACTTGTTCTGGTTCCCATTCCTGCTCCCTGCTCCTTGGCCCTGCTTCTAGACTCTGTGCATCAGTGAGGCTGTGGTCCATTGGCATCTTAGTCCCATGAAGCCAAGGACTTAATCGTCTAGCTCACCATCGTGGCTCCCAGTGAGGCCAGCAGGCAGCACATGCTCAAAGTGCTCAGTCAATAGTGGCTGGAGAAACAGCTGAATCAGCAGCCCGAGTTACACAAAGGGGCCCCCGGGAGCTGCCGGGCCCACTGTTGCAGCCCCTCATGCCTCATAGCTGTGTCATCTGAGAGAAGTGGGATTTGGTTCCCTGGAGCGTGCTCCTACCCACACCACTGTCCCGGCATCTGGTTCACTGGGCACTGAGTGCTGGGGTCATCAAGGAGACCCCATCTGATGGGAAAATCCATCAGAAGGATTAAAAGGGCTCTGTGGGGACAGTCTCCAGTGAGAGGAGAGGGAGTCTACAGAACTAATCTACCTGAAACAGGTGATGTCCTTGGGAGACAGGATCTGGTCCCTGTGTAGGAACCCAGCCCAGTGCTGGAAAGACTGGTCCCTGTCTCTCCAAATTCCCCCACTGAAATGTCAGTCCAGGATATGACCACACTCTGTCACTTCATCCTCACCAGTATCCACCTGGAAGACAACTGCCTCTTATCTCACCTGGCCATTTCATCTTTTGTAGGAGGGGATAAGTGACTTGCCAAGACCAAGTGGTCCTATTACAAATGAGGAGGGAAAGGAACCAGGGTTGGGTGCTTAGGAAGGCCCCCAATGTCTACACCACCCAATGCCTGGTGGCTAGAAGAGGCAAGACTGAGGGCTCAGACTTTAAGAGGCAAAGACTCATGGTTGAAGCTTACAAGACCTCCCTCCTCGAAATCAAGCACTGCTCTCTGGATGCATAGAGGTCTCCAAGGAACTGACTCCCCCTTCCGTCTTCCCAACTGGACCCTTCAGGTGCCAGAACCAACTGTCACCACACTGAGGGAGGTGCTGGTGACAAGGGCAAGCCTTGCCTCCCCACCGACTCCAGATTCCCTACCAACCTGTGAGTCCCACACAAAGCTTCAGACAAAACCCAGGCCCGCCCTGGGGGCAGATTCCCACCCAGTGTTTTGGATGGTTTATCACAGAAGCATCTGCAGAACAGGGGTTTCCATCCCCAATCCTCCCAGAACAGTCCTGTTCTCCAGATCCTTCCTTCGCAGAGGGGGAAACGAAGGCTCTAGTGGGGCATTTGCCAGATGTGTTTGAGCATCACTGTGCTTCTCTAGCTCTTTCTCAGATCTACCTCCTGGGACAGGCGGCCAGCCTGGGTCACACCACAGGTGTGGGAGGGTTCAGCAGAGGTTCTTGCACACGTGCCGCAGAGCCCTATCCTGTACAGGGGCTACTGCAGGCTTTGTGAGGTGGCGGGGCGGGGTTGGGGGGTGACCGTGCCCTCCAGCCACGTTCTACTACACAACGTACTGCACGCCATACCCAACTCAGGTCCACCAGCCCACCCTTCAGGCCAGAGACCCCACTACTGCTGGTCTCAGATCTGCCCTCTGGGGGCCACTGTTATAGAGAAAAGACAGACAAAGCTCTGTGTGATTAGTAACAACCAAAGCCTTCGTCTGAACATGGCTCTTGGCTTATGGTTTTGTCTGTGGTGCTGAGCCCAGAGCTGGGCTTTTGAACTGGGTGAAGGAACTGGCAGACTCAGCACATCTTTTTCTGCCTGACCTGACGCTTATTCCTCTCTGATACCTGCCCATGTGAAATGGCCCCTGCCCCCGCCCCCGCCCCCGCCCCCGCCCCCGCCCCCGCCCCCGCCCCCGCGTATGTATTTGATTGACCTGGAGATGACACCCCCTCCCTCTTCCTCCTGAGGCATGCCCCTATCTATGTCCCTTCCTCATGGCAATCTGAGGGAACCGTCCTGCCCTGCCCTGCCCTGCCCTGCCCTGCCCTGCCCTGCCCTGCCCTGCCCTGCCCTGCCCTGCCCTGCGAGCTTCAGGATAGGTACCTGGAAATATGCAGTCAGGACACCTGACTTGGAGTTCCCGCTTTGCCGCTTTTCTGAGCCCTGTTACCCCATATGCCAAATGGGGCAGTGCTCTGCCCCACCCACCCCCCACCCAGCAATGAAGAGTGAGTGTGCCAGTGGGAAGAAACATCTTCACTTGCACGGTGCTACACTATATGTAAGTCTAAGAAGTTTGGGCCCCAGCTGAGCTGAGCTGACCCAAGGCAAGGCCCTTTGCTGGGCCAAGTGGCCCTCAGAAGTGGGTAGGGGGACATATTCTCCCAGGAAGCAAAGAGAACCCTGGAGCGAGGAACCCAGAGGGAAGACACGGCAGGGTGGAACAGCTGCTTTGGGCCAATCCCAAAGGTAAATGCTGGGCAGGGGCAGGCCCCTCTCTCACCAGCAAGGGTGAGCTCCAGGGGCCAGGCCTGTGGGCTGCTCTGCAGATACTGATGACTCACAGCTCAACTGGCTAAGGCTTTCTTCCTTTAGAGCACCTCATGTGGTGAGGATGGGAGGAGAGCCTACCAAGAAATTAAGCAAAGATTGCACAGGGCTGTTGGTTAATTAAGGATCCATATGTCATTAAAACTAAGGCATCTGAGAGTCACCTGCAACAGAAGGTGTTGGGGGAGGTGGACGGGGGATATTTTCCAATGCAGCTGAAGTCAGCCCAGCCAGTCCTCCCCAGACTGGCGCCCTGTCCATGGTGGACACTGAGGCGGGGTGGAGCGGGCCTTGGGAGCTTGGCCAGACCCTTTAGTCTGTAAGTTAGAAAACTCAGGCCCAGAGGAGTGGGATGTCTTGCCCTAGGTCACACAGCAAATCACAAAGACAAAGTCTGAGTGTTGATTCCACCCATGTTCCCTAGACTTGACCTCTTTCCTGTACAACATGCCACCCTCCCTCAGCCTCCACCACCCAGAGGCCTCATTTCAAAATCAAGCTCATATTTCTAAGTCTGACAGCTTTGCACACAGAGCTTCTCACCAGGAGCTGCTACCTCTGGGTCACCAGCACTCACCATGACAGTAGGCACTCCTGGATCATCTGACACCCTCAGAGGACCCTGTGCTGGGTGACAGACCCATAGGTCTCATCTCCTGGGGGTGAGGGGAGCAAGTACCCACAAGGCCTTAGCCAGCTTCAGTCCCAGTGGGCACAGATGCAGACCCCAGGATGCTTAAGGGAAAGACCAAGATCTTATCCAGAAAGATCCCCATATGCAAATTTGAGCTAATGTCCTCTGCCTGTCAAAACCCCACCCAAACAAGGGGATGCCACAGAATTCAAGTTCGGTGAGACTCCAGGATCTACTTTTAGAATTTTATTATGGGGGGAGGACCCAGGAGGGATATCTAGATGGATAGTGCCTCCCTGAAAGCCTGGGAGTCAGGCTATGGTGGTTAGAGTGCAGGACCTTAACATAAATGAACTTTGTGGGCACTAGGGAGACAGGGAAGGTTCTTGAGCAGAAGAATGGCTTGAATGACAGGATGTGGCCAGCTTGTGGAGGGCCTTGAGATTTATGCTGTGTCAGGTCTCCCAAGAGTGGCAGGATTCCACTGATGGTGGCATAGAATCTGTGCCCACTGTGCTGTCGCACCCCTGGGCCTTGGCCCATGCCTTTGCCTGTGCTGTGTTTCTGCCTAAAATAGCACCCATTTGCTCCTCTAAGGCTCACCTCAATGATTTCCGAAACCCATTTCCTCCATGAAGCCCTGCCTGAGTTCCTCAACCAGACTTGATCACTTTTTTTTTCCATAGTTTGATTTCAAATCCAATGCCCCCAGAGTAACTTCCTCTGGGAGACATGGGCCTTGCTTTCATGAGAAAGGCAAACATGTATAAGAACACTGGCGGGGTGCTTGGCACAGAGCAGGTGCCATTAAATGTCATCACATCACATCTAGTCTTCACAGGCACTCTTTGCAGTAGGTGTTATTTATAATTTCCAATTTAAAGATGGGGAAACTGAAGCTCAGAGAGGCAAAACCACCACCCACCTGTGAATGGCAGAGGCTGGTCCTAGGCGTGCGAGATGCCAGGGCCTGAGCAGCATCCACACCCCCACGCTGCTCTCTGGAGGCGAGAAGAGCGTATGCTTGCCTCTCTCAAGGCCCCAGAGCTAGGGGTGGGCAGGAGCCAGGCCACAGAGGCTGGGGGGTCCTGAGTCACTCATGGTGCATGTCCCCATCCCCTCGCAGCCTCCACCAGAAGTGTTGCCACAAGAAAACAGTGTGGACCCAGTTTCCTGATGACATTCCCATCACGGGGCCCAACTTCTTCAGAGTGACATCGCAAGTATGCTCCCGTAGTCTGGTGCCATCCCTGTCACCCGCC
Organism: Pongo pygmaeus; assembly: GCF_028885625.2. Classification (NCBI taxonomy): domain Eukaryota; kingdom Metazoa; phylum Chordata; class Mammalia; order Primates; family Hominidae; genus Pongo; species Pongo pygmaeus. The sequence goes on from NC_072380.2 coordinate 152,498,930, forward strand.
TTATGAGAAATATCTAGCATGGCAGCTTCCAGCCCTGTTGTATGGGGCACACTCCACCCTGCCAGGCAGGTGCCGTTGAATCACCAATGCTATGATGACCAGTTTTCTTCTCATAGATCTCGATTTGTTTCCAGGGATGGTGCAGAGGCGTGCATTGAGTTACCCTGTTTCCACTTCAGCAAGTTAAGACGTGCCTCAATCACGGTGATGAGTGGCCATTTGGGCAAGATGCCAGACATCTCAGTGCCTTTATTCTCGCGATGGTCCTTCCCTCTGGGGCACTGCCCAGTGCTTGCTGCTCCTGTGGCCGGGGCCATAGAAGGTTTGCTCCCTGGTGCGGTCACTCACGACCAAAACAAGGACTAGGGGAGCCCAGAAGAGGACATCGCCAAGTCCAACAGGGAGCAAAAGGGTCAGGAGACACCAAAAGGAAGTGTAAGATGCTCTGTTTCCACCTCAAAGCTGGAGAGCAAAGGGGAGACCTTCTAGGTAGTGGGAATGGCACGGGCAAAGGCGCAGAGGTAGGAGTCTGCGTGGACAAATCTTGATCAAAACGAAAGGTTACTTAGCCACAGCAGGGACACTGCATCACGATAGCAGCACTGAGAAGGCTATAGAACTTGTCAGAGCAAAGATCTCAAGGACAGAGGTCACAAAGTATAGCCCTTAATGGCCAAGAGGCTGCCATAGCAAGTTACATTTTTATGATGATGAATGAGTGGAAGGGCTTGGCAGTCTCTGCTCCTCATTGAGGAGCTTTGGGGGGGCCGGGTGCCGAAAGAGCCCGACTGGCTTGCGGGGACCCTCACATCGAGCATTTCTCTGGGCTTCCTGTCTATGTGTAGCTGGACCATCCCCACAGTTGTGTAGGGGAATGAGTAGAGGCATTCGCCCAGCACAGCAGAGGTCCACTTGAGAAGGCAGAAATCCCGAAGCCGTGTTCGGCTTTGGCAGTGAGACCCAGCATCCACAGACGCCTCTCTTGAATGTGCAGTTAGTTCCCCTAACAGAGGAAAACAACATTTAATACGACTTATTTATCCACAATGAAAGCAGTTACCACAGAGGTCCCCAGAGAGCCAAACATCAAATGCATAAATCACGGCTGCTCGACATCAACTCTGTTGGGTTTGTTGTTGTTTTTTTTTTTTTTTTTTTTTTTGCCAAAAGTGTCTTAACCTGAGGAAACAAGCAGAGGAGATCACAGGGCATTATTCTATAAGACCCTGGCCGGGACTTCTCAAAAAGGCCAACATCGTGAAGACAGAAATGGTGATGGGGACATCCTATTTGGGGAAGTCTGGAACAACAAGACGAGCAATTGTGGGAGGTGATCTTGGGTTGTATTTTAGACTCAATAAGCTCTTGGACATTTTTGGGACAATTGGGGATTTACATACAGTCTGTATCAGACAATAATATTGTATGAATGTTTCTTAGGCATGACAATGGCACCATTAGGTAGGAGAGTGCTCTTGTTCATGGCGGACAATTTCTTCTTTGGCTGAACCACTGAAAAGTTGCAGACATGACGACACATCGTCCAAACATCTGAGTGAGAGTTGGGGAGCAGGGTGGCAAAGTATTGAGGCTGGGGGTCTGGGCGAGAGGTCTAGGGAAGCTCACTGGACCATTCTTTGTAATTCTGGGATCTTCAACATAGAAGGTCAGTGTGGGGGACTGTGGTCATAGATTTGCTGTTTTCCTGAATCAGCAGCCTCTATCAGGTGTGGTCAAGAAAGAACCACATAGAATGGATTTATGCTCAGCGCTTTGGGGAGCCCGGAATGCACCTGGCCTTGGTTTGTGACAACCATGGTTCTCTCTGCTATTGCCGGTCCCTCTTCATCTTCCCAGCTCCCCATCCCCTGCCAAACAAAGTGATTTTTGGCTTTCTTCTGGGTGGCTCAAGCTTCAAGTGTGCCCAGGGATCAGAACATCCAGGCCAAATGCTTTTGTGGGTCAAATTGGTTTTGTGCTAAGTGCCCATAAATCTCACCCAAGCTGTCTCGTTGTGTTGATGGGGAAGCCCCAGAGGCCCAGGGAGCAAAATGACTTCCAGGAGCTCAGTGGAGCACAGCACAATAACAGGTCCCCTGCCTGCCATCCTGTCCTCATCTAGGGTGTTTCCAGGGTCTCGTGCTGGCCACGACTCTGGAGGAAACACACTTTAGACCCACAGGCAGCTGGCCTGCATGGGACAGACCCCAAGTCACTCCACTTCCAGAACAAAGCCACCATTTGCCAGAGTGCTTCACTGATGATGGGGCCAGTGCACTGATAGGACAGGGGCATGTGCCTCTGCAGAGGGCTTCAAAGGGTGTCTTGGGGCCTGTCATTTGAAAAAGAATATTACAAAAAGAAATGGAGCCATAAGCCTCAGTGATAGTGGTTTTTTGGTCATTTTCTCCTTGCTCACCTCCCTCTCCTGGCCAATGTGCACAGACAAGGGAGGCCTCTGAGAAACCCTGTTCTTCCCTCCAGCTTCCAGCTGCAAGTGATTGTCAATGAGAATCAGGACCCATTGGCTTCCAGATATGGATGAGGCAGAGAAAAACGACCTGCCTAGGCTTATCTGCAAGCTTCTCATACTGTCCCAATGTTCTCTTAAGGCCCTGTGCACAGATAAGGAACAGGTGAGCTGAGATTCATCAATCTCCCTCCCTTTGATGGGTGGGGTTTTAATGAGCACCTCCCAAGGAGGCTTTTGTGGGCAGTGGTCTAAGTCCGTTTGCCAACTCTCCTGAAAGGATGATGGACCCCAGCGGGAATCCTGGGCTGCAAATGAGCTGCTGTGACCATGCCTGAATGCAGGCATTCCCCTCCCAATCAGCCATGCACAGTGGGAGTGCGCAGATGCTTCCAAGGGGGTTCACATGTAGAGCCAGGCAGCTCGCTGTGCTTAAGGGGCTGTTGCCAGGATTCCAAGACGAAGCAGTGCAGGTGGAAAGAACAGATCTGATACTAGCTGTAGGGATAACCAAGTATCTCAAAACCCAGAGGGATTGGTTCAGTCCTACGTAAAAGAGTCTAACAGGCTGAAGGCCAACACGGCACTTTCCACCTAGGATGGGTGCAATGAGGATTATAGCAGGGTGGTCTCTAGCAAGTGTTGCCCCCAGGGGTCTTAGAGATAGTTGAAAAGAGTTCAAGTGATTGATAGTACTAAGAGTGCTCAATCTTCATCTATCCACTCCAAATATAGGAGGAAGGTTGGGCTGTCGTACTGATGATCCCTAAATACCTACAAGGCATGTTGATTTCTAGGTACTGGCTGGTGGGCTGACCTTGGGTGATCCTGGTAGCACGTGGCTCTTCTTGAGCTCATTCTAACAGAAGTTGAGCCCTACATCCAAGCAGCCTACTGTGACTTCAACCACCTTGCTGAATGGGCATGGTTAACTGGGAGAAGGGTATGAGAATCACTTGGATGAAAGAAAGAAATTACTAGGTGCAAGAGGGAGGAAGAGAGACCTGGGGCAAGAAGCTAAAATCGTCCAGCAGCAAGAGATCTTCAGAAGGCTGTAAATAGCAACAGAAGTAGCCAGGAAAATGGTAATCAGTGGGAAGACCTGGATCCTATCTTTGTGACCTTTAGATAAGTAAGTGTTCACCTTCTCTGAACCTCAATGTCCTCCTTTGAAAATAAAGGCTGCTCAGTGAGATGACTTGGACCAAGCTTCCTCCTGGCTTTGAGGATCTGATTCTAATGCTGATTGAGTGGTAGAAGTTGGGCATCTCTGTTTAGTGCTGTTTTATTAAGAGAAGAAAGAACCCTGAACCCTTAACTTGGCCCCTGCCCTCCCCACTCTGAGACCATTTCATGCTATACCTAGATATCTCCTTGGCCAGAGACCACAGTAGGGAAGAGATGGACCATCTGAGCAAAAAATGAACATCACCAAGCAAACCAAGATTTGCCTCCATCCCCTAAACACTGACCATAAACAAGGATGTTTAACTTTGAAAGAGAAGACTCAGTGACCATCCTTCAAAGGGCTAAACTGGTAGCAAAGAGAAGACATAGGAGGGAAATAGAGCCAAGATAAATTACAAGTTGCCTCAGATACTTATGTCAGTGGTCATGTGAGGAGAAAAGACTTCATCCTATAATCCTTAATCCTGTAGAATAGAGAATGTTTTCTATAGTTCCTGGGAATAGAGAAGCTCTTTGTTACTTGAGGCATTCAAGCAGAAGTATGGCTCCTATATGACCAACTTGACACAGATAGTGTAGTGGGGAAACCAGCTCCGTATGCACGGTGGTCTCAGCGTCCCTTTAATTGGCTCCAAGGGCCTGCTGCATGCCCCCAGTGGGGAAAAGGCAGGCGCCCTCCTCCGAGGGCTGAGTTAGGACATGGTGGTGTGAAGTCAGCTCCTTGGACTCTCCTGGACTCCAGACTGAGACACCTGTCTCAGTTCTGTCAACAGCCAGCCTGTGACACTGAGCAAATCACCCTCCCAGTGCCTTGGTGTCGTCATAGATCAGATCACACCCCCCAACCATTTGAAGGCACCTCTTACAAAGGTTTTCATGAGAACCCCACATTTATTCCAGGCAAACTCTTCTGAAGCATAAAGCATTCTGCAAATGCATTAGGGCTTTTATACCTCTGACCCCCTAGAGTCAACAATCTCATCCAAGAGGAAAAAAAAATTGAACTGCTGCTATTCTCTGGACAGATTTTAGAGCCCCAAGTAGGGCCTCCCATAAAACAAAATCTTAAAACAAGTGAATCAATAAAGACCTTGAAGGTTGAGAACTGTCAACTTTGGCCTAGAGAATCTGAGGTTCGCAGACTCCTTCGAAGGCCCTGTGTCCTGGACGAAGGGGAAATTTCAACATGGGATGTAGCATTAAAGTACATGCACAGCCTTTTCAGAGGAGTCTTGAATGCTCCAGTGTTTCAGCCCATTGGCCCAAATGCTTGGGACTGGTGGCATTCAGGTGTTGTCTCCTTTAAGAAATCCTGTAGGTCTACTCTTTCTAGGGAGCAAAGCCTCCTTTCTGGGAGATCTCGTTGGGGCCTTGAGACAGGCCAGTAAACCGTGTTCCTTCTGAGTATAGCCAAGGTCCATTTCCATGCAAGAGCCATGAACTTCATTTACAAAAGAGGAATGGGAAGATGGATGAATGGGTGATTTTTAGAAAATGGCAGGGATGGTAATGAGGGAAATTAAAGTCCCCTCAGTGAATCTGGAGGTCAAACTGTCCTTTAAGCCTGTTACTAAAAGAGCCTCCAATGTGCCATATTCTACAGCCTGAACTACCCCCACCACCTCCCCCAAGAGGATAGCAGGTCTTCCCTTTGGGGTCATCCCCTATTGAGAGTAGGGAGGAATTTCTACACTACTCAGACAAAATTGTCCCCTGAGATTGGCAAGTTCCCAGTAGGCCAAGACATAGCTCCTTGCCTCTAAACTCTTCCTGAGACCAGTGTGAACTTTATCCTATTTACAAATCAAATGCAATTAGAGACGATATTTCTTGAAATAGATATGTATTTTTAATGAGGAATGCCCTGTCAATTTTCATGAGGAAAAGGAACCACAGCCACATACTAATACCCATTCTCACCCAAGCATTCCAACACTGTAATTCTTATTTATGCAGGTAGGTGCTGCACAAAATCATCAATAAGAGGGAAATAGATACTCTGGGGTTCCAACAATTTTCCCGTTTCCCCTGACAACTCCAGTTGCATGGTAAATTGTTGGAACTGGAGGTGACAAAATTAAAGATGTCTTTTATAAGTTATTGTTATTGGCTTTGGATTATTCCATTTCTAGTTTTCTTGTTGATAGTACATACCAGTTGTTTAACAAAGTGCATGCTTTTTAAAAAATGTTTGAACTGGCAAGCTAAACTGATCTGGGTCTTCTTGCCCGCCTGCCCCTAAAAAACATTAATATAATTTAGAACCTAGCATTTAGAAAATATGGCCATGACACATCAGGGATAAGGACTGCTTAATGAAACATGCTTGATTTGGCAAAAGACGATAAATCAAAAACCTTGTAGGTTTTGTCTTTCCGTTTTGTTTGGAAGCAGCCAAAAGCAGGCTATGATGTGTGATGGGAAAGAAAACGGAATACCTAATACTTCCCGTTTTGTCACGACACACGTGCACACAGAAGCACACACACAACACACGCACACAGTCACTCAGTCCTTAGGGAGGAAAAGAGAAAGGAGTTAGGTCAGAGACACCACTAAGGGTGGGCGATTGAAGGCTGAGCGTGATGTGCAGCTTTGGGGTGGGTATCCTCTCAGCTCTGTCTCCGTGGTCTTGGTCTCACATCTGTCCCGGGAAAACCACTGCAGAGATGGGGTGGGTGGGGTGAGAAATGTAAGGCATAGTCTGCTGGGAAGGAAGGAGGAGATCCATGCTTCATGCTCAGATGTGAGTTTCAGAGGAGTATGGGCCTGTATTTCCCTTTGGCCTGCTCTGTCTGGCTGGAAAGGTGGGGGAAAATGAGACCAAGAGACCAAGAAAGGAGGAAGGAGAGAAAGTAATAATGATGACAATAATAATAATAAATAAATAAGAAAAGACGAGTTGGACCAATGGAAATTAACACCAACTATGACAAATGACTTTTCTGTCCCATTTCCCTCCCCACACCTAAACGGACTTCCGGCGTTTCATCAGCCTCTGGTGGTCGGTAAAGCTGTGTAACCCAGGAGAGATGGAGCTAATAGGCGATGGGAAGAGGCTGTTTTTTAATGTGCTTGGTGAGATCTCCTCGATCTTGTAAGAGATGGAGTGGAAGTAGTGAGGGGCAAGCTTGGCGCTGAAGGAGTTCTGCGGTGCCACCGAGCGGCCGCCATAGTCCTGCGAGCGGTAGCAGGTGCAGGAGCACACAGACTGCAGGTCCGGGACGTCCGCCTTGTACCTGGGCCGGCTGGGCCGCGGCTCCTCAGGGATGTGAATGACCATGCTGTTGCGGTTTCCGGCGAGGGATGCCCTCTCTTCAGCATCCCGCCGCTCATCCTCACTGTTCATGGTCAAGAACCTGAGGACGACCAGGTTGAGGAAGGCCCCGATGACCGTCAGCCCCACCAGGATATACATAAAGCTAAAGGCCACGTAGAGCGGCTTCTTCTGCAGGGCGCCCTTGGTCTGCAGGGCCACGTAGTCCCCGAACCCAATGGTAGTCAACGTGATGAAGCAGTAGTAGTAGGCGTGGAAGAAGCTCCACTCCTCACACTGGGAGAAGGCGGCCGCCCCGATGCACAGCGTCCCCATGCAGGAGAAGAAGCCCACAGTCACCATGTTCTCCATAGACACGTCAGTGTTGCGCATGCCACAGCACTTCTTAATGCGCTTCAGCAGGTAGCGCACGAAGGTGTTCATGCGCTCGCCCAGGCTCTGGAACATGACCAGCGTCAGCGGGATGCCCAGCACGGCGTAGAACATGCAGAAGGCCTTGCCCGCATCGGTGCCAGGTGCAGCGTGCCCATAACCTGTGGGAAGGGGATGAGAAGAACAGAGAGAACAAGTGAGGAGGGGTCTAGAGGTTAGGGGAAGGGGGGTCGACTTGGTGCAGTGCAATGCAGAGGGACCTGGTACTGGGGGAATTTCCTCTGCAGGGTAGAGGGGCATGGCCATATCTTGGAGGGAGGAGAACAAAGGAGAGCCACTTTCTGAGAAGTCACATGAGCTTGGGAGATAGAAGGGGGTAGGAACATTTCAGTAGGGCGGGGATTTGGGATGTGCTGGGATGGAAGGGAAGAGAAAAAAGAAGAACCAATATCACTTGCAATATGCCACTGAGAGGGGATGGAGGAACATTCTAATGCCATCTTAGAGCCACATAAAGGCTTTAAAAAGAAAAAAGCAGATTCACTACTAAGAACTCCAAAAGTATCAAGCCCAAGGGAGAAACCTCTCTATGTCCACTATGGATTGACATGAAGAGTGGATTTTCAAAGAATGATACCTGCCATGGGCCAGGCACAGTGCTGAATCCTCTTACATACATCACCTCATTCTAGCCTCTAAACAACCATAATGATTCCAACCCCACTAACAAGAAAACTGAGTTAGTTACTTAATAGCAGGGTAGCTTGATTTCTTCAGAGTTGGGATTTCAGCCCAGAGTTTTCAACTGCCAAGAATGAGGCTCAAAAGCAGAGACTTTGAATCAAGAGAGGCGATTGTAGAGTGAGATGTAAATGCCACGAAGGCATACTTTTAAAAATGTTTTGTTCGCTGCTGTATTCCCCCATACCTAGAAAGTAAAATATTTATTTAATAAAGGAATGAATAAATTTACACCACTCTATGAATGGAGCCTGGATAGAAATGAGGAAACAACCCTTAAAGACCTTATGTGTGTAAGTACTTTTGAAATTCTTGATGCAACTTCATTGCGTGGTTGCTGCAGGGAATCCAAGTCAAGCCTGTATTTCCTCACATTCGAAATGAAGGCAATGATGTTGAATAGGTGAAGTCAGCTGCAGGGTCACCCAAGCTGGTCAGTGACAATGTCAGAACCAGGATGGGATCTTCTCAATATGGCAGAAGGAACAAGAGACTCAGTAGGTTCAAACTGTGGGACTAACACTACCCAGAATAAAAACCTTGATCATGGACAATGTTTGGACTGAAATTTTGAAGGATGTACCTGGTCTTCCAACATCTAAAATCCTGCCCATCAAGACAGATTTCCCTGATGGGACCCTGTCACATGTTCATGGTCACTTAGCTTGCTTCTTTACCTTGGGTTCCATAAGCTTTTCCAAACCCATATGTCTTTATCTGTTACATGGGATAATTGTTCTTCGGTGGCGTTGTATGGATCCGCCGAGATCAGACAGCTCCTAGCCCACAGTCTGATACACAGTAGGGACCTACCAAACCCCAGGACCCTCTACCACTCCCTCCTGCAGGAAGCTGCCTCTGACTGCTCTAGCTCACACTTCTCCATCAGGGCTTCATTGCCTGTGGCTCAGTCTGTCTGTCTCCGGTGGTGTGAATATGTGCCATGACCTACCTACCCCCATGGGCCAAACTCTCACTTGAAAAATGACATCACATGTTTGCCTCCAGAAGGCCTTCTCCCCATCCTCTCTGGCCTTCAATCCCAGCTAGCACTGAGTTAGCTCATGCTCTAGTAAGCACTGCGCTCTGACACCCCTTAGTCCTTATGAAAGAAGAGATGATGTGACAAAGTTAGGCCAGAAAGGACAGGGTGGGGAAACAGAAAAGCTGAAAAAAGAGAATAGATATATCAATTGAAATTATCCAATCTGAAGAGCAGAGAGGAATAAAGATTGAAACTAAAGCCTTGGGGAAGCTGTAGGGCAATATCAAAAGGTGTCCCAGAAGGAAAGAGAATGAGAATTGAGACAAAAATAAGAAATAATGGCCAAAAGTAGCCAAATTGAGGTTGGGCACAGTGCTTCACACCTGGAATCCCAGCACTTGAGGCCAGGAGTTTGAGACCAGCCTGGCCAACATGGTGAAACCCCATCTCTACTAATTTTGTAAAAATACAAAAATTAGCCAGGTGTGTAGTCCTAACTATACGGGAGGCTGTAGTCCTACTATACAGGACCTGTAGTCCTAACTATACGGGAGGCTGAGGAAGGAGAATCACTTGAACCCAGGAGGTGGAGGTTGCAATGAGCCATGACTGTGCCACTGCACTCCAACCTGGGTGACAGAGCAAGACTCCATCTCAAAAAAAAAAAAAAAAAAAGCCAGATTCAAGAAGCTCAGTGAACCCCAGGCAGGACAAATACAAAGAAAACCACATGCCAGAGTCAAGCTGCTTAAAGTCAGAGAAAATAATGAAAGTAGCCAGAGAAAAATAATATACCACATACAGGGGAACAGGAATATAATATTGCTTTACTTCTAAACATAAGCAACAGAGGGAGGGAGCAGTGGAAGCATGGCTGTAAAGAACTAAGACTGCTCACTGAGAATTCCATATCCAGAGAAATTATCCTTCAAGAAAGGCAAAACAAAGACATTTTCTTTTTTTTTTTTTTTTTTGCTTATTTATTATTTCCCATTTATTTTTAAGTGTGTTTGCTTTCCTGGGCCAATAACTATCAGAAAACTAAAATAATGGCAAAACAATTATTTATGTTTTTCTATAATGTTTTGATGTTCACACTAATGTGCGCTGTTATGCTTTATATAATAATTAACAAAGACATTTTCAGATGAAGTAAAACTAAGAGAGTTTATTACCAGCATATCTGCACAATAAGATTACTGAAGGCTGCTCTGTCTGGGGAGAAGGACACCAGATGGAAACTTAAGTCTTCAGGAAAGAAGGCACATCTTGGCAAACAAGTAGGGTAAATATAAAAGACGCAGGGCTGGGAATCCTACTATATCTCCATATAGCTCACCTGTAGAGCTGGTACAAAAAAAGCCAGCTGGAATGCTGGAGAATAACAGGAGGTTGTTGGAAACTTATTAAGTGGTAATGTTCCATATGTGATATATTTACTGGAAGAAATCAACACTGCATTTTCTGGGTCAAAAACTGCACACCAGGTGCCAGGGTCCCCCACCCCGACTTCTGTTCCCGCTAGTAAAAATAAGCAGTTTGCCTTGACAGGGCTTGGACAGCAGTACACTGGGATGTCCTGTCTCCTCCTGTCTTACTAGAGCATGAAAGAACTTGATCACTGACACACCATAGTGTTTCTCACTGGTCCACTGCATCGATGACATCCCTTGGTAAGACAGGTGCATGAGAGAGTATGGGAGATGAACAGCGCTGAGGTTCGGGGGTCTTCCCCATTAACACATTTCCTGGGGGCCCAGTGGTCTGGGGAACAGGACCATTCCCTCTCAAGTGAGAGACAAGTTTCAGGACTCCCAAGGCCTTCTACGAAAAAGAAGGTGGTACAGGGTATCCTCCACTGTCCTATTTAGGCGTTCCCAGCCACACCCTGATCTCTATCCTGAGAGCTACATCAAGCGTCCCTTTGCCCTCTGGTTTCCAGCTGGGTCCATCCAATAGACAGCCCCAGTAGATCAGAGGAAGGGAAGAAGAGGAGGACTTCGGCAATTAGCTGCATCTGCCAGCAGGCTCACAGCAGCTACTCTCTACAAGTTCCAGGAACTGCACCCTTGGCGTGTTAATAGCTCTCCACTGGTGCTCCACATACCCCTCATTGCTTCCCCCCAACCCTGCCTACGTGTTCAAGAAGAATTTATAAATAGCCCATTTATTAATCATTCAGTGTGAGAGCACTATTTCCTGCAGAGACCCTGTTATACCATCTGTTTTCCCCTGGGTCTGCTTAACAAATCTGCTTATGATAGAACACTGCAGGTACTGTGTACAAACAGGTCTGCGAATATTAAGTCCACATGTCAGATGCTCACAAATACTTGCACAGAACACACATACGTGGCATCTATGAAGACTTCAGTGTACACGCAGTGTACACTTGGAACCTAATGTGTAGAATAATGGCACATGTGACATAGTAGCACACTATATATAGATAGATTAGACAAAGAGGCACATAACTACAGCACACCCATATTCACCAGCAAATATTGTCTATGCAGTGTGTGTGCCTGTAGAACACACATGACACAGGCTGTATGTGCCACACCTATGTATATGCTGCAGACTGCACGTTTTAGTAGCACACACCATGTCTACAGATTGTATGTAGAAGATACAATAAAGAACATAGAAAATGCATGTATGTTGGACACGTGACACAGAAGATGGCCTCTAAGCTCTTCCCAAGAGGAGAATGAGGTACAAATCTAATGCATTCCCCCAGCACCTGTGTGACAACTCAAGTCCTGAGAAACTATTTTTTTCCCACCTGCAAATGAACGTATCCCAGCATCACCCGCCCGGGGGTCAGAAGATATATTCATTCATCTACTCATACATTACCCATTCAGACATCTCCATTGACTGTGCCCTGGGACCTGCTCTTGGCACAGGGGATTCCACAAAAACTTCTTTCCTGGAAATCTCCCAAGGGGCTCCAGCCAGCCTGTACCAGGAGCCCTGCCCAGTGCCCAACACGAGCAGGTACAGATAGAGGCTGGGGCTTGGATGTGGAAAGGCCACAGGTGACCCCTGGGCTGTCTGTTCCCGGTTACCTCCTACCCCACCCGTGAACTCAGGAACCACACATGCCCAGGTGGATTTTCCCTCTAGGACTCCAGGCTCCTACAATACCCTACCGCCCCCTCCCCCCACCCCCAGGCACTACAAGGTGGTGACCTTCTCCATCTCTGAGGACCACAGAGGTGGCAGAATCTCAGAAGTCCCACCCACCACTGGCCACCCTTCCCTCATCATAAAGGGATCACTTATCCCTTTGGCAATGAGATTTCTGAAATTTATCTGCACAAAATTCAGGAGGCACACACAGGGCACCAAAGGTAGAGATAATGAAACCAGGACTCCCGGAGAGGCACCTCCGACTGCGGGTGAGATCTAGCTGAGCAGCCTCAGTCACTCGAACTGTTTCACAGACGTGTAAGATGAGGCTGCAGGAGGCCTGCCAACTCACAACCGCCCCGCAAGAGGCCACATCATCCTTACCTAACCCAATGCCTGGCACCCCCTACAAGCACCCAGCCAACAGCAGGGCCCTAAGCCAGAGCCCCACCAACTGAGGAATGCAAAGACCACGCACAGGGTACAAAGCCCCTGCACGCAAGGGACGCAGCCAGCCCACGCTGCTCACCTCCAGAGCTTCGACTCCTGTTTTGCTGATGTCTAGGGGGATGCTGAGTTAGACACGCTGCCTTTGGGACCTGGTACTGGTCCACATGGTCACAAGGAGTCAGACCTCTGGGTGTGAGGTTAACCATAGTGGCGCTGGTAATAGATAGCACTGACAGCCTGAAATTCGGTTTCCAGCACTGCTCACACAGCAGCGGCATCCCCGACACCATCCTTCCCAAGATTCCAGGATGCCGGCACGGTTCTGGGACCCCGGAGGGAGCTTACAATCGGTTCCAGTTGAGTGGCTGTCCCAGCTTTCTCAGCCCGGCTGGCCCCTGCATCACTCAGTGCTTTGGGCTCCAGGGTCCTGCTCTGCCCACCCACCCACCCTCCCCTGGCCTGCTCAGCTTTGCCGACAGGTGGCAGTGCCCAGGACCAGGCAGGGTGGGTAGATGTGAGTGTTGAAGGAGATCCAGGAAGATCCCCAGCTCAGCCCAGCCCCATGTCCCAGCACATGGAACCAATCCCTCGAGTGGCAGCCCCACCCAGGGGTCTGGAGCATCCTAGGTCACCTGCTAAGTGAAGCCAGCCCTAGAAGAGAACCTCCAGTCCCACCCGGCCCACTTCCACAGTCAGAGGCAACTGACACCCGGGGGCCGGTGATGCCCAACTCCACAGGGCAGGCCGGTGATGGGGTTCCTGCCCTACAGATCTGGAAAGGGGACAGTCATTGTAAAAATGGCAAAGCCCACTTGGAAAAGCTGACTCTGCACTGTGCACTATGACTCCTGAGCACCCCGGGATGACCCCCCTCTGCTTCCTCATCTGTGAAACAGGGCAGAGGACGTGAATCAGAGCAGAATGAGAATCAGCCCCCTCACCAGGCTCCTCCCAGAATTGGCCAAATGCATGGGTCCCCTCACCGAGAGCTGGGCCCTGCAGCCTCTGAGCTGAGCCCCACCTCAGGCTGGTGTGCAGCCCTGGGGGTCAGGCCTTCCAGCCCCCAAGTGCCCATGTGGATCTGTAGCCAACGATGTCTGGGCCCAAGGGAACTGACAGCCTGCCTGCTTCCACAAGGCCTTCTTAGCTGGTTACTAGGTGCCTCTTCCAGCCCCGGACCCTGGTGGAAGGCTGGGGGCTCCCAGGACAGCACCCACAGGCTGTACTCCTCACCTATCCAGACACTGACTGGCCCTGCTGGGGAGTCACAGCCTGGGCCACCTTGGGCCAGATCGTGAGCTCCCGAGGAGAGCGGAGCCCACTCCTGACTCAGCTGTGCAGATCCCAGAGCCCAGCATGGAGGAGAAGGCAGCACGTGGTATCTCCAGATGCCTTGCTGTGCAAGTGACTTCCATCTTCCCAGACCTGCCTGGAAGTCCCAGCCAATCCCTAAGCCCAGGGCCCAAGGTGGCTGGGGGCAGCTTTGCCCAAGACACAGCATCACCCAGCCTGATTTTCATGGCCTCTTTAATATACTTAGTGGGTCTCTTTGCTCTTTCCTGAGAGAGGCTTTGCAGAGAAGCAGCCTTCATCTCTCTGCTGCAGCTGGTTAGCAAAACAGGAAAAAAAAAAAAAAAAAAAAAAGGAATAGGCTCCATCTTCCCAGAGGGGAGAGAGGCAGAGGACAAGGAAAATAAAACTAATCATTTCTATTGGGTCTGGAGCTCCCCAAAAAACCAGCTGTGGCTGGAAGGCAGCACTCACTTCAAGACACCTGCCACTCCCCAGTGGCTCCTGCAAGGTTTCCCAGAAGTCACGGCAGCCATCACGTACCAGAAGCTTCCCAGCTTCTCCTGTTCTGAACAGCATTATTTCACTTAAAAATACTCTAAGCACATGGGACATAGTAGTGCAAGATGCATACTATATACATGTAAGTTAGACCATAAGAGGCACCTGTTCTGAGTCAAAGTATCCAGTGGGCTGTCCCCACTGGAAAAAGGCAACTAGGGCAGCCTGGGCCAGGTGGACTGCAGACCAGCCTCGCTCCTGCACTCCAGCGCTCAAGAGCTGTCTGTGGCTCCCCATGTCCCCCCTGGCAATCTAGGTACATCCACACCTGACCATGAGTGACCTTCACAGACTTAAAGGGTAAAACCTCTGCCCTCCACTGTGGAGCTTATTCAGGGGAGAGGTAGATAGAGCAGGGCCTTTACCTTCCTGCCTCTGCAGCATTACTACCCCATTCCTTCCACTGGGGAATGCCCAGGCCGTTACCCCACTTACCTGATCCCTTGACCAGAAGCCATCAAGCTGAGCTTTGAATTCCCACTGCAGTGGGGTGGAGTGGAGGAGCTCAGCCCCTGGTGTCGGGCCAGTCCAGGTTTGAGCCCTAACCGTGCCCTCGTAGGGACTGTGGATGGTCCCCTCCCTCCCTGGGCCTCTTTCTCTTCTGTCACTGCAACCCCAGTCTCCCAGGGAGCCTGGCTATTCCAGGAGCTGGAGCGGCTGTCCTGCCGGTGAGGGGTGCCCATGGCTGTCCCACAGTTCCCTGGGACAAGCTGCCCAGCACGGGAAGGAGATGGCCATACAAGTATTTAGGCACTGAGAAATTTCCTGCTGGAAGAGAATGAAGTATTTATAAAGGACATGCAAAGTTTGTGCTGGTAAGAATTAAAACAGCCACAAATTCCATTAAAGAATGACTCAGGGTGGCTTGGAGGAGGAGCAGGCTGGAGAAGAGAGCTGCCCTTGAGCCTCGGGCTTCCCACCTGGCTCCCACGGAAGCCTGCGGCAAGCATCCCACTCATCCTCCCACGAGCATCGGCCCTGCTCAGGCCCTGGAATGAGCTCGGCATGATTTAAACCCAGGCGTCTGAAAACACCAAAAGCAAAGTAATGCATGGGTTGCGTGTAGGGTGGGCAGCAATCAGTGGGTCCCAAAGTCTGGGTCTGGCTCCATCTCCTACTTACTATGACCTTGGGCAAGACACCTTAGATCCTCTAAGCCTTAACCTTCTCTTCTGGCAAGGGCAATATGGAATGAAGCAGCCTCCTCCAGTGGCACAGCACTTTACATCCCATGGCACAGCACTTTACACTTGACAATGTTTTTCCCAACTCATTCTTTCATGGATAAGGGATATCAGTGGTGGTGTGTCAAGTCCTCCTCTTGCAATATAACACAACCCCAATTTCTACTGGGCACTACACACAGGCTTGGTCTCCTGTTCAATCCAAGAAGGGAACGGTACTTTGTAGGCATTCTGATGGTTTCAGCAAAAGCCTCAGGGTTTGGGGCTTGACTGGTGACTCAAAGGCTTCTGCTTTTTCCTGCCAGACTGGAGGGTGCCAGGGGGTGAGGTCTGGAGCTCCTGCAGTCATTTCACTATCAGGAGGATGAACTCAGCCACAGAAGATAACATCCCGACCCCGATCTCAGAGCTGGGAAGCTGTACAGAGATGTTTCACCCTGCCTCTAAGCCTGTCCTACCCGGAGTCAGCCCAGCTCACAGACAGTTCATTCTGTCCCCCTGTAAATATGTTGGCTTTAGCCAGGGTTTGTTTCACTGTAAGTGATTGATTAACACCCAACCCAGAGTACACATCCTAATACCCTAGCAAGACTACAAATAACCTACAACAGGTTTGTCAACATAGCACTTTGCAATTCACACTCCCCTGTGTCTCTTGTGGTTTCTCTTAGAAGCTACCTCTGATATGTATGTCCTGGGGAGAGGGGCTGGAAGGTAACATGGCTGTGAGCAGGGAATGGCCAGCTGGCAGGCCAGGGCCTCTCAAAGAGCAGCTGCTCCCATCCTGGCCTCAGGACTGTGGGCCAGGGTGACTCAATTCTGAGTTTGAAAGAGAAGCTGAAAATATGGATTTTTTAAATGTAGTATCTAATTAGTGTCCAATTAAACATTTGAAAACATGGCACAGGCCAAACAAAATAAGATGAAATAGACCATCTGTCTCAAACAGAGGCCACACATGCTCCAGAAATGGTGAAGAAGGAACAGCAAGAACAGAAGAGACCTGGGGTTGTGGGGGAGGAGGTTGGCAGGAGAGTGAGGCGAGTCGGGGGTCAGTGAGACCCACAAACCGCACAGCTCCCCATCTCCTTTGCCTTTCCTCCCTCATGGTGTGAGGCCGCCCAGGACAAGAATCATCAGTTGGCTCCATCCATTTCACAGATGCACAAATAAAGGCGACATAGAAGCACCTCCAGCAATGGGCTGAGGTCAGCCCTGCCCTGCACAGAGAGTGCCGAGGAGCCCCATACCCTGGCAAACACGGTCGTTCTGGGTAATCTAAGGCCCCTTCCCACAATCGCCATGGAGAACTTGAGCCCCAGGCCCTGGCCCCTTCCACAGATGGGAACACTGAGGCCCTTGTTCATGCGCTCCAGGCAGGGCATGGCCCCCTCGTCTTCCACATCCACCCATGCTCCAGGATTCCAAGGCCCCAGCCCTGAGCTGCCCTCAGAGCCCTGACAACTGGCTTATTCTCAGGCTTGGCACCCTGTGTTCCCTGAAGGAAAATCTTGGCAGATTTGGTGTTTTATTTAATGAAAGCAATTTCCTCATATGATTTATCATTAATTCTCAAAAAGAACTTCAGTTCCCTTTTGGTTACCCTTCATTTGATGCCTTAAGTGGGGAAATGGACTAAATATATATAATATATTTCTAAAACATATGAGCTTGCAAAGCACAAATTTCCAACAACGTTCACGGAGGCCTTTCTCCTCGTCTGCTCCATGTAGGGCCTTCAGTGAGGCCTCCTCGGGAGAGCCCTAGGGCCCCTTCCTGAGGAAGGCCAGCCTCAGGGAGCCCCGGTGCCTGGCCCAGGGTTGCACTGGGTGGACATCTCGTCCCTGGTTGACCCATGGTTATCACTGACCCAGCACCTCTCGCAGTGGCCTCGGCCAGCCTGGCTCCGACTGCAGTCGGCCACTTTCCAGCTCTGTGGCTTCACCTCCCGTGGGCCCCAGTCCCTTCTCATTATGAGGACCCAGCCGAGATTAAATGAAGCATCTTCATCCCTTTTCTATGGATTGGAAGGCTGAGCCTCGGTACATAGCAGCTGTCATAGTTACATGTGCTTCTCCTTTAGTCCCCACAGCAACCTCACCAGGTGGCATCAGGAAACATCCTCTGCTGGCTGGGGCCGAGATGCATGCGGGGGCACCCCTGGGGAGGGCAGAAAGGCCTACACAGCACACCCCAAGATGTTCTCCACTCCTGGCTCATACCCAAACACCAAAGAAATCTGTTCTTAAAGCATTTTTAGCAACTTCACACCTAGGTGCATCACTAAAACCTAAACAAATATTTGTACCCATGTATTCACAGCCTAGCTTCACAACAGTCCAAACATCCATCGGTGGATAGACGCCTAAACAAACGTGGTCCATGTGTACAACGGAATGTGTTCAGCCTTAAAGAGAGATGCAGTCCTGACGGGCGTTGCAGTGCAGATGAACCTTAGTCAGCTCAAGCTGGGCTGCCATAACAAAATATTATACCACTGCCCTGGGAAGCTTCAGCAAAAGACACTGATTTTCTCCACAGTTCTGGAGGCTAGGACTCCACAATGAAAGGGGGCAGATGCAGTTTCTGGTGGGGGCTTTCCCGGGCTTTAAGAGGGCCACCTTCCTGCTGTGTCCCCAGATGGTGCACGGAGAGACAGTGTCCCCGTATCCCTTCCTCTTCTTAGGAATCCTAAACCTGCTGGATGAGGGCTTCACTCATGTGACCCCATTTAACCTCAATTACCTCTCCTAAAGGCCCCATCTCCAAATACAGTCACATTGGAAGTTAGGGCTTCAATATGTGAATTTCGGGGGTACACAGTTCAGTCCATAACCTTGAGTGACAGAAGCCAGTCATGAAAGAACAAGTATTGTAGGAGTCCACAAACACCAGAACAGGGACACCTATGGAGACAGAAAGCAGGTTAGCGGTTGCCTAGGGGTGGCAGGGGGAGGGGGTGTGGTGGGGGGGGCACAAAAGGGTAAGGGGTTTCTTTTGGGGGTAAAGAAAATGGCTCAGAACTCAG
The DNA here is from genome assembly GCF_028885625.2 of Pongo pygmaeus. Lineage (NCBI taxonomy): Eukaryota > Metazoa > Chordata > Mammalia > Primates > Hominidae > Pongo > Pongo pygmaeus. The sequence goes on from NC_072380.2 coordinate 152,517,611, forward strand.
TTCCAATGGTTGTACAACATTGCACTAAATTGTACACTGAACTATACTCTTTGAAAGAGGGAATTTTGCTATATGCATTTTACCCCAATTTTGAAAAAGCATTATTTTTAATGCTTCTAAGCTTTAAAACTCTTAAGCTGAGCCTCAGAGGATGAGGAAGTGGTAGAGGCGAGGCTTTGTGGGTGCTGGAAAGAAAGGGTCTGCTCGCAGGGGCTTGCTACGGGCCTGGAAACGCTCTGCAGAATCCTGGGCTCTGCCGCCGCCGCCGCCCCGCCTCCCCGGGGCCTCTCTCTTGGAGGATGCAGGCCTGGGCCAGCCCCTCCAAGGGGGGGGCTGTGTGTAGAGCCACACAGCAGCAACATCCGAGGCTCGCTGGTCCCACTTAGCCACTTAGCCACCAGGCACAGGCTGCAGACACAGGCCTGAGCCTGCACCGTATCTGCCAATGGAAGGCCCGTGGAGTGGCTTTGGGGTGGCAGCTCGGAGAGGGTGTAGGTGAACCTCTCAGGTCCGGGGCCTTGGGCCTGCCAGGTACACAGAGGGAAAGACAGGTGCGTAGAAGGCCTTCTCCTGTGAAAGGGCCGCACAAGCGCACTGCACATCATGTGTCCTGAGTCAGGAGGCCGACAGCAGGGTGAGTGGAGAAGGCTGGAGTCAAGACACACCCCTTCTCAGTCCCCCAAAATATCGAAGGCTGGGAAACACAGAAGCCTGCAATCACACTCCTGCGAGAGGCTGGAGATCATCCATCCCCCAAGCAAGTCTGCTTTTGAAAGAGGCTCCCAGAAAGTGTTGCCAAGAAGCAGCCGAATGGGCCACTAGCACGGAGAGCCTCTGCCTCAGGGGCTCCGCTCCCCGCAAGAGGCGCTCCGCGCAGCGCCGGCCACCGGAGAGGCAACGGCGCCCTCTGGCGGACACTCGGGCGACTGCAGGGACACGGCCGTGGGTGCGGGTCGGCCGCCCACGTTTTCCGGTGACTGCGTCCAGAACCCAGGAATCATCTGGGAAAAGTCGCTAATCTTTCTTTCTCATAGATGAGATGTCATGCGATGAATGTTTTCTCAGAAGCTGGCATCCATCAATGGCCTTTTAGCTTTGACAAAAGATAATGGTAACAGTAACGACTACCAGATATTGTGGGCCGGCGCTGGGCCAGGGACTGCGCTAAAATATTTTCCCTTCCTCAACCCGCTGGTTCTGGGGAAGGGGATACCCTTTGCGGGGTCAATAGTATTCTCTCTGTGGCATGGGTGAGAAAACGCCCCCTAGCCCTGCGCAAAGCATGTTGCCTTTGTAAGCCCCCAAGCCAGCCTGATGTGATCTTCAGCCTCTGCGCTCAGAGCCTGGCCCTGGCTGCAGGCCAGGCACCCACACCTGGTCAGGCACTCGAGAGAAACCTGCATTTTCCTGCTGGCCGCCTCCATCCCTTTCCAGCAAAATTCTCCTCACTCCCTTCCGTTCTACTCTTTCTTCCCACCACTAAATAATTCCTCTCCCACTCCAAAAAAATTTTTAGAAATACTACAAGAAAATGTGGGGAAACAAGCCTAAATTTAAAAAACAAAGTACAGAGGGAAAAATATATATAAAATGTGGCTGACTTTTGAAAAGTCTATGATAGAACTGAAAATCAAGCTAGGTCCTAATACCCTCTGTAAGTAATAATTGATACATTTTGTTTTAAAGAAGTGAAATCAAATCAAACTTTAATTCCTGTTTTGTTTCTGCTGGATTCTCATTTAGGGCTAATTCACCTTGCAGGGTCTGAGAGGGAAGAGGCAGAGTTCACCCTGGAAGGATCTATGGGTCAAAAGAACAAGAGCCTTGAATGCCTGGTTACTGGGAGCTGTAAGTTCCGGTCAAACCAGACCAGGTGAGAACCATAAAACCCGATGCCTCTTGGGAGGTCTGACAGTGGAAATGAAGGTAAGACATGTTGCATGTGTGACTTCTAAAGCATCGCTTCCTAATAATGGGATCACCTGGGGTTTGCCACAACGCCTATTCTGTGTGGGAGGTGGGGGTGCGGGCTGGGGCCTCTGCATTTCTAGCAAGTGCCTCATTGACACGAGTCACCACAGACCCCACATCATGTAAAAAAAAAAAGGGCCTCAAAAAAGCAGGAGCAGGCAAGATCTGTGGGGTGCCCCAGGCCTTGTTCCTAGCATGTTTTCACTGTTAACACTGAACTCAGTGCACGCTGACAACAGAGTCAGCCCACGCTGGAGTCTGATGGCAGCAAACTGGCTTCCACCAGGGCCTCCCGCGTGTAAGGATGCTCATTTTCTCAGGAAGCAACAGAAGCAGGTGGGTTCTAGCAGAGACAGTCAGTGTCCACCCACATATGTGACCACCTCCTGCTCCTGGGCACACAGCTGGGCCACAGAGTCCCTCACAAGTAGACATGGCCGTGTGACTCAGTGCTGGCCAGCAGGGTTCCAGGTCTGGCCCACTAAAACCTGCCGTATGATTTTTCGCTCTCTGACGCTCTCTGTTTCTGTCTCTGTCTCTGTTTCTCTCTCCCTGCTCCCATTCCCCCCTCTCTCTCCCTAAAGATAGAAGCCTCAGAACCTAAGGTGGGATGGTGCCTCCAGCTGTTAGGAACCTGGGTTCTGAGTGACCACCTAGAGCAGGGCCCCTGCTGAGAAACAGTGGCTGTGATGCAAGAGAAAAAGTAACCCGTGATGCATGAAGCCAATGGCATTTGGGGGTACAGCTGCTATGCACCTAGCTCATAACATGTACTTAAGATGATTCTGTACAAGCACAGAAGTTGAACTTGGAGAGCAAAGACGTACAGACAGGCCCACCCTGCTTATTGTTCAACAAAATGCCAGAAGAACCCCTCGGTTTGGTGCAGTCATGTCCATGGAACAAGTGAGAAAACTAGGGCTCAGGGACACGAGTAGCAGTGGGGCAATCTGGCAGGGTGCAGCCTGCCGTGTGACGCTGACGGGCCATGTGCAGACACAGGTACATACACACAGGCACTCATAAACAGACACATGTATACAGAAACATGGACACACTCACATACACGAATATAAATACACATGACATGCTTACATACATACAGACATGCTCACACACACATCTGGCCTGAGGCATGTAGCTGAGGTATGATAGAAGCAAGATTAACCTGAAGATTGAAAGCCCTCCTCACTCCTTACCTAATTATAGTAAACATGCAATAAATGTGAATGCTTGTAAAAGGCGTAGAATGCTGCCTGGCACATAGTCACTCAGTCTCCTTCTTGGCCAAACAATGACAATCATGAGGACCTCCTGGAGCTGTGAGGAATAAATGATTTCAGCCAAGTCCCTTGCCCAAGGACACACGACTAATAGGTAGCAATCTTGGATTGCTGCACAATCCAAGGAGGTGCTGACCTCCTTCCGAAAATGCTGCAGGCACGCATGCACACACACTCAGACACACGTATACACTCAACAGGCACACTCAGAGACACGTACATACGCAGCTCAGAGGCCCGGCTCTCCCAGGCCCTCCCTTACATAACAGCAACCTGAGGTGTCTCCAAGTCTGCAGAGCAGAGTGGAAAAACCCAGGCTGTGAGGCTCACCAGCTCAGCCCAGCTGCTCTCGGTCTGTGCAGCCTCAGTACCTTGTGTCCTGGTCTCCCATCCTAGACAACCACCACCACATAGGGCCTTCCCCCAAGGCCTGCTGTGAGCGTGAAGACGACGACACACAAAGCAAGGGGCATGGCCTCCCTAAAGGCAGGGGCCTCTCCCTGGAGCCTGCAGCCTTTCGAGCTGCCCTTTGGTTCCCCAGAAGCCCTGTAACTATTGGCATCGAGCCTGTCACAAGCATCCACTTGTTTCTTCTGCTCTCCGTCCCAGGGCATTTGTGCCTGCCGCATACAGGCCTTATATATACCAGCAGTCCTCCTGGCACACCACACCTCGCCTGCTGGTTCACTCCCATGTCCCTCAACCCAGGGCTGGGACAGCTTAGCACGGTGGACTCATGGGGCTGAGTCAAGGAGCCCCTACTACTTGGTTTCCTTAGGCTATTGGGTCTCAAGTTTAAATGGCTTCAGGGACCAGGTAAGTGCCAGTCATGGGGAAGGTGATTCCCTGATGAAGAGGAGATCCTGTGCCCACCTAAGGGGGCAGCCAACAAGTAGCTCGTTACTGGCTTGAGGGAATATGGCTCAGGGAGGCCTGACCTACCCCTCATGGGAAAGGCAGGCATCCAGATGCACCTGTGGATGGGCCATGTTGCCCCACGGCCTCCCTAGCCTCTTGTCTGCCCTCCAGATCCACCTTTGCTGGAGCCCCCCCTGCCCTCAATCTGCAGGTCCACTGATGCTGGCCCTGCAGGACGGCACCATCCTGAGATGCCCCCAGGCGCTCACCTCTTTTCAGGAGCCCCTTTTATGGAAGCTGCCTGGATTCCCCATGAGGGCGGGGCCAGCTCTGCCCTGCTGGGATGGACTGTCCTGCCCAGAGCAGCAGGAGAGCCTTGAGGATGGCTCGGACCCCAATTTGTCTCCAGGTCCCCAGAGCCAGGCCTGGCACTTAATAGGTAACCATTCCCCAAACAGCTAGACACGGGAGGCTCGCACCGCTGCCTCCTCCCGAGATCATTTACCCTTGATTGAAACTGCGGGGAAGGGGAATCCTTGGGTCGACAGGAGCAGGAGGAAGACAACAGCCATCAGCCGAGGCCTGCCCTGAGAGCCTCCGTGAGGGGACAAGGCCCCTCCTTGGGTGTTTTACAAAGAGCTTCCGGGACTTCATCTAAAGGGTGTTGCCTGGGTGATGAGCAGGCGGGGGCAGCCACCTCCACAGCTGTGGTGCGAGGCGTCTAGGGCCAGCATCAGTGGATTCTCACAGATCACCGTCTGGGTCGTTCCCCTGCTGTATGAGGAGCCCTGAAGGGTAAGGTGAGCAGCCAGCCTGGGGCAGGAGCAGGCAGTCCTGTCAGAGAACATTCTAGGGCCTGTTTTACTGCCATGCATAGCTCCGTTGCCTGGTACATAGTAGCTCCTCATCAAAAATTGTTTAAACAAATAAATGAACAAACAGAAGTGCACAACAAATGTTAGGGTGCCAGGCAGTGTTCTAAACAGCAGAGTAACTGTAGGAGGTGCAGGTACTATCCCATATCATAAACAAGAAAACGGAGGCCAGAGTGTCTGCCACCTGGTGACTTGGCAAAAGGTGGATGCAAACCCAGAACCCTGTCCCAAACCTGTCACCCGGGCTACCTTGTTGCTAGGGCAGAGTCAGATTTTCTACATATGACATAGCAGCATTGCTCACTGTCCCCTGAGGAGAGCCTAGCCCTGCCCCAAAGGGCCAGCGGAGGGGACCAGGGCCGGAAGGAGGACAGCAGCCTTCAAAGAGGCAAGTGAGAGTGTCAAAGTAGACAACACAGCTTAGGGCCCTGACCCCAGGATCCTGTGGCTCCAGACTCTCCCAGGGTGTACACCTGCGTCCACAGGAACAAGGGTGACAGACCTGGGTGGCGGGGGCAACTCCTACCCTCATGTCTGGGTGGGTGAAGTGGTACCTGGCATTCCCAGTGCCTGGCACATACTGGTACCTTATCTCAGTCCTTCATTCAACAGATCACGACTGAGCACCTGCCATTGGCCAGGCACCGTGGTAGGTGCTGGGGAGTCAGGACCACGATGATAAAAATGGTAACAGTGACCACTTGATGCTAACATTTCAGGCATCGCCATCAGCTCAGGGGAGCCCAAGACAGCTTTAAATCAACTGCCTCGTCAGCAGAGGGCATAGCTATCATGAGGGTGTCGCGGGGCGGGGGAAGAACAGCTCTGGGGGAGGCCTTTGGTGTCCTCAGTCAGCAGAGGAGAAACAGGCGCAGCGAGGCAGCCACTCACCCAGGGGCTCACAGGCTGAGCCCCCTGCGCAGCAACAGGCTGTAAATGGGAAATCTGGCCCCAGGCTCAGCACCCAGAGAGAAGGGGAGGGGGCCTGCCCGCCCAGCTCTGAGGAAGTGGAGAACCAGCCCAGGCACCTCCAGCCCTGCTAGAGGATGCGTTTACAAACAGGAGCTGGCCCCGATTCATCTCTCCAGAGCCACGCAACCCTTTTAATTAAAGCGACTGCCCAGCTGTCTGAGGATGAGGAATGGCCCTCAGGGCGCAAGAGCAGCCCTGCATCTGTCTTGTTAGTGGCTAGGTGTCCAGAAGCTGCTTGTGCAGCCTAGGCCCAGGGAGCTGGCGGGAGAGGGCTACCCCATCCCACAGAGCTGAGCAGGTGACTGCTCTCAGGGCCACACTGTCTGCTCTACCCCTGCCCGAGGCCTCTGCCCCAGGAAGAAAGCGCAGAGCAGTTCAGCTCCATGGATGCTACAGGGGCAGTCCCTGCCTAGCTGCATGGTGCTCCTCTGTGGCCACCAGATTCTGGCCCGAGGGAGACCGGCCCAGGGAAGTTGGCCTTCGAGGGACCATCTGGGAAGAGCACTGGACTCAGAGTCAAGCCCTAGGTTCAGGTTACAGCAAGGTCACTGTTTCCATTGGGGACTCAGTTTCCCCTGTCACAGATTGTCCTGCCATGTGATGTAGCTGTGAGGGTGCCACACTGGGCCAGCTGGCAAAGCACTTAACTCTGATGAGATGTGCCATGCATAGAGGCATCACTGCCTTTACGCTCAAAACAAAGCCATCACTGGTGACCATCTTCCTGAGAGCGCCCTGGTGGATATTAAATGAAATCACGATAGCAAGCAGTAGGAAGCTGTCCATAGCTGTTAGTGGAAGCTGAGTCCCCTCCCTTGGCCCCATGGCTCCTCTGATCAAAACCTGTCCCCCAGAACACCATTCATCCAGGAGGATCTATGGGCAAAGCTGGTGCTACAGCATAGCCTGAAAGTCTCTCCAACCTTTTTCAAACAGGATGAAGGGGATACTGGGGGAGCTCTGGCCTACCTGAGAGCAGCTCGCTCAGTCTCTCTGAGCCTCTGTTTTCTCATCTGTCAAAGGGAAGGGTGCCCCCGCATCTTTCCCACAGCATTGCGAGGTGTGCACCATGCATACCATACACAGCCCAGTCCCTGCCAGCCCCAGTGGTGTCTGTCTTCTCTCCCAAGCCAGCCCCAGGTGGCCCTATGTGTCTTTCTGCAAAATCCCATACCCCTTTACTTTTGAGGCCCCAACCACTCTCCCTCTGTCCCAGGCCAGGATTTCTCAAAGCATGGCTACAGACCCTTCATGGGAATCTGTCAGGTGCTGGTCAAAATGAAGAGTCCAGGCCCTGGCCCTAACCCACTGAATCAGCCCCCCAACAGCAGGGCGATGATACCACATCACAGAACAAGCTGGGTTTTGAGAGCAGCAGCTGTATCGTGCACTGGGGTTTGGTACCCATTTCTGGGCCTGTGAGAGGGAAAGTTGGAGATCCAGGGGTCCCTGCAGTTTAGAAGGAAGCCCATGAGGTCCCCAAGGACCAGTCCCCACAGATTCAAGCTTCTTGGCCCTCTCTCTGCAGGGAGAAAACCATGCCCTGTCAGCGCATCGCCCTTGATACCCTTCCCAAAAAAGCCAAGGGTGACAGCTGCTGGGTGGACACTCTTCTGCAGCTGTCGCTGCTGATTCCCATCAAGGGCAGCACCAGCATGGGGGGCAGGCTGGCACCTCCGGGAGGGACACTTTTATGGTCATAATTACTCTGAAATAACAGGGAAGACCCGGGTCCTGGTGAGCCCACCTGATGTCTCAGCTGTTTGACCTTGGGCAAGTCACCTAACCTTGCAGAGAGTGAGAGACCTAAACACAAAACCAGAAAAGAAATGGAAAAAGCCTGCTGCTATAATCCTGATTAATTTATCTCCTGGACTCCCAGCCACATCTCTATTTTCTACTTTTTACATTTTTCTATTTTGTGTAATTTGCTGATCATAGGAATAATACTTGCTCACTGAAGAGAATCACAAAAGAAATCTAAAGAAGCAGAAAAAAAAAATCACCCACAACCCCACCACTCAGGAGGCAGCCTGGAAGCATCTTATATTCCCTGCTAGTCCTTTTCCTGAATACCTCTCCTCTATGGCTGAGAGGAGGTGGTATAGAAGTAATTACAGAGCCTGCTTTTTTTCTACTTATCAGAAAATGTGTGTGCTATCATATTGCCAATAAAAATTCTTCATAAACATTTTTAATTCCTCATAAGCTTCAAGCAGATGTGGCATGTCTTCACCTTAACAGGCTAAATAGGGAATCTGTTAGACCCCCATTTATGTTTTAGCCAAAAGCACACTGTTTCCGGCCCCTGGAATTCCGTTCATTCCATGCACAAAGACCAGAAACCAATATGGTGGCCAGGATTTGGGCTGGGCATTGCAAGAGTTTCAAAAATGAAGACCACCCTTTATTGGCCCAGCATCAATGATATTCTTCTTTTCATGGCATGCCCAACTGCTAGAGATGATGGCTGTCATTTTCCTGGATGAAGGACTGCTCAGAGAGGCTAAGTACCCTGTCACAGTTCACACAGTTCTCGAGTGGTGACACTGAGATGCCCGCCCTCTTCTCTGACCCCCAGCACCTCAGCTGTTCTCATGCTGGTGTGCTGATGGTCACAGCCAGGCTGGGATGAATGGGACCTGCCAGTCCCCATGCCCCGGCCCCCTGCCAAGGGTAGAGTCACTTCTTAAGCCATTCGCCTGTCTAGATGCAGAACCTCTTTTCCCTTCCCTATGGCTCTTTCTTTTCAGCAGAGGTAGACTCAGCTCCTGCTGCTGACCCAATGCTAAAAGTGTTTTCTGAGGTCACAAAACTTTAGCCAGCTTCCAGAAGGGCAGAGTGAGGACCTCCAGGAACTCAACTCTTCCAGAAAAGCAATGGGAATACTGGCAAAACCATCAAATCAACTTTTTTGAATTCTGGAAGTTAGCTGAAGTCTTGTAACAACTGGAAGTGTTTACGTAAGAAAAATGACTAAATTTCAGGAAGAAAAGAAAGGTTTATGGCATTTGAACCTGCCCTGGTCCTGTCTCCCTGCCTCAGCTGCAAGGTGACCTGGAACACCCATAGCTCAGCAATCACAATAGCTGTGAAAATAGCATCCTGGTGGCCATGGAAGGGCCACTCCTGTCTGGAAGCTCTGTCCCCAGAGCTCACTCAGTGAGAGGGCAGTATTTGTTGAAAACAATCAGAGGCAATATTTTAACACAGCAGCTGTCCAAAGTACCATGACCACTTGTGTCTAACAAGAGGCTGAGCAAAAGACAAAAAGGAAAATGGGAATAGGAGATTCAAAGGAGGCTTTGGAAAGCTATGACATACTCCCGGGAGCCTAAAAGGCTGTGTGCATGTACAAGGCAGTGCACTTGACATGGCCCCATATCTCACCTCCAGCTGACCTTGAGGCTGTGCCCAAGCAGGAAGGGAAGGTGAAGACGGAATCGTGACCTGCATGTCAGAGTGCTGACCGCATACCCCAACACACATAGGCTTCCTTGGCAGAGACTGCAAGGCATTTAAGGACATCTGTCCAGTCATCAGCCAACCACTAAGCTGACCAAGTGCCATAAGGATGTTCAAAGCACTAAAAGAACCATGTCTGAAGAATTAAAGGAAAGTAAGAGACCAATGGCTCACCAGAGTATGTGTAAACAGATAGAAATTTAAAAAATAAAAAGAGGAAGAAGAGAATCTTGCTCTTTGTGACTAAATAGATAAACCTGGAAGAAATTATGCTAAGTGCAATCAGCCAGAGACAGACAAATACTAAATGACGTCATCTAAAACAGTCAAACTCATGGAAGCAGAGAATAGTGGTTAATACGGGGCAGGGAAACAGGGAGGTCACAGTCTAAAGATACAAAGTTTGTTATGCAAAAAACCTTCTGGAGATCTGTTATATAGCACAGTGCTTCCAGCTAGCAATACTGTGTTGAATACTTAAAGTTTGCTAAGAGGATAGATCTTAAGTATTCCTACTCTACACACACACACACACACACACACACACACACACACACACACGATAATAGTAAGGGGAGTGGGAGGAAACTTCGGGAGGTGATGAATATGTCTAAGGCCTGAACCCAGCAGCAGACCTCATCCTGGGCACTCTCCACACTTCCCTGAGCCACTGATGCCTCCTCCATGCCTCTCTTCCCATCCCAGCCTTGGCCAGACAAAGGGAGAATGTGAGGAAGCTGTGCTAGTACCAACACACGTGCAGGTCAAACACATTCCCTGATCTCACTGAGCACTCACTGCTGTGACCTCCACGGGGATGTGTCCTCATCTGTGGAATAAGAGAACAGGAAGTATGTTAGACCACATGCCCATACCGTTAGCTGGAATCTCTCTAACAAGCAGACAAGGCAGAAAGAGGGAAGACATCAAGCTCCTATTCATCCTTCAAAACTCAACCCAAATGTCCCCATCTCCAGGAACCTGGGAAGACATGACATGGATAAGTTGCTCCTCACCTGTACATCCCCATTTGTTTCACACTTACAGACATGAAAACAAACAGCTGCAGATGATGAGACCACACAGTTCATGAATTACCAAGCCTACGTCAATCAGAATTCCCAATGCCCAGCAAAGGATCTGGCACCCTGCAGGTGCCAAATACAGGTGACTATGTGAACGAACAGGAGCTATGGAAGACTTGGTGGGAGAGCCGTTCTTCCAGAATATTTGTCTGGCCATGATTAGGCCATGCCTTCACTGTTCAACACCTTCCATGGTTGCATTCAACTCAAACCAGAGCAGGACACAGGGCTGGTGAGGAGAGGGGCACACGGGCTACTGAAGGACCAGAAGCAGGGAGCTTCGCTGGGTCCCTCTGACTTTCCCTGAGCCAAGTGCCAGCTGCTTTGTCTGGGGATAGTCCCTACCAGCCTCCCTGGGTGCCTCTAATCTAGGGCACCTGCACCCACCTCAGGCTCTGGGGCCAGGCAAAGTCCCAGCTGGGAGAGCAGTTTTCCTTACGAATCAGCTGGCTCAGCACCCGCTGTGGGGTGGCTTCCCTGGGAGTCCCCAGGTTCCCCAGCCCAAACACATGATACATAGAGGCATCATCCGCTCTGCCTGTTTAATTAGCTGAGAACGCAGGAGGCCTGGAGCGAGTCCACCAGCTCTCTCTGGTGAGTTGCCCCTTCTCCCATTCACCAGTCCAACTCCTGCTGGGCCTCCAGCATCAGCCTCCAACTGATCCCCATTCTCGTGCCTTTTTCCTACCCGTGTCCCTCATCCCACCCTCCCCGAGGCCCACACTGCCAGGCCGTAGCCAACCCCTGTGCCCCTCGCTGCTACCTGCCACAGTCACTCCTGCCCCTCCCCTTCCTGCAGTCTCTGCCACCTCTGACAGGTTCTGGACAAAACCTGAGCTTTGGAGCCTAGGAGCCAGCTGTGCCACCTTCCTCATCCATAAAGCATCAGCTGTTACCACTCACCGAGCACTCGCTGGAAGGTGGAGACCACTAGCAAGTAGTGACGCCAAGATGTGGCCCCGGGTGCTCTTTCTGCATCTGCTCATTTTGCAAGTGTGTCTGGCACACTGTCTGGCAGGGAGTAGTGACCAACACAGGGTAGCTCTCTCCCTTCTCTGTCCCAAAGCACCCGTGGAGCCTCAGGCCCGCAGCCGGAGAAAGTCCCCTGAGCCAAGGAACTGATGAAGGACAAGGACTAGGGTGCAAAGCCGTTTGCCCTGCAGTAGCCATGGCTCCCCAGCCCAGCGCTGGGGGTCTGGAGTCTGGGCCTGGCATGTGACGAAGGGGCAGACCCACATGTGACACAAGAAAAGGCTCAAAAAGCACATTCGTGTCAGGACTTGCAGCCTCCTGCTGCTTCTGAAGCCCAGTCTCTGGGTGACAAGACCCCAGCTTCCCTAAAGTGTCAGACTTCATGGCAGGGACCAGGCTGAGGCCCCCAGAACAATCTCCCCAGCCTGCCCACCTGCTAACTGCAGGGGCATGAGCCAGCCCTAGGAAGACCAGCACCGCTACACAGCTGGCCCTTAACCTCTCTGGGCTCAGGGTCTGCCTCTGCAAGATGTGCTAAGGACCCTAGCTCTGCCCCGTCATGGAGATGTCATCAGAAGAGGGAGTGACTGTGAAGGCCAGGGCCCAGTGACAGTGGGGGCCTGCCTGGTTCCCATACTAGCCTCCACCCACTTCCTGCCAGGCAACCCTGGCGAGCCAATACCTGCCTCATACCACACCCAGCCCTGGCTCATCCCCGACCTCCCAGGCCAGGCTTGGATGGATCTCAGGCCTCCTGGGCTCAGGGCCCTCTCCATCCCCAGCCAAAATGTCCTATCTGTACCCCAGGCACCATGCTAAGCTCTGTGAGGTTCCGAGGACGTAATGCATGCGACCTTCCCACCTGTAAAGCATCCCAGCTCTGGCACATCAGCAGCGGGGCTTGTGACTAGAATCCTGGTCTGCCACCAGACTTACCTGCCTCTTATCCTACCCCAAAATTCCTCCTGAGCCCCTGACGCACTGTACATCTCCCATTCCAAGGATGAACCAAGTTGAGTAAGGCTGCTGGGATGTGGATGTGCTGGTCCCACAGCCTGTGACACCCCACAGCCCTTTCTCCAAGAGAAAAGCCCTGGGGTCCTCCCCTAGCCACCCTAGATTGGGTTGGGGTCCTCGCTGGGCTCCACAGCCCCACTGCTCATCAGCATCAGAACACTTAGCATGGAGCACTGTACTTTCTTTGATGTGTCCCAGTCACATACCCGCACCCCAAGCCACCAGGGCCTGTGCATCCTATAACCACAACCCCCCTTTCCCTGTGGGGCTGGCCAAGGACAACCCTGGATGGGGCTCCTGAATCCTTGGCAGCTCTGAGTAAAATTCAGGAGGGTCCAAGAACCTGGATGGGGAAAATCCCACCATCTTCATTTCCACCGCCCTCTGGCTGAAATTTAGCATTTCTTGTTGCTGCGTCATCCACAGAAACAAGCTGTATTTTCATGCCATGTTCTGTGGTTGCAGACGTCTTGAGCGTTGCAGACGTGCACCGTCACTAGGAGCTCACTGGAGGTGCCAGGCCTACCGGTAGCTCTCATTATTGAATGCATCAGTCAGGAAGCATATTTATCGCTGAATCACAGGTTTTTAAGAATTATTTTCATACCTGTGTTTCAGTTTTATTGGTTTCTTAGGACTAAATGAGATCACCAGGGAATCACCCTGCCCAGGGTCTGGCATCATGAAGAGGTCTGGCACGAGGAGGTGAGGTAGGTTCACTATCCTCTCCATCCCTGAGGCCCTGACCAAGGTGGCTTCCAGTGGGTCAAGGCGCCCAGGGACCTGTACTCTTGGGGGTAGCGGTGGGTGCTGTGGTGAGAACCCTGGGCCCAGACCCTGCAGGAACAGTTCATTCATACCTTGCAGCTGCACCCAGCAGCCACTCTCAGGGTGCCCTCACAGCATGGGGCTGCTGTCTGTGGGGCTCCCATCCTGCCCTCCTAAAAGTCATCCCAGCGCTCTCCCGCCTGCAGCCAAGAGCCCACCCTGGCAGGACATAGGGCTCAGCCCAATCAAGCCAGCACAGATGACTAGAGGGACCTGGGGCCCTGGGTCCTGGCACTCCTTAGCAGTCCTGAGCCCCCTGAAATGGGCATCATGACCATTGCTGTTTTGGAGGTGGAGCAGGGTGGACAGCGTCGATGACCAGAGCCTGCTGACACATGCCCAGCAAAGGTGTGGCACACGGCGGGCCTCTCCAGAAGCTGGCAGCCTCCCACTCTGCCCCAGCACTCCGGCCTGTCCCCCGCCCTCTCTGCTACACACCCAATTTCCAGGATACCTCGCTGCCACCTCTTCACTGACTGCGCTGAGCCTCCTCTCCCTAGGAGCCCTTGTCCCTGCCGTGCCCGCTACATGGCTGCTCTTCTGGGGGAGGACCAGCCGACCTTTCCTGGTGAGTCTAGTGCAACTGCCCTGACACTGCTGCAGTGTGGCTGAGGACTCCAGCAGGAGACAGAGTGAGCACTCAGGAAGTAGTCACTGGAAGGGCTGCCTGGCTGGCAGAGCTCAGCTTCTGTGATGCACAGGCCTCCTCTCGGGCTCTGCCATGCAGATGTCCACCTCAGCTCAGGAATAGGAGCCAGCCAGCCATAACCTGGTGAGGTAGGGAGCTCCCCATGACTGGGAGTATGCAAGCTAGGGACAGACACATACTCATCCAAGATAGTCCAGAACAGATTCCTGCATCAGAGAAGGGACTTTGAAGTGTCCTCCTGTTAGCCATTTCAGCCACTCCTATAATCCCGAGTTACAAGTGTGACACAGGGGCAGCCCTTCCCCCACCTAAAATTATAAAGCAACTAAATTCCATTCCCCACCAAGAGCAGCCTGTGCAAACGTAGTGGCTCCTTCAAAGGCAACTGCTGAGACTTGGGAGAGGTGAAGAACATGGCTGGGACCAGAGGTCATTGCACGAAGACGATTCTTCCCCCACAGAAAAACTTGGAAATGGCACCAAAGCAATAAAATTAAAAACTTAAATTCACTCATTTGTTCAAACAAAAACAATCCACAATTTTAGTGAGCTCAAAAGCAATAAATGCATGCTTTACAAAAAATGTCAAGCCTTCCCACACATCCTGCTTCTGCCTGGCAAGGGGACAGTCCCTGGAAGCTGCCCTCAGGAAGTCATCCTGAAACCCCCGAGTCAAAATAGGACGCACTGCCCTGGAAGGCTCCTCCCTGCACACCTGGCTGGGCACACCTGGGCAAAGAGCACAGATGCAGGGATTCAGTGGGGAGCAGCCACTTCCACTGCAGCTTCTCCTGAGACCTGCACCCAGTCCTGGGGAAGGAACCGTGGATGGGCCCTCCATCCCCCACAGGGCCTGCTCAGGCCAGGGCAGGAGGGGACAGTACTGTTTGTGTGGCTTCATCTAAAGCAAATTCTGGAAGAGGGGATGCCAGGGAGAGTGGTGGCCCCCATGGGGAACCTGAGCAGCAGGGGGTGTTTTTGTTGCATCTGCTCAGGAAACCCCAGGAAGCATAGCTGTTGGCAGAACAAGATTGGGGTAGGTGGCCAAGGAAAAGAACTTGTGTCCTACGGTCAGATAGCTCCTGTCCCCTGCCACACTCAGGACCCCTCCCCTCCACCGAGGCCCAGCCTCTGCATCTGATAAGCCAGTGGCCCCAAGACCCATGAGCCCCTGTGGTCCCCCTGCCTGACCCCCTTGGCCAGGCAAGGAGTAAACCAGCCTGCAAAGGACATGAGCTTCCTCATGGGCCAAGTGGGATTCTCACTCCCCTGTTCCATTCCCGTCACTGCCCCACAAAGCAGGGGCTGCACACCAGCACCAGGCTCAGTCACAGCCTAAAACCCAAAAGGCCAGTGAGCCGGGTCCCCTCTGAATGCTCCCCACCATTGGTCTCCACCCTCTGCTGGCCGCGACCCCCTCCTCTGTCTGGATCTCCAAGCCATTTCTAGTCCCCAACGTCCTTCACCCAGACTGGGGGGTTCCAGGTGGCTCCCTGGAGGAAATGACATCAAACCTCCCTCACCCTTCAGGACTCAGCTGCAGCAAGACCAACCCCAGGGGTCCCAGGACTCACTGGGGAAAGGGGCTGCAGGGACTGAGGGACACAGGAGCGTTCTGGATCCTGAAGATTTCCCTCCTGGACCAAGGTCACCGTGCATGGGCCAAGGGGTGGGCCCAGGGCTTGGCACTGGGTCAACAGCTACAGCCATGATGCCGGCCCTCAGCAGGGCACAGGTGTCCCCTGGCAGCTGTCACCTGGACAAGCCCACAGCTTCCCATTCTATGTCTCAGGTCTAACCAGGCTGCTGGCAGCCCCCACCCCACCCCTGAGATGCATGGGGGTCTCAGGGGCCTCTGCTCACTCCAGTCTGTGCCTGAAATTCCTCCCCAGGACACCTGGTCAAAGCCTCTCCCCCATCTACAAGCCCTGGTTCAACCGCCGCCACCTTCAGGTAGGTCCCCAGGTTCAGCCGAGCCACAGCCCCCAGCCCCCTTCCTCTGCACCATGGAAGGGAGTCGTGGGGGCTCTTCCCACACCTGCCCTGGACTCCAGCTCTCTGGACGCGGGGTGGTGTCTGCCTAGATCCAGGCCCCATGAGGGTGGTGATTGTGGTCCCCACCTCTGCCACGATACCCACGGTCAGGAACTGGTAGCTATTGCCGAAATAACTGTAACTCTGGTTTGATTACTGTGGTTAGGAAGGGCCAGACCCAAGCCCATTGCAGTAAGGGCTTTCCAGGCACTATGGGATGTAGGTGCCATTATTGTCCCCATCATCCCTGTCCAACTGATGTGGAAAGAACCAGTGTCCGCAGCTTGTAGGAGGCAGCATGGACATCCAAACGCAGACAGGCTGAACCTGACCCAGAGCAAGAAATGTCCTTAGCATCCTGTCTCGGCAGCCATGGATATTCAACCAACATCCTCAGAACATTTCTCCTTCCAGCAGGCTCCCATTTTTCCTCTTCTATTATCTGATTCCATTCTGTTCTGTTTCATTTTTTAATATTCTAGCTGTGACCCACTAACTTGATTTCATGACCCATTAATGGATCACAGCCCACGGCTGAAACCATATTCCAGGGTAGGGTTTTTCAGCCAGAGGCGGTTCGGGGTGGGCTCCCGCTGCATGGGCTTGGAACACTGAGTGGGTTCTGAGGCTCAAATTCACACCCTAAGGTGGGTGTCACTTCCTCCAATTCAGAGATGAGGAAACTGAGGTTCTAGGAGCCCATGCGGTGGACCTGGGTACCACAGGTGGTTTCGCAACCAGGGCCACTCAGGTGCATGGCACCAGACCAGCCAGCCTGCTCCCTGGGGTGCTCCTGCCCTGTCCCCCCCAGAGCCTCCCACTGCCCTCTGGCTGCTGCAATCCCAGCATGCCTTGCAGCAGTGCCCACTCAGGCACTGACCGGGCTTCAGGGCCACCTCCGCTGGGCCCTGGCACTGCCAGCACACCTCTGCCAAGAGCCCTGCCTCCCCCGCGGAGCTGTCCACCCCCTGTTCCAGAGGCTGCTGCCATCTCTGATCTATTTGTGCCTCCCCCCACATCCCCGCCCACAGTGCAGACAGACACGGGCTGGCCAACCAAGCCCCCAGGAGGTTAGCACCAGGTGCGAGGCGGCTGCAGAAGCCCTAGGCTGGCCTCAGACCCACGCAGGGGTGGCTTGCCTCCCACATCGTGTAGGCTTTTGCTGTCCCAGAATTAACAAAGAGAGTGCAAGCCACAGACCACAGCCCCTTCTGGCAGGGGCACCCACCAAGTGCTCCAGAGTCCAGAGTGGGGCACAGGGAGGCATTCTCCAGGTGCTGTGGGCCCGAGGAAGTCCCAGGGCACTTCATCATCTCGGGGCCCCAGCAGCCCCGCCTGCAAGAAGGGGTCAGGATCCCTTCACCTTCTAAAGGCTCAGACTGGCCCAGGGAGCCCAAGGCCCACCAGACTCAAGGATTCAGTTCTAGAGGGCAGAGGCTGCCCACCCATGCCTGCCCATGCCCACCTGCCCTCAGCGTGGCCCAGGGAGGGGCCTTCAGGGTCCAGGTAGGGAGGAGAGAAAGTTGGCATAGTCAGGCAACGGAAGAACTGGGACCTTCTCCAGCCCACGGCTTCCCTGTCTGTACATTGAGGCCGGTGCCACCTCCCCACAGGGCTGCAGAAAGGTCTACAAGACAAGGCGCTCTTGAAAACCCTGAGCCTGACACAGGGCCCAGAGCAGGTGCTGGGTGACAGTCCCCTCCCTCCTGCCCATCCCCCACACTCTAGAGCCCTGCACCTGCCCCAGCAGCCTGGCACGGGCTTGTTTTGCAGAGAGCTTCAGCCAGAAGGCTCTCAAGGCACCTGGAGCCAATTAGCCTGAGCCATCCTGAGCACCTGCCCCGTGCAAGGCCCCAAGCGGCACACAGGAGGAATCTGCCATCGCCTGGCCCCTCCTCCTGCCTGCTCTCTGGCCTCCACCCAGAGGGCAGCAAGAGGGAGCTTCCCAAGCCTCAGACCAGACACTGCCCTGCCCGTGCCAGAAGCCCAAACCTGAAGACTCCCCAACACTATTGAGACGGCACCCCACCTCCTTAGCCCAGTGCCCCACACCCGTCCTGTTCTTACCCATTCCCAGCAAACTCAGACACTCCCTGGGGATGATGGCAGCTTCCCCAGGGTCCATGCTCTCTGGCTCCCTCACCCCATGCCCAGTGGCTTGCTTTCCCAGAAGGCTCCTTGCCCCTCTACTTGTCAAGTTGGAACTGGATCCAGTGTTCAGGGACTGAACTAGCTGTCACCTCCCCAGGAAGCCCTGCCTGCAAGCAGGAGCCACAAGGTCGCACCCCTCAGGAAACACTGTGGGCACCACCCTTCTTAACTTTGGAGCTCACAGGACCACCTTCATCTCCAACCAGCCATGTGCTGGTTCCGTTTTGCAAAGCCCAACACCAACAACGGACACATTGCCAAATTCCTTCATTTCTGAGTCTCTTCCAGTATCCCGTAGAGAAGACATGTGAGCACGGGCAGATGACAGTGAGCTCCGTGGCTTCTTTTTTTTTTTATTATGATTATACTTTAAGTTTTAGTGTACATGTGCTTCTGAACATTGATAAATAAGCAGAACAGAGATTCTAGCGGCCAGGTCAGCATGGAAAGAGGCCTCCAGGGGCGAGCCCCAGGGCTCTATCTTGGACTTGACCTGAGCAATACTTTTCATCAGTGACTTGGATAATGACCCAGAAGCAGCCTCTTACACAGTGCAGTGAGGTACAACCCACCAGTAAATGGACAGTGCCCTAAAGGACTGTACCATGTTTTTATTGCTGAGAAAAACAGGGATTCCAGGGACTATTTGCTGACTGACTGAATGAATGAATGAATGCATCCTATCTTAGATGAAAGTTCTGGCCATCTTTCCAGGCTTTTGAAATCTTTTAAAATCCTGAATCTAGCAAGATGAAATAAGTCATAACAAACATGAATTCCTACAAATGGACTCAAAATACCCATAGCAGAAACAGAGAGTACCAACCAGTACCTCTCAGTTTAACACAATAAGCAGGCAGCTGTGGCTCCCCAAAAGGAATGACTGTGTGAAGCTCTATCATCTCTAATGGGGCCCCCTGGCTCCCTGTCCTAACACTGGCCGCCAGCCCAAACACGTGCACAAGGCGGGGTGCGCAGTGCACACAAAGGTGGGCTGGGTCCATCTGGGCACTGGGCTCCCAGACCCTACACAAGGGATCTCTCCCTCCCTCTGTTGGCGGCAGGGGGCTCTGCAGGTCTGAGGCTGGAAGGCAGGAGCAGAGAGGCTCAGGCTGGGCTCCGTGAGCACGGGCTTTTAGGGGAGCACCCACAGGGTGGAGCAGGCCCAGGATGGCAACTGGGAAGAAGGCATGGAGGAGCCGGTGTAGAGAAGATCTGAAGGTCCCAGGCTCCCCATTGCCAGGAGCCTGGGGGTGGTTGGTTGGAGGTCTATGGCGGAAGCTACCCCATCCATATCTTCATTCAGCCGTTCAACAAACAGCCCATGAGGACCTGCTGTTTGCCAGGCACAGCTGTAGACATGTGGGATTCTTAGTGAACAAAACTAGGTCTTTGCCTTTGTGCAGCTCAGATTCTCCAGTGGGAGGGGGTAGGGCGGGAGACAGTGCATGCCCAGCATGATGAACAATGAATGATATGGAAGGACAGATGGCTGGACGTGCACGTGGCATGTTCCCCTGCAGCGACCCCTGTGGCTAAGGGACAGCTGCGCAAAGGCCCTGAGACACCTGCGTGCTGGCCAGATGGAGGAGGGCATAGAGGCCAGGATGGCCAGGTGCCGCTGGAGAGGAGGTGGCAGTGATGATGGCAGGGAGGTCACAGGGACCTGGTCACAGGGTCTCGGGGCCATCGTAAGGGCTTTGGCTTTCACCCGGAAAGACAAGGAGCTTCCAGAGTTCTGAGCCCCTAAGGGACTTCACTTCCACCTTAAAAGATCTCAGGTCTCCCGTTCCGCCCTTATCCCCCCTTCTCAGGTGGCCACCCCAGGACTGGAAATGGCGCAGCTGCTGTAGAAGGTAGTGTGGTGGTTTCCCAAAAGGTCAAACCCAGAATTGCCACGTGACCCAGCAATCCCATTCCTAGGAATATGCCCAAAGAAATGGAAAACAGGAATCAAACACACACTAGTCCACCAATGTGCATAGCAGCACGCTAGCCGAAAGGTGGAAAAAACCCATCTTCTTCAAATAAGACATGGAATTTTATCCCTACGATGCAATATCATGTGATCATAAAAAGGAAGGAGGTACGGACACAGTGCAACATGGATGAGCCTCGAAAACCTAATGCTCAGTGAAGAAAGCCACACACGAAAGGTTGCCTAGCACAGGATTCCATTGATAAGAAATGTCCACGCTAGGCAAATCCACAGAGACAGAAAGTGGATTACTGGCTGCCAGGGGCTGGGGAGGAGAGAATGGGAGTGACTGCTATTGGGGATGGGGTATTATTTTGGAGCAAAAAAAAAACAAGATGTTGTTTTGGAACTACACAGAGGTGATGGTTGCAAGACACTGAATGTCCTAAATGCCACCGAATTGTATGTACACTTTAAAATAGTTAATTTTGTAAAGCATATTGTACCTCAATTAAAATGAGGGGAGACTATTGCAACAACCCATGCAAGATGGTGACGGCCGCCACGTCACCCTGATGTGGCCCTCCAGCCTGCCTCCTGTCCCTCTGGACTGAGAATGGGCCACTAGCCCAGCACACAAATTCAGGAACTCTCCGGTCCCTGACTATTGATCATAAAACCCAACAGTGCCAGCCCCGTCACTGAGCAGCTGTGTCTCGGCCTAGAGCCTGGTGCAAGTGGGATTAACCAGTAGCAAATGCTTCCCCAGCTGACAGATGGGTAAGGACGTGGCCCCTGCCCTCAAAGAACCCACCACCAGGCCTCTGGACTCTTATGGGCAGAGTCAGCTGGCACTGGGTAGCACCAGCCGCCAATGTCACGTGCCATGGGCAGATGAGGGCTGGAGTGAAGCCTCCGGGCTGGATGGGGTGTCATTCCCATCCCCCCACTGCCTTTCCTGGATTTGAACCTGCAGCTTACATTTTCCCTGTGACAGGTAATCATCTTAGCATACGAAGGGGAAGAAAGCCACTGGACACCTAAGAAATTACTTCTGTTGATTTTCATAATTCATTTCTATGAACACTCTTTCAAAACCAAACTAAACCCAACCCAAGAATGCAGAGCTAATATTTATCCTCCGAGGACCTTTCTCCCCATCCCCGACACTGTAGCCTCCCCTCTCACACCATTTATTCCATATTTCAGGAACTTCAACTACAGACGGGCCAGAATTGCTCACTTTCACTGAAGATGGATTGACTCCGGTTAAATTATCCTTTTTCACTGTAACTCAGCTGGTGGAAAATGACAGGATTTTCAAGTAGATGAGATCTGGAAAATTGGCCTGAGTGGCGCGTCGGAAGTGTGTATTTAATTATGTAAGCCCTGAAGCCTGGGGCACCGGTTGGCTCCAGAGATGAGCTTGGACCCGTTGATTTGGGGGCTGGCTGCAAGTGGACACTGGGGGTGTAGAATGAGGAAGGATTTAGCAAAATCAGAATCATCGGGTTGGGCTAAAGTCATTCCGAGATGTGCCTTGCACACATGCTGCCCCTCACTGGGTCCTTGCCTCTGCCTTGCCTACTGTGGACCTTACCACCCAACCCCTGAGATAGCCACATGCCTGGATGTGGTCTTTCCATGCCTGGTTCTACTCCTACTCCTGGGCCCTTCCTCCTGCACTGTGCAACAGATACACTCCCCTGCTCAAAAGCCTTCAATGGCTCCCCAGTACCTGCAAGACAACAGGGTCTGGCTCCAGGGCAGCACTGCCTGGCTTCCCATCCCAGCCCTACCACTTCTCAGCTGTGTAACCCTGGGGGGGAAAAAATTGCTTAACCTCTCTGCCTCAATCATTCATTTCAAGAATATTTACTGAGCACCTAACATGTTCTTGGGTCTGGGGATATGGCAAAGAACAAAGTGGTACTGCCTGCAAGGCAATTAATGCTGGAGCAGAGGCTTCTTGGACAAGGAGGAGCAGGAATTCTGCACTCCCCAAGGAAAGAGGTGGGTGTGGGAGGGACACCCAGGGAAGACCCTTCTGTGTCATCTCCCTGAAGGCAGTGGGGGAGCAAGCCAGGCAGCTACCTGGGGGAAGAGAAATGGCAGGTGCAAAGGCCCTGTGGCAAGAGAGCCTCCCAGGAATGCCAGCCAAGTTAAGATCATGTGGAGCCTGTGGCCGTGGGAAGAACTTGGCTCAAAACTCTCCTGGGGCTTCTCATCTCCCCCCAAGTAAGATCCAAAGAAGAGCATCTGGAGTGGATTTTCAAGGGATCACGCTGGCTGCTGTTTGAAGAACAGACCGTAGGGGTGAGGTGGGAACACCTTCTGCTAACCAGGCAGAGCCTTAGCTCACTCACGTTACTGCACAGCTCAGAGTTACTGGCAACATTCCCATCCCTGTGAGCCTCCATCACATCTCACCCTGAACATGCATCGACCTGGCACACACAGTGGCTTAGCACCTACTATGATTATGTACAGAGCACCAAAGAACCCGAGGGTGGGCGCTGACTCAGGACGGGGGCAGGAGCTGAGCAGAACTGGGTCCCCTGTGTGCACCTGGGTGTCTGGCTGCTGCTCCTCTCCCCCCTCCCTCATCCCCCTGTCCCTCCCCTACCTGAGGAAGTAGACCCCGAGGAGGCGGAAGGAAGGTACACACAGGGACCATATCCCCTCTCTACTCCAGGGTCCCTGAGTATCTGACTCATGTGCAGGCAGTGGCTGGTACTGAATCAGATAGAGACGGAAAGTTTACATCTGCACCAGAGTAAACTTCGACAACCACACACCCCTGAGAAATGAGAAATCTTCCCAAGATGTGGCTGCAGGTGCTCCGCCCAGTGGGGAAGGCAGCACGTGGGAGAGAAGTGGCAGCCCCATGGCCTTCAGGGAGCTGAGCCTGGCCATCGTCATTCGGGGATTCTGGAGCAGAGGCCACCAGCCCCTTGACACCCCCGGAAGTGATGTTGCCATGGTTCAGAATGAGCCTGGGTGGCCTTCAGAGCCCCTTCCAACCCTGAGAATATTTGCTCCTATAAATGCTGAAAGCCCCAGAATATCGAGGTGGATGCAGAAGAGTACTGGGCTGCAGGTCAGGGTGCATTTTCCATCCCCTTCTGCTTCTTCCCAGCTGTGAGGCTATCAGGGTGGATGTGGAAGAGTACTGGGCTGCAGGTCAGGGTGCGTTTTCCATCCCCTTCTGCTTCTTCCCAGCTGCAAGCCTAAGGCCTAGGAAATTCCCTCTAGCAGTTCCCCCAAATATGCCAGGTGGGGCTGGAGTGAAGGCACCTTGAAGATCCATTCAACCTGCACGGTCAGAAACACGAGCATGTGTCCCACGCAGCACTGCTCCTCCACCTGTGGGGGTCCCCCTGCCCCTACATATCCTCCTATTCTTGGCCCCGGTGGAGGCTGCTGATCACGATCCCACCTCCTGACCACAGATGGGCATGGCAACCACATCTGGCCACCTGTGGCTCCCCACCCCGCCCCGTAGCCACAGGAGGGGACAAAGTCATCATTCACACCCAGGGTGCAGATTGCTGTGAATAGAGTGGTGATAGCTCCTAGACATACTGTGAGGGTTTGGAGCATTGTTTTCTATTAAAGGGTGAACTAGATAAGTAGGAAAGCCCCTGCAACAACTATTGTGCTAGAATGGGGTGGGGTGAGACTGGTGTTGGACCTTCTGTAGTGGGTGGATGGGAGTCAAGGATGGAGGCCAAATTGGGCTGACTTCCCAGCTGCTGCCAGAAGAAGACTAATTAGTGGAAGAGTACTGGGGTTGGGGTTTAAATAAATATTTGTTGAAATTCTCATGTGTTGGAGAATAGGAGGAATCATGCTATTGCTAAAATAAAGCCAATATCGCCGACACAATCATACAGGATTGCTGTATTGCCCCTTGGCCCAAGTCCTTCCCTGCTATTGCTCTAAGGGACTCTGATCTGGAGTCATTATCTCCAGATCTGGAGTGGGTACCAAATGCTGTGGTCTGAGTCCTAGGGAGACTCACCCATCACCATTTTTAAGACCAGCATCATCCCTGCTGCAGTGAGAAGCACCTGACCTCCCACCCTTGGCTGTCTGACATTCTTTGTGTGCCTGGAGCCATAAGGACCTGAAATCTGATCTCCTCCTGAACTGCCCCATCTTGTGAATGCCTTGTGTTACTAGCCTAAGTCTCAAATGTCCTCCTTTCAATGCTCCCAAGAGCTGGGGCACATGATCCCCAGCTTGCAGAGATTATAGAGATAGTACAGCAGAGACAATAAAAAACACCCACCCCCACTGCTTCCACAAGACACCGAGTTCTCCCTCCCAGCAGACAGGTGGCCCCAACAACCCTGAATCCCACACAAGGGCCGACTAGGAACTAGTTTTCCCAAGACCTTGTTCCAAGCAGATTCTCTTCCAGGTCTGCTGACTCCAAGCTCAGTTCTCCTTCCTGAGCCCATCATAGCTCTGGGATTCTGTGTCCTTGTTCTCTGCTAAGGTGTCTAAGGAGCAACATCTGGTCACCCCGAGGCACGTATAGGGGGCTGTGGACATGCATGTGGGGTCCTTCCCTCTCTGCCTCGCACCTGCATCCCTTCCCTGTAAGCAGAGGGGCCTTCCACCCATGCTCTGGGGGCGGGGGCAGCAGCCTGCCCCGGCGCTCCTCCAAGGGCCGGATTCTCCTGCCGGGAGCTGAAGGCTGATTCAATGGTTATTTGTTCTGCCTTCCGAATGGGGGAAATACGGACCTTAAAGGCCTTTCAGGAGAAAAAGTGCTGCGTGATGATTATTTAATATTTTATGGGTCCATAAATACAGAGAGCACTGTGCAGCCAAACGCTGTCAGCTACTGGCTGCGGTAGCACCCCTTGGCATGTGGCACACTCTGGGTGCTCCTAGGGCCTAGATTCTGGGGGCCCCTCAGCCCCTGAAGCTGCAGGGGCCAGACAGGGACAGGACCATGGTCTCAGCTTCCTACAAGAGCTCTGTCCTCTCCTAAGTCAGAATTCACCATCTTGGGGGCGGGGGCTGATGCACGTACAAGCATTGTGTGCAGTGCTGACAATTTGCTGCTGTCCCCAATGATGCACCTTGTAGGGGCTCCCCTTCTGCCCCATGCCAGCACCCCAGCACTCCTCAAATGCTGCCAGGCTGTGGATTTGACAGGGTGCAGCACTGGGCCTAGTCCAGCTGCTCAGGGGCTTTACTGTGAGGCTGAAGAAGCATCACGGATGCCTCCAGCCCTGTCAGCCTCTGGTTCCAGACTGAAATTCCAAATGGCCAAGAGCCCTCTTTTTAAATGAATTTTATCATAAGATGCCACAGATATATGGCCAGGAATAGAAAATGTTATGAATATATTTACACACACTTGGCTTTATCATAACATAATCAAAACAGTACCTAAAATTTCTTTGTGACATATTTGCTTAAGCCTAAGCAAAATTGAGGTCCCCTACCTGGAGTGCCTGCCTGATCTAGTCCCTCCCCAACCCCCTGCAAGTGAGCCTCCACCCAATTTCTGGGTCCATCATTCCAGTGGTCTGCACTCAGGACTCTCCCAACAGAGACCCCCTCCTTTCCTCTTGGTCTCTCTAACAGCTCTGGAGTGTGGCTGAGATGCTTCAAGGGAATTTGAGCCCTGGAGGGGAGCAGGTCCAGCCCCACCGCCCCCCTCACCCCAAGGGCCTGGAGCTGGCTCCCACTGCCTGCTATATGCAAACACTTGTTTAATAGATAAAACGCAAATCAGACAACACAAGGGAAAGTGCTTTCAAAACTCATAAATCGCTCTACAAACACGAGGCGGCATTATCAGCTCAAGAAAAAATCCATCTTCCACACTGTCCAGAGGCCCACGCGGAGCTCACTCCTCCCACCAGCCAGCTAAGCTCTCGGGCAACACCCTCCCAGGAATTTTGCTTGGGGTAGCCAGGGACCTCACCAATTCCAAGTCCCTAAACTCCAGAGCCTCAGAGCAGAAGGGGCTGGAGCTAAGGCCCATGTTCCTTTCTTCCACCTAGGGGAAGTAGAGGCCCAGGAGGGGCAAGTCCGTGGCTCATGGGCCACACAAGTGGGTGTTAGGCCTGGACTCTGACCCCATCCCCTGCCTAGGACCTTGTCAAGTCAATTGCCCCAGGAACAGAGCTTTCCAGTTAGAAAAAGGACGATGCTGTTATTTAAAGTAAAAGAAAACTGTAAATAAGACTGAGAATCACCGAGGAATAGCTGAGATTTGTCTGAATTTTCTGCCTGTATATCCAGCGAAGGCTCTGGGGAGCATTTTTAATATTTACATGGAAAACACAAGCTGCCAGATCGCTGGGTGCCCTGATGACTTGCAGCGTTCAACCCCCTTCATCTGGGGATGGCTCTGCCTGGTCAGAGAGCAGAGCCGCTGAACAGGACGCCGGCCTCGGAGCGCGGCCAGACCCTGCCAGGCCTCCCAAGGACCACAGCCAATGAGCAGATGCCCTGCTCGCTCAGGCCCTGGTGTTGTCTGACCCATCCCCACCACCTTCCTGAGCTCCAGACCCTCTGGCTTCCTGGATGATCCCCACAACCAGACAACAGACTCCTCCCCACCTCAAAGCCCCCTGCCAGGCTTTTCCCTCAGGTAGGCGACAGGCAGATTCTGCGGTAGCCCTCAGGCCCCAGCTGAACTGTCACCTTCTCCAGGAGCCTTTCACGTGGGTTCCTATGCAGTTCCCTGTGCTAATCCTTCCAGGCACCTGAGGATACTGTAAGATCCACGAAGACATGCATTACATGCCACACTGGCTGCTTACTCATAGCCTCTGCGCGGGGGAAGGCAGATCAGCGGCTTGTTCACCATGCTACCCCAGGCCCTAGCTCAAGATGCACAGAGCCCCTGTGGCATCAGCTGCCGTGGGCCGCTGGGGCCAGAGGATGGCTGGGTGGGTGCAGAGGTGGGCGGCTACAGAGAGTGGGCGGATAAATGGGCGAGAGGACGGCTACGGAGGGGGCAGTGAATGGAAAGATGGGTGACGGATGGACAAATGCCCAATGGATAGACGGTCAGCTAAAGAGACAGTTCCAGTGGACAGAGATGGATGGCGGGGGGCGGACGCTGGGGCAGGTGGCAGAGCTAGAGATAAAAGTCTGGTGTCGAGATCCAAATGGCCTGGTTTCTCCAGGCTCCTCGCCCCCACTCCCCTCCCTCAGATACTGCTTGGGACCAAGCTGACAGTGACGAGGGAATGGGGTCAGGCTGCAGACCCATGTGACCTCGGGTTGTCAAGAAGCCTGACAGTCCATCTCAGAGAAGTGCGTCCCTCCTTCCCTCCCCAGCCCTCACCCAGACCTCACTCGGTGCCCAAGAGCAGGAGCAGGACTCTGCCACCTCTTGTAATCACGAGGAGCAAACAAAACAAAACACTCCTTCCCCGGCTTGTTCCCAAAATAGCCTTTCTCGCCACCCAGACATGCTGGCTGGCTGGCTCTCTCCCATTCAAACCTGACGAGGCAGATTTTCTGGAGCGCTGAGGTGGGGCTGGGGGAGGAAGGAGCATGGGAGGCTGTGACCCCCATCAGGTCCAGGTGAAAGAACACCAAGGGCAGTACCATCCCAGGAGGGAGGCAGGAAGCTGAGCGATACCCAGCTCTGGATGGGGGACGAGTCCCACAGCCACCCTGTGAGAAATCCCTGTTTCTCAGCTGAGTAAACTGAGGTTCAGAGAGGGGCAGTAACCCCTTAAGGTCGCACATGTCTGACTCTAAGCAGATGTGGCCAACTCCAAACTGGGCTCCTCTCACACCCCTGCGCTCTCCCCACACAGGGGCTCTGCCAATCAGAGCCGGAGGAAGAAAGTAGACGTGGTGGGTACCCCTAGACCATCAGGGAAGGCTTCCTGGGGGAGAAGACAGGATTCAAGAGAGAATTTCTGCCTACAGTGAGGGGGAGACAGAGCAATGCTGTGGAACCTTGGGAATGTCCCTGGAGGCCCCCAAGCCTCAGCTTCCTCCTCTGCATAATGGGAAGAAGAGCTCTGCCCCGGCAGGGGTCATCAGACAGAGGCTAGGGGCAAGCAGGGCGGCCCGCTAATCTACACTCAGCCATGAAGCTCTGGGACATTCAAACAATTCAGTACTCCCTCTGTGTCACCCCTCCTCATGGGCACAGCAAAGGAGGTATGTATGAGCCAGGTTGGGGTACAGGCTGATGCCCCCAGGTGCAGGTAAATATACCCCACCTAGTGCCCAGATCCAGGTGGCAGCTGTCAGGCCCTCCCTGCAAGCAACTTGGTCTTCAGGAGTACTAGGAAGAAAAAAATGTAAAAAGCCAGGAGCAGCCTGAGCAGAGAGCCCATCCAGCTGGGGCTCAGCCTGGGCCGCTAACTCTTTGGCCCCTCCAGCCCACATGCACCTGAGGTCCTGTGCTCTCGGACGCCCCTGCTGTCCAGATGCAGCAAGCTCTTACCACCTCTGGGTCTTCCCCACGCCGCTGCCTCGGCCTGGAGTGCCCTTCCCCGCTGTCCTGGGCGCGCCTGCCTCTCCCTCACAATCTGCAGACAGGACCCGCCAGGTGCAGACAGATGAGTGAGCAGCTGGGAATGCTGAAGCTTGTCAGATGACACCTGCCCTGGGAAGCCATCCATTCACCCCAACTTTCCCTAACTGCTTCCCTGGAAATGACTGATGATTTTCTTCTTTATGCCAAATTTTGGAGGAGCTCAGCCCCACACAGTGCCCTATCTATACCACAAATGCTTCTTCAATGACCATAGTTGTCTCCTAGGCCTGCAGTTTCTCCTAGTTTCCATGCAGAAGCCTAGCCCAGGCCACCGTGATCTCTCACCTGGACAGAGACCACAGCCTCTCAGGGCCTCCCTGGAGCCACTCTTGGCCACACCATCCACAGCCAGAACCATCTTCTCCAACACAAATCAGATCCTGCCCAGGCCCTGCTCACCCTCCCAAGATGGGGCTCTCCCTTGCAGGCTCAGCCCTCCCCAATGCAGCCTCACCCCCCTGCAGCCCCTTGGCCTCAGTATCCATTCCAAACCCACCACTTGCCCCCTCCACACCTTTGCAGGTGCTATGTCCTCCAACACCCTGTCTCCTGCCTGGTCCACCTGGCTGAATCCAACTCTTCCTTTGAGGCTCAGCTCCAACCTTGCTGCCCTCAGGAAGCCTCCACTTGTCTCTCTTGGGGAAGTGAGAATGGTGGGAAGGCAGGTGCTAGCTTGAGCCAGGATTGCACTCAAGCATTCTGGTGCCCCTAACTAGCTGTGTGCCCTTGGGTGGGTTGCTGAACCTCTCTGAGCTTAACTTCTCATGGGTCTGGCTAGAAAAGCACCACCACTTGAGAGGATTTAGAACGGAGGGAATTCAATCCAGAACACTAGTCACACAGGTGACGAGGAAAGCACAGGAAGCTGCCTCCACCCTTAGGCAGTGGGAGAAGGCAGGTCAGGATCAGGTCTCCTGGCCAGAGCAGGAGCCGGGGAGGACCTGTGGCAGCTGCCAGGGACACCACAGTGAACCCTCTCTGCCTGCGGATCTTCTCATCATCCTGCCCTGTGAGCTTCCGGCACCCGCTCCCTGAGCTAAAACCCCCAGAGCCAGAGAGCAATAGAGTCTGGGAAACTGAGTTTCCCACCATACACTGCAGAAGTGGGGGATGGATGGATCTGAGTATAGGGCGTTGACTGGGATACTCCCTTTCCCCATATGCAGATTGGAGACATGGTCACTACTAACGAGGCCCCATTTTATTCATAAAAGCTTTGCATGAATTAACTTCCTGTCTCCTCACAGAGGAGGGACGTTATCACCCTGGTGGGTAGGGAGGCCTCTCCGGGACTCACCTCTATCCCAGCGGTCCCCACCCCATCACCACCATCCAGGCAGAGAACATGGCTGGCCCCTGCTCCCAGGATTCTCCCTGTCCAACAGCAGGTCTCCCCCACAGGACAGGCAGAGGAGATGATATGATAGGGTGGGCGGATATATGGAAAATGGGCTATGGTTTCCTGTTGGGTTTGGAATAAAATCTCAAGTCCTTGGCTGTCTCAGGTCAGGGTCATGGCATGAAACAGGTCATGGCATCCACTCAGATGGATCAAATCAGGGCAAAGACCCTTGTCTTCAATAAAGAGAGAGTTTGCAGAGGCAAGGAGAGCTTGAGGGCACCAAGAAGGGCAGTGAGACACAAGGGGCTAGCAGGGGGCAGCTATTACCACCCACAGGCCTGAAGGGCCGAGGGGAGCCCAGTGAGCACTGCAGTCAGGGGCAGGGACCACCTAGTGGATGCTGTATGTCATGGGGGGACAACCACTGCTGGAAAAGCTGAGCAGGGAAGGCGCACCCATCCCAAAGCCCCATGGCTGGACCCACCTGGAGGCCAGCCCCCAGCTCTTTCCTCCAGAACACCCCACAATGTTGCTGAACACAAGGAAGCCAGATGGGGGCCTCAGGCTACACGGGCCACACCTGACTTCCCTGCTGCCCAGCAAGCCCCTGGCCACTGGTACCCCTTTCCTTTTCTGCAGTTCCCCCTCAATCCAAGCCTCACTACCTCCACTGTGCAAAAGATACCAGGGAGGGGAGAGCCCAGCCCCTGCCTTCTGGGGTTCAGCCACACCCACCAAGAAGCAAGAACTGGGTCCTGGATGCTATTCTCACAAACCAGATGTGTCCTCAGGGACTAGCTCTGTGAAACCGGCAGACTCCAGAGCCCCAGCTTTGCAGCTGACAGGCCTGGACTTCCCCGCGGTCACACTGCCTCCAAGTGTAGGGCCAGTGTCCAGGAAGCGAGGTGGCTCTCCTTCTGGGCTGTTCCCTGCCCATGTCCTGAGTCTGCCACTGCCCTTGGACCTGGCCTCTACTCTAGAGTCTTCCTGCCTCGGGCACTGTCCGAGGTGCTGACCACTGCTGTGGATCAGGGTACACGGGGAGGACTAAGGTTTGCTGAGGCAGTTGTGGAAGGGGCAGCCCAGGAAAGCTCCCAGAGGGTCTGTGATTAGAGGTGAGTATGAATACAAAAATTCAAGTTTTGGGGAAAGACAAGTTAGCCAGAAAGGCATTCTAGGAGGAAAAAACAGCCTGTATCAAGCCACTGAGTCTTCGGGGCCTTGTGAGTGTCAAATGAATTCATAGGCAAGAAACCGCTCTGGGACCTAAACACCTGCATGGATATGACCCTGACTCTTGGCTGCTGTCAGGGACTTGCAAAAGGTCCCTCACTTGCTAGGGGTGGCTCCAGGCTGGAGTCCTGACCCCGAGACCTGACCCGAGGCTTTCCCTATACACTACAAAAGCCGCCTTCAAATATTTGAAACAAAGCTCATGCCTAGGACTGAGGGTTGAGGCTGAGTTTCCCCTCTTGTCTTTGTCCTTTGCCTCAGACACATAGATTAAAAATAGAGAATACTCCTCTCCCCCTACCCTCCAGCAGCAGGTGTTAGACCCCTGGCCTCTCTCTGGCTTGGACCCTACCCCCTGTATTGGTATGGAAAGATCTCTGGGATTTTATTTTATTTTTATTGTTGTTGTTGTTGTTGTTGTTGTTGAGATGGAGTCTCACTCTGTCACCCAGGCTGGAGTGCAGTGGCGCAATTTTGGCTCACTGCAAGCTCCGCCTCCCAGGTTCACGCCATTCTCTTGCCTCAGCCTCCTGAGTAGCTGGGACTATAGGCGCCCGCCACCACACCCGGCTAATTTTTTGTTTGTTTGTTTGTATTTTTAGTAGAGACGGGATTTCACCATGTTAACCAGGATGGTCTTGATCTGACTTCATGATCCGCCCACCTCAGCCTCCCAAAGTGCTGGGGTTACAGGCGTGAGCCACCGCACCTGGCCTATTCTTATGAGAAAAAGCAAGAGACAGAACAATGATCAAGTATACTGCCTTTTGTGCAAGAAAGGGGGGATAAGATAATATATATTTGTGTGTATACCAGAAACAATATATTGATTTTTAAAACAATCCCCTATTTGTGATAACAGGAAAAAGTGGGAGGGATGGAGATGGGATGGAAAGAACAGAGTGGGGTGGGAGTCTTAAGGAGCACCTTCGTATTCTGTCTTCACAGAAGAACTATGTAAATGTGTTGCCTATTCAGTAAAATAGGTGGTCAGAACTATTGTATTTGTTTGCTTATTTTTCTGTGACCCTGGGCACATTTCAGAAGGTACACGTTGAGCCTCAACCTCTCTGGAATATTATTATATTAAATGGTAGAGCCCCTAAAAAGCACTTAGAGCACCCCTTCACAGGTAGCAAAAGCCCCCTGTAATAACAGCCCACGATGAAGACTGGCGACAGCGCCCCCGCTCCTCCATACAATGCATTAAAAATAGGATAGGCCCGGCATGCTGGCTCACACCCGTAGTCCCAGCACTTTGGGAGGCTGAGGCGGGCAGATCACCTGAAGTTGGGAGTTTGAGACCAGCCTGACCAATGTGGTGAAACCCTGTCTCTGCTAAAAAAAATATATATATATATATATTAGCCAGACAGTGGTGGGTGCACGCCTATAATCCCAGCTACTCAAGAGGCTGAGGCAGGAAAATCGCTTGAATCCAGGAGGCAGAGGTTGCAGTGAGCCGAGATTGCGCCACTGCAATCCAGCCTGGGCAACAGAGGGACACCCTATCTTTGAAAAAAAAAAAAAAATCTGAATAAAATTGACATAGATGTGTTTTTCATTGAGTCAACAAGAATTTATTGATTAATAGTAATACATACTGGCTGTCATTAAAGGACTTAGCCCGGAGACAGCCCCTCCTGGACAGGTTGTTTTGAGAAGATGTGTCTTGCAACCATTCCCATTTTCCAGATAGGAAAATTACAGCTCAGAGAGGTCACATCATCTGCCTAAGGACGCCTAAGAGCTAACTGGTAGAGGACCCCAGTTTCTTCCACTTTGAAAGCTCTTATTTCCCTTGTCCTCTGGCCAGGGGAGCATCCTCAACCCCCAGCTTGTGACAGGCACCAGCACCTCTGTACATCTTTGACAGAAAAGCAATGAAAATGCCCAACTCAAAATAACTTTCCTGAGGCCTCCTTGAGAAAGTGACAAAGGCAGGCCTCAAACCCTGGGGGGCTGGACATCAGGGCACCAGCTCTCCAGCCATTCCCAGGCCAAAGTCACTGCAGTGGGGTCCGATCACACAGACAAGGTAGAGAGCTTCTACCCCATGCTGGCCCAGTCTTAGACACTGAAGACGCTGAGTTGGGCCATGTGCCTCTTGCTGTGTGACACACCATATGCCCCACATCCCAGTCTCCACCCACACAGAGCTTACATCCCAGTGTGGGGATCCCCCCACCCCAACTCAGCACTTTGGGCCATTTCCATTTTCCAGGTGGTCAGGGCAGGGGCTGCAGGCTCAGACCCCCAGCACCTTCAGGTGGCCAACGCTGGCCATGGCTCAGGGCTCTTCCCATCCCAGCTGTTGAGAAATGGCCGAAAGTACACAAGGTAGGGTTGTGGGTGTCCCCTCCCAGGCTTGCCCTCGCCACAGCCCTGGGAAGGAAGCAGGGCCCACAGGAAGGGCATGCCCTCCTCTCTGGGGCCTCAGCTTCCCAGTGATAAGAATCACCTGGGGTGAGGTGTCCTGAGCGCCCCATCATCCAGCCCCCAACACCAGCCCAGGCTGACGGCCCAGCTCCAGGGAACTTGGAGTTTCAAAGGAGGTCCCAGGAGAGGCCAACAGGGACTGGTGTCTACAATTCCAGGGCCAAGGCTTGGCTTTGGAGCCTGACACACAGGAAGTGCAGGCTGTGTCACTTTGGGACCAAGCTTCCAGACCTCCGAGGATGTCCATTTCTGGGCTGCAAAGGGGACCATTTGACCCGCCTGGGTGGGATGTGGTGAGGCCTAGCCCCAGGAGGTGAATAGAGGCTCACTCCCCTTTCTCTGTGAGGGCCGGCCTCCTATTCCTGTGGGGAGGGACTACTGGCTGCTGGTCCACAGTGGGTCCTCAAGCGGTGGCTTGGGGACCAAGGTGTGTCGAGAGGGGCTCAGGTCAGGATGATGCTGATGGGACAGAGGCAGTCTCAAGGCCAGGCTGACCTTCACTGAACTTCCCCAGCACCTGCCTAGCCTGACTGTGGTCGGAGGCCCACCTCTCCCCCACTGCTTGGGGAGGATCCTGTAGCCACCCCACTCCCTGTGGGCCTCTGGGCCTCCCCATCCTCCTGAGGACCCACATCCCACTCTACTGCAGGCAGAGATGGCAGGAGCGGGCTATGGGGTGAGCTGGGAGGCTGGGGTCCTTCCTGCCCAGGGCTCTGCAAGTGAAGCCACAGCAGGGACTCAGATGGGCCAAAGGCCTGGCATGCTAGGGGCTGGGTGTGGCCAGGATGGGGCACGAGGGTACACGCAGGTGGCCAGGGCAGTGTGAGGAGAAGGGGGACTGGGTGAGTTCTTTATGCTGAGCTGTACATGGCATCGACCCTGCTCCCTAGTGACAGCTGTATTCATAAGACAGGGACATGCAAAAAAGGAGGCTCAAGTTCTGTGCCACCACCAGCCGCTGGCCTGACCCCATGCACCAGGTCCTGCCAGGTCCAGGCTTGGCCCCTTCTGCTGGCCTGGACTGGACAGGCCTAGGCTGCCGGGTTAAGGCCTCAGTCAGCCATACCCCACCCCCTGCTCTTCCAGCTGCTCCTGGCCTTGAGGAAGGGTCTAGCCAGGGTGGGCAGCCACAGCCATTTTCAACCCAACTCCATATTTCATGAGCACCTACCCTGAACAGACACTGTGCCAGCCTGGAGGATTTAGCAGGGAATCAAAGAGACACAGTCTGGCCCTCCTAGTGAGGTACCGGGGACAGAGGATGGGGGGCAGCGGAAGGGGAGAAGGGAGGAAGGGGAGGGGGAGGGGGAAGGGGGGAGGGGCTGGAGGACAGATCTCAGGCTAGGAGCTTCCTGACCCTGCAGAGGGTAGATGCCCCTTAGTGTGCAGGGGCTTAGTAAAAGGGAGCACCCT
This sequence comes from Pongo pygmaeus, assembly GCF_028885625.2. Classification (NCBI taxonomy): domain Eukaryota; kingdom Metazoa; phylum Chordata; class Mammalia; order Primates; family Hominidae; genus Pongo; species Pongo pygmaeus. The sequence continues at coordinate 152,552,655 of NC_072380.2, forward strand.
TGCCTTCACCCCCAGCTCCTCACACCAGGGCAGCACCCCTCCAGCCCCACAAAGTGCCCCAGTGCTGTTCTGAGCCCATCAGAGTCCATGGCATCTCCCAGACACAACACGCTCCCTGGGAGGAAAGGAGGGACTGTGTAGGTCTGAAGAGGAAGAGACTCACCCAGAGCCTCTGCTGAAATGGGCTGAAGTTTCCTCATGCACACAGGTGCACATGCCCCACATACACATGCACACACACGTGCACACACACAGGGTCCCGGTGAATCCTCCCAGCTGCCCAGCATCAAAGCCTGGGAGCATCCAGGTCTGAAGACAAAAGGAAGACAGGTCGGCGCGAGGCCAACACAGCAAACGTGTTCCTCTCATCTGCTCTTGGGGGACTACAGGTGGTCACATGCTCTCGGCGCCACCATCAACACAGAGCACCTCCTCTGGGCCCCATCTAGACCCTCACACACCACCACCTTAGCCTCAATCCCTGGCGTGAAAGACAGTGAGGCGAGAGTGATGCTTGGTGATGACAGCATTGCTTCCCACCTGCTCGTTCACCCTGAGGACACACCTGTGCAGGAGGCCAGCTACTTGGAAGCCACTCTGCAGAGAGACCACAGATATGGAGGGAGCCCCAGGCATTCACGTATTCTCCCCAGGAACAGACGTGTGTGTGTGTGTGTGTGTGTGTGTGTGTGTGTGTGTGTGAGAGAGAGAGAGATTTCGTGCTGATTCCAGCCTTAACTCAGGGTCGCTGCAACCGCCTGAGAGACCTCGAGGATGCACTGCCCGCCTGAGCCCAGTCAGTCCCCAGAAATGGGAGAGAACATTAGCAAACGATTGCTGTCACTTTGCACCACTGAGATGGAGATGTTTGTTACGTAGCCACAGATAAGTGGAACAAGCTCTTATACAGGAAGCATGAAGTCGGTCAAGGAAACGAGAAGAAATTGAGAAATAACACATCGGGGACTGACACTCTGTGCCAAGTCCCTTAATGCTCTGGAGAACCCTGCGAGGGCTTGCGGCTATCCTACAGAGGAGGAAACAGGAGCAGGGACCGATCAAGCCGCCTGCCCAAGGCCATACGCTAAGATTTGAACCCAGTCACAGCTAAGATTTGAACCCAGACAGGACAGACCGACCGGGAGGGGCAGGAACCAGGGCTCTGATGTCTGACATTATGTGACCTTGGTCAAGTCTGTCCTCTTTCAGGGCCTTCGTCTCCTCACCTGCAAGACGGGTATGTTGTGTTCAAAGACTTCTCTGCAGTCCTTTCCCTCCCCTGAATCTCCTTGAGTGCAAACCCTGCTGGTTCCACTCTTCAGCATGAATCCTGCTGGTCCAGGGAGCTGCTCTGTCTCCCGCCCTAGCCCACCCAGCCTTCCCAGCCAGGCAAAGCCCTCCAGAGCCCGCCTCCCCTTCCCTCCACAGCCTCTAGGCCTTAACATATCACTGCAAGCTGGCTGCGTTTCGAGCTATGTCCAGCTTCCCTTATTACCTAAATATGCTCCCCCAAATTCAAGTCCCCCAACAAACCTAGTTTCACCGAATTGAGAATCCAGAAGAGGCTTAGCCACTAGGAGCTGGCAGCCAGGAACTGCCGTCACCTTTGTCAGGTGCCAACCACAGACAGGGCACAGACCCCACCCTCTACTCTACAGGTATATCCTGACCACCAGCAAGTCCAGCCTGGTCAGGCTGGGAGCTGGAAGGCGTGTGACCACATCCCAGCCTGGTGTCATGGCCCTCCAGGGTCTTGCCCAGTTCTCCTTGGCCCGAGTCCCCAGTCACTGGAACTTCTGGTTCCCGAGAGCCAGCTCCTCCAACCATTGCAGAGGCTCCCTCTGGCTTCATTCCTGGAACACAGGCTGGGTGGGGCCACAATGTGGCTTTTGCAGAAGAGAGGGAAAGACAACCCTCCCCCAGCAATAAAAAAAAAAAATCAAACCTGAGGGATCTGGGGGGGGATGTCTCCTTCCTACAACAAGCACAGCAGGCCCCAGCACCAGTATAATTCTACACAAGGTAACCGGGCCCAGGCGGCCACACAGCCATCGCTACTGCACGTTTTAGTTTTCTGAGGCCGCCGTCACAAATTGCCACGAACTCGGCGGCTTAAAACAACACATTTTCTCTTGCAGTTCAAGAGGTTAGAAGTTGCAGTAGGCCTCACGAAGCTAAAAATCAAGGGGTCGCACGGCTGCCTACCTTCTGGGGGCCGTCCGGGAGAGGTCACTCCCTGCTTTTTCCAGGTTCTAGATGCTTCTGCACTGCCTGGCTCATGGATGGCCCCTTCCCCTGTCTTCAAAGCAGGGCTGTAGTCCTTCTCACATCACACCCCTCCGACCTGTGCTTCAATCATCAGAGCTCTCCTGACTCTACCCTCCTGCCTCCCTCTTATAAAGACGCTGATATCACATTGGGCCCACCTGGATTGATCCAGGAGCCTCGCCCTTTCTTAAGCTCAGGTGATCAGCAACCTGAACTCCATCTACAACCTTAATTCCCCCTTGCTGTGGAAGGTAACATCCACAGATTTGCAGACATCTTTGTGGGGGTGAAGGAGAAGACGTTATTCTGCCAATTGTTAGGTGCCTACCTTGCCCTGGCTCTGGGCCCACCTGCCCAAAGAGCTTCACAGGTGTTCTGTGGACCTTAGGTCCTTCACCACCCACCCTGTTCCTGACAGCTAACTCTGTAAAATGAGGTGGCCGTGCACAAAGGCCTGCCATCAGATCACCCCACAGCCTGCTGTCTAGACCAGCCCTTCTCAAACTTGAATGTGTACACAGTGCCCTGGGGTCTTGTCAGAATTCAACTTCCAACATGGTAGGTCTGGCAGGGCTGAGCCTCCACCATCCACCCCGCTGCCAGGTGAAGCTGGCACTGCTGGCCCACAAACGGCATCAGTGTGGCCGAGCCTGAGAAGCTCAGCCCTAGAACCACCTCGAGAGGTTAAATGCATCAACGCCTACCACACAGCACAACTCTGTCACACAGCACCTGGGAAGTAGTGAGTGCTCCTAAAGCAAGCCAAGCACCCCCGGAGCTGTGTCTTGGAAGAACTTGTGTCCCATCTGGGATTTGATCCCAGCTACCTGGTCACCAGCCATGGGCCCTGTGGCAGTTAGGTCCCTGTTCTAAGCAGGAGAGAACTGAGAGGGGAGTCAGTCACAGTAAATACCTGCTAGGGAGACAGCTGCGAAGCCTGGCTTTCCAGTGCGCTGGCCAGGTGACAAGAGGCAAGTTCTTAACACTCCTGAGCCTTGCTTTCCCCATCTGTAGAATGGAAGTCATTCTACCATGTAGGGTGGGTAAGATAATATGCAATCCCATTGCCATGTACTAAGCACGGCGCTATGTCAGTGCTGTGTGAGGTGCTTTCTGTCTATTAAGTGCTAATATAAATACCTAGCAGGAGCCTCTTGGGTTTAAATGAGTCGGCCATCCAGTGGCACTCTCTAAAGTGCTCAGGACACTGCGGTCATCCCCATTTTTACAGATGAGGAAACTGAGGCAAAGAGGATCCATCAGTCACCAAAAGCTCACAGGCCACTGAGCAGCACGGTCAGGACTTGAACCTAGGCTCAGCTCTGCACACGCAGCCACCACACCACTGCTGAGGCCAGGCTTCTGAGCCCAGGCTGCGGAGCCCAGCACTAGGCATACAGCAGGTGCTCAAATCCCTGCCAACTGAACAGAGAAGGTGCTTGGCTGCATGGAAAGCTCTAGATCCATGTCTAGCTATATCCGCTAGTTGGCACGTCACCAGCTCTTTACCAACATCTGGCTTGATTTTTGTCATTTCTTTCTGCTTAACATTTTCCTCATCCATTTTTCAACCTTAAGGCACCTGCCCCCTTCAAGGTAAGACCCACGCTGGGCACTGAGGCCCTTGGCCTTGCCCTGGCCCAGAGGGCTGAGTTTCACCCTTCAGCAATGGTGCCATTCCTCCTCCAACACCTGTCCCCTACGGCAGCATTGTCACGGCTGCCTCTGAAGTCATGCCCAGGTGAGGCCTGCCCATCCACCCTGTCCAGCCCTCACAGGGCTCCCACAGGGCTTGGTGCAGACCAGAGAGCCCAAGGGGAACATTGCTATGATGCAGATCTGCATGCCCAGGACGCAAAGTGGCCCAAGGCCACACCATCTCAGAAGCGCCCAAGTGGGCTGGGACTCTGGCCCTGATCCCCCCACCTATCAGACCAGTTCCCACAGAGGATGCACTCTAGGTTGCCTGCTGGCCTTAGCGCCATCCTTGCTGCCCAGGCAGTTCAGTCCCTAAAGCCCTCTTCCATCAAGATGGAACTGAATGGGCTTGTAGAAGGTGTTTGTGAACCTGCCATTGCACTTCTAGGGATTTATCCTAAGGAGAAAATTGGACAAGTGTGCAAATGAATGTGCATAAAAACGGTCCTCACAGCTGGGCGCGGTGGCTCATGCTTGCAATCCTAGCACTTTGGGAGGCCGAGGTAGGCAGATCACGAGGTCAGGAGTTGGAGACCAGCCTGGCCAACATGGTGAAACCCCACCTCTACTAAAAACACAAAAATTAGCCAGGCATGGTGGTGCGTGCCTATAATCCCAGCTACTCGGGAGACTGAGGCAGGAGAATCACCTGATCCTGGGAGGCGAAGGCTGCAGTGAGCCAAGATCGTGCCACTGCACTCCAACCTGGGCAACAGGGTGATACTCCATCTCAGAAAAAAAAAATGGTCCTCACAACATTCCTTATAACAGCAAAAAATGAAATAACCTACACCTCCAACATAGGAGAACAATTCCTGATGGCTGATTAAGATTCCATTGCACGGGAGGCAGAGCTTGCAGTGAGCTGATATCGTGCCACTGCACTCCAGCCTGGGTGACAGAGCAAGACTCCGTCTTAAAAAAAAAAAAAAAAAAAAAAGATTCCATTGCACAGTTGGGCCATGCACGGTGCTGCACATCCGCATCACTCCAAAGCCAGACCTCCTTTTACCATTCCTTGCTTTACTACACTTTGCAGATACTGTGTTTCTTACCAATTGAGTTTGTGGCAACCCTGCAGCAAGAAAGTCTATTGGCACCATTTTTCCAACATCATGTGCTCACTTTGTGTCTCTGTGTCAGCATTTCTTAGCAATAAAGTATTTTTCAATTAAGGTATGTGGTTATGAGTTCGGTTCTTTTGCATTTGCTGAGGAATGTTTTGGAGGGTAGAGGGTGAGAGAGGAGGGAGAGGAGCAAAAAAATTAACTCATGGCTTAATACTTGGATGATGAAGTAATCTGTACAACAAACCCCCATGACATGGGTTTACCTGTATAACAAATCTGGACATGTACCCTTGAACTTAAAATAAAAATTAAAAAAAAATTAAGGTATGTACACTGTATTTTTAGACACAATGGTACTGCACACTTAACAGACTGTAGTATAGTGTAAACAATAGTTTTTTTTTTTTTTTGAGATGGAGTTTCACTCTTGTTGCCCAGGCTAGAGTGCAATGGCACGATCTTGGCTCACTGCAACCTCTGCCTCCCAGGTTCAAGCGATTATCCTGCCTCAGCCTCCCAAGTAGCTGGGATTACAGGTGTGCACCACCACGTCCAGCTAATTTTTGTATTTTTAATAAAGATAGGGTTTCACTATGTTAGCCAGGCTGGTGTCGAACTTCCAACCTCAGGTGATCTGCCCACCTTGGCCTCCCAAAGTGCTGGGATTACAGGCGTGAGCAACCGTGCCCATCGTGTAAATGGAACTCTTATATGCACTGGGAAACGAACACATTTGTGTGACTCACTTTATTGCAATCTCCACTTTCTCATGGTGATCTTGAACTGAGCCTGAGTATCTCTGAGGAAGGGCTGCACATGTCATTTCTGTTTAATCTGAGGCTCAACCTTGTCACATTCAGCTGCTTTCTTTTCTAGCTCACATCTATTCTCCATACCTCGGAGACAATGCAGGTTTGGTCTAAGACACCACAACAAAACAATAGCAATAAAGCAAGCCACACACATTTTTTGATTTCTCAGTGCATGTGAAAGTTCTGTTTACACTATACTGTTGTCTATTAAGAATGCAATCGCATTGTGTCTAAAATGAAACAATATACATACCTCAATCAAAAGTACTCTACTGCTAAAAAAAAAAAAAAAAAAAAAAAAAGCTAATGATTATCTGAGCCTTGAGCAAGTTATAATTCTTTTGCTGGTGAAAAGTCTTGTCTTCATGTGAATGGCTGCTGATTGATTAGGGTGGTGGTTACTAAAGGCTGGGGTGGCTGTTGCAGTTTCTTAAAATGAGACAGCAATGAAGTTTGCTGCATAGATTGACTCTTCATTTCACCAAAGATTTCTCTGGAGTATGCGATGCTGTTTGATAGCAATTTCCACAGACTAGGACTGTGGAAACTGGAGTCAGTCCTCTCAAACCCTGCTGCTACTTTATCAATTAAGTGTATGGAATATTCTAAATCTCTTGTTGTCATTTCAACAATGTGCATAGCATCTTCACCAGGAGTAGATTCCATCTCAAGAAACCACTGTCTTCACTCATCCATAAGAAGGAACTCCTCATCCATTAGTTTGATCATGAGATTGCAGCAATTCAGTCACATCTTCAGGCTCCACTTCTAATTCTAGTCCTCCTGCTATTTCCACCACATCTGTGGTTACTTTCTCAACTGAAGTCTTGAACCCCTCAAAGGGTTGGAATCAACTTCTTTCAAACTTCTTTTTCTGTTCATGTTGATATTTTGACCTCCTTCTATGAATCACAAATGTTTTTAATGTCATATAGAATGGTATATTCTTTCTAAAAGGTTTTCTATTTACTTTACCGAAATCCATCAAAGAAATCTATCTATGGCAACTATGGCATTACAAAATGTGTTTCTTAAATAATAAGACTTGAAAGTCTAAATCATTCCTTAATCCATAGGCTGCAGAAAGGATGTTGTGTTAGCAGGCATGAAAACCTCATTAATCTCTTTGTACATCTCCGTCAGCACTCTTGGGTGACACGTGCATTGTCAATGAGCAGTCATATTTTGAAAGGAATCTTTTTCTGAGCAGTAGGTCTCAATGTTGGGCTTAAAATATTCAATAAGCCATGATGTAAACAGACAGGCTGCCATCCAGGCTTTGTTGTACCACTTGTAGAGCACAGGAAGAGTAGGATTAGGGGGAATGGCTGGTGGGTGGAGCAGTCAGAACACACAACATTTATCAATTAAGTGTGCCCTCTTGTATAGATGTGGTTCATGGTGCCCCCAAACAATTACAATAGTAACGTCAAAGATCATTGATCACCATAACAGATTTAATAAATAACAAAAAAGTTTGAAATAGTGTGAGCATTACCAAAATGAGACACAGAGACCCAAAGTGAGCACATGCTCTTGGAAACAAATGACCCAGTGGGCTTGATGACACGGGGTGCCACAAACCCTCAATTTGTTAAAAAATAAAAATAAATAAAGCAGTATCTATAAAGTACAATAAAGTGAAAAGCAATAAAACAAGACCTGCCTGTGCATCGTGTTAGGTATTGGAAGTAATCTGGAGATGATTTAAAGTATACAGAAGGATGTACGTGGGTTATGTGCAAATACCGCACCATTTTATATCAGGGACTTGAGCATCCATCAATTTGGGTTTCGGAGAGGATCCATTCTCCCCCAGTTACCAAAAGACAAATATATTTGAAAAGGAAGAATACGGACCAACAACATCCTGAGTCTCAGAGCCATTGATTTTGGAGGGCAGGAGATCAGATCTTTTTTAACTCATCTGTATTTTCTTATATTTCTTACAATAATTATATATTATTGATGTGATTAAAATGTTTTTGTTTTTTAACGTTAAAAACAATGTGGCAGGTCAAACTTGGGTGACCTGCCTCCCCACCAGCATCTTCTGCAGCTCTAAGATTTGATGACCATCCCGGAGACACTCTCATCACAGGGCAGGGACAGGGCCCCAAGCTGGCCTGTGACGTGCACCTGCAGCCACATCCCCTCCACTGTTGCCACCCCCAAGCCATGCGGAGAGCCCCACTGTGTTCTACATCCTACTCCTCCTATGGGCTTCCTTCCCTCGCTCCTTTCTGGGACCACCTCCATTCTGACAGCAATTATCAGTAACCAGAAGGAAGCGTAACCACAATAGCAACCACAGGCCTGTCAGGTGTCACTGGCCCTTCTGCTCCTAGAAGCTCATGTGCAGAGGAGGCCTGGGCTTCTGGCTGCCCAGCCTGAAGGGCAGAGGGCTTCTGTGGCAGTGGGCACATCCCCCTTTCTTGCCTGGCTCAGCCTCCATCACTCACTGATGCATCCTCCTAGGGGACACCCTTCTGGAATCCTTGGGCCAACATCCTCACTTCTTCATACTGTGCTCACAGTGGAAGGAACCAAAAGCCAGCCCAGAGGAGGTGAGAGACGCCTAAGCCGTGAACTCCCACCAGCAAGAGGCGGGAGGATGAGTCCCTGCGTGGCCAGCATTGAGCCCGTGCCCAAGGCCACTTGCTGACGTTCATTCTTCTTTTTTTAGTTTCTTTTTTTTTTTTTAGATGGAGTCTTGCTCTGTTGCCCAGGCTAGAGTGCAGTAGCACAATCTCAGCTCACAGCAACCTCTGCCTTCAGGGTTCAAGCGATAAGCGATTATCCTGCCTCAGCCTTCCAAGTAGCTGGGGTTATAGGCACATGTTCACCACAGCTGGCTAATTTTTTTGTATTTTCAGTAGAATGTAATTGTTTTTTGTATTTTCAACATAATTTTTTTGTATTTTCAGTTTCACCATGTTGGCCGAGCTGGTCTTGAACTCTTGACCTCAAGTGATCCACCTGCCTCAGCCTCCCAAAGTGCTGGGATTACAGGTGTGAGCCACGGCGCCCAGCCAATTCTTCTATTCATAAGTATTTATTCAAGGCCCCCTTGAGCATGGCAGGAGCACCACTGGCCCCCATCTGTCCTCATGGGGTCTGCAGTCCAGTGGGAGAGGTAGATGTTAAAATATTAACACACTCGCAGTTCCTGCTCTGATGAATGTGATGCAGCAGCGGCTTGAGGCTAGGAGAACAAGGGCAGGGGTGAGATCCTTCCTCAGGCGAGGCAGGTGGGACTGACCCCAGCAGCCACTCACGGCAGGTGCTTGCCAAGGCTCGAGACCAGGTTCCTCACTCCAATCCCTCACTTAACTCCCTGCAGCTTGTAGGTGGCTTTCTGGGTTCCTCCTCTCTAAGGCAGGACACACACCACCCACCTGACTTCACCCAGCTGCCCAGAGGCAGGAACAGGACCAGGGGAGGGGCTCGGGGCTGGCACAACGATTCCTTCCTTGGACTGTGTCTAGTCGCCTCCCGTCCACACTTCGTGGTGGCAGGCTAAGCCCAGTCTTTAAGAGGGTGCTCTGGGGCCCCTGTCACCTGTAACTAATTGCTCAGACAATGTTCTGGGTAACACCACATCTGAAGACAAAATCAGCTCAACCCTTCTGGTCAGTCAAAATCCATTCACTTGGGCAAACGTAGAAAAACCAACAGCCAACACCAGGCCATATTAAAAATCACACTACAAGACGGTCTCAAAATAGACTCCAATACACAATTCCCATGGCAACGGCCCCTCGCCTAAGGCTGCCCCCAGGGGAGCCTGGAGCAGAGGGACATGGTTGTGGGGCAGGGTCAGCCCAGCCTGTCCAGACACAGCCCCCATGGGGGAGCCTCTCTGTCTACAGCAGTCTTGGGGCCAAGAACTGGGTCTCCAGTCCTGTTTCCTCTCCAGAGACAGGAGCTGCATGGGAAGGAGCTTGAGGAGTGGAGTGTTTGGGGGTCATCTACATCCTAGGGTGAGCAGGCAGGGAAGGGCCACAGGCAGAAGGGGTCCCAAGCCCCGGGGCACCTGCGTGGGTTCCTCCCTGCCCGGATCTTCCCTGGCATCACAGTGCAGAAGGCGCTGCGCCAGGCGGGAGAGGGTAGACGCATGTTGGGGAGCAGCCAGTGGTGGGGAAGGACAAGAAGGCGGGAGGAACAAATAAATGAACAACCAGAAGCTCAACCCACGTACCACGTGCAGAACGGGATTCGGGCAAGGAGAACGAGAGGCAAGAAAGTCTTCAATCCTTGGATCTGGGGAGCTAATTGTCCCCTTAGTTGACAAATGAGTGCCCAGCAGAACTGGGCTCAAAACCTTGTGTGATAGAGACAGAAAGTAGGTTAGTGGTGGCATAGGCCTGGGGGGAATGGAGGGCTGGGGGTGATGGCTACAGGGCACAGCGTTTCTTTTTCAGGTGAAGAAAAGGTTCTAAAATCGACTGTGGAGATGGCTGCGCATATCTGTGAAAATGCTCAATACCATTGAGTTGTAGAGTTTAAATTAGGGGATTGTATGCTATGTGAACAAAATCTCAATAAAGCTGCTACAAAAATGAAAAAATCAAAAGCCTTGCCAGGCCTATGCCAGGAATTGTGAGGGGCAGCTTAGCGGCACTGGATGGGAGCCAGTGAGCAGTGGGGATGCGTGCAGCCCACCCATCCCCTTGACAGGTGTCACCTCACTTAGCATCCCTGACAGTGTGGCTGGTAAAACACCACTGGCCCATTTTACAGATAGGGACAGCAGGGTTAGCAGAGCTTCAAGGGCTTTCCAGGGCCGCACAGATGGCAAACAGACTGCAAAGAGAAAGAAAATGTGAGCAAAATGTCAGCTCTACACATTTGGGATAGTGGGTTAAGCCCCTTTGCAGTTTGTAAAAATGCCACCAAAGAGATGATGGGCCTTCTACTGCTGCAGTCAGGAGCGGAGTGGGGCCTCTCAGGGTGCTCTTCGATAGCAGCCCCTCCCCACCCCTGCAGAGAGGAAAGTTTTCATCCCAGGATCATGCTCAGCCACCATCCCACCTGCTCCCTGGCTCCTCCAAGGCCAGATTCGGGGACCCCTCCTCCTCCTGGAGCCAGAGCTCACGGCTCCAGCCACGGCAGCCCCGCCCCTGCCCCACCGCCCTGGCCTTGTGCTGTGCCCCTCTGCCTGAGCCCTTCCCTTCCTTCTGGCTCTAACCCCCTGCAGTGTGCCAGGGCGACAGGAACCCCAAGCTTGTTTCCAACAGCCAACCCACGTGGGGTGTGTTGTGGAATGGTTTGCATCCCCCCAGAGTTCATATGTTGAAGCCCTAACCCCTAACAGGATGGTACTTGGAGGTGTGGCCTTTGGGGGTGATCAGGCTTAGATGAGGTCATGAGGGTGGGGCCCTGTGATGGGCTGAGGACCCTCATAGAAGAGGAAGGGAATGACCTCTCCTCTTTCCGCTGTCTGCCATGCAAGGACACAGCAGGAGGGCTGCATGTACAGCTGGAAGCTGGCTCCCCAGAACCGGGCCCTGCCAACACTCTGCTCTCAGGCTTCCAGCCTCTACTCTGTGAGAAGTCAACGTCTGTTGTCTGGGCCGCTCCGAGGGCAGCCCAAGCTGATGAGTATAGGGGGCCAGGGCCAGGTGGGCGGGCACCAGTGTCTCCTGCAGCCCTCTGTGAGGGGCAGGGACCTGGCTCTCCAATTTCACAGCTCAGGAGCCTGGGGCTCCCTCATGCCTAGGCCACACAGAAAAAGGGAGGAGCCGGGACTCCAATCCAAGACCCCAGGACCCCAGCCCCCAGTTCTGCCCTCATGCCTCTGCAGTGCCTCACGGGGCCAGACGGTCTCTCCCCTCTTCCGTGCTGCCTACACGTTTGTGAGAGCCACTGGTGCTGTGACAGGGCCCAGGCTGTCAATCAGTAAAGCCAAGCACCCCAGTGACCCTGAGGCCTAGCAGCAAGACAGGGACTCAGCCCGGGGTGGGGCCTGCGAGGCCCACACCCAGCTAGCACTTCCCTGAAAGCTACACCTAGAGGCCATGTTCCCCTGGCCTGGCACCCCAGGGACATGGCTCTTCCTCCCCCCGAAGCCTTCCCCACTCTGGATCCCCTCTCCCTACCCCTCTTAGCCTCATCGACAAGGGACACAATTCCGAGTGTCTGCTGTCACCCCCAGAAATAGCACTGGCCTTAGAGTCAGCCACAATGGATTCAATCCTGGCTCTCTACTTTTTGGCTGAGTGAGCTACAGGAAAATTACTTTCTCTTCCCAAGCCTCGGTTATCCACCAACCCCAAAAGGAGCAGCGGTGGAGGAGCGAATGAGGTAATAAGGTTCACGGCAGGCTCTACTCCAGGCAGTGCCTGACCTGGCAACATTCGGGACATGGGGCCGAATGAAGAGGGTGGGAGGGGAGGAGGGGAGACATCCTGGCACCTCTTTGCTCACCCTTCCACCTGCCCCACTGCCTGGGCATCTTGTCCTTCCCAAAACGTATTCCACGCTCTGCAATGGACTCAGTGTGTCCCCTAAAATCCATATGTTGAAATCTTAATCCCAATGTGACAGCATTAGGTGGGGCTGGTGGGAGGCAATTAGGTCCTGGGGGTAGATCCCTCAAGAAAGGGATTAGTGCCCTTATAAGGACAAGCCCCAGAGAGCCAGCTCACTCTCTCTACACCACATGAGGACACAGGAGAAGTCGGCCATCTCTAACCGAAAGAGGGCCCCCACCAGAACCCAGCCAAGCTGCCACCCTGATCTCAGCTTTCCAGCCTCCAGAACCATGAGAAATCAAATGCTGTTGTTTCTCAGCTCCCCAGCCTGTGACATCTTGTTATAGCAGCCCGAAATAAGACACTCTCAGTCCTTGCTTTGCCCAAGCTGACCTCCTGCCTAGAGAGCTTATGTGTCCCCCACCCTCACTTCCCATTCATTTTTCACAACCCAAGTCAACCTTAAGGTCTCCTAGAAGCCTCCTGTGACAGAACCTGTTGGTGTTCACCAAACCTCATCAACCTGGTGCAATCTCCTCCTGGGCACACAGATAAACTACATTTCCCAGACTCCTTTGCACTTAGGTAGGATCATATGACCAAGTGCTGGCCAATGGAATGTGGGCAGAAATAATACACTGCTTTTCCAGGCCTGAGGCATGAGAAATGTCCCATATCTGCCCATGGGCTCTCCTTTTCTATTGGCTAATTGAATGAAAGAATGCCAAAGCCCTAGAGGAGGGCAGGGCACAAGATGGAAGGAGCCTGGAGCCCTGAATGACCAAGTGGAGCAGAGCCTCAACTCTGACCTGCATTAATGTGAAAGCCAAATAAATTTGTATTGTGTTAAGCCACTGAGAAGTGAGGGCAGTTTGTTACAGCAGTTAGCCTGTGCTGACTACTACTACATATCTATACATCCTTCCCTCTTCTCCCAACAATGAAGTGTCCAGTGGTGGATTCCCCCAACCCACTTCTAGCCCTTGGCCTTCTGGGCCATCATTAGCTGGGTACTTGTTGTCTCCTGCTCTGGTCTGTGGGCTCTTTGAGGACAGAACTACAACTTGTGAGTTACTTATTTCTGTTTCCCAGCTGGGGCTGGTACAGTGCAGGCACTCATAAATGTTGTCTGATGAACACACCAGGATGTCTCAGAATAGGGCTACCTGGAAAATGAGAAGTTTGTCCTCAAAGGGCCTTCTAGACCCAGGCTGCCCCTGATTCTGAGAGGAGGCACTCCCTGTGTGTAAGCCACATGCCAGGCACCATCCTAAGCTCTTCTCAAATATTTGCTCACTTTGACCTTCACGACATGGAGGCACAAAATAGGTGAATCATGGCTGAGCACGATGGCTTACACCTGTAATCCCAGCACTTTGGGAGGTCAAGGCAGGTGGATCACGTGAGGCCAGGAGCTCAAGACCAGCCTGGCCAACATAGTGAAACCCGTCTCTATTAAAAATACAAAAAAATTAGCTGAGTGTGGTGGTGCATGCCTGTAATCCCAGCTATTTGGGAGGCTGAGGCACGAGAATCATTTGAACCCAGGAGGTGGAGGTTGCAGTGGGCTAAGATTGTGCCACTACACTCCAGCCTGGGTGACAGAGTGAGACTGTCTCAAAAAACAAACAAACAAACAAAACAAAACAAAAAGGTGGTGAATCACTTGTCCACAGTCTCACAGCTGGTAGGTTGCAAAGACAGGATGAAAACCCGGGCTGGCCAGTAGGCTGCAGAATGTATGCACTTTCCCCAAAGGCAGCCCCACATCATGTTTCTGGACCTGCCTTTAGTTGGTGGCCGCAGGGGACCCTACCCTCTGTGGCCACCAATTAAAGGTTGATGCTGGGCACAGCAGGTGGTGCAGCGGCTGCACCTGTGCCTGTGCTGGGTGTTAGATGCTTCTCCTATCACCTGTGGGTGTGTGCGCCCCTGGTCACAGATGAGGAAACTGAGGCAGAGGCACTGAGTCATGCCAGGAGAACTAGACGATGCTGGACTTCTGTTTGGGCTCATCCAACTCCAGGGCCTGGGACTCTTTCCACAACACTTGTCCCAGGGGCTAGTCTGACCCCAAATGCCAAAAAGTATTCATCACCCAGCTCGCCTGGGCTGCTGGTTTGTTTAAACCCCAAGAAGCAGCTCAGGGCCAAGGGAGAACACAATTCCTCTAAATGCCAAGCATTTGACTGAGGGTGAAAAAGTGGATTGGACACTCTCACAAGCAGGAAAAAAAATAAAGGAGGTGTTCCCTGACTCCCCACAGCTGCAGAGTAATACCATGCATCCCAGCCCAACAAGACCCCAGGGCTGCAGAGTATTACCTAGCATTCCTAGCTGGGTCCCCGCAGCTGCAGAGTAACACCTTGCATCCTAGCCCAGTGAGTCCCCATGGCTGCAGAGTAAAACCTTGAGTCCCAGCCCAACGGGTCCCTACAGCTGCAGAGTAACTCCTCGAGTCCCAGCCCAATGGGTCCCCACAGCTGCAGAGTAATACCTCACATCCCAGCCCAACAGGTCCTCATGGCTGCAAAGTAATACCTCACACCCCAGCCCAACAGGTCCCTACAGCTGCGGAGTAATACCTCACATGGGAGCCCAATGTGTCCCCACGGCTGCAGAGTAATACCTCACATCCCAGCCCCAGGGGCTCAGCCCCACAGCCTGACCCAGCCCATCCAGGCCCACTCAACTGCAGCTGGCAAACAACTGCAGCTGGCAGACTTCTGCACCCACTGGTGCCAAAGGCTGCCCCCTGCTTGGCCCTGGGGGTGACTGGACTTGTGTTCCACACAATCCCTCAGGTTTCTCAGGGCCATAAGAACTCCTTGGAAGCCACTGGAATCAAGATTCTGCCCAAGGTGCAGGCTGCCTTCTCTCAGAGGTGAAGGGATTCCAGGGTGTCGTGGAAGCGTCTTTCCTGATATGTATGCCTTGCAGGCAGCTCCCTTCTCCAGTCTGAGACAGGAACCCACCTCCCCTCTGGCTGAGAGCCCTGAGGTCACTGTCCCTCTAGGACCACAGCCCCGTGTCCACCCTAGGCTCTTAGGAAGCCCCACTCCTGCTCAGGGCGAGGTGCATCTGGCTCTTGGTCGGCAGCCAGCTCGGCCCGTCTCCACTCGTGCTCTGAGCTCCGGGGCCTTCACAGGGCCCTTCTGTTCTTCCAGGATGAGGCCCAGGAAGCCAGATCCTCATGCAGCTGGAATGTTCTCTCAACACCCCCGAGGGCCTCAGGCCCATCCCTGGAGAAAGTCCTGGATGCAGCCTCATAGCGCTGATAGAAACTCCACAGCCAGTTCCAAGGTCCACAGGTACCTTCCTCTTTGGGAGTCAAGGCCTGTGGGCTTGGGTGGGCTGTTCTGGCCCCTAGACCTCACCTGGCCAGGGCTGAAGGCCATCACTGGGCCCCTGATGCCACGCGGGCTCCCATTCTCAGACCAAGGTCCTAGGTCTACAGACAGCACAGCAGTAAATGGCCTCTCTCCCCAGGTTTTAAACGGGTAAGAAAAATGCAACCTTCATCCACAGGGCACAGCTAAATCCAGCTTTTACATCTATACAGTGGCAAGACCAGGCAGCTATGCAGAGGCTTGGGCCTGCCCTGGCTGAAAGAACACTGGCTGAAAAGATGCATTTGTGGGTCTGGTTTTGGGGAGTTAGGGTTTGCTTTGTTTTTTTTTAAAAGCCCACTTCATAGTTGTAAGCATCAGAGGCAGGGTGGGCTGTCCCCTCAGCCCCTTCCCTTCTTCCTCACTAAGAGAACTCCAGTTTTATTTAAAACAACAACGGGCCCAGCTGGATTGGCCATGTGACCCAATTCCAGCCAATGACAGCCAACGGGAGTGATGCCAGGTGGGTTCCCGGAGAGCGCCTGTGTCCCTGACGCACAGGTGCAGGCCCAGCTGGCACCTGCCTCTGCTCTCCCCTCCTCTTGCCGAGAAGGCAGGATGCAGAATGGCAGGTGAAAGGCACTCCCTGAGCATGGGGGTGCGGGAACTGCAAGGGCCCAGGTCTGCGATGACTTCCACAAGGAGCCCTACCAGCCGGGCCTGCTGACACCCACTTCTTGTTACAAGGGAAACCCGGACTGGTCAGATTTTTCTAACAAGAAGTCAACACAGTCTAGCGATCATTCAGCCCAGGGCCTCTGGGTGTGCACGTCCTTGGATAAAGCTGAAAGGAGCTTAGCAGGAATCTGTCGAAGTCACCGAGAGCTTAGCACGTGCCAGCATCTCCTCAACTTGTTTGCTGGATGGATGGGGAGACTGCTCAGAAAGGCTACAGAGCTTGCTCAAGGTTACACAGCCTGTGTGAGAGGGTCAGGATTCAAACCCAGGTCTTTTCAAAGAAGCCCAGGTTTTACCTTCACGGAAGGAGAAGCTAGAGAGGGAAACCTGGGGAAACACAGGGGTCCAAGCCAATTCCCTCAGCAATAAGCAAGTGTTTATGTCACCCACCCTTCCTGTGATCCAAGGCTGTGGTGTCCCCAACCCCCACCTCCACTCTGCCCTGCAGCCCGTGCTTCCCTCAGCCTGGGTGCCTTTCTCATATGCACCTTGTAGTATGTCACAGCTGGGTCGCTCAGGAGGGATGGGGCATCCTGGGTGAGGTGAGTGCACTCTGTGTACCAGGCATGGGCCTTCCTGGGTGCATGGTCTGGGGACCATGGCTCCCACCACGACCAGGTCTCTTCCCTTGCGCCACCTGCTCCCACCTCATGCCTACGGGGACTCAGAAGTTGTGTCCGAGGCCAGCAAGGGCTGGTAGCGTCCCTTCCAGCTGGCAGTGCCTCTGCCCAGAGCCAGCCAAGCGCAGGCTTCGGGTTCAGCCTTGGCCAGCAGCGGCAGGCACAGGGACCACAAGTTCCAGCGTCTGGGTCTTCTGGGGGTGGCAGAGGGGGCAGGTGGGGCCTAGCTTCAGGAAGGAAACTTCCCCAGGGTAATGGAGGCTCACTTTCCACCTCCCCACCCGGATCTGCCCCTTCACCTTCCCCAGGAACCACGGCCATTATCCCGGGCCTGCAAGCAGCAGCTTGGGGGCTAACTGGGTCCTACATACCTCCGGAGGGGCTGTGATCCTGGACAGCAGCAGGGCCACCTCAGGCACAGTCCCGGGCTGGAGGAGGGACAGGAAGACAGATCCTTACCCATGGAGGAGATCAGAGGAGGAGGCTGCCCTACGCTTCTATGGCTTCAGCATCTCAGATCTGCCCCTGGCCCCATGCAAACCCTCCACCTACACAGCCCAGTGAGTGTTCATGGTGTCGGGCACTTCTCCTGCGTGCTCCTAATCCCTGATCCACACTCAGCCCTGTGAGGCTGACACTCTCAGGATCCCACCTTGGCAGGAGAGGAAACGGGGCCCAGAGAGGGTGCTTAGCTTCTCTGGGGCCACCCACTATTAAAGGCCACACTAGGATGGAACCCAGGCGGTCGCATTCTCGAACTGCAGAGCCATGCCCCCTCTCTCTGATCCCAAGGTCTAGGGTACAAAATCTAAACTCCTCCTCACAATCTCCACAGTCCTGCCCAGCAGCCTGGGGCTCTCTCCAGCCTCACCCCAGCCTCCTATCAGCCCCTCTCCTAACTTAGAGCTCCAGCTTTGTAACTGTCTCCTCAAGCACACATGTGGCTTTCGTGTCTGCTCTTTTTGCCTTGGAGCCAACAGCCTCTAGCACAGCATCTAGCATGGCACAGAACAGGCAGATGAGAACACTAATCATATCGCCCTCTGTGCATTCACTCTGTGCCATGTGGCCAAGCGCCTTCCACATGTGATCTCATGTAAGCCTCACAAAAATCTCCAGAAGGCAGTCATCATTCTACCCATTTTACATATGGAAACACTAGGCTCCAAGCTATGTCCATTCATGGTCACACAATGAGAAAGAGGCAGGGAGGGAACCATCAGGCTGTGCTCCTCTCCCGAGCACACCGCCCACCGAAATTCACCAAATGAAGAAACAGCAGAGTGGCCGCGAAAGATGCCAGCAGATGGAGTAACCTGGGCCAAGGTGTGAGACAGGAGGCAGGGACCATGTCAAAGGCACCAGCAGCCAGTGCCCAGAGCCCCAGCCCAGAGCTCCAGGGGAAGGAGCGAGAAGCTGGGAGAGCAGCGCGGAACCAGGTGGGTGAGGTCCACACATCTCCTTACTTTGAACTTGACCCAGCAGACTTCTTGGTGCCCCTGAGTGCTTGGGAGCTGCAGCAAGGGTGGCTGGCTTTAGGAGGTCACCCTGTGCTGAGGGGCTGCAGGTGGCACAGCAACACAGCGGGCAGCAAGCTGGCTGCTCCCTCTGCCATAAGGAACAAGAGTCTCCGAGGCTGCTGGGGCCAGCTCCCTGGGGAGGCTGGCAGTGGCCAATCTCACATCATGGTGTGGGGCTCCAGGCAACCTGTAGTGGACAGCTGGCCTCAGCACCCTACTTGGAAAGAAGATGTCAGTACGTGGACACTGCTCTTTAACCAACTGGCATCTTATGTGGCCTGGACAGTCACAGCCATGCCTGGAGCTCAGGGAGACACCAGGAAAGATGGCCCAGCCCCAGGTGGGGCACGAAGGGCTCCCTTCCTGTGGCCCAGCCCATGGAAGCTTCCGGTGGCACCACGGGAACCAGGCCAGGCCCTGCAGGTACCCTGGGATTTGGAGGAAGAATGGCAAGGTCAGCAGGCACCTCGGGCTGAGCGGGGAGCACGAGGGGTGCAGGGAGAAGC
Organism: Pongo pygmaeus; assembly: GCF_028885625.2. Lineage (NCBI taxonomy): Eukaryota > Metazoa > Chordata > Mammalia > Primates > Hominidae > Pongo > Pongo pygmaeus. Next base: position 152,571,692 of record NC_072380.2, read on the forward strand.
CTGGCTCCACAAGAAGCCCTCCGAATGGGACCACCCACCTCTTCTCACAAACACCTGCCATTCAGATTCGTGGGCTGCTGTTTTTCAAGGATTTGCTTTTCTGAAAGACCTAGAGAATATTCTAGAACAGTTAAATATAGCTCTTGTGAAAGCTGTCCCATTTCCATGCCTATGTTCATTCAACAAACATTCTCGGAGGGCCTGCTTAGTGCCAGACACGGGTAGGTGGGGGCCTCAGCCCCTGGGAGACGAATAAGAGAGTCCCTGCTGATAGGTGCTGAGGGCAAAGGATGAAGACTCGCTTGGAAAGAGCTGAGCATGACACAGGGTGGCAGGTACTGAACTGGCAGGAGCCCTGGAACTTCAGGGACACATAGGAGAGACATCTCACCTGCCTGGGAAGGCTGCACAGAGGAGACATCTTCAGTGGCTAGGGATGCCCCACTCTAGCCTGGGACTCAGTCTGCATGGGACAGGGGTGGAAAGAGGCACGGGGTGGAGAGAGGGACAGGGCTGAGAGGCAATCAAGAGCTTAGATTTCAAGGGCCATGGTAAGCAATGCATTGCAGGCTGTGGGCCACAGGGAGCCATGGATGGCTTGTAAGCAGGGCAGTGACTCGATCTCCTGTGGCTAGCTTGATGCACATCAGCACAGGCCCTGGGCCATCTCAGAAATGCATGCAGCTTGGAGAAGGCCGAGTAGGTGACGTTGCCGTAGTGCAGTGTTGCATAACGCCTGGTGACCCCCCCACACCCGCCCTTTAAAAACAAATGCTTAGGTCATCCCCAGAGGAAGCCAAAAATTAGAGAGGGCTCCTCTGTGTGCCCAGAATGGATCTAGACTGAGCTGGAAAACAAAACTCAAAGGAAAAAAACCAGAGCATTTCCAATGTCCAGGCCTCCTGGGACTGGGGTGGTGAGGGACTTCAACCAGAGGCAGTAGGGGCCAGGGAAGAGGGCATCTACAATTCCCTTCTGAATTTTAAAAGCAAGATCCCAGCTTACAACAAGTGTCCACCTGATAGGAAGAAGGAAAAAGGTCACAGCACTGACACCCTGCCTGTACGGGAAGATTCTGGTCCCAGAACGAAAGGCTCAAGGAGATAAGAGCAATGACCCACCAGCTCCAGATTTCTCCCCTGCCAGACGAGGGTGAAGAGCAGGTGCCCTGGAAGCCAGGCAGAGAAGGAAGCAGCCAGAGAGAAGAGCACCCGCCCCGCCCCTGCTGGCAGCTTCCTCCTTCTCCCTCCCTCCTCCCCTCTGCTGTTCTCACTCTGAGGTGCTCTCCTGCCAAAAGCATTCCCCATTTCAGCTCCATCTCCTCTTCTGATTCTTTTATAGGGGACTCTTGGGACATCCCCAGATGCCAAATGAAGCAGCTGGTGGCCTCTGTCTTCAGCAGCAGGTCTGAGGTTTTCCATTACCAGCCACTAGACTTCAAAGCCAATCTTGTCCATGGGCTCACTCACACATGGGGAGACTAAAGCCCAGACAGGGAAGCCAGGTCTGCCCGAGGGGTTGGAGTTGACCACGTGTTACCAGGTCATATCCAGGACACGTGGTAGCTGAACACAGCCGAGGGCTCAGAGGGCTGTCCCTGTCACAGGAGGTGTGTGAGAGGAGTGTGAAGGGCCACTGAACAGGCCACCAGAAGGTCCATTTCTTTCCAGGAGCCCGGACTGGATGTCCCCTAAGTATTAAGGCAGGCATGAGATGGGAAGTGCAGCCACACCTCCTTCTCCCAGTCATCTGCCAATGATGGGTCTAAGTGTGGCCATGTGGCCCACCCTTGGCCTATGGGGCAGAGGTGGAAATTGCTGAGTGGGGCTTCCTGGAAAGTTTGTTAAAAGGACAATCTCAACTGGCATAACCCTTCTGACCTTTGCCCCCTCCTTCTTCCTGCCTGGAACAGAGATGTGATAAACCCAAGTACAAATGCCAACACACTAAGGAAGACAAAGCCAAAAAATCAAAGAAGCCCAGGTCCCAGGTGGTCCTGGACAGTGTACCCCAGAGACCACACCATCACTCACTGGATATCCCACCCAGACATGCCCTGAGAACTCCATAGCCCTGGTTGTTTCCAAGTCAGCCACATTTCAGTGTAGTCCTCTTTGGTGTTCCTCACAGTAATACAACATTACTTGGTGAACCCTCAGTGAAGACATGAGAGCACATTCTTTTGTGCAATTTAGCACCACACATTTCTGATAGCAGTTATAACATTTGACATATTTTCTTTCTGTCTTTTCTCCTTGGAAGCCACAAGTAAATGTGAACCTGTATCACAGCCAATATGAAGGTTAGTGTACACCCATATTTTGGGACTAACTTTATACCTTATTTTTATGTCTTTTGTTATAAGCCATGTCAAAAACTTTCCTAGAAGAAAAAGGGTGAAAATAAGCTAAAAATATGAACATATATATAAAACAAATGCTAATTTTAAAAAAGCAGGCACAGCAATAAGATCAGGAAAAAAAGAAGGCAAAAGGATCAAATGTAATTTTAAAAATCTTGTTTTACATAGGCAAGCTTATCTCTGCCAAGAAGAAATAACAACAAACATAAACCTTTATGCATCCAACCACATAGCTTCAAAAAACATAAAACTAAAATTGTCAGAAATACAAGGAGAAACTGACAAGCTACAGTGACCAAGCACTGGTAAAGACACTAAGGGATCTCCCTCAGAAATTAAGTAGACCTGATAATAGTTATAGTCAGATTATAAAGCAAGAGACACACATCAAAATGCCTATAGAGTGAGGCAGCTGAAGCAAATGAGTGAGATGACCTGATATGATGATGCTAAGGACTATGGTGAACTAGACAGAGCACATGCTCCATTTAAGGCATAAAAGTTAATAAAATAATGATAATTTAAACACTATATGTGCTAAACCCAACATGTGTGCAAGCTGATTGAGCCAGGAATCACCAGTTTTCAGACTTTGAAAAGGATTTGAGTAACATAACAAATAAGTTTGATTTAATAGGTTTGTGTAGAACTTTATATACAAAAAAGACATTAATGTTCTTTTCAAATGTTCATGGAACTCCACAAAAATTAATCATTGCGCTACAAAGAAAAAGTCCTGTAAATTTTAAAATACAGGAATTATGCATTATAAGTATGCCTTACAGATACTGAACACTTGAAACACATTAGCTATTTTATTTTTATTTATTTATTTTTATTTTTTATTATTATACTTTAAGTTCTAGGGTACACGTGCGCAACGTGTAGGTTTGTTACATAGGTATACATGTGCCATGTTGGTTTGCTGCACCCATCAACTTGTCGTTTACATTAGGTATTTCTCCTAACGCTATCTCTCCCACAGCCCCCAATGCCTCAGCAGGCCCCAGTGTGTAATGTTCCCTTCCCTGTGTCCATGTGTTCTCATTGTTCACCTCTCACTTATGAGTGAGAACATGTGGTGTTTGGTTTTCTGTCCTTGTGATAGTTTGCTGAGAATGATGGTTTCCAGCTTCATCCATGTCCCTGAAAAGGACATGAACTCATCGTTTTTTATGGCTGCATAGTATTCCATGGTGTATATGTGCCACATTTTCTTTATCTATTCTATTATTGATGGACATTTGGGTTGGTTCCAAGTCTTTGCTATTGTGAATAGTGCCACAATAAACATACATGTGCATGTGTCTTTACAGTAGCATGATTTATAATCCTTTGGGTATATACCCAGTAATGGGATTGCTGGGTCAAATGGTATTTCTAGTTCTAGATCCTTGAGGGATCGCCATACTGTCTTTTACAATGGTTGAACTAATTTACACTTCCACCAACAGTATAAAAGTGTTCCTATTTCTCCACATCCTCTCCAGCATCTGTTGTTTCCTGACTTTTTAATGATCACCATTCTAACTGTCGTGAGATGGTATCTCATTGTGGTTTTGATTTGCATTTCTCTGATGACCAGTGTTGATGAGAAAACTGGCTAGCCATATGTAGAAAGCTGAAACTGGATCCCTTCCTTACACCTTATACAAAAATTAACTCAAGATGGATTAAACACTTAAATGTAAGACCTAACACCATAAAAACCCTAGAAGAAAACCTAGGCAATACCATTCAGGACATAGACATGGGCAAAGATTTCATGACTAAAACACCAAAAGCAATGACAACAAAAGTCAAAATAGACAAATGGGATCTAACTGAAGTAAAGAGCTTCTGCACAGCGAAAGAAACTATCATCAGATCAAACAGGCAACCTACAAAATGGGAGAAAATTTTTGCAATCTATCCATCCGACAAAGGGCTAATATCCAGAATCTACAAAGAACTTAAACAAATTTACAAGAAAAAAACAAACAGCCCCATCAAAAAGTGGGCAAAGATATAAACAGACACTTCTCGAAAGAAGACATTTATGCAGCCAACAGACATATGAAAAAATGAACATTAGCAATTTTAAATGTGCAAAATGCAAGAACTAACTTAATCTTCTCAACAACCTTGAGATCTATTATTGTTGTTGTTATCATCCTCATTTCATAGATTGCAAAAGCCAAGGCACAGAGAGGCTGAAATGCATGTCCATGTAATTACATTACAATTAGTAAATGACCAAGACAGAATAATACACAAGCAGTCTGGCTCCAAAACTCATTCTCCTACCTAATCATTTTGCTAACAAAAGTGTGTGTATATGCATGTGTGTTTTGTGTATAACTTTAAAACACACGCTTCAAATAACCCTTGGATGAAAGAAAAAAATAAACTCACTTGCAAATTATTTACAAACAAATGATAATGAGACACTTATGGGATGCAGCCAAAGGGGCACACAGAGGAAAACATATAGCCTTTAGTGAATTTATTTGTAAAAAGAGAAAGCCTAGTACCTGTCAGTGCATGAAGGGAGGAAAAAAATAAATCAACCTAAAGAATGCAAAGTAAGTGTTTAATAACAATAAAAGCAAAAAATCAATAAAATTGATAACCTCTTATAATAAAACCAAGAGCTGGTTCTTTTAAAAGATTAATAAATGTTGACAACTAATTCCAAATATTTTCAAAGAATGTAAGAGCCAAAGAAAACACATGTGCATGCCAGAGCCTGCAACAGAGCCAAATATTTCATCCTCTTCTATGAAGCAACCTGCTGCTAGCTGTCACCACTTAGACATGGGTCTAAGGGGCTGGACCATGATAGGAGGCTTCTACTTCTATGCTATGTTTTGTTTGGTTTTTCTTAAGTTTTCACTATGTAGATTTTCATACATATATATATATTCATATATATACACATATATTCATATATATACATACATATTCATATATACACATATTCATATATATACACATATTCATATATATACATATATATTCATATATATTCATATATATACTATATATTCATATATATTCATATATATACTATATATTCATATATATTCATATATACATATATTCATATATATTCATATATATACATATATTCATATATATTCATATATATACATATATTCATATATATTCATATATATACATATATTCATATATATTCATATATATACATATATTCATATATATTCATATATATACATATATTCATATATATTCATACATATACATATATATTCATATATATACATATATATTCATATATATTCATACATATACATATATATTCATATATATTCATACATATACATATATATACATATATATTCATATATATTCATATATATATACATATATATATGGTAGAGAAAAATATAATTAAACCCCAGATATGAATACTCAAGCTTCGACAATTAACAACTCAAGGCCAATCTTGTTTTATCTAAACCCGCATCCACTTCCCCATGTGATTCCAGTTATTTTAAAGAAAATCCCAGACATTTCATTTATACATGCATCATTATCTCTTAAAGATAAGTGTTCATTTATTATATATAGTCATAATAATAATTTTACTTCTACATGCATCATTATCTTTTAAAGATAAATACTCATTTATTATATATAGTCATAATAATAATCACACCAAATACCTAACATTAATGTGTGTGTGTGTTTAAATTACAGAGGTATTACATGTTACTAGTTTTCAAATCCAATTAAGAAAAAGTTTAAAACCACAGGAGACTTTGTATAACTCAAAACATGCTAAAGGAGATAGGATCACCCATACCCTACAAACAAGGATGCTGACGATGACAGCAAAAAAATGGTTTACTTGCTGTACCCCAGCTAATAAAAGGTAGATGAGGGGTTTGAGCTCAGGTCCCTCCATGACTGTCTTAATCCATTCTCACGCTGCTGTAAAGAAATACCCGAGACTGGGTAATTTAAAGAAAACAGGTTAAATTTACTCACAGTTCCACATGGCTGGAGAGGCCTCAGAAAACTTACAATCGTGGTGGAAAGGGAAGCAGGCAACTTCTTCACAAGGTAGCAGAAAAGAGTGAGTGCAAGAACGAGGAAGTGCCACACTTTAAAACCATCAGCTCTAGAGAGAACTCATTCACTATCACAAAAACAGCATGGGACTGCCCACATGATCCGATCACTTCCCTCCCTTGACACGTGGGGATTACAGGTCTCTCCCTCAACACGTGGGGATTACAATTTGAGATGAAATTTGGGTGGGGACGCAGGGCCAAACCATATCAATGACCGATCCTGGGTTGGGTCCACTCCACCATGGTGTAGGCTTTCAGCCTAGCAGATGGTCAGATTTTGATAGGTAACAATAGATTAATTAACATGTTTGGACAACAAAGTCTTCTTGACCATAGTAAGATAAACTCAGATTCATACATTTGATATGGGAGAAAAGCAACATGAGCTGAGTGACTTCTATGTGACGGGTCCTGAACTAGGTGCTTTCATCTCCCTGATCTCGCTTACTCCACACAGCAGTCCTAGGAGGTTACCGTGGGCTGAATCATGTCCCCTCACCCCAAATTCATATGTTGATATCCTAACCCCCAGGACCTCTGGATGTAACTGTTTTTGGAAAAAAATAAGGTAAAATGAGGCCCTTCATGTGAGCCCTAAACCAATCTAACTGGTGTCCTTATAAGGAGGGGAGATTAGGACCACAGACATGCACAGAGGGATGGCCGTATGAAGACACAGGGAGATGATCATCCACAAGCCAAAAAGAAAGGCTTCAGAAGAAATCAACCTGCTGACACCTTGACCTTGGACTTCAGGCCTGAAGAACTGTGAGAAAAAAATATTTTCTGCGGCTTAAGTCACCCTGTCTTACTTTGTAATGGCAGCCCCAGCAAACTGAAATGAATCCAAAGGTAGACTGTGGACTATGTATTTTACAGATGAGAAAACAGCAAATCAGCTGAGAGCTATGCAATAGGCAGGATTTGAACCCACTTGGAAACCAAAGCTATGCTCTCCACTACACCAGGAAGGAAATCATGGTGAGGAGTGGGTGGCAGGAGGGACTTGGCAAGAGGCATGGTCAAGATGGCAGGCTGAGATGCTGTACCATTGCTTTGGGCTCACTGTGGGCAGGATGTATTTCCCACCTTTTGACTTTGGCCTTGGTCACATGACTTGCTCTGGCCAATGGTATGTGGGAGAAGTGACAGCATCATGGCAGTGTCTTGGCAAAAGAGTTGTCACTTGCTTTTGCTGCTCTCCTGTGCCTTTGCCATCATTTTTTTTTTTTTTTTTTGAGACGGAGTCTCACTCTGTTGTCCAGGCTGGAGTGCAGTGGCGTGATCTCGACTCACTGCAAGCTCCGCCTCCCAGGTTCATGCCATTCTCCTGCTTCAGCCTCCCAAGTAGCTGGGACTACAGGCGCCCGTCACCATGCCCGGCTAATTTTTTGTATTTTTAATAGAGACGGGGTTTCACCGTGTTAGCCAGGATGGTCTCGATGTCCTGACCTCATGATCCGCCCGTCTCAGCTCCCAAAGTGCTGGGATTACAGGCGTGAGCCACCGCACCTGGCCACCTTTGCCATCATTGAGCGAAAAACATGCAATGACTTGAAGCAGAGCCTCCCCCATCAGCCTGCAGACCAGTAGTGGGTAAAAGCTGCCCAGCTGAGCCTCAGACTGTGAACAGTAATAGATGGTGGTGGTTTTCAGCCGCTGTGTTTGTGGATGATTTGTTGCACATCATTCGCTAACTGATACAGGTGAAAAGACACCGTATGTAACAACATAGTTAGCACAGACTCTGAAGTCAGACTTCCCGGGCATAACTCCTTTCTGCCACTTATTAGCTACATGACCCTGGGAAAGTTGCTTAGTCTCTCTGATCTTCTAGGTCCTCATCTGTAAAACGGGAATACATGAAAATATCTATCTCATAGGATTGTTGCGAGGATGGAATTAATTGAGATAGTAACTATAAAAAAACAGAATCCCATGGGCATGCCATAAACAATAGCTCTTTGGTTGTGGTAAGAGAATTGAGGTCACACTTATCCTGGGGAGCTCTGGTCAGCAGAACTAAGACAAACAAATGAGGGTCATTTTGGCCTTTTATTTTAAAACTGATGCTACATCTGCCTTTCCCTATGAGTGAGGCAGTTAACTCGCTGTCACTGGAAGGTTCAGTGATGCTGCCATCCTGAGACGGTGGGACCAGATGACTTCTGAGTTCTTTTGATTGTCAGGTGATAATCACTGAGGCTGATCCTTCCTGTATCCAAGCTCTTAATTCCAGGCAGAGGGACAGTGTCTGGGACCGCACCCTGGACAGGCTGTGGGTGTAATGGAGACCACATCAAGCTTGAGGAGAGATTTGGGTTCAAGTCCTAAGCTCTACTTCATGACCTTGGGCAAGTCACCAGATCTCTCAGAGCCTCATCAGCATAACCGGGTAACCATTGGCCCTATTTCATAGTCTTGTTAATGGATGAAAGATGGTTGTGGATGGGAACCTGTCTTGTAAACTAGATTGCACCCAGGTCAAGCAATTATCCATAGTGACATCATTCCTGGCACACTGATGAAAAGGCATCCACCTCTGAAATTCTGTCTTCCACCAGCCCAGGGTGGGCTTATGTGGCAAGCATGCTACCACTGCCTGACCCATACCCATGTCAGACATGACTAATCAATCACACATGGCACCCTTCCCCACTGAGACTGCTTCGTGGTACAATGCTCCAGTGACCAGAGCCAGTCGGCTGGGTCAGACTGACAAGGCAAACTGTCCCCATCCCTGGAGCTGAAATGGGTCTACAGGCTCCCTTCCCCTCCCCCTCCTCATTTCATGTGTCCACAAGTGCCCTGCAGATCCCCCTGGACTGGCTGTGTCTGGGGTGAGCAAGGATTTCACTGTGGACACCAGCTTTCCAACTCCACATGAGCTTGTCCCAGCTGCCTTTCCAAGGCTACCTGAAAACCACTAGGAAAACATCCTGAAATAGTAAGAACATCAAAAACTTTTTCAACATTGCCGAGGGCTGCTGAAGTTGCAGTGAAGCCAGAAGGCCCACCCCTGCTTATACAGCTGTTGATGGGAACAACATAGTAACACAACTGAGTGCTGGTGCCCCCTGACCTGCTGATCCCACTACAGCCAGCAAATCCTTAAAGCAGGATCTCACAGAATCCACACACACAGAGATGTCCAACAAAGCATTATCTATAGTTAGCCTAAAGAAAGAAAAAATACATTAAATCATTATAAATAGAGGCATGGTTCAATAATTAAGTGTCCATTCATTCAGTGGATATATAGCCATTAAAATCATTTCCCTTCAGTCTGTGGAAACTCAAGGTAATGTGTGATGTAAACTTAAAGAGAAAAGGGGCTCTGAAATGCTATGCATATCGCCACAGACCCCGTGGGCACCTCCCAATACCTGATTCCACCCACTCCTCACCAGCCACACCCCAGCTTGCTTCGAGAAGCAGCATGCCCCATTTTCCAGGTTCCCTTGCAGCTAGAGTTGGTCATAAGACATAGTCCTGGCTGATGAGATATAAGTAGAAGCTGTTGGGTGGGTCATCCAGGAAGTTCTTTAGAAAGAAGCAGGCTCAGCTGGCGCATGCCTTTGACTTGTGTTCTTCCTCTTCTTCCTGCTGGGAGGGATGCTGGAGAGAATGCTGGCGGTGGAGCAGCTACCATGGAACCATGAGACACCAGCCAGAGGACAAAAGCCCAGCTAAGATGACTGAGCAGAAAGCTGGAAAGAACCTGATCTCTCAAGGCATTGTGGAGCCACCTGTGAGCCCGTCTGCCTGCCCCATGCTTCGCAACCAAGAAAGAGAAAACGGCTGTTTGCTCAAGTCCTTGTTACCTGGCTTTTCTGCTAGAGGCTCCTGAACACGATCCCTAAATAATCCACTCTGATGAAATGATAAAGTCAGCAAGCGCATTTGGGCAATGACAAGAAGGTGAACATTGAATGCTGAAGCCATTCTTGGATGTGATCATGGGGTCTCAGGAGAGTCGTGGGGAATTTCCTCCCTTTCACGAAACACTCTGCCGTTGCTTGCCAACTTTCCCTTTTCCATAGTATGAGAGCTATTTGGGGAATCAACACACACTGGCTTCCCCCTCACTAGTGTTTGGATACCTATGGCCTGAACATTGTCCCAAACAGACACCAGACCAATCTCCCCAACTGCCAGAGCTCCTCAGCACTTGGGTGCCAAAGAAGTTATCTCTGGGAAACTACACAGGGAGAGCCTCTCATCACGACCAGACTCACTGGGGAACGTTCTCCCACACCCCGTGGCATCCCTGGGCTGGGCCCTTCCCTGCGGCCCAGATAAGCTCAGCCTAGGTCCACCCGGCATCAGCAGCAATCAGCTCCCACCCACGTCCAACTGAATGCCCACGCCCTGGCACCCACGAGTGGCCTGGCACTGCCTGTTTCCAGACCACACAGGACCATGCACCCAAGCTGCCCTGACACAAAATGCTGCCTAGAGCTTCTGCTTCAAATGTGGAAACCAAGTGTCCACCCCACAGTTCTCAATACCACCCAGCTCACCCTGCCCACCTGAGCAGCTCACCCTGCTCACCTGAGAGGCTCACCTCAGGCCCACCTGAGAGATTCACCCCAACCTCACCTGAGTTTTCACCCCAGCCCCACCTGACAAGCTCATCCCAGATGTATGCCTGCCTTCCACACCCCTGACAAACACCACATGTGCGCTGTGTGCCTGTCAGCCGCAGGTAAAGGCCTCTCACCTTCCTGAGTGGGCTGCACCTCACATGTCTGACAGGGCCAGTGACAGCCAAAGTCCATTTCACAAGTAGGCATCTCTTCCTGCCAGATGCCCCGCAGACTCACAGAGGCCTGGCGCCAGCAGGTGGCCTTGGGGACCAAGATCACACATCTAAGCCTCAGGAGTGAGATGCTCCCCACTCAGCAGGACGGATCCCTAACCTGTCGTCTTCCATTAAAAGCAACAGCTTGAGTTCAAAAGGCTGCAGCCTGTCCTGCACCTACCCAGTGGTCCCAAGGCACAACCAAGCAGAAAGATGTCACCCCAAACTGCTCAGCTCTCAGCTGCTCCTGCTCTCAGGGAGCCAGGGGTACCAGCCAGTGTCCAGCCAGCCTTCCCTGAGCACCTGCTATGGGTCTGGCCAGGTGCAGGGGAGCCTGAGACCAGCAGCCCCTAGGGAATACTGATGTCTACTCAGAAGACTGAAGCACAGTGGGCTGGGGAGCAAAGAAACAAGTCCTTTGCTCAAGAGGATAAAGGACAATTGGGGAAAAGAGGAAGGCAGAGCCAGACTCAGGGCAGAAGGTGTGGGAACAGGGCCTGGGAGGGGCTGGAGGATGAAAAGGGCTGCGAGCTGAGGACCTGGGTCTGACTCTGCAGGGGATAGGGAACCTCTGGGGTCTGGGGCCGGGGGAAGATGACAGCCATGGGCTTTTAAAGGTCTCTGCAGTGGCAGAATGGAAGGTGGTGTCCCAGGAAGCCATAGTATCCTAACAGAACTGAGTTGGGGAAATCTTACTCCTTGAATGAGCCAGGGCTTGTTTTCCAGTCCATACCAATCCAACACAGAGACACCTTGAATGCAGCCTGTGTTCCCCAAAGCGCCCAGCTTGACACCATCCCAGCCCCCGTCCATTGGATGGTAGGAGCTTTTCCATCTCTGAGGAGCATTTCTCAGTCAGGGCAGCCTCAGGTGTCCCCTTGCTAAGATTGGGGCCATGAGTTAAGGATCAGGGGTTGGGCGGCAGCAGAAAGGGGGTGGTGGGGAAGTGGCAAGGGGAAGCTGAAAGTGAATTTGCCAAGAGTGGACAGAGCACAACCAGACCCGGGTGACTGTCCCCTAATGAGCATGCCCAAATGACCACCATCACAACAAAGCTGCCACTCACCAGCTGCCTCCTGGGTGGAGGAGGCGAGGAAACCTTTCACACACATTTCCTCCCATCCTTACAAGGACACAAATTCTGAGCTCTAAGTCCCCATTTCATAGATGAGGGAGCCCAGGCTTAAGGGGTGTGCCTGGGATTAGGCCTCCGGGATGGGGCATGAGCCAGATGTGAGCCACCCTGCAGAGCACTGGCATCCCAGGCCTGCCTGCTTCCCAGCTGTGTGCCTTCATAAGAGAGGCCACAGAGGAGCCCTTGAAATCCTGCCCAGGTGACAGGTGGCATCATGGCCCATTCATTGGATGGCTGGCCAGGGGTAGGGTAGGGACCTGCCCCCAACTCTCCAGATGCCTGGCCCAGCATCCCTCTTGTCACACCAACATTCCACCCATCACCTGCCACCCCAAACTCCAGCCCACCCTCTTCTACTCCAGCCCCCTCCCTCCACCCCATTGCCACCTACTGGTCCCTCCCAGGGCTCAAGTTGTGATAAGGCTGAGGATGGCTCAGGGCAGGTCCACCCCACTCACCTAGCACCACCTTCAAACAGCCACTCCCCGGCCAGGCTCTTCCATCACTCAGGGCCGGTTGACTCCAAGACCCCAGGCAAGGGCATGGTTGGTCTGAGGCCAGCAAACTGTGAGCTGGATGGACTTTCAGGCCCAGCGGCTGACACCTGCCCACAGTGTCCCGACAAGCCAGGCCAACACACTCACAGATGCGCCTGAATTTTCTCATCTTCCCTGTTATGAATTTTTCCATCAACCACCCCTTCCTTTCTTGGTCCCTAGCACATAAGTCTGCTTTGTGCTCAAGTATCAATGCCAGGGTTTGTATTTGGGAACATACCAATGCAAGACAGGGATACTTTTGCTTAGTAGCACAAAATGGAGGTAAATGTGCTCAAAACAAGTTAATGCAGGAAGGGGCTACCCAGAAAATCTAGTGTACCAACTGAGGACATTAACAGAAGTATATTGTATAGACAAGGGGAGGTGATGGTCAGCTCTCCCTGAATGCTCAGACTGGACTGGGAAAGCACATACAGGCTAAAATTGCTCAGAGGAGAGGAACTGGCTACAAAGGGCATTACTGGAAGAAACTCGGGAGCCCAGGGCTATCCCCAAATCCCTACAGGCTGTTACAGAACAGGAGGGAGGCCAAGCTCCACTCAGCCCTCCCTTTGGAGGATCATAAGCTACACTGTGAGTGCCCTGACCTAAAAAGGGAGAGCTTTCTACAGGTGGAGGTCCCCAGGTGGGGATGGGCAGGAAAAGAGACCCTCAAGACAAAAATCCCTTGAGGAATGGGACCTCAGGCTCCAGGCTCCTTCAGGCTGGCCATAGCAGGGTGCTCCACCTGGAGGTGGGAAGGACCCTCCTCCAATTCTCAGGCCCCAGAATTCCTCTGCCTGTGGGACTCTCTCAAGAATGCCCACTGCCTTTCCTTTATCAGCCCAGCCTACGTGGGCTGGTTGCCTCCTAGTTCCTGGGGCTCTGCTGAGAACAAGCATTGCATCTCTTTCTCCATGTTTCCCTCATCCTCTGGGAGGCTGGTGTACACACAGCCCAGAGCTGCTTGCTGCAGTCTGAGTCAGAGGGGCCAACCCTCTGGAGCCAGCTCCCTGGGCCACTGTAGCATGCCTTCCCCACTCCAGGCTCAACTTCGCATCTGTGAGCTGAAATCCCTCTCATCTTCAGGTCTAAGCCCCCCACGTTCCAGTTTCTAAATGTACATCTGCTGGTTCCTCCTCAGGTGACCACTATAGAGACAAGCAGCCCCTTGAAGAGAAGCCACCCCAATCCACATGCACACACCGCTCCTCACCAGATCAGAACCCCACAAGAGATAATCTCAACATTCATCTAAACACATCCACTACCACTTCATTATGTGTTACATAATGAGCTCTTTACCACTGGAGGCATTCAAGAGATGACTAGCGTGGGGGGTTCTGGGGTGCTGGTAATGTTTTGTCTCTTGTTCAGAGTGCTGGACATGATTTCCTTATGAGAATTCACTGAGCAATACATTTGTGAAATGTACACTTTTCTATAAGAACATTATACTTAAATAAAAATTCTTAAAAATCAGAAGTGATTGGGATTGGCTCACCATTTGCAGGAAGGAGATGGGGCTAGAACATCTTGGAGATCCTTCATGGAGGCCATTGAGGCATTAACACTGAGGCTCTAATCAGGGTACTGTGCCTGCTCACCACTGTGTGCCTCCCACCAGCACAGGGCTCCCACCCAGCACATGGAAAGACAGAGACAGAAATCCATCCAATAAGCAAGTGGGTTGAGGACCCACTGAGTACACAGAGGAGGGAGGGAAGGAGGGAGGGAAGAAGGAAGGGAGTACACAGAAGGATGGATGGGTGGATAAATGGATGGATGGATGGATAGGTGAGTGGGTGGGTGAATAGATGAGTGGGTGGATGGATGGATGGATGGATGAGGGGGTAAATCGATATAAATGGATAAGTGGGTTGGTGGGTGGATGGGTGGATGGATAGATGGATGAGTGGGTGGGTGGGTAGGTAGATGGGTAGATGGATGGATGGGTGGATGAATAGATGGATGGGTGAGTGGGTGGATGGATGGATAGATGGTGAATGAATTGATGGGTGGATGAATGGATGGGTGGATGGATGGATGAGTAGGTGAATGGATAGATGGATGAAGGAGTGGGTGGGTGGATGAATACATAGATGGATGGGTGGGTGGGTAGGTGGATGAATGGATGGATGGGTGGATGGATGGATGGTGGATAGGTAGATGGATGGGAGGGATGCATGGTGAATGAATGGATTGATGGATGGGTGGACAGGTGGGTGAACAGATGGATGGTGGATGGGTGGGTAGGTGGATGGATAAATAGTGGATGAATGGTGAATGAATGTATGGGTAGATGGGTGGGTAGACAGATGGATGGTGGATGGGTGGATGAGTGGGTAGATGGGTGTATGGATGGGTGAGTGGGTAGGTGGGTAGATGGGTGAATGGTGGATGGATGGATGGGAAGATGAGTGGTGGATGGGTGGGTGGATGAGTGGGTAGATGGGTATATGGATGGGTGAGTGGGTAGGTGGGTAGATGGGTGAATGGTGGATGGATGGATAGGAAGATGAGTGGTGGATGGGTGGGTGGATGGATGGATGGTGGGTGGATGAATGGTGAATGGGTGAGTAGATGGGTGAATGGATGGATGGATGGATGGATGGATGGGTGGGTGGATAAGTGGGTGGATGGGAGGATGGATGGGGATAGATAGATAGATGGATGTGTAGATGGGTGGATTGATGGGTGGCGGATGCATGGTGGATAGCTGGGTGGGTGGGTGGATGGATGTGTGAATAAGCAGGTGCATGGAGGACTGAGTACATTGTGAATGGAGAGATGGAGGTGTGAATAACCGCTGCATGGAGGAAGAGGTGTATACTGAGGCCTGTTTCACCTACCACTCTGACCTCATTGGACTCCACTGATGAAAGTGACCCAGGAAAGAGTAGGTGAAGGCAATGGGTATCTCCAACTCCTGGGTCTCACCTGATTCCCACCCCTCCTCAGAGCACCAGGCTGGGTGTCTCCGCATACCTAGGTGTCTCTTTGATGTACCCCAGAATCAGAAGAAACCCCACTTCTGCCCCATTTCTTTGCTGTGTCCATGACATCTACAAAGAGGCAGTGCTTCCTAGAGGGCCCAGGGCAAAGCGAGCCCAGGTCTGAGAAGGGTGTGGGGAAAAGGAGCTGCCCACAGGCATCTCCTGGATCCCCAGCAAGGCCAGCTACCCTGCTGGACAGTACCAAGGAGGCCCCACTCCTCTGGGCCCATCCCATGGCGCGCTGGCAGGCCCTTCATCTGGGTCTGCTGGGCAGTTTTACTGAAGGGTGGAGCTAAAGGGAGAAGGAAAAACGCCATGGACTACTCCACAAGCCCAGCCCTGGCCCCAGGGAAAACACCACAGTTGGAGCCTTCAGTAAGGAGATCCCAACTGCATCACAGAGTTCAAGGCCCTCTGCCTTGGTGTGTGTGGCCTTATCTGCATCAGTTTCCTCAACTGTAAAGTGGGGGAGGTAAGTGCATGCATGTGGAGGCTCCATGCTCCTCTGGCGCCAGCCCGTAGGGTCTGCTTGGTGCTGTATTCTGCAGCCCTTCCAAGAGGCCCACTCTGGCCCAGGAATTGTGCTGGCCCTGCAGGTGCACGGGAAAACACACACAGGTAGGGCCTGGAGCAGAAAACATAGTATTTATTAAAGAAAAAGGCTGAGACTGAGGCAGGCAGAGAGAGGAAAGGCTGGGAAGACTTCTTGGAGGACAAGCACCTGTAAGACAGGTTAAAAGAGCCAACCAAGGAACATACCCCCTGCATGTGCTAAGCAGGGTGGCAAGGAAGGGGTTCAGGCAGCCACTGGGATTAGCTGCCCCTGGACTGCACCCTGGACTGCAACCAACTGTTTGGGTTTCCAGCTCCCTCCTCCTCACTCAAGGCCAGGCCTTATCTTGTCATCTAGACTGTCCTCAGAGCCCCAGAGCCTTGGAGCAGCACAGACCAGGCAGGGCCAGGTGCTTTCCCAGAGTGTGAACCACGTACCAAAAACTGCACCAAGAGTGCCAGGAAAAAAAATGGAAAATGCTGTCTGTTTCACAAAAAGTCTGTTTAAGGTGCTGTTTATGAATGAGAAAAGGAAGCTATCCCAAGGCACTCTTTTCCAGCAGGTACAGGCCTGGGAGCAAGGCACCTCCAGGAGCCCCAAAGCTGTTTCTCAGAATGTACCCTGCCCCCAGCCAGTCAGCTCAATCCCCACAGCCACCACTCCTACCTTCAGCTGGGCCCCAAGGTTCTGGGGAAATACTGCCCCCGATGTACAGCTCCACTCCTGCAAACTGTAGCAAGAAAAGGAAAAACCCACCTCTCCTTCCCTACCCAAGCCCGATTTTAAATTGTCCTCTACACTCTGCAGATGAGATCTGATTTCTAAGCATGGTTTCTTCTTTTTTAATGACCCTGAAAGTGATAACAGCTCATGTGACAGATGTTAGATTGGAGAAAGAAGTGTCATGGAGACTCTAACTCTGTTAGATCGTGGGGAGAGGCTAAAGCGCCTACTGTAGGAAGGTCACATGTGTGTTCCGGGGTCCCTTACACACCATTTGGCCCCAAGCAGGCCAAATCCAAACAAAACTCCTCCACCCCTGTCCAGACCCTGGCCCAGCACTCCTGACTTCCACCACTTCCACCAACAGGTGGTGGGGCGGGGGTTGAGGGGCAGCTCAGACTGAATCCCTAATCAAAAGGAAACTACAGGGTACCTACGAGGATCTCCCATGCAAAGGTCTAGCACTTCACAAGTTTAGAACTAAACACAATCTCCGCAGAAATAGCTACAAGTGGCACAGACATCAAAGGAAGCAAATGGGGAGGAATGGAAACAGAGCCTGATAAATGATGTAACTGAATTTGCCCTTTGCAGGGCCCAGCTGGACTCCCGTTCTTCCCTGGTTATGACAATGGTCACCGTGCCCTGGGATCCCCAGAGAGCTGGGGCGAGACTCAGGGTATTATCCCTCCAAAGCCTTTTAGGAAGGCTCGGCCACAGATTCAACCCAAAGTGGTAATTACATACGTTTTAAAAATCCATTTCACAGAGCAAGCTAATAGCTGCATCTGAGAAGAAGCCTTCATTCGTGGCCGCCCAGCACCAGCGGCTCCTGTCCCAGCCTTGGAGACTTGGGCAAAAAGTTAAAGCACACTCAAGAAATAGCTCAAGGTTAGATTAAAAATCAAAACGCCCATGAAGATTAACCTGACTCATTAATATCACTGCCCAATAGGAGATAAATCCTTGGAGGGCAAGGCTTGGGGCCGGGTTTTGTTCTAGGCCTAGGAGCACCTTAATTTGCATTTATATTAAAAAAAGAAAAAAACAAACAGAATTAACTGGAAAGGTGCTTTGTTTCCTGTAAATTTGAACTCTTCTGCTAAACAGCTCCTTAGGGCAGAGAGCGGAGGAGGCTCCATCAGGCTTCGTCCAAGAGTGTGAATTCCGTTCCTACTAAGTGCCGGCCACGCTGTGCCTGGCAGCTGCAGCCCGCGGGATCTCACCTGGACCTTAAAAGTCAGCCTGTCAGGTAGTTATTGTGAGACATCTCTTCTACAGGTGGGGAAACTGAGGTCAGGAGTTGGGAAATGACCTCTTTATGGTCTTTACACTATGGCCGAATTCAGATTCCAAGCCAGGTCTGTGGGTTCCAAGTTGAACGCCTTTCCACAACAGGACAGCTGTGTTAGTGTTAGAGCTGTCTTTTATTCACATACACATACACACACACACGCACGCACACACACACACACACATTTTTTTCCCAACCTTTCTTTACAGAAAATCAGTGGAAAGCCCAAAGAAGGAAGCGAGGAAAATCAGCGAGTTCCTCAGATGGCCTCTGGTCCCTCATTCATACAAGTCCCACAGCCCCTGAGGCGAAGCCGACACCCTCCATTTAGCTACACTTCCCTTGACAGCTTCTCTTTGGAGTTTTAACCGTTACAGGCATACACCCAGAGCTACCAATCAGAATCAATCATGGAAACACACCTCAATAAGAACTTCATCAGTCTCAACAATGTATTTCTTAAGGGAAACTGGCACATTTCAGGGTTTGCTTTTAACACCAATCCTCTCCTCAATGTTGCAGCTCAACTCTCAGGATCAGCCAAGCATTTTATGTGCCTGTTTTACTACTGGAAGCCAGCATGCTAGCCAATTTCACCTGTCTTCCATCTTCAACCCTAAAGGCATGTTTAAGGGCATTGGGGCTTTCTCCTGTCCCCAGGGGTGGCCAGTTTCAGAGGCATATTTCTTACTCTCCAGCTTTCCAGCAAACAGGCCCCTGTCTCCCAGAATCACTGCCCTGTGCATCTGTGTGCCACTGCCACAGTTTAAAGCCAGAGATAATGGCAATGACTGGCCCTCTCAGAAGCTGGAAACACAGTGTGGGAAGGGAAGGAGTCATCTGCGTTTGGGGTGCTGGGCAAAGGGCGTGGGGCAAGCAAGAGCCAAGCTGATTATGTAGATAACAGAAGGACAATTTCCTTCACAAACAGAAAAACCTGCACCAATGAATTAAACATTTAAAACAAGATGACTCTCTAAAAAGTATTTTCAACCAAGAAGGAAAGACAGGCCGTCCTGTGCTGGTGCTTCCTGTTGCATATGGCACTGAGAAATCCTGTTTTTTCAGTATGCAGAGATTTCCAGACAAAGAAAAATATCAAGAGGGAAATTAGAGGAGGAGGTCCAGAGAAGCCAGACAGGAGGAGCTGGGAAGAAGGGAGGGGGGAAGGAGGTCCCGGCCCAGGGTGCAGGGGTGTGAAGCCCTGAGGGGTGCAGGAAACAGACCACCCCCACTAATACACTGGCTTTGGCAGGTCCAAGGAGGTGGCCCTAGAGAGGCAGCCTGCCTCACTGGGGCAAGTGAACCACAGAGACACCACCCTGCCTCCTGCCAAGCAGGGTATCCACAGCGTCCACCCGGATGAAGGGACCTGCCCCAGCTCCCACAGGTCTCCAAGTATAACGTCTGGGAGTCCTCCCAGCCCCCAGCCTTAGAGGGGACACTGCCCTCGGGACCGACCAGAGACCCTGCTCTGTGAATAGCGCCCTTGGCAGTGGGGCTGGCAGGCATCCCTGCAGTTTACAAGCTGGACCCTCTCTCGTGACTTGGGCTCAAGTTCCCTGGTTTCTGGGCAATGTCTAGACTGGCCTTTCCCACTGTCACAGCCTAGGGAGTCGGCAGGTTCTGCCCTGCCCCCACTCTCCACCTCTACTGAGAGCAATTGAGGGGCTGCCACCCCCACCGCAAGCACCAGAGAGCAAACTCTCTCCTCCCAGGGGCCTGGGAAGTCCAAGCTCCAGAACTGGAACTCAGGGGAAAAAAGGAGCCGGGCGGGGGGAAGAGAGATGAAATCTGAGCTCAGAGAAGCCTGGACGGGGCCCAGGGGCTACGGAGGGTCAGTGCCTCCCACTCCCCAGGCGCACTCCCCTGCCACCTGAGTCCCTCTAGGAGCCATGGGTGCCAGGCCAGCCCTCTCCAACTCCCAGAGAGGTAGTAAGTGTAAGGCTCAGAGCCCCGCGCAGCCCAGCCCGCGCCGGGGTGGTGGGTGGGTGGGTGTCTGCTATGGGATTATTCTTAGCGCTCCACTCTCTTCGCAAAAGTGGCGCCTCCGCCCTCCCGGCTCAGGCACACTCGCTCGGGGCTCGCACGCCCGGCCCAGACACCAGCGCGGTGGAGAGCACCGGGTGGGGTCCCCGAAGGGTGAGGCTCGGAGGCGCCGCGGAGGTGGGGGCTCCCTAGAGAGGAGGGGGCGCTGCGGGAAGGCCCCCAAGGGAGGCTGCGTTTAACCCTCGACGCCCTGCACCCAGCCCGGCGCCGCGCGCTCAGCCGCCTCCCCGGACTCCTCCCGGGGCGCGGGAGCCCGGCGGCGCGCCCAGCCCTTACCTATGGTGGTAATGACCGTGATCGCAAAGTAGAAGGAGCCGGCGAATTTCCACTGGACGCCGGCGCGGTGCGGTTCCGACTGCAGGATCACCAGCTCCAGCTG
Source organism: Pongo pygmaeus (assembly GCF_028885625.2). Classification (NCBI taxonomy): domain Eukaryota; kingdom Metazoa; phylum Chordata; class Mammalia; order Primates; family Hominidae; genus Pongo; species Pongo pygmaeus. Next base: position 152,592,605 of record NC_072380.2, read on the forward strand.
CCGGTAGTCCTCGCTGCTGATGTTGTACTTCCCCTTGATCCGGATCTCCTCGGCTTTGAGTTTCTCCTCCTCGCGCATCTCGTGGTCCGACTCGAGGGCGTCGAACACGGCGGCGCCCACCAGCAGGTAGGTGAAGGTGCAGACGATGAGGGACAGAGTCCGCACGTTCTGCCTCTTCATGGCCGCCAGCAAGGAGCCGGCGCGGGGGGCATGTCCCGCAGGCTCACAGCCGCGCGCGTCCCACTGCAGCGCCCGGCGGCCGCCGCCGCCGCCTCCTCCTCCGCCGCCGCCGCCGCCGCCTCCAAGTTGTAAGCGGCGGCGGCAGCAGCAGCAGCAGCAGCGGGGAGGCGGGGGGCGGGGAGGCTGGGGGGGGCCCCCTCCTCTGGGGCCGCCACAGCCACCGCCACCGCGAGGCGGCTGGCGGGGCAGGGGCGGCACGGGCCCGGGCTCAGCCGAGAAGGCGGACAGGCACAGGAGGCTGCTCGAGCGCCGGGGCCAGGCGTCCGGGAACCCCGACACCCTGCGCCAGACCCGGCCGAAGCAGCCCGCCCCACTGCGCAGGGCCATGCAGGGCGGCCCCGCTGGGTACCGCGCGGGCCTCGCTGCCCTCCGCACCCCGCCCCCCGCTCCCGCGGGAAAAGCAGGGACGGGAACCGGAGCCAGAAAGCGGCCCGAGGGCGGCCGCGGGGCCCGGTACCCCTGCGGGTCCAGCTCGCGGGTGGCGGTGCCCAGCAAGGAGTCTGCAGGTCCGCGCGCCCCGCAGGACCTGCTTCCCCTTTTACCCCTCCTCGCCCCCTCTCGGTGGTGGGGAGGAAAAGTTTGCGAAGTGGCGGTGTCTCTAGAGTCCCCTGCAAGCGGGGAGGGGGCCGAGCAGGTGCAGCGGGAGGGGCAGCCCGCTCCCCAAACGTCCATGCGCCCAGCGCCCACCCGGGCGCGCGGGTGCGCAGTGGGGTCCCCGCCGGGCGTCGGCCGGTGCGCGAAGTTTGCTCGGCTCAACCCCCAAGGCGCGGGAGCGGGGCGCGGCCCCAGGACGGCAGGGACCGCGATGGAGCGGCTTCGGGGGCGGCCGGGGGATGGCGCGATGGCGGTCGGCCAGCCCGCTCCTCCGGGGGCGGCGGGCGCGGCGGCGGCGGCGGGAGGGGTCCCGCGGGCCTCGCGGAGCAGCGGGGCGGACGCGGGCGCATGAGCCGCGCGGGGGTCGGGGCCCTCCGGCGTCCGGGCGTCCCGGGAGGCGGCCGCCGCGCTGGTCTGCCCCGGGCGCTACGTGCGTGCGCGCCGTTGGGAGCCCGAATGTGTGTGTGCGCGTGTGTATGTGCGTGTGTGTGTGTGTGTGTGTGCGCGCTTGGCAGCCCCGCTCCGGCGGGAGGGCCTCGGGGAGCGGGGGCCGGGCTACGCCGAGGCCGGGCCTCCCTCCCTCCCTCCCTCCCGCAGCCTCCAGGGCGCGCCACCTCCCGCCTGGTCCCCAGCCAGCTGGCGAGGCTGCTGTGGCAGCTCCCGCTGCAGACCCAGCGCGGCGCAGGGCGCACGCGGAGGGAGCCCGGGAGGGGCGGCCTGAGCCGCCAGGAAGGGGGCGGGGGCGGAGCCGCCGGCGGGTTTTGGCGGGGGATGGGAGGATAAACGAGGCTTCTTGGGTCCTTCTAGCCCCGCTCCCCAAGAGCGCAAGCAGCCCTGGCGGGTGGAGAGTTTGAGGGACTCGGGGTTGGGGGAGGAAAACGGGATTCAGCCCGATATGGCAGGCTGACAGCTTCAGGCAGATCGGGCAGAGAGTGGGGAGCAGAAGGGGAGGGGGCCATCGGCACACAGGAGCGCGGCGGCAGCGGTTCACGAAGTCTTCCCCACCCCCCACCCCCCACCTAGCCACCCGGCGCGGGAGCGTGTCATTGGCCAGGGACATGGCCTCGTGGAGTGGTGGGGTCCCGAGGGCTGCCTCGGCCCCCTCGCCTCCCAGCGGCACAGCCCACTTGGGCCAGCACCTGCAGACCTGAGTCGTTTCCCTGGAGAGAGCTAAGGACAGCATGGGCCGCCACTTTTGGAGTCAGGACAGCGGGGAAAGACAACGCAATCCCCCGACCCAGTAACCTCTCTGTTGTTTTACTGAAGAAATAAATAAATAAATAAATAAATAAATATAAATATAAAATCACTCTTTGGTTCCCCACAGCTGGGCGCAAGGTGCGCCGTGGATGCAGCCCTGAACCACGCGGTAGCCCCCTCGAGACCACCTGGGGTAGGAACACGAGGCTCGGGCTGGGGCGCACCTATTCCCTGCTTCCAGATGAGCCCTCTCCAGGCTTTATCTCCTTCCCATTTCGGCCTCCTTTGCCTCCTCCACCTCCCCGCCCTCTCCCTTTAGGCTATCGAGGGGCTATTCCTTGACCATCGGCTTCCAGAATCCCGCCTGGAGCCCTGGAGCTCCAAAAGGACAGACCCAAGCCTCAGAGACCCCTGGTCTCCTCTTCCTCTCCTGACCCCAGCCAAAGAAGGGATGGAGATGGGCAAGAGTCGCCTGGCGGCAGGCTAGCAGCTGGCCAAGGGGTGGCTGGGGAATCAGCTAGCTAACCCTCGGGCAGCTCGCGGGCTCCAGGAGACCAGTCCCTTCTGTGGGTCGCCCCCTGGAGCGGTGCTCGGGCTCCCTGGCCTCAAGGACCCCGGGGCCAGCGGGTCTGGGACCCCAGTGCTTCACCGAGGCCTCCCAGCTGGGACGCTCTGCACCCCACTTTCAGGGCTCGCGAGTGCCCACCAGGGAAGGGGAGCCCGCGCTGTGGGCTACGTCTGAGCCGTCAGGTCCTCGCTGGGTCTGCGGGCGCCCTGGGGCGAGGGAGCAGGGAGCCCCACCCCGAGCAGGCACTCTCCCCAGATTCATTTTGGAAACCAAGGCCCCCGCGCTCGGCAAGTGAGCCTGGCTGCCGGGTGAGTCACCGCGAGCGGGCGACAAGGATTCCCAGCAGCTGGTAATTAATTGCGCCGTGGCTCAGCCCACGACGGAACCCCAGTCAGGCCTCCCGCCGCCCTGGCAGCGTCGCCACCCCTGAGTCACAGCCGTCGGGCCTCCGCGCGGTCCGGAAGCCGCCTGCCCGCCTCGGCGCCACCAGGGGGCACTGGACTCCGACCCACGGGGCGGCGGCGCAGCCGGCCTCGCTGCGGGGAAGTCCAGGCTGTCCCCGCGGCAGCGCGGGCGGGGGAGGGGCGCGCCGGCAGACGCCGCGCTCTGCAGAGCCACTTCTATTTGGTTTACGGAACTCCATTTGCATACAGCCTTTCAGGAAAGCGCAACCGCTCTGTGCGTACTGGAAGGACCTCTGAGATGAATTACTCCAAACCCCTTGTTTTACAGATGGGAAAACTTCCAGCAAGACAGGATCACGTGCCCAGGATCCCACAGTGATTCCGATTTGGAGCCAGCCCTGGAAGCCTCTCCGTGGTTTCTGTCTAGCGCTCCTTCGAGGACCCCCGTTGCTTTCTGGCCCCAAGCTTAGAGTGCCTTGAGTGACCACCTACCAGCCCCCAGACCCTGGTTCTTCCTCTCTTCCACCCGTGGGAATAGACCCGTGGACTCAGGACCTCCCAGGCAGTATCCGAGCCGTGGAAGCAGAGGGTTCCTCGTCCGCCCGTCCACACCCCACATGTGCCACTTTCCAAGGTGCTGGACCTGCGGATGGAATGGGAGCTCCTGGGAGCAAAGCCTGGGGCTCAATCAAGCATCCTCCCTACATCCCCAGCATCCATCCCGGATGGTGTGTGCCACACAGCAGCCCAGAGAGTCCGGCTGGGGGCAGTGCCTCTGGGTGCCTGCCTGCCTCGCAGCCCCCGTGGGTCTGGGTGTGCCAACTGTAGCCCCACCTCGAGAAGCATGTGGAACTGAGGTGTGGCCAATCAGAGTCCAGAATTCCCCAGGGCCACAGTGATTGGCTGGATTTGGACGTGTGACGGCCCACCTTAACCAATCAGAGCCCTCCTCTGGGTAGGGCTGTCAGCAGATAGGTCACCTGAGGAGGAAGGCGGGTCCTTCCTGACTCTTTGAGAACCCAACACAGGCATGTGGCACACACGCGAGCCACCCAACTGGGGTGAGCAAGTGCATTCTCTTGTGGGCTTAAGCCACAGTCAGTTGGTCCCAAGCCTGTCCGGTGCTCCTGGTGCCCATGCGCTGTGTTCACAGCCTGTCTGCGCCCTCCAGCAGCCCCAACATGGGCCTCCCTTGGACCTCAGTTTCTGTAAAAACAGATGTACCTTATTAGCTAATAAAGAACATCATGGTTTTATAACTCTATCTGCTGGCTGCCTACTTGTTTGCTTCGTTCTTTACACACAGTGGGTGTGCCTGCAGCCCCTGTTCTTACCCAGAGAGGCCCAGCAGTTTATCCTGGTCCCACAGTAAGTAAGGGAGGACCAATTCCCAGGCCAGTACTTCTTCCACATCACCGCAGTGTGTCTGGGCCAGGGTGGGCTGTCTGCTGCTCCACAACATCCTGATTCCTTGGGTATGTTCAACGCTTTGTCACATTAATGCCCACATCTTTGAAAATAGGCAGGGGTGCACACTCATCATACCCATTTTACAGATGGGGAAGGCTAGAGAGGGGAGTGGGGCCATGGATGGGCTCACTGATCCTGGCGTACAGCCTGCCCTTCCCTCCACCTCTGCCCGGGGCAGACATCGCTTATTGATCTCGGCACTGTCTTTGGCTGGGATCTATTACAGCCAGAGAATCTTGAACACAGGGGTGCACATAAGGCCATTCCTGGACTTAATACTGACCTATTTCCTTTCAAGGAAGGTGAGGCACCAAGGAGTCCAGTGGCCCCAAATCACAGAGAGAGTCTGTGATGAGTCTCCCCTTCCTCGGTGGCCTCCCTGCCAGAAGTAGATATTCCTCTCCGCTCTTAGCTGATTTCTCAAGGCCAGTGACATTTGCACAGTTGATGGCACAGTTGATAACTTTAGACCTCCAGCAGTGTCAGATTCCGGAGAAAAGCACTCCCAAGACCGGCAGCCATGCTCATCCAGGGGTTCCCAGCCTCGTCTTCAGGATGTGAACAAGTGTGTTCTGTGGTTACACAGTTTGAGAAACACTGGGTTAAACGGGGGCAAGTGCAAGACTTCTCAGAGCCTTTGTTCTGCTAACAGACATGGTGACCCCTAGATGGGAGTGCTGTGAGGAGTGTTTCCCACACTCATTCAGCTGCAGCATCAGGTCCTGAGGACTGTGCTTTGGGGAATTGCTGGCCAGCCCAGATACCTTTACCGGGAGGCAAGAGGTCTTGGTTCCGCTTCTGGCTCTGCATAGACAAGCCCTGCACCAGTTCTGGTCCTTCAGCCACCTCACTGTCCCTGCTGCCTGCAACTGAACCTCCCCTTCTCTTCTCCACCTGCCACCAGGGCCACCTTCTTCACAGGCTGACTCTTGCACATCCATGGTGAAAACTATCCAGCAGCCTCTGGGTCAAGTCTAAGCTCAGCCTGGCATTCCCATCATGATAGCTGGCCTCCATGACCTCTCTCACCAAGCCCCTCCTCCTCATCTTTTAGGATTCAGCTCTGGCGGTGTCTCCTCCAGAAGTTTCCCTGCCCCTGCAGGCTGGACTAGACCCCTGTGTCCCTGCATATACTCCTGGCAGAATACTTCTACCACAATGACTTATTTGGGGGACTGCCACTCTCCCCCAACAGACTGTCAGCTCCTTGAAGGCAGGGGCCACATCTGACCCAACCCGGCCACAAAGGGCCTGCCACACAGTAGGTGCACAATGAATGTTTGATGAGAATGAAAGAACAGGGTTTGGTTCAATCACCAGTCATCACTCCTTGTGAGACCTCTCACAGGAAGGCAGAAGAAGTAGATGCAGGAGAGCCAGGGAACACAAGGCTGTGCATATGGCAGAGATGGCCCAGGCCATGACTGAGAGAGTGCCCCCAAGGCGTAGGCCTTGGCTCTAATGTCTGTGGGTGTCCAATATAGCGAGGAGGGAGGAAAAGGAACAAGACAGACAGAGGTGGAAGAGAAATAATAAAGCAGAGAAAGAGGCTCAAATGGTGGAAAGAGAGGGGAATGAGGCTATAGAGAGGAGTGGGGCCATGGGTGGGCTCACTGATCCTGGCATACAGCCTGCCCTTCCCTCCACATCTGTCCAGAGCAGACATTGCTAATCGATCCCAGCACTGTCTCCAGCTGGGGTCTATTACAGCCTGAGAATCTTGAACACAGGGGTACACATAAGGCCATTCCTGGACTCAGCACTGACCTGTTTCCTTTCAAGGCCCCAGCTGAGAAGGCAAAGAAGATTTTAAACCCAGTGTGAGAGAAGAGAGGAACCAGGAGGGAGTGGCAATGACGGTGTATGTGGCACGGAGAAAGGAGGCCCGTGTGTGCTGATCCAAGTGAGTGCACATGTCTCAATCACCTGCTGGATGTGGAGCCTGAGCCGGCACGTTCCCTGCTCTAGCTTGAGTCCCCAGGATAACTCTGTTGAGACTGTCACTATCATTCCCACTGGCCAGTGACAAAGCCAAGGCTCTCTGGGCTTACGACAGTTGCTGTGGGAGGAGTCCTTTGAAAGGCACTGCCTCTGCAGGGCCAGGAGTTGGGGAAAGTGGTGTCCTTCTTCAACAGGCACAGGCCACAAGGACTTGGGCCACTGTGGCAGCCAGAAGATTGAGATGGAAGACGGAGAGGTGACCCAGGCCCTGGTACACAGTAGGTGCTCAGAACTTGTTTCATTGGCTCCCTGATTAATCCAAAAATGGCAAGAAGAGTCCCCAGGACTCAGTTAGTGATAAGGTGAGTGCCAGGAGGAAGGGAGGCAGGAACCTGGCTCAGAATTTCTGAGAGACAAGGGGCAGAGCCAGCGGTGGAAGAGGGGAACCGAGGCCAGGCTGGCTGAGCTCAGGTGACCTTTAAGTTATTAGACCTCCAGCTGCCCAGGAAGTGAGTGGGTGACTTGGGGACATGAGCCCAAACTGGATGGGGTCTCTCCCTTAGATGCCAAGCCCTGGTGGTCTTCCTGGGCATTTTCAAGCTTGAAGCTTCTTGGTGTGCCATGGGGTGTCCTTGTGGCCATGTGGGCAAAGGCGCTGGCATGGCTGATGCCCACACTGCACAGGAGCAGGATGGGAGGTGGAATCGGGCCCAGAGTGGGGTGGATCTGCCCCAGAGCTAGGGGGCTTTTAAGAGCAGGAATTTCATTTTAATAGATGATGAGCAGATCATTCTTAGACTCAAGATCACATAGCAAAGGAGGGAAAAGCCAGGCCAAGCCCCCCTCCCTCAAGGCCCTCTCTGCTTAAGCCAAGGACGCCCCCGTACCATGCATTTGCCCTTGCTTTATTAGAGGAAATCTGATTAGTGGATATCAAGCTTCTTAATGCGGCCTGAACCACTGCCCATCTCCACGCCTGACCCATAAATAGCTGCATTGCATTCCCCACGGAGCACAAGTGGCTGCCAGGATCAATCGGACAATCTGCAGAGGCTCCTCTGGCCAACACATCCCAAGAGGGGCTGCAGCAGGTATGAAACCTACGTCCGCCATGAGGATCTTATTAACCGAGGTGAGGCAGGGTTGATACTCCAGGGATACCCCGCTGTTCCCAAGCAAGAGGGGTGGGGGGGTGTGGGAGGACAGTGTGTGTCTCTGCCCACAGGCTCTCACTGCGATCCAGGGCTGGGCTAAGGAGCTGGGCCTGTAGGGCAGCAGGGAACACATCTCTGTCCCCAGCTCCCTCTCTGGATGCCCTGGGCACAAAGCAGAGGCTGCCAGGCATTTGTTGCTCTGATTAATAAAATGGATGTGGAGACAGCATGGTGACTGGTGGCTAGGGAATGGCATTGGCCACCTTTCCCTCAGTCACCTACCCCCACCCAATGCCCAGAATAATCAGACATGCATAGTAAGGGGACATTTGTTGGACCCAGCTCTCCTGTCTTCTTAAAAATAAAGATAAAAATTAAAATGCACTCTTAAAAACAAAGATCACAGCTTGTTGAGAACTCACTAGCTGTAAGACCAGGAAAGCCACCCAGTCAGGTCTCCTTGTCTTGCACTTGAAGATGAGATGGGATTCGCTTGCAGGGCTGCTGAGGTTGAGCCGGAACACCTGTAAAGTGTCAGCACAGGTGAAGAGCCAAAGTGAAGCCTGGACCCCGGGTCTGAGGACTCTCCCTACATCGCACGAGCCTGTGCCTGAAGCACACGCCCAGCATCTTGGTCTGTGGGATGAGCGCGGCTTCCCAGTCAGGCCCGGTTCCAAACTCGATGTGGTTGCTTGTGCCCTGTGTGACCTTGGGTAATTGAGGGACCCTTTCTGTGCCTCTTTCCTTGTTGGTGAAACAAGGAGAAAGAGCCGGTCCCCTCTGGGGTGAAGTCATGATATGAGGTTGCACGGCTCTGGCAGAGGCCTGGGTGCCCACTGTGCACTCAGCCAATGTTGATTCTCTTCCGAGTGTAGAGGGCATGCTGCCCTCCTCTCTCCACCTAACTGCCCGCCAGCCAGGGAGCGGTGCCAGCCGCCACACGCTGACGGTGGAGACGCTACTACACAGCCAGCTCCCTCCCTGTGGGAGCTAACTTTAGCCCAGTCACATGGAGCATTAGTTGTGCCTGTGCCGAGAGTTTACAGATCCCTGTGGAAGGTGTTTAAATATTTTTCCTTTTCAGAAGCCTGGTTCTCGCCTCTGCCATTTTCACCTTTGTGTGGCAGAAGGTATTTTTGCAAACGCAGCCGAGGTGGCAGCAACTTCGCAGTGTGGTGCGGCGTCCCTGCACACGCCGCTGCTATTTCAGGGACGCACAGGTGTATCATTTGTATCATTACAGGCGCTGTCAACTCCCAGAGAAAGGGAAGAGAGGACTGGGTGCTTCCAGAGGCCCCCAAAGGCCCCCTCAGGCACTGGCGCTGCCCCAGGAGGCCTTCCTGGACCCCAAGCTGTTCTGAGCCATGGCCTTAAGAGCTCTCCACTGCAAATGCATCTGCCCTCAGCACTTGTCACTGTCCCCTGGAGCTTCCTAAGGACAGGGCCTGTGTCCAATCCATCTGTGTCCCCGGCATCCAGCACAGCGCCCAGCACAGGGCCGGATAACATTTACCAGACTGAATTACCTCCTGGTGGCCTCTGGAAGTACACCGGCTTCAGAGAGCCTTCTCTGCCTCTGAGCTGCTCTCTGCTCCCTTCACTTGCTGGCAATATGAGGTTGATGGGAGATGGCAGGTTTGGGAAATAGAGGCCCATGGGATCATGTGGGGGCCACAGGAGCCCCGATCAGCTCAGGCTGGGGGGTCCCAGCAGGCTTCCCGGTAGAGGGTACTTCAGTCTGGCATTTGTCCCCAGGCAGGGAAATGGGTGAATTCCCGGCTCACACAATTGCTGTGAGCATTGAGCCAACACAGGTGACGCCTCTAGGATGTGCCTGGCTCACAGCAGGGGCTCATCCAGGTTTAAGTCCCTTCCCATAGGGCAAGAAGGCAGGTTGTCAATTAGGCATCTTCCTCATTTGACAAATGAGACTCTGGCACAGAGAAGTCTAGGAACTTGCCCAAGGTCATGGAAATAACTGTCTGTATGAGAGGACACCACGCACCTTCTGGGTCCCCAGAACCCAGGCCCAGGCCGTCCTGAGTTCCCCAGGGAGTCTGATGCAGCTCAGCAACCCAGTTCTTCCCACTGGTATATACAAGGGGTACTGGGGACCAGGCAGCAAAACCTGCAAGGTCCCTTCTCGCATGGAGCAGATATGCTAATGGCACAGATGGGCAACGAGCCAGTTAACCAGCAGGATAAGCTGCAAGGATGATTGCAGGGAGATGATCAAACAGAAGGCAATGATTAGGAGGCAGTGTGTGGTGTAGGGGGAGACCTTTGGGATGCACCAGTCAGGGAAGAGTCCCCATGGAGATGGTATTTGATCTGAGGCCTGAATGACATTTGTGGACCCAGAGGGAAGGCATCCGGACAGAGGGAACAGCGAATGCAAAGGCCCTGAGGGCGGAAGAGCTTGGCCTGTTCATGGAAGAGCAAGGTGGCTGACATGGCTAGGGTGTGGGCAGCCGGGAAAAGTGGCACAAGACAAGATCAGAGGTCAGCTCTCCTTGGCCCCAAAGAGGACAGGAGGCAGGTCTAGAGTGCAATGGTTCCTGAAGGCACAGGCAGGTCTGGACTTCCCTTGCGCATTCACAGAAATGCACTCTGTGCTTTGTGTAGAGGAGAGAGCTGAGGTATGGAACACCTTGTTGGATGGGTGTGGGATTTCAGCACCCACATCCCTGCTGGCCTCTGGGGGGCAGGGACCTGGGACCTAGGGAGCTCTCTGATAGTATTTCTGATTCTGGAGGGAAAAAGACCCCCAAGAAATGGGTGGCCAGTTCAAGCCATCGTGACACCATCACTGATGACTGTAAACATGTGCAGGTTATGGTGTGCATGGCTCAGGTTCAGCCGGGCCGCAGCTGAGCCTCCCTTGCCACCCTGGCCACCTCCACAGTGTCAAGGTCCGCTCACAGGGACCAGAGGCTGCTGGGGTGAGTTTGGTGAAATTCCCACACCTTCTTCTAACACCAGCTGGCTCCCAGTGCCTTGGAACAGGCCTGGCAGACACAAGGTGATCTTATAGCACCAGGAAGTGTCCCCATTTCTCCAGATCTCTCCCATCACCACTCCAATAACTGAAATCTCTTTAATGGTGGCAGGTTGAGTCATGGACCCTTTTTAAAAAAATCATGTTCCTTTTTTTTTTTTTTTTTTTTTTTTCAGATGGAGTTTCACTCCTGTCGCCCAGGCTGGAGTGCAATGGCACAATCTCGACTCACTGCAACCTCCTCCTCCCCAGTTCAAACGATTCTCCTGCCTCAGCCTCCCAAGTAGCTGGGATTAAGGCACACACCACCACCCCCAGCTAATTTTTGTATTTTTACTAGAGACACAGTTTCACCATGTTGGCGAGGCTGGTCTCAAACTCCTGACCTCAGGTGATCCACCCACCTCGGCCACCCAAAGTGCTGCGATTACAGGCATGAGCCACCACACCCGGCCCTACCCTTTCTATTTTTGATCACAAAATTCATACTTTTTTACACAAAAATTGAGAAGGTAAAGTATACATTTAAAAACGACTCTGAATCCTAAGGATTTTGCCTCTGGGGAAGTCTAGCAGCACCATTTTAGCAGGTTGGTGGGGAGCCAACTTCAGGAAACACTGACTTCACGCCCCCAAGTCAAGAGTTGAGTTCTAGGGAGCCATGGCAATGCAACGGCAATGAAGCATTCAGCGGAGGAGGTCAGAGGAGGCCCCAGAGAGGAACAAGAAACACTGATGCCCCCACCGGCCCCGCTGAGAGGCTCTGTCTGGACCCAGAACCACCATCCTCCCCAGAAAGCACATCTCGAGAGGTGCTCCTGTTTTTTGGCCACTTCCCACATTCCCACAGCACAGCCCAGGATGGGACCAGGCAGAGATTCCTGTCTCCATTGAACACAGGGCTTGGCCCGTGGCCACAGAGCTGGTTTGGGATGTGTCGAGAGCAGAAGCACATGCAGCCAGCCCAGGCCCCACCTGTCCCCAACATGATCAGCCTCCCTGGGCAAGCCACATTCTACCTGATCCTGACTGGCTCTGACACGGCTCCGCAGGTACCCAGAGCGGGTTAGGAGAACTTCCTGAGCATAAGGTCAGAGATGGTGCCACCTCCTGGGACGTCAGGAGGCATCAGACTGGTCTCCCCTGGGTAGTGACAACTCTGCAGTCTGGAGCACTGGTGAATATCCCCCAAATCAAAGCCAACTTGAGCATGGGCACTTCAGGATCACCATGCTTGAGGGATGAGGTGGCTGGAAAGAACACCTTTTGAAAGGAGGGAGGCGATATTGGTCAAGAACTCAGGCTGTGTTCTTGGGCAGACCTGGTTCAGATCTTGGCCCAAGCACCAAGATGTCCTGGGTGAGGGCCCTGGACTCAGAGCTTCAGGCTTTTCCCTTGCAGAATGGATGTAATGAAGCCTCCTTGTTAATCAGGTGGGACGGGGGTGGATGAAAATCTATAATGTGAGCCATTTGCTGCACTAACTCAGTCTCTGACCTTGACTCAGGAGAGCAGAAAAGAGTGGGCCTTGAGTCAGATGGTCCTGGTTTGGAATCCTGACTCCACTGTGTACCTGCTGTTTGGCTGTGGGGTGGTCACTTTGCCAGTCTGAGTCTTGGTTTTCCTGTCTTGAAGTGGGGATGGGTGCATGTTTTCCTCTTGGCAGAGTTCCTGGCACAGGGAAGCACTGATTGGATGTGAGCTGGTTGTGTTTGCCTCTGTCCTTAGCCTTGAACCTCACTCTGTAGCAAGCTACTCTTGCTTCTCCTCACACAGGGGCACCAGTGACACCCACACACCAGCAGTCCTGGGGACTCCAAACCCAGCCAGGTAGAGGTGGTAGCAGGAGGATCAGGGCATCAGGGAGGAAGAGGGGGATGTGAGGAGAAGCAGGGGAACTCCCCCAGTAGAAGAGGAGGTGAGCAGGTGGTCAGACAGATGGGAGAAACGGCAGGGAAGGCTTAACCCAGAGTGAGGTTCTGTGATTCTGGTCCAGGTGGACACCTCCTTGGTGCTTCCACTCCAGAGTCCTCCCTCTCCCAAACTAGACCTTGGAGTCCAACAGCCTCAGGGCCAGAGGAGAGAAACACATGTTCATTCTTTCTTGACGCAAACATCTGTAAAGCATCTGCTTGGCCAATTCCTGGTCCAGGTACTGATGATACAAAGGTGAGGTGGGCACCATCCCTGCCCCCTGGGAGCTCATGTTGCTGACAGCATATGTTCATGTGGCCATCACCATGGCCGTGGCTGACCATCAGCAACGAGGCCCCCAGGTCAGCTCAACACATCCCCTTCCCCCACTCCTTGTGTCCTTGGCCAACCTGACTTTCGGCCAACTCAGCACTCATCTCTACTATGGCTTTTGCCATCTTTTCTGGCATCATGGAAAGTATGCAGGAAAAAGATTCAAGGCCAGGCCCTGGGGACCACAGCTTCCTTCATCTTTCCCTCTGTCTTCACCTGGGGCCAGGCCTACATGCTGGTGTGATAGTTCTCCAGCCTCTCTCAGACCCTTCCGGTTTTCTCTTGAAGGCCTCCTCCCTAATCAATTTCTCTCTACTGGGTTCAACTGCATCTCCGCATCTTTACCCAGGGGCATTTGGCATTCAGACCTGAGCCCTCAAGAGCTGATAAAGAAAAATTATAACATGTAAGGGGCCGCCAGCCAGACAGCAGGAGAACAGTTACACCTAGAGAAAAAGCACCCATATCCTATAGGTTTCTGAATCAATCGGGATGGGATAGGTTATGCAGCAGTAACAAAAGATTTCAAAAAATTAAAAATCGATGGCTTAAAACAGCAAAGGCTTATTTCCTGCTCATGTGAGTCAGTGGGTGGCTTTGCAGGTAGCTCTGTTCCCTGGGGTCCCTCCCAGACAGTCCGGGCTCTTCTGATAAGAGCTTCATGATCCCTGGCAGGGAAAGGGAATGTGACAAATGCTGCAATGGGTTTGAAATCTTCTGCCCAGAAATGTCCCACATCACTTCCAATCTTGTTTCCTGACTGCAGCATGTCACATGGTCACGCCTGGGGAGTGCAGTTTGGCTTCCCACTCAGCAAAGACCTTGACCCAAGAATCCTGTCCCCAGGCAAGCTCCCCCTCACCTGGGAAGGCAAACGAGAGAAGTTTGAGAGCGTGCTGCCTGAATCACCCACATCTCCCAGCTGAGGAAAAGACTCGGGAGAAGACTCAAACCCAAGAACAAATGAGACAGAATAGAGGCCACGAAATGAAGAGAGATGAAAAGGGAAAGACACAGTGGTGAGCAGCAGACCTTGATATGTGGATAAATTAAATCAAAATGAATAAGGATAGACCTGTCTCAGACTGCACAGCGGAAGTGCTGAGTAAGGGCTCCTGAAATAGGAGGTCCAGACTGGAAGGGAAAATTCTAATGATAGGCTCTTCATAAAAGCTATAGCTCAGCAGCCTCTAGGAGCTGAGGGGAGGGGAAGTTCGACATTTTCCAGGGTCTCATCCTTGAAGGGGAGGGGAGAGGAAGAAAATAGAAGAACTCTAGAAGTGTCATCTTTTTAGACCAAAGAAGAATAATTATGAAAGAAATAGAACATCTTGTTGGGTGAAATAGTTGGCATGTTGTTTTCAGCTAATAGTAGAGAAATCTGTGCCTGGTTATATAAGCCGGAAAAGAAGGTGGCTTTGAAAGCAATGGGAGGATATGGTAGGGACTTCCTAATTAACAAAGCGGAATAAATGGAAGGAAGAACAACTTAATCAGACCATCAAAAATGAGAGAAAGAGAAAGGACAAAAAATGGCAAAAATCAACAAAAGAATATTGTAGGAATTACATTAATTAATTAAAGTTAATACTCTAAATGAAGTGAATTCTCTCATTAGAAGACAAGTACTGTCATATTGAGTTCAACAAGCAAAATGAACAAAAAAAAAGATAATAATAAGCCATGTATTAGAAATACACAGAAAACGGCCGGGTGCAGTGGCTCATGCCTGTAATCCCAGCACTTTGAGAGGCCGAGGTGGGCGGATTGCCTGAGGTCAAGAGTTTGAGACCAGTCTGGTCAACATGGTGAAACCTCGTCTCTACTAAAAATACAAAAAAATTAGTAGCCAGGTGTGGTGGCGTGCGCCTGTAATCCCAGCTACTCCAGAGACTGAGGCAGGGGAATTGCTTGAACCAGGGAGGTGGAGGTTGCAGTGAGCCAAGATCAGGCCACTGCACTACAGCCTGGGGCAACACTGAGAGACTCCATCTCAAAAAAAAAAAAAAAAAAATTACATAATGAAGCAATATGTGGCCATAAGCCTGTATGGAGAAAAAAGGAGGAACTAAATATATAAAGCAAAAAAGTATTAGGAAAGAAAAGAGAATTTGATAAAAATAAAATTATAATGAGAGATAACTGCACACTTCTATCAGACATGGACAAAAAAATACTAGACAGGGAAGCAGCAGTGTGATGTATTGTACGCCTGCTGATTGAATCCTAGTTTGAACAAATCAGATTTAAGAGGCCATTTTAGGAACAATTAGGGAAATGTGAATATGAGTAGAGTTTTAGAAGGCCATAGGACATTATTGTTCTTTTCTCATGTGCAATAATGGTATCATGGTTATGTGGGGAAGCACCCTTTGTTATTAAAGGTGGATACATAAGCATCTAGGAGTGAAAGTCCATGAAGCCTATCATTTACTTTTAATACCCCAGTGAAAAACAATAAAGCAATATATGCACAGTTATTGGATCTTTGCAATGTGTATGGTGTTCATGATACTTGTTTCTCTGCTTTTCTGTACATTTAAAATTTTTCAAAACAACCAGCTTCAAAGAATGACATCAGAATTGAAAAATGCAACAAATAGATGTGACCATCCATATGATATACAATGGATGAATACTTTTATTTGTTTGTTTGTTTAGAGATGGGGTCTCACTACAGTGCATGGGCTGGTCTCAAACTCCTCAAACAGCTCCAGCGATTCTCCTACCTCAGCCTCCTGTATAGCTGGGACTATAGGTGCATGCCACACTATACTTGGCTAAAAATCAGTATATAATAGAAACTAAGAACATTTTACCAAATTCAAGGACACAAGAACAAAGTTTTGCACAGGCCATGTGCTTCTGGCCA
The DNA here is from genome assembly GCF_028885625.2 of Pongo pygmaeus. Taxonomy (NCBI): domain Eukaryota; kingdom Metazoa; phylum Chordata; class Mammalia; order Primates; family Hominidae; genus Pongo; species Pongo pygmaeus. The sequence goes on from NC_072380.2 coordinate 152,608,293, forward strand.
TATCCCATATCAGTAGAAATAAATAATTAAAAGGGAGCAAAACAAGAAAAATGCTTTACTTAAAAATTTAAAATATCCCTACATAATCCTTGGATGAGAGAGAAAATCAAAGAAGAAATTAAATACTATTTGGAAAACAAAGAAAAAGAGAGGGTTTCCTATTAAAAGATAGGGAGGGAAGTTAAGACTGTTTAGAAACACCCAGCCTTAAATGTCTTTATTAGAAGGGGAAAAAGACTAAACATAACATTATTTTACTGCTTGTCTCAAGAAAGGAAAAGAAACAATAAAAGAAACAAAGAGGGAATTCACAAAGATAAGAACTGAAATTGATGAAACAGAAAATTAAAAAATAGTGTAAGGAATTAGTAAATGCAAAAGCTGGTTCTTTGAAATGGCTGATAAAATAGAAAAAAACTCTCGTGAGTCCAATTACAGAGAATGAAGAAAGAAACTGAAATTAGACAAGATTAGGAATGAGAAGGCAGACATAACCAATATAACTACAGATACAGGGGAGATAAAAAATAATTATGAGATAATATTATGTGATAACAAATTGAAACCTCAAGGAAATGGATGATTTTCTAGTAGAATTGCCAAAATCAACTCAAGAAAAAAATGGAATATTGTAACAGACCAATTACCATTTGGAGAAGGTGACTGGAGATCTGTCAGTGAAAGGCAGCAGAATCAGACAGGCTTACAGCTGAGTTGTACCTAATTTCTAAAGAACTAATCATTTCAATGTTGTTTAAACTATTTTGAGCCACAAAAAAGAAGCAAAACTCCCTTATTCATTCCATGCATCTAGAATAACTTTAGTACAGGTAGTACGAGATAATAGAAACTGCACATGAATGGCATTTATAAATATGTTAAAAGTTTCTAAATAAAATACTACCAAACATTAATAGAATCCAGTAACATCTCAAAAAGATAATACATTACCCTATTAGGTTTATTCTGGGAATGCACTGTGTGGTTGAGGACCCTTGGCCCTGAGGACACTTTGTAGGATATTGTCACCCCTCTTCTCCCAGCATCTTTTGGCATGACAGAAGCAAGTAGATGTTAGGCAAGGGTTACTAGTGCATTGATGAGCTCAAATTAACAAGACTGGAGAGATCTAAGACATCTAATGGAGGCTTAATATCTTTTAGGAAATGCCAAGATTTTATATGGAAATTTTACTGGGTTTATGTCCAAAGCAGGCTCTAAACAATAATATTGTTTCAGCACCTTTTACACATTCCATAAAACCAAGTCCTTTCCCTTCTGATTTGAAACACACTATGGGATAGGCTAAGGGAAATTTCCTTTTTTTGAAGTAAGCAGCAGTGTGCACATCGCTATCCTGAGCATGAGATATACCTAATGTCACTGAATTCTCTGTAGGGAGGTGATACTATCAACCCTGAGTCTTGGAGAGGTGCAGTGACTTCCCAGGACATTCAAATGGCACGGGCAGAGTCCAGATCTAAAGGGCATAGTCCGGATCTAAACCCAAATGAGACTGGATGTGAAGCCCAAGCTTTCACTGGCAGACATGGAAGCCTCACATGTCCTCTGGTGACTTCCTGGTTCATCGAAGAGTTCCAGTCCATTTATTCAAGGCCAGGCGGAATACAACAAGCACTGAATTAGGCATCCGGAGACCTGGATTCTATTTCATGCTCTGCCACCAGCTTTTTGGGGGCCTGGGCCAAGACTTTTAAGACTCCTGCCCTTCTGCAACTGAGTTCCTTATAAGGCTTGTCTCCAGAGTGCTAGCTGTCGGTCGCTGTCCGTGGTGCTAAAGGCGTTCCTGCCTGAGGGCTCCAGCTTCACTCACAGAGGAGCAGGCTTGGGCGGCTGCCAGGAGAACACTGTGATTAATCAGCAGGTTTGAAATGGCAAACTAAATTCTAAAGGTGGAAGGAAGGAAGAATTCTTTATTGGTTTGCTGGGTCAGTGCCAAAGGATCTTAAAATTCTTTCTCTTTTTTTCTTAACCAAAAGCCACGTCTTTGACAATTCTCATCACCTGAATTGAATATCTCACTTCTTGGACAGAGACCTAGATTAATTAAGTTTCCACTGTGCAGGTGAAGAAATGGAACATTTCCTAATTTCTAAAGCCCTTTGTTTGCTCCTCACAAATCTCATTATTCTTTCCCCCAGAGGGAATCAGTATGCTAAATTTCATGTTAATTACTTTTTGGTCTTTATCATTTGCTTGTGTGTGTTTCAACTTGTGTATATATCCTTAATAAATACATTTATTTGCTTTTAGAACTGCACTTAATTGGAGTCATACTGCATGTATTCTTCTATCCCTTGCTTTGTTCCTTCAACATTATGTGTTTGAGATGCATTCATGTTGTTGCATATTCATCATTGTGTAGTATTATTCTATAGAGTATGCCATAGTATATCCATTCCATTCTTAATATGACATATGAATTTTGTCATTTTTTCCTATTATAATTATGCTATAAACATTCTGGAACATATATTATGTTGCACAAGACTTTAGGTTTCATTAAGGTATGCAGCTGATAGCGGAATTGTTGGGGTATAGCCTATGACTAGTTCAACTTTACTAGACGTGGTAGAGACTTATGGTGTTCACTATATCCCATTCTCTGCTCCTCCTATGGGAGATATGACCCATTTGCAGTCAGTTGGAGTCCTGAAACTTGCTCTGCCCCATGGATTCTGAAGATAAGTCACATATCCTTGCCAGGTTGAATATGCTCAGTACAGTGTCAGACCCTCCTCATATTACTCCATTTGTGACTTCTCTTTCCATTCTCTGTGGTAAATTTTGATGAACAAATGTTCTTAACTTTCATATAGTTGTATTTATCATTTGTATGGCTTATGCTTTTTGTGTCTTATTTAGAACATCCATTCACTATGCCAAGATAATAAAGATATCTATAATGTCTTCTAGATGCTTGATAACTTTGCCTTTCATGTTTACATATTTACCTAGAAAGCATTTTTTATATGGTGTGTAATAGGGTCCGACATCTTTTTCCCTATGGTTACTCATTTTCCCAGCACTGTGTAAAGAACTGTCCATCCTTTCTCCACTGGTATGTGATAGTGATATGTCATGCATCGAGTCTTCACATAGGGATATGTCCATTTCTGGGCTCTCCACTGGTCCATTTGTCTATTCCACACTGTCTAATTGCTTTAGCATAACAATACATTTTGATTTATTCTTCAAGAGTATGTTAGCTGTTGTTGGACCTTTGCATTTCTATATAAATTTTAGAATCAGCTTGCCAAATTCCACCAAAAAAAGTCAAGATTTTTATTGGTGTTGTATTGAATCTGTAGATCAATTTAGCAAGAATTTACATCTTTATGAGAAGGAGTCTTCCAACCCATTTATTTAGATCTTCTTTAATGTCCTACAATAAATTTTTATAACTTTCTCCATAAAGGTCTTGGATATTAAAGGAAAGATTTATTCTTGGTTTCTGTATTAGTTTCCTATTGAGGTTGTAACAAATTACCACAAACTTAGTGGCTTAAAACAACACAAGTTCCTTATCTTACAGTCCGGGAAGGATGAGGTCTGAAATGAGTCTCACTGGGCAGAAATAAAGGTGTCAGTAGGGCTGCATTCCTTATGCAGTTTCTAGAGGAGAACATGTTTCCTTTCCTTTTCCAGCTTCTGAAGTTTGAGGCATTCCTTAGCTCTTGACCCCTTCGTCTATCCTCAAAGCCAACAACATTGAGCTAAGTTCTCTTGCTGCCATCTCTCTGGCTCTCTTTGCCTCCTTCTTTCCCTTTTAAGAATTCTCATGATTACATTACATCTACGTTGATAATCTCCCTATCTTAAGACCAGATGATTAGCAACCTTAATTTTATCTGTACTCATTATTCTTCTTTGCCATGTAACTCGGTATATCATAGGTTCTGGGAATTAGAGTGTAGACATCTTTCAGATGCTGTTATCCTTCCTACCGTGGGTTCTTTATATGTTTTATAGTTCTAAGCATAACATTTATAATTTTACTTTCTAGATGTTTGTTGCTATGGTGCAGTAATGTTGTAGATTTTTGTATATCGATTTTGTATACAACCTTGCTGAATACAATTCTAGTAAATCTAAAGATTCTTTTGTTTTTGTTATTGATGATATAATGTACATGAGTTTTGTTTCTTGCTTTCTAGACTTTATGCCTTTGTGTAATTCTCTTTGCTTTTCTGTGCTAGTATGGACCCCTTATACAATGTTGACTAAAGTGAAGATAATGAGCATCCTTGTCTTATTCCTACCTCAATAATGAGAATAAGCCTTGCTGTATGTAGTTTTTACAGATAGTCTTTTATCAGGTTAAGGGAATTATCTTCTAGACCTAGCTTGCTAAGAGTTCTTTTCGGGTTTGGGGAGTTTTTAATCATGAAAGAATGTTGATTTTTATCAAAAGCTTTTGATATGATCATCAAAGGATGATCATATGATTTTTCTAATTTGTTAGTGGGGTGAATTCACTAATGCTTTTTTTAATGTGAAACCAACCTTGCATTCTCTGAATAAAGACATCTTGATCATGACACATTAACTTTTTCACACATCATTGAATCTGTTACTATTTAGAAGTTTTGCATTTTAAATGATGCTTGATTTAGTCTGAAATTTCCTTTCTCATGTTGCTTCGTCAGATTTTGGTATTAAGATTATACTAACCTTATAACAATATTTGAGTGTTTACTCTTTTTCCATATTTATAAATATTTTGTATATCATTACAATTTTTTGTTCCTTAAATATTTATTAGATTAAAAACCATCTGGGCCTACAGTTTTCTTCTTGGAAAGATTTTTACCTCGATTTGATTTCTTTACTAGCTTTAGGATTATGCAGTCTATTATCATAAATTTTATTACATTTTTCTAGAAAATTTATATTTTTCAAGTTTATTGACATAAAATTCTTCATAATTTCCTCTTACATTTATAATATCCTTGTATCATTGTCTGAAATATCTGATGTCCCATTTATTTCTAATGTGGTTACTTGTGCCTTTTTTTTTGTCCTTATTAATCTAGTCAGAGTTTTCTCCATTTTATCAGCTTTTTCAATAAATAACCATTGGCTTTTTCCTATTGTGTGTTTCTTTTCTATTTTATTAATTTATGATCTTATCTTTATTATATCCTTCTCTTTTCTTTGATCTCTACTGCCATCATTTTCAGTTCCTGGGGATGGTGCTTAGCTCATTAACTTTCACACTTTCCTCTTTTGATTACAAGCATTTGAGTTTATAAATTCTCCCTCTAAATACTGACTTATCTGAAGCACACACATTTTGACATATACTTTTATTATTGTCCATTTTCAATATTTCCTACTTTCCATGGTGGTTTCTTATTTTATCTATGAGTTATCTAGAAGTGTTACCTAATTTCCAAATACATGACTTTTATAATTATAAAAAATTAAAATGATAACAAAAAAGTGATCAATTTCTAACTGAATCATATTGAGTTCAGATAATGTGATCTATAATACAGTCCTTCCACTACATATTGGGCCATAAAACAAATAATAACCTATTTGCTTGATGAAAATGTCTCTGTATAGCTGTTGAAATACTCTACATATGTCCATTAAGTCAAATTTATTAGACTTTTCAAATCTTCTATACCCTTAAAATTTTTGTCTTCTTAATCTTTCATTTTCTGAGAGAGCTGTGTTAAAATCTTCCACTGTAATCATTGGTTTGTCTATTTCTCTTTATAGTTCTGTCAGGTTTTGCTTTATGTATTTGACACTGTATTATTAGTTGCATACAAATTTGGAGTTATTATAGCTTCCTGGTGAATTACTACTCTAATCATCATGATATTATTGTCTTTATTCCTAGAAGTAATTTTGGTTTTTGTGCCTTATAATTTCTTTTCATTAGGACTTTTCTGGTACATATTTTCTTGCCATTTTATTTCAACCTTCTGTATCCTTATGTTTTAATGTATACTGTAAACATCATAAACCTGATTTTGTGGGTTTTGTCATCTTTCATCTAACAGATTTAGTATATTTTCATTTATTGTAGGTACTTATTTCCATAACTTATAATCACTTTTTAGCTGTTACATAACTTCTCTGTGCCTAATTTTTCTCCACTGTAATACAGGGATAATAGCAACATCTACTTTAAAGACTTTTGGCTGGGACCGGTGGCTCATGCCTATAATCCCAGCACTTTGGGAGGCCAAGGTGGATGGATCACCTGAGGTCAGGAGTTCAAGACCAGCCTGGACAACATGGTGAAATCCCGTCTCTACTAAAAAAATACAAAAAAATTAGCTGGACGTGGTGGCGGGCACCTGTAATCTCAGCTACTCGGGAGGATGAGGCAGAAGAATCACTTGGACCTGGGAGGCAGAGGTTGCAGTGAGCTGAGATTGTGCCACTGCCCTCCAGTCTGGGCAACAGAGTGAGACTCCATCTCAAAAAAAAAAAAAAAAAAAAAAAAAAGACTTTGTAAGTAAGCTTATCTATATCTATGTATCTCCTAAGGAAGGAATAGAGACTTCCTTATAAGCATACTTATTTTATATTTTATAGCATACATATGAAGGTTTTATATATATAATCTTAGAAGAATGCTTAACACATATGGCTATATTAAGTGTAAGCATCACTATTAGTATTATTAATACCATTAGGGTTGTGGTTTTATTTGTTCTGCCATTTCTATTTCTTTCTGTAGTTTTTCTTCTTTCCTTTCTTGACTTCTTTCAGACTGATTAGTTTTCCTTATTCCAGTTTTGGGGTTCACAAATTTAGAAGTTGTTCATGTTATTTTTTATCTTCTTGATAGTTACTCCAGAAATGGAAACCTGGAAACCCTTTTTTTGAGACAGATTCTTGTTCTGTCCCCCAGGCTGGAGTGCAGTGGTACAATCACGGCTCACTGCAGCTTCAACCTTCCACGTTCAAGTGACCCTCCAATCTTAGCCCTATGAGTAAGTGGGACTACAGGCATGAGCCATCACCCCTAATTTTTAAATTTTTTGTAGAGATGGGGTCTTGCTATGTTGCCCAGGCTGGTCTTGAACTCCTGGGCTCAAGCGATCTTCCCCCTGAGCCTCCCAAAGTGCTGGAATTGCAGGTGTGAAACATCATGCCTGGCTGAAACTTTCATAAATAAAGCACCAAAGCCCAAGTCTAAGTCAATCAATATCTTTACCCTCCTCCTAAACCTTTGAAATTGAAATTAAAGGACCTTATCACACTTTAATTCCAATCATCCCCTCACCAACATTTATGTGCTATTTTGCTATATATGTTAATTCTATTATGCTGTAACTCAACAGTTCACAATTATTATTACATGTACTGTTTATTTAAATTTACCAACCTATGTATCACTGAATTTGTTCTTCCTTCCTTCTTGCATCTCTGACATTCCATCTGCTATCAATTTCCTTCTACTTGTATTTCAAATTCCCTTTAATGAGGTTTTGGTGGTGGAAAACTCTGCTTTTGTTTATAATAAAATGTCATTATTTTACCCACTGAAAAGTATTTTTGTTGCTCAGCACATTCTCGATATTATTTCACTAACTCCTGGACCCCACTGTTGTTGGTGAGAAGTCAGCTGTCAATTAATTGCCACTCTTTGGAAAGTAATTTTTCTTGTCTTTCTCTTTTAAAAATCATCCCTTTGCTTTGCATCTGGTCTCCTGAAATTGTATTATGATGTGTCAACTGTGTATTTTAAATGTTATCCTACTAGGAATTTGACTTCCTGAATCTGTGGATTTTTATCCTTATGAGTTTTGAGGAGTTCTCTGTCATTATTTCTTCAATACTGCATTTTCTCCATTTTCTTTATCTTTTCCTCCAGGAACTCCAATTAGATATATTTGAGAGTTTCTCACTTTGTCCTCCATGTTTCCTTACATTTCTTTCATATTTTCTGGTCTTTCTGGTTTCTGTTTTTAATAACATCTTCAATTCTACCTTTCGTTCACTAGTTCTGTCTTGAACGGAGTTCAATCTGCTCTTTAAGCTATTCATTAAATATTTCACATCAATTCTATTTTTCAGTTGCAGAAGTTCTGCTTGATTCTTTTATGATATTCTAGCTCTTTACCCATTTTAATCTTTTTCATTTCTTATAACATGTTAAGCATAGTCATTTTAGTCTATGTCTGATAAGTATGACTCTTTTTCAACCGTGCATTTGCTGATTTTGTCTCTCCTAGCTCTCACTCATGATGCATTGCTTCCTTGTGTATTTCATGACTTTCTTTAATAAACTCTGAAATAATCATTTTCCTTGTAGAAACTCTTGCAGGTTTTTGGATAAAAATGAATTCCTCTAGAAAGGATGTGTTTATTTCTTTGTCTGGTACCTGTATTACGGAGTGCTGTCTGTCTTTGCAATTAATTAACAACTTAAGGTTTGGAAGAGGCAGTTAGGGAGTATAATTTGGGACTGCAAATTCATGGGAGGGTCAATATGGAATCAAATGGTCAAGACAGGGAAGTGTTACATCTACTCTCCTAGTAGGGTGGGAAGAGGATTATTTTTAGTTCATCCTTTACTAAAGGTGTAATCTTCAGGCTCTCAAATTGATGCGGAGCAGTCATCTATTTGATTCCCCAGCCAGTGGGCCCTGAGCTTTGTCATCTTTCCTCCAGTTTTGGAAGGCTGAAGACATTGATACTCCGGCTTTGGCAAAACCCCTCAAAGTGGAAGTTGGCATCAGTGCACAGCTCACCTCTCAGGACTTTGCCTACACACAGGTACTGGGTTGAATATTTCTGACTCTCCTGCCAGGTCATGGATGCACTTATAAATGTGTTTTCAGTAAGAGGCTTAGCCTAGACCCTTGGTCCAGATCTCTAGCCCTTCATGTTGAAACCCTTTTTTGATCAAAATTTATTGTGTCTTAAGACATTGCTTGAGGCCCCAGGAACCATGTGGTCACATACATCTCTCTCTCTTCCCTGCTTACTGGGATCAGAAATACCTCTTAACAAGTCATCATTGACAATTTCTTGGCTGGTAGGCTCAGAAGCCCCAAACGATGCTTACGTATTTTGAAACCAACTACAGGTCCGGACTTTGCTTGAATACTTCTATTGACAAAGAGCTCACTCCATCAGCATTCCCTGTCCCATTTCAGCACTTGTGTTATATGCTTCATGTTAACTAATACATTAAGCCATGCAGGGGACTAACGGAACATAGCAATGTGGCCTGTTAAGGGTCCCAGGAGAAGAATGGAATTTCAGGCACATGGCACAGGATATTTCAGGCACAGGACATGTGGATGGAATTAAAAAGAACAGCAATGGGAAGGCTACGAGAAGGGACCCAGTATTTATTGAGAAGTTGCTATCATGTGCTAAAAAAAATAGGAGGTTAAATCAAACAAACTAGTATGAGAGTGTCCATGAAGTAAGTATTTTTATCTCTATTTATTCAGATGAAAAAAATCAAGGCTTAATTTAAGTAACTTGTCCAAGGTCAAGGAGTTGACAAGTGGCTGAGCTGGAGTTCAGCTTCTCAGACATCTTCCTTTGAATCCTTGCCTTCCTTGTGAATTTCAGATGACGGAGCATGACGGCTGCATGATTATGGGGTCACCGGGCCTGTCCTGCCCTGAGGGACCAAGGATCAGAAGGGCAGAACCAACCTGCTCAGCTAGTGAAGTGAAATGGACATGGTCTATTCCTGGCTTACCCTCCGCTGGCCTTCAGGAGGTTTCTGAATGCACCAGGGGCCTAGAGAAGCAGCAACCACTGGACTGTATTGCCAGGTAGCCAGCAGTGTGGGGCCCTGGAAGAGGCTGGAGGATACTGCGCTGTCACTGAGACACCTGCCCCAGGTCCTCCATCTCAGCCACTGCCCGCGAACACAGCTTCACAGCCAGAATGACCCAGCCACAGAAATGCCAGCAAACAACACCCCTGGCTCCCCACATCCCACGGTAAAGCTCCAAACACTTGGAGCACACACAAGGCCTGACTCCAGGTCACCTTCTCTACTGGGACAGAAAGGGTGCCCTGGGGGTGGGGAAGGGCCTGGGGCTGGCAGAGCCAGGCTGTATTTGGGTCACTTTCCAGGAGGCCTGGGTTATTTCTAATACCCCTTCCTCCAAGAAGACAACTTCGCCTCCTGCCCCTTGAGGTTCTTCCTTCTTGTGGCATCCAGCATTTTCTCTGGTAACTGTTGTGGGTATTTTTTGTAGTTTGGGAAACTAAAAAATATAGAAAACCGCAAAAAATAATTACAGTCACCAATATGCTTGCCACTCAGAATCAAACACTACCAGAGTTTTCCATATTGGCTTTTCTAGGCTTCTATATGCATCTATATCTAATCTGGATCTATGGCTGGATCTATATCTGTAGCTATGTGTGTACCTCTATCTTGATCTATTGTGCTTTTGAAAGGAAAGTACGTTACTCAAGTCCCCGGTGACTAGCACCCTCATTCTGACATCAGATGATATGTCAAATGCAACTCCAGTTGAGGTCACTCTTCTACAGGGGATGTGTATCCTTTCTACCTTTTAAACGTGTTGTTATAGACACGTTCTGAGGCATAGAAAATTTATAATTTGGGGGTACATTGTCTAAACAAGTGGGGTTGGGCTGCGCCCATCATCCTGCAATGCGTTGTTTCATTCAATGGCATATTTTTGGGCTCTGTTGAGGTTGACACACATGGATGCCGTTTGTTCCATTCAGAAACAGCCCAAGTGGCCAGGCCCTCAACTACGCTGATGAGTCCTGAAGGGAAGGGCTGAAGAGACCGCCCTGGGGTCCCCGCCCACTACTGCAGCCAGACCTTCTGGGGCTGCCTTCCCTGGGGAGCCTCGAGCAGATGCTGAATGAGCTCCAGGAACTGAGAGCCACTGGACACCCGCCCCCACATGCCCCCAGCCCACACCACATCACAGCGCGCTCCCATCATTCACTGGGCGACAATAGGAGGCCACAGATGGAACAAAAAACCTGTTCCTCAGGCTGGAGGCCACAGGGTGACCTTGCTCCCAGCCAGGGAGGTTTGGGCCTGGGGCTTCAGGTCCTCAGGAAGCTCCCTCAGCCCCGCAGGCCTCCTGATGCCAACATGACTCTGCCCCATGGGGGGCCAGGGCAGCCACTTCCTGGCTTTGCCTGTTTGGCCAAGTGGCCTTGAGGAAGCCCTGCTCTCTGTCCCCCAATACTCCATGGGAGTTTCAGTGCCCAACAGGCACCTGACGAGCCTGGTATCTGCTGGGGACCAAGGGCTGTTTATCCTCCCTGGGAAATGGGGAGCCAAGGGTCAACACAGCCAGGAGCCTGCCCCCAGGCCAGGACTCTTGTGGGTGGTGTAGACACACCCCAGCTCTGGCCCTCAAGGGAGATGCGAGCCATGTGCTTTCTCTCTCCTGTTCTCCCTGAGGAACGCAGGGCCAGCTGCCCACTGTGGCGGCAGCTCGGGCCCAGTCATATTCCTTCACTGGTGATCTCCCTCCCCTGGGGGCTCCCTCCACCTCCCAGACAAGCTGCTGGTGCCCAGATTCCTGTCTCAGGGCTTGCTTATGCGGGATCTCTAACTCAGAACCCATCCCTTCCTGGGTCCGGCTTCTGCTGGGAAGCCAGCCACCTGAGGTGGGAGCTGACGGGCTGGGTGGGGGCACCGGACCACACTGGGCCAACAGATGCAGGGAGGCAGGGAGGGGGAGGCAGGCCATTTATTGAAGAACTGCTCGCAGACAAGGACACACATAGCCACGGTAACCAGACGCCACCCTGGGGCCAGGGAGCACCCAGAAACAGCCCTGGGCTGCCAGCCCAGGCCTGGACATTTGCCCACCATGGGTGGAGGGCCTCTCTTGGTGTCAACCATCCACGACCACCTACGGCACCATCTCTCCTGCCAAGTTGCCCATGGGGGTCTCCAGGAAGAAAACCAGCCTCGGGGGATTCCAAAGCCCAGGGAGGGAGGGAAGCTGCCCATGCCCTCAGGCTGTGCCCAGTCTCATGCTCACCATTTCTTTCTATGGCCAAAGGGAAGTGGCTGGACGAGGGAGGTCCCTCTGCTGGGATGAACAGCACAGCACGGCTGGGGCCCCAGGTCACAGAAACGGGTGCAGGGATCCAGGGACCTGGGCTGGATGGGCCCGCTCTGGGGTTTCCTCTGCTCCAGCCTGGGTATGGTCCAGGGAACAGTGTGGGAAGGGGCGTGGCATGGGGTGGGGCTGCCATGTCCGGGGCTTCTGCGTAGCCCAGCAAAGATGCTACAGGAGGAACAGGAGGAGAGGGCTGGGAGGGGGTTGGGGGAGGAGGAGGAGACGGGGCTGCAGTGAAGGCCTTGCTCATCGCAGGGGGTGTAAGAGGCCAGGCAGGGTCACCTCTGGCCCTGCAGAAAGAGGGACGGAAGTGGGCGGGCTCAGGCCTGCGCCTCCAGGGCGCGCACGTGCACGCTGGGCAGGCAGAACCAAGAGGGTGGCAGCTCCTTGCTGGTGCTGTCCTCGTGGAACCGGATGTGGAGGAAGAAGTCTCCCGTGTAGAGGAAGAGGAGGGCCCCGAGGCAGGCCGACTGGCCGGACGGCTGCACCTGAGCAGGGAGGAGAAAGACACATCAGTCTGGTCAGCAGCATGGGCCACCCAAAGCCACCAGGAATCCCGGGAACCTGCCTGGACATAGGTGCTATGGGGGAAGTGAGGGCTGCCCAGGCCTGGCTCCAGTGCCTCCTCCAGCAGATCACTGCACCTCTCCGAGCCAGTTTTTATCTTTGAAAGGAGCTGCCAACATTCCCATTCCTGAATTGTGTGGGGGCTCAGGGGGTCAGGAGTGTGGGAGGGAGTGAGGGAGAGGTTGGGGCAGAGGGGAATGCAATGTCAGCCTGTGCTGGGGCCTGACAGTGAGGCGCTGAGAGGCAGTTTGGGAGGTGGGAGGTGGGGGCTGAAGGCGTGGGCTGGAGCCTTTCCGTGGGAGGAGCGGCAGGCACGGGATGGGTAACAGTGACATCACACTAATGCCACAGCAGGGTCCAATCACAGAGCGGCACCCTGTCCTGGGCACAGCTCCCATTCCCTGCACATTTTCCTGCTTCACCAACCCTCAGGGCCTCACTGTCTAGGACTGAGAGACAGGTGAGCTTGCCTAAGTTCCTGCAGTGAATGGGGCAGACTCAGACTTCGTGTGCACACGTGACCACAGAACCCCTGCTGCTGTCGTCTGCTGGATGTATGCTGACCCCAAAGCCCACCACCTGGAGAAGGGGGACGATGACCATGGGGGCTCGGGCCACATGGCCAGAGGCTCCCAGGCCGCCCTGCACACCACCACGCACTGCGTCGAGGTAGAAGGTGCTGGAGCCCACGAAGGAGATGGTGTCGTGCAGGTCGTAGTTGTGCACGCCATTCTGGTGGTCCTGGAAGGGGACCACGGTGAGGGCGAAGGGCCCTACGCTGCGCGGGCTCCGGTTGGTCAGCCGCACCTCCAGGCGCACAGGGTCGCCCACCTGGCAGGCCGCCGCAGCCTCGCGGTCACATGGCTGTCCGTCCACCAGCACATCTGCAAGGGACACGAGACTGTCAGGGGCTGGGCTGGCCTGCACAGCCCAGCCGGCCTACCCTACCCACTCGCTGATTCATTCATTTCTTCCCTCCTTTACTCTTCAAGGCTGCCACCCACTCCCTGCCAGGCTGGACACTGGGGACACAGATGTGTGACCAGTTCCTGGTCTCCAGAAGAGGAACCTGGCAAAGACGGGTGTGGTGGCTAGAGCTATGACTCAAGGGGTCTGCACCCCACTGGAGGGGCCTCTGGGAGGGCCTCCTGCCACAGCCCACCTGGAAGGGGAGGAGCTCTCTAGTGAGTCAGGGGCTCCTGTCCAGGTGAGAGTCTGACACTGTAGAGGCGAGGGCGTGGAAGGGGCCCTACAGGCCCTAAAGTGCCCCATGTTAGGGGTCAGGTAAGCTTTGGGGCACAGGCAGACCTGGGGTCCCTCTCCTCCAGTGGCTGCAAGACTGCACGCCCCAGGAGGTGGTGTCTTGATCTCGTTCCCCAGGAGGAATGCACAGTGGGCTCTGGCACTCCCTACAAAGTGGCTGCGCTGTGTTTTCTTCATTCTGTCGGCCTGTCCAGGGTGCCTGACACACAGCTCAGCAAAGAAGAGGTGCTCAGGGGAGCAGCACAGTTCTGGGACCTGTGGACCCTGCCAGGCAGGGAGCTGGGCCTGGGTGAAGGAGCATGGATTCAACTCCTCTTCCCTTCCTTGCTCACATGCCCCAAGAGCTTGCAGACAAGGAGGACGCCTCCTAACTGGGCAGCAGCAGGGAAGGAGGCCGAGGTCAGGGTGGGGTGGGGGCGGAGAGGGTGTGCCCCCCTCAGGGAAGCGAGCTGATGATCAGGGTGGCGGGTTTCATGGTGAGCCCCAAAAGATATGTGAGAATGTGACCATATTGGGGAAGGGGGTTCTTTGAAGATGTAATCAAGTGAAAGGTCCCGATAGGAGCTCATTCTGGATTAGAGTGAGCCCTGCAGTGAGTGACAATGTCCTTATATGGGGCAGAAAAGGAGGAAGCACAGACAGAGACAGAGGCTGAGACTAGAGGATACGGCCAGGAGCCAAGGAGCCCCGCGTGGCTGGAGCCCATAGGAGCTGGAGGAGGGTGGAATAAGCCCCCAGAACCTCCCATGGTCCTGCAGCACCCTGGTCTCAGCCTTCCTGCCTCCAGAACTGAGAACACACATCTGTCGTTCAAGCACCCAGTTTGTGGTTGTTCACTGTGGCAGCCCTAGCAGGCTAAGACAGGGAGGGCCCTTTCTGCTGGGCAAAGGCCACCTGCTGTGACCCTGTTGTGGAGGTCACGGAAGTGCAGGGGTCCTGCAGCCTGCAATTCGACTTCACGTCATCTGAGTACAAACTGCGTGGCCCTGGGAGCCAGCCTGAGCCCCATGGTCTGCCGTGGCTGATCCTGTGCTGTGGGCTATCACGGCAGGCATGTGGAATAAGGATGACGTGACGGTGACACGCATAGGGAGAGCGGGTGGGCCACAAGAGCGCTCCCACCCCTGCTGCCTCTTAACAGTCACGGGCATCCTGGGCTGGGCCTGTTGCCAGCACCCTGCAGCGGAGGATCCTGGGAACACCCTGACCCACAGCCCTCTGCCCTTGACCTCTGTTTCATGGCTGCAAGGAGGGCCCTGTGGGGTGTCCTCACTGCAGCCCGGAGAGGAAGGTCCTCTAAGGACTGGCCTGCCTGGCTCACACGGTCAGGCCAGAGCAGGCGACTTCAGGCGTGGTCGGGCCTCCTGCTGTCCTGCCTGGGTTCCACTGCCCTCACACGCAGGTGAGCAGGAAAGCACCTTCTAAGACCCCAAGCCACTCTTTCGACCCCTGAAGAGGATGGGGGCAGAGGGGACAGGATATTGAAAGTCCCCGCACCCAATTCCCAGCGAGTCCTGGCTCAGAGCCTCTGGGCCTGTCTCCTCTGCCATCCAGGGTCCCGGGTTCCCAGGGAGGCTGTGGGGGCCTGGCAGGCAGCAGAGGATCTCGTGGTTGTGGTGCAAGAAGAAGGACTCCTGGGACATTAGTGCTCTCCATAGCTCGTGTGCCAGGGAGGTTTAAGGGTATGCAATTCTTAAAAATTCATGTCCAGCGCGTCCTCATTTTCTCATTTTAGAGAAGTCAGTGCATGGTTTGTGATAAGGAGATGAGGACACGGCCTGTGCTATTACGAAGCCACCCGCATGTGGCTCGTGTCCACTATTTTCCAGTGTAAGTGACTGATGCACACCTTTTTATATTGAGCTCTGTCTGAATTCTGAGTTTTATGTTCCTGGAACAGCGAGGCAGATGAAATGGGTGGCACAACAGAAATAAACATTTCTAAGAGAGGCTGATATGGTCAGACTGCCCTCCAGGAAGGCTGGCCCCGGGCCTGTGCCCATCCCCCATCCTCAGGGCTGGAGCTGAAAGGGGCTGCAGAAACCATTTGGTCCCATTCATTCATTCATTCCAAGATTTATTAGCTGGCTGCTGGCCCTTGCAGCCAGTGTGATGAGCATGACCCATTGTTGAGCAAGCTCACAATCCAGTGAGAGGAGGAACGCTCAGCCAAGGGCTGGGGCATGCCAAGACTCTGCATGATACAGCACTCAACAGGTGCCCACCATAGGGCCCAGGGAAGTAGCCCTTCACTGTGTGTCACTGTGGGGATGACATCAGTGAAGGCTTCCTGGAGGAAAGGACACCTTTCTCTATTCTAGTGTTTTTCAAGGCTATGATTTGCCCTCAAATCCCAGCTTTTGCCGCATCCTACACTTCTGGATGTGCAGGGTCACCTGCACTGAGTCTGACCAGGCTGGGATAAGCCTGGGGGTCCTGAGGCCCTGCCCAGTGGGCTATGTATAGTGCCCCTGAGTACTTCCAACAGTGCCTGATGTGCAGCAGACAGCATGAAGATGGGCTCTTTGTTCTCCCAGCTGGTCTGTCTTGCTGAGCCCAGAAGGTAGGACCAGAAGGACCTGAGCTTGAGCGCTTCTATCTATGGGGCCCCAGGGTATGTCACTACACCTCCTGGGCCTCCGTTTCCCTCTTCTGTAACATGGAGCCGATTCTAATGCTAACAGTTGTGACAAGCTTATATCCTTGCTGTGAGGAGCTCAGTCACATCACGTCCCAGTACCCATGAGCATTTGAGGGACTTTGTCTTGAGGCCAGTGCTGTTGGGGCAGTGGCTTTCGTCTCGAGCCTTGGTTACCTGTCTGTGCTGTGCAGCCCAGCACAGGGAGGCTCCCATCAATCCCCAGCCCTTCTCCCTCCTCTACCTCTATGCCACCCAAGCCAGGCCTCAGTAAATGTTTCTTGAACAGTGAACCGAACCAGGCGTGGTCTGAGCCTCTTGAATAAAAGGAGGGGAGATGGAGAGAGCAGATGTCGGGGTGGCCTGGTTGCTGGTTCCATTAAGGGAAAGATACGATTATGTGCAAATCAGTGAAGGGTAGTTGGCTCAGTACCACCCTGCCCTACTCTTTTTTTTTTCTTTTCTTTGCAGAGAACTGTGTGGGCTGCTGGGGCAGGAGAGGACTGGTCTGTGGGCTCCTGGGCAGAGCCACCCTGGCCTGCCTGTTTAACCCTTCCTAGCCCTAGCTCTGTACAACCTCTTGGGAAGAGAAAGCTGATGAAGGCTTAGCGCCAGCTCTCCCTGTGAATGCTGCTGGTGGAAACTTTCTTTGCTACTTTCTGTCTAAGAAGAGGGGAAGGAATGTGTGGCACTTAGCTGTGAGGCCAGGGCGGTAGGGGTTGGCAGGGGTTGTGGGCAGAGCCACGCCCTGTCGGAGCAGGAGGCCAGGCTGCAGTCCCAACTTTGCCTCTGACTTCCCTTCACCCTGGGAAAGGCCGTTTGACAACTGGTGCCCCCTCCATCTCATCTGTGAAACTGGGATGATGATCTTGACCTCCCAGACTGGGGGCAGGGGTGAAGAGCAGAGAGGACCCAGACAGAGCGAGCACTCCTGCCACAGGCTCTCCTGTGTAGCCGTCATTGCAGAAGGAGGGCAGTGCTCTGGAATGGCAGGCAGCACCTGTCTTGCCCTCTGCTCTGTCCCTGCTCCCAGGGTGACCAACTATCCCAGTTTGCCCAGGGCTAGTTTGGCTTTTAGCCTGCATTGCAGGAAACCCTCAGTGCCAGGCAAACTGGGACAGGGGGTCACATTACCCCGAGGCCTGGCATCCACAATGACTGCCGACCAAATTAATGCATTTCTGTGCTCAGCAAGCAGCCGTTTCCTTCCTTGCTCCACAGCTGGGGCAGCCCCTACAGCTCCAGCAGCTCAGATCCAGGCATACAGGCACCAAATCCCCTGATGCTGACTCTTTCCCATGACACAGAGGAAAAGCAAACCTTCCTATGATGGGGCAGAGCAGAGGTCTGTTTTTGTCCGAGAGCATTAAGCTTCCTGAATTCAAAAGGATGCCCTGGTCTCCCCTGGGACCCCCAGGGTACAGCTGAGGAAATGTGGTGGAAACGGGTCTAATGACCGAGATGATGATAGCGGCGATGCTGGCAGCTGCCTTGCAATGATAACATGTGACCGCATGGCAGGGCTGTACCCGGGTAGGATTCGTGACCCCGTCAGCAGCAACACCCGGCCACATCCATTGTTGTCAATTCGCTTCTCTGACTCTGGGCCCAAACAAGCTGTGTCCCGTCCTGGGGGATCAGAGGAAGTGGGCTCATTTCTGCAGGGCCCCACTCTCCACAGCCACCCTGCTGCGCGGGGCTGCACGGAGCATAGAAGAGGAGGGAAGAGAAGCCGGGGCCACCGTCCATCACACAATGGCTTCCCCGACTCCAACCAGGACGGACCGACCCAGGATAAATAATGGGAAAAATTTCTCAAAGACAAGCTGTTTTGAAGCAGTTTCTAAACTGCCGCTGAGGGACGGGAAGGAACCACACGTGAAAGCGTGGGTGCTGCTGGGGAGCTCAGCCCCCTCTGTGGCCCCCGCAGGGGCTGGCTCTACTCCTGGGTCCCCCAGCACTCGGCTTCCATCCGCGCTCCCCAGGCAGGCCCTGAGGGACAGAGCAGGCAGCCCAGGGGCCACACAGCCTGCCTGTCAGCTTCAGCTGGGAAGAGTGGGTGCCTCCTAGGGGGCCCGCTGCTCAATCACAAGGTGAGCCCTAGAACCGGGACCCAGTTCTGTGACCGCAGCAGCCCGGCCGGCTGGTCCCCAGGAGGTGGGCAGGGATGCCAGTGCATGTGTCCCCTCCCTCGGGTGCACCTCACCACCCCCCAGAGCACCTTCCCACAGCCTTCGGGTGGCGGTCATCTGCCCGCCCCCCCCGGGAAACCCTGAGTCTGGCATCTGGGTTTGTGGGGTCCAGTTTTCTCCCACTGTTCTCTGGGGCTGGCCCCCGTCGGGCTTCCTGCCACCCTCCATTTCCTGGTCCACCAAATGAGCTGCCTCTTGGCAGGATTGGCTCCTCTTCCCATTCCCTCTCCCAGGCGGGATGGGGCAGGATTTGCACAGCTGTTTGTCGAGGAGCTATGAGCAGCACAGGCCCCAGGCTCCTGATTGGCTGGAGAATGGACCGTCTTGGGTTTGAGTTACTTCTCTGTGAATCTCCACCTCTCTGAGCCCGTCTTTAGGTGGGGTAGAAGGAGACCACGTCAAGTGGGGTTTTGTTAGGGGCCGCTTGATCCTAACCACCATGGCTCCCAACCTTCCCTGAGGAGGGGAGGATCTGCAGGAGCAGCGGAGGAAGACTAGGACGGGGATGCTTTGCATTTCGACAGCTTCTCCAGGGCTCTCCCTCGCCCGCGGGCTGGCTGTGAACACTGAGGAAGCTCCGTGCGGGATGCAATTGAGAGGATGGATGCAGCGCGGGCAGGTCCTTCCGGCCTCTCCCAAGCCAGGCGCCAGGCGGGCAGTTTCAGCCCACTCTGACCACGAGGGAGGCAGACCCAGGGCCTCTGGGGATGTTGGATCCCCATAGGCCTTTTTGCCTGGACCTGGAATGCCCTATCCGAGGGAAGCAGCGGCCTAGGGAGGGGAAGGGGCTCCTGTGCCCACGGCAGCCAGTGGTAGGGGGGTCATGAGCTGAGAGACAGAAAGACTAAAGGTCGAAACGTGCCTAGCAAAGCCTCCTGAATCCCCAGGACTTCCTTCCCAACAGAGGGGGTCATGTGGTTGACAAAATAATGTGCCCCCTCCACTTGCCCATGTCCCAGTCTCGGGAGCCTGTATGTCCCCTCCCATGGCAGAAGGGGCTTAGCAGATGTGATGAAATGGAGGTCCTGGAGAAGGGGAGAAGCCCCTGGGTCATCAGAGTGGGCCCAATGGCGTCAGGAGAGTCCTTACAAGGCAAGAAGGGAGGCAGGAGAGGGGCACACTTCGCTGCTGGCTATGAAGATGGGGGAAGGCGCACGGGGGAAGGCGCACGGGGTGCAGGCACCCCAGGAGCTGGAGAACGCCAGCCCAGGGAGGAAGGTAGCCCACAACACCGATCAGACTCTGGACCCCAGAACAACACGGCGGGGATATGTGCTGTTTAAGCCACTAACCTCGTGGTCACTTGTGAGAGCAGCTGGTGAGCCCAACACAGGTAGGGGTCTGAGGACACACACAGAGCCCCCGAGGGGCCCCAGTCAGCCTCAGGGCCACCACTTCCTAGGCCGCTAGGGGAGACCCACTCTGGGCGCAGAGCTGGTCCTGGGGCAGACGGCGCTGGGTAGGGTGCACAGCTCTCTGAGCCTCGGTTTCCTCATTTGGAATGGTCGTGCCTTCCTCTCAGGGATGTGGAGCGAGTGTCAGATCCTCTATGAGAAGTGCCAGACAGAACAAGGTGCTCCAGGAATGTCGGCTCCTGCCTGCCCCCAGCTTCTGAAACCCAGCGCACCCCAGGCTGAGATCACATCATTCATTTATCTAACAAGCACTGGAGAGGCCCTGAGCCTCAGGCCCGTGCTTCTCTGGGCAACCCTGACATCTCGACCGGGCACCACGGGGTCTCACCCTCCACTTTCTCCTCCAGCCCCTCTTCCCCATGCCTTCCCCAGCAGAGTGGCTCCACCACCAGCAGCAGCTCAAGCTGGGTCCTCTCCTCTTGGACACCCAGCCCCAGCGTGGGACATGTCTGGTGCCTGTGCAGTTGGGCCTGTGCTCAGCCTCCACCAGCCCCGCCCTGGCTGGCTGCTCCCTCTCCTTTCTGCACGGCCACAGAGTAGTGTGAGACGCTGGTAGGTAGTGTCACTTCCATGCTCCTCACCTGCCTGGCCCGTGGCTTCTGTTTATGTTCAGAATAAAAGAAAGTCTTGATGAAATTCTCACCCCAACTCTGGTCTCCTCGGCCCTATGAGTTTCTTCCCAGAGCCCGTCTCCCAGGCTGTGTCCTCCCCGCCACTACTCCCTGGCCGTCCTGTCCCTCTAGCACATCCTTCCTGTCCCAGAGCCTCTGCACCTGCCGTCCTCGCCTCCCTACCAGCTCCATCCTGATGGTCAGGCCTTGGCCCTGCCAGAAAGGCTGTCCCTGACCACCCAGCAGAGGGCTTCCCGTCCCTGCCAGCCACTCGCCCACATTCGTGTATTTTCTCATGGCCCTAGCATCTGATCTGAAGCGACCTTGTTTATCCATTTGTTTCATTATTAACTACCCGTGTTCCTCCTCGTCAGGAAGCTCCAGGAACACTGGCACTTGGCCGTCTCATTTACCGTGGTGTCCCCAATACCCAGCACAGGCAGGCAAATGGCAGACATAAGTTCCATTTCGTATCTGCTGGACACATAGATGGATGAGTGAGTGAGTGAATACTGGGCTTTGGGGTTAGGTACCCGGGTTTGAACGCTGGCCCCACCACCAACTGGCTGCGCCCTGCCCCATTCAAACCCCTAGCGCACCATTTGGCACATGAGGGACCAGGGCCACGTCCCAGAAGTGCGTCCTGAATGAGGACTCTAGGACCAGCTACCATGCTCTGCTCTGGGCCCATACTCGACAGTGCGCTTCCAGAGATGACTTATGCAGGAGAACCTCATGTTGTAAGGAATCTCCTGGGAGCCAATCAGCCTCCTTCCTCAAGGTATCACATCGGCACCGGCCCCCTCTTCCCTCCTACCCCTGGCCCTGCTTCTGCTTCACATTTAATACCAGCCAGAGTTACGGACATAGTTGTGTCTGGCCCAGAATTCCTCCTGAAGTCCCTGCCACATTCATGCTATAGCACATCCAGGCTCTGGTAGAAACACCAGCTATGAATAAAGGCTGTGCCCGCCGGGGAGGGGCTTGGCAGGGCACAGAGAAAGGAAGCCATTGGCCAGCCTGTGCATGGGGCTAGGGGGCCGCTGTGGGGCTGAGAACGAGGCAATGCGCACACGCTGGGCAGGGGGAGGCAGGCTGGCCGAGGCTCACAGGTGGTAAAGTGTGTCTCACTCGGCGCCCACATCCTCCTAGGAGGTCAGAGAGCAGGTGCAGCTTTATTTGCAGAAGCACGCTGAGGTGCAGAGAGGTTATAGGAGCTGCCTGGGCCCCGTGCAGGCCCTGTGGAAGCAGGCCCGGGAGCCCTGTCCTGGAGAGTGGTAGGCAGCGGAGGCAGTTCCAGTGGTGATGTTCAACAGGATAAGGCCCACACGGGCGGTGAGCTCAGGTGCTCCGTGGGGAAGGGGCCCCGACTGGAGCTGTCCTGGGGCAGGCCCGTCTTTCGGCCTCTCCACCTCTGGCTGTCGTGACCTGCTCAGGACTCAGGCTCCTGGTGGGCAGATGTGGGGCTGGTGTAGCCTTCCAGTCTGGGCTCTGCCAAACACTGCTTCCACTGTGGTCTGGCTGTGTCAGGAGCAGCACCAGGAGGGGTGAATCCAGGGAGATGCAGAGGCCCAGCCCTGGGCAGCTGCCATTCCCATTTGATTCCACAGCTTGGGACTCCAGCCAGAGGTTTCTGTAATCCGAATGAGTCCCAGGAGGAGGGTGGAGGACGTGGGGGAAGGGGCCTGCCCTACCTGCACCCACGGCCTCCCTCTCCTCCAGCCTGCCCCAGCAGGTCAGCACGTCCCCCTTGGGCGTGACACTCCCTGTTGGGCATGATGCTCCCCACTGGGCGTGATGCTCCCTCTGGGTGTGATGCCCCCTCGGGCGTGGCACTCCTCCTTGGTGCTCCTCTAGTTGTCAACAATGCCTGACTTCTTGAGCACTCGCTGTCTTCCAGGCCCGGGGCTCAGTGCTCTGTACATATCCCCTAATTCAGTCCTTGGAGCAGCCCCAGTAGGAGGGCTGGCCCTTGTTCCATTTGACAGATGAAGCCCCTGAGGTGGCGAGTGGCTCAGGAGCTGGTCCCAGGTGAACAGCAGTAGGTGCTGAGCCCCCGCTGGATTCCTGGGCTCTGGACTTGGTCTGGTTTTGTTGTTTTTGTTGTTGTTGTTTTCCAACAGCTTTATCAAGATAAAAGTCACATACCACACAATTCACCCATTTAAGGTGTACAGTTCAGTGGTTCATAGTATATTCAGATATGTGCGACCATAGCCCGTTTTCGAACACCTCCATCACCTTCAAAAGAAACGCTATACCTTTTTAGCCATCACTGCCCCGCCCCCCAGACCCACTCCACCCCCAGCCCTGGGCAACCCAGTCATCTCCTTTCCCGCGCCATACATTTCCCTACTCTGACTCACATATAAACAGAAGCAGAGGGCAGCGAGCTCCGGTGCCTGGCTTCCTTCGCAGAGCACAATGTCTCTAAGGCTCACCCGTGCTGCAGTATGGGTCAGTGCTGCGTTCTTTCTCATGACAGCACAATACTCCACGTCTGGATGGGGCACATTTTGTTCATCACGCATCCACCAAGGGACACATGGGCTGTTTCCACCTTTGGCTGTTAACGAGTGGTGCTG
Source organism: Pongo pygmaeus (assembly GCF_028885625.2). NCBI lineage: Eukaryota > Metazoa > Chordata > Mammalia > Primates > Hominidae > Pongo > Pongo pygmaeus. The sequence continues at coordinate 152,631,653 of NC_072380.2, forward strand.
CTCTGCACATTTATGGAGAAGGTTTTGTGTGGACACGGGTTATCATTTCTCACGGGTGTACACCTGACAGCAGACTTGCTGGGTCAAATGGCAACTCTGTCTAACTGTTTCAGAAAGCACCAGACTGTTTTCCAAGGCGGCTGCACCCCCGTTCCCAGCGGCGGCGCGGGAGAGGCCTGACTGCTCCACGCCTTCTATGGCACTGTGGTTGCCTGGCTCTGGTTCACCCATCCTGGTGGAGGTGAAGTAGCATCTTGCCACAGTTCTCACGTGCGTTCTCCCAATCTACCCCCACCCGGCCATGCTGCCGGTGCTCACTGCTCCCTGTGCAGAGAGCCCAGCTGTGCCCCACCAGCCTGGGACAGCTGTTTGGAATGGCCCTTCTGTGCAGTCCTCTTTGCTTGCAATGTCCATAAGCCATAAGAACCCTCTAGAACTCCAAGCCCTTGACCTCCATATTTCAGGAGTTTCTCACATTTTGGAGCCTGGGGCCAGACAGCAGGCCAGGGCTGAAGCTGGAAGTCTCTTCCCTCAAGCACAGCAGAACACCATGCAATCAGGGACCAGGCAAGTCAGGGGCCACCAGAGAGGGTCAGGACCCAACCTTTGGGCAAGCTATGGACCCAGAACATGGCCACGGGCAGAGGCAGGATGGACTCAGGGGTTAGGGAGCCAGGAGATGGGGCCAGATGGAGACCAGACCTTCAGGACATGAGGACCAGCAGGTGAGATGGGCCCAGCATGCACGGTTGCTTTCAACTCTGATCTGCAGGCTGGGTGGGGGTGGGAAGCTGGCAGACACTCCTGGCACCCAGGAAACATTCCCTGAAATGCTGCATCTGTGGGAGAAGAACAGCCCCTACCTGTGGGCTCGGGTTCAGTCTACAGCAGAGATTTCAAACCACAGTGGACTTTTCAAGAGACCTGCCTGACTGCACCCTAGAGAGGCGGGTTTCCTCTGTCTAGGGTGGTGCTGAGCACGAGTTTCTGCCGTGCGTGTGTCCAGGGTTGCAGGCCCAATGCACAAGCCATGTCTGCCTAGCTCAGAGTGGGCTGAGAGGAGCAGGGGAGGAGAAAATATGGAAGGTGGTGGGGTGAGGCTACCGTGAGCTTCTTAGGTGGTTGAAGCAAACAGCTAAAATGTCTGCAGGGCCCAGGGTCATGTGCTAATTACAGTGACAGAGGAATGATCTGTGGATTTCTTGTCCAACTGGCTCATCCAACAATCTGTTCACTTGTCCTTCAGGGCATGTGCCCTCAAGCCTGGCTGCTGAAGGTTTATGTTTCCTCCAGAGCTCAAACTCCCGGCTACGCTTCCCCAACCTGGCCCCACAACTCTACTCTCCAACCTTTTGTGCTGGCGAGAAACAGAGGACTAAGTAGACTTCAGTTGCAAATATCTAATTTGGGATTTAAAAATGTAAAGACAAAAACAATGCAGTGGAAATACATGACTTGAAGACCGAGGAACAAAGTGAGTCAAGTTTTTAAGGCTCTGTCAAGCCTGCCTCAGCTATAATATATTTAACTTTTAAATTTCAGAAGACACATATTTTTCTAGTTGACATAAATCTTGGGTGGTCCTAAATTTTAGAGCCAAATTTGATTCAGACAAGGTTTGGCTTCAGAATTAATCAAGGAGTTTTCTCCCTCTTTAGATGAAGCAAAAGAAGTTCTATGGAGAAATAAAATAGCCAAGACCCGAGATGAGAGAGGACTGCAAAGCCAAGGTTTCCTGCCCTTCACCAACACCGGGCCAACTGTCCTGCGGGGGTGGGGGGCAGGCAGGCACATCCCATATAAAACCCTCTAATTTCCAATTATCTAACATAACTGGTGAACCTTCTCTGCTGCTAATGTAGTTGGTTGCTAGCTACTCAATGCCCCCAGCCCGGCATGTTTTCCCTCTTTATTGATGACAGCCAAGTAACTGACCTTTTCACTTTGGCTGTTAGGAAGCTCAGAACTAAACATGAATCCACCTAAAGCACCATGTTGGCCTTCAGTGACTGTACACTCACAGCCACCGCCACACACGTTCACTCACAGGTACGCGCAAACACGCACTCACAGCCACCGCCACACACGTTCACTCACAGGTACGCACGAACACGCACTCACAGCCTCTCCTGCACAACTGCTCTTCCACGTCTTGACCAACTATGCCAATATGGTTTCCCTTGGTCCAGACCTTCTGCATTTTATTTTGCCTCTTTATTGTACACCCAGAGAGAGTTTGGAAAAGAAGCGAGAAGTGTGGATAATGGCCAGAAAATGGGGGTGACGGTGCTGTGACAGAGTGTCTAGTCAAAGAGGCAGTGCACAGCCGGGGAGGTATGTGTCAAATCACACAGTCCCCCCCCTCCCCCCACCCCGCTCCTTTCTACCACCTTCCCCACCTCCAGACCCTCCCTGACTGCTGGGAAGGGGCCTTCTCTCAGGGTGCTGGAGCCCAAGGAAGGCTCAGACAGGGAGGCAGAGGCTGGGTGACAGAGACGGAAGAAAGGCTTGCTCCGTTTCTGTGTCCCAGAGCACTGCTCTCCTAGGAGCCGAGGCAGGCCCAGCTCTGCACACTCCAGCTGGCTACACTCCCACTGACCCCATGGACACAGAACACAGGCTCTTTCCATCAGCGACTGTCCATCAGCGACTGTCAGGGCATGCACTTCGTGAAGCTGGAGCTTCGCTCTCAATCCACCAAATGGCATGCATTTTTAACAGTTACTGAGGGAGCTAATTAGTTCATAAACCAGGACGCCTCTTCCCCGGCATCCTGGGAGGGTGGTGGTGCCAGCCCCGCATGTGTAATTACCCTCAAGTCGAGAACAGCTCCTGAGGAGCTGTTGGGCTCTCTTGGGTAAATAATTTACTTTTACAACTTTTCATTAAAGATTAAAGGGAATTAAATTAAAATTAGGGCAAAATGAAGTTGGAGAGGAGACCTGTACTGCTTGGAGTTCTCTCATCGGAGGCTCTCCACTTCCTCAGCTCACCCACCCTCCATCCAGGGACTCCAGGGCCCCTGTGGAGGGATGTGCAGGATGTGGGCTCTGGAGAGAAGAAGGACTTCCCCTCCAGGTAGGCCTCCAGATTACACCCTGCATGGCCAGGACCTGCTGGGGATGGTGGCCGTGGCTGCCTTGAGGATGGGGTGAAACACCGTCACCAACACAACATACTGAGGCCAGGGTCTCCCAGCCCATGTACATCCTCCACGGATACCAGGCCAGGATCCTCGGGTCGAAGGCTTTATGGCTTGGATGTGAGATGATGGTTGGAGCTTAGGTGCTGACTCAGGGGCCTGGGTGAGCCCCTTCGGAAGCCAGAGCTTCTGCTTCCTTGTCTAAAAAAGGGAAAGGTGGTGCCTGAGTGAAGGAGAGGGCTGAGCTCTGATCCTGGCCAGAGAGAAATGCCCAATGAACACAGGGGTGTGAATCACTGGTGCCTGGCTCCCACACCTAGGAGAGCTGAGGAAGGAGTTGTGGGTTAATCCAGGCCATGCACTTGCAGCGGCTCCAGCTCAGCTCCGCCTTCAGCACGCTCAAAGCGATTGGTAGGACAGCGGCTGAGTCGGGGCGGGCTGTGCACAGAGAGCTGAGCCTGAACACGGGCCAGGTCGTCCTAGCAGGGGCAGGACACGGGCTGCTGAAGGAAACCAGTCCTCCTTCGGGCCCAGGAGGCTCTGGGATTTGCTGCCCTGGCTGGATCCTCCCTTGGGGGACAAATAGAGAGCAGGACAAGGGGGCAAAGGGGAAGCCAGGGCCTCCGGATGGAGCAGGCAGTTGGGGGACCAGGGACTGGGCTCGCCACCTTGCTATGCGCCTTTTGGCAAAGACTTCACCTCTCTGAGCTCAAATGTACAAATCTATAGCACATGGGTAAACTGAGTCGGTGGGCAGCAGCCCGCCTCCACGTGCCCATGGGGACCACGCTGGCACTGCTTCACTGAACGTTCTCAGTGACGTTCTGAGAGGCATCGTCCTGCTCACTTGATGGACAAGCCTATTTTGGTTTAAAGAGACAGAGTCAGCACTTGAACCCAGGTCCCCCTGGCACCAAGGCCAGTGCGCACCTTCACTCCACGGCTCTGTGCTCAGGGTGGCATCTGCTGCCATCTGTGCCCGTTGCCCTCTGTGCTGGGCTCCTGCAATCACCGCCGGCGGCACCTCAGCTCTGTGTCTCAAGGCCCTGCACACGTGCCTCCTCCGTGAGGCAGTTCGCTGCTCTCTCATGGAATACTCGACCTCGACAAGGTTCTGGCTGCAGAGGCTGTCTGGGAAGCCATCACCTTTCCTCCTGGGCATAGACTGCAGCCCCTCTCCCAGGGAGTGAGTTGGAAACACAAGATCAAGTCCAGACCAAGGGGACTTAGAGAGAAAGGACCAACCTGGACCGTAAACACATCCATCCTATAGTCCCCCATCTCCAGGCTGAGAGGAGAACTTAAGCAACAGGGCTGGAGGAGGGAGGAGCTGCAAGATAGGCGGACTATGGGACTGACAGGTCCACGGGGTGGGGGAGCCCCTAGGGGTGGGGCCCCAGGTGGGTAGAGCCTCAGGGTAGGCAGGGATATACAGGGGATGAAGACACGAGGTGGTCAGAGCCAGAACATTGTGGAGACTGGGTCCCCAGGTGAGCGCCAGAAAGCTGCCTGCACCAAGAACACCATGAGATATAAACAAAATGAGGTTGGTGTGTTAGGTCCCTGGAATTTGGGGCTGTTTGTTACAGCATTTAGCTGTGACATTTACAGGCCACCAGAGCTCATTTAACCAAGCCCTCCCTTTCAGGAGGAAGCACCAGGGCCCCCGTGCGCTGCTGTGCCCATGGCCGCCACACTGGGCATCCATGGCAGGCAAGCACTGGGCCTCCAGTCCCTTCTCTCCCAACAGAGGCAAGCTGTGTTTTGCACCAGGAATGCCTTGGCTCATAGAGACAATGACTATATTAAGTGCTTCCCCTTCAACCTTCTCTTTTTGGACAAGCACTTCAGACAACTGAAGATAAACCAGAAGAAAAAGAAAGGGGGAAAAAATGGAAAATATGCCTGCTGGCTGGTAGCATTATGCAAAGACAGCTTTCTGAGAACAGCAGAGAATTTAAAATGACTCCTCTGTCCCCAAGCAATGTCTCTACCTTTTCAATCTCTCATTTTTCATCTTCTCTCAAGCCTGTCTAAATAAAGCAAAGACTCTCGCCACCCAGGCAGGCCCCCCGCCCCCACCGCTCTGTGTGGCTCTGTGTTGAGCCCTTGCCCTCATCACACGATGCCAACCCAGTCTCAGACTTTCACATCTGCCAATCAGATCATACGCGTGGGCACGGTCGGCACCCAGGGGGTTTGAAGGAATCATGAGACCCTTTCCTAGAGGAGGACGCTGAGGCCTGGAAGGGAAGGAGTACGGGAGGGTCAGAGCAGATGTGAGGGGTGTGCAGGGGTCAGAGTGGGTGTGGAGGTGTCCAGGGGTCAGAGCAGGTGTGGGGGCTGTGCAGGGGTCAGAGCAGGTGGGGAGTTGTGCAGGGATCAGAGAAGATGCAGGGGGTATACACAGCCGGAGTCAGAGCAGGTGTGGGGGGTGTGCAGGGGTCAGAGCGGGTGTGTGGAGATTAGCAGGTGTCAGAGCTGGCATGGGGGGCATGCAGGAGTACTGAGGGGCTGCAGTTGGTTTTCTGTGCCGGGCCTTGCATAGGCTGCTTGTTGGCTCTGCCTGGGCATCTGCCGTTGGCCTGTCTAGCGTAGCCTCTCCTCCCTGGAAGCCTTCCTTCCCAGGGACCTCAGTTACCGCCTTCGGCATTCTGCACCTTGTGCCCATGTGTGCCGCCTAGAAGGGCATTTACCTTGGGGGCAGGGGTCCGCCTCCACTAACAGGCTGGCACTTCCTCCCCCGAGGCCCTAGTGCCAGCAGGGCCTGTGTGTCTGGGGCCTGTGTGGGGTCTCCACCAGGATTTCTAGACCTTGAACTCTGGCAGTAGGGCCAGGCTTGAAAACCAGGTTTCTGGACTCCTGGGGTGTGCAGCAGGGAGAGAGCAGGAGGAAGACATTTTCCAGAGAGAAGACATAAAGTGATCGTGGATGTAGAAATGACGACTTCAATTGCTCCTCCAAAGTATTCAAGGCCAAGTTCAAGGCTGTGTGATCACCTCCCCTGTGGTCTCTCACCCCAGTGCCCTGCGACTTCCCGTGCTCCATCTGTCCCTCCCTCCTGCTGACTCCTGGTGGCCTTTCCAAAGCTGGGCTCCTGCAGCACCTGCTCCAGGAAGACTTTCTGAAGCACATCCAGCCCCCAGCAACCCGCCATGGCCTGCATGGCGCACACGGGAATCTGCTGCTGAGGGGCTGTCTCTCCTGAGCTCCTGGGGGACCTCTGCTGTATGAATGGACAGATGATAGACAACCTTGGCCCTTCAATGGTTTACTGTGTGACCTCAGGTAAATCATTCAACCTCTCTGAGCCTCAGCGTCCCCACTGTCACATGAGAGCAGTGGGCTGAATGGTTTCAAACAGGCTCACTATTTCATGTTCTCATCTCTGGGCGCCATGTCCAGAACTTCTTCCCACCATGAAAAGGTGCCATGCTTGTCATGAAGCATGCCAGGAGCCCCTCATACCCTGTACCCCCAGACTGTCCTCACACAGCCCAGCCCAGGGCTGACCCCTGCCTGGTGCTGGGTCAATGCTTACGAGGTTAAACAGACTCTTGACGTGGTGACAGCCAAAGCTTCACATAGAACTACAAAGTGCTAGAGCACAAACGGGAAGGACACGAGGTGCAAAAGGACCTTCCAGTGGCCCATCTGCTTGAACCGCCAGAGCCGGGCAGCTGGATGAGTGGGTGGCAGTAAGCTGCTGCCCCTGTGCTGGACTGGAGGGGGCAGGGCTGCCCAGCGGAGAGCACCTCCCTGCTGAGACTCTGGGAAAGGGGCTTTTAGAAGCGGGGCCACAGGCAGCCTGGAGGTTCCTGAGGACCTGGTCAAAGCAGATGGGCCCGGACACTCCCTCTGCCCTAGGCTTGGGCTGGCAACACAGAGACGACCAGGAGCTCACAGCCTGCAGGGGAGACTATGGCCCACACACTCCAAGACCGGGTGAGTGTCCATCTCAGCTGGGAGTGGCGGGGGCTGGATACAGGAGGGTCCATAGGAGCCCTGGCTGTCCCAGTGTGGCATAGACCTCGCCTCAGTCCTGAGGCACCCACCCACCTGAGGCACCCACCATCCATCCACCTCCCTCGCTCCCCAGGCTTCTCTGATGGGGCTTGAGCACCCCAAAAGCTGCAAGTATTAATTCAATCCGGGGTCCCAGAGGTGCACAGGATTCCTGCTCTCCATTATGGCAGCCACCCTGAGAATGAATGCTGATTTACCAGACCCTGGAGGCAAACCACGCCTCCCCAGGCCTCAGCGGGCTCAGGTCTACCATGCCTCTTTGTCCTCTTCCACCCTAGCCACCTCCAGCAGACAAGAGGCGCCCTCAGGCTGCTGCCCCTTTGTATTTATTGCTGGGTCTCCTCAGTGTGCAGAGGAGGACCTTAGGGGCCAGGCAGCACCCCTGCATTGCACCCCAGCATGAAAAGGCCCATGGAGCTGTGCTGGACACAGGCTGAGGGGCTCTCCAGGCAGCCTGAACCAGAGAAGAGAGGATTTGCTGGGACGCCCAAAGCTAGCTTGTGGCCCCTGCTCCTGGGGATAGACCTCTGGCCTCTCTCCGAAGACCGTGCGGCTTCTGTAAATGAGCTTTCCAGCACTGAGGGGGCAGGAATGCCCTGGGCCTGCCTGGGATGAGTCCTGTGGGACCATTCAAACTGCACCTGTTCAACAGGTCTCCACCTACGCTGGGATTCTACCTGCAGAGCTCACTAATACTCTCAACTGCTTCCATCTCCAGGAGTCCATTTGTTCCCTGGAGCAGCAGCAGGTGACATCAGCAGGTGGGTCTTCATCCCGCTGAGCACAGGGAAACCAAGTGTGACTCCAGCACTAGAGCCAAGAGCCCCCACCCTCTGCCAGGCAGTGTGGTGGAGTCTCTGGCCCACCCCAAGGGCTGCAGACAGCCAAGCACAAGGGGAGGAGACTTCCTCGTGGGCTGCGCCAGGACAAGCCAGCAGGTCTATGGGGTCATCCTAGGGAATGGCTGGCTGGCCAATCAATATGCCATTTAAAATTAGCACAGCCCTGCCTGGGAGAAAGGTTATGGGAGGTCAACATAGTCAGCCCACCCAGCCACAGGTCTGAAATCTCTGGCCCAACTCTGTCAGGTGTTAGTCTGGGAATCACAGTGGATTTCTTGGCTGTGCAATGATCAGCAGCCAGAACTAGAAAGAATGCATCTTTGCAGGGGTCCAGAGGCTGGGGATGCCCAGGGGCCAGGCCCACAGCACCTGGGATTGACCCCCACCATGGCACATAAGTAAGCCTGGCCCTTTCAGACACCAGATCGCCCCTGCATATCCCTGCTTCTGGTCCCAGGGCCACGCCCTAGCCTTGCTCATTTCTGATTCTTCCCACTGCCCTCTTGCTTCCAAAACTAGCTTGTGGCCACTAGCAACAGGGTGGGACTCCCCTGTTTCACTTCTAAAGTCACTGACCTCGCTTTGTGAGGTTCTTAGTTAGGGTGACCGATATAGCTCTATCTGCCTAGGTATCTGGACTCCCATGCCCCAACCCTAGAACAAAGACCTGGACACAACCTCTTCTGCCTCCACAAACTCAAAAACACTAGACTACATGTTATCCACCTATCCATCCAGCATCTACCCATCTACCATCCATCCATCCAGCATCCAGCATCCACCATCCATCCATCCAGCATCCATCCATCCATCCATCCATCCTCCAGCAGACAAGAGATGCCCTCAGGCTGCTGCCCCTTTGTATTTATTGGCTGGGTCTCCCAACCACCATTCATTTATCATCTCCCTGTCTATCCACTATTCATCCATCCACTCACCATCTACCCATCCATTCATCCATCCATCCATCCATCAATCCACCATCAATCCACCATCCATCTATCCACCATCTACTCACCATCCATCCAGCATCCACCTATCCACCATTCACACATCCATCTACTGTCTATCTACCATCCATCTATCCATCCATCCAAAATCCACCATTCATCCATTCACCCATCCATCTCTCTACCATCCATCCATCCATCCACCATTCATCCATTCATACATCCATCCACTACCACCTGTTCCTCTACCATCCATCCATCTATATATCGATCCATCTATTTACCATCCATCCACTACCATCTATCCGCCATCCATCCACCATCTACCCATCTGCCCATCTACCATCCATCCATCCACCCACCATCCACCCATCTACCACCCATCCATTCATCCAACATCTACCCATCCATCCACCCATCTACCATCCATCCACCATCCACAATCCAACCATCCACCCATCTACCATCCATCCATCCATCCAACATCTACCTATCCATCCATCCACCCATCTACCATCCATCTATCCAACATCTACCCATGTATCCACCCATCCACCATCCATCCAACATCTACCCATCCATCCATCCATCCACCATCCATCCACCATCCATCTATCCACCATCTACCCACCATCAATCCAGCATCCACCCATCCACCATTCACACATCCATCTACTGTCCATCTACCATCCATCCAAAATCCACCATTCCTCCATTCACTCATCCATCTCTCTACCATCCATCCATCTACCATTCATCCATTCATACATCCATCCACCATCACCTGTTCATCTACCATCCATCCATCTATATATCCATCCATCCATCCATCTATATACCATCCATCCACTACCATCTATCCACCATCCATCCACCATCTACCCATCTACCATCCATCCATCCATCCACCCATCCAACATCTACCCATCCATCCATCCATCCACCCACCCATCTACCATCCATCCATCATCTACTCATGCATCCATCCATCTACCATCCATCCATCCATCAATCCAAAATCTACCCATCCATCCCTCCAACTTCTACCCATCCATCCATCCATCTACCATCCATCCATCCATCCAACATCTACCCATGCATCTACCCATCTATCATCCATCCATCCACCACCCACCCATCTACCATCCATCCATCCAACATCTACCCATCCATCCATCCACCATCCACCCATCCACCCATCTACCATCCATCCATCCATTCATCCATCAACATCTACCCATCCATCCATCCACCCATCCATCCATCCCTCATCTATCTATCTATCCCCCTTTCCTTCCTCCCTCCCTTTATTCACTTTCCATCAGATTTCCCAATAGCCGTTCATGCGTTTTACCGTTTTACTGATTTGTTCTGCTCTTCCCTCAGGGGAAATACTCCCAGTGGCTGCTGAATGCTCATCTGTACTTCAAGGTCTGGATGCAGTAAGTCATTGCTGCAAGCCTTCTGTACTCCTTCCAGATTTCTCTATGATCCCCTGAGGCCTTGATCATACTCTCCTTGTTTGCCTGAATCAGATGAGTCCCATTAAGCCTTATGTCTGCCATTATTAGCTGTGGACCTCTGGCCAGCCACCCATTCTACAAGTCCTGGAATCCTCATTTGGAACATGGACTAAGGGTGACCGCGAGGATGAAAGGACTTCTATGAGTAGTGCTGCCACCTCAACACATGATGCTGCTGGGCAATGCCACCCCCCCTCCTGCCCTGTGTTGCGGCCATGGGACAGTGAGGTGTCTGCGTGTCTGTCTCCTCAGCTGGAGCACCCCCATCATGGTTGTTTGTGCATCCCAATCCTGCTCCTTGGCACAGAGCAGGTATTCCATAAATATTTGCTGAATCAAACTGACTTCATCTTGGCACGTCTCAATCTTGAATGGAGAAGTGCAAAAAGAGAGACCATCCAGTGTGTTCTTAGCTCAGGCTGGCTCTGCAGGGAAAGGTGAAGCCATGTGGCAGCCACCATTAGATTGAAAGAGCCAAGGCCCCCCAGCCTGCTGCTGCTGCATGCTCTGCTCCTGACCTCCCAAGGAGCCTGGCCCTCTCCAGACCCCGCTTTCCTTCCCTGGGAAATAAGGGCATCTAATGAGCGACCCCTAAAGCTCTTTCCCCTTCGACTGCCTGGTCTCAGCTGCACAATTAACAGCAGACATCACCAAGAACTAGTCAGTTTGTATCACCTGGGGCTCCCACATCTGCTCCCAGGAGTGCAGCTGGTCTGAAAAGGTGCCCCTCAGGAATCAAGGCCAGAGCCACAGTCCACAGGCACTCTGGCTGCAGACAGCCCCTTCCAAGACTGCCTCGATTCGGGAGTGCTGCCGTGACCGAGATCACAGCCCCTTCCTCGGGTGACCTACATGCGGTGACTGATCCACACAGGGTATCAAGGCTGGGCCCCTCACCTCACCCAAACTCAGGGTAACACCAAGGAGCCATCCCAACTCCCATGGGTCGGCTGAAATCCTCACCGGGCCTGCCCAGCTTCTTTCTCTGTCCATCTGCTTCCTCCTTTCCTTCCCACCGTGCTGACCTGAGGGTGCTGCGTGCCAGCCTCTGTTTTCCAGAGACCCCCCTACCCCGTGACATAAGCTGAACAGCACATCTTCCTCCCCTGGCTGAAAACAGGCCTCCTGCTGCTGCAAAACCACATTCAATTCATCAGAGACTTAGCCTTGGCTCCACCACTTACTGATTGACTTTCTGAGCTTCCACTTCCTCATCTGTCAAATGGGAAAAACGTACTAAGAACACAGGGTGTGGCTACCAGGGAAACCCCAGGAGCTGTGTGGCACACGGAGCTGTCACTGCCAGGGGCCCTGGGAAGGACGGGCCAAGGCCATCGGTCTTGGCTGCCTGGGACCAACAGGACAGGGGTGATGAGATGGCCCTTGGCCAGCCTTGAGGTCACCTGAGAGGTCGTTGTAATTGGGGGAGCCATGAGCTCCGAGCCTGCATCTGCCCCAGCTCCCACTGCTGGCTCAGTGCTGGTGTGGCACCTGGCACCCTCCAGGTCCTTGGGTAACTTTTGCTGAGTGAATCAGTGAACCTAGGAGCACGCAGGACAGACCTGTGGAGGAGCCAGCCAGGGTTTGGGGATGAGGACAGCAAGGAGCCAGCCAGGGTTTGGGGATGAGGACAGCATGTCACAGGAGGAGCCAGGGTTTGGGGATGAGGACAGCATGTCGCAGGAGGAGCCAGCCAGTGTTTGGGGATGAGGACAGCATGTCGCAGGAGGAGCTAGGGTTTGGGGATGAGGATAGCAAGTTGCAGGAGGAGCCAGGGTTTGGGGATGAGGATAGCAGGTTGCAGGAGGAGCCAGCCAGGGTTGGGGTATAAGGACAGCATGTCGCAGGAGAAGCCAGCCAGGGTTTGGGGATGAGGACAGCATGTCGCAGGAGGAGCCAGCCAGGGTTTGGGGATGAGGACAGCATGTCGCAGGAGGAGCCAGGGTTGGGGGATGAGGACAGCATGTCGCAGGAGGAGCCAGCCAGGGTTTGGGGATGAGGACAGCATGTCGCAGAAGGAGCCAGGGTTTGGGGATGAGGATAGCAGGTTGCAGGAGGAGCCAGCCAGGGTTGGGGTATAAGGACAGCATGTCGCAGGAGGAGCCAGCCAGGGTTTGGGGATGAGGACAGCATGTCGCAGGAGGAGCCAGGGTTGGGGGATGAGGACAGCATGTCGCAGAAGGAGCCAGGGTTGAGGTATAAGTACAGCATGTCGCAGGAGGAGCTAGGGTTTGGGGATGAGGACAGCATGTCACAGGAGGAGCCAGGGTTTGGGGATGAGGACAGCATGTCACAGAAGGAGCCAGGGTTTGGGGATGAGGATAGCAGGTTGCAGGAGGAGCCAGCCAGGGTTGGGGTATAAGGACAGCATGTCGCAGGAGGAGCCAGCCAGGGTTTGGGGATGAGGACAGCATGTCGCAGGAGGAGCTAGGGTTTGGGGATGAGGACAGCATGTCGCAGGAGGAGCCAGCCAGGGTTTGGGGATGAGGACAGCATGTCGCAGGAGGAGCCAGTGTTGGGGTATGAGGACAGCATGTCGCAGGAGGAGCTAGGGTTTGGGGATGAGGACAGCATGTCGCAGAAGGAGCCAGCCAGGGTTTGGGGATGAGGAGAGCATGTCGCAGGAGGAGCCAGCCAGGGTTTGGGGATGAGGAGAGCATGTCGCAGGAGGAGCCAGCCAGGGTTTGGGGATGAGGACAGCATGTCGCAGGAGAAGCCAGCCAGGGTTTGGGGATGAGGACGGTATGTCGCAGGAGGAGCCAGGGTTGGGGTATGAGGACAGCATGTCGCAGGAGGAGCTAGGGTTTGGGGATGAGGACAGCATGTCACAGGAGGAGCCAGCCAGGGTTTGGGGATGAGGACAGCATGTCGCAGGAGGAGCCAGGGCGCATGAGTATTAGGATGACATATTGCAGGGGCTCTGGAAGTGGGGTGTGCAGTGGGCCCAGTGGCTGCTCTGGCAGTGCCTGTCAGTACCATCTAGAGGGAGTCCCCCCAGCCCAGGCATTGTTCGCTTCTGATGCCACTGGCCAGGCCTGTCTCGTTCTTGAGGCCTGGTCTCTTGGAGCCTGGTGGGCTGAGCGCAGAGAGGACCTTCTACAGCACCTGCACTGCCCACAGTTCTCACGCTTAGTAGGTGAGCAGTCAGCACTGTTGGCGGGCTCGCCTCCCTATCCGAGGGGGAATCCCTGAACCCACGGCAAGGACGCTTTCTGCTGGGCTTCCTCCAGGGAGTCACATGCCAGGAGGCTGCATGCCCTGATGCCAGGAGGATTTTTCCAGTGATTAAAAAGGTGTCCCTGCCGAGTGGCCTCACTTTTTATTTTAAACAACCATGGCCCCAGGGATTGGGCCTGGGCCTTGTGGAGGCTTTCTTTAGAGAAGCAATTAAAAGACAAATTAAAAACAAATTAATCTTTGTCTTCTTCCACTTGGAAGGGAATCCCGTGACAGCGAGGAGGCCAAGTGCTCGGGCCTGGGAAGCCAGTGTCATCCCTCAGGGCCGGGATGGCTGGAGGTGCCCATTGCTGGACTTGCTGACTGGGGTTGGAGCAAATGCCAGGCTTATGTGGGGTGGGGACATGTGCCTGTGGAGGAGACCGCCCTGTGTGGAATAGGACTCACGCTGAGCATGCCCACGTCGCGTGCTTTACATGTCTTACTTGGTGATGGAGGCTTCATCCTGTCTATCTTGCAAAGGAAAGAAACTAAAGCTGAACTTGGCTCACATATTGACACTGTCAGCATCCTAGCTCTCATACTAGTTAGACCAGGAATACCCCTGGCTAGAAGGTGAGGCTGATGCAGAAAGGAGGCCTGGTGCCCTTCTGCCTGCTGTGGGGAGGCCGGGGGCGGGGGATGGGGATGCAGACACAGGGAGGCAAATGGGGTACGAGGGAAGCACCTCGTGTGTTCAGCCGACAAAACGTTTACTGAGCCAGGCTCCCTGAAGGAGGGGCGGCCCCAGGGCAGGAGGACCTGTGCCGGGAAGGCAGGGGCAAGAAAAGCTTGTGTCAGAAGGTGAAGGTGCTGGGGCAGGCTGAGGAAGCTTTCCTAGCTTCAGTGTGGGGAGGTAGTGGCAGGGAAAAGGCTGGACAGGTAGCGAAACCGGGTTATGCCACGAATCAGCCAAGTGAGTTATGGGAATCGCTCCAAGTCCTAGGTGGTGAGGCTGAGTCGGGTTTCTGACGCCAAAGCATGTGTTGCCTCCCCAACCTCCAGCAGACCCTAGCCAAGCATCTGTGGAGCCAGATGGAGACTGTGGAAGGGCAGGGGCAGCCCTGGCCTCCCTGGCATTGAACCCAAGACACTGCATGAGTGAGAGGTGCCTCTGTTCTCTTTCTGGTCTGCCTCAGCATGAGCAGTGGTAGAGGTGTTGATGGCAACTGGTGAGTGGGCCACGTGCTGCTCCAGCTCCAGCCACAGCCGTCTGAATTAGAAGCTACGACGTCCCCATTTCACAGACGAGGAAACTGAGGGTCAGAGAAGTTAGCAACTTGCCCAGGCTGCATAGGGAGTGGCAGAGCTGGAGTCTGAACCTAGCGGGGGCGCTTCCGAACTCAGTCCCCTGGGAAAGGGAAGGCAAAGCCGGAGGGGGCGGGGAGGAATGCCTGCCGCTCACTGAGTGTTTATCATCTTCCCGGCACTGCACTGGGCTCTTTACATACATGGTCCCCTGGAATCCTTGCCTCTGCCCTCTGAGATGAGTACTGTCGCCATGAGGAAGGTGAGAGGCAGAGGAGGAGGCGCTTGGCCAGGCTGAAAGGCTAAGGCTGATGTCCTGGGCTGTGCCATGCGGGCAGTGCTGAAATGCCAGGACTGCTGGGAATTCAAAGGCCTGGAAAGATACGGAGAGGACAGACTCGGCTTCTTGATCTAGGGCTGCAGCGGTTCCTCTGCAGAGGAATGAGCCTGGCGATTTTTCAGACGAGACTGAGACAGATGAGCGCTGTTCTAAACAAAGCCAAGGAGCATTCTGAAAGGCAGCCTCCTCTGGGAAACACAAACCGCAGACGCGGGGGCTGGGCTCCCCTGGGGGGACACAAATTCTGGATCCAGCTGCCATCCAATGCTCCCAGGAGGGCTGGCACCCGCTCCTGCCCTCCCCCAGTCAGTCCTGCCAGGTGTGGAGGCAAGGTAGCCCTGGAGGCCAGATGTGGGGAGGGCCCAGGGCAGCGCAGCCTGCCGGCAGCCAGCACCATCACTGTCTCCAAGGCAGACTCCCAGACCAGCGCCTACCCAGCTGTCCATGAAGCCGTCCCTGGGGGATGGAAGGACTCAACTCCCAGCCCTGCCTCTCCAAGCCCAGGCCCCTGTACCAGCACACGCCTGTCATGTCTGACCCCCCGTGCTCATCTCAGCATGAAGCATGAACATCCGTGTGTGCATTTGTGCACAGTGTGCTGTGTGTTGTGTGTGTGTGAGCGTATGTGGGTGTGGAGTGAAGTGCATATGACCTACTCCAGTGGCTTGGGGGCTGCAGCGAGGCCAGGTCTGTGTGGCTGTGTGAGTAGGGGAAGAAGGGTGGATGTGGACCCTTTGCTCTCCATCCTTGGAATACCAGATTCAGACAGCAAAGAACAGGGAAGGAAAGCAATAGGGGCTTTCCCCCCATTGCTGAAGGAAAGCAGACAGACAGCTCGGAGAGAGCCCACCCTGGGGAGTGGGAAGTGGGGCCGAGATGTGCTCTGCTTGGCCCCTCCCTCGCAGGGTGGCCTGTCTCAGGCGGACAGAAAGTGACCGCACGCTCAGAACATCATCCAAAGGGCATCCAGCAACTTGGCAAAGTAGCGAAGGTTCTCCCCTTGACCAAACTCTTAGACTCTCTGAGCTTTTTCTCAATGAGGCCTTAACTTGTACATTTCCTCGTTCATTTCTGCACTGTCCTTTTGCAAGAATCCTGCGAAGTCAGTTTATCCAGCCTCCACGTCTGATCACCCTCCGTATCTGACAGGGTTCCTCGCCTTCCACCAGCCCTCAGGTGACATCTGATCACCCCAGCCTGTCTCAGAAGTGTAAGGCAAGGAGGAGCAAGTCACATCTTACATGGATGGCGGCAGGCAAAAAGAGAGCACTTGTACAGAGAAACCCCCATTTTTAAAACCATTAGATCTTGTGAGACCCACTCACTATGACGAGAACAGCACGGGAAAGACCTTACCCCATGAGTCAACCATCTCCCACCAGGCCCCTCCCACAACACATGGGAATCACCAGAGCTACGAAATGAGATTTGGGTGGGGACACAGAGCCAAACCATATCAGATAGGGTGGGTAGCTTGGGTCTTTCTGCCTTGGTGAATTTCCTACAGTCTCTGCACTTCCTGACTTGGTTGCTCAGCCTCTTGCAATCCAGCAAGGTGCAGTACAGGCCTCCCTGGGCCAACAGCACTGCTTCCAGGGGAAGAACAGGGTTTTTGAAGGCAACTTGGAAGTGAATGCCTTTCTGTTGTCTACCTACTTCACAGGAAGGCAATGTCAGGTCCCTGAACCATGTCCTGGGCAGGGAATGAGGTACCTGTGCTGGGGGACCTGTTGGTAAAGGCTGGGGGAGAAACAGAGACCAACTGGGCCCAGACACACCATTTATAGGGTGCAGGGCAAGAGCACAGGTGTGGACCCACCTGCCACATTAGATCGACATCTGAATCTTCAGAAGTTACCAATCAAGCTCACAGTCAGACATGAAGCTTGTTTAATCCTCCTGGCAAATTTACCTTTGTAGTGACCAAGAAGGCCGAGTTCAAATGGAGACTTCCCGGGCCCCTCAGAGTTCTGGGCTGGAAAGTGATGATGCGGTGTGCACCAGTTCCCTGCTCCCAGCCCTGGTGCTGGCTTGCCCACCTCCTCCTCCCAACCCCACACCCTGCCCGGTACTATGACCCCGCATTCTGACCACAGGCCTGGGACCCAACCCCTCAGCACAGCTCCGCCAGGCGTCATGCTCGTGGCTTGCTGTCAACACAGCAACCTTGATGACCTCGCCCCATCCTCCACTTCCTGGCTCCGGGTGCTGGGTCACCCCCATCAGGGATGGCCCACTGGACAGCGGCCCAAGCCCTGAACCCAGGCCCGCCCCATTCTGCTGTCCTCTCACGGGGCAGGACCACTCTCCAGGCCTGACGCCACACCCTGCGTACTTCTCAACCCCAAGCCCTCCCGCGCCATGCCTGGCTGCCTGCATGTGTGCATCTGCTTCTTCTGCTTGTCTCCCCTGACTCCCCCTTATTTATGCTCTGGTGCTAAGTTCAGAGGAAGATTCTTGACAGAGAGAAACAGATTGTTTCTTTTACACTTGTACAGGCAAAGCTGTGCCTGGATCTATAGGCGTCCCTCTATAACCCGGCCCTGCCTGGGCTCCCAGGCCCAGGGATGCTCTGCTCCTTCCTGGGACCCAGGCCAGCCGTCTGAGCCACCCAGCCCTGCAGCCCGACTGAGGGCCTGCCACATGCTCATCGGAGGAGTGGGAGAAGGCCAGCTTTCAGCAGCCTGCATTTGGGCTGAGGAAGACCCCTGGAGTACCTCTAACGCAAGCAGAGCGGCCCGCTGCAAAAGTGCCCTGAAGTGCTGCTTCTGAGAACCCAAAGAATGATGTGTAATTAGCATATTAAGAACTAGTATGCAAATCACGGTGCTTTAAAACAGTCTGTTCTCTTAAATACAGTCATGCACGGCTTAACACTGGGGATAGGTTCTGAGAAATGCATCATTAGGCGATTTGTCCTAGTGTGAACATCACAGAGGGCACTCACACGAGCCTGGAGGTCAAGCCTCTACACACCGAGGCCATGTGGTGGAGCTCATTGCTTCTAGGCTATAAACCTGTACAGCGTGTGACTGTACTGAACGCTGTAGACAACGGCAACACAATGGTAAGTATTTGTGTATTACCCAAACATCTAGACACAGAAAAGGTATGGTAAAAATAAGGAATTATAATCTCACGGGATCACCGTCACACATGCGGTCCACCACTGACTGAAATGGCATGTGGTGCACGACTGTAATTTAATCCTCTCCACTGCCCTCTTCTCCCCTAGAGTATACATGTGCCCAGGAAACAGATGGCCAAGGTGCGGAGGGCACCTGGGAAGGTAGAGCCCCAGGCAGCTATCTCAGGTCTCAGCTGCGGGACCTTCAGCCTCTCATTCTGCCTCTGAGCTGCCCACCGTGCACCCAGAAAGGAACATGAGGACCAAGTTCCCAGTCTCAGTTGCCTGGTGATGGGAGGTGGAGCAGCGCAGTCCAGGGCAGCCCCTGCACACGCCCTGCACCGGGTCTGAGAACGAGGCTGCAGCTGCAGCCGGGGCAGGGCCAGTGCTCACCCTGGCTTCCTGGAAGTGGGGTACGGGTCTCTGCTACGGACCGGCTGAAGCCTTCTTCATTCTGTGATTGAACAGGAATAATTCCTCCAGAGGGCCTTAATTTAGCACTAACCAGGTGCTAGATACAGCAATAGGCATTTTCCAAGCGACTCATTTTTGTCTTCCTAATAACTCTGGAAGCCAGGCTTTATAGAGGAAAAAGAACAAGGCGCTGAGAGGGTAAGCCATTTGGTTAAAACCACAGAGGAGTGTGGGGGTTAAAACATGGCTCTGGCTGAATATAAAGCTCATGATCTTTCACTATGACTACAGGAAGGCCTCGCCTTTGGAATGAATGAAAAAGACCCATGGATTTATCCAGAAAACTAATTCCTTATTGAGTCATGGGAAACTTTGAAAATCTGACAGAAGCTACAGCCTGCAGCCCCTCTCCCATGGGGACATGTTAGTCCCTTCCCTCCCTCCCTCCTTCACTCATAGCAAATATTCACTGAGCAGTCACCATGTGCTAGGCACTGTGCCAGGTTCTAGAAACAAAACAACACCCATGGCTTCCAGTCCCTTCCTTCTGGTAGAAGAAACCAGAAAACAAACAAGCACACATGCACATAAACACACACACACACGTGCACACATGTGCACACAGGCACATGCACATACATGCACGCACACGTGCACACACACGTCGATCATTCAAGTGCTGGTAAGTGGGGACAGGATAAAGGGAGTTGGAGGCTGCCGTGTGGGTCAGGGGAGACGAGGAGTGGCTCAGACCAGGTGAAAGCTGTACAAGCTAAGAAGTGGTCAGGTCAGGCCATGTTCCAGCAGGCTAGTAATGGAGCAGGCGTAGTGTGGAAGGGGTCAGGTGTTGGGCCTGAGCAGCCAGAAGAGCTGCCCATTGACAACTGGGGACACCGAGGAGCACTAGGACTTGGGAGGTAGCAGTATCGAGCATTCGATCTTGGCTTTGTGAAAGTGGAAGTACCCAGTAGATACACGGTAGGTCTGCCGATGGGGGGTTGTGACCCCAGGGAGAATGGTGTCTCAGAAGCCAAGTGAAGAAGGGCCTTGGGAGGAGGGCGCTATCAGTGATGGCAAGTACGGTGAGGGCACAGGTGTGGGGACTGTGTTGGCACGGAGGCCACAGTGACACATCCACTGTCTGCATGGAGTGGTGGGAGCTGCAGCCTGGTGTGGGTGTGCTCGAGAGAGCTAGGGGGGAAGGAGAGGAGGAATGAGCAGAGGTGGCACCTTGGAGTCTGTGTGCCTGTAGCAGGGGCAGTGAAATGGGGTATTTGGAGGAGGACGTGGATCAGAGGAGATGGTGGCATTTTGTGATAGGAGATGCCACAACATCTTTGCTGAAGAACCTGAAGCAGTCCAGAAAGAAAGACCAGGGAGCAGGGCAGGGCTGCAAAGCTGTGTCCCGGAAGGATCACCTATGAAGCCGTGGACAGGCCATCATCCATCATCCAGGACATGCTTAAAATGCAGGCACAACAATTAATTCCCCTCTAGTGCCGGCAGAATGGCTTTCCCAGCACTGAGTGAGACACGGGTTCAGCTGAGGTGGTTCTGCCCCCTGTGGTCTGTCTTACTGTGGCCTTAGTTCACTTTCCAGAGCATGCCTGTGTTCACAAGGACACACTAGGCTCCACACTTAATGACCGTAAACCCCAAGTTGGAGGCTTCCCTGTCCTGGTGTGTACGCAGGGCATGTGCAGGAAGACAGCTGGATCTGGATCAGCGAGGCAACCGGCTAGAGGAGGTGACCCCTAACCCTGAGCTGCTCACTCCCCAGCACGGTCCGGTGCATGGAGTTTGCAGATGTGCTGGGGAAAGCAGCATGCAAGGAGTGAAGAAGACACTGAGACGTGGCAGCAAGTACTCAGTTCTCGTCCCAGAACCGCACTCCTGTCTCTCCGCAAGACTGATCTAGACACTCTGCCTTCTCTCCCACCATCGTCTCCATCACCCCAGCGCACAGTAGGTCTTCAGGCCATGTAAGACAATTCATTCTAAAGGAGACACTCCGTGACGTTCCTGCCAGTCTCTCCAAACCAACGCTTGGGTTCCTGCATGAGGATTCACTGAACACCTGCTCAGGCTGGAATGAGCACCCATGGATGCACCCAAGGGTGGGGCTGCTGCCTGGTCCCCCCACACACACTCTCTCCAGTTGGTTCATTTGTTCTCCATCCCATCGCTCAGAGGGGAACCTCACCACAGGACCTGGGTAACTGCCCAAGTTCTGGTAGGAGAAGGGAGGAAAAGCCAGGCTGAGGTCAAGAAGACCCCACTGAATGGGATTCCTAAAGCTCCCCCAGCTACAGGGTCACGGACGCCCTCGAGGGGCAGCACTATTGTGTGGACATGTGTGGGTTTGCATTTTCCTAGACAAATAGTCCAAAGCTTTCATTCAATCATCAAAATGCTCTGAGGCTCCAAAAGGTTAGTAGCCAATATCTTAAAGGACAGGGTGGCCTTGGGTGGGAGGAGAGGTGAGGGCAAGAGGATTAGAGTTAAGGGAAGAACAGTTTCGAAAAAGGCAAGGAAGGGAGGGCTTTTCTTGGTTTCAGGTCAGAACCTCCATCAAGGGGCTGGGCAGGTGAAGTGGTGGCAGGTTCCGGAGGCCCTTGATGAAGGACAGGAGCTGGGACTCCCAGGAGGCTGCCAGAGGACCCTGTGCGGGGTACGGAGGTGAGGGTCTGGGGGCAGAGGCAGGAACCGTAGGAGTGGACACACAGACGTGTGTTCTCGAAATGCCAAGCCCGTGCCAGTCTGCCTCCAAGGTATAACCCAGGAGAGCTCTTTCCCACAACTGAATTTGGATCACCCAGCCTGGCACGGGGCACACTTCATCCCCAGCTGGGGTCTGTGCCAGGGTGGGGGGCTGCCGGCACATGTAGGTAGGCTTCTCCCACATCTGACCTCATGCTGCTGGGGCTGCCTTGAAGGGTGTAGGTGTGGCCCTGAAGCTTTATCCCTCAAAGGGCTACCAGCACAAACATCATCCCTGTGTAATTTCTATAGACGCAACAGCTAAAGTGCAAAGTAATCCAACAGTGAAATGTTTTGCTTTCTTTATTCCAAGGCCTCAGGGAACCTGTCAAATCCCCTTGGCCCCAAACACTAGGGCGCAGAGATGGAAAGAAAGAGGAGTTCTGACAGCCTCAGCTCCCTCACCAGCAATGCCAGCCCTGACAGGACGTGCATCCTTGGGCGTGTCTGCCACCTGCTCAGGCTCAGCCCATCTGTAAAAGGAGCGGGGGCAGGCCAGGCAGTGTTCCCGCTCCCGTACTGGGGTCTGGCCATCCACAGTTGGCTCCACACCCCTGTGGCCCCTCATGCTGCAGTAATGCCCCCAAGCTGGGCCTGGCCTCCCTGTGCCCATCACCATCCTCCTACCTCAACAGTTGGCACCGTGGCTGTGCTCTGGGAGCCTCTCTCCCCATGTTGCCTCTAAAGTGTCGCAACTGATTCTCCAAATGCAAGTTGTGGCTCCGTCTAAGTCCTTCAATAAATATGTACTGACTTCCGCACCAGGGGCTCTGGAATCAGACCTGTGTTCAGATCAGGACCTGGGAGTGCACACGCGGCCCCAGGTGCTCCTCCTCATTGATAACGACCTAACCGGCATCACGTGGGGACTGAGCAGCCCTTCCATGCAAGGTGCTCAACACACAGTTTCTATCATTAAGGTCCCCGCTCCTGAGGTCACTCACTGGAGGGAGACAACAGATCGGTCTCAGGCTCAGCCCTCTGCCCACAAGAGCTCCCCGCCTGGCTCCTCCTAAGAACACCTTCTTCAAGGCCCAAGCCAACGGAATGTCACATCCTTTGGGAATCATCCCTGTTCTCCTGAGGGAATTGCTGTCTTGTGCGTCCCACAGACCTGTGGCTACAGCACTGATCATATGCTCTCTTGCGTCCTCGTCTGCATGTCTGTGCCCAGCACATGACTGGGAGCCCCTGGAGTGCAGCCCTGGCACAGGGCCCGGCTGGCAGTTGCTGGACCATGCCCCCTGGACCGTGCCCCCTGCTATGCCTGCTGAGGACGCCAACGAGGACCCTGACAATGACAAGGCCACGTGTCAGCTACCACATGGCTCCAGGTGCTTTACACATCATCTGATTTAGTGGAGACCTGGCGAGGCAGGAATTACTACTTCTTATATAACAAATAAGGCATCCTCTGAGAGGCGTAGGGACTAGCCCACATCACACAGCTAGACAGGGTACAGCACAGCTAGACAGGGTACAGCACAGGGTACAGCACAGACTTGGTGGAGCCAAGTCTGTGCGCCTCCAAAGCCTTGCTTTTCCCACTCTGCCTGTGCTTTCTGAGGTGAGCTGAGTTCATCAACACAGGTAGAAAATGCAAACTGCTACCAGAGAAGGAGGATCCGTTTCTTCTGACACCAACAGGATGGCTGTCCCACAGGGCATCCCATCCTCACGAGGGCAGCATCCCATCCTCACTAGGGCTCCGTCCCAGACAAAGTGGGAGGGAGTGAAAGGCCTCCAATGCCGGGTGAGACAGATCCAGGAGGAACATGCTGGCAGGTGCACGTGGGGGTGGAAGCGGGAGGGAGAGAAGATTCCAGATGGAGGGAACAGATGAACCAAGGTGCAGAGGTAGAGGCTTGGGCTTGAGCTGCACCAAGTAGCCCCTCTGGCCGGGCCCAGATTCTGCACAGAGATGTGGAAATAACAAGCAGGACAAGCACTTCATCAAAGAAGAAACGCAAGCCACTGATGAGCACGTGGCAAGGCGCCAGGCCTCTCCAGTAATCAAAGAATGCAGGCTGAGAGACTGTAGCACCATTCTTTCTGGCCTAGTAGACTGGCATAGATTTTTAAGGAAAATAAAAGCTATTGCTGGCAAGAGTCAAGGGAAATGGATATTTTCATACATGGCTGATTAGAGTCTAAAAGCTGTCATATTTATGGAGGGCAACTTCACAAGTAGCAAACAGCCTTGAAAAATATACAGACCCTTTGACTCAGGGTCTATTCACACTGTTAATATGGGCAGATTTATAATGTAACATTATTAATATGGCCAGATTTATAATATGGGCAGTATTGTAACACTGAGAAACTAAAAACTCCCTATAGTCCAAAAATATGGGGGGATGGGCTAAATACTTTCTGGAACATTTGCATAAAGGAATACTATGTAGCCATTAAAAATCATAATTTACATGTAGATTTGGTATGGAACATATTAAGTAAAAGTATAGTTTTACATATTAAGGAAAAGCATAGAAGAAATACATAAAGGAGGCAGTCATTTACTCAGCATTGTGGATCTGGTGCCTCCCAGGTGCTGGACCCTGGAGCTACAGCAGTGAATATGACAGCTGTGTCCCTAGCTCCTGCAGTTCCCTGGGCAGTCAGGGAACTGGGGGCACAGGGCAGGCAGGTTTTGCCACCCACCAATGGTGGGCCAGGCCCTGCAGGCCACACTGACTGCGCTGGCTTGGAAGACCCTAGCCATATTTTCAGTGATGTCTAATTTTGAATAAAGTATGTACATGGAAAAACATCTAGAAAGCTGCATACCTATCTGTTAATGGTCAACATCTCTGGATGGTGGGATTTCTGGTAATAGTCCATTTCTTCTTTTTGTTCACCTCCAATTGTTAGTTTTCTACAATGAGCATGACTTCCATTTTCATTTTAATTCATCAACAGGGGTTATCTAAACACAGAGCTCATAGCTCACTTTTATTCTAATCTTTGTACAGCTATATTAAATGTCTACTAACATATGTGACACCTAGTGTTAGGGGCTGAATCATGACTCCAAAAATTCCCATGTTGAAGCCCTAAAGCCCAGTATAATACCTCAGGGTGGGAATGTATTTAGAGACAGGGCCTTCAAAGACATACAAAGTAAAATGAGGCCCAAGATGGGCCCAGTCCTCTCTGACTGGTGTCATTATAAGAGGAGATTAAAACAGACACACACAGAGGGAAGACACAGGAAGAAGGCGGCTGTCTACAGGCCAAGGAGCGAGGCCTCAGAAGAAACCAGTGCTGCCGACATCTTGACCTTGAATTTCTATGAATTTCGAGACTCCACAACTGTCAGAAATAACTTTTTGTTGTCTAAGCCACCCAGTCTGTAGTGCTTTGTTAGAAAAACTACTACAGTAGCCCTGTTATCCTCGGGGGCAGGTTCCAAGACCCCCAGTGGACGGCTGAAACCTCAGATAGTACTGAACCCTATATACACTGTTTTTTCCTCGACATACATACCTGTAATAAAGCTTAACTTATGCATTAGGCATAGTGAGAGACTTACAATATTAACTAATAACACAAAAGAACAATTAAGTAAAATAAGAGTGACTGAATGGCAGCACTACAACACAGCAGCTGATCTGATGGCAGACACCTCCTAGGTGGCTCAGGGTGGGGAGTGTGTACAGCGTGGATTCACCGGACAAAGGGGGATGCAGGGCGTGACGGGCAAGATGTCACCATGCTACTCTGAGCGCTGCACAATTTAAAACCTATGAATTGTTTATTTCTGGAATTTTCCATTTCACATTTTCAATCTGTGGTTGAACAAGGGTCACTGAAACCAACGAAAGCAAAACTGAGGATAAGGGAGGACTGCTGCACTTCCAGATACTTTTAGAAAGAAGCAAATGCAAACACAGAATACAAACAAAAATAAAGTGAAGAATAAAAACAAGATTGAATAGTAACGATCCAAAGGCTTAAAATAAACAGTAACCTAGATCTTATAGGTCAGAGAAAATGAGTGGAAGAACTAATATTCACTAAATTTTAGGTAGAGCATGAATTACTTTTATATTGATTTGTACAAATTGTTTAAAACATGCTTTAAAAAAAGAAGACATACATAAAGGAAGTGGTCATTTACTCAGCATCTAGGATCTGGTGCCTCCCAAGAGCTGGACCCTGGAGCCACAGCAGTGAATATGACACTTGTGACCCCAGCTCCTGCAACTCCCCGGGGAAGGCAGGGAACTAGGGGCACGGGACAGGCAGGTTTTGCCACCCGCCAGTGGTGGGCCAGGCCCTGTGGGCCACACTGACTGCGCTGGCCTGGAAGACCCTAGCCACCCTGGGCAGACTCCAGCGAAAGCCCTATCCTGAGTGCTGGTCTCCCATCTGCACTGTCGGTCTCTTCAGGACCCTTCATTTCCTAAGGCACCCACAGCGCTGCCAGCCCTTTACTCCTGGCAGCCTGGCTCAGAGGGCAGCGGTGACAATGGAGCCCAGACACTCCCGACCTTGTGTGCTGGGCTGGGACCTCCACCTGAAGAAGCCCTGGCTCCCGGAAGCCGGTCCTCACCATGGCTCCCCGCATTTTGAGACTCATGTTTCTTTCCATGTTTTGCTCCTTTGCAGAGCGGGGAAGGCTTTGGTGTCTGAGGCTTTAGGGATTCACAATGCGAGTGTCATCTTAGTGAAGTTCTCCAGGCACAGGTTCACAAAGGTTCCACAGGGAGCTGCTTTGGCCAGATGGGCCTGGGTCCCCACGGGGCCCCATCATTCTCCAGCTCTGTGACATTGTGAAACTGCGCAAACAGTGCCTCAGCTGAGAGCTCCCAGTGGAGAGCTCAGCCAGCGTCTGGCACTCTAGGAGGGAGGAAACCACGGCAGATGCTCTTTTCCTGAGGCCACAGAGCTGGGGGACATCACTAATGAGAAACAGTAAGAAATTCAATGACTTAAAAATGGAAAAGGAGAGGCCTCACAGAGATGGACTGAGCCCTTAGCGTGGTGAGGAAAACAAGTTCAACAACCTGGGCCCCAGCAGGCAGAAGGAAAATTCCAGAAGACAGCAGTGCAGGAAGGCAGCTGAGGACAGGCCCACCGCCAGAGACCTTTAACAAAGGCTAGCCCTGCTCGGGCCTGGCGGGCGTAGGGAGCAGTCACCACGCCTCTCCTGATGCATCTGGGCTTCTGGGACCCTCCCGCAGGAGTCCCTGGACAAGTGGAGAAGAGGGTTGGGTAGAGGAACTGGTCTAGAAAGTGTACCCCCAGGGATGCCAACACGCTGGAGACAATGAACTTGCTGCGTGGTCAGCCCTTGAGCATGCCTCTGCCTGCTTGGGAGCTGAAAAGGGGAGCTCAGATCCTTTGTGCACCTGCAGGGCAGGGAACGCCTCCTTCCCAGCCACCTCCAGTCCTGGTGCTAGACTGGCTCCCAGAAAACTCTAGGGCCCCAAATTCATCTCTTTTGAAACTTAATGCATCATCTATCTGCCACATTTGCTCCTTCTGCGAAGTCCCATCTCAGAGAACGGTGCTGCCCAGCACTCTCAGAAGAAACCTGGCATCAGCCCTGGTGCCTCCTGTCACTCATTTCTAGCCAATCATGAAGCCCTGCCCAAGACACCAGATCCCATGTGTAGAAACACAGTGAATGCCTGTTGAAGCCAGGGGTCCATGTGAACCCAGTGTCTGGGCACTACTCATCCACGCCTCTGGAGCCTGAAACCCTGGCCAGCTCTTCTGAAATAGGGGCTTTGGGGTAGGTTTTGAAATAAAAACCATGCAGGAGAGAAAGCTGAGCTCTGGCCAGGTCACGGAAGAGGAGGACAGTGCAGCCGGGAGGACCATTGCTGATCATCTGAAGTGACTTTCACAGAGGGGAGTGGCAGCAGACCCCACACGAGTGGTAGACAGCGCAGACCCCAGAGCCGCCAGGCTGGGCTGACCCAAACCTGCTCCTGCAGCTCTCCTGGCCAGGCCAGGCACCCTCGGCCTTTCGGGTCAGGTGTGTCTCTAGGACACAACACAGGAGCCTGACTCAGTGCCCACAGCCCTCCTGGTTTGCTGAGAGAGGGAACAGGGAGAAGTCTCCGCCCAGCATGGATCTGGGTGGCTAGGTTTGTTGAGAAGGGAGATGTCTGAGCTCACAGTGACAGCCCCTTTAATGGAGACTTAATTATGCTGCGGCCTGGTGTGGAGGATGGATGGGGCACTGGCTACCACATGCTGCTGAGGGCTATCTATCTAGCCCGCCAACCTCTGAGGCCTACAGATAACCTGCTTCTGACATCACCTGGGATCCACATGGAAGGTGATCATTAATCCAAATGGCCCATATGTGTGCACATGTGCTTACACACATTAATGTGCTCCAGGTGAACCCACTGATGTGCAGCTCTGTGCCTGTGGCCCTACAGGCCCATGCAGGGCGGAGGGAGAGGCCCAGACTGAGTGCCCTACCGCTGCCTGGTGCCACACAGAGGTCATTTCATATCACCTCATGGGAAGCCAGTCAGGGGAGAGTATTATCCCATTTTACAGATGCGGAGATGGGGGCTGGGGCCTCGTCAGGGACTCACAGTCCCCAAACCCCTTCACTCTAACCATCGCCATGGCCATCATCCCAGCCCACGCTCCTGGGATTCTGAGAAGTCCCACACTCTGCCTGTGAGCTCCCCAGGCGTCTGCCTTCAGGGTACACATGGCCACCCCCACTGCCTTGCCTGGAGTCGGCTACACATAAAATTCCCAGGGCCACAGCTGAACCCAAACACAGAGCTCATGGCTAACTTTTATTCTAATCTTTGTACAGCTATATTGAATGTCTACTAACATATGTGACACCTAGTGTTAGGGGCTGAATCGTGATTCCAAAAATTCCCATGTTGAAGCCCTAAAGCCCAGTACAATACCTTAGACGTACAAAGTAAAATGAGGCCCAAGATGGGCCCAATCCTCTCTGACTGGTGTCATTATAAGAGGAGATTAAAACAGACACACACAGAGGGAAGACACAGGAAGAAGGCGGCCGTCTACAGGCCAAGGAGCGAGGCCTCAGAAGAAACCAGTGCTGCCAACATTTGCAAAGTGAATCCCTGCAGAGCAGCTTCATGAAGCTGATGAGGCTGGAGGCTGAGGTCACTATGTTCTTTTCCAGCCTAAAGCCCCAATGAGGCACCCCTCTAGGAGGCCCACAGTTTGTGCCCTGGGCCACCTCGCAGTGGCTGTGGGTCCCGTGGCAGGACCATGCCTCTGAGGGAGCACTGGCTGCCTCGGGAGTCACGTAGCTGCACCTACCCAGCAGGCAGGGCTGTGTGGGGTTAATCACCCAGCACGATGCCTGGTGCGCCCAGGTCTCTGCCTCTGTCCCTCCTCGTGCCGATGGCTCTAACAGGTTTCAACGAAAATCCAAAGTGAATGCTACAGAGTATTTAGCACCAATGGGATCACTAAAATGAACACAAACGAAGACAAAGTTCCCAATGGCTGCCAGAGGCCCCGGCTACATTCCTGGAGTTTGTCCTGAATGTCCCCCTGGGAGCAGGCAGTGTAGCAGACGGCACTGGGTGGGAATCAGCGGCCTGAACAGGCGACTGCCCCAAAGGGAAATGGGGGCAATGATGGGGTGAGTCCTCTCCGGTGGACGGACCTCAGAGGTCGTTGGGGCAGCTGGGTCGCTAGGCTGAGCTGGACAGTGACAGCTGTTTCCTGCTCACCACACCATCCCTCCCACGCTCCACGCCAGCCTGTGCCCTCCCCACAGCCCCCACCCTCGCTCCCAGGCATCTGCCACCTGCCTCAAAGTCCCTCACCACCTGCTCATTCCAGCCGGCAGCAAAACCACCCAGCAGCCACCTCTGTAGTCCTCTGTGCGTGCGGAACCTTTGCCTGAAACTGACCAACCAATCAACCAATCATGCATTCATTCATCCAGCGACTGTCAATTCAGCTCTTCCTATGTGCCAGGCACCCTTCTAGAAAGAAAATGAAAATGTCTAAAAATAAATAACATAGGAAGACAAAGTGCCTGTCTTCATGGAGCGCATGTTTAGTGGAGAAGTCAGAACACATCCGAACATCATCTCCCACGTGGCACAGCGGTCGACCCTACGAAGGAAAGCCAGGGCGGCTGCAGGGGAGAGAGGAGCACGGTGCTGAGCTGGACCAGGAGCCGGGGGAAGGCCGGAGCTGCAGGCTGCTGAGAGCGCAGTGGGAGGGAGACAAGCTCCCCAGGCCACATGGACGCAGGCAAAGGCCACTGGGGCGGCAAGAAGGAGGAGGCCCCGAGAAGCTCCCACAACTGCCCTGAGTGAGACAGAAGTCGGCATGGGCTGAGCACAGGGTCACAGATGGATTTATGGATCACAGGCCACTCGGGCTGCCCTGTGAGAAGAGGCTGTGGGTGGTGACACCGAGTGGGGACAGGTGGAAGGCTCTGGAAGGGGCTCAGGAGAAACCGGAGGATGGAGGCTGGGACTGGGGGTGTGGTGGGCTGGCCAGCCTCCGGAAGGGCTGGGTATGCGTGTGTCTGCACGGGTGCGTGCGAGTGTGTGCCTGTGTGTGAGTGCATGTGTGCACACCCTGGGGCAGTTTTATCTCCTCCCCCAACACAACCTCATCCCCATGAGCTTCACTGTCCACTCACAAGCGTCACTGCCGGGAGAGACCCCCTTCCCGCTGACCGCCAGCAACAGCAGCTGCACTGCGTCTTCCCTCCGTGGCCCACCTGCCTTAGCGCAGTGCGGTGTTTCCTCGGCCTCCCCAGGACCAGAAGCAGCACATGGCCAGGAGCAGGTGCTCGATAACATTTCCCGGAGGAACGAGAGCATCTCCTGGCAAGGCTGAGCTGAGTCTTATTATCATTAATTATTGAAACTGTCATTTCCTGATGAGGACAGGAAGACTTGGCAAGGGAGCAGAATCTCTCCAGTGGACAGGTGAGGGGCAGGGCTAGGAACCAACCTTGCTCTTCTGGCCCAGCCCTAATCCCTGTCGATGTCACACACTTTTGGGAGTGCCCGGGTGGGGGACACAGAACACACAGCATCAACAGCAAAGTCTGCAAGTCCCAGGAACAAGAACCTGAGAGGAACACCCGGATGGTATCATGCTGCCTCATGCGATGCTTAACCAGATAGTGGGGCACAGGCTGCCATTAAGGGGTCCAAAGGGGTTCAGGTCCCCAAGAATGTCTAAGGGCCAGAGTGGGCCCAGGAAGCATCTTTGGGGCTGTCCAGGGCTGTGGGGCACCTAGCCCTGACCTGGGTGGGACTCTGGGGAACCCCAGGCCTCTGCACAGACCCACACCCACCCAGGGGCTCACAGGGCCATGTCCGCAACAGGTGGGAGGACCTCAGCCCCTTCCCGCCTGCCAGTCCGGAAGCTCTGAGGGGCTGACTCCCAGTCACAGGGTGAGCTCTCTTTGCTTGCTTCTCTAATAAAAGCAAACTAGATGAGAATATTGGTCTCTGGAGACTGAGCCAAACCCTGATTATTCATTCCCTTTGTGTCTTCCATTCCTGTAAACATTTTCCCTTTGCACAGGCTGATAAATTTGCTTTTCCCAGAAATGCTTAAGAAAAGGCCTTTGGCCTGGGCTGGGCCCAGAGCGTGTTGTTCTCAGCTAGAAATCACTGACTGCTTTTCTGGGGCACTGGGAAGTCGAGGCGCCGAGGCCACTTCGCCAGGGGAGGGGTGTGGGCTGACTGGGGGCATGGCGGCAGCCCAGGGCTGAGTCCCGAGGACATCTGAGCCCAGCCTGGTTTCCCCCATAGATATGGCCTGGCCTCACCAAGTGTGAGCCCAGAGCCCAGGCTGTGAGTCTGGCAGGCTGGGGCCACACCGACATCCCCCTAGCTGGCCACTTCCCTCTTTTCGTGTTGCTCCACAAGGTGAAGCCCAAATTCTGGAGCCTTCGGAGGCCTGCCTGACCATGGTCAAGATGAAGTGCTTGGCTCTCTGTGGCCATCTGTCCTTCCTGCCCAGTACCTGGGCCTCAAAGTGCCCTGTGCCTGGAAATGCCCCCGTCCATTTCCACAGATGAGAGTCAACTCTGCCTTCAGGGCACACCCAAGGCAGGTCCACTCCAGAGTGTGTCTCTGGGCCATGCATCTGACAAGCAAGGCAGCCCCTGGGTCAGCCTCCCAGATTCTGTTGCTTCTGGCTCTGAGCTGTCTTCCTCCTCTCACCAGGCACTTTCAGAGGTCTTCAGCAATAGCCACCAGCCCTGACCAACCTCCTTCCTGAGGACTAGAGGACAAGGCTGGACTCTGCCAGGACCATGTGCTAGTCATGGGGGCTTGGGACCCAGCCTCAGTCTCTGGGCTCCCCGACAGGGTTCCTTCCATTCTGCAGGCCTCCTGCACAGGGACGCCAGGCTGCAGCCTCCCAGTCAGATGACTCAGCGCACAGATGAACTCAGCCACACCAGGCAAAGCCAACAGGCCCAAACAGGGGACGTCAGCTGCTATGTGACGTCATCTCACTCGTCACAACACAGTATTGATCGGTTTGTCCTCCGTGACCCAAAGAGAGGGCACAACAAATTGGGAAGGATGGGGTGGCACCAGGGTGAAGACACATGCTCATCACCCAGGGGTTAGCATCGCTTGTTTACACAGGTGATGCATCTCAACTCATTCGGCAAACAGGAGCTTCGTTACAAAATCGATTGCCTAATTAGGAAGGCACAGCTGACCACCCAGGCCTCATTCGCAGCTGTGTTCTGAACCTGGACTCTGCCACATGGCTCGGAGCCTCTGGAGCTTTGGTCCCATCATCTGCCTGTGTGCACGTGTGTGTCTGTGTGTGTGTGTGCACGCACACACAGAAAGGCACATGTGTGCTGGCTTCAAGAGCTTGGTGTAGGACAGGCTCCCCAGCTAACAAAAGGAATGATAAATCTTACCTGGGAAACAAGTGCATAAAAAGTTCCTCAGGGAAAACAAAAATGATTCTGAGGCAATAAAAGCCAAAGTCCATTGTGCCTGTGAATTACTATAAAATGACAACATGGTCACTTTCGCCTAAACCACCAATTGATGACGTGGGGGCTGTGTCTTGCACCCTCTGTAGCTCCTGTGTGCCAGTTCCCAGCTTGCCTGTAACCCCTGCAGAGTCATTCTTGAACTGGCCCCAAACACTGAGGTTCCAGCCACATCAGGCCCTTCCACTCTTCACACACACCACCAAGGTCCTTCATTTTCCATGGCCTCCTGCTCTGATCATCTGTCAAGAGTCGGTTCAACTGCCACCTTCTCCAGGAAGTGTTTTCTCTACCACGTGGTCAAAATTAAACACAGTCCCCTTTTCTATGGATTTCCATTTCAGCATTTATCAGAAAGTACTTCTGCACCACCACCTACCTTGGTTAGACCACATGCTCCTTAGGGACAGGGCCGAGCAGGGTCTGACAGATGCTGGGTGCTTAGTAAATGTTTGCTGAATGAAAGATAGAGAGCTTCATTTTTCTAAAGTTTACCCATGAGAGTTGTTAAAACTCCTTAGGTCTGGCTCCAAATAAGCCCCAGGGGGAACAGAGCATGCCTGTTTATTCACTGTGTTATCCCCTAATGCAAGAGCTAAATGTGCTACCTAATGCTTTGTAGGGCATTGTAGAGGTGAGGCCTTGTAGAGGCGAGGTCAACATTTCCTGAATGAGCAAATGAATGAAGGAAAGATTTCCTCCTTGACAATAAAGAATTCTAGATCGTGTATTCATCCTGGCCATGAGACTTCTTACATAATGTGTATGTTGGTGAAACAAAATCTTATCAAAACATTCAGAATGAAAGAGGCTTCTGCTTCCAGTCAAGATGGAGTAACAAGGATAGATTTACTCTCCTCCTGGAACAACCAACATAAAACAATAAAACAGACAAAATACATGAAACAATGGTTTCCAAGACACTGGCCATTAGGGAACAAAGAAAAGAGAGAGAAAAGACACAAATGAAGTGAGCCCTAGAATCATCCCAGCTCATTGTGACAGCACAGGGAGTAGGGACTTCAGGGGCACCCCTAAAGACTGTGAGTTGAAGAGCTGGAACTGAGAGTCTGGAAGGTGAATGCAGCTAGAGTTTACAGGACAGAATACTGGAGAGGAGACAGGAGAGCTGCAGCTGACCGGGAAGGAAGGGAGAGAGAGAGAAAAAAAAACCTATAGAGATCGGTGGGGGGTTCCCTTATGGATTCAGCAAGACACTGAAAGTACCTAAGGCTAAGGGCAAGAAACACTTGAGAAGTTACAGGAAAATGTGCCTGATGCTCACACAGAGTGAGGAATAGTGCCTGTTCCCATCAGTCAAACACACACACACACTCATCAGAATTCATAAGGCATTAGGTAGCACATTTAGCTCTTGCATTAGTAGTGGGGAATAATTAGTCCTAGACTAAACACTGCTCTGTTCCTGCCTAAAAAAAAATCTTAAAAGCAAAACCCAAAAGGATATAACTGTTTCTGAGTAATTTAACTGTATCTTAGCATCTCAAACATATTTATAGCCAGCACCCAACAAGACAAAATTTATAATGTCTGGCACCCAATGAAAGATTACCAGGCATGCAAAGAAACAGAAAAATATGACTCACAATGAGGAGTAAAAACAACCAATCAAAACAGGCCCAGAACTGACATAAATGTTAGAATTAGCAGTGAGGACATTAAAACAGTTATCATAACTGTATTCTATTTGTTCAAAATTTTAATGACATAGAAGATACAAAAATGATCCAGACTGAACTTATGTCAATGAAATATATAACATCTCAGATAAAAACAAAAAGGATGGAGTTAACAGATTAGACTTTGCAGAATTAAAAATAGTGAATTTGAAGACATAGCTATACAAACTATCCAAAATGAAACACACAGACAAAAAAAATTTATTAAAAGAAAACACTGGTAAGCTCTGAGACAATTTCAAGTTGCTGAACACAGCTGTAACTGGAGACCTCTGAAGGAAAAGAGAGTGGAGGGAGACAGGAAAAATAATTTAAAAAATAATGGTCAAAATTTTCCCAAAATCCATAAAAACTATAAACTTAAAGATCCAAGAAGCTACACAAATCCAAAGCACAAGACACATAATGTAAACTACACCAAGACACACTATATTGTAAAATGTTTTTGCCATTACTTTTAATTTGCCATTAAAAGTAATGGCAAAAACTGCAACTACTTTTGCACCAACCTAATAAGTACTGCTCAAAACCAGTGACAAGAATATCAAAATTAGACAGAAAAGAGAGACATGTTGTATACAGAGGAATGAAGATAAGAATGATAGCCAATTTCATATCATAAACAATGTAAGAGAAGTGACAGGGGACAGCATCTTTAAGCGTGGGGTGGGTAGGGCAGAGAACTGTTAACCTAGAATTCTGAACCCAGCAAAAAACCAACTCTTTCAAAAACTGAGGTGAAACAAAGAATTTTTCAGAAATACAAAAGCAGAAGGCATTCAGCAGCAGCAGACTCGCATTATCAGAACTGTTAAAACAAAGTCTTTTAAGCATAAAGAAAATAGCACCATATGGAAACACGGATTAATAAAAAGAAATGAAGGCACAGGAAATGGTAACTACACGAGTAAATACGTAAGATTTTCTTCTTGAAATCTCTTTACAATAATAATAATGTCCTGTGGTGCTTATAACGTATGCACAAATAAAACGTATGACAACAATAGTATTAAAGCCCATAGGGAGGACTGCAACTATATTATAATAAGGTTCTTATAGTATACACGAAGATGTATAATGTCACTTCATGACAGACTGTAAGTCAAAGATGTATCATCTAAACCTCAAATGCAACCACTAAGATAATAAAAGAGTTATAGCTAATAAGCCAACAAACGAGATCAACTATCTTTGTTCATAGATGACATGGTTGTCTATTAGAAAATCTAAAAGAATTGACAAAAAAAAAAACCTCCTGGAATGAAGAGCAATAATTAGAAGGATGCAGGATACAACGTTAATATACAAAAGTCAATCACTTTCCTATATACCAGCAATGAACAAGTGAAATTTGAAAGTAAAAACATAATATCACTAGCATCCCCAAAATGAAATACTGTGCTATAAATCTAACAATGTACAAGATCTACACGAGGAAAACTATAAAACTCTGATGAGAGAAATCAAATAAGAACTAAATAAATGAAGAAATATTCTATGTTCATGGGTAGAAAGACTCAATATTGTCAAGATGTCAGTTCTTCTTAAGTTGATCTATAGATTTAATGCAATACCAACCATAATCCAACTGTGGACATTGAAAAACTGATTCTAAAGTTTATATGGAGAGGTGAAAGATCCAGAATAACTAACACAATATTGAAGGAGAAGAACAAAGTCATAGCACTGACACTACCCTACTTTAAGCCTTGCTATAAAGCTATGGTAATGAAGACAATGTGGTATTGGTGAAAGAAATAGATCAATAGACCAGAACAGAAACAAACAGATCACGGGAACAGAACAGAGAGTTCAGAAATACACTCATGTCTGTATCATAAACTCTGACAAAGGAAGAAAGGTACTAAAATAGAGAAAATATAGCCTTTTAAACAAATGGTGCTGGAAGAACTGGACATCCACATACAAAGAAATTAATCTAGACATAGACTTTATGCCCTTCACAAAAAATTAGCTCAAAATGGATTGCAAACCTAGATGCAAAATGCAAAACTATAAAGCTCCTAGAAGATGACACAGGAGGAAATCTAGATAACCTTGGGTATGGCAATGCCATTTTACATACAACACCAAAGGTAGAATCAATGAAAGAAAGAACTGGTAAGCTGGACTTCATTACAATTTAAAGCTTCTGCTCTGTTAAAGACACCACCAAGAGAATGAGAAGACAAGCCGTAACAAATATCTTCAAAGATTTATTTGGCAAAAGACTGTTATCCAAAATATACAAAGAACTCCAAAATCCCAATGATAAGAAAACAAACAATCTGATTTAAAAATGGGCCAAAGAGCTGAACAGACATCTCAACAAATAAGAGGGGAAAAAAAGGCAAATAAACATATAAAAAGATGCTAAACATCATATGTCAATAGGAAATTGTAAATTAAAATAATGATGAGATAGCACTACATGCTTATTAGAATGGTCAAAATCTAAAACACTGACAATACCAAATGCTGGCAAGGCTGTGCAGCAACAGGAACTCAGTCATTGCTGATGGGAAAGCAAAGTGGTACAGCCACTTTGGAAGAGAGTTTGTTGATTTATGACAAAACTGAAATACTCTTACTAGTATAATCTAGCAATCACACTTCTCGCTATTTACCCAAATGAGTTGAAAATTTATGTCTACACAAAAACCTACATGTGGGTGTTTATAGAAGTTTTATTCATAATTGCCGAAACTTAGTAGCAACCAAGCAACCTTCAGTAGGTGAATGGATAAACTGTACATATAGACAATGAAATAGTAGCACCAAAAAGAAATGAGCTATCAAGCCATGAAAAAATATGAAGGAAACATAAATGTGTATTACTAAGTAAATGAAGCCAGTATGAAAAAGCTACACACTGTATAATTCCAACTATATGACATTCTAGAAAAGGCAAAACAATAGTGGTTAGGGAACAAAGAAGGATAAACAGGCAGAGCATAGAGGACATTTAGGGCAATACACCTATTCTGTATGATACTCTAATAGTGGATACATGTCATTAGACATTTATTCAAACGCAGAGAATGTACAATGCCAAGAGTGAACTCTCGTGAAAACTATGAACTTTGGTTGATATTGATGTGTTAATGTAGGCTCATTGATTATAACAAATGTACCACTCTAGTGTGGGATGTTGAGAGTTTGAAAGGCTGTGTATGTTTGTGTGTGTGTGCCTGTGTGTGTGGTGGGAGGGAGGGGTACATGGGAACTCTGTATTTTCTACTCGATTTTGCTGTGAATCTAAAACTGCTCTAGAAATAGTGTATAAAAATAATGGAATCATAAAAGTACTCAGTGAATCCAAAATAAGTCAGGAAAAGAGAAAAATAGAACAAAGAACAGTTGGGGAAGGCAGAAAACAAACAGAAGATGATATACTTAAACCTAAGTATATTAATAATCACATTAAATGTAAATGAACTAAATGCAGATACACCCAATAAAAGGCAGAGATTTTCAGGATAAAGAAAAGCAAGCACTTACAAAAAATGTACTTTAAGTGTAAAAAAATAAATAGGTTAAATTTTAAAGTATGGAAAAAGGGGCCAGGTGTGGTTGCTCATGCCTGAAATCCCAGTACTTTGGGAGGCCGAGGCAGGCAGATCACTTGAGGTCAGGAGTTTGAGACTAGCCTGGCCAACATGGTGAAACCCTGCCTCTACTAAAAATATAAAAATTAGCCAGGCGTGGTGGCATGCACCTGTAGTCCCAGCTACTCAGGAGGTTAAGGTAGGAGAATCACTTGAACCCAGGAAGTGGAGGTTGCAGTGAGCAGAGATTGTGCCACTGCACTCTAGCCTGGCCACAGGGGCCCCGCCCCCAGAAAAAGTGTGGAAAAAGGTATATCATGTTAATACAAATGTAAAGTAAGTTACATTGGCTATATTAACATCATAGCAATTGATATTATAAAGTTATAAATGCCATTTCATAAGTATAAAGGGGTCAATTCCTCAAAAAATACATAAGAATCCTAAATTGCATACCTAGTAACAGAGCTCCAAAATTCGTTAAGTAAAATCTAATGGAGCTGATTGGTAACAGACAAACCTACTATGGTAGGTGAGCAACTGAATATCTTGTTTCAATGATTGACACCAGCAAACAGAAAATCAGCCAGGGCATAAAAGACTGAAATGACATTGTCAGACAACTTGTTCTAATCAATATTTACAGAACATCCTGCTTGAAAATAGTAGAATATAAATTATATCAAGTGAACATTGAGTATGTATCAATATAGACCATATTCTTGACTAGAAGTTTAAAAGGATTCAAGTCATACAATGGATGTTCCCTGACAACAATGAAATTAAATTAGCAATCAGTAACAGAAAAATACATGGAAAATTCCCAAATCTTTAGAAACTGAACAACACACTTCCAAATAACCCTCAGGTCAAAGAAGAAATTGAGAAATTAAGAATTATTTCGAACTGAATAAAAATGAAAGTATAACATATCAAAATCTGCGAGCCATCACTAAAGCAATGCTTACAAGGAAATTCATAGCACCAATCACCTATTAGAAAAAAACTCAAATTTATAATTTCGTCTTCCACTTTATAAATCAGGAATAGAAGAACAAACTAAATGCAAAGAAAGAAAAGAAAAGGATGGACAGCAAAATGGAAATCAATGAAATAACAAACAGAAAATCAATAGGAAAAAATCAATGAAACCAAAAGCTGGTTCTTTGAGAAGCTCAACAGAATCTATAAATCTCTAGCCAAACTGATCAGGAAAGGAAGGAAGACAGAAATTATCAATATCACGATAAAAGAGATGACATCACTGTAGGTTCTCTAAATATTGAAAAGAAAATAAGGAAGTATTCTGAAAAGCTTCATTTCATTTGACAACATAGATAAAATGGATAATTTCATTGAAAGACACATACTACCAAAGTTCACTGAAGAAGAAACAGCTAACCAGAATATTCTTTAATATACCTATAAAAGAAGTTGAATTCATAGTCAACATCCACAAAGAAACTCCAGATCCCGATTATTTTACTAGCAGATTCTACCAAACATTGACAAACTCTTCCAGAAAATCAGAGGGAATATTTTCCAACTTATCCTCTGAGTCCAGCATTATCCTGATGCCAAACCAAGACAGGAATGTTACAAGAAAACTACAAATATCCCTTATAAACATAGATTAAAACATTCTTACAAGGTTTTTTAGGATATTGAATCCAACATATATGAAAAAATAATATCATTACCAACTGAAGATTATCTTAGGAATGCAAGGTTGGTTTAGCATTTGAAAATCAATCAATGTAATTCACCATATTAACAAATAAAAAAAGAGAAACCATATGATCATCTTAATGGTTGCAGAAAAAGTGTGTGACACAACACAACGTTCATTCCTGATTAAAAATGTAAAAACTCTCAGCAAGCCAGGACAGGAGAAAGATGCCTCCACTTGATCAAGGCCATCTCTGAAAATCCACAGACATCATACTTAAGGGTAAAAGACTCCATGCCTTCCCCTTCAGATCAGAAAATGTCTTATTCTCAGCATTTCTATTCAACACTGCACTGGAAGTACTAGGCAAAGAAAAAAATAAAATCATTAGTTTGGAAAAGAATTAAAATTGTCTTTATCCTCAGATGACATGATTGACTTTGTAGGAAATTCAGTAGAATCTTTAAAAACAGCCACTAGAATAAGTAGGTTTAGTAAGGTTTTAGGTTATAAGATCAACATATAGGCCCAGCACAGTGGCTCACGCCTATAATCCCAGAACTTTGGGAGGCCAAGGCGGGTGGATCACCTGAGGTCAGGAGTTCGAGACCAGCCTGGCCAACATGGCGAAACCCTGTCTCTACTAAAAATACAAAAATTAGCCGGGTATGGTGGCGGGCACCTGTAATCCCGGCCACTCAGGAGGCTGAGGCAGGAGAATGGCCTGAATCCGGAAGGCGGAGGTTGCAGTGAGCGGAGATCGCGCCGTTGCACTCCAGCCTGGGCAACGGGGAGAGACTCCATCTCAAAAAAATAAATAAATAAATAAAAGATTGACATATACATATATAAATCAACTGCATTTCTATATAGTAACAATAAGCAATTGGAAATTAAAACTTAAAAAATACTATTTACGATAGCATAAAGAATATGAAATACTTAGGGCTGAATCTGACAGAAGGCGTGTGAGACTGGTATGTGGAAATCCACAAAATATTTACAGAAATTAAATATTCTTTCAGGAGAAAACTCCTGAAAGTACATGTGGGAGAAACTCTTTGTGATTTTGAGTTAGGCCAAGATTTCTTAGATACGACACCAAAAGCACATGCCTTAAAAGAAAAACTTGGCCTGGCAGGGTGGCTCACACCTATAATCCCAGCACTTTGGGTGGCCAAAGCAAGTGGATCGCATGAGGCCAGGAGTTCGAGACTAGCCTGGCCAACATGGTGAAACCTCATCTCTACTAAAAAAAAAAAACACACATACACACACACACAAAATTAGCTGGGTGGGGTGGCACCCAGAAATTATAGACGGCTCAAAAAAATGAAGAGATATACCTTGATCCTAGTTAGGAAAACTCAATACAAAGATGTCAGTTCTCCCCAGATTGATCTACATATTCAACATCATTCCAATTAAAATTCCAGCAGGCTTTAAAAAAAATAGAAAGTGGCAAACTGATGAGAAGATTCATATGGAAATACAAAAGACCTAGAATGGCCAAAATATTATCTGACTTCAGGAGTTTTCGCACAACGGCAATAATTAAGACTGCGTGGTATTAGTTTCAAGACAGACAAGCAGATCAATAAAACAGAATAAATAGTCCAGAAATAGATCTGCACATATACGAACAAATGATGTTTGACAAATATGCAAAAGCAATTCAGTCAAGAAAAGATCGTCTTTTCAACAAATGAGGCTGGAACAACTGAATACACACTCGCTAAAATGAACTTCAGTCCCTACTTTGTATTCTGTAAAAAATTAACTCAAAATGAATCAGAGACCCAAATGTAGAATCTAATACTATAAAACTCCTGAAAGAACATGTGGGAGAAACTCTTTGTGATTTTGAGTTAGGCCAAGATTTCTTAGATATGACACCAAAAGCACATGCCTTAAAAGAAAAACTTGGCCTGGCAGGGTGGCTCACACCTGTAATCCCAGCACTTCGGGTGGCCAAAGCAAGCGGATCCCATGAGGCCAGGAGTTCGAGACTAGCCTGGCCAACGTGGTGAAACCTCATCTCTACTAAAAAAAAACACACACACACACACACACACAAAATTAGCTGGGTGGGGTGGCAGGCGCCTGCAGTATCAGCTACTCGGGAGGCTGAGGCACGTGAATCGCTTGAGCCCGTGAGGTGGAGGTTGCAGTGAGCTGAGATTACACCACTGCACTCCAGCCTAGGCAACACAGCAAGACTCCATCTAAAAAAAAAGAAGAAAAAAAAAGGAAAACCTTGATAAACTAGACTTAAACAGTCCTGCTCTCAAAAGACACTATTAAGAGAATGAAAAGACAAGTTACAGATCAGGAATATGTACTTGGAAATCATCGATTTTATAAAGGACTTATATACACAATATATGAAGCACTCTCAAATGTTACTAATAAGAAAATAACTCAAGGCCAGGTGCGGTGGCTCACACCTGTAATCCCAGCACTTTTGGAGGCTGAGGTGGCAGATCACCTGAGGTCAGGAGTTCGAGACCAGCCTGGCCAACATGGTGAAATCCCATCTCTACTAAAAATACAAAAATTAGCTGGGTGTGGTGGTGGGCGCCTGTAATTCCAGCTACTCTGGAGGCTGAGGTGGGAGAATCCCTTGAACCCGGGAGGCAGAGGTTGCAGTGAACCGAGATCGCGCCACTGCACTCCAGCCTGGGTGACAGAGCGAGACTCTGTCTCAAACAAACAAACAAATAAACCCAGTAAAATAACAGGCAAAAGATTTGATAGACGCCTTCCTAAGGAAGACAATATAGATGGCAGGTAAGCATATAAGGTACCTAACACTGTGAGTCAGTAGGGAGATGCAAATCAAAACCACAGCGAGACGCGAATTCACTAATCCGTTAGAGGGCCTAGGGTGAAAATGACCGACCACATCAAGTGCGGTGGGGAGGTGGAGGAACTGGAACTCTCATGCACTGCCAGTGGGCATGTAAAATGGCACAACCACTTTGTAAAAACGGTTTGGACGTTTCCTAAAAAAAAAAATACAACTACCACCTGACCTAGCAATTCTACTCCTAGGCAGTTACTCCAAATAAATGAAAGCACACGTCCACACAAAGCCTTTTACACAAATGGTCTTAGCTGTTTTACATTTGTAATAAGCCACAAACTGGAAGCAAGCCAAGTATCTATCAAGTGAGTGGATCAGAACTATTATGGTATATGCATACAGTGGAATACTACTCAGCCGAACAAAAGAGCTACCAGGACATGTGAAAACATACCTGAATCACACTGCATGAACAAAGTCAGTTAAAAAAACAGTATAGGAATCCATTTATTTAAAACTCTAGAAAGTGCAACCTCACCTACAGTGACAGAAAACGGGTCAGTGATCAGAGGGGAAGGTGTCAGGGAGGGTCAGAAAGGAGCAGGCGGGAGCTTGGGAGAGGTGAACGCACTCCGTCCGATCTTGGTGGTGGTGACGGTTTTATGGGTGTGTATGCTTCAGAACACATCAAATGATACACGTTAAATATGTTTCATTTATTGTGTGTCAGTAAGACTACAACAAAGCTGTTAAAAAAATTTCAGAGACTGAGTCAGTCATGGCACACCAACAATCACTTTTATTACTACCAGCACCCAATAAGTCCTTGCCTTTTTTATGAAAACACAGCGAGCTGACAGGCATGAGTGAGTGTGGCCACCTAGCACAGTCACAGCCTGGGGGAATGGCCAGTCACTGCTTGATTTGAATTTGAGGAGGAAAAATCTTGTTCAGAGGCAACTGAGCTGCTTTATGACTCTTGCAGCCTGAGCGGGGAGCGGGGAGCAGGGAGCGGGGAGGGGGGAGGGGGGAGGGGAGGGGGCAGATGTGGCTGGACCCGCTGTACAGTCATGACTCTTTCATCCTCACTGCAGCCTTGGGAGCAGCAGTTGCTGTCGCCACCCTTTAAGGATGAGGACCTGGGGTTCAGAGAGGTGACACCTTCCCTAAAATCTCCCTGCCAGGCAGGGGCAGAGCCAAGGGAAGGTGGGAACTGGGCCTGCCTGGCTCTGTCCTCTCTTCTGCCCCGACCCTGCAGACGCTTTCAAAGCCTAATATGGAAAAGGGCCTCACTGAAAGCTTAAATGTAAATGAACCAAGCTAAGGACGCTGATATACACAGAATTTCTTTCTATATTGTTATTAGGTTAATAGTTAAAAACTGGCGACTATTAACTTTCACTTTAAATTTATTGTTCAAGCTAACACCACTGTTTTTCAACGTCCCTGTCCAGGGTCGGTGCTACCTGCCAATGAGCACCTGGGTGTGTTTCTGTCTAGAGACCACTGGGTGCTCACCAGACCCCACAGGAAGACGGCTCCCAGGGGTGTGGCTTTGAGAGATTTTGATTTTATCGCCTGGCCTCCAGGTGTGTTCTGGGTGAAAATCTTGATTGGGTCTGTCTTCCAGGGCTACTGTCAGGA
The DNA here is from genome assembly GCF_028885625.2 of Pongo pygmaeus. Taxonomy (NCBI): domain Eukaryota; kingdom Metazoa; phylum Chordata; class Mammalia; order Primates; family Hominidae; genus Pongo; species Pongo pygmaeus. The sequence continues at coordinate 152,675,574 of NC_072380.2, forward strand.
CCAAATCGGGTGGGGGCATGGAAGGGCTTTGCAAGGCACGGGGTTGTGGGAAGTGAGACTAGGAACCCCACTGCGGGCATCTGACCCTGTGGCGTCCTCTACCACTGCCAACCATGGTACTACAAAGGGCACAGACTCAGAACTAGGAACCCGAATTCCAACCAGGCTTCAGCCCAGAACCCGCTTCCCCTCTGCACTGGTTTCTGCTGGGGGCGATGAAGACAACACCCTGAGTCCCACAGGACTGCCTCCCAGATCAAAGACCCACATGCCTCTCTTGGCGCCTGGCAGGGCAGCCCCTCCTTTGGCCCAGGACCCTGCCGAGCTTCAGGTCCAGGGTGGCTAATGCACGTGTCAGTGTGTGTTGGAGGAGGGGAAGGGTGGTGGATTAATTTTAAAATTTAACTTGCTTTCCTTTTTCCCACAGGGAAAAGGAGTGGGAACAGGTTTCTAAAAATAGCCTGGCCTGTCAAAACTGTTAACTATCAGGCAGGGCAAGGATGGCGGCTGCTGGGGAGGGAGAGCAGGAGCCGCGGAGGATCCCAGCCTGGCCCTTCCTGGTGCCGGCACCCCCCAGGCACAGCCAGCCAGCGGGCGGCCCACGGTCCTGAGGCATGGCAGCTGCTTGGGCAGTGCCAGCAGACCCTGGCATGGAGGTCCATGGCCACTCCACGACAGCCCGTGAAGAATGGTACCCACCCCCGCCCCCGTGTGAGACGCTGGCCCTGGGCACACGCTTTGTTCTCCCACCTCCCTCCTGACGGCCACGCAGAGTCGAGTTACCATCACGCCTGCCTTCGTGGGCGCAGGCTGAGCACAAGGCCCACAGCCCTCCCTCGACACAAAGTCAACTCACCGTGACCCACAAATCACACAACACCCTGGGCCAGCTGCCTTCACAAGAGGCGTGGTGGGGGGCTTTCAGAAACGAAACAAGATATTGGGGGCCAGCACAGGGGCCCTGTTGCCAACCTTCTGCAGGTCAGACCAAACAGTTTTAAAAGAAAAGCCCACGTGGGGAGCGTTTTGTTTTGAAAAAGCCAAAAACAAAACACTGAATTCTTTCTGAGAAACATTCTATCCATGAAGATGCAAACAAATTATGGGAGGCTAAGAATACGGTACAGCTAAAATCAGCATGCATGCTCATCTAAACATCATAAATTATCCAAAATGCACCAGAAATGTCAAGTCTGGAGCTCTTGTGTGGGAAAGTGCTCCATTCACTTTGGCACTTGCTCACACTCATCTGCTGCAGCCCACGGCCTGCCCCGGAAGCACAGCCCGCCCGGCGGGCGGCAGACCCATGTCTGCCTTGGAAGCACACAGCCAGATGTCTAGGGTCCCAGTCCTGCACCAAGCTCTGGCGCTGCCTTGAGGGGAGCTGTGTGGTTGGGTTGTGAGATGGAAACTGAGGATTCCATGGTCTTCCCTGCCCACTCCGCAGGCCTGCTGGGAGCCACAGGGATGTGGCCCAAGGGTGTGCACGCTGCCCCTTGGTGTGCGGCTGTGTTTGGTTATCACAGCGGCCTGGCCTGACCCAACTTCACGTGCCTGTTTGGATGCGGCCTCATCACCCCCCAGGATATTTACATTTCAGACCTACTGAACGACACTTTAACACAGGAAGGGGCAAGTGCCTCTTTGAGAGCTTCCTATAGGCCCAGCATTTTTGAGCATCTGCTCATGTAACCTGGCACCCAACCTGTGTGGTCAACAGTGCTGGGGGGACACCCAGACCTCCCTCTTCCGACCGTCCACACGCTCCTGGCTCTTTGCTCCTGAGTGCCCTGTGCTGGGATGAAGGGTAAGTACACCTGTGACCCCGGAAGTCTGTGTGGGTCCCAGGGGAAGGCCAGGTGGGATGGAGGTGGTTAGGAAAACCAAGAGAATCATGTGATCGAGGGAGGACTGAATGGCGGTCTTACTGAGCACAGACCTCGACTCCAGGACCAGTACATCCCTTTTGTAGACCAGCCTCAGTGGAGCGTTTGAAGGCGGTGCTCTGATGAAGGCGGGCCCTACCAGCAGCCTTCTCAGGCTCCCATCCCTGCGCGTCCCTCCCGACCCAGGGGAAGGACATTTGGTGTGGATCATCCTTCTCAGTAATGGGGTTATTCGGGGCCTGGCCGGGCTGGGGAACATGACGCCGCGTCGCTGCTGAGCGGGAACAGCAGGTGTCTGTCAATGCATCTGCGGAAAATGCTCGCAGCACAATCTCTACATCAGGACACACACACGGGCAAGGACACTGGGAAATTGAATCTTATTACTAATTAATGGCTTTAATGCCTATGATTAGGCCTCAAAAACAGCCTATTTTCTGAAAGATAAGTTTAGCCCTGTTTGAACAGGAACTCAAGTGCTCTGCTGCCGCTGACGCAGAGAGCTCAGCTCCACTAATCACATTCAGAAGTTCCGAGCCCACCACCTAGAGTTTCAGACACTGTGCGCTGAGAATGAAAGAGACCAGGGAGCGCTTTGTTCTTCAGCAAGAGGTGCCATGGTAGGGGCACGGACAAGCGTGGGGTATGGGGTTCAGAGACCAGAGCCGGTGCTCACAGGGGAAGGCAGGCCTCCATCTCTGCCCTGAGAGGCAGGCTCCGGGCACTGCCCGCAATCCAAGGGGTTGGGGTTCTCACCAGGGGTGGTCCTGCCCCCAGGGAGACACTTGTCGAAGCCTGGAGACATTGCTGGTTGTCACATCTGGGGGAGTGGGTGCTACCGGCATTCAGTGGGTAGAGAGCATGGATGCTGCTGCATGTCTGACAATGCACAGGACAGCCCCACAGCACAGGATGATGGGCCCCAAATGTCCGTCTGTCCAGGTGGAGAGTGGTTATGGTTGGATGTTTGTCTCCACCAAATCTCATGGTGAAATCCAATCCCCAGCGTTGGAGGTGGGGCCTGGTGGAAGGTGACTCGATGTAGGGGTGGATTTCTCATAAACGGTTAGCACCAGCGCCTTGGTGCTGTCCTTGTGATAGTGAGTGATTTCTCGCGAGGTCTGATTGTTTAGGAGAGTGTGGCACTTCCTCCTCCTTCTCCATTGCTCCCGCTCTACCTTCTGCCATGAGTCAAAGCTCCCTGAGGCCTCCCCAGAAGCCAACAGGATACTGCCATGCTTCCTGGACAGCCTGCAGAACCACCAGCCAATTCACCCTCCTTTCTTTATAAACCACCCAGCCTCAGGTATTCCTTGATAGCAATGAAGGAAGGCACGGGGCTCCCAGGGGAGTGCACAAGCCACGCTGGTGACAACAGGGTCGCAGATCTTCAGGGACAGTCCCTGTCACGCTGCCAGCTGGCCAGCTTTGGGCAACTGCGGCAGCCCACGCACACTCGCACTCTCACACGCAGGCACACACACAGGCACCCGTCTGCCCTGCACAGACACACACACACAGGCACCCGTCTCCCCTGCACAGACACACACACACAGGCACCCATCTGCCCTGCACAGACACACACACACAGGCACCCATCTGCCCTGCACAGACACACACACACTCACACAGGCACCCATCTCCCCTGCACAGACACACACACACAGGCACCCGTCTGCCCTGCATAGACACACACACACAGGCACCCATCTCCCCTGCACAGACACACACACACTCACACAGGCACCCATCTCCCCTGCACAGACACACACACACTCACACAGGCGCTTGTCTCCCCTGCACACACTCACACAGGTACCTGTCTCCCCTGCAGACTCACACACACACTCACACAAGTGTGTCTCCTGTGCACAGACTCACAGGTACCCGTCTCCCGTGCACAGACTCACACAAGCACCCGTCTCCCCTGCACAGACTCACACACACACTCACACAGGCGCTTGTCTCTCCTGTACTCACTCACACAGGCGCCCGTCTCCCCTGCACTGCTTTGCCCATAAGGCCAGGCGCTGGGCTCTGGCGCCCCTTCTAGCCTGGATGTTGTATAGATTGGTGCTACAGTCAAGGCAGGGCAGCATGGTGGTCACAAGCACAGCTCAGGGGCAGCCCTGGCTCTGTCCTCGCCCAGCTGGGTGGTTGCTGGCACATTAGAACCCCAGTTGCCTAACACAAAGGGACAGGGACAGTGCACAGGCCACTCTGCATGGGATGCGGCTCCGCAACCCAGGACCCGGCACTGCCGTCACCCCTCTGCAGCACGCATGGGGTGGGGGTGTGGAAGGAGCCCCTTGACAAGGATTCCACCATCACTGCGTGGCCAGGCTCCCAGGAGCTACTTGTCCATACCCCAGCTTTCAGCACACGTCACCTCCCACAGGGAGCCCTCCCTGATTTCCCCCAAATAAAACAGGCTCCTGCCCGCCACCTGCTGCCTATCCTTTTTTTCTGTCCCCATCAACATTCGCCCTGTGCTAGACTCCAGGCTTGTGCTGGTACAGAGGCTCCAGAGGTAGACAGCACAGTCCCCCGTTCCTGTCTGCTGGGGAGACAGACACTCAGACAGCAGGCTTAGTCTCACTCGAGGTCCTGAGATGGGGGGTGGCCAGGAGAGTAGGGGGACCTCTCCGTCTCAGGAGAGCTTCTGGAGGACATGCCTAAGTGGCATGCTGCGGATGGAAAGAATTATCCAGATGGCAGCAGGCAGGAAAGTCCTAGAGGCAGAGAGAACAGTGTGAGCAGAGGCCAAAGAGCAGTCTGTGTGTGCTGCAAGTGTGTGTGCGTGTGTGCGTGTGCGCATGGGCCTGGCTGCGCGTGGGCCTGGCATGGTATGCTGTGGGGCGCTTATGTACACAGATGCACTTGGGAGACAAATGCCCTGCTGTTCCCACTGAACGAAGCAGCAACTTGGTGGCAGACACCTGGATGTGGGGCTGGTGGGGTGGGCCAGGGCCAGGCTGGGAAGCCAGGGCCACCAGCCTAGGAGCCCTGCTTCCCCGTGTCTGAAAACTCCAACCCAGCGCCTGAAGACCAGTCCTGAGTGTCTGCACTGCACAAGGAAGGAAGCAGGAGCTCTGGGGCTGCAGGCCTGGGACCCCCATAGTGCATTGCAGAGCTGGACCCACGGCCAGCGAGGGATGGGCTCAGCCTGCACCCCACCTGGGGCAATCGTGCTGCTATCTAGTCAGACTTTACATCCTATTCATGCAGGGACGAGAACCAACAGCAGTTGGAAAAAACATCATTCACAGGGAAGCAAGAGGAATACAGGGGCTCCATGGGCCATCCTCTGTCAAGGGACGGAGCTGGCAGGTGGCAGGGACAGTTCCATAGAGCAGTTCCTGGCATCTTGGAGCCCACAGGACTAGCTTGCCACCTGGACAGAGTGATCCGCTGGGTCTGGCGTTGCACTGAGATGCACACCCAGCCAGGGGTCCAAGGTGGCCCAGCTGCCAGGGAGGAACGCTGTGCTCACATCCAGCCTCTGCCACTTACTAAGCTGTATGCACTGGGCAAGCTGCTTCATCTCTTGGAGCCTGCGTTTCTTCTTGGAGTCGCTGTCAGGACTAAACCAGGGGACTCGGCTGCCCCCTTGTCTGCAGCCTTCTCTTCCAGGACCCCTCTGTCCCAACCAGACTCCTTTCCCTGTGTGTTCCACCCATGCAAAGCACCCACCCCGGCTGTGCCCACACCAGCTCATGGGTGTGCCCTGCACTACTTGGTGCCAGTCTTTGCAGGAGACTGCAGGTCTGTCACCCATCAGGGGACTCCTATTCAGCCCACAGGGCTCCACCCCAGCAGCATTTCTTCAAGGAAACCTTCTCCAGCCTTCACAGGCTCCTGCCCGCCGCCTGCCGCCTGGCCCCTGGGAGCCCACTGTGCCTTGTGCTGACCTGGGGCCTGAACTGTTACTGACAGTCACCTGTTTGTGCCACCGTGGACCGAGAGTGCCGAAGACTGGATAGAGACTTAGTCATCTCTGCACCCTAGTGCAGAGCTCAGGAGCCTCAGCTGAAGGAGACACAGCTTCCCTGAGGGCTGAAGTTGCTGGGGGTGGCCTGGGGTCAGAGGCTGTGGCTGTTTAGAGAGGTGGTACGGTACACCGTGGGTGGTATACAAGTCAGCCCAGATCCACACGGAGTCCCAGATCCACATCCGGCTTGAGCAGCTCCAGACAGTGGAAAAAGGGCAGTTCACTCGCTAACCTGAGTCGGAATGAAGGAGGGGGTGATATATGGAATAAAATGGAAAGTCTCTCCCAGGACTGCAGGGCCCTGTGCCCTCCTCTCCTGTCATCCCTACGCCCTTGAGCTCCCAGCTCCACCCCACTGGCCACAGCACCTCCCGACACGGCCCCTGCATGCTTGGGGCTTCAGCCACAGGCTCCTCCCCGTCACCCCTGCAGGTCTCTTGGGAGAGGCCTCCCCTGCTGACCCCCTTCCTGCCCCACTACTCCTGTCCCCCACCCTGCTCTGCTGTTCTTCGTGGCTCTGAGCACCGCTGGGCAGACCCCACCCATGCGGCTCACGCCTGCCCCGTGCCACCTGCCCCAGGAGCTCCCAAGAGCAGAGGCCTGGCTCCCACTGTGGTCCCAGCACCAGGAATCCTGCCTGGTTCTGTGACCTTGGTGGTCCCCTAACGATGTGCCGTGGGGTCAGACAGGGCCTCCTCTCCTCCTCAGAAGCTGCCCGCACTTGTCCTCTAGCTGAACCTCGGGCACTCGCCTGCAGACATCTCAAATTACCACCCCATCTCAGGCTGTTTCCAGACATTGCTGTCCCTAGACAGGTGTGCCAGAAAAAGGGAACTCCAAGGCCAAGTGGAGGCATTCTCGCTTACCAAAGGGGACCGGTTTCGTTAGGCAGGGACTCCTGGGGGCCTCAGTGGAACTGAGGTGCTGGCATTTCCACAACAGACGCTGGGCACACTTCAGGGACACACTTAGGGAAAGCCAGGTGTGAACCCTGCCCAGCAACTTTGTGCTCCCCCAGGGCAAGGCCATAACCTGGCTGTCCTCTTGGCTCCTGTTCGTGGCACTCCCCCTCCAGGAGCACTGCTGGGGACCCAGTGCTTCTGCCTGGGAGTTCTTGGTGCCTGAGGCTATGCCGGTCCTTGCCATCCTCAGAGGGGCTGGCGAGGACGAGTGCTCAGCAAAGACAGCAATCCAACCATACAACCCAGCCTGTGGGAGTCGCCTACCATTCTGCACAAGCAGCAGTGGATGGCCCAGAAGTCATTGGACTTTTAAGGCCATTCACGTGGCAGAGGCTGTGCTATCTTGAGTCACCTGACATCAGGTCCATGGCCCAACACAGATCCAGCTCCTTTCCTAAACCTGGGGTGAGGAGAACGCGGGGAATAAAAAGACAAGAACCAGCATTTATTAAGCACTTACTACATGCCAGATATTTCTCATCCCTTAGCTTGCTTAGGCCTCTCAACTCCCAAGAAAAAATAACTTATCAGGGTCTTGAAGGGAGACCAAAGACAATGGGCAGGCACAAAAACTGATTTCACCACCAGCCCAGGTCCCCCATGGGCCCTGCTGGGGAAGGCCCGGGGGCCCAGGTGTCCTGGCTCCAGCACAGAGCCTGTTCTTCTCTGCAAGGTTTGCATCGTGCCCATGGCCCCATTTATCAGACAATTACGGTGAGAGGAAGGGCACTGCCGAGAAGTCAGGAGAGCCAGGCAGCCATCCCGTGTTTGCAGTTAATTCCCCATGGGCCCTTCGGGAAGAGGCCACACTTCTACTGGACACAGAGATCTCAAAACACTGCCTATGAGATGAGTCGGACCAGATGATCCCCAGGGACCCTGCCACCACTTGCAGCCTGTGTTTGTGTGATTCAAACACAGCTTTTCCCCTGAGCCACACATGGCTTAATTGCTAGGCAATGCAGCTGATAGGATCTGTAATCAAAGCTGGGCAGGGAGGGGGTGGGGGCGGCAGGGAGAAGTGAAGTCATCAGTAAGCGGACACTTTGATGAGTACTTACAGTCATCATTTGGCATCTGAAAGCATCCTTTTCAATTATCTGAAAGATAATCCGCAAACTAACCTGAAACCCACAGTACACAATTAAAGTGTTGGGAAACAATCTGATGTCATGATGCTCTCCTGAGCCAGTGAGCGTGAGGGGTGGGAGGCGGACCTCTGGGACAGAAAATCAGCTGCGCACAAGCCAATTACCACCCTGAGATGGATCCTCAAAATGGCACAGGGAGGGAACTGGATCCCAGTGCGTGAATGCACAGGGTCATTAGCCCATGGTGAACGCTCACTGAACAAACACAACACGGGAGAAGGCGGCCAAACTCAAATTGCTGTCTTTAAGAATCTCGCACCCTTGGTAAGAGCATGAAATGGGTTTGGTAGAGGAAGAGGAGGAGGAGGAGGAGGAAGAGGAGGAGGAGGAAGAGGAGGAGGAGGAAGAGGAGGAGGGGGAGGAGGAGGAGGAGGAAGAGGAAGAGGAGGAGGAGGAAGAGGAGGAGGAGGAAGAGGAAGAAGAGGAGGAGGAGGAAGAGGAGGAGGAGGAGGAGGAGGAAGAGGAGGAGGAGGAGGAGGAGGAGGATGAGGAAGAGGAGGAGGAGGAGGAAGAGGAGGAGGAGGAGGAGGAGGAAGAGGAGGAGGAGGAGGAGGAAGAGGAGGAGGAGGAAGAGGAGGAGGAGGAGGAAGAAGAGGAGGAGGAGGAAGAGGAGGAGGAGGAGGAAGAGGAGGAGGAGGAGGAAGAGGAGGAGGAGGAGGAGGAGGAGGAGGAGGTGATGATTTTGCTCAAGAGGCTTCCCTTCGGTGCTGTTCACAAACATATTCATATAACTCAGTCCATTTAAGCAGAGCCCTGCTCTGCCCTATCTGAGGGCCTGGGCAGGTCACTCGGTGATACTGGGCTCACCAGCAAAGGGGGAGGAGCTGACCTCACTTTATCTGGTAGGTAGCTGGTTCCTGCCCAGAGACCCTGATCCAATGATGCATCAGACACCTCCCCATCCCCACCAGCCAGCAACCACTCCTTGAATGCATGTGTCTATGAATTTGTCAATTCTGGACATTTCAAATAAATGGAATCAAACACTATGTGGCCTTCTGTGCCTGGCGTTTTTCACTTAGCATAATGTCTTCATGGTTCATCCATGTTATAGCATGTGTCAGAACTTCATTCCTTTTCAGAGCTGAATAATATTCCATGTTATGGCTATGCCACATTTTGTTTTTCCATTCAGCAGCTGATGAGCATTTGTGTTATTTTCACTATTTGGTTATTATGAACAATGGTGCTATGAAGGTTTGTGTACAACTTTTTGTGTGAACATATATTCTCCTGGGTATATATCCAGAAGTAGAAGTTCTGGGTCATATGGTAACTTTATGTTTAACTTTGTGAGGAACTGCTAGACTGTCTTCCAAAGTGGCTGCACTATTACATTCCCACCAGCAGTGGGAGGCTTCCAGTTTCTCCACATCCTCAGCAACACTTGTTACTATCCGTCTTTTTTATTTTAGCCATCCTAGCTGGTGAGAAGCAGTTTCTCATTGTGGTTTTGATTTGCATTTCCCAAATGACTAATGAATAATGCTTGGCATCTTTTCGTGGCTGCTTGGCCATTTATATTTCTCTTTGAAAAAATTTCTATTCAAGTCTTTGCCCATTTTTAAATTGGGTTATTTGTCTTTTTTACTGTTGAGTCAAAAGAGGTCTTCGTATATTCTGGATACCAGTCCCTTATCAGATATATGGTTTGCAAATATTTTCTTCCATCTGGTGTGTTGTCTTTTCACTTTCTTGGTGGTGTTCTTAGAAACACACACGTTTTTAATTTTGATGAAGTCCAATTTATTTATTTTTTTGAGATGCAGCCTTGGTCTGTCGCCCAGGCTGGAGTGCAGTGGCGTGATCTCGGCTCACTGCGACTTCCGCCTCCCGGGTTCAAGCGATTCTCCTGCCTCAGCCTCCCGAAGAGCTGGGATTACAGGCGCCCGCCATCATGCCCTGCGAATTTTTGACTTTTTAGTAGAGACGGGGTTTTACCATGTTGGCCAGGCGAGTCTCAAACTCCTGACCTCAGGTGATTGGCCTACCTAAACCTCCCAAAGTGCTGGGATTACAGCCATGAGCCACAGCACCTGGCTATATTTATTTATTTTTTTTCTGCTTGTACTTCTTGTGCCCTACCTAGAAAACCACTGCCAAATCAAGGCCATGAAGAATTCTGTGTTTTCTCCTAAGAGTTTTATAGTTTTAGCTGTCATAGTTAGATATTTGATCAACTTCATTCTTTTGCATAAGGATCTCTGGTTATTCAAGCACCATTTGTTGAAAATCTGATTCCTTCTCTATCGAACTGTTTGGCAGCCTTGTTGAAAATCGCTTGGCCATAAATGCAAGGGTTGGTTTCTGGACACTCGATTTCAGTCTGTTGATCTGTACGTCCATCCTTATGCCAGCACCACATTGTCTTGATTATTGCAGCTTTGTAGTAACTTTTGAAATTGGGAAGTGTGAGTTGTCCAACTTCGTTCTTCTTTTTCAAGATTATTTTTGCTATTCTGAGTTCCTTGAATTTCCATATGAATTTTAGGATCAGCAGCTTGTCACTTTCTACCAAGAAGCCAGCTGGGATTTTGACAGAGATTGTGTTGAATCTGTGGATCAATTTGAGGAGTGTTGCCATCTTAACAAAATTAAGTCTTCCAATTCATGAACACAGGGTGTCTATTTATTTGGGTTTTTTAAAATGTCTTTAATTTCTTTTAACAATGTTTTGTAATTTTCAGTGTACATGCTATGCTCTTTTTATGTTAAATGTACTCTTTAGTATTTTATTCTTTTCTGCTGCTATTGTAGATGGAAGTTTCTTAATATCATGTTTGGATTATTCACTGCTGGTGTATATAAACACAATTGATTTTTGTATACCAATCTTCCATGGCAATAGAGACTTTTAAACAGAGCTGTGATTTAGAAATACTACTTTAGCACCCTAAAGAGAAGATTCTGGAGATACTGGAGACATTGAAATCAGAAGGGGGTTGATGTGTAACCCAGGATGAGAAGACGGGGACCTGAGCAATGGCTGGGATTGCTCTAGAGACTGCTTGCTTGTTTGGTTTATTCAAAGACAGGGGCAGCGGGGAGGTCTGGACAGGGTGTGGCCCAAGGTGTGGCTCTCTCAGGATCTGTGCTTTGAAAGAGGTCAGCCCGGTCAAGGGCATAAATACGCTCCCCTGGGGAAGAGCTGTTATGCCAGTGGTTCTCTTCTGAAGCTCAGGGTCCTGGCCAACACTTCCCTGAGTTTATCTGGGAACACATAACCAGATCTGAGAAATATTCTTGCATCAGTTCCTGCTATAACAAATTACCACAAACTTGGGGGCTTAAAACAACAGAAATGTATTCCCTTACAGTTCTGGAAGCCAGAAGTCTGAAATCAGAACCACCAGGCCGAGTCAAGGTGTCGGCGGGGCTGTACTTTTTCTGGCGGAGATTATGTTTCCTGTTTTCTCAAGCTTTTCGGGGCCACTGGAATTCCTTGGTTTGTAACCACATCACTCCAATCGTGGCCTCCTCCTCTTCCATGGGTAAAATCCCCCATGTGCCTCTTAGAAAAATGCATGTGATGATGGTGTTTAGAGCCTGGGATGGTTTGGATCTGTGTCCCCGCTCAAATCTCATGTTGAGTTGTAATCCCTAATGCTAGAGGGGGGTGCTGGTGGGAGGTGATAGGATCCTGGGGGTAGATCTTCCCTTTTGGTGCTGTTCTCATGATAGCAAGAAAACCTATCATTTTTTTTTTTTCTAATAGCAGTGAGAGAATGGACTAATACATAGCCCACCCACGTAATCCAGGATAATCCACCCATCTTGAATTCCTTGATCGCATCTGCAAAGATCCACCCCAACCTTTTTTGCACTATAAGGTAACATGCACACGATCCAGAGATGAGGACATGCATATCTTTTGGAGGGCCATTTTTCCACTGACCACACTGCTCCTTGTGCAGATGAGGATAACTCTGCAGACACATGGCATCCCCAAAACCACATCCATGGAGGGGCCAGCCCTTACCCTCCCTGAATCACCCACTGAAGACATCAGTCCACTGCTGGCTCCCATGAGGGTCTGCTTCCTCAGACTGTATTTGCTATCCAGTCTCACAGGGTTCCATCCAACCCTGTATCCCCAATTCCACATCAACCGCATGAAAATGCTGTGCCGTCTCCAACTGTCCACACTCAGTCCACGGGCAGGGAGCACGGAAGAGCTCCCACGAGCTCTTAGAGCAGTAGCAGGAAGAATGTCCTACCCTGGCCTGGCAGGGGAAGGAGCGGGGCCAGGCAGCCTTGGGAAAGGCCCTGCAGTCCCATGGGCTGGGGCTCGTCCCCCTTTTCAGAGCCCCACAATGTGCCGAGCATGGGGCCGCTGAGGCAAATACAACAGAACTGCTGTCCTCAAGGGCTTCTCAGGCCGACGGGGAAAGACAGGCAAGGAAACTAATCCCTATCCTCCAGAGGGGGAAGTGATGCGGGGCCCAAAGGGCAGCGGCTGAGACAGACATGGAGATGGACAAAGGGCAGGACTAGCTCCAGAGGCAGTCAGATTCCACAGACGCATGGAAGGCACAGCAAACAGATGCCACAAAACACCCACGCGTGCTAGCAGCTGGCCAGGTGCCAAAAGATGGAGAGGGCATTGTGCTGGACGGGCCAGACTGTGCTCCTGCTGCTGGGGCGCCTTTGGCTGAGGTCCCCAGCCCGCTGCACTGTGTGGTGCTGTGAGACCTGTCACTTGTGCCATGCTGACTACATATGTGGTAGCCACCTATGCCAGGGCAGGATTCTGTGGCTGGCCAAGGCCTGAGAAGCAGTCAGGCCCAAGAACTCAGCCAACAGGGCCAGGGAAGTGGGTGTCCAGAGCTGCCATCCTGGGAGCATGTGCCCCAGAGACCGAGTGAGACTGAGCTGTTGGAAGAGGACACACGTGTCCACACTAAGGGGTCAAGAGCAGGGTTTCTGGTGGGTCCGTGCAGAGGTAGGAAGACAATTAGGAAAGACCAGCTGCTTTCTGGGTCGCCTGTCCCAAAGCTGAGGGGCAGTGAGATTTGCAGCTCCCAGAAAGAGCAAGTGCCCCTCCCGGGAAGGAAGTGACAGCTGTTCCTGACGCGGCCACTACCACTGCCCCAGAAGGCAGGTTTTTAATCTGTGTGGAGACGGGACTCCAAGACATTCAGTCGCTGGCTTGAGGTCCCAGAGCTGGTCAATGGCAGGGCAGGGACTGGAGCCCAGGAGAGCTGTCTGAAACCACACTCTTCCCTCCCTCCAGTATCTTCCCTCTCTCCAGTATCTTCCCTCTCTCTGGTACCTTCCCTCCCTCCGGTACCTTCCCTCCCTCTGGTACCTTCCCTCCCTCTGGCACCTTCCCTCCATCCGGCACCTTCCCTCCCTCCGGTCGGTATCTTCCCTCCCTCCGGTACCTCCACTCCCTCCGGTATCTTCCCTCCCTCCGGTACCTTCCCTCCCTCCGGTATCTTCCCTCCCTCCGGTACCTTCCTTCCCTCAGGTCGGTACCTTCCCTCCCTCCAGTACCTTCACTCCTTCCCTCCGGTACCTTCCCTCCCTCTGGTATCTTCCCTCCCTCCAGTATCTTCCCTCCCTCCAGCAGCTGTCGGTTGATGGGATGGGTATCTCCACAGGGACAAGTGTGAGGTGCCAGAGGAATGAGGGTGGGGACAGACCACACAATGCCTTCCTCTTCCTGGGGAGACCCGGCTGGTGGCCTCCCTGCTTAGATGCATCCTCCTGAAAGTGACATAGTTCATGCCTCCCGCTCACATTGGGCCACACACCACAGCATCCCAGCCCGGACACCTCCTGAGCCAGGATGCTCACCAGGAGCAAAGCTGCAGGCATCAGGGCTTACAAGTGAGTGGTGCGTGGGTGTGGCAGGAATCTGGGGCCGGGGGAGCCCATGCCTATGGAGAGGGACACCTGGCCCCCAAGGAGGCATGGTGGCTGGAGCTCCTGCCCCGTCCCCCTTTCCTTGACTGTGTCCACTGTTATGTGAGTAAAGCAGAGGCAGGGAACATGCCAGGAGCTGTAACCTATAATGGGGTGCTGGGAAAGGGGGATGCAAAAGTGCGGGGTGGGGTACGGTTATCAAGCAGGATTCCTGTTCTAGCCAGGAGGCACTGTGACTTTTAGAGTTCTGGGTTTGAACCGCACACTTGCAGATGGGACCTGCCAGGAATCCGCACGAACTCCTGTGTCAGTTATGCTGTGTTACCTCCTTTCTTCCAATCTGTTCTTTATCCTGAAACCTCTCAAGTGCCAATTAGCTAATAAATGGGATTTGCGGAGCATGCAAACCCTGAAGCAGTGGTCTGCCTGTCAACAATCAGCGCCTCTCGGTAACCTCCTAATCCAGGACTGGGCCTGCAGAATACGCCAGGGAGTCTCTGAGGCCTGTGGACATGGTTCCTGGACCTCTCCTGGGGCTCCGGAAAATCTTCCCTACCCAGGTGCTCTTAGCAGAGCCCACTCAAGGTGCTGTGTCCCCCAGGAATTGGCTGGAGCTTGATTTTCTAGCTCTGGGCTTCTTCCTCTAGCCCATTCCTCTTCCCTCCTCTCCACTCCGTTGTCCCATGCAACCCAGTACAGAACGGCACGGGTCAGCTGAGCACGCCCTCTGTGCCAGCTGGGGAGCAAGCAGGGTGGAGAATCTGGCCCTGCACAAATGTACTTGGAGTGAAGACTGCCCACCTGATCATGGCGCAGGAGAGACCAGCGAGAAAATGAGGCCATGGGTTCCTGCTCACACCTCCGCTTTGCTGGCCCCACAGGGACTGGCTTTTCACAAGGGGTGGAGGGGAGACAAGGAGAGGAGCTGTGTTTGGGAGAAAAGGGTCCCTCAATGATCTGAGATCCTGGCTATGGGAGGGGTCCCTGCGGCAGTGGAGGAGAAGTGCAGTCAGAGGAGTGGGCTTCCCATCCTGGCTCCCAGCACCACCCGGTGAGGACTCAGGCATCCCTTGGCCCTCTGACTCAGTTCCTTCAACTTTGAAATGAGGTTGCTACTGTTCACAGGATCACTGTGAGGATGAAATATCATAGTGATTGCAAGCTTTCAAATCCTGTAAGGTGCTTATGTCAGTCCAGTAGTGCAAAGTTGAGTAATACTCTCTTTTACGGGCAAGAGATCAACTAGTATTCATTGCTGACGATGATGGGAATGCTTTCTATGTGGAACATTCTGTTTGGAAAAAGTGACTGTCAGTGCCTCTAGGCTCTGATTTGAGAATTGAAGCCTTGCAGTGTAGGCATTCGCGGGGTGTGGAATGTGAAGTGTGTGTGTCACGTGTGCATCCGTATGTGAAGGTGTGTGTGTGTGCTGTTGTGTGAGTGCGCTGTGTGCATGTTGTGTATGTCAGTGTGTGTTGTGTGCATGTGTATGTGAAGACGTGTGCTGTCGTGTGAGTGCATTGTGTGCGTGTTATGTATGTCGGTGCATGCTGTGTGTGCATCCATATGTGAATGTGTGTGTATGTGAAGGTGTGTGTCTGTGTGCCATCGTGTGAGTGTGCTGTGTGTGTGTTGTGTATGTCATTGTGTGTGCATCCATGTGTGAATGTGTATGTGAAGGTGTGTGTCTGTGTGCTGTTGAGTGTGTGTGTGTCACAGGCTCTCATCAGGCTCACAGCCTCTCAGGAAGGCAACATCTGTTGGAAACTCTAGAGCGGTGAGTCCTGCAGCCTGCCCTGCCCTCCAGCCCTGTGGGCAGAAATTTGACTCTGCCACTGCCTAGAAGAAGGGATACAGGTGCTCCTGCCTCTGACGAACCACACACAGTGCCAGGGGACACAGCCACCTCACGCGGGAGCCCACCCTCCAGACAGTGCAACTACAGGGAAGCCCCAGGCCCAGCACTGCTCTCTGTGCAGGCAGTCAGACCATAAGCCCACAGTTGGAGGGTGTGCACACACAGACCCCAAACACAGCTGGATGCCGACACCTCATGTCTCATGTTCTGCCTATCACTTGCACATATCAGCCCATCAACAAATGTTCACTTCCTTCCCAGTTTACTGGCAGAAGGTTTTCCAAAGAACTTCAAGCCCATTTTTCTCAAAGGCAATATGTGGCTGTTCCCCGGAGTCACTGGAAGGCAGGGCTATTTCTTGAGATGGATGCAGCACGCTGTCTAGTTTCTTTTCTCAGAATCTGCTGCTCCACTTTACCACTTCCCCAGGAGGACAGGGCTGTGGCTGGGATTTTTATTTCAGTCACTTTGGCAGCAGTCTGAAATAAATGACGTCCAAATGTGCCATTTGAACTTTCAATGGAGTTTACCATAGATGAAGAAAGATGGTCCCCAATCACCTTTCTCCAGTGAATCCCTCAAGTCTGAAAACAACACAACAACCACTACTCTCACAGCACCACTACCACTATCCATCGCCGCCACCACCCGCCACCACCGCCAAGCACCACCACTGCCACCCATTGCCACCACCACGCACCACCGCCGCAGCCACCACCCACCACCACCAAGCACCACCACTGCCACCCATCGCCACCACCACGCACCACCGCTGCAGCCACCACCCACCACCACCACCAAGCACCACCGCCGCAGCCACCACCCACCACCACCACCAAGCACCACCGCCGCAGCCACCACCCACCACCACCAAGCACCACCACTGCCACCCATCGCCACCACCACGCACCACCGCTGCAGCCACCACCCACCACCACCACCAAGCACCACCGCCGCAGCCACCACCCACCACCACCACCAAGCACCACCGCTGCAGCCACCACCCACCACCACCACCAAGCACCACCGCCGCAGCCACCACCCACCACCACCAAGCACCACCACTGCCACCCATCGCCACCACCACGCACCACCGCTGCAGCCACCACCCACCACCACCACCAAGCACCACCGCCGCAGCCACCACCCACCACCCACCACCGAGGCAGCTCTCTCCCCACAGCCTCTTCCATGCAGTGCTTCAGACACATTACCGAATCCTCATGAGGCCCCCTGTATGGGAGGAGTATAAAATTCAACCAAGGAAAGCTCCCCACCAGCCACCATGGCTGGGAGCAGCAGGCTGGAGCTCAGAACCAGGTCCTCAAGTGGCAACACTCACAGCATGTTTCATGCATGAACTCACTATGCCCCCTTCCCTGGAGAGGGGTCTTCATGTTGGGGTCTAGGGACATGACAGAACCCGAGGGAGGTGTCTCTTCATCATGCACCCCATTGGGGTTGCAGGTGAAGGTCAGACTGTAGCTCTCTCCTGGCCTCCTTCCACTGTCGGATCCACACCAAACCCTGCGGAGAACCCCTGGATGTGGAGTAGGCGTCCCGCTGTGTGTCCTTTCGGTAGTTTCAGTGGCTTTGTGGAATCTAGCGTGGCGTGGGGTGTGCCTGGGCTGCCTCCTGCCTGGAAATCTGAAAACTCCAGGCCATGCACAGGCATCCAGAAGCCCACCCAATCCAACCTCCTCCCGGTGCAGGGCCCTCACCAGGGTTGGAAGTGGGAGAACCCCACACTCGGCAGGCGGGGACCTGCAGACCTGGCAGCCCTGCCGTTCGTCAGCTGTGCACTCGGGGTAAGACACTGAACATCCTGGGGCCCCGGGTTCTTTGTTCTCTCATTTGCCAAGAAAATGTTTATTGAGCACCCAGTGTGGGCTTGGCACTGTGCTTGGTGCGTTCCTCTAGGAGTCGGGGCTGGCCAGGCTCCCCTACTGTCCAGGGGCAGTGAATTAATGATTTCTGAGTAGTATATATTTTGACATATAAAACCTTTCAAAATGCAGAGGCTACACATATAAAACCTTTCAAAATGCAGAGTCCACAAGAGGAGTTATAAAAGGAGCCTGTAGCATGAGTGGGAGGGCTGGTAATTCCTGACAGGTATTAAAAAGATCAACCACAGACCCAGAGAATGCGGCCTCAGAGAACAGTTATTAAGTATAGACGAAAATACACAGAACGAAGAAGGAGGGCTCATGATACACTTTAAAGTACCAGAAAGCCCACTCCAGATTGGACTAAAATGCAAGCCTATAAGTGTCTCAATGTATAAAAGCCTGGCTAAGGCTAACCTGTAATCACAACGTATCCATATAATCACATAATGATGCCTTCAGAGGCAGGGGTGTACGCGGAGCACGCTGGAGAAGGAAGCCCCGAGCTCTCAGTGTAACAGTCAAGGGCTGCAAAGTGTAGCTCGAGAACGGGGCGTTAATTGAGAGCTTCCTACCTGCCAAGTATCATGCCAGGCACTAAACATAAACTCCGAGGGCTTACCCCTTACCATCATCCCACACGGCAGCTGCGGCTCCTGTTCCAAGCGAGGAAGCCCAGGCTCCCAGAGATTAGATGATCACCTACAATCAAACGGAGCAGCGGATCTTTGCCAGTTTCTTTGTGTGGTCATACAGTCTCCGCCCCTTCCCATGGGTGGGGGCCCGGCGGGAGGGGTAGATTTCCCTTCTGTGTGCAGCAGTGGTGGGATGTGGGTCCTGGCTGGTTTACTGGCTGCAGGGAGAGCTTCCTTGTCCCCTCTGTCACTGTCCTTGGTGGACTAAAACGCAGGCACATGATCTTGGCCACCTGGATGTTTCCACTTGGGGCTCAGCGGCAATGACACCAAGGACCCGTGAAAACAATATGTAGCAGCAGCAACAGGATTAAGAGTGGAGTAGAAGTAGCCTCAGGTCCCAGAGCAGCTCCCCAAGGGTGTACCTATAGCAGACGGCGTCCAGGTGCGACCTCAGCTGGGTCCGGCAGTAGCCGAGCCTCCTGAATCCCCATTCCGACTCTGAGTGGCTCCTTGAACTCCCTGATAGCCTTCCCAGGCACCTGCTGTTCTGCTGAAGTTGACCAGAGTCCGTTTCTGTTGCTGGCAGTTAAGAACCCTGATTCTCAAGCAGCAGCTGCAGGATTCACACCAGGCCCTTCGCATCGAAGCTGTACCCTTTCCTTTAGGAAAGAGAGAGAGGCTTCCTCACTCCTCTGGTGTGCACACGCACGGGGGAG
This sequence comes from Pongo pygmaeus, assembly GCF_028885625.2. Lineage (NCBI taxonomy): Eukaryota > Metazoa > Chordata > Mammalia > Primates > Hominidae > Pongo > Pongo pygmaeus. The sequence goes on from NC_072380.2 coordinate 152,694,533, forward strand.
AAGCTTATAGAAGGGGCAGGGGTGTTGAGGAAAGTTGTCTTTCAGCTTGACTTTGGAAAAGAGCCAGTGCTTTGATGGACCGCAGGCCAGGAAGGCCCGAGCACTTAGTGGCCTCCGGAGAGCTGCCTGCCGATGCCCTCGAGACACCTTCAGCCAACCAATGGCCCTCAGAGGCAGGAGGAAGCCTGTCACCTAATAATGCCCTGCACAGCCTCCACCCACTCAGAAGGACTGTGGCTTCCCAGGGAAGGGACAGAAAACTTGGGAAGCCAAGGATTTCCAGCGCAGAGAGCTGGGGCTGTCTGTGGGGTGAGTAGGGGCCAGAAAGCATAGCCAGCGGGACAGGAGTCCTTTGAAGAGACACCATTGTTGCCAAGGCCATAGCGGTGCAGTTCACACTAGCCAGTTACAGGGATCAGAGACCCAACCCCAGAATCACATTCCTCATGACCCACGCATTCAGAAGAGCCTCTGAGCTCCAAGGGGCAAAGTGGACAGCTGGCAGCCCTTTCCCCGGCCAGCACAGGTGGCAGCTTTGGTAAAACTAAGAGTGGGGAGGAACATGAACTTGCTTTACTGATTCCCTTCCATTAATAAAACAGAGGGCCCTACATGGGGCGCTTCACAAATGTGCTCTTGCTTAATCACCAACAAAAATCTGCAAGGAAAACGCAATGAACAGCACAGGAGCTGACAGGAGAGGTCCTCAACACAACCATGGGTGGAGGCACTGCGGACGAAAGTGTGCAGAGATTGAAGCGGGTGCTCCACAAAAGTTGGGTGAATGGTACCAAGCAGGGGTTCTGTGTTACAGCTCCTCTCTGCTTAACCCCCGAAAAATTCTTTCTTTGACTGAGCACGGAGGTTGTTAATAGCCTTAAAGGAAAACCACCGTGTAGAGCCCACAGGAGGAGCTCAATATAAATAAGATAAATAAAATAATATGAAAAATGAAGCTCTATTGAATGAACAAAGCACAGGCATTGGATAGGTGGGTCCTGGAGGTAGGGATGCGCTCTGGCTGTGCCTTGGATGGGCTGGACTCATCACATGAGAACTTCTCCACAAACAGGAAGGGCATTCGGATGTGGGGACAGGCACAAATGGAACACGCATCCCTACAGGTGGGTATCTTGTTGACCCAAGAGGAAGGCAGGAGGTGGGAAAATCCTCACTAAAGTCACCAAGCCTGAGGATCACAGAGAGTGCAAGCGGGTGCGGCCTGACCTTTTATTAACTATTGTTTTTTAACATCTTTATTGAGACATACTTCACGTACCATGCAATTTACCCATTTAAAGTATACAATTCAGACTGGGCACAGTGGCTCACACCTATAATCCCAGCACTTTGGGAGGCCGAGGCAGGAGGACTGCCTGAGGTCAGGAGTTTGAGACCAGCCTGACCAACATGGAGAAACCCGGTCCCTACTAAAAGGTACAAAAAATTAGCCGGGCATAGTGGTGCACACCTGTAATCCCAGCTATTCAAGGGGCTGAGGTAGGAGAATCACTTGAATCTGGGAGGTGGAGGTTGCAGTGAGCCGAGATGGTACCACTGCACTCCAGCCTGAGCAACAGAGCAAGACTCCATTTCAAAAAAATAAAGTATGCAATTCAGGGTTTTTAAAATATATCACAACCATCAGCATTATTACATTTCAGAATATTTATATCTCTCTTCAGCACTATTTAATGCCAGAATATTCCCATGTCCCCCTAAAAAGCAACTCCATACCCACTGGCAGTCATTCCCTACCCTCCCCACCCCCTCTGACAACCACTAATCTACTTTCTGTCTCTATAGATTCACCAATTCTGGATGTATCATATAAACAGATTTGCATAATATGGGGGCTTTTGTGTCTGGCTTCTTTCACTTAGCATAATATTTTAAAATATTCACCTATGTTTTCACATATATTAGTGCTTTGTTCCTTTTTCTGGCTCAGTAGTATTTCACTGTATGGATATACCACATTTTATCCATCAGCTGATGGACAGGTAAACAAAAACACTTGAGCTGGCTATTTTCACGTTTTGCTCTTATGACAAATGCCACCACAAACAGGCATGTACAAGTTTTGTGTGGATGTATGTTTTCAATGCTCTTTGCCTAGGAGTGGATGTGCCTGACTCCAAACCCCTTTGTGTTCTCTGACTTGCATCTGACAAAGGTTCCAACGTGGATAAACACCAGTCTACTGATTGTAATATTTCATTATCAAAAACATCTGATTTGATAACCCTTCTAAGGACTAGGAAACAAATGCCAGATCCAGATAATCCACTTAACTTGTCCCAATTAGCATTTATCCAAACAAGAGAGAAAAAGTCCCCTTGAATTGCACAGAAGCCATTTCTGAAATTGACTTCACAGTATAGTCCTGTCCAAAGGCAGATGCAGCAGTCTGCCCTGAGTGCATCAGCAAGTGACTAAGTGAGCACGGGGAATGGGAGTGAAGCGTCCCCTTCTAGGCATGCCTAGAGGCTGACAATGCTGGAGAGGGAGGAGACCACGAACTGAGGAATAGCAGGAAAGTTCCCAAGAGCCACCGGGCAATTTCCTGCGCCAGACAGGAGGCAGGCTATGAAATCACCGAGTGTGGATACGACAGCCGGCTGTAAATCTCACTGAAGCAGGGGGCCTGGGCAATCGCCTCCGACTTCAGCCTCTGTCCCACAGCAGGGCCTTTCTGCAGCCTCAGGATGCAAGTCTAATTTTGCCTGCTGGCATCTGGGGTCCTCCAGAGCCTGGCCTCCTGACAGCCCAGCCCTGACCTTCCTGCTCTCCCTGCAGAAGCCCCCATTCTCTCTTAAGGAGTCCCCAGATGACAGCTAGCACAGCCCTGCAGGCACCATCCTCTCCCAGCCACAAGAGCCAACCCTCACCTCAACCCCAGTAGCTGTGACTGTGCCTGCCATATAAACGGCGGCCACCACCCCGCTGAGCCACCAGATACCCCACATGCCAGCCCCTGAGGTTGGCGAGGCACGTTCCTGAGCAGCAGGATACTGAGTGACCCCCCCCATCCGCCCGCCACCCAAGACCCTCTTCCCTGAATCCTGTATGCGCTGAAAGCAGAGGTGCTAGAGGCACATCTGGCAACTCTGCACATCTGCCTGATGCTAAATCACTGGGTAACTGGAAACATACAGGTGGGGGGAGATTCTGCTCGGACAGGCAGACCTGGCACACACATTCACCCTGTTCCCTCCTGAAACCCACGGAGAGACAGACAGTGCCAGAATAAATACGATATGAAGCCACCTGGAAGAGGAGGTAATGACAGCTGTGGAAAGAGGGCAACTAATTTTTGGAAGAAGCAAAGAGGATGGGTGAGGGGTAACTGACCTAACAGAGCAGGCAAAGCTAAACCCTGGGAGGCGACACCAAGGAGACACGGCCACTGCTGGAGGTGGGGAGGTGGGGGTTCACGAAGCAGGAGCAGCCACAGGACATGGGCAGGGACGAGCAATGAGTGCAGAGTGGCAGCTGAACGACCATGATGGATCCTGCGAGCCAGGGTCCAGCTGGAGCTGACAAAGTTTCAGGAATTTCACGAGTTGGCTGACATCGTGTTAGGACCTTGCAACTGGCCACTACAGGAGTGTTTACATCTCAGAAACCAGCAAATGCTACAGACCAGGGCTCCCCCATCCCCTGAGAGCTGGCTGTTAAACTTCTACCAGCACACTACTGTGTAAAGCTCTCCTCCTTCAAATGGCCAGGGATGAATTGGACCTTGGTGGATGGTGCAGAAGTTCTATTCTTGGCAGGACTTGGGCCAGGAAGCCTCTGGACTCAAGATTCCATGAAGGAGGGATGAAGGCAAAGTCCTGACACGAATTACAGAGAGGGGCGGCCCCCTTCTTGGATGTGGCTCCCTGAATGCTGGCAATGAGGTCCATGGCATACTCCAGGATCTCCTCTGGCCAGACCAGAGGACAGACCAGGCCAGAGGACAGACTCAGGATAGGTGGGGGAGTCCCTAATGAACTCTGGGTGGGGCTCACCACGCTTCCTGTCTGTGAAGCCCACCAGTCAGCCATCCTGCCCAAGCACAGAGACCAGCACTTCCCATCTGCTTTAGGGCCTCATAGGAACAAAGGCTAAAGGGCACAGCCACTTGAGGACAACCTTTAAAGTAAAAGAGACAAAGAGAAATAAAGCGGAAGACAAAGAGGAAGGCAGAAACAATGCAGAGAACAAAGAAACCTTCACAGAAAGTGGCAATTAATATTCTCACAGAGGTAAGAAAAGGCAGTCCAGCCATTATAAAAGAACAAGGTTCTATAAAAAGGAACTGAGAACAAGGAAGAGCTCTTGGAAATCAAAAATTAAATAAAAAAATTTAATACAGAGATTAGATATGAAATTGTGGACATTTTCCAGGAAGCAGTATAAGCATTCTAAGAGATAGAAAACAGCACAGAAAAGAAAATTAAAGGACTAGCCAAGGAGGTCCAAGATCCAGTAAACAGGCATTCTGGAAAAGAAAACCCAGGAACAGGGAGGTAGAATTAGTTTAAAACCATTTTTCAAAGTCCTTGTTTTGATGCCTGTGTTTGTTTTCACTGAAATGGCCCACTGAAGGCCTAGAACAAATGAGTTTAGAAGAACAACAGCAGGAGGCATTATGTGAAATTACGGAACCAGAACATTGGAGACCGAAGAGAAGATATCAAAGGCTTCCCATGAGACGCAAGCAGGTCACCTGCAGAGGATCATGAGCTCAGAATCTGGATGGCAGGGGACTTCTCAATAGGATGGAGGGAGCTTGTTTTTTAAAGCTATATGTTTTTGGAAGCTAAGAAATGAGAGCAACACCTTCACAATTCCAAAGGGAAAAGAATCTAAATCCTAAATTCACCTGAGTGATAAAGAATCTAAATCCTAAATTCTGCCAAGTGATCAATTAAATTTGAGGGAGATTTAAGATATATTTTTTTGGACATGCAATATTTCAAAAACATTTTTTTCCTATGCACTCTTTCCTGGAAAAGCACTAGAGGATGCGCTCCAGCAAACTGAAGAAGTAAATCGATAAAGAGAAAGGCAGGAGAAGGAGAACCAGAAGCAGGATCTGGCACAGACGAGAGTCCAGAGGCTTGCTGGGTACAGTGGGAGGAATGTGCCAGGACCACAGCCCTGCAGCAGACCTGGAAGACAGCAGGCCAGACGGAAGTAGGACACAAGAACGCTGGAGAGACATCTCCTGGAACCACGCATGCACACGCGATGTAGCTGATGGGTTTGGTGGTATTGAGAGGAATTTTGTGGTTCTGATGGAAAGTTCAAGAAAAATTAGCATCACAGAAAAATAAACACTAAAGAAAATACAATTATAATTCTAGAAAAAGCAAAAAAAAAAAAAGCTGTTTAAGGAAGGGAAGTATAATCATAATACATGCTTGGCTTAGCTGTGAAAAACAATTGCAGTGTCACAGTAAAAAAGAACAGAACTCTGTGGGGATTTAACCAAGAACTGTGATAGAACTGTAGTAGACAGGTAGAGGTGAGCAGCCCACAGACGATGTCTAACACCAAAAGATCACGCTACACTAGTGTACTCTATTTGGCATTAATTCAGTCATATTTTCAAGGTAAATACCTAAGGAAACAGCTTAGCATTTGCAGAAGCACCTCTGAGGACTGGTGCTGGGTGATGGGGAGGGCAGGAGTGAGGATCGTTGGTCTTCGTTATGTGCCTTGTGGAACAAATTGGCTTTTTAAGTCACATGTATATATCACTTAAAAATAAAAAACCTTTACAGAGAACTCATCATTAAAGGAAAATGTTAATGAGTTAAATAGATATTTTTAACTAGAGACTCCTATATAAATCAGTGTATTTTCTGCACCCCCAAAACATACAAACCAAGAGTAAAGGTATTGGAATCAGGGCCTAGAATTTGAATCCTTGGAAGAGCTTTGCCTTCCAGGGACATGGGCTATAGCTAAGGTGAACCTCAGTTTCCTCAGCTGTGGAACGGGGGTAAACATAAGCTACTTTACATGGGTTTCGGGAAGGTTAAAGACACTGAGTGTGTGAGGCTGGGCCTGAACGGTGCTTTGCAGACAGCTGCTAGAAGGTTCTGGAGCTGCAAGCTCCAAGCCTGGCCCTGACAGCTTCCTCCGAATGGGAGTGACCGGCCCACTTCTCCACCCTTCCTCAGGCTGTCTTCTCAGCTCTCCTGAGCTCTACCAGGGAAAGGGGCTGAGATGCAGAGGCCGGATGCCAGCTGCTCAAGGACTGTGCTGCCAGTCTCCCTGTGTCCCCACAAGCGGGGTGTGCCCCGGCAGGTAGAACATAAAGAGGAGGCGAACAGGGCGGCCCACCCTGATGAGGTCCCATATCTGCATGACCTAGAGCAAGTCACGTCCCCTCTTGCACCTCAGTTTCCTCCTCTTAAAATGTCACGACAAGGCACCTGCTGTGGGGCTGGTGTGGGGACAGTGCAAGAACGGAGGGGAAGCACCAGCTCAGACTCCTCCTGTCCCACAAGCAACACGCTGCAGTGCCTCCCAGGCCCACGGCCTGCCCCCTTCTCCCATCATGCTCTGGAGAGAAGGCGCCTTCTGGAACCATCCTCTAGAAGGATGGCAGATGCCACAGGAATGAGACGTGGTGCTGTTCTATGAGCTCAGAAGGGCCAAGCCTAGAGAGGAGGGAGCCACCAGGCTCCCTGAACACCGTTCCCAGCACCTTGGCAGCAGCACTGGGTCGGGAGAGGCAAACAGCTCACCATGAGGCCTGAAGAGCTGCCTCTGGGCCCAGCTCTGCTCAGCACTAGTTGGGGGGCCTTGGAAAGCTAGTGCCCAGGTCAGCAAGGCAGGCTTCCTGGGGTCTAATGTGTGCCAGGCTGCAGAATGGGCTGCCTGGGGACACAGAATGAATCAGACGTCACAGGCCCTAAGGAGCCCACAGAATCATGGGAAAGACAGGCAGGTAGCAGACAAAAACTACATGGTGACAGCACCGGAGCAGAGGTGACGGCACCGGGGGAGAGATGAGGGTGCCGGGGCGAAGTGACAGCACCGGGCAGAGGTGACAGCGTGGGGGCAGACGGCTGCAGACAGGAATGTGGCTCACAGAGGACAGACCACTCAGCTCAGCCCGGGGGTCGGTGAGGGCGCCCCAGAAAGTTCCTGGAAAAGGTGACACCAGAATCCAGCCCAGTCCAGCTGACTCAAAAGTCCCCTTTTCTCTCTCTGCATCTTCCCTCACTGCCTCTGAGCTCCCGCCTCTAAGCTCGAAGCCCGGCAAGAAGAAGAATCACGTTCCTCCGGCAGCCGCCGCAGCTGTTCAGTCCGCCCAGCATCCCTGTGCTCTGCGAGGCAGGCGGTGGGCGGCCAGGGGCAGGCTGTGATGTCAAACAGGGAGAATTATGTCTGCTGGGAGAGGCGGCAGGACAGAGACGAAGCCTCGAGCTGGGCCTGTTTCCATGCCAATGGCCTTCCCCGTGGAGACACGGCAATGAGAAGCCAAGAACAGTCACCGTCGCTGCTCAGAACCCCTCAAGCTGTCAGGAAACGGGGGAGAAATTGCTCAGTTTGGGAGAGCAGACTGTCTAGCAGAAGGGAGGGTGAGAAGTCCCTCAGGCAAGAGCAGGCCCAGGAAAAGGACCCCGGGGTCCCTGAGGAGGACATTAGGCCCAGGGGAAGGACCTGGGGCCCCTGAGGGACATTAAAGGACAGGACAGTGAATCTGGAGTTCAGAGGCTCCTCTGGGCCGAGTTTTACTTCCCTAAATTCGGATCTCACAGCTCTCCTTCCAGGTAGACAGGAAGCTGAGACTCTGAAATACTAACTTTTCCAGTTGTACAGCCAGTAAGTAGCAGGGCTAGAACCTGAATCCAGGTCTGTTTTCAAAACTTTCCCTCCTAAACTCTGCTAGTTAGCCTCAAAAAAAGAAAGGAAAGGAAAGGAAGAAAAACTAGCTGTGAGCTCCAAGAGTTGCTATCCTAAAAAACCCCCGGAAGGTGCCAAAGACAGACAGAAGGTGTGGTTTCAGAATCCTGCACCCGAGGAGTTCCTACAAATCACCCAACGTGCTTGCAGAGCAGGGTCTGGAAAACGACGCTGCTAGCTCCTTGAGGACAGACATGGCTGGGCACCGAGTTGATGCCAGCAGGGCTATTGATGTCACAGGAAACCCGCATGCTCCTTGCTGCCACCAGTATGTGTACGGCAAAGCTTCCAGCACCTAGGCCCAGCTCTCAGCAGCTTCCCCCAGGTCCTGTTGTGGGTCAGCTTCAATCCCAGGGTCCCCTGTAAAGTCCTGCAGTGGATAGTCTGCTTTAGAACATCTCTATCAGTCAATTGAGGGGAAGGGACTGCAAAAGGAAGAGAAGAAATGCAAGACAGCCTTCAGTCCGGATAAGCTCCCATCACTCCCAGCTCCCTGCCCGCCTTCCCTGTGGCAGAAGGTGCGTGTCATCCTCTCTTACTGGAGATGAGAATGGGGGCAGGGGTAGCAAATAACTTGCTCGAGGTCACAAAGCTGATCTGAAATTCACATTCCTTCCATTTCTAAATCACCACAACTACTCAGCATTCATAACTTTTTTTTTTTTTGAGACCGTCTCGCTCTGTCGCCCAGGCTGGAGTGCAGTGATGCGATCTCAGCTCACTGCAACTTCTGCCTCCTGGGTTCAAGCGATTCTCCCACCTCAGCTTCCCAAGTGGCTGGGATTACAGACTTGCGCCACCACACCTGGCTGGCTAATTTTTGTATTTTTAGTAGAGATGGGGTTTCACCACATTGGCCAGGCTGGGCTCGAACTCCTGACCTCAAATGATCCGCCCAGCTTAGCCTCCCAAAGTGTTGGGATTACAGGCGTGAGCCACAGCGCCCAGCAAGCACTCACTAACATTCAACAGTCAATCCACAGATATTTCCTGACAGGAGGGACTGTGCTACCTATGGACTCGTGGTGGGAAGGCAAGGTGAGCAGTGGCTCCAGGGATCACCAGCAGGGGAACACACACACAGAGGGCAAGGAGGCTGAGTGTGCAAACACAGGTGGGTCTTGTGCTCATCACCTGCCTCTTAGGAGCTCACTGACTCTTCACAGTCACCTTGAGACCTGATGTAGAAGCCGAGGCCCAGCGAGGTTAAAGAACCTGCATAAGGAACACGGGCAGTGAGTGACGGAGCCAGGCTGGGGACCGGGCGGGTGGATTCCCGAGCCTGGCTAAAACTGGCTTAACCACTGGAGAAACTGGCAAGAACGGCTATGTTTGGCAGATGCTATGGCTGGGAAGCATAGAGTGGGTGGGAGAGCCGCAGGGCACCAGGGGGCAGCCTTGGTGACTGGGGAAGCTTCTGGAATGGGTGGTATGGAGGCCTGCAAGGCTAGACTTGATAGATGAGAGGGGGTGATCAGGCAAAGTGGGGCCTGAGTGAACTGGATTTTCAGAGCAAGGTTCAGAGGAAAGCCAAGGGCAAGGGGATGGTGGGTACCTTCCGGTAGAAAGCAACTGGGCCAGCCAGATGCTGGTGAGGCTTTGGGGAAAGGAGGAAAGGCTGGTCAATCTGTCACCAGAACGTCCCTTGCCAGCCCACCAGGTGCAGATTTAGAGCAATGCTGGGCGCGCTGCAGCACTGGGAGAGCTTTGAGTCCCTGGCTTGTGGGGCTGGGAGAGACGCAAGGGGGCTGCCCCCATCTCAGCATGGAGATGGGCCACAGGGGCCGACCCAGAGGGGACAGAGGAGAGGTGGAACCCAGAGAGTCCCCTCCCATCCCACCACTCCTCGGAGAACATCCCACAGCTCCTCAGTGTTCTCTGGGACCCAACTGCAGGTCTGGGACTTGCCTACAAAGAATACGACGGAGCCTCCTACAGAGGGTCATTTCATTTTTACATAATATTCACATCTTAAAATGGAAGGGCATCTGTCATGACCTCTGCAATGCCAAGCGACCCTTCCTGTGCTTCGTGGATAAGGACACTGTCTTGGGTCCGCCAACTCCTGCCAGGAACGGTGACTTCCCACCTCCTTCCATCAGCTGCTTGGAACCAAACTCACGGCCCGCCCTCACTGCACATGCAGGCACAGTCTCAGCTTCATTTCTGTCTCCATTTAATAACCACTCTTTTTCTTTTCCTCCTTTTGCTCCAGATGATATACATTTAAGTGTATATTATCTTGCATTTTTGATGAATCCTTGTGAGCCATTTAAGTCTTATCTTCAGTAAGGAAGGACATAAACACATACACACACACACACCAGCCACTGCTTTCTGAGCACCCCCAGGGTGCTGCAGGCTGGGCCTGGTGCTCTGTGCAGGTCAGCCCCATGCCTTGCAGGGGTCGCTGGAGCAGGTTCACAGCACCCCATTTGGAGTTAAGTCAATGAGGTTAGAGAGGCCAAGACACCAGTTCAGTGGACATGGCTGGGGATAGCAGGTTCAGGCTGCAAATCTCATATATTTCCACATGCCATGCAGCAGTGGTGGGGACAGCTCTGTCCCTTTTTGAGGACAGAATCTTAGAATGCTACTTATGGCAGTTACATCTCAGGAGTTCCTTTTTCCTTGAAAACTGAGAAGTTGATAGACTACTGAGAGGATGAACTAGTGGCAAAGGAGCAGGATGAATCTGTGATTCAGTGCTGCTCCAGGCAGCCAGACCCATAGATCGTCTTCACAGCCCTCAATCGAGCAGCTGCGGTGTGCATTCCTGGTCTCCCGCCCCACAGGCCTGGCTTCTGGTTCATTAACCCCTACCTGTGGACGCGTCCTGGCAGCGGGCACCACGTGGCTGGTGAGCAGGGCGAGGCTTGGGCCCACGGCTGCTGCTCACCACACAGCCTTCTCTTTAGAAGGTTTTTCCTTTGCAAGGGTCCTAATGATTTCTGCTTCCCCCACTGCTGGGGGCCACTCAGCTATGAGCTGCTCACTCCTCTATGGGATGGATGGTGAAATAGACGCAACTTAGGTAAAAGACTTTCGGGAATACCTCCAGGCTATGGGAACAGACAGAGCCACATACAACATGAACTGCACCCTTGGGTCAGAGAGAGACTTGCTTACTCATGTCTTACAAAGCCATACCGAGATCCCCAAAGACAAACAGGAGGATCACAAAAATGTGCTGAATTCATCCACTTCAGTTCCACAATTTATTCTTAAGCTACTGTGTGTGCCAGCGTATGCTAAGTAATTGGCATACACTGTTTACACATGAGTGTAGGGCCTACTATCCTCATTTCATGGATGAGAAAAGAGAGGCTCAAAGACTTTAGGTCATTTGCCCTTGGCTAGTTAGTGACTGAACCAGGGGCTTTCTGACTCCAAAGAGTATTCTTAACAGCTTCCTGCACGCATGCCCTGTCTCTAGGTGCTGGGCTCTGCGCAGCGATGAAATGATGTGATCCCTCCCTCAGGGGTGGAGAGTCTGATTAGGAGCTGTGAGGATAAGAGAAAAAGACAGGTCTGGCACAGTAGCTCATGCCTGTAATCCCAGTGCTTTGGGAGGCCGAGGCAGGCAGATCACTTAAAGTCAGGAGTTTGAGACCAGCCTGGCCAACATGGTGAAACTCCATCTCTACTAAAAAAAAAAAAAATTAGCCAGGCATGGTGGTATGTGCCTATAATCACAGCTTCTCAGGAGGCTGAGGCAGGAGAATTGCTTGAACCCAGGAGGCAGAGGTTGCAATGAGCTGAGATCGTGCCATTGCACTCTAGTCTCGGCAACACAGCAAGGCTTTGTCTAAAAAAAAAAAAAAAAAAAAAAAGAAGAAAAGAAAAAATAGTAACACAGTCAGTGGTGTGCTGGTATATGTTTAACAACTGGCTATTGTGGGGGTAACCTGACTTTTAATATTTGCCAATTTCTAGGGTGTAAATACTTCCTGCCTGGCTGATTTCTAGTTACCAATGTGATGTTAACTGGCTCACGAAATTCCTAACGATGTGAGCTGTCCAAGTGGAGTGAACAGTCTTGCTTCTCCGTCGCCTGGCAAAGCCCTTCCCCATTCTATGAGAACCAGGTCAAATGGCAATGCTAGGGAAAACGTTCCTTGTCCTCTTCAGACACAATTTGTCACACTCTTTTCTGTGACCTCTTAGTCCCTTGTACACATCTTAACCACAAGACTTATTCTCTAGTACAGGGGTCCCCAACCCCCTGGCCACAGACTGGTATTGGTCTATGTCCCGTGAGGAACCAGGCTGGACAGCAGGAGGTGAGTGGCGGGTGAAGCTTCATCTGTATTTGCAGCCACTCCCCATCGTTTGTATTACTGCCTGAGCTCCACCTCCTGTCAGATCAGCAGTGGCATTAAATTCTCATAGAAGCGCAAACCCTATTGTGAACTGCACATGTGATGGATCTAGGCTGTGTGCTCCTTATGAGAATCTAATGCCTTATGATCTGTCACTGTCTCCCATCATCCCCAGATGGGACCATCTAGTCTAGCTGTAGGAAAACAGGCTCAGGGCTCCCACTGATACTACATTATGGCGAGTTATATAATTATTTCATTCTATATTACAGTGTAATAATAGTAGAAATAAAGTGCACAATAAATGTAACAGGCTTGAATCATCCTAAAAGCATCCCCCACCACTGTCCATGGAAAAACGGCCTTCCAAGAAACCAGTCCCTGCTGCCAAAAAGGTTGGGGACCACTGCTCTAGCATTTATCATCACTCCTTGGAAGCCCCTGGAACAGGGACAATCTCATCGGTGCACAGAGGTGGCATATGGAAGACAGTAGTATTTCAGGGACAACTATAGATAAATTCCACTGATGAGCATAGGGGCAAAAATTCTAAATGAAGCATTAGCAAATCAAACCCAGCAGTGCATCGAAAGAATCATCCACCAACACCAAGTATGATTAATCCAAGGACAGCTCACACCAAGAAATCTACCATCCAGGCCGGGCGCAGTGGCTCACATCTGTAATCCCAGCACTTTGGGAGGCTGAGGTGGGTAGATCATGAGGTCAGGAGATCGAGACCATCCTGGCTAACATGGTGAAACCCCATCTCTACTAAAAATACAAAAAATTAGCCAGGCGTGGTGGTGTGCGCCTGTAGTCCCAGCTACTCGGGAGGCTGAGGCAGGAGAACCACCCTGGGAGGCGGAGGTTGCAGTGAGTCGAGATTGCACCACTGCACTCCAGCCTGGGTGAAAGAGTAAGACTCTGTCTCAAAAAAAAAAAAAAAAAAAAAAGAGAAAACTACCATCCAAAATCATTACAACATTGAAAAGGGAAAAAAAGTTACAAGTATGCAGATAAATGCGAAAAGACATTTTTTTTTTTTAAATTTCAGATTTCAGGAAAAAAACTCTTAAAATGGAGAGAGAAGAAAATTATTTTATTTATTTTTTATTTTTGTGAGATGGAGTCTTACTTTGCCACCTAGGCTGGAGTGCAGTGGCACCATCTTGGCTCACTGCAGCCTCTGCCTCCTGGGTTCAAGTGATTCTCCTGCCTCAGCCTCCAGAGTAGCTGTGACTACAGGCATGCACCACCAAGCCTGGCTATTTTTTGTATTTTTAGTAGAGATGGGGTTCCACCATGTTGGCCAGGCTGGTCTCGAACTCCTGACCTCAAGTGATCCACCTGCCTTGGCCTCCCAAAGTGCTGGGATTACAGGCATGAGCCACCACACCTGGCCAAATTTATAAGAACTATTTCATTAAAAAACAAATATTCCACAGAGACACATTTTTATGTATTTCCAAATAGAATGCTAACTTTAAACTGGATAATATGTTCTTAAAGTTCAAATGGACAAATAACTACAAAAGCCGTAAAGAAATGTGAGAAAGAACTTGCTTTATCGGGTATTAAAACATATCTTAAAGCCATTATGACAAAAGGGCATGGCATTAGCACAGCAGTCTTTACAGTAGAACAGATAATTCAGAAATAGATCTGCATTTACAAAAGAACTAAATATATTACAAAGGTGGCATGCTAATTCAAGGAAAAACTGATGGTTTTTAAAATCAACTGGTCCTGGCATACCCAACTAAACACAAAGTAAAACAAAACAAGGATCTATCTTATTGTATATGCACAAATGAATTCCAGATGTTTTAAATTTTAAAAATAATAAGACAGTATGTGTCTGTGTATATGTTTTATATATATAAAATCTGGTAATGGGGGAGACATTCCTAAGAAGATATACTGGATTGCAGAAAAATGAACAAATTTTATGTGGCAAAAGCCATGAAAACAAAGTCAAAAGAAATACAACAGACCAGGAAATGTATCTGCAGCACACACGGCAGTCTTTTCCTACTCCAGGTCACAATCTACAAATGGATAAGAAAAAGCCACACAATTCTATAGAAGGGACAGAGAATGTGAACAGGGCATCTAAGGAGAGAAATCCACATGATCAAAGAAACGCATGAGCAAAGCCCAGCCTCGGGAGCATCCAGCGAAAAGCAAGTTAAAGCAGCAACAATGTGTTTCACCTGGTGGATGGCAAATGGCAAAATATGAAGTCCCTGAATGTGCACAGTGCTGAGAAGGGCGAGGCCCAGGGGCTGCTCTCCCAGGCTGGGACCACGCGGATGCTGCAGCCTGGTACTTGGAGAGTACGCTGGGGCACAGGTCAAAATGTCAGCATACGGGTCTAAGAGGAATCTAAGAATAGCAGGACCCGGATTCTGTAAAACAAACCCATTTCCTATATGTTAATATATCTCCACATGCATCGATGTGAGTCTGGAGAAATGTGGAAAAGGTGCTACCCCAGGGTCTAGACTGGGCTTCTCCGAAGGATGGGAATAGAGGTGGCAGAGAAGATTAACACTTTTTATACTGCTTTGCATTATTTCAATCATTAAAATAAGCAGAGATTAGTCTTACAACTTAAAAAACGTAATCAATGTTTTTAAAGTGCTTTCTCGACTACAAACCAGCACCCATGGTGAGGCTCCATGACGGTCCAGCCACCACTGCGCACGGGACCCGTGAGCTTGTTAAGGCTTCTGAATAGAGACCAACAGATTCGTGTGCCATAATAGCCTGGTAAATAGGAATCAAAAAGGTAGCAGCTGGAGTTCTCCCCATGGAGCTCGGTGGAGAGAAAATGAATCGTAGTGCCATGCTCGGCTATTGGCTGGGCCTAAATTGTTCCTCACTCTGAGAATTCGTTAAGTGGCTGAGCAATAAAGAAGAGAGATTTGAGAGTTCTTTCTCGGCACAATGGCTTTGACCCCTGCCCTTTCAGTCATGATGGCTTTATTAGGGACCGTGGGGTGCTGCAAACAGCCTTGAGGCTCTGGGCAGACCAGTTCATCCAGCTCAATTAAAAACCCATCACCTGGCGCTGAGCTGGGCCAGCCCTGGGCCAGGCCGTGGGGGAGGAGAGGTGACTTCCTCAGTCCCTTCCTCAATCCTGTATTAGCATCTACTCCAGGCCAAACACCAGCACCAAGGAAGCAGACCTGGAAGACGGCACGACCCACTCCAAAGTGGCCCCCAGATTACTGGGGTCGGTGACACATGAGGAGATGATCTCCACAGCTTTCTAAGGCATGACCTTCCATTTGTAAAATGAAAGGGTTGCCCAGGTGCTCATGCGCTCTGAGAGAACAATGCCAGGTACCAGCTACATAGGGCAAGGAGACCCTGCTCCAGGCTCCTGGGGAGCTCAGGTGAGGGCACCGACACTGGCAACCCGGGCCTGTGGTTGACACCCTATTGCGTGGTTGAAAAGAGCACACCCAGGGGCCAGACCTCAAGCAGGTGCTAGACACGGCCTCCCTCAAGGAGAGGAGTCTGACCCGAGAGCCGAGAGCCGTAGGATGGCGGGGGGGGGCCTGCCTTGCCTCCATGGGAAGGGCAGCAGAGGGGCTGGGCTGCCACCTGCCAGAGGCCTGCTCAGTGCATGGGCCCTCTCAGACACGCCACCTGCTGCTGGCACATGGAGTCCTCAGACACCAGGACCATGGCTGGGTAGGGTGGCAGTAGTGTAAACATGAGCAAAGCCTTGTTCCTGTCTGCCACAGTCAGTTCAGGCAACTGTCACAGTGTATCACAACTGTGGCTTAAACAACAGACACTGATTTCTCACAGTTCTGGAGGCTACAAGTCCAAGACCAAGGTGCCAGGAGGGTGGATGTCTGCTGAGGGCCCTCCTCTGGCTGGCAGTCCGCTAACCTGCTGCTGTGAGCTCAACATGGCCTTTCCTCAGGTGTGTGCCACTCTCTGGCACCTCTTCCTACAGGGACAGTAATTTGATTGACTCAAGGCCCCATCCTCATCCCCCATTTAAGCTTAGTTGCCTTCTCGGAAGTCTCATTTCCACATACAACCACACTGGGGGTTAGAGATGCAATACACAATTTTGCAGGGACACATTCAGTTCATACCAGTACCCTTCCCAGTGCCCAGTCACCCCAGAGGCACGAGGTGGGAGGAGCTTTGATTGTCACAGGAAGGCAGCGCTTGAGCTGGACCAGGTGCCCAGTGGTCTGACGTGGAGAAAGCGGGTGATTGTAAGTAGGGGAAGCAGGTGGGGACCGAGAGTTGGCATCCAGACTAAGGGGCTCAAGCAAGCAGAGGCTTGGTGCCGAAATGTAGAGTGGGTTCACAGGAAACAGATCAAGGTGCCCAGGGTGTGGGTGGTTGAGGAGCCTGAAAAGACGCCACCAAGAGCTTGAAACGCCATGCCAAGGACTTCAGATGTCCCCTGCAGCCCCCTGCAACCCTGCAACCATCAGAGACTCTGGCAGGGTCAGAGTGACCCACCCAGACCAGCAGATGCCCCTGTTTATCCCTGGACTTGGGCCTGTGCTCCAGGAGCTGCCGTGCCCAGGAAGAGGGATGCACAGGGGTCTCTCCCAGGTGGAAACAGAGACCTATAAAAAGCCTTGTCTGCTGATGGACAGTGTTCCCGGGGAGCCCTGCAGCAGAGGTGCCAGGCTTTCCAGGTATGGGGCTGAGGCTGAGCTCTGAACATCCCTGGGGCCTGCAGAGGCAACTGCGCTGCCACAAAGAGAGGCCTGATGGGCATCCTCAGGATAATAAAACGTGAACGGCTAGGGTCTCGCGGCCACGTGATGGTGTTCAAGCCCACACCTGCTCCTTCCAGGCCCTCTCACCCACCCTTGGCACAGAAGGTCTTGGAGAGAGAGTTGAAAGGCGCTGGACTGACTGCTGAGAATTTGTCAGACATGCCCGTGAGGATCCGGATAAAAATATGAGGTCTTCTATTACAGGAGCAGGCAGCAGTTTACATGGGGCTCTCACGTGTATCAGTTCACCCCATTTTCACTCAGAGCCAAAAACTTATGGGAGGGAGGTGATGTCTTCCCCATTTTATAGAGGAGAAAACAGACTCAAAGAATTTGACCGTTAAAGAAAGCGGTCAGGTCTCAGCCACAAGGTTTTCTGGGTCTTGGAACTAGCCCTGAGCAGTGTGTGTACAGATCACGTAATTCCGGTAGCCCAGTTTCCTCATCTGCAAAACGGACGAGGTGAGGAAGTCGCCGGGTCACTGTGAGGATGCCAAGCGTGTTTCCTGTGCGGAGCTTCGGGGGCCTGCGGGGACATCCAGCACCACAGCACTGTCATTAACATCAGTCACCATGTGGTCAAGGCCTTGGAGCTGCCAGGACCACAGGAGAGGCAGTGGAGCACGTCGGGCGGTAGAGGAAACCCACGGCTGAGCGGGGCGACTTTCCAAAGGATGCTCCATGGGAACACCCGTTTTAAGTGATTTAATGGACTTTACCTTTATATTTATATTTACGTTATTTTGTTATTTTATCTTTTGGAGACAGATTCTCGCTCTGTCACCCAGGCTGGAGTGCAGTGGTGCGATCTCGGCTCACTGCAACCTCCACCTCCCAGGTTCAAGTGATTCTTGTGCCTCGGCCTCCAGAGTAGCTGAGACTATAGGCAAGTACCACTACCCCAAGCTAATTTTTTGTATTTTTTAATAGAGACGTGGTTTTGCCACGTTGGCAAGGCTGGTCTCAAACTCCTGAGCTCAGGCAATTCACCCACCTTGGCCTCCCAAAGTGCTAGGATTATAGGCATGAGCCACTGTGCCTAGCTGACTTTACCTTTGTAAAGGGTTCTATGCTGTAAGGAGGCTGGGCCCAGCTGGGTATGATGGGATTCACAGATTTCTTTACTCAAGGCCTCCAGGGTTTTCTGTGTGCTCTGGTGAGTCCCCTGCAGGGAGGTGGACGTGACCAGGGAAGCCCTTCTTCCTCCTCACAGAGTGCCAAAGGGACCTCTGATTCCACAGAGAACATTCAGGGGTGGGGTTGCTGGAGTGGGGGGTCACAGATGACCTGGGCCCTGGACATGGGACAGTGGGACGTGGGACTACAGGATTACAGAGGGGTCTGAGAAGGTCTTACTGAGGAGTGGGGTGGCCTCAGGGCAGAGCTAGAGCCCAACAGGGCAGCCCATGCAGGGTGGGCAGAGAAACAGCTCCTGTCTTTCAGGGAACTAGCCATTCCTCTGGGACCTGCGGCCACACTGGGTCCCACTCTTTCCCGCTGAATGGAGGAGAGGAGAAGCACAGTTCCTGGTGCAGGCGGCACTGGCGTCCTGTGAGGATGAAGGCCTGTCCTTCCCGTGGCTGTGCAAGATGAGGAATGACGGGCTGTGGGCCCAGGAAGTGCTTCCCGGGCGCCAGATGGATGGATGGATGGATGGATGGATGGATGGATGGATGGATGGATGGATGGATGGGTGGATGGATGGATGGATGGATGGATGGGTGGATGGATGGATGGATGGATGGATGAATGCATGGGTGGATGGATGGATGGATGGATGGATGGGTGGGTGGGTGGGTGGGTGGATGGATGGATGGATGGATGGATGGATGGATGGATGCGTGGATGGGTGGGTGGATGGATGGATGGATGGATGCATGGATGGATGCATGGATGGATGGATGGATGGATGGATGGATGGATGGATGGATGGATGGATGGATGGGTGGGTGGGTGGGTGGATGGATGGATGGGTGAGTGGATGGATGGATGGGTGAGTGGATGGATGGATGGATGGATGGATGGATGGATGGATGGATGGATGGATGGATGGGCGCCAGGGCCAGGTGGGGTCTTCATGGGTCACATGCACAACCTCAGACCTCATCATCTGAATCTCTATTCAGAGAATCTTTGCCCTCAATCCCTTCAGGATCAATTAATGTTCCCAAGAAAAATGGAAATTTAATTTCCATAGTAAGTTCTGAGAAAAAGGTCACTTCCACCCGGGGGAAATTTCATGGCTCTGGTTTGTTTGCTTTGGGCCAGGGCTTCTGCAGGACACAGCCAGTGACCAGACGCCCTGTGGAGGATACCGCCGCGCAGCTGGCTTGCCCGGAAGCAAAAGGGAGGCAATTCCAAAGAGCAGCCGAGCCTCCGAGACAACAGCCGTGAGATAATGGCCAGAGCTGAGTGTCAACGCCCAAGCATTTCCAGGGCTTCCTCACCCACGGGTTCTTGAATCAGAATATTTCCTGTGCCAAGTGCCATACCAGGCTCCGGTGGGGAGAGGCGAGCATCGGATATCACCCGCCCGTGGACCAGGCCATGATGAGGATGTGCAACAGCAGGGGAGCTCCAGGGCCCCTGTCCTCTCCCAGGTGGGGGTGAGAGCCCATTCTGCCTGGAGGGCAAGGAAGAGGAGCGTGGAGAGGTCTTCCTGGCCAGGTCTGAAGTAGGGGAGGGCACAGAGAACCGAGGGTGACCCAACCTGGAGCCTCCTTGGTTCTCCCAGTCTTTCTAGACCCAGAGGGGCAGGCTGTGAGAGGGGAATGGGAGTGGAGGGAGAGGCTAAAAGCCAGACTCTAGGGGCCTGGAATCAATAAACAGGGAGTCCACTGGGCTGTGGTCCTTGGAGGGGTGTGACCGATCGGAGGGGCGCTTCCAGAGGACTACACTGCAGGTGAAAAGAGGAGGGACGGAACAGGAGAGTGAGAGACAGTGTGGGCCAGACAAGACAAGGCAGGGCTTCTCAGCAGATGGGGGCTGCAGGAGCCGGCTGGGTGAGCCTGGGCCAGCCATGCTCAGCCCTGGCCAGCTGGGGCTGTGGCCTCCTTCCCCCGCAGGGTTGGTGTCTGGGGAGAACAGAGACCCCCACCCCTGTGAGTGGCACTGAATAAACGCACAACTGAATGAAGAGGGTGGGAACTACAGCAGAGGCGGTGGAGTGGGGCAGCAGGAGGGGACAGCAGAGACCTTGCCAGGCCACATGGGCAGGGCTCGGGGATGGACAGGAAAGGGCAGAGGAGAGTGAGGCTGTCAGCCTGGCCTGGGGCTCTGGCTGGTGTGAAAGGCTGAAGTTGACACCGTCCCTGTGGACTGGTGACGCCGGGGGAAAAGCAAGGTTGGAAGGGAAGGAAAGTAACTCCATTCTGGAGATACACTGAACTGTGAACAGAAAGGTACAGCAGGAAAGACTGGGATTCTGCAGAGAGGTTGGTACAGGTCCCTGTGGGAGCCATCAGTACAGACAGCAGGGCACAGAAGCCAGAGACACACCATGGGGAAAGAGAACCAGTTAGAAGCCCAGAGAGAACGGAACACACGTCTTTAGGGAATATACGCGTGATCAAAGAAGGGACAGACTGCTTGCAGGTCCATCTTCTGGAACCTGGAGTCACTCTGCAGTACCTCCCAATGCAGGAGCTAACATAGAACATAGCCATCAGGTGGAAACCCTCGCAGGACACCTCTCACACCTGTTTGCCCATTTCTAAAGTGGGGAAGGGATGGCACTTGCCCCGCAGCTGTTGCAGGACTGGTGAGCTAGAGCCCGGGAAGCGCCTAGAGCAGGTCTCAGCCTGGAGCAGGGCCTCGCAGCTCAGGGTAGTGGCTCCCTGTGCCTGAGGAGGACAGGCACCTTGGTTTCTTTACCATCTCAGTATCCACAGGGCCGAGGCATGTGTCTGGCACATGCTAGTGGCCCTGCATGCCGGACGGAGGAAGGCTGAGCCACGGCTGATCCCCATAATCCCTTTGGAAGGGATTCTTAAGCTTCTTGCAGCTTCTGAAGACACCACGGCAAGCTGGGAACCCCCTGATGGGGACTCCGGGAGCAGGGTAGCAGCATTTAGACGGGGCTAAAGGAGATGGCCACAGACAAGGTGTTGGCTTCCCCAGGAGCTGGGATGCAAGCACAAAGAGAAGGTCAGACAGTCTCACCTTTTAACCCAGGCCTGCCATGTGCTGGGGTGGTGCCAATGAGGACTGCGTGCCCGCACGTGACTGATAAGTGAATGGAGGCTCTGAGAAGCCAGGTATCCTGGCAAAGCCAGCCAGGACAGCAGCAAGAGGGAGGAGCTCGGTGCCAGGCTGTTCTTGCATTGCTATCAAGGAACACCTAGGGCTGGGTGGTTTACAAAGGAAAGAGGCTTCATCGGCTCACAGTGCTGCAGGCTGTACAGGGAGCATGGTACTGGCATCTGCTCAGCTTCTGGGGAGACGTCAAGGAGCTTTTACTCATGGCAGAAGGCAAAGTGGGAGCAGGCGTGTCACACAGTGAGAGCAAGAGTGGGAACAAGGCAGGGAGAGGTGCCACGCTCTTTCCAACAACCAAATCTTACGTGAACTCACTCATCACTGAGGGAAAGGTGCTAAGCCACTCATGAGGAATCCGCCCCCACGATCCAAACACCTCCCAACAGGCCCCACCACCAACAGTGGGAATTCCGTTTCAGCATGAGACTTGGAGGGGACACACACACACATCCCAACTACAGCAAGCTCCCCCGGTGGGTCTGGCTGCAGGGCTGTGTTCCCCTCACTCCACACCTCTCCCCAGCATGTTGCCCAGTGTGCCCACATGACGCCTGTCTGCTGAGGGTCACACTGTACCTGGTACACAGAGGTCCTCAGTTTGCATTGGCTTGTCCAGAACTGGCGTGAGGACAGAATATCCTCTGCTCTGCGAGGGTGCCTGCTTTCCTCCTAGCATTCTCTTTTATGATCTATTTGGCATCTCTGGTCCCCAGGAGCTAATCTAGGAAAACACACTACATGTTATCCTCAAAATAAGCCAGACAATGCGGCCAAAGGCACACCAAAGGTTGTCAATTGAAGATAACCACTCACATTTTCTACCAAGTGGTTCAAAGACCAAGCTCCATTGAGAAAAGTGATTACTAAATCGGGAAATGCTCCTTCGAAGGAACATCCTGAGATTTCCTGGCATGGGGCTGGGTGATGCAATTAATATTTTTGCTTGAGTTCCCCAGGGTGTCTGACACTGGGCTGTAACATTCATTAAGGGCCAGGCCTTACAAGGTCATCGACACATCATTTTGTTTCCCTGAAGCTGATCACCAGCAAGCAACTTGAAGGAACACTGCCCAGGTCTGTCTGGCTCCAGAGACGGCACCCTAGGACTATGCCAGCAGGCCCTCTATCCCCCAGAGCCCAATGCCTGAATCTCAGCATGAAACCAGTGAATAAGAGATGAGCAATATTTATACAAATACATGCAATCCGAGGGAGGGCTCACCCAATGAAATGACAGATTCATCTGAATAAAATCAGCTAAAGATACCCAACTATTCTATATTTGTAAGATCAAAACTTAGAAAAGAAATTCTTCTTTCCTTCCATATATGTTCTCTGCTTAAAAATTCCTACATTTGGAGACGCAGAATGGAGGAAGAAAAAAATGCCCGCAGATCAACATGGCAAGCTTCTCTTTCCTTGTTCCTGTACAAATCTTTGTCTATATTTAGAGAGAGTTTCTTTTCTGACTGTAACATACATATGTGTACTAGACTAATGTGTGAGAATGTGTAAATGTACGGAGACGCCCTTCCAGAGGGTATAAAGTCTTTGCTCTCTCTTCGCTCTACGAACCAATCCCATCACTGCTTTGGTGCGTGCACCACTTTTTAAAGCCATCGTCTCCTTTACTTCTCACAATCACTGTGCAGACAAACAGGAGGAAGCAGACGATAGGGATGTCAAATATTTGCCCAAGCTCACAGCCTCCAAAGCAGTAGTCTCTGTCTTAGCTGCAGCCTTGTGACCCGTTCCCATTCCACCACCTGACATGGGTCTCCCACATGTGCTATAATGGGAGAGCTCTGCCTCAATGCTCATCTGCACGCAAACACACGAGTGCAATCTACTAAAACACAGTCCCAGGAGGAGCAACGTCTGGATACCCCAATCTGGAGATGCTCACAACCCTGGTTCTCACCAAGAGCCTTGGGATGGGCGCTGTGGGAGAGAATCAACACAAACTCCTGCTCTCTAGGAGGGAGGGCCCTTCCAGCTCACACACTTTGCGGGGCTATGATCCCAAATATTATAACACAAGAGAGAAAAGAATGGGTCCTGAGAGACAGGTAAGGGAGGAAAAACGCAGAAAGAATGGACATCTGCTCCTTACTGTCTCTAGTGATGCTACACACATGAGCTAGGCTTTGCCACTTTCTAAACCAGGAGACTGTGGCTCATGGAGGTCAATGGCTGGCCAAGGTCACATGCCTGGTGAGTGACAGAGCTGGGGCTGGAATCCAGCCACTTGTGTATCCACAGACCTCGCACTTCCCAGGCCCTGGTACCACAGAACTCTTCTCTCTACATGCATGGGTAGGGGTGGCAAGAAGAAGAGTGACATGGAAGGAGAGAGAGAAGATGAATGACTGTGAACACAAGTACTCCGTTAGTATAAGCTGAAGTTAGCTGGAAACAGACATGCACCTACAGAGCTATCTAGAAACAGGATGATGGTCTGTGGCCTGCCAGCACGCAAGCAAGGGAAGGAGCCTGACGTGCGCGTGCACACACATGTATACAAACACATACACACAAGTGAGCATACACACAAATGAATATACACACGCAATTACACACGCACACACACTACACATACACACACATGCATACACCTGCAAATGACCATACACACGCAAATACACATGCACACAAACACTACACACATACACATAAACACATGCATACACAGATACAAATAAGGATGCACACATACACACATGAATACATATACACACACATGCACACACACCACACATGCATACACAGATACAAATAAGGATACACACATACACATACGAATACACATGCACACACATACACATGCATATACACATGCACACGTGCAAATACACACACACACAGACACACACCTCTAAAAGGGGCCGTGTTAGGCAATGCCAAACACCAGCCTTGGCTGCTGCACCAGGGAGCCCGGAAGCCTCTCTGGATCCCAGGCCCACACTGTGAAGAGCAAGGCTGCTGGTGACCATGAACAGAGGGTCCCGCCCAGGACACCTGCTCTCCAGGGAGGCTGTCAGGGTTATTGAACAGTGACGAAGTGCACGGCAGCCAGCTCCATCACTGGCCGCGCTGACTGACATTTACCCTGCACGCAGCCTGTGCCGAATGCTCACGTGCACTTGGCACTCACAGCGACCTTGGGAAGCGGGAGCACTTGCCCCATTTCAGAAACGAGCCATCTGCTAAGAGACAGGAAGGAGTTCCCTGTGGGCACTCGGTGGGCAAACAGGAGAGAGGGGCGGGAATTGAACCCAGGGCTCGCAGGCTCCACAAGTTCACACTCTAAGCTTCTTGTTGTAGGTTCCAAGGACACATCTGGGGCAGAAGACAGCCGCCCACACATTAGTTGGACTTCTGTGGTCTGCTGTGTTGTGTGTGTCTGACAGACTCTGAGGAGGATCTGCTTGTGCCAAGACCTGGGTTTCCGGGGTGGACAAGGTGGGCAAGAGACTCTCCCAGCCATCAGTGAGGTTTCTTGATATTTGATCCTAACAGGGGCTACAGGAAGAGACCCACAACTTATACACACACTCTTCCCACACACTCACATGCAAGCATGCACGCACACTAACACACACACTCACTCAGTCACACACAGGCATGCATAAACACACACAAATCACCTCAATTTAACTGACAAATTAATTACATTTGCTCCCTATAAGGAACTGGCATAGACCTGGATCCCTACCCAAGCTCCCCACCCCGCTGGGCGCCCCACAGCCTATGGGAACACCTCCACCGCTGCAGCCTGTGCCAGCCTCTCCACCAGTCATCCGCCCCACCCCTCGCCAAGCCCCACTGGATGGGAGGTCAGGTATCATGTGAGAGGAGGCTCCTTTGCTTTGCAAAGCAACTTGCAGCAGTGAAAGTGTTACTCTCCTCAATTTAGAGAGGGGGATGGAGGCCCGGGGGGATGGACGTGCTCGGAGTGTCTCGGCCTGCAGTAGGGAGAGCGGAAGGCTGCCCGGGCCTCTGCCTCTGTGCTCTTTCCACAGTGCTTCCGCCCACTCCGTCACGTTGTCTTGAGTAGCCCCATTGTCCTGGCTACGTTTCAGAGTGCCTATTACTCTATTATCCCTTCTCCTCTCCGTGAAGTGTCCATTAACCTTGTGTCTCCAGGTTCCCACTTCCCCTCCCAAGGTGCTCATAGTGAGCACCTACCTTTCATGTTGTCACAGGCGTCCCCTGCCAGTAACCAGCTCTGAGAGGGTGAGGGCAGGGGCCACCACTGAGGGCCTCGTTCGAGCTCACAAGCTTCCCTTGGGAAGGCTCTCCTGGCCCTGCCAGACTCATCAGATCAA
Source organism: Pongo pygmaeus (assembly GCF_028885625.2). Classification (NCBI taxonomy): domain Eukaryota; kingdom Metazoa; phylum Chordata; class Mammalia; order Primates; family Hominidae; genus Pongo; species Pongo pygmaeus. The sequence goes on from NC_072380.2 coordinate 152,720,120, forward strand.
GTCTGATACCCTGTGAGTGCACTTTCTAATCAATGAGCAAAACGGCCTCTTTCTGCCTTGGCCTTCCAGTAAGAATAGCTACATTTGCATGATAACATCTGAGGACCACCCAGCTCAGAGACTGCTTTTAATACTCGAAATCTGACAAGGCACATACACCATGCAGACAGAACACGTGGGGTGTTCGCGTGGAGCAGCTAGTGAGACCTGCCGCTCCTGCCAGAAGCCCAGCCGCTGGTTGGTCTGGGACGAGCGGGTATGGCCCGAAGCGGGGGAAGCTGGTGGGGGTGGGAGACCAGTGGGCACAGAGTTGGGAGAGGGCCCAGCAGGAGGACCATGCCATTTCCCCAGCCTCCCCAGGACTCAGCTTTGCCACCTTGAACTCAGCGAGCTCTTTGCCAAGGGCAGGTGTCATATTCTGGTGAAAGGTAAATAAAGGTCCACCAGAGTGAGCACAGAGGCCTTCCCTCTGCTTGCGGGGCTCTAAGCCTGGCTGACTTCTCTTCCGCCTCATGAGCCTGCCCAGAAGAGCCTCCTGCACGAAGCAGCCTTGACCTCCAAGGTGGATGACGTGTCCCTCCCTGTGGGGAGCTCCAAGATGACCCCCGGAGACCCTCACCCTTGGATAGCATCCTCCCCGTGAGGGTGTGGGAACTTGGGAATGTTATGGCTTCCATGAGTACAGCATGCTCTGCTAAAAGGGAGATTCCTTGAGTGGGCCTAACCTAACAGGGTGAGCTCTTTAAAGACAGAGAAATTTTTCCAGCTGATCTCAGAAGGGGAAGTCAGAGATGAGAAGCATGAGAAGGGTTCAACACCCCATTGCAGGTTTGAGATGGAGAGGCCACGTATCCAGGAATGGGGGTGGCCTCTAGGAGCTGACAGCAGCCTCTAGCTGACATCAGCAGGAAGCTGGGGCCTTGGTCCTACAGCCACAAGGACCTGAATTCTGCCAACAGTAAGAACAAGCTTAGAAGTAGATTTTTCTCCATCCCCTGATGAGAACCCGGTCTGACAAAACACCCTGATTTTAGCCTTGTGATCCTGGAGTAGAGAACCTTCATAAAAGCTATAGCCCCCTTCCCCCAGCCGACTTCCCCTTCCTTAGCTTTAAGATTCTGCTAACAGTGGGGCAGCAATTCTGCTTCAGTTTCTCCAGAGAATGTCCCTGCTACCTGCTGGGCCAGCAGTGTTCCCAGGCAGGCTGCTGCCTGTGTCCTGCCTTTCCCGCACAGGCCCACCCTCTCTGGCTGATGACCCAGCTTCTTCTGCTCTGGCAATGGAAGGAGCTGGTCACGAAGAACCTGGCCATGGCACCTGGCTGACTTCAGAGGTTGGCAGGGCACATGCCCCACAGATTAAAGAAGTCATTTCCTTACTCAAAGCGGAGGCTTGCCCTAAACGCAGGCCCTGGCCGGTGGTTCGCAGGCAGGGCACTGCGCTGTCCCTCCCCAGACGTGGCCTTCCCAGCAGAACAGGCAGGAAAGAGGCATTTCTAGAAGCAGCTGGGGCCACCAAAGAGGGGCTGCTGCTAACGTGCAGTGTTGACTTTCTCATGAGAAGAGCTGAGAGGTGTGCCGTCATTGGACTGACTGATTTCAGCTTCCTTCCGCTTCAGGAGCACAAGGGGGTGGGAATGAACTTGAGTGTGGGGGAGGGGAGGCAGGGCCACCCTGGTATTATTCCTGGGTATGGCAAGTGGCTGGAGCCACTTCCAGAGCTACTGAAAGTCAGGAGGGATCAGAAACGTGAGAGCCCCTGGTGAGGAGGTGCCTTGACGGTGGAGGAAACACAGGCTTTTCTGTGGCATGACCTGTGTGCAAATCGCTACCCAACCCCTACCAGCCACGTGGCCTTGGTAACCATGTGGCACTGGGCAAGTCATGGAGTCCTGTGTGGGCCTCTGGAACGAAGCAGGGTGAGAATCTCCAGTGCACAGAGTTGTTGTAAGACTGAGGTGAGGTTCTGTGTACCCAGCGCCCACCAGAGCCTGTCCCAGTGGGAGCTGAGTCACAAGGGACTCTGCTTGCTGGTGGTGTGGTTAGTGCCACCTGCTAGGCTTGGCCAGGCAAGAACGTCAGTCAAGGTTAGGTATTCTTGCAATGATGGTGCCTACACCAGCTGGCAGCAGAAACCTGACGCAACTCCATAGCTGCAAATGGAGATCCAGGGAAGGCTCCACGGACCATAGAGGGCTGTGTCAGGAGCAGTGAGTCTGACATTCCTAATGACCTAGGACAATGATGTGTGTGTTCACTATGTGACATGCACAACTGAGAGACAGAGTTGGCTTCCTGAGAAAGGGGGGCGGGCACAGCTGCAAGGCACGGGGGACCCCTCCACTGCCAGCAGGCAGGGGGAACGTGGCATCTGGTGAATGGCAGGGAAGCCGCTCTCCATGACACTGAGCCCTCAGGACCAGCGCACTAGTGGGGATGTTGTTGCCCCATCTCACAGCTGAGGGAGTTGAAGCCAGAGAGTGTGGCTTATCCATGGTCTACCAGGAGCGCAAGCAGAGTAGCCTGAACTTGGAGTCCTGTCTGGCAGGCTGCAAAGTTCTTGGTATTTCCATCTCTCCTTGCCATGTCCAAGTTCACGAGAGGGATCTCACGCCTGAGAGATATAGGCACTGTCATCATCAGGCCCATTTCAGGATGTAAACCGCAGCTCAGGAAACAAGTCATTTGCCCAAGTAGCGGGGCTGTTGCTGGATGCCAGCTCTCCCAGGTTCCAAGTCCAATGTTTTCCCCACTACCCCGTGGCAGTCATTAAATAGGCACTTTCTATCCCACCCGTTAAGGATTTATTTCATTCTGGTGCTGACTCGCCTGGACAGGGAAGCCCAGATGCCAAAGGCGAAGATTTCAAAGGTGAAAGTGCCCCCACCCCATAGAGTGGGCATCAGACTCGTTAGCACGTGTTTCTGTTGACTGGGTTTTTGCTGTTAACGAATGCGACCTTGGGCGAATCACCTCTCCTCTTGGAGCCTTGGACTACAGCACTGGTTTTTAAATAGGGGAGTTGGAGGGGATAGGAGTGAAAGCACCCTCAAATCTTCCCCCATCTGACCAGCTCCTCTGGCCTCCTCACCCACTTCGAGCAGAACAGAGCTGCTTTTTATGTGTTTTACATACTGCGTTGTGCACACATTGCCTTTGATTAATAAATTTCTGAAGTCACTGAGCCAAGGAACCTGGCAGGTCCTCCGGGGCTCCGCTGCTCCGCGATTCTGCAGCAAGCAACCTCGCCGCCGTCCAGCCTTCCCTCCTGCGCCCCACTGTGTCACTGTGATGGCGCGCACGTTCGCCCGCACTGTGCGTGGATGCACGGATGGATGTCTAATATCTATTCATCTAGGTATCTATTTTTGTATCCACGAGACATCCTCACTAATAAACCTGGGGACAGCGGGGAAAGCAGCAAGAAAGGCCAATCAGTGCTGCTGCTGTAAAGCGATCGAGTCCCAAAGGACAGCAGACAAGAGACACCGCTGCCAAATCTGCTTTCTTTAATTAAGGCGGAGATTGATAAGAGCTGTCAGAGTGAAATGAAGAGACTCCAAGCCCCACTGCTTTGCCAAGACATGAGAGGGAAAGCTGAAGATTTAAAAAAAAAAAAAAAAAAAAAGCTTCCCTAGAAAGCCCACAGAATCCATTACAAAAAGGACGAGGCTCCAAGCACAGCAGAGAGTGCAAGAATCGCCACCCCAATCAGCAGTGGAGGATGTGGCCTGAGCTTGCCAGCTGTTTGGACAGGTTATATATATCTATATCTACCTACCCATCTATCTATCATAAATGCTATTTTCCACCAAGGAAAGCTGGGTGTAGCACAAAGGGAAGCATTTCTTTTTATTCTTTTTCTTTTTTTTTTTTTTTGAGACAGAGTCTCACTCTGTTGCCCAGGCTGGAGCGCAGTGGTACCATTTCAGCTCAGTGCAGCCTCCACTTCCCAGGTTCAAGCGATTCTCCCTCCTCAGCCTCCTGAGTAGCTGCAATTAAAGGCACCCACCACTATGCCTGGCTAATTTTTATATTTTTAGTAGAGATGGGGTTTCATCATGTTGGCCAGGCTGGTCTCGAACTCCTGACCTCAGGTGATCCACCCACCTTGGCCTCCCAAAGTGCTGGGATTACAGGCATGAGCCACAACATCCCACCAAAGGGAAGCATTTCTGAAAGAAGAACCAGCTCTCCATCTCAGACCCCGGAGTGGGATCCATCCTGGTTCTGAGCCTGCGCCAGGCACTCGATGTGTGTGTTTCCCGCAATTCTCCCCAGGGGCAAGTGCATGGGAAGCCGCTGGGGGGACCCGGAGGAGAAAGAGATTCCATGAGCAAGCCCAGGGTTCAGGAGGCAGGTAGGGCCCAGCCCAGGCCTGCATGAAACCCAACTGCTCCCCTGCAGCAATGCAGATGCTGCAGCCACACGGGGCAGCTGAGGGAGACTGAAAACTCACACGATTCATCCCAATTCCAGAAAGAACTGAAGAGAGATGGGCGTGGCTTCCCGAGAGTCATCTGGGACATTCTGTGGAATTCCCAGGAGCAGACACCAAGGCTCCACAAAATCTCAGCATGCATGCAGTTAGTTATGGGAAGAACAATGCTCTTTCAGGAGGATGCTTCTAATTGGAGACACTTCATTTTGTAAGCTAAAAAATAGAATCTTTATAAACCCTCGATGTTTGCCATCATTGCCAGAAACAATGAGATATGATGGTACCCTATCACCTCCAGGGAGGTCAGAAAGGCTTCGTGTGAATGGCTGCTTCTGTCTCTGTGGGTTTGTTGTTGTTGTTGTTGTTGTTGTTGTTGTTGTTGTTAAAAAAAGAAATGACAATGAGGACTTGGGGCCTGGCGATCTGGGTTCAAGTCCTGCTTGCTTGTGAGACCTGGAGCAAGGAACAGGACCTGTACAGGTGACAGTAAGGTTTTAATAGTCTATGCACCGGTGGTGTTAGTTCAGGGAACAAACTAGGAAGTGAACACAGAAACCCTCGGTCAACTTTAAAGCTCAAGATAATACACCTGCAAAGCACAGAAAGGCTGGACTACGGTTCTTAGGATCACCGTGACACACATGCAAGAGCCCCCCTCTGCTGCCGGTGTTCACGCCAGCTGGGGGACGTGCTTCACTCTGTGACACCTTGTCGAGGCAGCACACTAACCAGAGGCACCACCCCCAGTGCACAGCTGCCACGGGGCAGGGTTTTCCAGCTCCCAACTGACAGCCCACCACAGCCCCCAATGGCACTTCAAAAAGACCCCTGTCCTCCCATAGCCATTTGTCCAAGGCAAAGCTAGCAACTGGATGGGACCAAAGAGGAACTCTGAGGGGTACTTCTTGCCATGGCAGGAACTCAACAACATGCTCCCCCACCAGCCCCCTGAAGGCTCACGTGCCCAGGGAGGGCCTTGTCTGCACTGCCTCGGTCTGCTCTCACTGGGTGGCCTCGCAGAGACCCATGGAGTGGGACTGGCCCACTGAAGGCAGGCCTGTCTCCAGCCCAAGGCGTTTCTGAGCTACAGAGTCCTAGCTCTGTCCAGGCACATCTTTGGCACACCCACGTGGCTGTCCCCTGCCATTTCCCCACACCCCTGGTCTCTCGTCCTTCTAGGCACCCAACCCAGATGCCAGGAGCCCCTCGGCCCTCCTCTGTGCTCCTCACTTCTCACTTGCCACCGAGATTCTCCTTCCAGAGTCCATCCAGTCAGCCCATGTCTGTCTGTCCACAGGGCTGGCATGGCAGTTCAGGCCAGCAGGAGCTCCTGGCCCAGTGGCTATGCTGTCTTCTCATAGCTCGCCCATCTCTAACCATGCTGTCCCCTCTTCTGGCCCAGGCTGCAGGCTCCTTCCACACTGCACATCTGATCATACCACCCAAAGCCTTTCACGCCCCTGCTTCCAGGACAGAGTCTAAAGGGCTCGCTGCACCCACAGGCCTCTGCACCAGGACCCTTCTCTCTCCTTGTGGAATTCTCCCAGTTCCCCAGAGCCACAGCCCCAAACCCCTGGATGCACTGCTCCCCATCCGTGACTTGCCTCTTCTTGTGACTGGATAGCTCTTCCTCATCCTGCAGGTCTCAGCTGAAACATCTCCTCCTCCAGGAAGCTTCCCCTGCCCACTGTGCTGGGCACACGCACCAGCCTTTACCTGTTCTCCCACTTGGCACACATCACTGAAGTGGGACATCCTTATGGCTTTTCTTCCCTGCTAGACTGCAAGCTCTGGGGGCACAGGGGTCACATCTGTCATGCTTACTGTCAGAACCCGAAACACGAACAAGCAAACATGAATAACTTAGGCCATGACCTCTGGGGCATGTGGGGTGGCACCAGGACCGAGCGGGGAGGGAACCTGGGCCACGGAAGGGCCCTTTCTGGTGTGGGCCACTTTCATGGGCTTCTCGGAGCCACCCAAGGAAGAAAATGTGGGAGGCTCCGAACCACCCTGGTGGGGCTCCTTGGCCGCAGAGTTAGTCCACTTTCCTTCAGGGCCAGGCCTCTCCAGGAAGAGGCTGCTGCTGTGATGACGGTGGGTGGCAAGATTACCGAGGAGGCCTGCCAGCCTCTGGGAGGAGGAGGAGCAGCCTCATGGAACACTCTTGACCACATCAAAGGTATTTTTCTGGCTGCCTCTGACAGACAGGCTCTCTAAATGAGGCCTGACATCCAGGGCTTGCCTAGGAACTTAGACATCGTTTTCTTCCTCCTGCTGCTCTCCCGTCCAGCCCTCCTCTGGAGAGGCCCAGGGCCTCACCTGGATGTTACCAGGAGCGTGGCTGAGGGTCCAGGTCAGCCAATGTGCAGCGAGGGGGACACATCAGGGGGCAAAATCCACATGGCCATGCTGGGAGGGGTGGAATTCTCCCTTTTCACAAGAGAAGGCCCTATTTAGAAGACGCATCTCCTGAATAACGCCAGACAGTATCCTAGGGTGGCTCAGCCCCTGCCTCTCGCTCAGGGTGCATCTTTGGCCAGATACCCTCCCAGGTCTGACTGCTGGGCCTAGCACTGTGCTTGTCCGGAACGTGGCACAGGCCTGGGCCCAGGCACTCGCTCCTTCACACATTCAGCAAATGCTGAGCACCTGCCGCGCCAGACACTATGCTCAGCACCAGGGACATTCTCGGGGGATGTGAGCATCGTGGACATGCCATCATGGAGACCACTCTGGAATGAGACACCGGGGGCTGGGCAGTGAATGCAGCAGAACAGGATCCAGATGGAGGGGCCCCATGCAGCCCCAGGGCAGGGATGGCTTTTGACAAGCCAAGTCCATGCTCTGGGAGGGGACAGACAGGCCACCAGGCAGTGAGGGGCTGACAGGCCATCTCTGCGGGGATGCGGACGGTGGGGAAGAAATGGTGGGCTCAAGAAGGGTTCTCAGGGGAGTAGACAGTAGGGTCAATGGTTTTGGCCTCTGTGACGGGACTCAGCAGAGGGGAGACTGATCCCTCCTCGTTAGTTACACTCAGAACCCACAGTAGCCGCTCCCTGAAAGCGGATGCTCATGGCGCATTCCTTCTTCCCACTGCTTGTTTCCTAGGGGCGCCTACTCATCCTTCAGGTCACAGCTGAAATGCCGCTGCCTCCAGCTCTGCTGGGTGCTGCCTCCAAGTTCAAAGAATGTTCCAGGGTGAGCAAACAGACCATCCAAAGGGAGAGTGGGCATGGCCCATTCCAGAGACAGAAAGTGCCAGTCGGTGCCAGGCACTGGGACAGCGACGCAAACAAATGGCCTCTCCCTTCCGGATGCCTGCTTTCACGGCAGTTTTCTACATTGTAGCCAACAGACTTCACTTTCTGAGACTGCGTTCCAAAGAAATCCTGGCTATTAACAATGACTTTATTTCTGTAGTGAGAGCCACAGAGGGTAGTTATTTTCCACCAAAAGCACAGTAAATGAAACGTTCGGCCGGTCTGGGCACCACCAGAGAGTCTGTACTAAATTCCCCTGGACTCTGCAGTCCATCCCACTGTCAGAACCCGAAACACGAACAAGCAAACATGATTAAACTTAGGCCATGACCTCTGGGGCATGTGGGGTGGCACCAGGGCCGAGCGGGGAGGGAGCCTGGGCCACGGAAGGGCCCTTTCTGGTGTGGGCCACTTTCATGGGCTGCTCGGAGCCACCCAAGGAAGAAAATGTGGGAGCCTCTGAACCACCCTGGTGGGGCTCCTTGGCCGCAGAGTTAGTCCACTTTCCTTCAGGGCCAGGCCTCTCCAGGAAGAGACTGCTGCCGTGATGACGGCGGGTGGCAAGTTACCGAGGAGGCCCGCCAGAGGCCTGGGCAGAGCAGGCCCAGGAGATGTGAACCACACAAAGTAGACCTTATTACTGCCACGTCTCTCCTCAGAGAGGGCTCTGCTGTGACACTGTGGCTGCAGAGGCCCTAGCCTCCTCTGCAGGGAGGTGACTTGCAATGGCCGCTCCTCTCAGATGCTGAGGAACAGCTGAGGAGCGGGGAAACTTCTGCTGCTTTCACGCCCCCTCACTCATTCATTTTTCCCTGGTTCCAATAGAATTGATTCTACATATCCTATGGATCAGGAGCGATCCTGGATTCTGGGAATGTGAGTTGATTCCACTGAGACTCAAATGCTTAAATCTTCATGGCGAAGGCACCATGTGAACGGGGCCTGGAAGGAGGCAAAGGAACTAACTTAGCAGTGGTGGACGTTGATGAGGAAACTGCACGACTCAAATTGGAGGTCAGCAAGGGTAGCGTGTTCCTGAAGAATAGACCAGAAACGCAGCCTGACCCTAAACCTTAGTGGGCCTTCAACACACCAACAGGGATCCTGCACTGGACACTCGGGCCAGGAGGTGGCGGTTTCCACGCTTGGGAGGTTTCTCAGCAATGGAGTGGCACAGTCCACGCTCTCACACTCTTTACTGGCCTTGCTCATTCTTGGATGTGTCAATCAACAGGCACATCCAGCCTGCCCCGCCCACAGCCCAAGGTCGCTCACCAAGGCCTGACTGCCTCTGGTAGGCTTGTCCTTCCCTTGTGCCCATGAACAGAGTTTTCTGCTACTTTTAAGGCTGCCTGACTCTGACATTCCTGTAGCCAGCCCTTCTAGGGTGCTTGGAAGGGTAGGATCTGATGCTTCAGGTCTGGGAGGTACAAAGGGATATGTTAGTTTCCTGTTGCTGTGGCTTGAAGCAAGACAAATTCAGTCTTGAAATTCTGGAGCTAGAAGTCTGAAAGGGGCCTCGCCTGGTTAAAATCAGGCTGCTGGCATGGCCGCATTCCTCCTGGAAGCTCCAGGGAAACATCTACCCCTCGCTTGCCTTTTCCTGCTGAGGGATTTCCCACATCCCCTCGCTCCCGGCTCCTTCTTGTGGTCCTTCTCACCACTCATAACTCCGGCTGCCTCTTCTGCCTCCCTCTGGTCCTCTGAAAGGACCTTTGTGATTACCCTGGGCCTATCCAGATAACCAGGCTTGAAGGTCAGCTGCTTAGTAACTACCCGCACCTGCAACCCTAATTGCCCTTTGCCATGTAAGGTACCATATTTGCAGGTTCTGGGGTTGGGTTGTGGGCATCTTGGGGGCTCTGGCTTGCTCTGCCTAGCACATGGGGGGCACAGGAGCCTGCTGGTGGGGGCCGGTGTGCCTCACTGCTGCGCTGTTTCTTCCCAGTCTCCCCCAGCATGCCTGCTTGTCTGGCAGGAGCAGCTGACCCCTGAAGTCAGGCAGCACGGAAATGACTGTGCTCATGGTCAACACAACTGCCGAGTGCAGGCTCTGGCTAATCCGTCCCAGGGCAAGGCTGGCGAGGTAGGGAGGGTGGTGCTGCTGACAGCCTCCTCTGTCCCTAGTGTGGTCAAAGGCACCTCATGGATGCAGGAGCTCCTGGTGCAGGCAGAATTCCCAGAACCCACAGTGCTCACAGTAGGGAGCCGATGGGAGGCACCCCCATGTTGGGCCCTGCCCACTCACGAGGAGCTCACTGGCTGGTGGGGGACCCAGCCCCCTAAAGCACCCCGAGGCCATGTGACAGAGTCCCAGGACGAAGCCACCACCCACTAGGGAGCAGCCCCGGCTGACTGCACAACACAGGGAACTTCTGAATGACAAGCCACAGGACCATGTCCAGGTTTACTAGACAGGACAGGAGGGAAGCTGGGGACCTGGGGTGGAGAGGACTGAGCAAGTGAAGACCGGGGACACGGGAGAGCCCAGACCGCTTTGGAAAACACAGCAGTGTGAGTCCAGCTGAAAGGGGCTTCGAAATGAGGAAACAGAACTCAGCAGAGGCCAGTCCATGAGGCCCTTGCATTACAAACTAGGAACTCTGCACTGGACTTTTAGCCACTGTTCAGAGCTGTGCTTTTAAAACACTGTCCTGGCATCAACCTGGCAATTTGCAGCCTCTCTTTTGACAGCTGCAGGGAGAGTTAATTTCATTGTCTCTTGAAATATTGCTGCTGCTGGCCTTGGGGATTTTTCTCCTCCTCCACCTGCTTTTTAAACAACAGTCTAGGCCCAGAGCTTCCCACCTGTGGAAACTTGCTCTAGAATTTCCACTGCTGTCCAGCTCTTTGTCCTGAGGAGAAGCCTTCCAGCCAGGCCTCCGCACTCCACGTTCAAAGTGAACAGCAAGAGTTTCTAAGGGAAAAAACAAACCCTACTTCTAACTCTTGTCAAAGCAGATACTGGCTTCGATCGCACAGACATCCCCCACTGACACCAGCTTCACAGCAGCCCTGACAAATAAACACAGTCGGCAGGCGATTCATCACATTTGTAAACTGAATCAACATCGGCTCTCGCCTTCGTGCCCGGGGCCAGGATCACAGCATGGCCCCTGCCTGAGAAGGCTGGACTCCCATGGAGGAGGGGCCGGCAGGGGGTGGGGAGGGGGCGGGCCTGTGGCACAGAGAAGTGTCCCTCCACCACCCTGTCCTGCTGTTTGCTGTCCTGCCCATAGACAGGCTCAGGGTGCTGGCCATTGTGCTTCTGGGAGGGCATCCTGGTCAGCTGGTAGGTCCCCCCCAGTTCTGCACTTACAGTCACTAATGTAGCAGCTGTGCTGCCAGCTCCTACAACCGGGTCTCTTTTCATGTCACTCCTCTAATCTTAAGCAGATTTGCATCGCAGATGAGGAAGCTGAGGTCCGGGCAGGTAAACAGTACGTGGCAGGCTGGGCCTACCTTGCCAGATGCTTCCAGCCAACCTGGCCTGCCCCAGCCACTGCCCAGTCCCAGGCCTGGTGGTCCAGGTAGAGGCAGCTGAAGGGCGGGAACTGGGCTGTCTTGTTTGTTGGTTTATACCTTACGTGCAATACCATGCCTGGCATATGGGGCACTCAACACAGGGCTAAGTGGAAGAACACGTGGTGCACTGCAGGCATTTGGGCATCTGCTGAATAAACAGTCATGTGAGGTAAACAAGGCAGAGACCACCAGCCTCGTTTTACGCACAGATAAACTGAGGCTCAGAAAAGTGAATTCCCAGAGTCAGCAGGAGGGCAGCAGGGCTGAGACTCCACCCCAGGGCTGGTCTCCGGCTCACTGCTCTCTGGGACTTCCAGGTGCCTGCAGAACCAGAAGGGAGAAGCCTTGAAATGTCCACTTGTGCATCAAGTGAACTTGGACTCCTCTGAATTTCTGTCATTCATAGCAGGTGTGATAGGCAGAACAATCGCTCCCAAAGAACCTGACCCACGGAACCTGTGGACTGGTGTTCTTCCATGGCCGAAGGGGAATTAAGCTCACCTGGAGACAGGAAGCGCATCCTGAATTATCCAGGTGAGCCCCATGTAATCACCAGGGTCCTTAAAAGTGAAAGAGAGAGGTAGAAACGTCAGAACTAGGGAGGGGGCATCAGGAGAAAGGCTGGACCAGCCACTGCTGGCTTTGATGGAAGGGGCCGGGAGCCAAGGAAAACAGGTGGCCTCTGGAAACCAGAAAAGGCAAGGAATGGATCCTCCTCAAGGGCCTCCAGAAGGAATCAGCCCTGTGACACCTCAATTTTAGCCCAGAAGCCTCACTTCTGACTCTGCCCTCTGGAACCGCATGAGAATAAATCTGTTGCTTTAAGCCACCACGTGCATGCTGATTCACCAGAGCAGCCTCCAGCCACTGCTACAGCTGATGCGCTGCGGACTCCAGCGCTGGGCCCTCACTCCCCATACGGTGCTCTCTAGCTATTCCTTGGCAACCTGAGTGTGGCATATCTCGTCCTGTCCTCCCCACTCAGCTCTGGGTCTCCAGAAGGCATGGGCTGTGGACTTCTCCAGGCTTCAGCAGCTTCCCAGAGACCCATCTGCAGGCGGACAGGTGACTATGCTCACCTGCCAGAGGCATAGAGTGGCTTTCATCAAGGAAACCTCCTCATTGCTAGGAGGACAAATTCAAGGACAGCTGTGGACTCCCAACTCTGTCCCTGCCCTGCTGGTACAGCGCCTCCCCAGCTTCACCTTCCTATGTGAAACAGGGCACCTGAGACCACACCCGGCTGTTGTGAAGGTCATGTCCGTTTCTTGGCAGAGTGCCTGGCAGGAGAAGGGGGTCAAACCAGGGTGGTCCCCTGCTTTGTCCTCCCCACATGAAATAATTGGGCTCTAAACATGTCACAGGATGAGAGAGAAGGATGAGGCTTTTCTATTTCATCAAGACGTTCCTTCCCTGCTCTTCCTGTGAACAACGGAGGGGCCGTTAATTTTCCAGAAAGGAGAGTATGCAGAGCCCTGTGCAGGGCGGGCAGTGGGTGAGGACTGCTCTATGGCTGGACTGGTCCTGTCTGGACACAAACCACAGACTCTAAATTTTACACCTTAAATTAAGGAAAAGAAAAGGTGGAAGAGAGGCAGGGAAGAGCAGGAGAGTGGGGAGGAGCTCTGCTGGCATGGACTGCTGCTGGGAGTGGGGACTGGAATAAGCTTCGGGACAGTCTGGGGAAAATAGAATTGTTTTTCATTTTGTGGAAGGAAGGGCCACCTCATTCACCAGCTAAGCAAGGCCTCTCTCCTGCTTTTTCAGAAGGTCCAAGTTGCTTATAAATGCGACGCCTTTGCCTGGGGCCCCCAGCTGGCTGCGGCAACCTGCTGGCCAGGCTTGGCCTGAAGGCCTCAGCCACCCCCATGCTCCCAGCTCATCACCCCGTCCCCAGGCCTGGCACATCCAGTGTCAGCAGCTTGGTGCCCCACTGGGCCACCAGCACCACGTCCTCCACACCTTCCCATCCGCCCCCTCTCCAGCCCTGCCCGGATTCATCGTGGTTTCTTGTGTGTCCCAGCACTCAAGCAACACGGAGCTGAGTTTCTCCAATTTGAGGTAGCTAAGGATGATGCTGCCTTTAAGGAGATACTAGGTTTGACCCCCTGGTTTATCATTTACTGGTTGTATTATGGTTGTATGACTTGGAAAAATTACTTTTTCTGGGTCTCAGGAATGAGGCCAATGCACCAAGCGTTGTAGGGTATGGGGAGGGGGAAAGGAGCTGCATGGGGTACAGTGGTGGCCCAGGCTGGTAGTCAACAGAGGCACAAACTCTTGCCTTTGCTCCACTGCATTCCTGCCCCAGGCCTTTATAAACATATACGGGTTCCATCAAAGCGTACGACATTAAAACACACTGGAGTGCCAGATGGTTAATAGCTTCCTAATATCCACTTTCTCCCTCCAAAAGAATGGAACCCCAATATTTAGCTGGGCATATTAATGGAGCCCGTACTTCCAGGCTTCCCTTGCAATTGGGTATGGCACTATGACTAAGTCTGGCCAAGGGATGAAGGGAGGGGGTTTGTGCAAATTCCGGGAGGTCTCCTTACACCCGGGAGGGAGTGCCTTCCTCCTTTCCTCCATGCTCCCTGCAGTGTGGGAGCAGCTGTCCTGACTCCAGGCTGTGCCCTAGGGCAACGGCAGAGGTACAGTGCAGGTGCCTGGCACTGGTAGGTCACATCAGCTTTGGCCTGTCTGCCACCAGATTTTAATGTGACAGAAACCTGTGAGCTTTACTGAAGCCACTCTTACTCGAGGGTTTCTGCTACTTGCAGCCAAGCAGTCCCTAAAAGACAAGCTGTGGCCTTTGGTGCCAGGCAGGATCCTTGTTTGTCAAAGGGCTTCCAGGCTGGCAGATGAGACCAGGAAGCCAGCCCATGGGTCAGAGCGGTGGAGGAGACACTCTGAAGAGGGAGCAGGAAGGACCAGAGCACCAGGGAAGGCTTCGGAGGACTTGGGGACTGGGAAGCTCCAAAGGGAAACATGAAGGAAGAGGTGGGTGCTGCAAGCTGAGGCCAAGGCCAAGGGGGCCGGCCTGGCCATGACGGGCCTTGAACTTCACTATGTGAAGAAACACCGCTACAGGCTGCAGGAAGAGGAGCCACGGTCAGACAGCTCGGCTTGGTGCTGGAAGCGGTAGGGGCTGTGCGAACAGTCCCAGCAAGAACGGATGCCGGCCTGCGCTCATGGCTCCCCACTGAACCCGATGATCAATGATCAATCCCAGATTGAACTGAGCTCTTAGTTCCACCCCGCCCCTGCAGCAGCCAGCACCGCGGGAGGGTGGGGACCAGGATAACACTTGTCTGGCTTGGCTGCTGTTTTCCTATCCATGGCCCAGGACCAGGCCCCACCAGTCGGCACCAGCCTGTGAAACGCAGACTCATCTCTCCAAACTGACTGCCTCTGACAGGACAAGGTGAATTATCCTAAATCAAGTGGAGGCAGTGAATACATTATCTCAGGAATAAGAAGAAAAATGAAGATGGATATCTACAAACCACTTTTAAAGAAATTCACCCACACACACATATAATTTTAATGGTCTCTGAAAGAAAAGGCAACTATTTTGCTGAGCTCTAGTCAATCTGCATCAGCAAACACGATGCTAGCCGCATTGGAAGCTGACTGATACATTCAAAACTCTGACAGACGCAAGGCCATCCCGGAGTTGGGCATGGAGGAGGCCCATTCCCATCCTCCCTCATTCAGTCCCTGCTGCGCTGGGGCTGTGCCCAGCAGGCCCCCCACCACGCTGTCTGTGGAGGGGGCCCAGGGTGAGCAGGCGCAGGTAGTGGGCTAACTGTACAAGCAGGCTGTGCATTCAAGACCACAGCAAATCAATCCATTGTTTTGATCATGCAAATTGATTATCTAAATCCATTAACAAGCTCTTGAAACTGTCTGGTCCAGTCAATCACAATATTCATTCTTTCAATCATGCATTCAGTGATGACTTATTAAGAGATGACTGTGTGCCGAGATCTGGGCTTGCAGCCATCCCTGCCCTGCAGGGTTCCCAGATGCCAGCAACTGTGGGTGCGCAGGCAGGACAAAGCTCTGACAACAGGGAGGGAAGAAGGCGCAAGACCATAAGAAGCAGATCAGAGGGTTCCTGGGGAGCAAATGCAGCAGCCTTCTAAAACTAAGGGCTGTTGCCAACAAAGCTGAATGCTGGCTGATGGGAGACAGCAAAACCAATAGAGGGTTTCTGAGCAGGGGAAACACTCTTCCATCCACACACACCCGGAACTGTGAGGTGAAAAACAAATGGAACCAATTTCCATCCTGGCTGAGGGATGGAATCAATGCAATTAATTCAGTCAGAAGGAAAGACACGTGCAAGCACAGGGGGTTCCGGAGCCAGTTCATCCCACTCCTCACCCAAATGCACACCACACTTGCAGATCAATGAGGAAACCCTGCAACAGTCCCACCTCGGCTGGGTCTGAGGATGGGCACAAGCACCTGCCCCCCCCGGCGGCCCGGCCTGCAGATGGGCACAAGCACCTGCCCCCCCAGCGGCCCGGCCTGCAGATGGGCACGAGCACCTGCCTCCCCAGCGACCCGGCCTGCAGATGGGCACGAGCACCTGCCTCCCCAGCGACCCGGCCTGCAGATGGGCACAAGCACCTGCCCCCCTCAGCGGCCCGGCCTGCAGATGGGCATAAACACCTGCCCCCCAGCAGCCCGGCCTGCAGATGGGCACAAGCACCTGCCTCCCCAGCGACCCAGCCTGCAGATGGGCACGAGCATCTGCCTCCCCAGCGACCCGGCCTGTGGATGGGCACAAGCACCTGCCTTCCTGACGGCCTGGCCTGGGGATGGGCGTGAGCACCTGCCTTCCTGACAGCGGTTGAAGGCAACAGAAGCTTAAAGACCCTCCAAGGCAAAAAGCTCACCACCACCAAAGCCTCCACTCCCTGCCGCCGCTGCCTGTGCCCTGTGTCAGCAGCAGCCCTGGGGCACGTGGAGCCTGGACTTGGTCTGCTGGAACTGGAACAAGGCCCCCAGCCCCTCACGCAGGGCCTGTCCCGGAAGCTCCATAGCCTCTTTCCTTGGACAAATCACACCATCTAAAGGGCTTTTTCCATAAGCATTGTAGGGAGAAGGGAAGCAGGTATGGAGGGACAGGCAGATGACAGCCTAGGTCTAGACAGGACTGCATGACTGAAGACAAATGTCCACTGTCCAGCCAGCCGCCGGCTCCTGAGCACCAAGTGTGCATCACATGCGAGGGGCACTTTGCTCACTCCTCTGCAAGCTTCCCTGCAAACACTGCAGATAAAATACTATTAACTGAAGCCCACGTTGCCTCTAAAGATGACAGAAAATAGATGAAATACACACATGCATGAGAGGCACACACACATGCACACAGATATCCACTCTAGAGTGGCATATCACACGGTGATAGATTGCCTGCAATACACAACCCAGAGAGGAAAACTTTCACTGTTTATTAGGAAACCAGGACATGATATATGGAATAACCATGTATGTGAGATATATATATATATATATATATATATATATATATATATATTCACACATATATATATCCAAAATCTATGTGTGTGCACATAGCTCAAGTTGGATCACCTTCTATATATAGACATACAAATGTATAGATACAGCTCTCCTCATATAAATATGCATGTGTGTGTATATATATCTCCCAGCTCCCGAAATAGAAGCCTATATACTTAGATGAATTACAGTGTTTAAAAAGAAAGACTCAGGAGTGGTGTGTGCCCATGTTCCCAACGAGCCCTTGTTGTCTTTCTCTTCCCCGTAGGCAGCCTTCCCTTGGCTCAGCATTTGCTTCTCCAACTCTAGATGCTGCTGCTTCACATACTGAAGCCCCTCAGCAGGTGTGCTGTCTAGCCTGACCGTGCCATCTGAGGCTAGAGACAGATTTGCTCAGAATGCAGTGTTTTGCAGACATCCAAAGTTGGATGGAATCATCTTGAAAAGCTTTTGCCTGGTCAATTCAGAACACTCAATGTGGGTGACTTCCCGGCCCCCTGATTCTGCCTGAGAGTCACTCAAGGTGCCCACTGGCCCCTGAGTCAAAAGAGAGTGCTCAGTGTCCCCTCAGATTCTGGATGACAAATCACCAGCCATTTCTCAGGCAAAGCCATTCCCAAATCACATTGAGCCTTTGTCTAGGATACCTGGAGAAAAGATCTCCTGAGAACTCCAAAAGCCCACTTAGAGGGCCACAGCCAGAAACAGAGCAAATGGGAAGTGGATGATGTGGGTTGGGCCATTAAGACACTGCTCTCTTGACACCAGGAGAGGTTCCCTGTTGACACCAAGCATCTCCAATCATTTGCCACTGGGGCTGTCCCTGTGTTCTACTCAGGGGTCAGCAGCGGCCAAGGCCATGACTCTGGGAAAGTCCGCTGTGTGCCAGACACCAGAACAGAAACCAGAACATGGTAGCTGCTCCCTCTCCTCTCCTTCTGGTTCTGCATTTTCATTATGTACCTTATTCTAGCCACAAGAATGTCTTAAGGAAACTATGGGATAACTATACTTTTATAATGTAAATGTATTACATTACAATATTAAACAGATCACATGTTCCAGGTTATATATCAGGGTATTTGGTGTAATATTCAATAATGTGCCATATGGTATGTGAACACTGTTGTGGTAACACCATCATGAGTGTGAACATTTTCTGAGCATGTCCACACTAGGAAGTGTGCTCAGTGCTCTCTGCCCTCTGCCTCACTGAATTCTTGAGTTCTAGATATTAATGTCCTCATTTTACAGAGGACGAGATGGTCAGGAGGTGAAGCCACTTCTTCACAGTGGAGTCTGTCTGCCCAGAGAGCCAGCTCTGCCAGCATACCTCACTTCGCCCTGGCTCAGCACCAGCAGCTTCCGACCTGGAGGAGGCCCTGAGGTTGCTCCTGTCCAGGAGAGGGCCTGGAATGGTCTCAGGGCCTGAAAGCTCTTATCCTCCTTGTCCACCAGTGACCAGACCTCCCAGTGGCTCTCTGCTCTGCTTCTCAGTTCCAGCATCAGCTCCCAGGAACACTTGAGCCCAACCCTGCATCTCTGTCCAGTTGCTTAGAACTCTGAGCCCCTTCTCAGTGCTCCCCTGGGGACTAGACCATCATGAAATTGCTCTGACATCTGTTTTCTCACCTCATACATATGACAAATGGGTATGAGGGACTGAGAAGAGGCTCAGAAGAATGAAGTAGAAACTAGAATTTTTGAATGTCTACCATGGGCTGATCATAGTGGTAATTATTTTATGTGCATGACATCAGTTAATGCTTAATCCTGCAGACGGCTGGTTCTCATGATAAGCAGGGGCAGAGCCAACACTAGAACCCAGGGCTCCTGACTCACAGAGTACAGTGTTCTTTCCAGATAGCCCAAAGCACCAGTGCCCCTCATGGGGCAGGAGCTCTCGGTGGCTCTCTTGCCATTGCAATCCCAGCATTGCCTTGTCCTGGGGAGAACCTGAGCTACCTGTGACAACACTGTAATCAGAAATCATCATAACTGTTAAAGGAAGAGCGAAACGCTAATATACATGTCAATGCATCTGAAAACCACTGGGCCGTATAATTAGCCATTTGTAGGGATATAAGTCACAGAAGGAAAACTTTTTTCTGTGTCAATGAGTTGAACAATCAAGTCATCCATCCATCCATCTACAAATACATATGGCCATCTACCCACTCATCAGCGGTCCACCCCTTTATCCTTTCACCATCCAATTGTCTACTAATCCAGTCTTCATCCCTTCACCCAATTATACACTGACCCATCTGACCATTGACCCATCTAGCTATCAACTCATCTTCCCATATACCAAGCCCCCATCCACCTTCCCAAAAATCACTTAATGAAGTCCTACCACACACCAAGAAGCATTCCCAATATGGGAGGATCAAGATGAGTAAGATATTCTCCATGCTCAAAAGAACTCTGTATAAAAGAGATCATCATGTAAAAAGAAAATTGCAGAAGCTCTCCATCCATAGATTTTCGCCTTAGGAACTTTCACAAGAATCAGTAATGGAGAAAATGCACATCAGCTCAGCTCCCAAGCAGTAGATGATGTCATGGGTTCCTTACACACTGTTACTGTCAGAGCCTAACCTGTCAGTGAATAAAGGAACTTCTGTATAACAATGTGATCAGACAGCAATATGAACCACTGCAGAGAGGTATGAACAAAGTATGATGGGAGCCGAGGAGAGCAGTATATCAGGGTCAGGGAACAGCATACTTTCTTGAACTTGACCGGATTCAAACCTAAGTCAATGTCATTCCAGAACACACACTCTCCCCGTGTCACCATGCTACTTTCAACTAGAATGCAGGAGCTCAGACCCACAGCAACTCAAAAGATAGATGCTGACCACAGATGCCACCAACTGCTCCTCCATCTTGACTGCGGGAGCTGTATGACAGTGACAACAGGATGGTGGTTGGACGGTGGTGCGTCCTGGAAGGCATGGGACCGGGCCTGCTTTCCACTTGGTACCTATTTCAAATGGGGATGAATGGTCAAATCATCCATCAGAGCAGGTCCCTAAGCTCTGGTCTCCAGAGGAAGCAGAGCAAGTGGGATAGCACTGACATGAGAACACAGCCTGGGAATCCTGGAGAGTGCCTGGGAATCCTGGAGAGTGCCAGAAAACCAAACCCAACGTTCAAAAGGGAAATGAGTCGGGAAGGGGAAAGGTCCCACGGACTCACGGCAAATGTTTACATTTGATGATCTTTGGAACATATGCATGGCTGCATACAGTACTTGTTGTTAACATTATAGAGGAGCCTGAGCTGGCACCAGCAGGAGATCTCCAAAGTCATTCGGTCACACACAGTCTCCCCAAAGGATCTGGGTGGGCTCTGTGACGGGCAGGTAGAGAAGGACACTGGATTTGGTGAACGGACTGGCTGTGCATCCCACAGATGCTCCTGGAGGGTCTGCCAGGGGAACGAAGGACATCTCTGATATGGTTTGGCTGTGTCCCCACCCAAATCTCATCTTGAATTCCCATGTGCTGTGGGAGAGTCCCCGTGGGAGGTAACTGAATCATGGGGGCAGGTCTTTCCTGTGCTGTTCTTGCGATAGTGAGTACGTCTCATGAGATCTGATGATTATAAGGAGCTTTCCTACACAAGCTCTTTCTTTGCCTGCTGCCTTCCACAGAAGATGGGACTTGCTGCTCCTTGCCTTCCACCACAATTGTGAGGCCTCCCCATCCACATGGAACTGTAAGTCCAATTAAACCTCTTTCTTTTGTAAAGACATGGCCAGTCTCAGGTATGTCTTTATCAGCAACATGAAAATGGACTAATACAGTCTCTGGGATCTAACCTCTCCCTCCTTCACACTCCAGAACACTAGTGTGCGCCCATCTTATTTCTGGTACTGGATCATGAATTCATGGGTTGATGCCCACCTTCCCCACTGGACAGGAGGCTCCTCACTGAGTGCCAGATACACAGTGGGTGCTCTGACAATATCTGTTCTCCTCCCTGGTCCTGGTTCTGCCACTGATGAACTTCCTTCTTGTGGGCAGTTTCCAAATGTGTAAAATGACAGAGAACAGTCAGACTGATGATTTCTACCTGGGCTCCCAAAGGCACTAATGGTGTTAATGGTAATGATTCTCAATATTTCAGACAATCAGTTGGAAATCATATGTTTATCTTCCATCAGGCAGCACAAACCAAAGAAAATACTCCATTTTCTCTCTCTGGGCTGGCATGATCTCTGTTCTATGAGGTTACACCAGCTACCTTGGGCTGGCCGGGAGCTCTGGTTGGCAGATGTATGTTTCTGATTGATGACATGAAAAGGTAAGTTCATCACCCTTTATTCAACAGGATGGGATATCATCTTTCAAAATATGGGCAGCCCCTGGGGAGAGGAAACTGCAAACATAGTTTCTTGGAGGTAGGCAGAGCAAACTGGCATCTTGAGCTCTGGCCTGCCCCCTGCCTGGGCATCTGGGTCAGCCGCTGACCAAGCCATATGCTGCTGTTCATCATTCACAAAGGTTCCTTGTATCTTCTTTCCTGTAACAGTGAGTCTAGGCTTCCCATGAAGTGTTCCGTGGTGATGCCAACACCCGGCATTAAACCACTCCTGTCTTGTCAGCACGGGGACGCTCCATGATGAATTCTGTAAAGGCCTCTGGCCCCCAGGACTTCCCTGTTCCAGATGGTTCTGGCCAGCCTTCCCAAGCTCAGCTCCTGCAGCACATGGCGGTGGCAGGAGCAATGTGCAGGATGCTCGCCCTTCTGGAGACACGACAACCAGTTTCCCATTTGCAGTGTGGGTCCTCATGAGAAAAGAAGGAGGGGAGACCAAGCGATCAGAGGCATTTTCCAAATCTCTTCTCCTTTTTAGGAAAGAGCCAGAAACTGTATCCCTGTGCCCATGGTACCTATGACTCCCCCATCTTATTCACCAAAGAGAACTCTGCCCCACAGGTGGAAGGGACTGGGAAGAAAGGGACAGAACTCTGTTCATCCTGAATCACCTGCACCTAGCACAAGGCAGGTGTTCAAGAAATGCTTGCTGACCGAATGAACAAAGGAAGGAAATAATAAATGCAAGGACTAATGAATGAACAAACAGGGCTTCAGCCACCACCTCCTGCAGAGTGGGATTCAGGCCTAAGCTCTAAAAAAACAGGAGCCCTTTGCATCAGTTCCTCCTAGGCCAGTGATGGCTGGACCCAGGAAGGGGCAGGGCCAGGGGCAGGCTGGGGGCAGTGGACTGCGAAGAGCAACCTGTGCTCACTCTGAGCACCCAGGGTAGAGCCGGGACAGAGGCCCCTCAATGGACAAGGGCCTGAGGGTCAAGGTAGGTTATCTTTACAAAGGAAGCGAAGGGCTCTTATTTTAGTTTTGGGTTTTCTAATTATTTGCAAATAAATATGTTAATATTTTATACTACCTACATATGTGTAGTTATCACATACATGTGTATACCATACGTATATAATACTATATTATACCAAAATATTATTTAATTTTATTGTTTAATTTTGTTTTAATCCTCAGGGCAAATGGTCTCACTGAAAGGGTCATCCAAACAAAACAATAAAACCAGGAAAATTAACACATCTGACCATGTTTTTGCCTTCAACATTCTACAGGAGAAAACTCATCACTCTATCTGATGATTGGACCCTGGGAGGGATTTGCGAGGCTTTCTGGGTTCAGAAACCTCCGGAGGTTGAGTTCTTCCACATTCTGGAATGTTTTCCACCCCCTACATGACTCTGGAACATCAGAACTGAAGTCATCTCATTTTCTTTGAGTCAGAATCGACAGCGGTGGCTGGTTCCCTGGAGCCTCAGCTCACAGACGCTGCCATGAATGACGCTTTTAGTACAGGAAAGAGGCAAGAGCCCACGCTGGGGCAGGCCTCACTCTGCCACTTGCCAGCCATGGAAACTGGGCACTGGCCAGGCCCTTGGTGTCCGTGTCTGTGCCCTGGGGTCAGGGAGGTGACACCTGGAGCACCCAGCACAGGACCCAGCACACAGGATGCCTTCAGTAAGGGCAGCCCGTCAGCCATGCAGATTCAAACCCTGGTTCCTCCATTTCCAGCTATGTGGCTCCAGGGAAGGAGTTTAACCTCTCTGAGCCTCAGTGAGATGGTAAGAGTAGCAGGGGCCGTAGCTACGCTCGGCATCACGCCTGCACACGTAAAATCCTAGTAGGTGCTGCTGTCATCCTCTCCTCTCTGCTTTCTCTTTCCTGGTCAAATCTCACAGAAGACTTGCTCGCAGCTACCCCCAGCAGCATCTGAGGACTTGGCAGTGGCAGTTTCTCAAATATCAGCAAAGAGGGTGCCAAACGGGCACTGAGGCCAGCGCTGGTCTCCCTATGACCTGCCTGGGAAGCACACTGGCCTGCTCATGCCCCCCAAAATCACCCAGCCTGGCTACCCCCTTCCTGGCTTGGAGCGGGGGCTGATGGGGTACCGAGCCTTGGCATGGGCTGGCTCCTTCCCTTCCTATCAGTCGTCTTCATTCAAAGCTGGCACGGTCTCCTGAGGCGGATATGTCAATGATTAAACCATTATTTGTTCATGTCTCTGAGAGGCGGGAGATGCTGCCTCCTCCATAAACATCCCTGGAAGCCAATCGGGCCTACCTGGTCTCCTTGTAACCCAGAGCTGGGCTGCAGATCAAAAGACAAATAAAATAGGCCCAAAGATTCTGCATGTAGACTATCAAACCAAAATAGGTATGGGAAGTGAAGAGGCGGCAACTAAATATTTGTTTTCCTCGGTAATCAGGTGAGCAGGCCTGGGCTTTCCAGACCTCCTGTTTAGAATCCCACGTGCTCCCACGCAGTCCTAGGGTCAGTGCAGTGCCTGGTGCTCAGCTCCAGGGCCCTAGCAGGCAGGGGTACCTTGCCATGTCACTTCCCTCTCTGAACTTCAGATTCAACACCTTCAAATGACAACGGCATCATTGACATGGCAGGTCCACGTGGAGACCCGAGAGGATAAAAAGAAATTCCCAGGCAGCTCACCACAGCTGTGCAAGTGCTTACGCGACGCGTGATCTCGGCTCCGCTCCTGACCTTCTAGATAAGATTCCCTGGAAGGTGAGGGAGTGGGAAGTCCTCTGTTCAGGCGAGTCTTATGCAGTCAGCCCAGGCCCTGGCGCCTCCCTCTGGGAACCTCTAATGAAAAGCCCTACCAAGGTGGGAGGATGTCCAGGAGCGGCGTGTGGGGCATGTCCTGTCTTCTGCCGCAAGCCCGCTCGACCCCAGCACCTCAGGGCTGCCCTTGTGAAGAGGCCACTTGATGCATGGTTTATAAAGCTCCTAAGACTGGCAATTGCTTGAGGCATGGGCCAAGCCATATGCCTCTTATTTCATCAGTAACAGGAAACCTGGGTCCCCCACAGAACTAGGAGGCAGTGAGGCCTGGTAAAAAGCATTTGCATGTTGAGACAGATAGAATTGGGTTCAAATTCTTGATCTTCTCTATCTGGTGTGACCTTGAGCAAGTTCCCCGACTCCGAGTCCCAGGGCCTTCATCAGTAAAATAAAAATGATGCTCTCCAGCTTCACGGGCTCTGTGGGAGGGTGACCGAGGCAACGCACACAGCCAGGGACACTGAGCACAGACTGAGCCAGCGCACTGAGATTCTTTCCCTCTGTGCCGTGCTCTCAGCCAGGGCCCCTCAGGTGTGGGGATTTGGAGGAGAGGCCTGTGGGGTGGGGGTGGAGGGGCACACAGGCACCGGAGGGGCTGCAGGTCGGGGACTGAATTTCAGCATACCTCTTCCAGCCTTTGGCCACCTCTCCTTGCAACCACCTCAGGGTCAAGGCCAACCCTCTCCGGGGATTTTTTCCCGAAGCCATCTCTGCTCCCCAGAAAGCAAGACCTCAGACAGCCCTGCCGCTGCTCCGCTTCCTCTACTGCCCTCCCGCTCTGGGGCCGGGAGGCCGGGAGGCCGGGAGGCCGGGAGACTTGGCCTTGGGAAGCGAACCCACCAGCTCCCTGCTGCAGCCTGAGTCTGGCAGGAGAGAGGTGTGGGACAATGTCCTCTCAGCTTCCCTTGAGCTCATGGGTAACACAGGTCAACAGCAAAGCAGCTGGACAGCGGCGGGGGGTGGTGTGCAAAATGGATTTGTGGATGTTCTCAAGAGCAACTGCATTAGCTGCACTGTGAGCACTAACTCCCTTTGTAAATAGGACAGGCTTGCTTTTACTGTTAATTTCCTCCCATGTCAAAAACCAGCACCTGCAAAAAAAAAACCAAGTGATTGAAGGAACGGGAGGGGATGGAGGAAAAGTACAGGCAAACCCAGTGAGGTGGAAGGAGAATGTGCTCATTCATTCAAACATTCTTCTACCCACCCATTCATTCTAATGTTGTCTGTCATGTTTCATTCAAGTATTCTCTAAGCTGCTGTTGTGAACCTGATGCTGCTCAGCACAGGGACACAGAGATGACTCGGGCACACACCTCTGCTCCCGGGAGCACTGAGGTCTGAGAGAGGAAGCAGGGTAATAAGGAGCAACAGGACAGTCAGGACGCCCTGGGAATCTGGGCGGGGAGAGCTGGTTCAGACAGAGGGGGGTGCCTACACTGCATTTTGAAAGAGCAGAAAGGTGCCCAGGGCACTCCAGGCAGAAGGAAAGCATGTGCGAAGGCAGGGGAGTGTGAGCGTCCACGGTTTCCAGCAAGTGCACAGGGATCAGCACAGCAGACGAGGGAGCGGTGGAGTGCCAGGAGGTGAGGCCAGAGGCTGGCGGCGGCTCATGGGCCTGGTATCGCAGGACACATGCAGGAGTCTGGTTTGTATCTTGAGGATAAAGAGTGCCAATGAACATTTGCAGTGGAAGGCCTGTCCCATGGAGGCAAGGCGAGGCATAGCAATATTTCCAGTGTGCTCACCAACAATCTGAGTGCAATTCTCCCCACATCCCAACAGCAACCCAAGGCGACAGTCCCCATTTTATCTCCACTTGACAGCTGGGGAAGCTCAGGGTCACACAATGAACACATGGGGCAATGTGGACCCCAGTCCAGGCCTGCTGACACCAAGTCTGAGGCCCGTTCACCCTCACGGCCGCCACTGGCTGAGGAAGGCATGGTGGCCACAGAACAGCCTCACAACAGCTTGAGCAGCCACAGGAGCTCTGCGTGGTGCCCTCTGAGAGTCAGGAACTGAGCATGGGGCCGTCTGACCACCTTCTGCCTCCTCCCTGACTGGGCGGCCCGCTGCTTGTAAAGCAACTTGCTCACCAGGAAGCAAGAGGCTGGGTGCCCTGGGCTGCCTGCCAACACCTGCACACAGCCAGCAGCAGGTGGAGAGAGCAACTAGCCCCCAAAAAGGTGCAATGGACCCAGGTGGCCTGGCCAGGGACCCTGCTGCCTTCAGCTGTTATTGACAAGTCACCGAGGAGGCAGCTGTCCCCATCTCTAGCACTTGTCTCCCACCCATCGAGCCATCGGCTCAACATCAGGGCCTTCCCAGTTGTCCACTGTGGATAAATATCTGGAAAGGAAGGGAAAGGAGGCTTCACCATCTGGGAGAACTGCTTCCAAAAAGGCTACTCAAAGGAACCTGCTCAGAAGTGGGACCAAAGCATCATGACAAATAAGATGTGACTGGGGCTTTGCCTTGAAAAATGAAATCTAAAAACATTATGAAAACAAGTTTATTAGAGGTCATACTTAATAAAATTCAGGTTCCCTTTGCCATAAGTACTAACTCTTTAAAACAACAACAACAACAACAAAGAAAGAGTCAAGTTTTGGCTGCTTTTTCCTGTACTTTTCTGACAAACGTGTGTGACAGCACAGTATGGGGTGCTTCCTTTGCACCTGACTTCCGCGATCATAAAGAGGGTTGTGCATCTTTGCATGATGCTTGCCGTGCCTCCCCGAGGCCTCCGCCCAGCTGCTGAGACCCAGGCCAGCTCCTCTGCCGGACTCCTCCATTGCTCGGGGTGGGACTCCAGCCGCATGCAGCTCTTCTATGCCATTTTTATCAATCTTGAGAAACACTGCATCTTTCCCAAGATTTTTAGTTGACTTTGCAACTGACTCACATCTTCTCTGCACTCCACTGTCAGGTCTGTATACATAGTGGACAGCCGGGAAGGCCCCGGTAGATCTGGGGACTGGGTGGGTGGGAGATCAGTGCTAGAGGGGAGAGGACATAGGTGAGGGGCCCCCTCCACAAGAGTCTGCTCATTCCTGAGTGTCTACACCTGCGACACAGCCGGCACCTGCAGGAACTTAACTGCTCAATGATAATGCTCTGTGCCTTCAAGCAGCACCAACGGTTTTGCGGAGGCCAGAGCCGGCAAGCAGCCACTGCGATTGGGACTGTGAATCCCGGTGGGGGCACAGTCTGCATACCCTTCCCACCTGCTCTAAACCTGTCCCTTTAAACACGCCTCGCATAAGTCCCAACTCTCAGTCTTGGCTCCTCCTATGGTCTCCATCTAGAAGCCGTCTCCTCTGCTTCTGCGTGGTGAAATTGGACCCCGAGTTTCAGACATCTCTGAGATGTCACGTCTTCACGGGTTCTCCCTCCTTTCCCACAGCAGACGCTGCCCTTTCAGCACTCCCTGTCCTCTATGCTGTAGGAGTGGCGTGGAGGCCAAGCTGAGGGATTTTGTTTCTCCAGGGTTACTCCTCCAGCCCCCTGGTTTCTGGCCTGAGTCAGAGTCCAGGAGGAGTCACTGATGTGCACCGAGCTGCCTGCGTCTGATGCCCACGTGCCCCTGTGTGGCCGTGTGACCTGAGGGGTCTCTCTGTTCCTGGACTCCTGGCTCGCAGCACCCAGGAGCTTTTAGGCCAGCTCCTTTCCCGATCACCAAGACCAGCCTACGCTTCCATTTTTGGATGCAGCAATCACTACTGCTCACTGTCCTAATGACCCCCAGAGACATTTAGTTAAAGCAGCGCTTCTATTGCTTACTAAGCAAAGCTGAATTTCTGCATAATAAAGTTCATGCTTCCAGAAATAGAAAAGGCATCTGGATGGTAACATGTCACAGCTTCAGAAAGAAGGAAAATTAATGCTTCTCCCTGATGACATCATGACACTTTCTCCATTCCAAAAAAGAGAATGACCAGTGGCTGCTCTGCTCCCCAACCTTGAGACACTCAGCCTATACATATAGAATGGGTCCTGATGTCAGATCTGCCCCATGTGGCCAGACGGCCAGAGAGAAGCTGGGGACATATAACAGTTCAGCCAGGCCCTGGCACCCAGAGGACGTGGGGTGCCAAGAAGAGAGGCACGTCTTTGGGAAGAGCTGCAGTGTGTTCCGGCCATCGTCAAGGGAGCTCTGTGGCCAGCAACCTGGGTTGGGGACAGCAGGCAGTGCCCTGAAGGAACCATGACGGGAGAGGGAAGGGACATGCTCTGCTAATTCTTTAAATAAAACAAGTCCAGCCCCTCTGGGGCCACAGACCCCTTGGGAATATGATGAAAACTATGGACCCTATTCCCAGAAAAAGGAACTCACACTCATAAAATGGGTACAATTTTATACGCTTTGGGGATGACTCACATCTTGACTCTTGGTTCAAACACTTGCTCACTGCAATGTGAGCTTTGTGAGGACAGGTCATCTTTTATCTCTGCAGCTCCAGTATCAGCACAGTGTCAGTACATCCAGTAGCTGGACAGATGCTTGTGGAGTGAATAAACAGTTGAATAAATGATCCTCCCAAACCACCCATGGCTGTCAGTGAGCCTTGACCAAGCACACACACTCTAGAAAAAAGCCCACATCATCTTCAAAAGGTAGAGCAAGCCCACTGAAGACCAGCCGGGTATGACCCCACACATGCTGAGGCTCTCAGAACCTGGTCCAAAAGGGGCTGTTACACAGCTCCAAGGGGTGGAGGTGGGGAACAGCCTCAGGGAGCCACTGGCCACTCCTTTGCAAGACCTTCTGCTGCCATCGTAATTCTGTGCTACATGCATGATCATTTGGTGAATGAATGGCTGTTTCCGGGATAGTCACCCCCAATGCCAGGATCTGGGCCTTCCCTGTGTGTCACAGGATCCCCAGCCCCCAGCTCAAAGAGGCTTTGACAGTCCTCACACATGCTCAGGTTATCCAACAAACCAGGCCTGGAGCTCAAGGCTGTCTGAAGCCCAAACCTAGCTCTTTCCACACTTCCTTCAGCACTTCCCCCCAGCTCATCCCTCCTGCACCCCAGTTCCTGGCCCAGAGCTGGGTCCATGGTCTATGGTCAGCAAACAAGTGCTAACTGAGTGAATCCCTCACTAAGCACAGACCAATGCCTGTCACCGTCCGTGGGCCCTCACATGGGGGGCAGCCTCTCTCCCGGGTTCCTCAGGCCCAGTGGCAGGTTCCTGCTGAGAGGCCTCCCAGCCCTGCACACCTCCAGGCTGTGAGCTCTGCACCCTCACCTTCACCACCTGGAAATAGCTGCTCCTTACCAGGCTACAATCAACAAACACTACAGCCTGGAGAGCCTGGGAGCTGTGGCTGCCGGTGGAGCAGGCATCTCACAGGCTGGCACCTACCGGCTTTCTGGCACTTTCCCACAGCAGCCCTTCTATACTTTCTGTCAGGCGGCATATGCTGGCAGAAAGAACTGGGTTCCATTTGTGCTTGTTAGAAATGCTTGTTCCCTGCTGCCGCAAAGAAATAGCACTCGAACATAAATGTAATTTTCTCAGCAAGGCAATTTTTACTTTCTGCAGAAAGGGTGCTCCTCGCAGATGAACAATGGTGAAAGCATACCTGGACAGGGGAGGGGAAGGAGTTCTTATTCCTGATGCAGGTAGCCCCTACTGCTGTGTTGTTCCCCTATCGGCTAGGGTTGGACTGCACAGTCTAAGCTAATTCCGATTGGCTATTTTAAAGAGAGCAGGGGTATGAGCCAGAGTGGTGGGGTGAGTAGTCTGGTGGGAAGGACAATTAAGAACAGGTAACTAAAGGTGACTTAGGTCAGAGCAGGTGACCAGGATGAGTCAGGACGGATCGGGTGACCAGGGGAACAGATGTGAACTACTGATTAGGACTGGTGGGAAAGTTGTTTACTGAAATTAGAAGCAAGGGAGTGAAGAGAACCAGGAAGTTAAACTTTAAAATGGAGAATCAAAGAATAAGAGAGCTGAACATACTGACGTATTGATTCTTTGAAAAGAAACTTAGGGTTCACTTATATTTAACATGCTCTGCACTTTTCCTTCTGCCCATTCTAGGCCACAGGAGAGGGGATGTGCTTTGGAGTGCTATGGAACCCACAAATCGAGTAGTTTTGAACAGACCCCCCCGAGTCTCCGAGCCTTGGTCTCCTTAAGGGAAAATGTGGAGACGCACTGTCTCCCCTGCCTGCCATGCTCCGGTGCTGCATCACCCCATTCCCTACAAAAGCAGAGGTCTTCACTGAGAGCCTGGGGCCTCCCAGGTAGACCGAGGGTGAAATGGTCACCTCCCTGGGAAAGGGGAAAGATGAAACTTTGTGTCCACATGTTTTTATCATTCCATTCCCCAAAGAGCCTTGGACATAGATCAGCGAAGCACTACTTGTCTGTCTGAATGCAAGACCATCAGGTGCCTTTGCTAGGCAGATACAATGCGTACATTACCTGATTTCATCTCTCTGAAGCCATACACATTGGGACTCTGGTCCATTTTACAGATTCAGAAACAGGTTCTGCAAGGTCATCGTCACTGAGCAAAAATGGCTCTGCCGGAAGACACCGCCAGGGCACTTGGCCCCAGAGCCTCGGCTCTTCCTGGCCTGTGTTGCTTCACAAAAGGGCTGCTGCCTGTGTGTGCCCTGCCCCACCAGGTCTCTGCCTTTTCCACCATCAATGGGGACTTGTGAGCTTGTTTCTAGAGAAGGGGCTTGTCCTCTGGGAACACTGATGTCTCAGAGAGCAAAGGTTACTCAGCCGTGTTCTTCCAGTTGTTGGGCTGGCCCAGCCATCCAGTGACGGAGCACCAGCCTTGGGCCTTGGGGAGAGGATGTCGGCAAGAGCTGCCTGGGAAAGGTCAGGGGCTGTCTTTGAAGTTGCCTCATCAGGCTCAAGGTCAGCTTCAAAGGGGCCCAGAGGCGGGGGCGCCTGTAAGGATCACTTCCTCTGTCAGTTCGCAAGGAGAAGGAGTGATTTCCCCCAAACCTCTTAGTACCAAGGCCTAAGGCCTAAGCTGCCCTATGTGTGCTTCCAGACCTCTCTTTCTTCCTAGGACATTAAGTATCTTAATCTCACTCTCCATGAAGCACCTGCTCTGTGCATACTCAGCAAGTCCTGGGCAAGTCCTAAGTAAGCCACAGAAAGGGAGGGGAAGCACGGTGAGGCCAGGGGCTCCCCAGGGTCACAGCGCCCTCATCCAGCCCCAAGTGCACCAGGGCGCTGCATTCCCCCCGGGTGCCGTGTCCCTCCCACAGCCTAGGTCATTGTACAGACATGTGTGCTCCGTGTGATGCCACCTCTCGATCGGGTGGGTGGCCCTTGGTAGCCTCTCTAAATCTCCTGGCATGTGGCAGAGGCACAGGAATGCACAGCCCTTCTTCTGCCGGGAAGCTCCCAGCACCTACACAGAGGGGAGGGCTCTGAGGCCAGGCTCTGCTCCCATCTCAGGAGACAGTTCCCAGACTACTGACAAAAGCTCATTTGGCGTGTCTTCTCCCGGAGAAAACACCACAGGAATTGGCTGCATTTTATGCAAAGTGGCAGAACCCAGGAAGGAGAGGGACTTTGCAGCCCCTCTCAGCTCTCGCTTAGGTGGGGCCTAGCATGGTGCCTGACGCACTAACCCCACAGGCATGGTCCCTGTTTCCCCAGGACTCAGTGAGCAGGCCATGAGCCCCAGGAAGCCCAGGACTTGCAGAGACGGAAAGGGACCTGCCCGCTGCCCAGCTGCAGCACAGGGAGGAGGCACGGAGGGCCCAAAGAAGGGGTGCGCCCAGCCCCTACATGCTCTTCAGGCTGCCGGGGAGCACCTCTTTCCCCTGGCGGAACACAGCTTCCTCTGCTGGGGATGCTGCCCCAGGCCTGCAGTGAAATCCAGAGCATGGAACCTTGAGCACTGTAACAGGTCAGGCTCGGGACCGGGACCTGGGGGGTGAGGCCCCTTCTACTCGCAGATGGTGTGAGGCACAGTACTACCCGGCAGAAGCGCTGCTCCCCCTCGCCAGGCATGGCTCAGCAGGCGTTCCCTGAAGGGGCCTCCACTTCCCATCCAGAATCGCTGTTCCCACCTCTGAGAAAGGCTGAGACGCTCAACACGTCAACGTGGGGAAGGCAGGGACAACCCCGAACACCACCACACTCATCCCCACTGGCTGTGTCTGCAGCCTTGGCTTGAAGCTGCAGCTAAAAATAGATCTGCCACTGAGGGGCACGGGGAGGGGATGTGGAGTGGGCAAGGAGCAGCATTCACGCCGGGCAGGCTAGAAAACAGTGCAGGTTTGAGGCTGTAGCTGACATCACCCAGGATGGCCAGAAAGCCCCACAGGTTCCCAGCCAGGACTGGGACCAGAGAGCATCAAGGTGCTGGGGACAGCACCGCCCACCAGCGGGACCAATGCCTCCCTGCCCTGCTAAGCACCCAACATTCTGGCCCAGCTCCATCAGGCCACCACAAAGCCCCCTCCCTCTCCTGCAGCCCGAGGCTAGTTCAAGGAGCCATTTATTCAGCTGGTGCCCAGGACTCTTTCCTGTGCTGTCCTTGGATGAGGCATCCAAGAAAAACAAGAGATTTCATTCACTGGTACAGTAAGTCCCAGCTGATCCACGTCCAAATAGCCCATTCAATTACTCTTATCTCTACCAACAACATATGTTTTCTCTTTCCACGTCCGTCCTTCAATGTGAGGGTTTGGAAAGGCTGCAAAATTCGGGGATATAAAAATTCCTGCAAGATGAAGGTGCCAGGGGTTAAATTTGTTTTTAATCTTAGAAGGAAACAATGGAAAACTGGAGAAAGACTGAAATCTCCATCACTTATTTTTAGCACATCATATCTTTTGAAATTCATTTTCTCATTTAAGGGATGGAATACACCTGGGACACTGTGACATAGGCCTCATTCTGTGGATGGCACCAGGCAGATGCTGATTCAAACGCCCACTCTGTGACTTCCTGGCTAGGGGACTGCAGAGCCTTAGCTTCCATCTCTGTAAATGAGAGTAGCATACCTGCTCCACGGGCCTGCCTGGAGCAAGGGACAGCGTCTGTAGAGCAGACAGCAGCATGCTGACCGCCAGCAAGCCCTGCAGGGCTGTGGGCACTACCACCCTTCCCAGGGTCATTGTCCTGATCCTAGAGGTGAAGAAGTCTCAGCAAAAGAAAAGGGCTTGGACCCAGATTGGCTCATCTGCTGGGAACAAAGGTGTTTCATGCCAGCAGTTATTCACCTGCACCAATGTGGACACATCCCAGTTGAAAGCATCCTAAGATGAGGAGAACAAATATCACCAGGTCCAAGGGTGACGCCATGAGCTCCATAGGAACCATGTCTGAACGTTGCCTGGAAGCTCACGTGAAACTTTGGAAATAAGAATCCCACAGAGACCTGGGCTTGATTCATATCTGCACTCATTAGCACCGGTTCATGCCAGCAGTCTACATTATCTTGATTTTGCTGTGATTAGGTGGCGGCAGAGGAAAAACTCAAGGAGGCCCTGCAAAAGAAGCCATCATCACAACTAAGGCTGTCCCCATGGGGTCTGAAGGGGGCATTTCAGAAGGCTGCTCTCAGGGCGAGAGCCACGGAAATCTCTATAGACGGAGGTGGCTCTCCCCTAGCAGAAGGAATCAGGTCCCATGTCCATGCATTCTGGTCTGGCAGAAGACAGACTTTCTCCTCAACATGCCTGAGGCCTGAGGACTCCTTGAGGAGATGGACTGTTTCTCTCTCATTCATTCATTCACAAAACAAGTATTTGTTGAAGGCTTACTATAGACCACTCATTCAACAAGCATTTACTTTGTACCCGCTCTGTGTTGTGAGTTCATAGAGGGGGTGAAACAGACACAGATCATCAAAGGGGAGTGAGAAAGAGCCACCTCTGGGATGGGAGCAGAGAGAGGAGAAAGCAAAAGGTACGTTTGAGACCAGGCCACAACTGACCTAGGCGGGGAAGAATGAGCAAGAGTGAACAGCAAGGAAAGCTATGGAGACACGGCAGGGAAGGGAGTGTCACAGGAAAAGGCAGGGGCCTAAGGTCAGAGGCCGCCCCTTCCCTCCCCAAACAACTCAGCCCAAAGCCACGGGGTCCCAAGAGAACCCAAAGCCATGGGGTCCCAAGGGAGGGGGAGGAAGGTATCCTCACAGTAGAGCTGCCCCGTGTGTGAGCCACCTGTTGACCCAAAGAGTCAAACTCTGTAAAATCTTTAAAGAGATTGATTCTGAGCCAAGTATGAGTGACCATGGCTCATGACACAGCCCTCAGGAGGTCCTGAGAACATGTGCCCAAGGTGGTCGGGGTGCAGCTTGGTTTTATACATTTTAGGGAAGCCTGAGACATCAATCAAACACATTTAAGAAATACATTGGTTCGGTCCAAAAAGGCGTGACAATTCCAAAGGGGTGGGGACATGGGGGGGCTTCCAGGCTATAAGTAAATGTAAACATTTTCTGGTTGACAATTGGTTGAGTTTGTCTAAAGACCTGGGATCAAAGGAATGTCGGGTTAGCATAAGAGGTTGTGGAGACCAAAGTTTTATCATGCTGATGAAGCTTTTAGCTAGCGGGCTTCAGAGACAATAGGTTGCAAAATGTTTCTTATCAGACCTAAATGTGTTGATGTTAATGCTGGGGAGGTATAATGAGGAATATTCCACCCCCACATCCCATGATGGCCTGAACCTGTCTCTCAGGTTCAATTTTAAGAGCCCTGGCTGAGGAGGAAGTCCATTCAGATGGTCAGGGAGCCTTAGAACTTTATTTTTGGTTGATGCACCCTGTGTGGGATACCAGAGCCCATCCAGGGGAGGAGGGCATCCACACAGTGGGAAGGCCTGGCCTGGGTGCCAGAGCAGGAGTGAAAGGGGAAGGCAGGAATCTGTGGGATCTCTAGGCTGGGTCCCCTTGGTGAGCAGTTGAGAGCCTGAGAGTGTGGGAAGGGCTGGGATGGAGATGGGAGATTGGTTACATACATGAAGACTGATAAGTTACAGATTCCAGTAAAGATAACGAAAGCTGACCTCTCCATGCTGAGGAAATGAGGTACCAGTAAGGAAAAGGGACAAACCATAAGGAACTGTGCAGTGGTGGATCGGAATTAGTGGTATCAGTGTGGGTCAGTGGCTGTTAAGGTGGATAGACAGAAAGAGATGTTGAGGCTGTGTGTGTTTGTGTGTGTGTCTATTTCTATTCATATGTATATGTCTATTTCCCGGCTCCATCCTCTGAGAACGCTTGGGAACAGCAACATCACAATATGAATGACGCCCCCCAAAGTATGGATCTTGGTTGGTGTGGGTTCACTGCAATCCCCACCTCTTGGGGTGAAGTGGTTCTCTTGCCTCTGCCTCCTGAGTAGCTGGGATTACAAGCACCCACCACCACAGCTGGCTAGTTTTCGTATTTTTAGTAGAGATGGGGTTTCACCATGTTGGCCAGGCTGGTCTCGAACTCTAACCTCAAGTGATCCGCCCACCTCAGCCTCCCAAAAATGCTGGGATTATAGGCGTGAGCCACTGCACCCGGCCTCTAACTATCAATTTTCATTAGAGGGAATCAAGACTCCTGTGAGAAATGGGTGATATCAGGACTCACGTTTGAGATGAACCTGGAATATCTTGTGCCAGAAAAAATAAGTGTGTGCTCAAAGAATAATGATGCAGACAGGCCAAGAGACACAGATGTCAGCCTGAAGGAGCACCCAGAGGTCAAATCAGGATAATCTGGGTATCAAAATAACTAATAACAGCAACGAATTTTAACCCAATGAATAAAATTCAAAATGATGACTCCATACAAATATAAATAAGCAAATTTAAAGGTCTGATGAGGAATCAGATATCCACACAGTTTCAAAGCACCTTCCCTAAAGATACTTAGTAACAACAAAGAGAGAAAGAGTAGCTTTACAGTAGAGGGAAGCAAACACCATCTTAATCAAATGGTGAAATAACCATCACTGGCAATGGGACAACTAGAGATTGTGGGCCACCTGATAGACACAAAGAGAAGGACTCAGCCTCACTTTTGTGACATTCCTGCCAAAAATGTTCAAAACTGAATCTAATCATGAGGACACATCACATACACCAAAAGTGAGAACATTCTACAGAATCGCTGATTGGTACTATCTTAAAGTGTCAAGGTGATGGAAGTCAAAGAAAGATGGAGGAACTGTTCCAGGCCGAAGGAGACTAAATGTATATAACAGCTCAACGCAGCAAATGATTCTGCATGAGACCCAAATCTTAAATATAAAGGACACTATTGGGATAGCCGGAAAAACGGGCATGGGATCTCAGTATGAGATCTTCATATACCAATATTCATTTCCTGATTTTGATGACTGTATTGTGGTTATACAAGAGAATGTCCTTGTTCGTAGGAAATACACATTAATAATTTGGAGGTGTTTGGGGCATCAGATCAACCACATATTCTAAAATGGTTCAGACTGGGAGCAGTGGTTCATGCCTGTAATCCCAGCACTTTGGGAGGCCGAGGCAGGTGGATCACCAGAGGTCAGGAGTTCGAGACCAGCCTGGCCTACATGGTGAAACCTTGTTTCTACTAGAGATACAAAAATTAGCCAGGTATGGTGGTGGGCACCTGTAATCCCAGCTACTTGGAAAGCTGAGGCAGAATTGCCTGAACCCAGGAGGCGGAGGTTGCAGTGAGCCAAGATTGCACCACTGCATTCCAGCCTGGGCCACAGAGCGAGACTCCATCTCAAAAATAAATAAATAAATAAAATGTTCACGAAAAGAAAATTCTTACTACCATACTTGCAGCTTTTCTGCAAGCTTGTGCATGATATTATTTCCTTTCTTTCCTCTTAAAGGAGCGTGCTGCAGTGGAATATGTAGTTGGAAGTCAGCAGACCAAAGCTTGAAATCCAGATGGAGGCCAGTAGCTCATCATTATGGTTTTGGGAAATATAAATATATTGGGGAAAATGTGAATTTTGAAACCACAGTAACTGTGTTCTGGTCCTTGCTTTGCAGACTGAATGACAACCTCACATACGCTTTGTTCTCTCCCCTAAAGCATAGTAATAACACTACCTACTCTGGAGATGTGTTGTAAAGTCTGTATTATTAACTTCTTCATCAAATATTTATTGCGCATGTAATAGATGCTCCAGGGACAGTTCTAAGCTCTGAGAATACACTGACAACAAATCTGTCCTGCATGGAGCTTATATTCTAATGAGGGTAGAGAGACAAACAAGAGACAAATCTGTGATATGACTAAATATCAGAGGATTATGACAATTGCGCAGAAAAATAAAGCGACTCAGACCTTGTAAGGAAGGAGTGGTAGGTCAGACAGAAGATGTAGAAGGAAAGTTTAAAAAGAAAGAGGAAGAAAATTACCACACAGAATAAAACCAAGAAAATGCAGATCACAAAAGTATATAGAAAAATTACAAAAACAAAAAGCAAAACAGAATGTATGACATAACCAAGACCAAACATTTATACCACAGCAATGCATATAAATGGCCTAAATTCACTTATGAATGAAAAAGACTTTGAAGTTGGATCAGAAAGCAAAACTCAATGCTTCATCCAAGAGAACCACATAAAAATGTGATTCTCAAAGGTTTAAATTCAAATGATAGGCAAAAGTATACCAGCCAAGCAAAAAGAAGGCAGGGGTGGTAGTTATAATATCAAACAGGGATGAAATAAGGGCAAAAAACATGAAAGGAGACAGAGAAGGGCATCTTAAATGATAAAGGGGGCAACCAAAGGACAACAATTATGAGCATCTGTGCACCACAGGCCATCAGCATTCACACTGCAGGTATCATGGGACACACACATGTCACATCAATAGAAGATCACTCATGGTGGAATGGACCCACATGAGCGTTAGTTGTGATTCACCTCTCAAACCCCATGGTAGATCAAATAAGAAAGGATCTTAAAGAACTACCCCATATCATTAATAAAGTAGAGCTAATTGATACATTTTCAACTCAATACATTTAAAATAAGGAACATAACTTGTTTAAAAATGTCCATGGCATAGTTACAAAAATCTTAGCACAAAGAAAACTTGGTAAATTGTAAGTGGTAAAAATAGTACTGAACTGATACCATTATATTAGAAAGCGATAACAAAAGAAGAAAACAAAACAAAGTAATTACCATAGGAAGTTTTTTTAAAAACTATCTTTTAACTCTCGGGACAGAAGTGAAATATAAATTAATTGCAGAATGCCTAAAAAATATCAAACATGAAAACATTAAATTCTGGAACATGGAAAAGAGTAGAAACAGGGACCACCGGAAAATTCGTATCCTTAAATAACTGTATTTATAATAGGAAATTTTAAATGAATTAAATATGCAACCCACAGGTAGATATTTAGAAAGGCAAAAAGGCATTGAGGGAGGACTGTCTATAGCAGATATTAAAATATACTGTATTGTAAAGCTAGAATGACTACAAGGGTGGTGCTCACTCCTGGGTACACGGACAGAAGAGAGTCCAACAATTTCCCTAAATATATGAGAAAAGTGATTGGGAAAAGATAGATTATTGATTAAATGACTTGGGGACAATTAGGTGGCTTTTTAGAAAAAGAAAGGGAGGACCCATGCCGCACTCACACCTTAGTATATTCCAGATAAATAAAAGATTTGAATATTAAACCAAATGAGACCATGAACGTACCAGGAGAAAACATGGGAGAATGTTTTAAAAACGTAATCCAAATGAAGACGGTCTTTTAAAGCATGGTTCCAACACAGAAGATATTTTTTAAGAGATTGCTCAATTTGAAGTAAATATAATACAGCGCGACTCCCTCCGATGAAGAATGACATATTTAACGAGGATATTCGTTGCCATCATGTTTGTGACAGCAAAACATTAGAAACAACCTACGTCTATCAAAAGGTACAGAGTAAATAAATGAGGATGCATCTGATGCAGAGGTCCAAAAGAATGCGCCAGCTCTACAGGATTGAGATGGAACCATACCCAAGATCTACCATTAAGTGAAAAAAAACAAATAAATAAACATGGTAGAACAGCTGTCACAGGATACCATTAAGGAAAAGAAATTTACAGACTATGTCTGCAGACACAACCAGAAACGGGACAACAGCAGCCCACAGGGAGAGGATCAGGGTTAAGGAGAAGGAGACTTGCTTTTCATTGCATATCCTTTCTTACCTCCTAAATTCTGAAGTATGTTTGTGCATATTTTTTCTTTGCAAAATAAATAACGCAAATAAACACTTAGTGCACTGGCTTGCAGGGGCTACCACGCAGCAGGAGAAAGGCTTTCCACTGATGTTCTGAGGCTTTCCCTTGGAAGTGGGGAGTGGGGCAGTGCTGGGAGGGGGGCCATGTCTCTTTGCTCCCACACTTACTCGCTGGTGGTCATGAAATCAGCTTTTATGATTTTCAAGTTCCCTCTCTGTAAAAAAAGGGTGGTTTTATGTATCTGATGAGGTTGTGTGAGGACTGTGTGACATGAGTGAATTTAAATGCCAGCAAAGCCCCTGCAGTAGAGGCTTCTCAATAAAGGTAGTTATGCTGATTACAAGTGAGAGTCTGCCAGCTGAGATGCGCGTTTGCTCTGTGGCTCAGTTTTGTTATAAACCGGACACCTGGGCCCACCTTGGGTAGGCATAGGGCATGCTACGTTGAGTCCATTTTTATTAGCTCTTGGCTTATTAGGATTAATAACCTGCTACTTGCCACTCTATGGAGATTTCAGACTTCTTTCCTTAGCTTGTTTTCAGAACCTGAAAGCTGCACTCACATCACTCTTTCCTCAGCACCTGCAGGCATTTATACTGTGTCTCTCATTTCCTGCTGGAGGGTCTGCCCCAGCCCCATGAGCCAGAAGGCACTAGAAGCACACCAGCTGGCCAAATGCCACACCGAGGAGGACTATTAGAACCTTACATTTCCTGGAGTCTGAATCAAATGATGAAAGGCATGGCCCCATGTCCCATTCCCCCACAGGAATAGACGACTGCGGAGATTACCCTTCCAAAAAAAGATGTCTCTTAAAGAAAGCAGCAGGCAGCTAGAGGAGGAGGAGTAAGAGCTGAGGTACCCCAGAGGCAGCCCCCGAGTCTAGCACAGACTGGCACCAAAGGTGTTCAATAGCAATTTGCTGGATGGGTGAATATGTGGGTGAATGGATGAATATGTGGGTGGGTAGGTGGGTGGATGGACTGATGAGCGGATAGGTGGGTGAATGGATCAATGGGTAGGTAGATGAATGAGTTGGTGGGTGGCTGAATGAATGGATGGGTGAGTGGGAGCAGACAGATGGGTGGTCAGATGAATGAGTTGATGGATGGGTAGATAGGCTGGTGGATAAGCTGGTGGATGGGCTTGTGGATAAAT
The DNA here is from genome assembly GCF_028885625.2 of Pongo pygmaeus. Taxonomy (NCBI): domain Eukaryota; kingdom Metazoa; phylum Chordata; class Mammalia; order Primates; family Hominidae; genus Pongo; species Pongo pygmaeus. The sequence goes on from NC_072380.2 coordinate 152,760,401, forward strand.
GAGTGGGCTGGTAGATGGGTTGGTGGGTAAATGGTTGGATAAGTGGATGGATGGATGGATGAGTGGGCTGGGAGATGGGCTGGTGGGTAAATGGTTGGATAAGTGGACGGATGGATGGGTGGGTTGGTGGATGGGTTGGTGGGTAAATGGTTGGATGAGTGGATGGATGGATGAGTGGGCTGGTAGATGGGTTGGTGAGTAAATGGTTGGATGGATCAATGGGCTGGTGGATGGGTTGGTGTGTAAATGGATGGATGAGTGGGTGGGTGGATGGATGGATGGATGGATGGATGGATGGATGGATGGATGGATGGATGGATGGATGGGCTGGTAGATGGGTTGGCGGGTAAATAGTTGGATGGATGAGTGGGTTGGTGGGTAGATGGTTGGATAGGTGGGTGGGTAGGTGGCAGGGATGGGGAATGGATGCTTGGAGGATAAAAGTAAGTGAATGAAAGTCTAGAATAGTGCTTCAAGACTAGTCTTGACGTTACTGCTGATTTGTCTGGGAACGCTGGGTCAGTCCATCAGCATCTCCCAGCCTCATTTTCCTCGTGGATAGAAAGAGGATGCCAATACATTGATCACTGATAGGTGATCATATTCATCATAAATGGAAAACAGTAATAAGTGAACACTTACAACCGCATCAGCTGGACCTTTCCCAGCATCCTGGTTTGGGCAGAACTGTCCCCTTCTCCCCAGCACCTTCCCCCACCCCTCCATCAGGCTGTGTGTCAGTGCCAGGGGTAGGCCAACTGCTCCCTGCACTTGCTCTCCCTCAGTGCCAGGCCCTGCTCAGGAGGATCCAGGAAGCCATGCAGAGCACCTCCTCTCATCTGCCTGGACACAGTCACTGTTTCCAAGGAGCTCACAGTCTTGGGAAGAGGACAGACAAACGGCCAGGTAAATGGGAGGGGGTGTCATGCAAGAGCAGACAAGGGTGATGAAGGCCTCCTGCAGTGAGAGTTACTTCAGGCGGAAGCAGCCAGGAACTGGGGGGACATTTCATTCCACTTGGCTTCTGTTCTAGGCCATATTCCTATCCTTTGTACTGGAGTTTTCTCCAGGGACCTGGCTCAGAAAGATGTAGCCCTGGCTCCAGGATCAGAACCCCTAGTCCACCTCTGGCCTCCGGAAACAAACACCAGCCCAGCCACCATGGCGCCACGTTCTGTGCTGGCTCTGGGGTTAGCACCTCCCTCTCCCGGGACTGGAGCGCACATCCTCTCAAACTGGCTGCTGCCTTGCGGAGGATCCAGACTGACCCACAGTCAGGCCGTTCTTCTCGGCAGGAGCATGGGTCAGTCAACCACCCCGAAGGCCAGGCTGGCCACAGGCACGCATGCTGCACCAGTAAGGCTGCTCTGGGAATGGATCCTCGGGAACTGACCAGGGCTGTCGCAAGGCAGATGCCAGGAATACCTGCTTTAGAGCTATACATGGAAAAATGAAACATTAATAAGCAATAATAAGGGACTGTCTCAGTGCATCTGGGCACATCAACATGGAACTATTTAAATCACGTGGAAGAATGACATCTACGCCTAGGCTCAAATCTGGCCTTGGACCAATAGGAGGAGGACGGCCTCATTCACTCTTTGATGGAGTCAGCAAACCCTTACTGAGCACCCACCAGCAGCAGAAGACACAGCCTGCAGACAGTACAACCTTAAGCAGAAAGGCACCATGCTGGGGGTGGGGAAATGTGCAGGCGGAAATGCAGCTGGGCCCAGGCGAGGCACAAATGTGCGGGGCCAGGGAGGCCAAGGCAGGCTGCCTACAAGAACCTGAGTTGGAAGGAAAGGGCTGGATAAGACTACGGGAGGCAGCAGGTATGAAGGCCTGGGGGGAACATGGCTGACAGGGACAAGCAACTGCAGCTGAGGAAGCCTGGAGCCCAAGTCACAGGGAAGATAGACAGGCCCAGCGGAGGGAGGCAAGGATGAAGAAGCCACTGTGGGCAGTGGGGGGCCTTCTGAGCCAAAGGTCAGGCTTGGGAGTCCATCCTCAGGGCTCTGTAGCCAAGAGAATTCTCCAGGTAGGAGAATAAGCACGGCCACAGGTGGAAGGTCGCCCTGAGCACCGTGGGGAAGGCAAGTCCCACACGAGCATAACCGGGGGCAGGGACAGCAGCTATGGGACCAGTCGCAAAGCCTCTCCACTCACCGGTTTCTTCCAAAAGCAGACAGTGCTTACCCCACTGGGGCATCGGGAGGAACAGATGAGGGGACGCTGGAAGTTACGCCTTCCTGACAGGTGCAGTAGGTGCTCCACAAACACTTTTTCTTTTGGGGATCAAGATCGCAATTAAGCAGGCTCCCAAATGGTATTTCAAACAGAGATGTCTGCAGCTAAATAGAAGATTGAGGGGTGAAGGTAGGACAGGATGGGAGAAGAAGAGAGAGGAGGGAGAGAGACAAGGTAGCAAGCGGGGTGGGGACAGGCCCTGCATCCAGGCTGCCTAGGTTCAGATGGGATGAGGCAGCCCTGGGGCTGCCACATTCCGGGTTTCCTTTTTCCTGTCCACATGAGGGATGTCGTAGCAACCTCCTCCAGGGTTGCCACAAGGACGCAGAAAGCATCATGGAGACTGCGCCTGAAACACAGCAGCCATGTCCACAGATGGAACACCGGGGGCCTGTGAGCAGAGGGCTCTCCAAATGGGGGATTAGGAGCTGGGGCTTTTCCTCTGAATATAGGTTGTTTTCATTTTTTTTCCCCTTCAAAAAGAAGATAACTACTTTTGTAAAGAAAAACAAATGATCCTCTTTGTCAACCCATGCCCAGGGATGCCAACTGGGCCATGCGACAGCCTTCGCCCCCCACACCCACTGCCGGGCAAGCTGGGCCTCAGGCCAGTTGCCACAAGCCGTCATGGTCCCCAGGAAGTGGCTCTCAACTCAGGCCGACCAGGCTCTCACAGTCACCAAAACCACCCAATTCAGCATCGTGGTCTCCAGGAAGTGGCTCTCAGCTCAGGCAGACCAGGCCCTCAGAGTCACCAAAACCACCCAGTTCACCTGCCCCCAGTGGGCGGAGGCTCCTCCACAGGCCTCAGAAGTACTGACTAACACTGGCCTGGAGCAGATGTTTGGAGATATGGGCTGTGCTGGAAAAATCCACTGCTGGTGCTGTTGCTAAGCTACCTGGGAAGGAGGCAGAGGGCCGGCAGGCAAGTCCAGCTGCCAGGGTGGCCTGGGGCACTCACTGCCACCATCGGTGCGGCTGTCCTACTGTCCGGCTAGTGGGAGCCAGCTTTCTCACTCCCTTTTCCAGGCAGTCTGAGCTCTGAATGTATTCAGTGACTCGTAGCAGCCATTCTACATGAATTTCACGTTAGAAATAAACAAAGCTCCCCACATGATGTCCATGTTACACAATCTGATGAAAGGGCACATTCTCGGTGTAGGGACATGTCTCTCTGCAAAGCCCCAGAAAGTACCAGGACGCAGCTCAGCCTCAGAGGCACCAGGTAGAGCTCTGGCTGCTGGCACCATGGGCTCCAGACTCCTGAATGGAGCTGGCTCAGAGCAGAAGGTGCTGTTCGGATGGAAGCAGCAACACCCAGACACCATGGGATCCACAACCTGCTCCAGGTGGTCTGTCCCCAGGAAGGCCCATGGGTTCTGAGCCACACCCTCATGCGTACCAGGACTCCTTCCTGGGAAGGCGGCAGCTGGGGGTCAGGCTCTAGTCTGTCTCTCGCCTCTGCTTCCAGGACATCTGCGCAAGCTCTGAGGCCAGCAAATACCAGGATCTGTGTAAACAACCTGCTGACTGATCTGGAGCCCCAGCCCTCATCGGACTGAGAGTGGCTCTAAGGCAGGGATTGAGTTTATTTTTGGGTCCCCAGCACTGAGGACAGTGCCAGGTGCAGAGTAGTGATCAACAGATGTTTATTGAATGAATGGATGGGTCAATCAATCAATCAACATCCTCCATGCAACCTTAGGCCCCCAGCCTCACCTCCCTCTCCTTACCAGCCCACCCATCTTCCCTGTGGTTCTAGGCTCCATCAACGGCAATCATTTGTCCCCACGAACCATGTCCAGCCCCATCTCACTCTTCTAGGCCTTTGTATCTGCTGTCTGCTATACTCTCCTAGTCATGAAGAGTTTGGACCTTGAGCCATGCTCCCCAAATGTGAGAGCACCACATCTCCTCCGAGATAAGGCAGAGGACTGGCCCGCACACAAGCCAACAGGTGGCTGCTCTGCCTCCCAGGCTGGTGTTCCCCTCATTCCCACATGTGCAGCCTTCACATCACAGCTCAGAACTGGAGCTCACGGTGGGATTTGCTTAGTGATTAGTTGGAGAATGTGTATTGAAAATATCCACTCCATAATGTGGCTAAAACCTAATCTGTATTCACTGGATGTCTATGAAAGACAGCACAGACCAATCATTGATGCATCTGAGAAAATACAAAGAGCTATAAAGAGGAAAGTGCTAGCAATGGAAGAGGCAGGCAGAGGGTGGCACAGTCGTGGGACACTCAAATCCGCATGGCAAACGCTTAGCCCCATTAGTCACCATGACCGGGTCTCTATGGAAACGCCTGGAAGATGGTCCTCAAAATAGACAGTCAGGGAGCACGCTGGGTTTCTGCAGCAGGCACAGAAAGGTCCAGCCCTGCCTCGTGCTCTTCCCACCTGGAGGATGGGAGCAGCACACCCTTTCCAGGACTGTTCATGAGCTGAGACGGAGGGGTCTCGGGAGCTTCAGCCTGATGTGCAGACTCAGGGTCCAGTTGTGAGCGTGGCCCTGCTCCTGGCCCAGCCCTGCCTTCTGCCTCCTACCTTGCCATCAGACCCTCTGCAGCAGGTACACACTCACTCCGGGATTCAGGCCCCAGAAGCAGGGAGATTCTGGTGGTCCCCCACTGCCCACAGTCTGGCATGAGCACTCACAGCACAGCCCCCAAAGATCATACCCGCCTCTGTAAGCCTGAAGAACATGCTCTCTGCTGAGCTCCGAGCCTGAGGAACATGAGGAACATGCTCTCTGCTGGGCTCCTGGGGGTTTCTTCAAACCTCCACTGAGCATCTCCACTTTACAAAGAGGGAAACCCAAGTTCACAGGACTTGACCACCAGCTGAAGTCAAGACTCACCACGAGGGTGCAGTGGAGGCTGTGCCGAGACCCCGGTTGGCTCAGTGCCGAGTCCATGCCAGTCAGAGCCACACAACCGCTGTCATCATCACACAATAAAGTTGACAGCTTTGCTCTCTGCCAAGATCCCATAAAATATTAATAACTTCTGAGAATCCACGCTGAGGGAATCGCCCCAAAACACAGAAAAGGCTGTAGGAGAAAGCCACTACATAGAACTTTTATAACAGCAAACATTCTGAAGCAATCTAAATGTTCAACAATAGAACAAGTATTAAATTATCTTGTATTCATTTGATAAAATATAGTCCAGCCCTTAACAATATGTGCGAGACATGTTTATAACATGGGAAATGCTTATACTTTTGTCAAGCATAAAAAGGGACACAGAAGTATAAATACAGTAGGATCATCCCTATGGACAAAATTAGAATTGGAAAGTAGCAAAAAGACTTGGGAATGCACAAAAATGAATTAGAGGTTGTTTTGGGGATAGGGAAAGGCTATTTTTTATCTGTGTTTTCTGATTTTCTCTCATCTTCTACCATGAGAATATTTTCCTTTCATGAAGTGATCTAGCGGGAGGTTGAGATTCTGGTGGAAGGAACTCATATTGGAACCCGGGGCTGTGCAGTGCTAGGGGAGACCAGCTGTGCTGAGCTCAAGTTCCTCCTCTATACGGGAGAACCTCAGCCTTCAGGGCTGTGGCAGGGCTCGGAAATAACAACCTAAAGACCTCACGCCTGGCCCAGCAGGTGATCTGTACTGCAAAACAGTTGCTTTGAAATTAGAGGCTGGGCCTGCTAGCTCGTACCTGAACTCCCAGCACTTTGGGAGGCCAAAGCAGAAGGATCACTTGAGGCCAGGAGTTCAAGACCAGCCTGGGCAACAGGCTGTAGAGACCCCATCTCTACAAAAATTAACAAATATAAATAACAAATACAAAAATTAGCTGGGTGTGGTTGAAGCGAGAGGATCGCTGAGCCCAGGAGGTCAAGGATGCAGTGAGCTATGATTGCACCACTGCATTCCAGCCTGGGTGATAAGCGGGAGCCTGTCTCAAAACTATATACAAATTCAAAAATTCAAGAAGAACCTTTTCCTTTTTCAATTGAATTAGTGAGCCTGCTCTAAGTCAGAGAAAGAATCAGTCAGGCCAGGCCAAAGCTGGGGATACTGAGTCTGCCAGGGAACGAGGGCCTGGCCTGGCATGGCGGCCTACGGGTGTGATAGAAACTCCCGTAGGCCATGGGGGCTTCTAGGGAGCTGCAGCCTTAGTTCATCCTTGGAGGGGACTCTGGAAGAATGGTGAGGGGAGGGGCGCAGGGAACACGGCAGCCCCAAAGCCCTGGCTGGGAGTGAGGAGTGAGTGGGTCCGAGACCTGGATTCCACTGCGCAGGACGGGAGGGGAGCTTCCTGGGCTGTGTCCCCGGGATGCAGACCCTGCACCACACATGCTCCCAGTGGGCCTGAAGGCAGGTGCAGGATGTGGTCATAGTGAGGGGCAGACAAAACTCACCCTTTTCTCATGCACCGCCACACCGTGGCTGGCTAGCTAAGGTCTGAACTCTCCACCTGTCCCTGCCCAGATGGTAAACTCAGCCCAATCACCCATCCCTCTAACCCAACTGAGAGCTCCCTCCTCCACAACACCATCCCAGCCTCTTCCCTTCAGAGCCGTCTCCCCTCGTCCCAAATGCCCTCTGCCTGCAGGATCAGGCTGCTCTGGCCCCCACAGGCTCTCCCTAGGCCTCCCCTGTGTTGGCCCTGCTGTCCTACACCAGGCACCTCCTCTCCTAGCCTGGAGTTCCTCAAGGGAATGAAGAAAGAAGACAGAGAAAGAAACCAGGGAGATTTTAAACGCTCGATTCGTGAGCACTGGTTACATGGCAAGGAATTATTTGTGTTAGCTTGTTTCATTCTCCCAACATCCCTGCAAGGTGGGTGAGTCACAACACTTCACAGAGAACCAGAGCTCAGAGCATAAGTAACTGCTCAGGGCACTCGGCCAACTTGGCAAAACACAGCAAACTTGAGACCAGAAGCAGGTCTGTGGGATTCGAAGCCAAGATCATTCCATGGGGTCCGCATCTGCTTGTTCCTCCACATCCCGAGGGCCTGAACTATGAGTCACAGGGCAAGGTGCCTGTTCTCCCTCTCTTTGTATATACACGGATACATAAATGTGTGATCCCAAACAATGCTCAAAGAGAAGGCTCTGCTCAGAAATGGAAAACCCCCACATGGCTGCTTTGGGAAGAGATGACATTCAACTCAGCCGAGGTCCCTGCAGGCTTTCACTGTAATCTTGCTGCAGCCAGGGACCAACCCAGGTGTGCAGGCGGCCAGCATAGCCATGGCTCCCAAGCAAAGCAAAGATGCCAAGGGCGTCTTAAGTGGCGGAATGCAGTAGGAGTGGAAATGGATACCCTGGTGGCCACGGCAAGACCCTTGCCCCACTGGGGCTCACAGATCCAGCTGTAGCACTGGGGAGGGGGCTGGAGTCACCTTGAGCCCTGCTACCCAGTTCAGCTCCCATGCCCAATGACTTGCAAAGTCTCAAGAATGTGCTGGGGTCCCGTTTAAGGTTTAAGGACTTGATCCAACCCAGACCCCCCCTGCACTCCCCACCCTCCTCACAGGGGAAGGCTGAGTGTCCTGTGCCCCCTCGGAAGATCACCTTGGAAATCCAAGTTCCAACAGTGTCCACGTCGCGATCGAGAGTCACGTGCCCATGTGATGAATAAACATCTCAAGATCCCTAAAAAGGTTCATAGCCTTTGACCTAGCAGTAACTCTTAACTAGAAAACTTGTCTAGTCAGAAAACCGAATCAAAATGTATGCATTAACATGTTCACTGGAAACAGCAAGATATGATAATAGTGAGATAAACTGTGACACTGCAAACAGGAAAATATCATGCCCCGTTTCTGGAAATGGTTCCACACTGTAGTGCTAGGCCCTGGCCTTGGCAGGTGCCGCCAGCGACTGAAAGCGCACGGCTGAGCTGCTCGCTGCCGGGGCTCCCGCAGGGACAGACTCACCTCCTGAAGCCAGAAATGGTTTTCAGATCTTAGCATTGTTTCTTAAAAGCCATGCATTTTCTCCAGGATAAAGGGATTATATTCGCATTATTTGCCAACACGCCTCTGTGCCCACAACTGGCAACCCAAACACTATCAATTACCAAACAGAAAAAGCAAGCCTGGGGAAGAAACGACGTGGTGCTGCAGAAGGAGCCTCCTGCCCTCCCGAAGTTCCTCCGGTGGCCTCTGGCTGGAGAGACTGTCCACAGGCTCACTCCAGGAGTGGCAGCAGCTGGACTACCCCTCCCTGGGGAATTTGTTTCTTTTGCCTGATAGAATATATTAAGACAAGTTGAACTTCATTTTTATTAGTCTTCTTAGGGAATCCGAATTCCTTTAGATCCAGATGTATTTTCTGTTCAAACCTTAATAATTTAACAAAAATAGATCTGACTGCCAATTGGTTTGCTCAGCACTCATTTACAGAGCATCACATGTGATAAGCGCCCCCATCTCCCATCCACCCTTTATACCACCTGAGCTGCCTAACAACCTGCTGAAGCGGGAATTATGTCCTCCAAACTAGCAAATAGACCTGCTCTGGTCTCATGATGAAGCCACTCAGCCACATCTGGTGACTGTCCTCAGATGGCTGAAGTGCTGCGTCTCAAACCACCACCCTAACAAAGGCAAGGCCACCTTTCTTTAGTTACGAAAAAAAAGAGCTGGCCTACCAACTGCTAACCATCTCTCTATGCCATGCAAACGAGACCTCAAAACCACCTTCTCAAATTCTCCAAGAACAGAGACAGAAAAAGATGGCAGCTCTTGGGCCAATTCTGACTCGCTGAAAGCAAGAAAAACATGTAACCACCTCTTAATATGCCGTGGGCCACACTCCAGACCGTAGCCACCTCTTAATGCCGTGGGCCACACTCCAGACCGCAGCCACCTCTTAATATGCCATGGGCCACACTCCAGACCGCAGCCACCTCTTAATGCCGTGGGCCACACTCCAGACCGCAGCCACCTCTTAATGCCGTGGGCCACACTCCAGACCGCAGCCACCTCTTAATATGCCGTGGGCCACACTCCAGACCGCAGCCACCTCTTAATGCCGTGGGCCACACTCCAGACCGCAGCCACCTCTTAATGCCGTGGGCCACACTCCAGACCGCAGCCACCTCTTAATGCCGTGGGCCACACTCCAGACCGCAGCCACCTCTTAATGCCGTGGGCCACACTCCAGACCGCAGCCACCTCTTAATGCCGTGGGCCACACTCCAGACCGCAGCCACCTCTTAATGCCGTGGGCCACACTCCAGACCGCAGCCACCTCTTAATATGCCGTGGGCCACACTCCAGACCGCAGCCACCTCTTAATGCCGTGGGCCACACTCCAGACCGCAGCCACCTCTTAATATGCCGTGGGCCACACTCCAGACCGCAGCCACCTCTTAATGCCGTGGGCCACACTCCAGACCGCAGCCACCTCTTAATATGCCGTGGGCCACACTCCAGACCGCAGCCACCTCTTAATGCCGTGGGCCACACTCCAGACCGCAGCCACCTCTTAATGCCGTGGGCCACACTCCAGACCGCAGCCACCTCTTAATGCCGTGGGCCACACTCCAGACCGCAGCCACCTCTTAATGCCGTGGGCCACACTCCAGACCGCAGCCACCTCTTAATGCCGTGGGCCACACTCCAGACCGCAGCCACCTCTTAATGCCGTGGGCCACACTCCAGACCGCAGCCACCTCTTAATGCCGTGGGCCACACTCCAGACCGCAGCCACCTCTTAATGCCGTGGGCCACACTCCAGACCGCAGCCACCTCTTAATGCCGTGGGCCACACTCCAGACCGCAGGGCCTCACCCCTCTCCTTACTGTCCCCCAGACTGAAGAGCTCCTGCCTGGGCCTCCCTCTGATGGCGGCCCCCCCATGCATGGATGCCAGGAAGGGGGTCTACGCACTGCCCAGTCCCTGGGGTGGGCAAGGGGGTGGTGAGGAAGAATGCCACAGATTCAAGGAGAGCCCCTTGTGAGTTTTCACACCAGGGCTCGGGTATATGGCTCCTAGAACTGGGCTGATCTTCCAGGAATAACAGAAATATCTGCATAAGAGACTCTGTAGCTTTTAAAACAGAAGTGATTATAATAAATCATTGCTTTGCAGGCGGTAGGGATTTATGGAGTGCCAGACACATTTACAAATGTCATTTCACTTTGATTCTGAGCCTCAGAGCAACGTGTGAGGTCGCCATGGGAGAGGTCCACGCCGCCCTGAGATGGGGAAATGGAGGCTCAGGGTGCCTCCCTGACGCAGCACGTGGCAGGACCAAAACGTAAATCCAGGACCCCTGGCTCCACCAAAAGCCTCTACTACACCACAGAGGGGACTGAAGCACCACAAAGGCCTTTGCGTTCAGACAAGAGTGCAGTGAAAACCACGGCTCTTTTCTCTCACCCTGTCCCCCTACCTATTCCCCCAGAGGCTGCAGTGAAACAAGGTCAACAATGTTAATGAAATGTCACCTCTCACCCTGCACTGAGCCCGGCTGTGGGGGCCAGTATGCATCTGCGGAGGCCCGGTCCCACCACTGGCCCACGTCACCTATGGGGAAAGAGAGTCAGCACAGGGGGTAGGAGGGTGGCAAGGAGACAGGTGCGGGTCTCAGAGCAAACAATAGCGCATGGAGGCAGGGGCTGCACTGAGCACGTAACAGACATCATCTCACGTAATCCCTGGAGTAACTTACGCAGCAGGCATCATCCCATTCCATAAAGGAAGAAACTCAGGCTCAAAGAGGTGAAGTGATGTGCTGAAGGTCACATAGCTAACACATGATAGAGCTGGGATCTGAGTCCAGGGCTGCCTGATCCTGAGAGGCCATAGAACCAAATTACATTTCCAAAAGAAATCCCTGAGCCTCCCTATGAAAAAAGGGTGCTACAGATTGAATGTCTCCTCTAAAACTCACGTTGAAACTTAATCCCCAGTGTGGCAGTGTTGGGAGCTGCAGCCTTTAATTGCTGATTGGGTCGTGAGGGCTCTGCCCTCATGAATGGATTAATCCATTCAAGGATTAATGTGTTGATGGACGACTGGGTTCTCATGGGTGGGAAAATGGTGACTTTATAAGAAAAGGAAGAGAGACCTGAGCTAGCACATGAGCACACTCAGCTCCCTCGCCATGTGATGCCCAGCACCACCTGAGCACTCTGCAGAGTCCCCAGCAGCAAGAGGGCCCTCGCCAGACATAGCTCCTTGACCTGGGACTCTGCAGCCTCTACAACTGTAAGAAGTACATTTCTTTATAAATTACCCAGTTTCAGGTATTCTGCTATAAGCAACAGAAAATGAACTAGTACAAAGAGGAAGAAAATCAGGGCAAGAGATGGAAGCAGCATGTAACACAGCAGGGGGCTGAGCCTGGCCCAGAGCCTTCACACCTCCCGGCAGGCACCTCTGCCCACACAGGCGTGTGCAGCTTCCAGGCTGTTCTGTGCTGAGAGGCATCCCGGGGCCAAACCAACTTCCTAGTCCCGGCTCTAATTGTCCATTCTTCTCTCTAATTTCCCCACTATTGTAAATTTTTAAAGGATGTTCTTAGTACACCCAAGGGAGAGGGCAAAATGAACAGAAAGGACCTTTATGATCATTAAGCACTAAAGCTTTTCTTCATCTGAAATTCCCAAATTGCCCAGGCTTCTTCCAGCCGCCCCACCAGTTTTCAGGCAGGACTGGGCTGAGGTTCATCCCTCGCTGGTAGAGGCCTGGTGGCCTGTAACACAGTGCTCCCAGCTCTGTTCACTCTGGAGCCCCTGGGGCAAGTGCCAGCCTCTGAGCCTCAGTCTCCCTGTTTGTAAATGACGGAGAAAACCTCACTCATGGGACTGTGGTGGGGAGTGCATGGCAGCTCTTATGCAAAACGCCTGGGACAGGAGATGCTCAACAATCCAATCTGACGTGCTGCATCAGGGAGGCACCCTGAGCCTCCATTTCCCCATCTTAGGGCGGCATGGACCTCTCCCATGGCTACCTCACACATTGCTCTGAGGCTCAGAATCAAAGTGAAATGACATTTGTAAATGTGTCTGGCACACCATAAATCCCTCTTCTCTGTACTGTGCTTCTCCAATTCCTGAACCCTCTACCCTTAGGGCCCACCTAGAACAGTGTCAAGAGCAGTCCGTGTCCTGGGAAGGGCATCATTTCCAGACTGCAGGGACTTCTCCCCGCTCAGCCTTGTACCATCAGAACCTCTCTCCCAGGGCTCTGCTCCTGGGTGCCCCGTTGGTCACCCACCCAAACAAAGGCCCCCAAGCCATCTCAAAAACCCTTACCTGGGGCTAGGGCTGCCGACCACGAGACAGAAGGGAGGAGCCCACCTGCTGTCCACTTCCCCACCCCAAGTCACTCTGCTCTTTGCTCTTGGGCCCCTGTTCTGCCTGTGGCCCTCCCTTCGCTCATTTGCCCCATGAAAGTCCTGCATAGCCGCCTGGTGGAATCTCCTCTGGCAACAGATAAAATACAGCTAATCCCCCTGGGCCTGACCCCACCCCACGGCCAGGGGGGCCCAGATGTCTTTCCCGTCTCAGCTGTCTGAGTCCAGGGACACAGCTGACTGTGTCCAGGTCATCAGGAGATAGATAGGACATTTCCACCTAGAAAAGTGGCTGGGCTACAGGGAAGCCTCCAGAGAACCAAACTGTGAAACCCTCCGCAGAAACACCAAGCCTTCCCTTCCTGCCACTCAGGCTGGCTCAGAGAGGAGGAAGAGTCCACAGAAGGAGCCCGAGTATAAAATGGAAACCCACAGCCGCCATGATGGTGCCCACCTGGTCCCGACAGCTTTCACCTGTGAGGAGCCAGGAGGCAGCCTCTGCAGGATCAGGGGGTCTCCAGGCTGAAGGGGGCTGGTGGAGTGCAAGGAGAAAGGCTTGTTTTCTCCTCACACCACTGGAATCATTTCCATGTGTCTCTAGCCCATGAAAGGGGCAGAACAAATTTATTAATGAACTGGATCCTGGATCAAAGAGGAGCTACTCATTCACAATGACCTCTTGGGTAAAGAAGAGGAAGAAAGGGGATATATATGCTTGCAACTGACTGTCTGCAGGGGATCCAAAATAGATGAGCTGATTAAATAATTTCCAGATAATAAAGATTCTCACTTCAATAGAAATACTAAGCTTGTTTCTCAGCAAAATATTTTTGAGTTCAATGTAGAAAAGCGCAGTGCAGGGCGGAAGTTCCCAGGTACAAGAAGAAGAAGAAGTCAAATAAACTGTGCTAAGTGTCCAGTAATGGCGTTCTCTTGGGGTTGAACACAACGTTGAGTTGAGGCATTCACAAACCAAACAATTTTCCACACAGACAGCATGAAAAGCTGTCCATGCACAGTTGTGGTGAGTGGGGTGAAGACAAGGGGTTCACCACACCCTGTTCTCTTTTGCCATTCCAAGCCACTCTCAGTTCTGGAAAGAGTTGCAGAGTACACACCCCGCCAGACACAGTCAATTGCCATTTCGGAAGACAGCCCACTCTACAGCAAGTGCAAGTCAAGACGTAGGCCAAGATCCACCTGCTGCACCTGTTTCGATGGGCACTGAGTCCTTCTCATGTCTGCACTGTCACCGGAGTGCTGAACTGCCCGCCTAGGTGAACAAAGATTCCCCCACACAGAGGTGCTGGCGCAGTATGGTGAGCCCGTCTTTTTCCCTCAAGGTTTCCCGCGATGACCTTCAGCACCCACCAACATTTGGGGTGCCCAGCCACACCCCCGAAGACCTTGCTCGTGCGTTTGGAGAAAAGGAGCACATCCACCCAGAATTGATGGGCGGCTGGCGGGTACTCACCCCACTGCAGAGGCGCCAGCTGCAGGTGCTCCAGGACGAGCTGGTTCAGGAGTCCTTCCACACTCGCCTCGCCGCTGCGCTTCAGGGAGGGGTGAGCCTTGGTCAAGGAAAAGCAACTCCTGTGGAGCCCAGGGACAGAAGAACGTCTAGAAGTCTCTAGACAGAGACCCTCAGATGGGAAACCTCCTAGAGCAGATGTCTCCCCTCTTCTGAAGGGACTGTCTAACCAACCACTATGACATCATCCTGGGTATGTGGACATCAGGGGCATATAAAACAGCAAGTGCTTCTCCTCCTACCCCTCAAATCTGGTAAATTAAACTACTGTTATGTAAGAAAGGGAAATCCACTGGGATAATTTTAATCCAACAACTATTCTTGCTGGGGAAAATAAAGAGAAATGGAAGGTTATTTTTCCTTAATAAAATATGCAAACTGGTTCACTCTTCAATACAACCCATGAGTTCCTTGACACGCGTCAGTTTCATGCTGGTTTCGCGTGGGTCCTGTTATCCTTCTTGATGTAATTACACATATTATTAAGAACGGGCTCACTTAAGCAAGCTCATAATCGAGGAAGCCATAAAGTCTCTCAGCAAGTATCAGTGGATGAAGAAATTAGGTTTAAAAATGTAGAAAACAGAAATCTCCCTTGTGCTAGTATTAAACAGCCAATGTGATTCTCAAAACGGATCTGTAAACCTCTTTCCCTTTTCCTACATAATTTAAAGGCACCACATTTAAGTTGCAATAAAAGGGGAAAATTTTAGTTTCTGACATTCTCTAGTGATTGCAGAAGTGGAGAAAACACCCCACCTTCCTTCTTCCTTTCATAAATTAATTCCACTCAACAAACACATCCAGTTCATCTGAAGCACACCATGCACAACAGGTGGTGTGGCTTTGAGGATGAAGGAAGGGTGGGCCACGCACCCTGAAGTTGAGAGGTTCACATTCTGGTGAAGGCAGCAACACAGAACCTGAGAATCGCATTGGCCAACCCTGGGGACAGTCCTATGGGAACAAAGCTCCTGCAATTTGAGGTAGAATGGAGCAGAGGCTAAGCATTGCGAGAGGGAGGGAGCAGGACGAAATGGAGGCCCCTGGGTCTCTCCTGCTGGCTCGTGGGGGAGTCGGGCTCAGAGGTGCTAAGCAGAGCGGGCATATCCCCCTCATCAATGGTCCAATGCAATAGCCACAGAGGGCTGTCCAGACAAGAAGGCTGCCCAAGAGAGCCAGCCGGTCACACCACCACAGCCACCAGCAGCAGTACAGGCTAAGGTCAGCAACACGCTGGCCTGGGGGCTCGGGAACCCCTACCCACTCCTGTGTCCTATTTTGGCTTTTTTTTTTTTTTTTTGAGACAGAATCTCACTCTCACCCAGGCTGGAGTGCTGTGGCACGAGCTCGGCTCACTACAACCTCCGCCTCCCAGGCTCAAGTGATTCTCCTGCCTCAGTCTCTCGAGTAGCTGGGATTACAGGCACCCACCACCATGCCCAGCTAATTTTTGTATATTTTTAGTAGAGATGGTGCTTCACCATGTTGGCCCAGGCTGGTCTTGAACTCCTGACCTCAAGTGATCTGCCCATTTTGGCCTCCCAAAGTGTTGGGATTACAGGCGTGAGCCACGGTGCCCAGCCCTAGTTTAGCTATTTTGGACTTCTTTCAATTCTTCCCAAATACTGTGTGCTCTCTCTGAATTCCAAGCCTCCCCTCCCACACTCTGTGTGTTCTGCCTGGAAATGTCTTTCCCTGCCCTCTTCTCTTTCCTGACTTTATATCTCAACCTGACCTTGCTTCTCCTGCAGGAACCCTCCAGAAGGCATGCATGCATCCCATGACAACCTGTGCTAGACACGGTCACCTTCCTGTTACTTGGCTTCAGCCCTAGCCTGTGAGCTCCATGAAGGCAGAGACCTGGTCTTAGGGCCTAGAACAGTGTTTGGTTCACAGAAGTTGCTCAATATATATTGCCTGATGAATAAATGAAAACTAAACGAGCAAACGTCCCAGGTGGGAGTGCAGGGGCCATGCCTCATTCAGCAGCACAGCCCGTAGCCCTTCCACATGCAGCACAGTGCAGTGGCTGTGAGACTCAGCAAACCTTCCTGCACCTGACACCCAGGGGCCTGCTGATGGCTTCTGTACATTCTCAGGGTTCACTGCTCAGGGTCTTCTTGCTCCTGGCTCCAGTCCGCACATGCTGCTTGCTTCATTCCACAGCAACCCAAATGTCTAACTCATCCCATCCTCCCTCAGTAGAGAATCCGAGGGCTTGGGAGCTGTGGTTGAAGCTCTGAGGCCGGCAGAGATGCCCTGGCCCTGAGTAAACAGCTCCTGCCCTCATTGGCTCTGCTCCCTCTCTTCTCTTCCTGGAGCTTGGTGCCAAAAAGGGCAGGTTCTGGAGACTCAGCCCAACTTTGAATCCTGGCACCCCCACTAATGAGCTTTGGTTAATTTACTTAAAGTCCCTGGCCTCACTTTCTTCATCTGTAAGATGAGCATGCTAGCAGTGCTAACTTCACAGGGCCGTCATGAGGAGTGCACGGAATCATACCCCTGGCCTGTGGGTAGCATTAAGTAAGGGTCGCCTACTGTTAGCATCAGCCTCATCCCCATTCTTCTCCTCTCTCCTGTTCCTCCTCCCTCTCGGAGATGCAGAAACTTCTCTCCTTGCCCCAGCAATTCAGCCATCATTTCTGTTGCCTCAAACTCCCTTGGGGATCTTACTCTCCCACAAGCAATTTATCAAAGTGTTTCCTGCAAAGATAATTCCCTCCCTTAGAAGAATTCTCCAAACGAAATTTTCTCCATCTCATTACACACACAGCCCATGTTTGCTGAACTGATATTGTTACTGATAAATACTCTGCAATGCACTTTTAATTATCTCATTTTGCCCTGTGACAATCCTGGAAGTTCAGATTCTAGCATTCACCTCATTCATTCAATAGTTAACAGGTAGCTATCTGAGCTAGGGTTTAGGGTTAAGGAGCTGACTGTGACCCAACAGAAAGTCTTTTCAGAACATGCCGACCTCCAGCAATCACACTTCTGGGTTTATACCCAAAAGAACTGAAAGCAGGGACTCAGACAGATATTTGCAAACCCATGTTCACTGCAGTGATCCTCACAATAGCCAAAGGGTGGAAGCAGCCAACAGTCCGCCAACAGATGAATGAATCAACAAAATGTGGTCTATCCCCAAAATGGAATGTTATTCGGCCCTTAAAGAAAAGGACATTTCTGACACATGCCACAACATGGATGAACCTTGAGGACATTATGCCAAGGGGAATAAGCCAGGCACAACAGGACAAACACCTATGATTCCACCGATCTGAGGCACCTACACTGGTCAAATTCACAGAGACAGAACGGATGTGGGCAGGGTAGGGGAATGGAGACCCCCCCCGCTTCAGCCATAGTGAAAGCAGGTGGCCTAACCACTGAGCTCAACAGCCGTCCCTTCTCGAGAGCCAGTCCCCAGGCACAGACAGCCACAGATATTTTCTAACCTCACTTGGGGCCTGAATCGCCTGAACTAGGTGCTGGGTTATGAGAACAAATGTTTCCAAGAGTGCTCGGTCCCTGAGGGGACACAAGGAACGGGAGGGAGTGTTTCATGGGTGCCCAGTTTCAGTTTGGGAAGGTGAAAAAGTTCGGGAAGCAGATGGTGGTAATGGCTGCATGATAATTTGAAAATATTTAACACTCCTGAGCTGTACACTGAAGCATAGTTAAGAAGGTAAATTTTCTTAAAATGCCGACCCAGGAAGGAGGCTATAATTAGGAAGCGGAGCGACACTAAGGAAGCCCGGAGGAAGCCATAATCAGGTACAGAGAACTGAGAAATCTCGCAGGGTAGGGGCATCTGAGCAGAGGGCCACAGCAGGAGCTCGGGAAGCCCTGGACAAGGACGGCCCCCCTGCGGACCCCTCGTCCTTCCTAAGGCAACTTTGCAGGCAGCTTCCCCCAATCAAGCATGCAGCCGCCCTGTGTGTTCATTCATGTTGCGTCAGTGGCCATTTCCTCCCTCAGCAGTCAGGCTGCATCTCCGTGAGGGGTGCCCCTTCTCGGGGAGTAGGCACAGGAAACAACAGCTGGGGATCGGGGTCCTGCCTTCTTGCATCTCCCACGATGAGGATGGAGGCCGCCGCCCCAGGCCTGTTTTGAGCACCAGCAGCAGCGAGGCACCCCTCAAGGAAGCAGTGCCCTGCAGCTCCTTTATCTTTTTGCAAAAGCAAATCTGACTCTCCCTCAAGGAGCCAGCACAGGTGGAATCCAGTGGGTGCTTTGGATGTCCGGGGTGTTTGGGACCTCAGGCATGACCTGCGTGGTCCCCTCCCAAGCCCTAAGCCACAACAGGGAGGTCAGGCCCTATGGGCATCTGGCCATTCGTGATCTCCGTTCAGAGCACCCCATCAGGGCTAAGGAGGTGCCCTGCTCCAGGCCCAGGGACATCTGCAGAGGTTGAGCTTGCTCCCTACCACTGCACTCTTCTCAGGAGAAACAGCCAGGCCCAAGGGCACCATGTCCACCTGCCCAGGGCAGTCCACGGCCAGCCAAGCCCCAGACTTGTGGTGAAACCAGGTTCCCAGGCATCTCCTGGGAGGGCCTTAGGCTCTGGATATGTGGCAGGATCACAGGTAAAGAGAGGGCTGGCCTGGCTGGGCGACGAGGGGTCAAAGGCCATTGTGAGGGGCCCCTTCCTGGTCTGTTTTCTCAGCTTTCAAATAGGAGAAGGCGAAGGCTTGTCTCCCTCAGGGACTGAGCACTCCTGGAAACATTTGTTCTCATAACCCAGCACCTAGTTCAGGCGATTCAGGCCCCAAGTAAGGTTAGAAAATATCTGGCTGTCTGCGCCTGGGGACTGGCTCTCGAGAAGGGATGGCTGTTGAGCTCAGTGGTTAGGCCACCTGCTTTCACTATGGCTGAAGCGGGGGGGTCTCCATTCCCCTACCCTGCCCACAGCCAAATTCCTGAGTAAATGGCAACCCACGCGCAGCTTCCCAGAAATTTTATTTTCTTAAGAGGAGTTGCTCAGTATTAAGAACTCATTGGCTGGGAAGGTTTGTGCCTTTATGAGCAGGGCATTGCAGGATTTCATTGCCACGGATAATGAGTGAGTTGTTTTTCTTCCTTTGAACCCACAGATTTGAATATCCTCATTTTAATGCTCAAGGCACCACATTAAATTACTTGTCAAGGTGAGGAATGTGAGAGTAAGGGAATCTCATCAGCAAAGATTAAAGAACTTTTCTGAAGGAAGAGGAGGAAGCAAAGCATGTGTCTGGCACGTCGGAGAGGCCCAGAGACACCTGTCCAATGGTGAAGGGGCAGGTGCTCAGCCAGGGGTCTGCATTTCACCCTCCCTGCAGTCTTGCTGGGTGAGGGCTGGAGCTAGGATGCAATCCCAGGGCTATGTGGTTCCCACGCCTATGCTTCCCCATGCACGTGCTCATCCACTCAGGTTGGGCCCTGGGCTGGATGCAGGGCCCCGAACCCAGGTCAGCGACACATGTGGCACCCTTCTGGAGCTCCTGGTCTGGTGGCCACAGGCCAGGTGGGACTGCCTGCACCCTGCTCCCCGCTGGGGCTCCCTGAATCCATGAGTTATCATCAAACTCGGGGCTTGACAGCTTTTCAGAGGGCAGGCAAAAAATGCAGAGTCCACCATAACCCCATGGATCTGCACACTTGTAGGGGTGGGCAGACCAACAGCCAAGAGCTCCCATCTCCAGGGTGCGTGCTGCAGGCAGGGCCCACTCTAAGCAGCTTACACGTGCTCAGCGATTTAACGTTCATCATGGCATTACAAGGTAGGCATTATCTAATTTGCAGAGAAGGAAAGAGAGGCACAAAAAGGTCAAGAAACTGGCCAAGGCCACACACCACATGGCAGCCCACTCTGCCCCCAGAGGCTGCGTTCTCAGCCACTGCCAAAGGCCTCCAAGTTACAGAAACTGGGCAACAATACCAGGCCCCGAATGTCATGTTTCTGTGTGAATATGTGTGCGCACACCAGTGTGAATGGGCACATACCCATACACAGGCCGCCACGAACACATGCGCCACAGCACCCCGAGTCCCACACAAAGGCAAGGCTGCTAAGAAGCTTCAGGGCCCTGCTCCTTCCTGGCCAGGGAAATCCCCTGCACTGCTGTGCTGCTCTGGCCCCCACCCCGGTGTGGGGCCCTCCCTCCCCATGTAGTACCCAAGGGACACCACGATGGCTCATACCAGGACCCTCCCAGGAGAAGGTCAGGGTACAGGGAGGGAAGCCCCAAGGTGGCCCTGAGATCCAGCTGCCTCTCTCTGGAGAGGAGGTGAAGGAGAACCTCCTGCAGATGAACTGATGACAGTCTAGCTCTCAAGACTGTCTGCCCTCAAGAATCTCAGAGGCAGAGGTCCTAGGGCCCCACTAGGATAAAGAGACACAGGAGAAAATGTGGAGACAGAGGAAGACAAAGAACAGGCCAGAGGGTTGGCCCTGCGAGCATTACGATGATGACGCCTCCCAGTCACGGGTAACACGCACCACAGGTTTGGGACAGGCACCCACAGTTTATTTTCTTGGAAACTGTACAGTGTATTCCAAAACTGCTCAATTCCAGGGCTCCTAAGGTTGCCCCAGCCTGACCCACACCTGCTTCAAAACCACTCTGGCTTTCCTCCACTATAGAAGCACACAGCAGCTTGGGTAGTCCTCCACTATAGGAGCGCATCGAGGCACAGGCACTCCTCCACTGTGGAAGCTATACCATGGTGTGGGCATCCCTCCACTGTAGAAGCGTGTCAAGCCACAGGCACTCCTCTGCTGTAGAAGCTGCACCATCACTGGCACCCAGTCGCCTATCAGCCGGCGGAGGGGCCCTGGGTGCAGTGTTCACAGCCTCAGTCCACAACGGTACCTCCTCTGGACAGAGGGAGTTCCCAGTGCCCATTCTGCAGGTGGTCAGGAGGATGAAAAGATAGAGGGGAAGGCTTTCAACCTTACTGATGCTGCAGGCCCTGTGAGAGTTAAAGAGAAACTCACTCTGCCCTCCAAGGATTTACAAACCGAGACGTGCCGTGTTTCTCGTAGCCCTGGCGAGGGGCTCCTTCCTCTGTGCCCCACAGCCCTGGTGAGATTCCTCTCCTGTGGAGCTTCAGGGACTCCATGCTAACTGTCCATTTCCATGTCTGTTTTCATAGTGGACTTGGAGATCCACATCCTCATCACGTGCTGCAGACCTGGACGCACCCTGCTCTCTCCTTTCCAGGCTCTGTGCCCAGCTCTTCCTGGAATGTCCCTCCCCTTTTTCTACCTGGCAGACTCCTCTCTTTCAGACCCAGCACAACCGCCCTCAGGGGAGCCAACTGAGCACAGCCACATGCCCACCCTGCCCTGGCGGTCTGCACAATGCTCTTTCGAGCATGATCCAGCAACGCTGCAGTTGGCACTTGCATATCTCTTTCCCTTGAGGAACCGTGAGCACCTTTCTTTGAAGCTCTCATATCTCATGCAACTCCCAGGACCAAAAGTAGCTCCATAAACATGGATTAAATAATGTAATGAAAGCATGCATGGCAAGTCTGCATGAACGTAGGCATAAAGAAAATGATCAAAAGCTGCCCTTCACCAGCAGTGCACCCACAACTCGTTCAGCATGAGGAACAGAGTGGCTCCCTGACGATCTACCCTGGCACATCAGGAGGTAACTGATGCTGGCCCTTGGCACAAAGCCGGCACACACAGCCAGTACCGTCTAACATGTGAGGGGACCGAGCCTCAGGAAGCTCAAACAACTCGCTGGCTTTGAGTGACAGGCAGGATGCTAGCCCCATCCTGGGATGTCACTTAGCACCACGTGATGCTCACAGAGTGGAACTCCTCCCTGCCCACAGGGGCACGGGGCAGATGCAAGCCTGCTCCCAGATAACTCTGACCAGTCCTGTGGATTCTTCTGTGGCAACCGCTCGGCACCAGCATCCCTGCCCACAGCCACCCTGCATCTCCTCAATCCCTGTTACTCCATCGGCCACACCAGCCCTGCGTGCTGTGACACTGCTGGCGGGAAAACACAGCCAGTGCCCTTTATGAGAATTCTTAGAGGTTTCGGGCAATTAAATTTGATTTAGGGTAAGTTTCTAGAAGGTCTCAGGCTGACTCAGGGCAGCCCCCTGCACTTTCTACCTGTCGAGTCCCTGCACCAACAAGACCCTCACCGAGCAGTGTGCAAAGCTGTTTCCCTCCTTGCGGGGAGGCCCAGGAGTGAGCCAATGCCAACCCCCAGTGAGACCACTGGTCACTGTGCACACGACTGGGTGATCCCGGGGGGTGCTGTCCTTTCTAGGAGGGGTCAGCTCTGCTGAGTCAGTTTGCCCCAAGCCCCCACCTCACCACTGGCCTGGGCTCAGCCCCACTGCTGTGGTGCCCCGAGTGTGCCACCCCTCCTAGGAAACGCCATCCCCTGCAGAGTGTGAGGGGACTGGACCCCGGGAACTAGAGTGCCTGCAGCGGAGGGAAGTGGGGCTGCTGCTTCTCTTTCCCTTGCAGCCACCACAGAACAGAGCAACTTCCTCTTCAGTAAAAAAGACATCAGATCTCACTTCCTCCGCTCCTGACCAGACCCCTGTGAGCCATGCTGTGACTCACTCTAATCAAAGGCAGGGGAGAGTGGAAACGTGTGTGCTGTGCTGGCAAGATGAGCTCAGTTTCACTGTTTCTGGTTTCGGCGTTCAGCTGTCATCTCACGGCCCTCATGGCTCACAGGCACACGAAGTCACGCTCAGAGCAGTGACCAATTCTCAGTGAAGAAAATGCTCCCACTGGCCAATTCTCAATCTCAGAGTCGTCCAACTGGGTCCCAGAGTGGAAGGGGGAAGGGAAGACACGTTGGGACATGCCTGAGCCGTGCTGGGCACTACGGCAAGTGCTGTGCGTGTTCTCTTTAATCAGGTGGGGCCAGGACAGTTGCCACTCTCACTCAGGGAAAGACCCAGAAACCAGAGGGCTCAACCACACATGCCGGGCTACTCAGGGACAGAACGGCCACCCCCGGAGCCACTTTAACTCCAGAGGCCAGGCTCTTTCCTGCAAAACGACATCTCCAGAGGAAAAGGACCTGCTCAAGAGCCTGTCTGCCGGACTGGTAACAATATGGAAGTGGAAAAGCATCCCTGTTGACGAGGCGGGGGGTACAGAGGCATGCTCCCGCTTTGTGGTAATATTCTGCAGCAGGAAAGACGTGAGAGAACATTGTCTATGAAATAATATGAGAAGTTTCCCAAGATAGGCAGTAAGTGAAAAAAGCAAGATGCAAAATGTATACATACCTTTTGTGTAAAAAAAAAATTGGGGTAAAAAGGGTGTTTGCATGTACTTATTATTTCAGAAATAAATTTTGTGAGTTTCTACAAGAAACAAAAGTGGGAGCTCTGGGAGGTGGAGAGGGAAAAGGGCAGATGGGAATGTCTATTTTTTAGAACGATTTTGAACCATGTGCACCTACTTAAAGTAATACAAAAATTAGCATAACAAAAGTAAACAATAATGTGCCCTTGGTAACACCATGAACAAAACTAAATGCTGAGAGTTCTCTATGGGCCTGGGATGCTGGGACACAGCTGCACTTGAGTGTGGGCCTCACCCCGGTCAGAACTGAGAGGCTCTAGGGAGGCAAGTCACTGATACATTTGGGCTCAAAACACACATTTTTGTTTTCCTTTCTTTCTGCTTTCCCTCCTGATTCTCTTTGGAGTTTATTTTCACTTTCATGAAATTAAGACTTAGACTATGGCATATTACTCTCTTTAAAAAGTCTCACACCAGGCTTTGGAAGCAGACAGCAGCCCCGTGCCTGCAGAGCAGAGACCATGCCTAACAGGCCCGGCCAGGCTGAGAAGCTCTGCAGTGATTAGTCCGGGGAGCAAGTCCGCCTGTGAGTAATTACCAAGTTGCCAAATGGTGCTGGAGCTTTGGAAGCCATTCCAATAGCATATTTCTATATTAATTTGCTTTCGGACGTGAGCCATAAAATTATACAGCTGAGCTAATAAAGCTAATTACCTGCATGCATATCCGACTTCCTTTCAGCCCTGTAAGCCACCCAAACAGTCTTGCATCTCAGCCTGTGCACAAGAATGGCAAGGCTGGCTGAAGGCAGTGATTATAGCCACAGTTGTAATACTACAACATACAGTGGCAATGATGGCAGTGATGGGGGTGGCTACTATCTCTTAAATACGTGGACCCTGGCATTTGGAGCAAGAGATCAATCCATAATGATGATGAAATAGTAGTTCCTATCATTATTGCCACCACAGAGAACATTTCCAAGGTGCTTGCTGTGACGGATGCCCTGGGTAAGTGCTCAACACGCATCTTCTCACTGCAATACTCACCACTTTCAAGCTAAGACTTCAGAATATGGTGGGTATGAGATAGGTACTGTTATTTTCATTTCAAAGATTTTTCTAGAAAACTGAGGCTCATGGAAAGAAAAAGAAAGCCAATGCCGCTAGCAAGTGGCAGGGGCCAGGCTTGAACCCAGGCAGGCTGACCCCTGAGCCCACATTCTGCTCTCTGGCTTTCAGAGATTATTCGATATATTGTATTGATTCCTCACAGTAAACCTGGAAACCAGGAGCCATGAGTCCCACTGGACAAAGATCCTGCTGTCCACGGGGCCAGGTTGTGCCAGGGCCCTGCAGTTGGCCAGCGGTTGGGTCAGTGTCCACACCAAGCCTGGCCAGTGTTTTTCCAGCCCAGAGGGAAGCCCAGCACAGAGCTCTCCGTGGTGCTGAAGTAGCTGCCTCCCCTCAAGGCTCTTGCTAGCCACTTCGGGATGAAGTTTCCAAATCGTCAACAGGTTTTTACCCTCACCATTCTGCCCCTGCCTCTCAGGAGACAGAGGTGAACACATTGGCAGCAGAACTGTGAAATCACTGCTGGGGCCAACCCAGGCTTCACAGAAGTCCCCTAGCCCATGCCCACCGTTTAATGACTGACATCCCTGTGTGCCTGAGCCCTAAGAAGACCCACGTCCCAGCCCAGCTCATGTTCTCATATCTGGAGCTGCCCACAGGCAGTTTCTAACACCCTTGCAAGGAAATACAAATTCCTCTCACAGTGTCCTCCAAGCTTGCCACTTTCTGCCTCAGAGACACGTCTGAGTTACTTGGAGTCCATTACAGTTTGTTCACATGCCCTGCTGGTCAAACACCTGTGGAGGCAGTGAGCCGTGAGGTCTAGGGGCTGGGGCTAGTCCTGCTCAGTTTAACCCTTGTCTGCCATCCCTGCTCAAACCAGCAAGATGAATGAGGAGGCAGCCCCACCTTCCCAACTGCTTAGCTTCTTGGCCTTCCCATGGGAAAATATTATTTCAAAGAACAGAAAACATGCAATCCAATCCACTAAAGAAAGAATTCAGAGGACCGTTTGTGGTTCCAAGCCCTGGGAGAGGACGGGACAGTGCCCCAGTCACTACCACATGGTAGAGGCTCCATAAATGCCTGCTGCTTTTCACTGAGCACGTGTGATGTGTCAGTTACCTACAGATCATCCCACTTAGTCCTCACAACAACTTCAGGTTTAGGAAGCCTCCTTGAGGATGTTAGGTAATGCTCCCAAAGCCACACAGCCAGAAAGGGGTAGATTCAAACTCACCCCAGTGGGGATTCAAATTCGGGGTCTGCTGCTCCAAGAGCAGTGCCCCCTTCCCTGTCTAGACTCCTCCCATGAATCCGTGTTTCCAGCGTAACCAGCCTGAAGTCCACAGTGTGCCAGAGTGACGGGGTCAAGAGCTCACCTTCAAAGTAGCACTAAAGACACAGAGACTTTTGGGTGCTGTGGAACGTTAGAGGCACTTGTGTTGCCCCTTGAAGAGGGTGAGAGCCCCTTGGACTCGGAAAGCCTTTTTCTCCTGTGAGGTCACACGTGAAGTTTTCTGGGGGACGACATAAGGCAGTGGAACACAGATGTGCTCTGCGTTATAGGCTTAGGCCAATAACGGTGTCAGCCCGTCCCCTGCCAGTCAGATGGTGATGCATAACTCCAGGAGTAAGTGGCATATGCAAGTGGGGCTCCTCCTAGAAGAGGGGCAAGGGGCGGCTACTTGCGCAGGAAGAGCAGCCCCAAATCTGGCAGGCAGGGAGCCCCGGCACAGCACTTGGCAGCTGCCCCTTGGCTCTGGGCCCCGTGCCTCACTTCCACGGTAGCACCAGCCACCCTGGGCTCCAGATACTTGTGGCCATGACTGATTTCCCAAACTAGACCCCGGTAAGCACCCTGAGGACAAGGGGCAGGTTTACTGTCTCCGAGTCCCTAATTCATTTCCACAGAGTTGGTCAGAAGTACAAGTCAACTGAATGAATGATTTTTTTCCAGGGATGATGCAGAAGGAACCTGATGGTAGCTTTCAGTTACCACCTATGCAAGGCCACAGTTTATCAGCAAATGTCTACCCACACAAGCTTGTGTCCGGGAAGATTTACTGAGCACCTACTCTCTACCTGGCACTGGAGGAAGCCACGCTTCCTCGGAGCAGTGGCCTTATGTGTGTGTTCAGCCCAAAAAGATTACACAGCACACTCAACTCAGAGCCACATTCGAGCTTCATGCCCATCACATGCAAGATGCAGAGGATGTGGCTCTTCTGTGAAGGGGAAACTGAGGTTTACAAAAGTTGCATATGTCATACCCCGCTCTCTCCGACAGTATCAGATCTCAATGCCTTCCGTGAGTTTAAAAATCTGGCTTGAAGAGAAAAAAATACACATTGAAAAAAACAGAAACAGGCTGGGTGCAGTGGCTCACGCGTGTAATCCCAGCACTTTGGGAGGCTGAGGTGGGCGGATCACCTGAGGTCAGGAGTTCAAGATCAGCCCAGCCAACATGGTGAAACCCCGTCTCCACTAAAAATACAAAAATTAGCCAGGCATGGTGGTGGGTGCCTGTCATCCCAGCCACTTGGGAGGCTGGGGCAGAAAAATTGCTTGAACCCAGGAGCCAGAGTCTGCAGTGAGCCGAGATCGCACCATTGCACTCCAGCCTGGGAAACAAGAACAAAACTCCGTCTCAAAAAAAAAAAAAAAATTTAAAAAAACAGAAACAAACAAAAAAGGATATTTAGTTGACCCTTGAACAGCATGGGGTCAGGGGTGCCTACCGCCTACACAGTCGAAAATCCACATGTAATTTTTGACTCCACCAAAACTTAACCACTAATAGCCTACTGCTGACCCGAAGTCTTACAGATAACATAAACGGTAAATTAACATGTATTTTGCATGTTATATGTATTACATACTATATTATTACAATAAAGTAAGCTAGAGAAAAGAAAATATTAAGAAAATCATGAGGAAGAGAGGATACATTTCCTATTCATGAAGTGAAAGTGGACCCATCCTTTGTCCTTATCTTCACGTTGCGTAGGCGGAAGAGGAGGAAGAGGAGGCACTGGTCTTGCTGTCTCAGGGGTGGCAGAGGTGAAAGAAAATCTACATTTAAGTAGACCCACGTAGTTCACACCTGTGTTGTTCAAGGGTCAACTGTGCCCTGAGCTATACTGGATACTCCCCATAACTACCCCAGAGAGAGAGGCCCCGTCCTATCTTCCTTCTCTGCAAACTGCATGGTTCAGAGCAGGGTCACTGCTCTGGTTTTCCACTGTAACCCTTTAGAGCAGAAATGAGTTTCACAAGTCAGGTAACCTACACACCAGCAAGAATCCTGTCCCTAGTTGGCCTCCTTCATTCCAACTCGACACCCTTTAAAGGCCTCACCAAGGGCTGAGGGCAGGAGGCTCGGAGAGAAAGCAGAGACAGACCTGTACTGCCCTATATGTATATTTGGAGACTCTTGTGCCTAATTTCCAAAGGCAGGGAGCACAACCCCACAGAACCAAATGTGTTCTAGACGTATAAGGCCAGGCCAGGAGCAGGTGGAAAGGAAGACTTCATTCCACCATTTGACCAGAGCCGTCCGTCCTCCTCACGGTGAGGGTGATCCCGTCACTCGCTGGGTCAAAACCCTTCAGGGCGACCCACTGCTTTTAGGACAAAGTCCCAACACCCCAGCACAATCCACAAGCTCCCTCACAGCTTGCTTTTCCTGTTGCCCTTTTCCCTTTTAGAACCCGAGCCCGTGTGCGTGTGAGCCTGGGTCCTCGCTTCCAGAGACGGCGCTGTTTGCTGTCTTTGCTCTGCTTTCCCTCTGCCTGGAGCACCCTTAGCCTTGTCATTCTGGTGAACACCCCCATCTTCTAGAGCTCAAACATTGCCTTATCTGGGATGTCTCTACCCTGGAAACCAACCCTTCTGTCCTCCCTGGCTGCCACCACTGCACCCTGCAGAGCTCACATCCTGTCCTTGCTGTGTTAGGTGCTGGGGATTCAGAGATCAAGGTGGGGGCCTCCCTATGTTAAAAAAGCCCAGCCTCCTGGGCAAGGATTATATCCTACTTATTATCAGTAGTCATTCTTCCTTATTTATCACATTTAATTATTTAATCAATATTTGTACAGAGCCTTTTTGTTTACAAATGTTTTCATGCGTGCCATCTCAGTTAATCTCCATGTCTTGGGAACTATGAGTGTTCACTTCCAAATCTTTGAAAAATACAGCCAGATGCAAAGCAAATGCACAAGGTTAATAAAACACCTTCCCTGTCATTTTCTGCGAGGCCATTAGCAGTAAAATATTTGGTAATGTACCAGAGTCAAAGACCATTTGAAACCATGGGGCAGCTTTGAGATCCGTCTATATTTATGTGACTGAAGTCTACCATGACCCGGTTTGGCATTTTAGGAAAAAATGATTGCTTGGTTCACTCTGCCCCTGGGGAATGTGAAGCCAGATGGGAATCTGTAAGGTTCTCTTTGGAACCTGTAGACCTGAGGTGTGTGAGCCTCATCTCTCAAATAAATAAATAAATAAATAAATAAATAAATAAAAATAAATAATAAAATAAAAGTAAGTGCTATGCTCAGAACATCTGGTTAGTATCCAAAGTCTACAGAGCAAAAGCTTGAACTCTGTCATGGAGAATCTGACGTGAAGGTTTTCACACTGGATTTGGGTTGAGCATCATGAAGTGGGTGCTCTGGGGTGGGGGTGCCTTCAGTTGGGTCATCTCTCCCTGCTGGAAAATAGGCTGTTTGCATCCCACGCACAAGCTCTGGAGTGAATGACTACAGGTGCAGGGGCTCAGCCTAGCCCCACTTCAGATCAAATAAATTAGCAAATTGTCATAAATAGAAATTACACTAATGGAAAGACTGCTTTAAATGATTAATGAGCCTCTTTGCCATGACTTTGTTTTCTAATTTGCATCATGAACTTTCAGAATGCTGATGCTCTTGCCGCTCTCATTTCAGTAAGTGCCCCAGCATCTCAGCTGAGCTCCCTGGTGTCAGAGACCCAACTGGACAGAAGATGTCACACAGTGGGATGTGCTGCCAAGGGGAGAGGTCTGCAACTGGCTCACTGCTGCAAATCTTGCTTGGGTGAGAATATTCCAGAGTCCCACAATGGAGAGATGGGTGAAATGGACAGAGCTCTGCATGGGGTGATGGGTACCAATCAGTGGTGAGACCTAGGAATGCTGCCATCTCCATAGGCTTCCTCTGGCAAGTGGGGATAATGCGAGGCCCTGGCAGAAGCCAAAGGCTCTTGTGCTTCTTCCTAGATGGAGCTGAGCACACAGCACTGAGGGCAGCAGCTGCCCGTGCCCCCGGCTCTGCCACGGACCAGCTGGGTGACCTACAGCAAGCGAGGTGACCTCGCTGGGCCTCCCCGTTTTCTCATCTGTGCAACATGGATAAAACTACTTCAGAGAGTTGTTGTGAAAGTTAAGGGAATAAATCTATATAAATTGCCCAGAACGGTACCTGGCATCTAGTAAGTGCCATATGGGTTTTAGCTGTTACTTAAGCTCTGGAATTTTATGATTCTATTACATAAGCTACGCATGCTCACAATAATCATCACGCTAAAAATACACAGTGTGTATATGTCCAGCATGTACCTGATCACACAAACACAATGCACGTCGATCCGTGTGCATGTTCACACACACATGCATGCACACACACGAAGATAGGAAACGGTGCTGTGGATGCTGGGGAAAGGCCCTTCCCCACTCTCGTGATCCAGATCTGAAGTCTGTGCTGTCTATGCGTCAAACCCCGACCACGTTCAAAGTCATTTCAAGGTGTGCATGGCCACCAGATTTGGATTTGGGGGAGGCAGCAATCAAATCTGTGCCTCTCCCACCTTACCCCCCAGCCCACTGAAGGCCAAACAGCCAGGGCGATGTGACGGCCTCGTTGGCGGGCAAGGCAGGACGTCTCTCTGTGGCTGGCAGGGCTTCCCTGCTACGGGAGATTAAAGGCCTCAGAACCACGTTATTACAAACAGCTATAAAAGCCAAATTCCCTCAAGGCAGATACAAAATGCAACCCTGCATTTTACTTAAAATGATCAAGGAATCAGCTGTACTGATGGCAGGAGCCGTTTATAGTAAAATTCATTTAGAGAAAACTATTTCTCCAAACATAATGATTAGAAAAACACAGTGTGCTATGTTTTAAAAGAATCTTGTTTAAAGATATTTAATTTTTTTCAGGAGATAAGACAGAGCTCCATTAGGAAACATGTCTGAGAATAGGTCAGAAACCACTTTGAGAGGCCGAAGGGTGGGCCCACACAGCCCAGGTCAAGTGCCTGAGTACCGCCTCTGTCCTGAAAGGGAGGTCAGCTGAAGGCAACTCCTCCTTACTGGAAAGAAGGCAGTCTTGAAAATGGAGAACAAAGCCCAGTGTGACTGTATTCCAGGTGGGATCACCCAAACGGGGCCACTGTGCCTAAAATCCTTACACTGTCCTGCTGGTGAAGCCCAAATAAAACTGACAAACACCGCCGCCACTGTGGAGCCTCTTCACTTTGCAGAGGGTGACTGTTGTCTGCAAGACCCAACACCCCTCAGCAATGCACAGCCTGAGACCCAAGCTGTGCCTGGTCTCCCTGTGCCCGGGAAGGCAGCTGTTTAAGGACACAAGGCCCCCTGTACCAAGGTCATGGCTACACCGTCCACATCCCTCTACTCTCCAAGTCATGTCTGTTCATTTGGCCTCCGCATTTCACAGATATTCCACTCCCATCCCCTACTCTGGGTATCTAAAGTCATTTGCCTTGGGCTTCTCCAGCCTCTGCCTCACTCTCAAAGCAGCCAAATTGGTTAAAAATGCTCCTCCAGACAGAACAGAGGAGGCAGATGCTTATCAGCCTGGTGGGAAGAGATTGCTCAGGCGGCCCAGGTCATTCGCCTTCATGGGTATCAGCCAAACTGTGCACCCAATTCTTCCTGCTCCAGCTCACACAGCTGGATTCTGACACCTCTGCAAGCCTTGCACCAATCCCTGAAATGCTCTCCAAAGGGCGATTTGCAACAAAAACAAGGAAAATGAAAGGGTGAGTTTGAGTTGACCCTAGGCTTGCCCAAAGCGTGTCCCTCCCCTGCTTCTACCGCAGACGGTCTGTGCAGGGCTGCTCTGGAAAAGGAGCCAGGCTGCGATGTAGACTCGTCCCGTGAGTTGCAGCTCCTTTCACACATTCATCACGGCACTCGACATCGCGCAGCTGAGCTGGTAGCCATTCTGTTTGCTGCGTCATTGAAATGGAAACTATTCATTCAACAAACGATTTTAGGCTGGGCGTGGTGGCTCACACCTATAATCCCGGCACTTTGGGAGGCCGAAGTGGGCAGATTACCCAAGGTCAGGAGTTCAAGACCAGCCTGGCCAAAGTGGTGAAACCCCATCTCTACTAAAAAATACAAAAATTAGCCACGCATGGTGGCAGGTGTCTGTAGTCCCAGCTACCCAGGAGGCACAGGTTGCAGTGAACCTCTCTGCAACCATTGCACTCCAGCCTGGGTGACAAGAGTGAAACTCTGTCTCAAAAAACAAAACAAAACAAAAAACAAACAGTTTTCATACCTATGTGCTAGCGATTGTACTCAGTACTTGCGCAAGCAAAAGAGAACACATACTATCAGAGCAGGGTCCACATCTGATTTTGAGCTTCTGGTGTGCCCTGGTGTTCAGTTCAACCTATGGCACATGGTAGCTCCTCAGTAAACGGCTGTTGGATGAACAGGATTCCGCCCGACCTCAAGACGGCACAATCTGGCAAGGGAGAAAATCTGCAGAAAAAAACTAATTTTCTGTACTACTTAAAGACTGTAACTAACAAGAATGAAGTACTGGGTGTCACAGGAGCCCAAGGGAAGGGGCTGTTGCAGCCAGGCTGAGATGGGAGGGAGGCTGATGGCAGAGAAGCCTCTGAGGAGCAGACAGTGAGGTCCATTCTGAAGGATGAGTAAGGAGGGCCTCACCTGAGGTCAGGTAGCAGCGCGGCATGAGGTCTTCCAGCAGGAAATGGGCAAGGGAGATTCACATTTGCTGACACCTTCCAGGGCCAGGAGCTATGTCTGTGCCTTGCAGATGTGACCTCAGTTGAAGCAGTCAACAGGAAAATAACAAGTTTTGGGATCCTGACTATGCTTCTAGTTGCCCAATCTCTGGTGAGTTATTGAACTTCTAAAGTTTACTTATGTTTTGAAAGGGGTAGGTACTACCTGCTTTGCAGGTCTAGGGTAAGGAAAATGCTTCTGCTCACCCATAGGTGATCAAAAAGGCCGATAATTCTTAGAACTCATCCTGACAGCAACGGTCTGCAGCAGGTTTTGTCACACCAGCTGCACAGATTAGTACATGGCCCTCAGGTTACACAGTCTCCGCTTCTGGATGCTGGGAGTGGCAGGGCCAGCCTCTGACCCCAGGCTCCAGTCCTCAACAATGTGGCATCATTAGTCCTATCCCAAAGTCAAATATAGAAGGTTTCTAGATCACGTGGTAAAGGCTATTATCTGCCATTAACAGAGTTCACAGAGAGTTGTCTATGCTAAAGTTTCCCAAGTTCAGTAAAATTGTCCAGTATTGGTAGCTGGAGGTTAGTAAGAAGAAACTTAAAAGAAGAGGATACCAAAGAGCTGAAAGGAAGGGTAGGTTTTATCCAAAAAGCATTGCTGTATAGCAAATAAGCCCAGCTCTCTGGGCCAGATGCTGCATGTACCAGGAAGAGATGCCCCCGTCCTCCAGGGAAACCGCACAGACATTACAAACAAGCATGCTCTTATCAAGCAGGAGAGGTCTGGGTCGGGGGGCTGGGGGGAAGGATTCTCTTTAAAATCAGCAGGCTGATGTGGGCAAGAAAGCCTAGGAAATGTGGAAGAAAGGGCTTAAGAGATTTGTGAGCATGAGGAGTCCTTTGTGAAAACTTTGATCCTGGGATAGAATAAGGATAAATGCACGAAGACAGCAGAGGCCCTCCAACCTGGCGTGTGCATGACAGGGAGGGACACAGGGAGAGTGCTTCCTGGCATGTGCATGACAGGGAGGGACACAGGGAGAGTGCTTCCTGGCGTGTGCATGACAGGGAGGGACACAGGGAGAGTGCTTCCTGGCATGTGCATGACAGGGAGGGACACAGGGAGAGTGCTTCCTGGCATGTGCATGACAGGGAGGGACACAGGGAGAGTGCTTCCTGGCGTGTGCATGACAGGGAGGGACACAGGGAGAGTGCTTCCCCTGAGTGTGCCACAGGAGCAGGGACTTGCCCCGTGCAGCTCCGGGGAAGCAGAAGCCCTCGCTCTCCCCACTTTGTGATGAGAACAGAGAAGCAGAGAGAGAAGGTGGCCATGACCAAGGGCACCCGGGAAAGAGACTGGTGGGAGAATGGTGGGAAACCGCCTGTGTCTGAGCAGGTTTCCCAGCCTCTCATGGGAAATGCAGCCCCAGGCTTGGTGGCGGGTAGTGAGGAAAGCTCGCTGTACAGTAGCTAACACATAGCAGCCACACAAGAAGTGGTTTTCATAGTCATAATAAGAAGAAGAATGATAAATAGGGTTTAGGAAATAGATTTCCTAAAGAAAAAAGGGGTACCCAGCTGGACGCGGTGGCTCACGCCTGTAATACCAATACTTTGGGAGGGCGAGGCAGGTGGATCACGAGGTCAGGAGATTCAGACCATTATGGCCAACGTGGTGAAACTCTGTGTCTACTAAAATACAAAAAAATTAGCCGGGCATGGTGGTGCACATCTGTAGTCCCAGCTACTCGGGGGGCTGAAGCAGGGGAATCTCTGGAACCCGGGAGGCGGAGATTGCAGTGAGCTGAAATTGGGGCCACTGTACTCCATCCTGGTGACAAAGCAAGACTGCCTCAAAAAACAAAAAACAACAAACAAAAGAAAAGAAAAAGAAAAAAGGGGTACCTAACCCATTAGCTCATCCAGTCAGGCCCAGCACCAGAATGTGACCCCCGCCCCGGAAGCAGGATGGCTGACTGCCCTGCGCCACGTCCCCCACAACGGGTCTCCCTGTCCACAGCAGGGACAGCCCCTGTGCCCGGCCAGTGCCTTGGGACATGATCCTAGGTGTCTTCATTGTAATTTATCTGGCCCTGAGCTCCTTGTGATAAACGTGCCCCATCTCAGAATGGGAGAAGGGGCTGGTCAGCAGGGCTGGGGGCTACTCAGAGGCCACCCACAGCCCTCCAGCACTCTAGGAGGAGTGCCTGGGGGTGCCCAATCACACATGGGGGCTGAGGGAGGGGACAAGAACAAGGAGGCTACTGAGTTTAACCCTCTGTTTGGACAGAAATTAAGTAGGGAAGGGCATAGGGGAGGGGCAGGAGGGAGAGATGGGGGAAGAGAGGATTGGGAAGGAGAGGGGAAGGGACAGGTGCTCAGAGGCCACTCCCAAGTCTGAACCCTGCAGGTTCCTGGTGATGAGTGGCCGCCTCTGCACTTTCTTCCTGTGCCACTCCCTTTGTTCAGGCCCTCGTGGTCCCTCAGCACTTTTTTCCCAGATACTCCCTTCGCTCAGGTCCTCATGGTCCCTGACTTAGAGCTGCTCACGCAGTGGCTCCTCAACCCACCAGCATCCCCAGGGGCGCTTGCGTCTTTGCAACCCACTTGTCACACTCTGGCCATGGTGGCTTTCAAAGACATCAATGTGGCCATGCTCATACCCTGCCTTCTGGGTCCCCTGCTGAGGACAGCACAGCACATGCTGAACCCTGGGCCCTCTTCGTCTCTCTACGTGACCGGGAGTGGGCTGAGATCTCCACCTACTCCTGCCAGCCACGACCTGAGGGAAGCTCCCATCAGCCCCACAACGCTGCACTGCAAGTGCCCATCTCTGTATCTGTCCCCTCCCCTTCAATGGGGGCATCTCCAGGGCTCACCTCCTAAGAACAAGCAAATCTGTATCATATCTGTCATTAACAGGTGAAGAGTGGGGCGAGAGCTCCCAGCAGCCCTGGGCTGCCCATCATGTCATCGTAGATGCTTCGTAGACAGGTGTGCATCGACCCAGTGCAAGATCCCCAATTTCCTTTAAAACACATCTATCCAGACCCATGCGCTACAGGTGGGCAACTGCTACAACTAT
Source organism: Pongo pygmaeus (assembly GCF_028885625.2). Taxonomy (NCBI): domain Eukaryota; kingdom Metazoa; phylum Chordata; class Mammalia; order Primates; family Hominidae; genus Pongo; species Pongo pygmaeus. The sequence goes on from NC_072380.2 coordinate 152,795,917, forward strand.
GGACAGGTGTCAAATTAAGCTCAAATGTTTGTACAAAGTCTAAATGTTTAGAAAATATTAAAATGCATAATGAAATTATTAGCCAATTCAATCTTTGGTCTTTCCATCTGCTTGAATTCAGGTTTACAATAGCAAAATTCTGCTATTCTTCTGATGCCAGATGTCATTAACAGATGAGAGTAGGGGGAAGGGAGAGGAGAGGGAGAGAGAGAAAGGGGGGGAGGGAGGGAGGGAGGGATGATGTCCTTAATGTTAACTCTCTTTCACTAAATTTGCCTATAGGGACAATCAAGCTCTCATAAACTTCCGATCAGTAAATGTATGGGGCAGATGTGCTTGGCACATGGTAGGCAATCAATAAATATGTGTTGCATGAATTATTAAGCAAATATACAGAAAATAGAGAAGTCAAATGCAAAGACATTTTCTGTACTTTTTTGATACTGGGTTTCAAAGAACACAAGAGTTCTGTGGGCCACTATCATCCCATTAGAAGGCAGCATGTGCTGGGCGGGGACTGCAGGCTGGCAGACAAGCTACGGGGTGCAGGAACTGGCCACGCCACTTTCTCTTTGTGAAGTGGAGTCACAGTTTTCATCTGCAAGATGGGAAGACAGGATAATGAAACCGCCCCAGGAGTCAGGTTGCCGACAAGGGTGACATGGCCCAGGGCAGCACCAGCCCAGGGTGGTGTCTGGGAGGCAGCAGCTCTGACACTAGCAGGGTGCCCCTGTGTGCCCAGCACAATGAGGCCCTGGGAGGGGAGGGGAGGGCTCAATCTCTGTGAAGCATGGGGAAACAGAGGCGAAAATCCCAACCATCCTAGGGCTCTGGCTTTTATCTGAGACCAGAGAGAGATCGTTCAGGAGAATGAATAACCTCCTGCCAGGCCCACCATGCACCTGCCCCTTCCTCCACTGGTGCTGCTGGCGCTGAGCTGGGGCTGCATCAGACCCATCCAGGACCACCTTGCTCTGCATGGGGCTCCCGGCCAGAGGCTGAATCTCTGAGACCCCAAGTGAGAGACGCCTCCTGCCTCACATAGAGCCTCTCCAACCCTCGGCCTATCAGAAAGACCCAACAGAAAGACAGAAAGATTATCAGAAACATGGGCCTATCAGAAAGACCCAAGACCCAGCATAGATGCTGGGAGGTGAGTGCCAGGGGTCCCTCCTTTCCCCAGCCTGACAGCGTGGGGTTGCCTGCGGAGCCTTCTCCTTTGAAGTCTGAGACTTGGGGATCCCTGGCCCTACCCCTCATGGCTGAGACTCAATTTCCTCGATGGGAGCTACAGTGCTGGTCAGGGAGATGTGGAGGAGATAAATGGGGTGACGGGTACACGCCTGACATAGTAGGAACCAGTCTGACTTGCTTCCTTGCTATGGCATTTTGCTCATTAAGAACTGGCTGAACCCTGACTTTGTGCCGAGCTCTGTGGGGAATACAAGGGAAAGACAACTCCCATTATCCCCACCTTTTTACTTCTCTCTGTACCAGAGATAAACGCCTGTAACTCCACAACAGACTGTTCCTGTTCACTCCGTGAGTCCCCAAGCACTCTATTTTTTGTGTCTGGTTCACAAAACCTTCTATCTACATGTAAAGTGCTTATTTTGTCACAAACTCCTTGGAGACAGTGGGTCTGCCAGGCCCAAAGTCCCTTTAGCTTGAACAAAGGAATTGGCCTCAGGTTCTGGAAACTATGCTGTGTAGAGCAAGGACACTTTCGGAATCCAGGAGTCCGTCTGGAAGGATCCCAGACCACACAACGGAGCAACGTGTGTATCCCCATATCTGCAGAATGTGCGCATGACTGAGATCATTAACAGACGTTCCCATCAGAGCTGCCCCTTCCCCGGAGATGGGCTCTCATGCCTCAGTATTTTGGGGCTGTTTCCTACCTTTGTCCCTTTAATAAACTTCTATCCACTTCTAGCAGCCACTCAAATGTCACCCCCTCTATGAAGCCTTCCTTGAATGCCCCCACCCAGTGGCTTCTGAACCTACAGCACTTGGCAGGGCGCTCTGCCTTCGCTCCCCAACAGTGTTTAATTCCCAGAGGACACATCCACTTTCTAGTAGACAAACAACTGCATGGAGACCTTGTCTTTGCATCTCAGCCTCTTAAATGCCTTGCAAAATGCCTGACTCAAAAGTAGGTGCTCTCCAAAGATTGCTGAACAAACAAATGAGGGAACCTGGGCTTCTCCAGAGTGCTCAGTCAGTCAATGGAGTGTCTGCGAGGAGTCAGGCATTGATCCAAAGTTCAGACCAGGCTCAGTGGCTGTGTGAAACACTGTGTTATAGCACAATCCTTCTGAAAACTCTCTCCATCTTTTCAAAATGGCATCTTCATGCCTCGGTAAGCTGTGCAATCCGATTTCAGTTTCTCAGACAATGGCACTCGTGTTTTCAGCTGTCAGTCTGTGAACCCCCCGAGCCCGGCACTGATAGGTGGCCATTAGAACCTGTCACTAACATGAATATCAACACTGGCAAGAAGCATGTGATCCAAAGACGAGAGCACCAACGATTCCGAGAAGATCTTTCCTCGCCCCCAATCAATACTGCTCGGAGTGGGGCCTTTGAAGTGTTAAGAGGTTAAGAAAATGCCAAGCCTTTGGTCCACATCTCCTTGCCACAGCATTTCTGAGCTATCCGTGGTGAAAATTCAATAGCTAAGACCCTCACGGGTCTTTCTTAGAGGTTGGAACCCTGGGCAAAGGTGTCCCCAGGCCCAGGTGGCCCCCGGAAAAGGATATGATTCTCCAGCAGATGCCCAGCTTGCTGTGGATCTCCAGGCCTCGGGCTTCCCGCCGCTCTTCCTCCAGCTGCTTGGGGTTTGCAAATTGCCCCTTCTCCCCAGGGGACTCCGGGAAACTCTCAAAGTTGAACTTGTCCACTTGAATAGCCATTCTACGAGAAAGGGGAAAACACAGCAGAGAATTCATCAGTAGGGCAATTTCTGCCGGCTGTTGGAGAATCAGCACATGCCAGCGTGAGACACTATAATGAATCATTATCGTTAGTAATTCATAACGGATTCATTCCAAGAAAATGAAATAATAGACTCCCAAGGTGGCCCTGACTTCAGAGCTGGTTCAACACACAATTTGGAGCTGAAGACACAGTCATTGCTTCAAACCTCTGGGAAGACCTGTGTTACCCCAGATAAAAATTTCAATTCCATAACACAGCAAGGCAGGAAAGAACCAGTGTGCCATAGATAGTGAGCTGGATGGCGACTTAAACTCCTGTGCAGTCATGGAGAATGCTGACAATTATTTAACCTTGGGGACCCATCAGCCCACTGGGAACTGCCTGTTTATCCTCTGAGCGCTGTCTGCCTCCTCCCACTACCCTTTCCTTCTCAGGCCAGGTGGGCGTGCCCCTCCCACAGCCCCCCTCAGCTCTCATTTGGAACGGTTGTATTTACCCAATGTCTGTACCCCTGTTGTATCTAGGAAATAACTAGTCTGCTTTTGATTTTACAGGTTCATAGGTGGAAGGGACTTGCCTTGTCTCAGATGAGACTTTGGACTGTGGATTTTGAGTTAATGCTGAAATTAGTTAAGACTTTGGGAGACTGTTGGGAAGGCATGATTGTTTTGAAATGTGAAGATATGAGATTTGGGAGGGGCCCGGGGCAGAATGACAGAGTTTGGCTGTATCCCCACCCAAACCTCATCTTGAGTTGTACTCCCTTAATTCCCATGTGTTGTGGGAGGGACCCGTTGGGAGATAATTGAATCATGGGGGCAGCTTCCCTCATAGTGCTCTCGGGGTAGTGAATAAGTCTCATGAGATCTGATGGTTTCATAAGGGGGAGTTTCCTGCTGCCATCCATGTAAGACGTGACTTGCTCCTCCTTCCCTTCCACCATGATTGTGAGGCTTCCCCAGCAATGTGGAACTGTAAGTCCAATTAAACCTCTTTCTTTGGTAAATTGCCCAGTCTCGGGTATGTCTTCATCAACAGCATGAAAACAAACTAATACAACTGAGGGTTTATCAGTCAATGGATAAGAATAGGTGTTTTGGGCCGGGCGCGGTGGCTCACACCTGTAATCCCAGCACTTTGGGAGGCCAAGGCAGGCACAATCACCAGAGGTCAGGAGTTTGAGACCAGCCTGGCCAACATGGTGAAACCCTATCTCTACTAAAGATACAAAAATAAGCCAGGTGTGGTGACGCACACCTGTAGTCCCAGCTACTCAGGAGGCTGAGTCAGGTGAATCGCCTGAACCAAGGAGGCGGAAGTTGCAGTGAGCCGAGATTGTGCCACTGCACTCCAGCCTAAATGGCAGAGTGAGACTCTGTCTTAAAAGAAACAAAAAAAAGTAGGCCTTTTTTTTTATTATTGCATAGATTGTGCTGTGGCCAAAACATTCAGCAAAACCATGCTCTAATTGGCCTCTGTGGCTATTCCCTTGAACAAGCAAGAAATAAGAGGACCTGCTGTTAAGGGGATATAAAGACAAGATTAGACCCAAAGAAGAAGTCTCAGTCTCCATGACAGCTTGGGAAAGAACTACTGCAGTGCCAATAAATCTCTAGCATTCCGCCTGAGGCATGACATGTGGGGCTGAGCCACACAAGAGCTGGAGACACTCCCCGCAAGCAGAGGACAGTGCTTCTGTGGCAAAACATGGTTTTTAAAAAAATCACTTTTACTATTATTTTCTGGTTATCTAAGTAGATAGCTTATTGTTAAACAGTTGGAAGATAGAAAAAAGCATAAAAAAGAAAATAAAAGCATTCAAATATCATACTCTAATGCTAATATCTTTACAGTCTTTTCCCTAAGTATTTGTATTTCACATAGTTTAAAATCACTACATACATATGTATAAATCATGATTTATCATATACACAAAGAAATACACCCACACACATAGTTTGAAGTCTTGTTTTATTCTCTTAATATACTATGAACATTTTCCCATCATTAAAAATTAGTCTGCGAAATATTCTATCTTAGGGTTGTATCATAGCCTACAGAACGGTTCTCCTATTTCTTGGACTCTCAGCTCTTTTCCATGTTTTAAAAAAATGACTGTTGTAGAAAAAGACCTGACAAACATCTTTGTGCTGAGAGTTTCTGCCTGCACTTACGACTGACTCTCAGGAACTGTTTCCAGAAGTGGAGCCATTCATTGGAGGGTGTGAGGTGTTTCAGGCTCAGAGGCCGAGTCTTCCAGAAGCTCATCTCTGAGCAGCACGGACAGGCCTGTCTCCCTCTTTGCACCACTGCCAATACTGGCGATGATCAGTTTTTAATCTTTGCTAGTAATAGGCAAAATGCCACTTCACTGATGTTTTAATGTGCAGGTGTGAATTACCCCTGAGGTTGAACATTTTTTCAGAAGCTTACTAACCATGTCTCTTTCTTCCCTTGTGAGTAACCTACCCGTGCAAAAAACTCCTCTTATTTCCCCATCTCAAAGGCAGACTGAAGCAAACTGGTGCTCTCATCAAACAAAAGGTCAGAATATTTCCTAAGTTTCACGAAAAAGGCCAGCTTAAGTTCACTGCTTGATAATCCAAAAGGAACTAATAACTTTCACCTCTCAGTTGAGTTTGACAACAGTCCCCTGTACCAGGTTCTCTTCCTGTTGAACACAGAAAGGAGAAACAGCCAGCAGGCAGCTCCCTGGGTCAGAGCACACGCTGGATGCTGTGGCCACTGGAACTACATTTGTGTGATATCTAATCTGGGGGTATCTTTCAAACAATTTCTGGTTGAGTAATCATCACACTCTATTATCCCCCTCCAACCTTAACAAAACTGTAGCCAACTCTGCCCATAAAACAGAAAAGGGAAGAAAACAAAATGTAAGGAGCACTTGCTGTGTGCCAAGCACGGCGCTGGGTGTTCTGTGTGTATGCTCATCTTTGTTAACTTACAGCCAGCCCAGGGAAGACCAAGCTCTGCTTCATGTTACAGATGACAGGCTGCAGCTCTGGGTGCCCAAGCCATCTGGCCCAACACCATGGAGCTAGCAAGCCTCGCTCAGAGCCTGTGTCACAGACTCCGTCCTCTGTGTTTTGTCTTGAGCTTTACTTGGCTCTGCTTCACTTAGGCAGGACACCTAAAGAGAGACCATTTCTTGCTCACGCTGTTTGCGGAGCAGCATGGGACAGAGACCCTGAAACTGCAGACCCTGCCCCCAACAGGCCTGCTGTTTGTGTTAACGACCAACTGCTTCGCACATTTACAATCGCCTTCTCCTCTGCAGCCCTGGGATGGCCGACACTGGCAAAAATCCCAAAGGCCGCGTTCCTTTTCCTGCAGTGACAAAACTGGGGTACCAAGAAATCGAGTGACTCACCTAAGGTCACCCAGCTTCAAGTCCTATTGCCAGAATTCCAAAAGCCAAGGATGAATTCCCCAAACCACAGAGGAGCTCTACCTAATACCTCTATCCACCTCTAATACTTCTATCCATGTGGTCCCAGGCACAGCCCCTAAACCTGAGCCCCCTCCCCCTGGCTCCTCCCCACCAGGAAGTGATGGCAGCCCTGTGACTGTTAACCCGGCAAACTGCAAGAGGCTTTCCCATGGAGGAGTCCTCACACCTGAGTTCACCCCTGCCGGAAGACACCGCTGCATCGTGTGTAGCAGCTGCAAGGCCTGCGTCATGGAAGGTGAGAGCCCCTGGCCAGCTGCCCTGGTAGGTGACCTTGCTCTAAATTCAATGGCAGCACTGCCAGAACTCTGAATGAGGGCCAAGGCCATCAGGTTTGAGGCTTGTCACTCCTGTGGAGAGCAGAGCTCCCGATGAAGGTAGGTGGCTGGAGAGATGTGGAAGGGGTATCTGCCCCACAGGGAGTGCCAGAGGGCATGCGGGGTGATGGCGCTTGGCTGAGAGGCTCACAGGGAGGCAGGCAGGGACACCCAGGTGCTGGAAGGTAAGGAAGAAACCCAGGGCCACCGAGGGGCACGAAGCTGAGACCACCTATTGCAGTCGTCTTCCAGAGAGGAAAGGCGGAAGGCGCTGAGGTGTGGCTGGCAGTGGCCTGTCCATCATGGTAGGCACCGGGGCGGCAGCGCAGCAGGAGATGGCGGCAGGCTTCAGAGCCCACCACCTGGGCTGGATGCCCAGCTCGGCTTGGAGGTGACTTTGGGGCGAGGCCTGACACTTCCCTGAGCATCTCTGTAGAATGCAGTCAGTGCTACCTGCACCTAACAGCTGGGAGGGTTTGCATGTTCTTAGCACCAGCAACAGGGTCTACCATCACCAGGCCACAGTCCACGATCAGCTGAGTGCTTTGATGGCTGCATAACGACTTTCTCAATGAGCAAGCTACTTTTCATAACAACAAAGCAATGACGCCTTGATGCCACACTCATGCCACCGCCCTCACCACTTGGCCCCCGCAGCCTCAGAAGCCTGCCCACCTGCAGGTGTGGTTTGCACAGGACGGCACATCCCTCCTCGCCCTGGGTTTAAGCTTAAACACACAGGTGAGGTCTTATGTTGGGGTCAGTGACACATATCAGAGAATATTCATGCAATGTCCCATCAGAACGTATCCAAAAAGGGATTCGGAACCATGGCTGATGCTCTGGCAAGTCACAGCAAAGTGGTGGGAAATCATTATCTTTGGAAACTGCATGGAAAAGGCAAGTGAGGAAACCCACGCAGAACTGACGGTGAAGGCACCTGCCTCGTCTGCAGCAGCTGTTGGTGGGAATGGCCTTTTGGGCAGGCTCCTGGAGGGTGGCGGTGCTGGGCCTTGCCCAGGGGTCTGCCCAGCATGGTAACAGCTCTTTGAGTGATGCCTTTTTGCTAGAGTGGGTTCTAATGCTATTATTTTGATTTTTTTTTTTTTTTTTGAGACAGAGTCTTGCTCTGTTGGCCAGGCTGGAGTGCAGTGGTGCAATCTCTGCTCACCGCAACCTCCGCCTCCCGGGTTCAAGCAATTCTCGTGCCTCAGCCTCCCGAGTAGCTGGGATTACAGGTGCATACTACCACACCTGGCTAATTTTTGTATTTTTAGTAGAGACAGGGTTTCACCATGTTGCCCAGGCTGGTCTCGAACTCCTGACTTCAAGTGATCTTCCCACCTCGGCCTCCCAAAATACTGGGATAACAGGCATGAGCCACCACGCCAGCCTTGTTTCAATTTTTAATAAAGTAAGGACTTCATGCTGAGGACAAGGCATATTACCCGCTGTTCGTGTCTGACCAAGACAAGAACCTGGGTCTGGGCCCCCAGTCCAGGATTCTCTGCAGAACAGGAGGGCTTCTGCAGGGAACATCAGGGCAGAGACATCTTCCCTGAATGGGCAGAGGGGACAAGAGGCCAGTCCTTGCCATAGCTGTCTACTGACCCAGAGAGCAATCTTTGGTCCTGGGCTGGGAGCTCTGTGAGGGAAGGGCTGTCTGAGTCACCTGCATCTCTTCCACACAAGCCATAGCTTCTCTACACCCAAACTTCCTTTTGGAAAATAAGATGCATACTAGCTGGTTCACTGGTCACCCTGTGAAGAAGGGGCTTGTGCGTGTAAATGCACTTGGCACTTTGAAATGCTCTCTAGAGATTCACTAAAGGGAATAGACTTAAATCCTAGATGGAAGAAAGGACCAGGCCCACACAAATCTTCCAAGGCAGGACTTCAGGGGAGCTTATATTTAGGTCAGTGCAATTACTTTTGTACGGGCCTATGAAACACACAATCAAACTTTGGCTCTTCTGGGAGGCTTGTCCAACTACATAAACCCCTCAAGACACTGTCCTCCTGGAATAGTCACATTCGCTCACAATTTTAAAGTTCCTCACAATGTGCAAAACACACTGCGGTTTAGTTTTTTAAATCTGATTGAGGATGATACATCCCACTTTGTAAGATTTTGTGTAGATTAAATAAGATAGATGGTGGATACAAACGGTCAGCGAAGTATCTGGTACATAAATAGCACTCTATAAATAGTGGCTGCTGTCATGATTCTGAATCCCGCATTACAGATGGAGAGACTAAGGAGCTGAGGCGCTAAGGAGATGACCTAAGGTTGCAAAGTGAAAAAGCAAGGCCAAGGAGGGGCTTCATTTCAAATACCAGATGCAGGGCCAGCCCTCCATCCGCTCCTTGGAACGCGGCACTCCACTGCCTCCTGGGCAGACGGTCTCCACCACTACTTGATTCTGTTCATCTCTGAAGGCAGAGTTAAATAAAATTAATACTATTATTGAATGCCAATTTTCATGTTTAATTTTATGGCCAAATGTGACAATAATAGTCAAGAGTTGGCACTAAAAAAAGGTGCTGTGATTTTTGAAGAGTCTATAAAAAAAAGGTGGTTTTTAAAATACCAGATCATATGATTCAGTCTTTGAACAGCGGATAGCCTCACCAGGGAAGTCACAATGACATTTAAATACAAATCAAGGAGTCGGATCTAGGAGACTAGCCACATATAATTCAACTGAACTTTCATTGAGAGATAGTTGTTGGTTATAAGACTAGCTTTCCAAATGTATGTGGTACATCATATGGGAATTGATTGCCTGTGCAGAACACCAGCCTATGCTGTTTTGTAAAGAAGTACAATGCCAAGTGAGAGGGAAGCAGTCATCTTCCTGACTTGTCCATCCTGAATGAGAAGGGACTTTGAGCAGACAAGGAAATGGCGTGAACACAGACGTATGGATCACGCCCTGAGAGAGGATCATTTTCTCCTTCAGCCTCCTAGGTCAATTATGGTAAAAAAAAAAAAAAAGAGAAATCCTTCCTCATTTTCTTTTTTTTTCTTTTTGAGATGGAGTCTTGCTCTGTTGCCCAGGCTGGAGTACAGTGGCGCGATCTCGGCTCACCGCAAGCTCTGCCTCCCAGGTTCATGCCATTCTCCTGCCTCAGCCTCCCGAGTAGCTGGGGCTACAGGCGCCCGCCACCACGCCAGGCTAATGTTTTGTATTTTTAGTAGAGACGGGGTTTCACTGTGTTAGCCAGGATGGTCTCGATCTCCCGACCTTGTGATCTGCCCGCCTCGGCCTCCCAAAATGCTGGGATTACAGGCTTGAGCCACTGCACCCGGCCATTATTATTTTCAATTGAAGGGGAAAGATAAGCTGTATTTTGAAAGTCAAAGCTCTAGGTGATCCAATCAAAGCACCATCGGAGAATGCACCAACACCAAAGCAATGGCGTCCCCGTCCCCTGGGCCTGCTGTGGACCCACCCCGCTGCCAAGCAACAGGCTCGGTCGCCACCACCTCCAGCTTCGCAGCAGCCCTGGGAGGGAGCAGATTCGCCTGTTGCAGAAAATAAGGTCGCTTGCCCAAGGCCACAGAGATGGCAAATGGGAGACAGAGAAGTCAAAGCCAGGCCGGCAGGAGCCAGGAACCTGTGGTAAGCATTGACTGGAAGGGTCCACAGAGTCATCCCCATCGCCTGAACTCGGGCACACACGCTGACAGGTGCTCGGAGATAATACTGCTCGTTGTTAACAAGCAGCTCAGCACTCCCACAGCCAGCTGTGGCCCATGCAGTTAGGGGACTGAGAGCTCTGCCAGAGGTCCCTGCTGCAAATAAACAAGCTGTGGCCTGGGGCCAGGCAGTCTGTGGTCCTGTTCTTTGCTCCATGTAGGGCTAGAGAAACACTCAATGGGAGAAACTTGAGGAGGTGCAAGCATGAGATAGAGCCTGGCACTCCTTCAATCATGGAAGTCTATGATTCAGAGGCATCTCGTTTTTCTGAATCTTGAGCTCTTCACTGTAAATTGGAGGTTGTGTGAGGCCCATTATTTCTTCAGTTTGGATTCTGTGAGTTCAGAGAAGGTCAAGGGTTGGAAGTAGAGTGAGCATCAGGGAACGGTGGCCTCTTGCTGCAGAGGTGGCTTCTCTGAAGAGGGATGGTGTGCTCTGAGCACTCTGCTTCCTCGATCTGTCAAGCCTGGCTGGTCTCCCAGGGAGGGAACCTGCGAAGAGCCCCCCACCCTGCACTGGGAAAGCCCCAAATACACAGCTTCTCATTTTATGCTTACGGAGATCCTATATCACTACCCTCAGGTCACAGAGAGGTGCACTGAGTTCATACGAGTGGAAATTACCCGCCAGTCACCAGAGCGTGAGCAAGCCAGCCAGAGCGAGGGGCCTGCCCTGGCCCTCCCACCACGGAGCCGGCTCCCCTTGCCCTTTAGGACTCAGCCAGACACCGCCTTCCCTGAGCAGTGCTGTTCTCAGCACAGAAGTGCCCGACATCAGGAGCTTCTGCCTCCATCCAAGCCAGCACTGCCGTGGGAAGCACAGCCCCTTCGCTTGTACTTCTCCGGATCAACGTTTATTTTAGGACCTTTAAGTATTGTTTTCTTCAGCGCAGAAAATAGTGCTTAATAAAATGGAATTCACCTAATGCCACTGGCTGCCAGCTGCCCTCCCTCTCCAAATGGCAGAAGGCAGTGCAAGACCTGGGCTCCTGCACCACGGTCTCCATGCTCCCTGGTTCTACCCTTCATGACCCGCTTAGACCCCAGGCGCAGCATGGCACTGCCTGGACCCTTCCGCCTAGTGCTAGAATCATTTCAACACTCTTCCAGATTTGTTCTGTCTCTAAAGGTGGGTTTTAATTGATTTCCTTCTGCAGAGGCCTCCTGAGGAAGCAGCTTTTCCATCTTAACGGGACTGCTTGGCCTGCTGGGTCCAAATAGCCACAGGTCCAGCAAAAGCAGGGAGGAGCCAGTGCCTGGAGTCTCATTCCCCACCGCCTCTGAGGCACAGCATGCAGGGCCAGACCTTGGAGTCAGCAGGCGGAGCTCAGGCGCCCACCACTGCTCTCGACTCCCTGAGGCTTTGGTGCCCAGGCTAGTGTCCCGGCTGCAGGGCTGCATTTGGGATGGGGCGCTGTGCCGAGGAAAGGGCATGGGCTCACAGCAACACAGACTGGAGCGCAACCCTCTTCTCACCTATTTGCTTTGTGACCAGAGGCAAGTCACTTGAGTGTCCCCAGGCCTTGGTTTTTGATCCACAACGTGGATCTCCTATATTGCAGGGCTAGTCGGAATTTGGGAGAATTGATTTGAACCACTTGGCACATAATTGGTGCTCAAAACAATTATAGCTATTATAATGCTTTTGGGAGCAATTCAAAAGTTTTAAAGTGGACGACAGCGATGGTTGCACAACTCTGTAAACAAACAAAAATCACTGAGCCATAAACTTTAAATGGGTAAATTGCCTTGTGTGCAAATCAAATCTCAATAAAGCTGTTATTAAAAAGTATGGCTATTAAAGGAAGTTACCATGATAAAGATCAAACGAGGTAGCTTTTATGAAGACATTTTGTGAAGGTATAAAATGCAAGATAAATATGAGATGTTCTGGGCATTATTTTCACCCATCGACCTGTGTTCATAGGTAACACTTCACTCAAGCTAATATCAGGGTGTCTGCATCTCCACTCCATCCTCACCTTGGTTGTGTCAGAGCTGTTTTCTTCAACTTGGTGCCCCCCATGCTACCAGCATGTGGCCCAGAGCAGGTGCGGAGGACCCCATGCACAGGAAGGCAGTGGCTCGAGGGCCCAAGGCAGCACGGTCTCCATGCTCCCTGGTTTTACCCTTCATGACCCGCTCAGACCCCAGGCACAGCGTGGCACTGCCCGGACCCTTCCACCTAGTGCTGGAATCATTTCAACACTCTTCCAGATTTGTTCTGTCTCTAAAGGTGGGTTTTTGGTTTTTCTCCAATGCTCCTCACTGAAAATTCTGAGGATGTTTGTATTAAGATTAAAATATCTATCAGATTCTTTACCACTGGGGCGCGGTGGCTCATGCCTGTAATCCCAGCACTTCGGGAGGCTAAGCCGGGCAGATCACTTGAGGTCAGGAGTTCGAGACCAGCCTGGCCAACATGGTAAAACCCCATCTCTACTAAAAATACAAAAATTAGCTGGGCGTGGTGGCGCGCACCTGTAATCCCAGCTACTCTGGAGGCTGAGGCAGGAGAATAACCTGAACTCAGGAGGCGGAGGTTGCAGTGAGCCGAGATCGTGCCACTGCACTCCAGCCTGAGTGATAGAGTGAAAGTCTGTCTCAAGCAAAACAAAACAAACAAACAAAGATTCTTTAACACTTTTCTGCTATTCATTTAAAGTCTGAAAGACCTGGTTTCTGCCTGGGTCTACTTCTAATCTGCTGTGCCCTTGGGCAAGTCACCCTGTCTCTGAGCCTCCCTCCTGGTCTATAAAGAAAGGAGCCGCTGCCCACACAGTGGCAGCCAGGAGCCAGTGAGGGACCTACGTGGGCCCAGGGCAGGGCACACAGCTGGGGCTCCAACGGGGCTCACTCCCTCCTGCTTTCTGAACTGTAATCAAAAATCAACTATTTTGAAGTTTCTCTGCCTTAGATGACAAAGAGAACCAGAGTGTTTCCTTGCTTTTCCAAAGCGTCATGTTCAGCTCCCAGCAGGCTGAAAAAAATCTGCTACCACAGCAACTGCCTAGGTGAAGCAGCTAGGTTCAGGACCAGCAGCACCTGCAGAGGCAGCTAAGTTACGGTTCCACACTTCCTTAAATGAAAAGCTGGTGCATTGACAAAATCTCAGCTCCTCTCAGTTCCTCTTAGGTTCTTCTGGAGTACCTGGCTGAACTCGAGGAGAGACGTCAAGGAATTGGCAGTGTGATGGTCACAGAGCCTGCTTCTGCTTCCATCACCTCTGCTACAGATGTGGCTACATCCCACACCTGCCGTAACAGGTCTCTGAAGGTGTGGGTGCCACAACTGGGAGGCCACCCTGCCAAGCAAGCGGGACCTTGGCAGCCCCTATCACACTCATGTAATTTGGATCTTGCAGCACAGCTAGAGGACACTGGCCACTCCTGTGAAACACAGGCTGATGGAACCACTTGGCTGTAGTCTCCTGAGGCTCTGCAGTCTCATCATACCACGCAACTCCTCCAGCTAATGTGCAACGGCAGGAAGTCAAAACATCATGACAGAAACAGGGATGCTGCCCAGGGCCAGATCTGAGGGCAGAAGCTTGGGACAAACCACACTGGGGTTGGCTCAGCAGTATTCAGAGAACAGCTGTCATCTCGCAGGCCCTAAACTCAGTGCATGGGGACATAAAATGAATCAGAAACAAGCCCTTATCTTTCCAGGAGCTTCAGAAGCCCATGAGAGAGATGGACAACAGAGAGCCGGGCTTCATTTGTGTAAGCTGTGGTAAGTGCTATGATACAGAACTTTTAGCATGTTAGAGGAGTATGCAGTATCAGGCACTGATCCTGCCTGAGAAGCTTCAGGAAGAGCTGGAGAGAAGTGTTGACCAAGTTAAGACACACAGTAAGGGGAGCTGGCAGGTAGAGGGCTGCAGGTGGAGAAGGACCATCCCAGATAGAGGGAGCATTACTTGCAAAGAGCCAGGTGGACTAGTGCATGCAGGCCAGCCAGGGACCCTGGATGATCATCTGAGTGGACAGAGGTGCCGGAGGAGGGATGCAGCTGAGAGGTAAGCAGGGCCCAGATAAGAAAGGGCTATGGGCTGCATTCAGGTGCACACCTGCCCCCCGCTGCCGCATCCTAAAGCGCACACATCTGCCCCCTCCTCCCCGCCGTGTCTGGGAGTGCACACCTGCCCCCTACTGCCACATCTGGGAGTGTACACAGCTCAACCCCCCCCCCACACCAGCCTCATCCAGGGGTGTGCACACCTGCCCCTCCCTGCTGTCAGAGAAGCCCACATGGAAATAAATGTCAAAGGCTAGTGTTCAGAACACAGGAAATCAAGCAAGGTAGCACAGAAAAGAAACAACAGAAGAAAGAACATAAACTATAGAGAGTGAGAATATTTACTGTTTGCAACAATCACATATGTTAACTCATTTATCTTCATTTCCTTCCAAGGTCAATCCTTGAAATGGTTTGGTGTGGTTTTTTTTTCTTTTTTTTTTTTTTGGATGGAGTCTTGCTCTGTTGACTAGGCTAGTACAGTGGCACACTCTCGGCTCACTGAAACCCCTGCCTCGCAGGTTCAAGTGATTCTCCTGTCTCAGCCTCCCGAGTAGCTGGGACTACAGGCACGTGCCACCACACCCGGCTAATTTTTATATTTTTAGTAGAGATGGGGTTTCACCATATTGGCCAGGCTGGTCTCAAACTCCTGACCTCATGATCCGCCTGCCTTGGCCTCCCAATGTGCTGGGATTACAGGCGTGAGCCACCGCTCCTGGTCTGAAATGAGTTTTGTCTTCACAAAGCAGATGAGGAAACTGAAGCTCAGGCAATGAAGTGACTGCCAGGAGTCAAGTCTACGTGGACACACATGACATGTCATTCCCTGGGCCTCCAGACAGGCATGGCTGGCAGTGAGAGCTGGGGCAGCCTCCATATGAGAACAGGTGAGGCACAGCTTCCTCCCCCAGTTCCAGGTGAGACACGGCCCAGAGGCCAAAGCCCAGGACCCGGACCTGAGGTTCCCAAGGAAAAGTGCATCTTCCTGCCTTCCTCACACAGAGGCAGGCGAGAGGTAAAGGACGGGTCCAAATCCATCCCGCGGACACTAGACAGAGCTGGGACATGAAGCTCAGGCCCAGAGAGCTGAAGGTAGAGAGGGAAAGAATATGGAACCTCTCTGGCCACTTTTGCTCCTGGTATGTCATTAAAGCAAGCAAGCAAGAGAAATTGGCAGGAGTGTTTTTGGCACCTGGATTTCAGAAACACTGTGGCAGCCTCCCTCATCAGGCTCATCAGAAACCACAGAACCAGCAGAGTCAAGCCCTACAACAGCTTTTGTAGAATAGCTGCAGATGGGCCAGACTGGTAAGCCAGCTAAAACACAGTATTAGGGTCCTGGGATACTATCCCAGGACCCTTTCATTCACCTTTCATTCGGAAGGTGAATGAAAATCTACTGAGGGACACCATGCCTAGGTCATCGGCCTCCATGGAAATAAACATCCCTATATAATCATCTCCCCGCTAAGTGGAGCTGAACCTATACAAGAAAACTATGTTGCAGCAATCTTTTTCAACAGAAATCTTTCCATGTTAGGATGCAAATTTCCCTTCCTTCTTCAGGATGCCTGCCTCAGTGTGACCCTGTGACAACATGCCATGGGGGCTCAGGAGACACGTAAAATGCCATGCCGTGGGTTTCTTCCGGCGCCACATCTGAACACATGGGAGCTGCACGGGCCTCTGCGGCCGGCATTGCTCTCATTGGTGTCCCCACCCCGCACTCACGTTTCACTCAACACTCTGCTCCTGTCATTCCCAAGTTTCAGCCCCACCTCCACCTGGCTAACCTCATCTCAGCCCCACCTCCACCTGGCTAACCTCATCTCAGCCCCACCTCCACCTGGTGAAACTCCTCTCAGCCCCACCTCCACCTGGCTAACCTCATCTCAGCCCCACCTCCACCTGGTGAAACTCCTCTCAGCCCCACCTCCACCTGGCTAACCTCATCTCAGCCCCATCTCCACCTGGCTAACCTTGTCTCAGCCCCACCTCCACCTGGTGAAACTCCTCTCAGCCCCACCTCCACCTGGCAAAATTCCCTATCTGCTGGCCTCCTTCTCTCCCTGTGCTTCTGGTGGCTTCCCTGACCAAGCACGTCTGAGGAGGCCAGCATTGCACATGTGCAGAGAGTCCCCAGAAGAGCAGAGACAGAAGGTCTGTGTGTTCACCTTTCTAGCACCTGACTCAATGCCTCAGACATAGCAGGTGTCGAAGAAGAGGCTGGTGGAATTAAGAGGCATCCAAAAGCCTCCTGGAGAGAACTACTCAGTAGAGAGCTGACTGGTTTTAAGGCAGGGAAATGCCCCCATTTTGTTAACAAAATGCCTCAATCATACTGAATCAGTAGCTATTAGTTTAAAAATGCTATTATATCTAATTACATATTTCATCAATTCTAAGTGAAATCTCATTTTCCCTAGATTAAAGGGGGAAAAACAAACAGAAAAAGGAAATACTCAAATGTGCCTTGCAAACAATCAACAAGGTCCATGCCGAGCACGGGGAGGGGGCATGGCCAGGGCCCCACAGGCCTTCTTGTCCCAGGCCCCAGAACTCGGTGCAGGGTGATGGAGAAGAACTCCAGGGTGTGGAGTCACAGAAACCCGGACTTTCATCCAAGCTCTGCCTCAGTATCAGTGTCATCCTGGATAAATCAGTCAGCCTCTTGAAGCGTTTTCTTGCTGTGAAGGTGAAGGACAATAATGCCAACCTGAGAGTTTAACAGTGAGATTTAAAAAGCCGCAGGACAAGCGCTGGGCACAGAGCATGCACCTGATGGCCAGCGGTGGTACCTGACATCACTGCTTCCCAGGGACAACAGGAGCCCTGCACCTGACCCGGCCACATGGAGCTGAAGGGAAAGCAGAGGTCACAGAAAATGCCAGAACCTCCTTAGGAAGGCAATCAAAGCCTCCCAACTCCCTGGGCCCACGGACCTCTGGTTCTTGCCTGCTTACCCGTACCACGGGACTGCATCCTGCCTGGGAACCGTCAATGCACCATCATGCTGCCGGGCCCTGGCACAATCCTATTCCAGCCGCCAGGAGGCCCTGCCTTCAACTCTTAGTCTAGGAATCGACTGATTCTTCAGGGATAAGCTCCAATACACTCTGCTTTGTAAGCCACCTGGACTCCTCCCCACCCCACCCCTGGGAACCAAGCCCTCGCTATACCCATCAGTCTGTGCTCACATTTTAACCCATCATCAGCCACACTTGATAGCACTGGTTTCTTTGGATGCCTATTTCGTCTGCCTCCTTCGCTCCTGGACCATGAATTCTACAGAGTGAGGGAATTACATCTTACTCATCTTTTACAGGCCTAGAACTCAAGGGCTCATTACATGTTTGCTGAATGAGTTACTGGAAACTGCCTTAGATCACCTGAATGACTTTCATGAGCAGGGGGGTCAGCGGTGTTCAGTGTGGCCCCAGAGGGTGCAGCCAGAACAGGGGGTGGCCTGCAGTGGCCACTAGCTTTGTGTTCTCCAGCACGAGGGGCCACCCCACTACAACTCACGCCTCCCACTGCCTACAGGGGAAAGCTCCCGAAAAGCACACAACAACAGCTCCCTGAGGAATCCGGGAGTAAAACAAAAGCAGGAGAATGTGGAGGAGTCGACACATGGAATGAGCTCGCCCACAGAGTGGGGGCGCCTCCCACTTTTCCCTCGACCTTTTCTCCACAGTGTGGAAAAAAATGCCCCATTACAGAGCATCAGGCAACAGCACTGGAGGCTGAAACTCCAACAGAAATATCACCTTTCTGCCCAGGAAAAGGGGTGGAATCTTTGTAGGCGGCAGAGTTGCATATGGAGGTGAGGGAATCTTAGAGGCAAGAGAGCTAGAGAAGTGGACCCTTTTAATTCTGCATAGAAACCTGCAGAAATCTCGAATTGATCCCTGAGCAAAACAGACGCAACCCAACAGTACAAAGCTGTAGAGGCTGGGTACGGTGGCTCACGCCTGTAATCCCAACACTTTGGGAGGCCGAGGCGGGCAGATTGCTTGAGACCAGAAGTTCGAGACCAGCCTGGGTAACATGGTGAAACCCCATCTCTACTAACAATACAAAAATTAGCTGGGTGTGATAGTGCACGCCTGTAATCCCAGCTACTCAGGAGGCTGAGGCGGGAGGATTGCTTGAATCTGGGAAGCAGAGGTTGCAGTGAGCTGAGATCACGTCACTGCACTCCAGCCTGGGAAACAGAATGAGACTCCATCTTAAAAAAAAAAAAAGAAAGCCTTAGAAAACAGAACTGGGGTTTGACTACCCAACACACACACGTGCACACACACACACACACACGTTTCAGATTTACCTCTGAGTTATGCACAGGACAGACCTCAGCAGCATGGGAAAGCCGTGAAATGAGATTTGAGGCACACATATGTCTGAGTCTGACTCCCCAAGAGGCACACGGGCGGGACAGACCCAATGGTATGCTGCAGCTAGCTGGTTCCCGCTCCCAAGAGCCAACTGTTAGCATCTCTTCTCCATTCTTCATTCAGTGACATCATGTGGATAGCTTGAAATTGGCCAGAAGGCAAGTATTTGCACTATAAAAATCAGCAAATGCTATAATCTAGGGCTGGTTGTTAAAAATTAACCAAGTCACCCTGGAGAAACCCAGACCAATGTAGCAGAGGCCTGGGGAAGTGAGCTTGAGGAGCTGAGATGTGAACTCCCATCCCAATAGGGCCAGGCAGAACTTAAGGTCTGAACCTAATTGGACTGAGGACCTGACAAGACAAATCATCACTATTCTCCAGAGGCTCCCAAGAGAACCCACAGTCTGCAAAAACTAACACCCACAATGCCCAAGACACAATGGGAAACACAACAGGAACATGAGATCGATTCAGAAGAACGAATGGGTACCCCAAGATCGCCCAAATGCTGGAGCCACAAGACAGTCTTTAAAGCAGCCGCTATAACCAGACTCCCGTGGTAAAAGAAAACACATTCAAAATGAAGTTTTAAAAATAGGAATTTACAACAAAGAAATAGAAAATATAAAAGAGAGGCAAGTGGACATTTTACAACTTAAAAATACAATGAATTAAAAAAAAAAAAAACAACTCCTGAAGAGCTTGAACCTGGGAGGCGGAGGTTACAGTGAGCTGAGATTGCGCCACTGCACTCCAGCCTGGGTGACAGAGTGAGACTCTGACTCAGAAACAAACAAACAAACAAACAAAAACACCTCCTGAATGGAGAACAGTAGAATGGAGGTAAATGGGGAGAGGGTAAGTTAACTTGAAGATAGACAAGTCATAAAAGAAAATATTGAGAAACTAAACTGCATCAAACGTAAAACTTTTGATATTCAAAAGCAAATCATGACTGGGGAAAAAAAAATCACAACACATTGATTAGACAAAAGATTTGTATCCAAGACTATATAAAGAAATCTCAAAACCCAATAATAAGAACTCAAACAACCTAATGAAAAATAGGCAAAATATTTAAACAGACATTTCACCAAAGAAAGTTTCAAATAATCCATAAATACTTGGGAAGATGCTCAGCATCCATGGTCACGGGGGAAATGTAAATGTTAAACTATCACAATGGGAAACACCCATACTTGAACAGCTACAGTGAAACAGACTGAAACAGCTACAATGAAACATCAAGTATTGGCAGTGACTGGGGTGGAGGAACGAGGACTCTCACACACTGCTGATGGGAGCATGCAAGGGAGTCTGCTATTTTTTCTTTTTCTTTTTTTTTTTTTAGATAGAGTCTCACTCTGTTACTCAAGCTGGAATGTGGTGGCACAGCCATAGCTCACTGCAGCCTAGACCTCCCAGGCTCAAGCAATCCTTCCACTTTAACCTCCCGAGTAGCTGGGACTACAAGTGTGCACCACCACACCCAGCTAATGTTTTTTATTTTTAGTAGAGACGAGGTCTCATTATGTTGTCCAGGCTAGTCTCGAACTCCCGGGCTTAAGCGACCTGCCTGCCTCGGCCTCCCAAAGTACTGGCATTACAGGTGTGAGCCACTGCACCTGACCTGGTCTGGTAGTTTCTTAGTTATCCACAGACCTATCATATGGGCCAAAATCCTACCCCCAGGTATTCACCAAGAGCAATGAAAATACATCTATGCAGAGGTCTGTTGAGGAATGGTTATGGCAGCTTTAACAGCAATAGCCAAAAAAGTAGAAACAACCCAAATGCCCATCAACAGGCAAATGGATATATAAATAATGGAATACTTTTAGAATGAAATACTCAACTACAAAAAGGAACAAACTATTGTTGCAGGCCAACCACATGGATGAATCTCCAAACCATGGTGCCGAGTGAGTGATGTCAGACAAACTCAAGTCCTCGCTATGTGATCCCATTTATACAAAATCCTGGAACACACGAGCTAATCTACAGCAGAAGCAGGCCAGGGGTTGCTGTGGGACAGACTGCAAAATGGCTCAAAGAACTTTTGGCGGCGATAGAAACATTTGTTATACTGAATGTGCTGAAAATTCCTTGGGTATAGACACATATCAAAGCTGATCAAATTATACACTTTAAATATGTACGGTTTACTCTTCCACAATAATCCTTCTATAAAGTTGTACCAAAAGACAAGCCCTGTGTAAATGTCTCCCCATCAAAACTGTCTGCCTCTAAACCACTTGAGAAGTGTGTCTTCTAAAGTCAGAAACACCTGGGTTTGGGCTGGGTGCACTGGCTCATGCCTATAATCTCAGCACTTTGGGAAGCTGAGGCAGATGAATCACCTGAGGTCAGGAGTTTGAGACTAGCCTGGCCAACATGGTGAAACCCCGTCTCTACTAAAAAGACAAAAATTAGCTGAGTGTGGTGGTGGGTGCCTGTAATCCCAGCTACTCAGGAGGCTGAGGCAGGAGAATCGCTCGAACCCAGGAGGCAGAGGTTGCAGTGAGCTGAGATTGCTCCACTGCACTCCAGCCTGGGTGACAAAGCGAGACTCCATCTCAAAAAAAAAAAAGAAAGAAAGAAACACCTGGGTTCGAATCTTAGGCCTGGCAAGAGATTGAAGTTCCTTGACCTCAAGGCCTTTGTGTGTACAATGGAAAAGCCCACAGCATCCGCCGACCTCGGAGCTGCTGTCGGTACTGGGTGAGTGCGTGGCTGGGAGGTCTGTCCCAGCCCTGGAGGTGACGCATTCTCCACGCCATCTCCATGCTTGTGCGCTGGCCACAGTGTCCTGCCCTCTCTCCACTCCTGCGAGTTCCTTCCTGGGAATCCCAAGGCACCGTACGGTCTGTATATGGCGCTCACAGGGTCTTGTCTCACCCTTTTGTGGGTGCATTTTTATCTCTAGGAAACCACAGGTGCCTGGAGAGGAAGAATGCATCACAGCCTGTGGAGGACAGCCTCCACAGTCCCTAAGACAATGCCTTGCAAACAGCAAGCCCCTTGATGCTGCTTACAGGAGATGTGTGTGTGGGTGCGGGAGGGTGCCCAAGCTGGTGCTGTGCACGCCAATGGCAATCCCATCTTGTGGAAAATCTATGACTAGCAAATACTTCACAAAATCAGGAATTATCTTTAGTTCTATTTGTTTAAAATAAAGAAGCCATTCTCTTAAAAATGTATTAATTAATTAATGAACAAGCTTCCACATTTAGGTTTTATATACTTTTCTGTCACTTTCCCTGACAAAGTCACACAGGTAGGAACCATGACTGTCACATTTTAAACAACGACGTCTCTAAAGTCTTACAAAGCACAGCACAGAGTGGATGATCAATACATGAATCTACTGAAAGCTTGGGGTCACCAGGATAATAGATAAAGTCGGATACATTTGAGTTAAGACAAGGTGCCTTGAAATAACTTTAGCACAATGCCGTTCTCAAACACAGCAGTGGTCCCAGGCTTACAATTAAGAAAAAAAAAAAACATAGGGCGGGGGGCCAGGCACGGTGGCTCATGCCTGTAATCCCAGCACTTTGGGAGGCCGAGGCGGGCGGGTCACAAGAAAAAAAAAAAAGCTGAGCTTTCTTGTGCTTCGGGCAGCCTCAGTTCTTGGCTTTGGTTTTCTCTCCGCACAGAGTCACCATGCTGTCTGCTGCTTCTTCCTGAGCTACAGGCTTCCACTGTCTTCCAGAAGAACAATACTGTCCTCTTCTGAAACCATGTTTCTGCACATGCCCTGCTGCTTCAGTAACCATGGCGCCATGCACCCGACACGTAGGTGTGTGGGGAATGGACTCAGGTCCCTTGGCTGATCACCCAGCAAGCCTGGGCAGCACTGGCCAGGTGTTCAAGGAAGGCCCAGCAGAGCAGGCTGAGCTGGGATGGGCCTCTGGGGTCTGCCCTCCCTACCTTTCCATCCTCATCTCCAGCCCAGTCCCTCTCTGCCTCAGACCCTTCCATGTCCTGTAAAATGGAGTAAGCACCACCTTGTAGGTGCAGTCCTCAGGAGCAGCACCTGACACACAGAAGGCCATCAGTATACGTGTTTGGCACTGTGCATGGATTCTGCTGCTTCTCTACACTTCTCTGTTATGAACAGGTAATTTAAAGAAAACTTTGAGCATCGTGAATGGCATATGCTAGGGGCTGAACAAGCATAACTTCACTTCTCTTATTTCTGGGACCTCCCGGATGCCTAAGAGGTGACAGCCAAGGGGGTGACACTCAGGAAGAGCTGAGCCCCTTAAGCCTTCTACGCACTATGTTAACGCATGTTTACCCCTCCATCCCAACTGCTGGGATGGGAAGGCTTATAGTGTGGGGCAGTGGGGCTGTGCCAGCCAGGAGTTGATGTGTAACGTGAACAAGATACAGCCAAGGTGAGCAGTGGCAAGGCCAGCACGCTCACACAACACGGTTCTCGCCAGTCAACTTCTCCCATGGTGTCGGTAGGGCAGGTGGGTGGCTCAGGATCACAGGGAAAACAAGGGGGTCAATGACTAGAGCCAAGCCTTGGAAATGGATTTCTGTTCTGCTTTCCAAGCAGCAACGCTAGCATCAAACAGACGAAAGATAGTCACACCCCTCTTTTTTCAATCCTAGACATCAAACAGACAAAATGGTACTAGTGACAGATTAATATTCAAAGGCCATCTTGATCCTTCTAGACCCGTCAAATACAATAAGGAGCATCCCTCTGTTTAGCCCCATGGAGGAGGGAACTTATTTTGCAATGAGATTTCATTTTCAACCAATCCTAGTGACTGGCCTTCCAGAGCTGGAGCTCCTTCAGAAACCCAGCCTAATTCCACCACAATCTTATAGATGAGACCTTCTGAGGAGAGGCTCAAACAGGCAAGGAGGCGAAAATGGGGCCACCCAAAGGTCATCATGAGGATGAAATCACGATGACAGCAACACTGTTGAGTGCTCAGTGTATGCTGGACACCTGCATTAGCTCATTGACTCTCTGCACCCGGTGGTGCCCCCTTTCACAGGTGTGGAAAAAGGCACACGCAGGGTGCCCACCCTGCTGGAATCAGCCCTCAGGTCATGGAGCCTGTTCCCTGTCTGCCCAGGAAGCAACCCCGAGGCCCTGGCTCTTGTCCTCCCGCCTCCCAAACTGCCCCAAAGGAGTGAGGAAAACAGCTTCTAGATGATTCTAACCCCACCTCTATAACCGCAAGCTGTGAGATCCTCAGGAAACACTTCGACCTCATGAGGCTCAGTTTTCTAATCTGAAAAATGAGAATATTAACCATAGACAACTGCCACTCACTGAACACCGGCTGCAGTAGAGCCGAGCATACATGTAATCCTCACTGCAACCACAGGCGCTAGATCCTGACATCCCCGTCTCACAGAGGAGGAGACTGAGGTTAATGACGTGGCAAATATCCACAATGACAGTTTCCGCAAGGCTCTCCTAGTGGAATCACCCGCAACCACAGCCCTAGAAAGAAGGATGAACACTCTTCCACAGGGGCTGCCACGCACCTTAAGGCAGGTGCCCACTGGAACCCTGTCTGTGGTGTCAAGGATTTTACAGTTGACCTTAAAGACCACCTAGTCCAAAGCTCTCATTGTACAAAAAGCCAAGCCCAGAGGTCACACAAAGCTTTGGACCTGAGCCTCTGGGCCCCGCGGTCTGGAAAGTGCTCCTTTCTCTGCATACTACGGGGCTATCAACTAGAGCTGGTCCAGTCTGCAGATCTACATCCTGCCCGCCTGGGCAGAGGCGCGCGTGGGACCAGTGCGGATCTCCACGATTTGTCAGCCCATCCTGATAAGTCTGAGGCTCCGACCATCATATCTCATCACAGCATCATTAGGATTACAAGTGCCATGCGGTAGAAGAGGAAGGGAAACACGAACAAAAGGATGAAAAATTAAGCCCATTTCACCCGGAAAAGATGACTCTGATTTATTGCTCTATAGCAGCTGACGATGGTCTGTCAGAGAAATTCTGTGTTGAAAATAAAGAATAAAAATCACCCAGAGTTGTTTTGCCACACATCCAAATTAGAAAATGCTACTCTCCGGATGATTTATGCTTCAATTTTTTCCCTTATTCACAGAGAACTTGTCCAGCATTACAAGAGCACCTAAGAGCAATAACACAATTCAAAAGGAGACAGAAGAGGCCGCAGAGGTGTTGACGTGCGGCTGAGGGCTGGGTGCTGGCCCAGAGGCAGGGCTTTGGTGCTCAGAAGCGTTGACCTCACAGGGAGAAACAAGGAGAAACCAGCCTGGCAGGCTCCACGGGCAGCCCACAGAGCCCCTTCGCCGCGCAGCCGAGGAAGTCCCACGCCACGGGGCCTCACTCAGGACAGCCACCGTGGGAGAATGTCCCCACCTCGCGGATGTCAGGATTGGCCACAGGTGCTTGACCACGGGACCTGAGCAGAGTGACATATGCCACACTGGATCAGAAGCACGCTGGACCACCACGTGGTATGGCCCCCTTTCTTTCTCCTGTCGTAAGTGCAAGATAATGTCGGCTGACTTGACTCCTGGGGTAGAAATGTCATGTAGACGCCAGGCATGGTGGCTCACGCCTGTAATCCCAGCACTTTGGAAGGCCGAGGCATGCGGATTGCCTGAGCTCAGGAGTTCAAGACCAGCCTGGACAACACTGTGAAACCCGTCTCTACTAATTTACAAAAAAATTAGCCAGATGTGTTGGCACATGCCTGTAGTCCCAGCTACTTGGGAGGCTGAGGCACGAGAATTGCCTGAACCCCAGAGGTGGAGGTTGCAGTGAGCCGAGATATTACCTCTGCACTGCAGCCTGGGCAACAGAATGAGACTGTGTCTTCAAAAAAAAAAAAAAAAAGCAACATCATGCAGGGCAGGGTCCCAAGGCCCCAGCCAACCTCTCGTTGATATGTAATGTAAGAAGATGTCAACTCATGCTTATAGTCACTGACATTTAGGAATAGTCTGTTACCACAGCATAAGCTGGTTTAAAAAAAAAAAAAAAAATCATGCAGCTCTTCTTCCCGGAACGCCCCTGCGCCTCTGCTCCAGTACACAAATGCTTTCTCTTCAAGGCATGGTGCAAAAAGCCACTACTTCCAGAAGCATCTCCTCATTCCCAGCCGGGAGCAACATCTCTCTTCTCGAGACCCCAGCCCCTCAGCTGTCTACCCATGGACTTCCTCGGTGTTTGTTTTTTGCATAATTCTTTGTGACCAAGCTGTGTTTCTCCAGCTGCCTTGAGGACATGCCCCAGGGAATAGTGCTCTGAATCGTACCTGGATTCTGTGGCTACCTGCTCCACCTAAAGCAGAAAACTCCACAACTAAGATCTCTTCTAACATTTAAGGAATAGAGCCTAATTAGCACATGAATGCGTGTTGAATTGTGAATGAATCAATGAGTTGGAAACTACATTATATGCAGTGCTTATAGAACCAAGTTGCCAAGGGAGATATCATCTCTCCTGCAGGAAGGAAGTCCTGCTTCCCCCTGATTCACTCAGCGCACAGCCTTGAACAAAACAGAGCAAGAGTTATAACCTTCAGATGTGGGGGCAGAATAGGACCCATTTGGGCTGACACAGGCCACGGAAACCATAGGGCCAGCGTCTTGAGCCCTTGATCGGACGCCTCCCACCCACTGCGGCTGCAGCAGACACTTCTCCACGCTTTTGCCCAGATCTCTGCACCGCGTGGCCGGGTCTTGCCTCCCTGAGGACCACACTGGCTGCAACCCAAACTCGACTCTTCTACTTATACTTGCTCAGCATTTTTGTCATCCTTGCCCTTGGCCAGTCCCTGTCTTGGTTTCTGCTCTTCCCACACAAAGTTTTGGGAATCAATTCATACATATTTGAGATTAACCGAAGTCCATGATCAGTTCTGGACCGCTATGGATTCCAGATCCACCTTACGTAGCTGTGTGAGCTCCAGTAAATTACATAACCCATCAAATTTCTTTATCTATAAAGCAGCAACAATAATGTCATGAAGGATTAAGGTAAAGATGAGAAATAGTATAGCAAAAGCATCTACTATGCTATGTGGTTGCTAGTAGATGTCATCTATTATTTATAAACCTACATGATTGTAATATCATCCTGTCCATATTTCTCCATCCTTAGCTGCTACTACGTTATAGAAACCTCTGTGAGAAGTTATGCTCAGCAGAATTCATTTTTGAAAACAAATTTTTTGTAAAACAGGTTAAGCTATGTGATTGCCTTCATTCATTCAACAAAATGCTTTGTGTGCCGACACTAACAGCCACTGTTTTAAGCAAATGCGGCTGAATCCCTGACTTCAAGTCCAGTCAGAGAGAGAGAGAGAGATGAGAGTAGCTGTACGCACAGCAGGAGCGTGCACAGGCTACCTGGCAGGGGTGTCTCCTGTCATTACAGTTAGCAGTGACAATAATGACAAATATTCTACCACCATCAGTGACAATTTGCACAGACGATGGAAAACCTGGGCTCTTGAAACTTCATTCTTGCAATCTCCTGTAGGCCATGCACTGCTGACTGGCTTTCCTGGTGCTATTTCAGTGGTACTCACAGTGTAGAGAGAGTTTTTTACTTAATGATCAGCCCCTGTCCGAGTCATCACTTCTAAACCGCTCAGCAATTCTCTTTCAATCCTCTTCCACCTTCAGGAAACTGCCTTCCATCCACCGAAGAATCTCCAGGCTGCACATGTGGCCACAGGAGGCCCCATCCCTGCAGACCGGGGAAGGCGCGCCCCTCTGCTCTTGCAAGTAGACACATGGGGCCCAATCGCAAGGGTTCCTCGGTCAGTGTTCGCTCAGACAGGGGACATGGCTCTGGGCAGGACAGAGAGGACCTGACCTGCAGCCACTCAGACTTGAGATAGGAGCCCCAGCACTGCCAAGTCCTACTTGTGGGCTGGGTCAAACCAGGTTAGCTTTCCGAGGTTTTGCCAGGACACCTGCTTCCCAGGCTTGTTGTGAGAATTAGGCAAGACGATGTTCACGGGGTCTTTGGTACAACACAGGGAGAAGACAGAAGACCACAGGTATTCCCTAGGAGACCTGTCACTTCACTGCTCAGGATTTCAGCCCCTCCCTGTACATGATCTCACGGGAGCCCCGAAAGACCAGACAAGACATCACCGTGCGAGAGAAGGTGCATGGTGAATGAAAGCCTACTGATGTCTGCGTGCAGGACTTTCTGTCCTAGAACCCCAAAATGGTGGACTCGGGGTTCTTCAATGTAGTGGCTGCCAGGGAAAGAGAGGGGAAAGATTTCTAAAAAATTACACGTGCTTTTGTGTTTGGGAGATCTCGCGTATCCTGTCTGCTTCTCAGGGTTACAGGGTGACCTGCCAGCTCTGAGACCTTTGACTATTTCCTCACCTCTCTGGGTCTCAATTTCCTCATCTATAAAATAAGAAAAAACGTCTCTCCCATGACATTCTTACAGGAACTCAATGAGCGAGAACGGACTGCAGGTGCAGACAGTGCCAGGCAAGTCCATGACCAGTGTGTTTGAGTCCTCCCCTCCCTTCCTAGCTCCTTGCCTATAAAAAAGAGCGAAGAGGATGGTATCTAGCTTCCTTCCCAGAGCTCCAAGCTGGGAAACAGGGATAATATATGGCATTTTTGTGCAAAGCATCTCTTAGTTAAAATATGCTTCTTCAGTCTTTGCTTTTTTTTGTTTTACATTTGTTCCAAGCTCAACTTACTTGCCGTATAAACTCAGGCAAGCCACTTGATGACAGTAACAAAAGAATTATTTTGCTATTATAGCCTACCATTATTTAGTGTGTTACAATTTAACACAACTTTGGAACAGTCACCTCATTTCATCCGTACAAGAACCCTTCCTCATTCACCAATGGGGAAACTGAGGCACACAGATGCCACACTAGTCACCCAAAGGGATGGAGCCGGAAATGCAGTGTCAGGATGGCATGGGACCTTTCCTGCTCCAGTCCCACTATGGGGAAGCCTGCACCACGTGGGGAGGGCCACTCCTGCCCAGGGCTCGGGGAACCTGGTGCGAGCACAGGCCTGGAGTGGCGTCACACGCTCACGCTGACCTCCACCTCATCTGCTCCACACCTGTTGGCCTCTGAAGACTCTCAGACTCCTCACATGAGGATTCCCGGCATCCCTAACTCCGGTCCTTTTGAGATAGCGCCTACCAGAGCCCAGGAGCACCACAGGCCAACAAACCGTCTAGCACGCACCATCACAGCTCTTAGTCCTGCTGAAGTAGGATTTAGAGATGGAAAATCCCAAACTCCTCCTAAAGTGATTTCCGAGGGAGGCAGTGTGCTTCTTCACTCATAACATGCATGCTAAGTGCCAGCTCTGCAAGGAGCACGAGGCCACATGCTACGAACACAAAAACAAAGGAAACGCAGCCCCTGCAATCAGGCGCGAATGGTGAGTGGGGAGGTCGACGCCTATCTGCGGAGCTGTGACAGACGCTGTACCAGAGCTGGGAGCCCGTCCAGTGGGAGCATGGGGAAGTCACTCGGCTTAGCTCTTCTAAAGGTAGAGCAGAGCCACTAGGCCCCTGAGCAAGGGCAGGGCAGGGCACCCCAGGACAAGGGCTGAGAGCCGAAAGGTAAGCATGTGGCACACACAGGACGAGTGGGTACTGACTGCGGTGATTAAAGCATGGAGAGAATGGGGGAGTGGGCACTGCAGTGTGGTATAAAGCATGGAGAGAGTGGGTGAGTGGGCACTGCAGTGTGCTATAAAGCATGGAGAGAGTGGGGCTGGACTTCAGGCTGGAGGGGAGCAAAGTCAGACCACACCTTGCTGCGTTCCAGGAGGGGGCTACTTTAGCCCCCTGTGTCTACAGGATATTATGAAACCACAAAACATTGTGTTCTTGAAGAGTAACAGTAAAAGCTCTTTTTATATTATGGGAAGAGGCATAGAAGAGTGAACATAAAACGATCCCAATTTGGTGTGAATGAAGTAGACACAGATAGCAATATGGGTGCGGGCCCAGAGAGGGAGGTATTCTCTCTGGATGCTGGGATTCCGTGTCATCCAAACATTATTTTCTCCGTACTTTTCCTTCTTTTCTAAAATGAACACATGTTATTTTTGTGGGTTGGACTGACGTCTCAAAGAAGAAAAGAAATCCCCTTCCTGGGAGCCCAGGGCAGCTGTGGGGACAGCGCTGGGGGCAGCGGCCTCAGGAGCAGGCGGAGGCTGGAGGGCCGAGGTGGCGGGGCCGGTGCTGGGGCCAGTGGGGCCGGGAGAGAGGAAGGCTCAGTGTAAGCCAACAGAGAGACCAGCGTCGTCCACACTGGAGGCAGCAAGGAGAGGAAGGGAAGAGAATTAGAATGAGGCGGTTCTGGAAGCGCTCCTGGCAGACGGCAGGGCAGTGAATGAAAACACTTGGAAGGCACAGTGTGAAGCGGAAACGTGGACGCAAATGTCACGTATTATTACCGCTGCCGCCACGGTTTCTAATCGCGTTAAGCATGGGTAATGAAGCCTTCTCTGGCCAGCGCTTGACAAAGCCATCGCTGAGCAGCTGCCACCAGGGCTCCACACATGCTCTGGTGCCCGCTGTTGCTCAGAATGCCGACAGGTGAAACGCGTTACCAGATGCACAGAGACACCTCCTCAGTGGCCCTGTGTCTTCGGGGATTTGAAAACAGAGTTCTCCTTGTGGGAGATCAACTCAGCCAGAAAAATATTTTGGGTGTTTGGCTTAATATTGAAAATGCCACAACCATTGAAATATGAATAGGAGCATGTCTGTAATGATATGAAATTGACAATTAGGGATAAGAAATACATTCCTGCATTGAAACAATAAAGCAGCAGCCTCTCTCCACCCATCCCTTCCTGGCAGGTCTTTGGGAAGCTGACAAAGCTGCCCCACCTGTATGTCAACTCAGCCGTCCCTATGCCGAAATCAGATAGAAAACCACACAGTCAGTGGGTCCTTTGAAACAGTCTATCTTTATTTTTTTTTTGAGACAGAGTCTCACTCTGTCACCAGGGCTGGAGTGCAGTGACGCGATCTCGGCTCACTGCAAGCTCCGCCTCCCGGGTTCACACCATTCTCCTGCCTCAGCCTCCTGAGTAGCTGGGACTACAGGCACCCACCACCATGCCCAGCTAATTTTTTGTATTTTTAGTAGAGATGGGTTTTCACCGTGTTAGCCAGGAAGGTCTCGATCTCCTGACCTCGTGATCCTCCCGCCTCGGCCTCCCAAAGTGCTGGGATTACAGGCATGAGCCACTGTGGCCGGCTAGAAACAGTCTATGTTAAATGTGCAATTCCTTGAGACACACAGAGTTATACCCGATTAATTTTTAAAGGCCAAAGGAGAGAAATAAGACAACTGAATAAAGTGCCACATCTTCAGATTCAGCTCCTCTATTCCTCCCTGCCACTTGACAGGAGGGAATGCCCACTGTTCTCCAGGCGCCAGGCACCAGGACACGAGGGCCATTCAAACACAACTTGTCCTCAAAGAATTGGCCAGACAAGTGAGCAGGCGACTCCACCATACTTCGCTAAGGGCTATATTTGGGGGACATTTACCGTGGGAGCCAGAGAATGGGTGAAAGCCCAGAGTCCAAGGAAGGTCCTGGAAGAGATAACACCTCTGCTGGACACCGGGGCCTGGAGAGGTCAAGGAGCATAGGAGCCAGGGCCCTGCGGTGAGTGGACAACACACAGCAAGAGGTGTGGTGGGCAGGTGCCAGCACCTAAGAGGGGGCCGGGGAGCGGGGCGAGCCAGAGAAGGCGGCCCCCTGCGAGTCAGGAAATTCCAGAAGGAGGTGGTCCAGCATGCTGCATGGGGCTAAAAGGACAGAGCCTCCCCAGCCGAGACCCTCAGCCCACCCTCCCAGTCCCCATTCCCAGGGCAGGATCTGCCCCCAGCCTGTCCAGGTCCACAAAGGCTCCTGTTTGAAGCTGCAGGCCTGCAGGTGTGGAAAGCACCCCTGTCGCGGGGCTGACGTGCATCTTGACAGCCCAGTGTCCCAGGCCACCCCATCGCTAGGGGCTCTGTGCCTCCCTCTGGTCCTTTTCGCAAGTGCTCCCACCTTCTGTGATTCCCCAACAGCCTGGTCACATCTGATCATGGCTTATTCAGTATTGCCCAAAACAGTTTCAGTTCCTAAGTCCTAGAATTGGAAAGAAATCTCTAAGTTCAGGATGGCAACAAAAATGCCTCCAGGGCTCAGGAAGAGAGGGAGGCAGGTGCGGGTCTCGTCTGCGGGAAAGGCCTGCCCCTCTGGCAGCCAGGCCGCAGCATGTGGCTCTGCACAGCTCCAGCTCCTGATCTCTCGAGAGAACCAGAAACAAGATTGAATCTGAAATTCCTATACTTTTACAATGACAGCTCAATTTGTTGTTTTTTTTTCACCCTAGGCAGCCCAAATATACCTGCGAGCTGGACTGGGCCTGCTGGCCACGCGTCTGGGATTCCCATCATTTGGTTGGAACACACCATCATCAGCTCCCCTCACCCCTGTCTTAGAGGGTCCGCCACGGCCTCCACCCTCAGACACAAGAAGCGCAGGTGGGTTACTGCCCGCAAGTCTCTCTTACTTCTGAACAGCTCTGGCAGTCAAGTTTTTCTTAATACATCTTCTCCACCATCTCTCTAGATACTGACACAAATTACTAGGCAGAGAAACAGGGAAGACATCAGATACTGAAGTCTGTGTTAATTGGGGAGTTTTTGCTATGCTCTATTCCAACAAATATTATCATCATCATCATCTTCATTTTCAATTTCATACTGTGAAAACCTCATAGTGCCAGAAGGAATGAAATGAAACATAATGAAATGGGGGGCATTTTAAAAATTGAAAAGCAAATGAATCAGACACACAGCTAGAGTATATCTGCTCCCTCCTTGCAGAGGCAGGACGTGGAGAGCGGCAGCCCCAGACTCAGCACAGTCACAGGCCTGGGCTCAATGGTGCAGAGGGGCCGGCAGGGACACAGCTCCACTGTCACCCACAGAACTTCCTCCAAGAAGCTATGACCAAATCAGCCAGAGGGGAGTCACAGGCACCTTGGCCAACGTCCCTCTTCTTCCTTCCCACCTCATGGCCGTACAGAGCTTTGGAAATTAGGAGCCAACCACAGCAGAGGTGGCTGGAACCCTAGGGAGGGACGAACTCACTCTCCCACACAGAGGGAGGCTGAGTTCCGGCAGGGTGCTGGGCCAGGGTGAAGGGGAGCTGGGCAAGGGGACAAGGATGTGGGTGTCCCCAAGCATCCGCGATAGTGAAGTGCATAAGCTGGGCACCCACAGCAGCCTATGAAGCGGGGTTGGGGTAACACCTCCCATCACTGTCCTCACTGGGACATACCTGGGGCAGACCCACATGACTGGTTCTGTGGCAGGCCCAGAAACCCTTGGCATGGGCGAATGGAAATGCTTGTCTGGGCCTCAGCTGCAGACACTGAAGAACAGGGCAGCAGAGCCTGGGGGAGGCACGATCGGCTTGTCTTCAGAGCGGGTGGGCATCCTCCCTGGCCCTCAGCCTTCACAGGAGGCTGCCAGGTGAGAAGGGTGCAGTCCACACGCACCATGACCAGGACCCTGGGGCTGGAGAAGGCTCACCGGGAAACAAGAGAGGCCGTCAGAGCAGAAGTGGTTTGTCCACTTCCCTGGAGGACCGGCAGCCCCTAGCCAGGAAGTGGGGCTGAGATGCTGCCCCAATGCCCAGAAGTGAGGATTCAGGGTGGGGCCCTCTTACTTTACGAAGAGGCTGTGCTCTGAGTTGCAAGACTAGAACAGTAGGAATGAAAATGGGACACAGAGGGCCCAGTATGGCAGGAGGGCAGGCCAGGGGCTGGCAGGAGGGCAGTCAGTGCCCTCATCCCGTTTAGCCTTAACAAAGGCAGAGAGAGACGTGCCAGGTGGTAACATCACCATCCAATTCAACAGCACAAGGAAAGGAATTTTCCAAGGCTAGTCACAGCTATCTAAAACAAACTGGTTTGCCCAGACAGTATGACTGGAACTGTGGCAAGCCAGTGCTCCCAAACACGACAAATGCAAACACTTCAGTGAAGGTCTCAGGGCAGGCCGGCCAAGCAGGAGGCAGGCTGGGCAGAGGGCAAATGTCCTTCTGCACCCCTGGGCTCAGTCTCTGGCCCACATGGGCTCCGGGCATGGGTTTGCCACACTGTTCTGCAAATTTCTTCCTAAGGCAAACGGGAGACAGTGCCAGAGCACATCTGAAGGAGTCCCATGGGGAGGGTCCTGCAGACCAGTGTGCAGGAAGGACAAAGACACATGAGGGTATGAAGAACACAGGCTCCAGAAGCAAACCCATCTGGGATGGAACCCAGCTCCTCCACTAAGTCACTTACCTTCTCAAGCCTTAGTGTCCTTTTCTGTGTTTTACAAATTAGAAGACTCGCCTTACTGATTTGTGAACACTGAACTGGGCTGACGGATGTGAGAACACTTTGTGGATGGTGACTCGGGATGGTAGTAACAGGGGGCGGCCACATAGCAACCCTTCTCTAGTTCTCAGCAACGGTGATGACATCTCCGCCTGCCAAGCACGGGGGTTCTCCCTCATTCTGGCATTTTACCTTCCTAGGGCCGGTTAAGGAATAGACACCCAATAGTTATTTATCAAATCCCTGGGCATTGACCCAAAAAGTGTTCTTATTTGGATCAGAAATTTGGTCATTGGTCATTTTATTTTAAAAAAATCATGAGAATCTTAAGAGCTTCTAATGGAGGCAAGATGCTAGAGACAGAACTTGAGAAAAACCATTCTCAAGATACCTGAGAAAAACCGTCATTCCCAGAACTTCTTATTGGTGCTTAATAGGTATAACAAGAGTTCCACAGTCAGATAAACTGGGGAAGTACGAAAGTTGGAAGAGTAGAAAAGTTCCAGTATGTCTGAGCAAGCTCCAAAGCCTCCTGCAAATAATTACTATAAATTCTGGACACATTTTTTTTTAATAAATAAGCAATCTGAAGGCACTGGCAGGAAAAGAAAAACAGGCATAGTCGAGAGAACAGAGAACAGACACCCAGAAGAAGGAAAACCACAGTGCCAGGTACCCTTCCTTTATGACTTCTGGTCTGAGGACAGGCCGAGTCAGCACCACGTGGAAACAAAAGCTTGGGGAGAGACTCTGCCATCTTCCTTGGCCAAAAAGTCTGAAGACAGAGTTTGGGGCAACCACAGCAAGGGAAAGGGAGGGAGAGTTCAGGAAAGGAGAGGGCCGAGAGCAGGAGCCCAGAATGTTGTGCACAGAATCTGCCCAGAGCTTTGGCTTACTCCTGAACCTGGTGTGCATGGAGCAGAGTCAGTGAAGTCCAGCTAAGGAGAAAAGAACAAAACTGAGATTCGAGATGTCCAAGAGGTAGAGTTTTTTGTTGTTTTTTTTTTAATCAAGACAGAGTCTCATTCTGCCGTCCAGGCTGGAGTGCAGTGGTACGATGTCAGCTCACTGTAACTTCTGCCACCTGGGTTCAAGCGATTCTCCTGCCTCAGCCTCCCAAGTAGCTGGGACTACAGGTGCACACCACCATGCCCAGCTAATTTTTGTGTTTTTAGTAGAGACGGGTTTTCGCCATGTTGGCCAGGCTGGTCTCGAACTCCTAACCTCAGGTGATTTGCCTGCCTTGGCCTCCCAAAGTGCTGGGATTACAGGCATGAACCACTGTGCCCAGCCGAGGTGGAGTTTTCAATTACAGTCCAACAAAGATAAACAACTGCTAAATAATAATTTTTTAAATGAACTCTCTCCAAAGGAGTATAACAGAATCCAGATTCTCCACACATAAGATGACAATGTTCAGGATATAACTGAAAGTTAACTAACCTAAGAAGAAACAAGAAACATGACCCATCCTTAAGAGAAAAGACACTCAATAAATTGACATCAATTTGAGAGAATACAGATGTTGCAATTAGCAGACAAAGATTTTTTGTTATTAAAACTATACTCCAGAACATTATTGAAAATACTCTGGCAATTCAGGAAAGAATAGGAAAACTCAGCAGACAGATAAAAAATATTTTAAAAAGTGGAAAAGCTAAAACTGAGAAATAGAGTATCTTCAATAAACAATGCATTGGATAGGCTTCACAGAAGAATGAAAGTGATGGAGGAAAGAATCAGTAGATGGAAGACAGGTCAAAGAAAGTCATCCAATCTTAAGAAGATAGATAAATGAAACATGAACAGCTAGGAAAAAAAAAAAAAAAAAAACAGAGCTTCAGGGACCTGTGGAACAATATCAAACATTCTAACATACCTGTCCTTGGAGTCACAAGAATGAGGCCGAAAAACGCATGTGTTCAAAGAAGTCATAGCCAGTATTTCCCCTAATTTGGTGAAAAACATAAATATATAATCTCAAGAACTTTGGCAAAACCCAAGCAGAATAAGGGAAAGGAACTTTCAACCAGAATTCTATATCCAGTGAAAATATCCCTCAGAAATGAAAGCAAAATAAAAACATTTTAAAGAAAACTGAGAGAAATTATCAACAGAAGTCTCCCTTTACAAGAAATGCTAGAAGAAAATTCTTGGAGTTACAGGAAATGAGTACCAGATGGAAATGAAACTTGACTATTTAGGTAATAGTGAAGACCATCAGAAATAGTAAATACTTGGGCAAATATAAAATATTGCTTTCTTATTTATTTTAAATACATAGGACTTCTTAAAACAAAACTTATATCATTATCCTTGTGTGATTTATAATGTACATAGATTTAACACATTTGACAACTATAGCTTAAATGACAGGGCTTAGGCACAGGAACCGATGTGGTTGCAAATATTCTATATTTTATGTGAAATGACACAATAATAACTTTAAATAGACCATGAAAATTAAGGTTGTGTATTGTAATCCCAACAGCAACCACTAAAAACATAAAGAGGTATAGGTAAAAAGCTGACAGATAAATTCATATGTGAATATGTAATTCATATATAAATACATACATATATGTTATATATAATTAAATAATACAAAAGACGGCAGGAAAAGGGAAACAAATGAATAAAAAGCAGTGGGGTCATTCAGGAAACAAGTATTAACATGGCAGACTTAAACCAAATACCAATAAATACCTGAAATATTAATAAATTAAATACTCTTAAAAGACAGAGATTGTTACAATAGATTAAAACAGCAGGCCGGGCATGGTGGCTCATGCCTGTAATCCCAGCACTTTGGGAGGCCAAGGTGGGCAGATCACCTGAGATCAGGAGTTTGAGATCAGCTTGGCCAACATGGCGAAACCCCATCTCTACTAAAAATACAAAAAATTAGCCAGGTGTGGTGGCATGCACCTGTAATCCCAGCTACAGAGGAGGCTGAGGCAGGAGAACCACTTGAACTCAGGAAGCGGAGGTTTCATTGAGCCAAGATCGTGCCACTGCATTCCAGCCTATGAGACAGAGTGAGACTCCATCTCAAAAAAAAAAAAAAAAAAAACATAAATAAATAGTAAAACAAAATAAAAGGCAAAATTCAACTATATGTTTTCTATAAGTAAAGTACTTTAAATATGAAAACTTAGGCAGGTTTGGAGTGAATGGATTGAAAAAGGCATCCTTTGCAAATAGTATGCTTATATTACCATACTGGAGTGGTTATATCAATATCATATGAAATAGACTTCAAGACAAAGAGTATTACCAAAGACTTATCATTGTCCATAATGAAGTGAAGTGAATCCATTAGCAGGACATAATACTCATCAACATATGAGGATACAATCAAAGCACTTCAAAATACATGAAGCAAAAACTGACACAATTAGAGGGAGTCAGACAATTCCACAATCATAGTTGGAGATTTTAAGATCCTGCTCTCCACAATTGACAGCACAATCAGCAAAAAAAAAAAAAAAAAAAAAAAAACCAACAAAAAAACAAAAAACAGTCAGTAAAGACATAAATGAACTGAACAACATGTGCAACTCCAGAGCTGGTGTGCAGACAGCACTATAGCAAACAACTTGAGATCCACGTCCTCTTCCAGTGCATAATAAGGTGTGCTCACCAGGATGAAGCTGATGTGGGTCATAAGACAAGTCTGAATAGATGTAAAATGACTGAGTGATACAGAGTACACATTCGACTCTAGTGAAGGATGTATCTCCCTTGGTGTTAGGGGAAATATACTGAGGTTTGCAATTTATTTTCAAATGCATGAACAAAATATGATGGACTAAGAGATGGATAAAAAGGTGGATATAGTAATAGATACTCAATAAAGGAAATATAGCAAAACAGTAGTGGTACAATCACTGCTGTACCCACCACCTAGATTTAACTTTGCTGTATGTTTAAAAATCTTTACAATTAAAAACATTTCTAAAAATCAACTCATTTTCTGAAATGGAAGACTTCTCAGAATCCTTAAGACACAAATGTTTGTGGAAATCCCCAAGAGGGGGAGGTGGATAAGCAGAATTTTCCAACTGATCTCTCTCAAGAACCAACCCCCATCCCTTTTAAGGAAGATCTCAAAGACATTGAGGCTCAAAGACCCTCCTGGTGTGGTCAAATAGGCCCTAGCAGGCTTTGTGCCAGGCAGGCCTGATCTTCATTCTAATTTCACTGATTCCTCACTGTGGAATTACTTCATCTTTCTGGGTCTCACGTTCATCATCTGTTAAATGGGGCTAAAAATTGCATGCACTCAATGGATCCTGTAAGAACGAAGCACGGCCAGGTGTGTTAGAAGCCCTTGTCAATGGCTGGTATATGGCAGGTGCTTGAGAATTTACAGTGACCCTCTCTCCCTTGTCCTCTGGAGTCGGGAGTGACATTCTTGGAGTTTTGCTTCTTTGCTCTTTCTTTAGCAGTGCTATTTACCATGAATGCTTATAGAGGAAAAGAAGCAGGAAAAGCAAGCATTTAGCAAGGTATGCCAGTGTCTCAAAGGCCAGATAATAAAGATGTTAGGTGGCAGCACAAGGGGAAAGAAGAGGCAGGTGAAGAGATATGAGAGAATCTGCAGGATTTTCTTCTAAAAAAAAAAAAAAAAAGGCCCTGGCCAAGAGCAGTGGCTCACGCCTGAAATCCCAGCACTTTGGGAGGCCGAGGCGGGTGGATCACGAGGTCAGGAGATTGAGACCATCCTGGCTAACACGGTGAAACCCCTATCTCCGCTAAAAATACAAAAAAAAAAAAAAATTAGCCGGGCGTGGTGGCGGGTGCCTGTAATCCCAGCTACTTGGGAGACTGAGGCAGAAGAATCGCTTGAACCCAGGAGGCAGAGGTTGCAGTGAGCTGAGATCGCGCCACTGCACTCCAGCCTGGGCAACAGAGTAAGACTCCATCTCAAAAAACAAAACGAAACAAAAAACCAAAAAAGGCCCTGGCTGGGAAAAGAAGGGTTTTCATACCCTGCATGAGGAAATGGAGAGAGAAATGAGTTGGTAATTAAATTGCAGGGTTTCCATGCAACTCACCTGGCAAGTCAAATAAGTAGCGTGTTGTAGCAAAACAGGGTGGTATCATTAAAGAAATATTAGCATGATGGGGAACACAGGAAATGAACTACACGCGTGTTTCTTCTGCTATAAATATTCTCACACTTCAGATGCGAGTGAGGGGTCCCCACCATTTTCATAAACCACCACGTACTAATCTCCATCAATGCCACCAAAAAGCATTTACCAAGAGATAATGTGGTTCTGTAGCCAGGGCAGGCTGCAGAAAAGCAATGCTGTATTACTCAGCCGGCAGGAACGAAGGACAGAGGAATGACAAACTAACCAGGACAAAGTAGGAAGAAAAATGGACCTTTGTTGTATATGCCAATATCTCCCTTGCTTTAATTTAAATAAAGCTTTGTTTTGTCCTTGTTGAAAAGTAGAATAAAGTTCTTATTCCCCTTGAAATCTTGCATAATTAAAAATACAGTATAGGGGACAGGCACGGTGGCTCACGCCTGTAATCCCAGCACTTTGGGAGGCCTAGGCGGCTGGATCACCTGAGGTCAGGAGTTTGTGATCAGCCTGGTCAACATGGGGAAACTCTGTCTCTACTAAAAATAAAAAAAAAAAAAAAATTAGCCAGGCATGGTGGCGGGCACCTGTAATTCGAGCTACTCGGGAGGCTGAGGAAGGAGAATCACCTGAACCTGGGAGGCGGAGGTTGCAGTGGGCCAAGATCATGCCACTACACTCCAGTATGGGCAACAAGAGCAAAACTCCATCTCAAAAAGATAGATAGATAGATAGATAGATAGATAGATAGAGATAGATAGATAGATAGTATAAGAGAGCTAGGAGAATTAACAGCACGGGATTTTGAGTCCAACAGACCTGGATTCTTGTCCACGTTCTGTCCACTGGCACCTGCATGACCACGGGAACATTACTGACCCACCCTGAGCCTCAGTTTCCTTATCTGTGGAGTGCGAATCATAAGCCTTGTATCACAGGGTCTTTGAGTATTAAGTTCACTCTTTCATCTGGGAACTACCTTGTGCCAGGCACTGTTTTAGATGCTAGGGAAACAGAAGGGAACAAAACAAAGAGCCCTCCTTACACTGAGTGGGGGAAGATGGTTCATAAAACACACACATACACACACACACACACACACACTGCGATAATGTGATGTACAGATCCTAGCATGTTCCCCATGACCCCTGCCCTGGTGTTCACACCCTCCCTTTTGCTTTTGCCAATATAATGGCTTCCCCTTGAGTAGGGAAAAGAGCATCCCAGGGAGCAGAGACAGCAAATGCCGATGCTCTAAGGCGAGAGGACATCTGGGAAGGTCAGAAGACATCAAGGAAGCCAATGTGGCTAAGACAGAGGGGCAGGCAGGAGAGGCCACAAATTACCAGGCTGGCCCGATGCCCTTCTCCTCAAGTTTTGTTCATTACGGCAGCCCCTTCCTTTAGGAGGAGCCCCCCACCCCACCTCCACCTCCACCTTCAAATGTAAAATTCTTATCAAGGTTTCCAATGACGGCAACCCTGATCTGGCCACAGGATTGGGGCTAGGAGCCAGGCCTCACGCACAGGTGCCCCCTTTGCAGCCTTTCCCATTATCAGGGTGAGCCTGTCAACCAGGCCTGCTCACTGAAATATTAAAAAGACAATAACAGGCCAAGCGCAGTGGCTCACACCTGTAACCCCAGCACTTTGAGAGGACGAGGTGGCGGATCACTTGAGGTCAGGAATTCGAGACCAGCCTGGCCAACATGCAGAAACTCCATCTCTACTAAAAATACAAGAGCTAGCTAGCGTGGTGGCAGGCGCCTGTAATCCCAGCTAATTGGGAGGCTGAGGCGGGAGAATCGCTTGAACCCAGGAGGCAGAGGTTGCCGTGAGCCGAGATTGCACCACTGTACTCCAGCCTGGGAGACACAGTGAGACACCATCTCAAAAAAATAAAAATAAAAAAGACAATAGCAAACTAATTAAAACAAATTTCTGTGAGAATGATCACAGGAGGAAAACAAACAGAAGACACAAATAATAATATTAGGAATAAGAAAACCTGATTTCATTACAGGTACTAAGACTGTAAAACGGTAAAAGAAAATTATGAATAATTTTTTGCCAATAAACTTCAGAACCTTAGATATAATAAAATTGAGAAATAATTCTCAGGGAGAAAACATGGAACTCACCAAAGCTGACTGAAGAAAAAACAGAAAACATTAAACGTGGCGTTACCATATGACCCAACAATTTCATTTCTAGGATACATCCGTGGGCAATGAGAACATTTCCATATAAAAATGCACACAAGAGCGTGCAAAGCAGCGTCATTCGTGACAGACAAAAGAGGCAGCAATGTAAGTGCCCATCAATCGATAAACTGCTAAATAAAATGTGCAATATCCATGTGATGGAATATCATTTAGCAGTAAAAAGGAAGGAAGTATTGATACATACTTTAACATGAAAAGACCCTGAATACATTACATGCTGAGTAAAGCAGCCAGTCACAACAGACCACACACAAAATTCCACTTATATGAAATGTCCAGAACAGGTAAATCCATAGAAACCAAAAGTAGAACAATGGTTGCCTAGGGCTGGGGGTGGGGGGAGTGGAAAGGGGGAGTGGTGGCCAATGGGTAGGAGTTTTTGTAGCATGGTAGGTGATAATGTTCTAAAATCAATCACGGTAACGGCGGCACAACTCTGAGTATCCTCAACACCAATGAGTTAATGAGCTGTAAATAGGTGCATCATAGGATATGTTAATTACATCTCAGTAAAACTGTCATTTAAAAAGAAAAGAAACTGTTATTGATTATACATGTCTGATATAAATAACTCTGCCCCACCTTCAACACAGACATCTCAGCTTATACACCACATCCTGCAGAACAAAGGTCTATAAGATCATTCAAGAAAGCATGGCACCCCCTAGAAAGTTTTTGTCCCATGATGGCGAGACGAGTGGCAAGTCCAGCTTCAGGTGACCATGGGGGAAGCCGGGCATGTGGCCACAGGAGCCCAGGACAGATTGCTGGTCCACAGTCCAGGTTCTGCTTAGGCCTCACTGATGGAATGAAGGCAACTTTCATCCTCAACGAGTTCTCATGAGGATTCCAAGTAACAATATGCAGAAATACTTTTTACTTGGCGAACCGCAGAGCTCAGGCTTTTTATCACTCACCTACGAAATGAAAGCTGAACCTGTGAGCAGATGATGCCTGTCAATTAACAACGGTTCTCACGAATTCAAGGCTGAGGGAATTGAAGTTCAGGGTGGTTGGGGAACTTGTCCAGAGTGGTATTGCTGATTTCACAATGAGTAAACCAGGGCTCAAGTCAAATCTGCTGCTGAACAGACAGCATTAAGCAAGATAACCAGTTGGCCGAGTCGTGACTTTCAAAAGGATGAATGCTTAAGTTGCCGCTGTGAGGCATAACAGACATCATGTTGACAAGGCTGCACCAGCCAAGGGCCTTCCAAGAACTGGTGATAAAAGCAACAAACCAACCCCCAAACCTTAGAATGCTACAGGTATGAATCAGACTTTTCCCAAATCACCATGGGTTTCTTGATATAGTCCCAGAAATCAACAACTTAAACACTGGTGAAAACATCTGGCAACTGACAATTCAATTAGGCTACAAGAGCAGAAAAAACGGGCTGATGTAGTGGTTGCACACCAACCAGTAAGTGAACACCAGGCTCCGAAGGCCTCTTTGGTATGCACCAAAACACATGGCACGCGGCAAGAGGAGGCGCGGCTGGGAGGGAGGGAGCCGCACCCGCCTTACAGCCAAACAAATGAACTATAAAAGGGTGAGGTGGGTCAACCAAGGACAACGCCCTGCCAAACAGAGCGCCTCATCTGCTCACAGCCTGGAGTCAGCCAGACCCAGGCGGGCACGTCCCCACCGCCACCTCCCCACCTGTGACATAGGCCTGGTTACATCACCTCTCCGAGCTCCGTAAGAAGTTGGAGAATCACCCTAACACCTCACAGAATCGGTATGGGAAGGAAACAAGGCCTCTGCCAACACTCCTCACACAAAGCCCTGCTCCTACAGGGGCTCGATGCCTGCAGGCCCCACCATTCTCTTCGAAGTGGTCACAGCTGGGTGTCCCAGTAGTTAGCACACGAGTCAGGCCAGTTGGAGCTACCCATTTTTTTCTGTCGCCTTCCTATTCAAACCACTGAACAAAAACCGTGCTATGAGGGTTCAAGATGAGAAGAAAGGTGACAGTCATGTTCTGCTGCCTGGGGGCAGGTGTCCTCACTGCCATCATCCTGGCCTTTGCCACTTTCCCCGGCAGAGTGCTCTTGCTTGCAGACAAAGTCCTTGGATCTCCTGCACCTCCTCTTCTGTTCGTATCATTAGAATGTCAAGTCCAGAGGGCCAGAGGCACTACATGTCTGTTGCTCATTTAAGGAATAAATGCCCATTTTCCGCACAGGGCACTGAAACTTAGGAGAAGCTGTACCCCAAGCTGCAGAGTTAGAGGCTGGGAGGCAGAGGCAGGCCTCTGTTCTTCTCACTATGTAATTACAGACTCCGAGCTCACTCCACGCACCTGAGTCTGCACCAAAGGGCACTGACAGGACAGAAGAGGGGCTCACAGACATCATCTAAAGGCCAGAGATTGAACAGTGATTAGTTAGTTGTTTCAAATCTAATGCAAGTGAAGAAAAACATGCTCTT
Source organism: Pongo pygmaeus (assembly GCF_028885625.2). Taxonomy (NCBI): domain Eukaryota; kingdom Metazoa; phylum Chordata; class Mammalia; order Primates; family Hominidae; genus Pongo; species Pongo pygmaeus. Next base: position 152,839,899 of record NC_072380.2, read on the forward strand.
GAAATGCTTAAGGCCAAGCAGCAGGTGAATATACCTTCTCATCACTGTGGCAATTAAGCATTATCTGGGAGGAAGGTGTTCTGGCCACCTAAATTGCCACATTCCAATCACTTGCTCATCCGGCTCACACAAACATGTATTTTCATCAAGGATAAATTTTCTCTTCTAATTTCCTTCTTTCTAAGGAGTAACGTGAAGGAAATAATCATCGCCTCATGCTTAAAAGCTGAAGAAATACTTTACTTTCTTACCCACAACTTAAGCTGTTACTGACTTCAGTCTCAAAATGACTATTTTTCTTCCTTTTGCATTTTCGTGGCTAAAGCCCTGATCCACGTTACTTTCAGAATTAGATTAATAGCAAATTGCAAGCCAGACACTGCGTAAGGGGCTTTTGTATCCAGAATCCCATTTAATCTTCACAATAATCACAATAATGAAAGAGGAAATCATTTCATTATTATTATTATTACAGAAGAAGGGTCAGGCTGAGTTCAGATGACTTGCCTAAATCCAATGGTTAAACAAGTAACAAAAATATGGTGTGAACCTAGGTCTGTGTGACTCCAGGCACGGTGCTTTCTATTTCACGGAACTTTTAAGGAAGACTAAAGTAGAATGCACCAAACAAGACCTGAAACAGCAAGACTGCACAGGAGCCTGGCAGCTCGGGTCACCAGAGGGCTCGCCCCGGGAGCAGTGAACAAAGGCCTGGACAAAGAGTGTGCCAAGAAAAGGGAACAAGAGGATAGAAAAAAGACTCAGAGGTGAAGATCCTAGGATGCCTATGTTTGAGAACAAGATACTGCAAGACAAGGCAGGTCGCCAGAGGATGGGGCCGAGGGGTGCTGGTGGGGCACCTGGAAAGCAGCTATGGCAGTCGACTCACACTGCCAGGGTGGTGGCGGCAGTGACAGCGTCGATGCTGTTCTCTACTGAGCACTTCTTCTGCACCAGGCACTGTGCTAAGCACATCACATCCATTCTCTAATCGGATTCTATAACAACCCAAACCAGCACATTCTATTATTAACACACTTTACAGATGTGGAAACTGAAGGTAAAGAGGTCAGCTAACTTTCCAAGACCCCACAGCTTGTCAGGAGCAGAGCTGGACTTGAATCCAAGTAGTCTGACTCTAGACACCAAGCCTGAGACACAGGCCAAACTGCCTGCCACAGGAAGTAAGAGGATGGCAGTTTCGAGTGTCCTGGATTCAGAGGCAGAGGACACGATGGAATAATCAATTATCTACATGCAAAAACACCCACTTCTATCTACCTTGCACTATCTACAACAATTAACAAAATGGATCATTTAAAGATACATAAAACCTACAATTATAAAACTTATAAAAGTAGGCCAGGAGTGGCGGCTCACGCCTGTAATCCCAGCACTTTGGGAGGCTAAGGCAGGTGGATCACTTGAGGTCAAGGAGTTGAAGACCAGCCTGGTCAACATGTTGACACCCTGTCTCTACTAAAAATGCAAAAATCAGCCAGGCATGGGGGCACACACCTATAATCTCAGCTACTCAGGAGGCTGAGGCAAGAGAATCGCTTGAACCCAGGAGGCAGAGGTTGCAGTGAGCCGAGATCGTGCCACTGCACTCTAGCCTAGGTGACAGAGCAAGACTCTGTCTCAAAAAAAACGTGTAGAAGTAAACATTAAAGGAAAAAATTTCCTAGAAAAGACATAGAAGACATGACTCCAAACTGATAATTGGACTTCATCAAAATTAAAAACTTCTGCTGAGTGACGCTTGAAAAGATAAACTATATTGAAAGTAAATACTTGCAAATCATAAATCTGATTAACAGCCTATATCTAGAATACGTGACGATCTCAAAATGCAAGAGTGACAAAACAAACAACCCAATTTTATTTAAATAAAGGGCTTGAACACATACTTCACCAACAAAATCTACAGATGGTAAGCAGACATATAAAAATGCTTCATATGATAAAAATATATCACTATATACAATGATATCTATTCATGATCAGGGAAATCAAATTAAAACCATAATGATATGCCACTACACATCTATTAGAATGGCTAAAATGAAAAAGACTGACCACATCCAATGCTGCAGACGATGTAGAGAACCACTGATACACTGAACGGTGTGGACAGACCTCAAAATAATTATCCTGAGTGAAAGAAGCCAGACCAAAGAGGAATAGTACTGTACGATCCATCCTCATATTAATAGAACTCTAGAAAGTGCAAAGTTATCTACAGCGACAGGGAGTAGATTGGATTGGTGGTTACCTGGGGACTGCAACAGGAGTGGGGAGCGATGATGAGGGAACAGGGAAACTTTTGGGGGTGATGAATATGCTCACTGTCCAGATTGTAGCAACGGTTTCTTGGGTGTAAACAGATGCCCCAAATGATCACATTGTGCACTTTCATATGTGTAGTTTTTTGTATGTCAGTTTTACCTCAAAAAAGCAGTTGTGATGGACTGAGTGATTGCACCCCCCAATAATTCATATGTTGTACCCTTCCCCTCAATGTGACGGTATTAGGAGGTAAAGCCTTTAGGAGGTAACTATGGTTACATGTGATCATAAGGGTGGGCCCGCAGGATTGGATTAGTGTCCTTATAAGAAGAGATGCCAGACAGCTTGCCTCTAAGGCCTGTGAGAAATAAATGTATGCAGTTTAAGCCACCCACCCAGTCTGTGGTACTTTGTTACGGCAGCCCCAGCAGACCAAGCTTTTAAAAATCAATATAAGCATATTCTAAATCATCTAAATGGCCATTTGTAAGAAGAAGCTGCCAGGTAATCTCAGGACCCGTGTTTGCATTTGTGTCTTTGGCTGCTCGTGCAAGTGTTATTACCTTCACCGCCACCAGCTAACAATAAGGAACAAAGGTAGAGGTGCTCACGCCACTTGACACTCAAGTGACATCACAGCGTGTCAGTGAAGATTTGCCCTGGTTTGAATAAAGGCCAATGTTGAGAATACAGATCCACTCCATTGTATACACAGGCGTGTTAAAATAAAAGGAGCCAGCTCTGCAGCTGTCCATATACGTTCACAATTCTACTGGCAATTTAGTTGTACCAAAACATCTCATCAAGTTAATCTGGTAATTTTATTTGTATTGGTCTTACAATTTGTCATGTATATAATTTGGAAAAGTGGTTTCACAAATATAAGTATTATAAGCATAAGGATTCTGTATTTAATTTTATGTTGATGCATATTTAATGTTTTTATTATAGTACTGGTTACATAAATGGTAGGGCTCAAGCACATTTTTTCTTGTGAAAGGGGTCGGATTTCAAATCCTCTGCCACCAGCTGCACCAGCCATCGGCACCATCTGACCACCTCCTACCCTCACCTCCCCGTTTCTGGTAACAGTCACGAAGGAATGATCAGGGCCAGAAGGGATCCTGCAGGAGCCTCATGCAGGTCTTGTTCACTGGGTTCTTGAGCTTCAGTTCAGGAGCTGATCATCTCCGTGTGGGGTCTTGGCATGCTGTGACACACAGCACCAGCCGCACACGCTGCAAAAAAACCCTGGACGGACCCAGGGCTCCTCCAAGATGGATCCAAGAGTAAACTTGGTTTCAAGCGCCCACGTTCAGCATCAACACGTGAAGCAAATACAACATTAAACAGCTCCTACTTATCAAAATGGAGAAAGACTCCAACCCCACTGCTGCAAATGCTCTACGACAGGAAGGGATTTAGGCTCCCTCCCAGGCAGCCAGTCCAGAAACAGGCAATGCAGGATTCCTCGAGAACTGCACAATTGGAAGGAGATGAAAAGTATCTAACTGGAAAACAACAACAACAGCAAAAATGGGAATGTGGGTCAGGACTACTGGAAATAGGAAATCCACCTTTTTCAGCCAGCTACCAACCAGACTCACCTCCAGTCTGAGTTTCCTGTTCGTGAGGGCTGCGCTAACATTCTGTGTCCACTAACGTCGAGGAATCCTCAAATAGGTCCCAGGGGCTTCTTTCCAACAGAAACTGAAAGCTCTTCAGCGCTCCTGTGATGCCTGGTGTGGTCTGCCTTGCTGCTGTCCAGCACAGCTGCCCCAGCACCCTGCCCTCCCTCACACTCAACTATGGATGCATCTTGGCCCTCAAGACTGTGTCTGGGTCCTCGTTTCTCCCGCCGCATGGCTGGAGGGGAGGCAGCTGGTTAGCACGCAGAGACCCAAAGAGAGTGTGGCTGTGCCTAGAACCAGCTCCGATGCTCCTCGTTCGACACACCCACCCATGTGCACAGCACCTCGTTCTTTTATGCATTTCACCCTACATAGGATGTCGTTTCATTTTTCTTCTCTTTTTCTTTTTTTTTTTTTTTTTTTGAGATGGAGTCTCACACTGTCGCCTGGGCTGGAGGGCAGTGGCGCGATCTCGGCTCACTGCAACCTCTGCCCCCCAGATTCAAGCAATTCTCCTCCCTCAGCCTCCCGAGTAGCTGGGATTACAGGCACCCACCACCACACCCAGCTAATTTTTTGTATTTTTAGTAGAGACGGGGTTTCACTATGTTTGCCAGGCTGGTCTCAAACTCTTGACCTTGTGATCCGCCCGCCTCGACCTCCCAAAGTGCTGGGATTACAGGCATGAGCCACCGCGCCCGGCCCATAGGATGTTGTTTCTAAGGCATGTGTTTCCATCAGCTGCCGGCATAGCATCTCCTTGATGTTGGGCCTACGCCTGACCTATTTCTCCATCCTCCGCCACGGTGCCTCGTACATGGCAAATGCCTCCTAGGAATTGTTTCCGATCAGGACAGGCCCTTCTGATTGACAAGAAACAAAGACCTGTGTGCCTGGAACAGCACTGCTCAGCTCAGCAGAGCCTGGTGCCTGTGGATGCAGAGGGGAGTGAGCTACTGTGTGCGCTGGCCAGACTGCTTCCGTCCTGGCTCCGCATATACTCGCTGCGCCACCCCGGGCAGGTCCTATGCCTCCTGCTCCCCTCTCCCTACAGAGTGGCCTCCCACACCCTGGAGGACAAGCACGTCCTTCAGGCCGTGCTGAGGGGTGAATTCTGTGGTAAAAGAACCAGCCTCTCTCTCTCAGTTAACCCACAAATCTGATGGGATTTCAGGAGCTGAAGGGGGGATAGAACGTCAGTGGGGACACCCGATAAGGCCCTGAGGTGCTCGCTGCCTTTGAGCGGAGGGACACGGCTTCAGAGGCCACTTCCTCAGAGACAGCAAAATCGCATTCCACACAGAGCGGGCCCCATGCTCTGAAAACATATTTGATCCTGTGACATTTATAAGTCACAAGATTTTCCTCACAGGAGCTAAAAATAGCTAACACAGTTCCAATGAGTCCAACAGCGACAGGGACCCTAGTCCGGAAGCTTGGGCCAGCCCAGGCCAAGAGGGTTGCCATGGAAACAGCAGACCTGGGAGGGTGCCATGAGCAGGGAGGGCCGCGTACCTGCCCCTCAGCCTTGGGGGACTCGGGCGACTGAGGTGGCTGTCCTGGACGGGGCATGCTAGGGTCGGCAGCACCTGTCAGAGGGGAACAGCAGGCAACCTGTATCGCTCTACATGTAGCCTTTTCTTCTTAAACTAAATGAAGGGATGTTTGGCAGACAGCAAGGACTCTGGAGTCAGAGAGAGGCAGGGACAGCAGGGGACCTGTCACAAGCTGACTCTGGGGACCTAGGTAGGGCACGCTGTGTCTGGGTGTCCTCGGGAATAAAATGGGGATGGCAACACCGCACCATAGGGGCCGTGGGGCAATGTGCTGTGCCTTCTGGCGCCTGGCACGTGTGCTCAGTACACAGGGCTGCGCTCTCTCCACCTCCAGCTGTCCAAGCTTGGAGAGGCAGAGGGAGAAAGGAGCAAGTGTCGCACTCCCTGGTCCAGAAGGCCTGGCACCAGGTGCATGCCATGCAGGAAACCCTCAGCCACAGCTGCGGGGCTGGCTCACTCGCTTGCTCAGGGGACACAGGACCCCCCTGTGCCATGCAGGTCACACTGCCCCCCTCGGGCCGAGTCACCAGCAGCGTAAGGGGAGCCCATCACACAGGGCTTGCCAACCATCCCAGCCTCCTCTTCGTCCCCTCCAAAGGCCCCGTGTTCTAATCAAACTGACGTCGTTTCTGTTCCCAAATGTATCAGAGGTTTCTGCCAACCTTCCACCTCCACCCACAGCCCCTGAGGAGAGGCTCCCTGAACAAAAAGACCCTGAGTGTGACATGGTGGCTGACTGGACCACAAACAGACTCTTGATGCAAACCAGCCAGACCCCTTGTGGGCCAGATGCCGATCATGCGCGAGTCAGTTGGTGATGAGGACTTGGGCTGAAAGGACTCACTGCCACTGCAGGCATGAGGACAGCAGCAGAGACAGGCGTCCCAGAAGGAGGGAAGGAAAGTGGCCGCCTTGGCCCCTGAGCTTCCAGGTCCCAAGGCCAGTCCCCATGGCTCCCTTCCCCTGACAACACACTCACACCTCTTGAGCGGGCAGGTGTGTGTCTTTGTTCCTGCCACCAAATGCTCTGGTTTTTTAAACCTCAATGCCTTTTCTTTCCTTTCCCCATTATCTCAGCATGCTGGAACCACACCGTTCCCACAGCTCTGAGCTCAGATGTCTCCATGAGACTCACAGTCTTTGCCGACCCCAGTTTCCAGGTGGCTGCCCCCACCCCCGGCTCTGCATGACAGCATTTGCGTCTGTGCCTGCTCTGCAGGCTTACAGGAAGGCTGACTTCTCAACAGTTTCTGTTATCCCGACTGCACTCAGCACAGAGCCATCACTCAGTAAAATGTGCCTAATTGGATGAAAGAGACCCATGCTCTTCTGCAAAAGAGCTGCTTCCACTAAGAAAGGGACTCCAGGTTCCTGAAGGGAGGCCGACCACTCTGTCGCCCCAGGAACACGGTGTCTGGGATGGTGGAGGCACCACACTTATTTACAGACACATGCCCCGAGGCAGGACAGGGTGTGCAGTCGGCTTCCTTAGGCATGTAAGGAGTGCCTTTTCCTTTTCACAAGGACAAGGGGAGTTGTGTAGACACCATGAGATGTGACCACTGCCCTCAGGAACACATGCCAGAGATGACAGCCTGACACAGAGCACTGCATTCCAAGTCACACAGGGGAGCACTGTATTCCGAGTCACACAGAGGAGCACTGCATTCCGAGTCACACAGGGGACTGGCTCCCAGCTTGGCCACTTTCTGGATAAGTGACCGGGAGCAGATCATTTAATCACAGTTACCCGTGTGTAAAATAAGGTTATAGACAGTTGTCAAGCCCCAGAAGCTGTCAGGAGAGTTTGATGAAGTATTCAAGTGAAGCTCCTGGCCTAAGACACCAACACCAACGGAGGGCTTGAAACGCCAACTTCACCGAGCACTTGCTGAGGGCTTCCTCTGTGCCAGGTACTCTTTTGGGAGCCACAACATCCATAAATCAATGGCCTCCAAGGAAAGCTTGTAAAATAGGTCATTATCCCCATGTTATGGCCAATAAAATGGAGGCTCAGAGAGGGAATGAGTTGCTTCTCGCCCCACAGCTGGTGAGAGGTGAAGCTGAGCCGTGGACCTTGAGCTGTTGGGCACCAATGCTGCCAAGCCCTCCTAAGGAAGAGCACTGCCAGGGTCCACCCTCCCACCACCAGCACCCCTCCCCAATGGCTCCCTGGGCACTAAGAGCTTTGTTATAGGGAACAAATGGAAGGAGAACAAAAGACAGAGAACCCAGTGACCAGGACCATAAAGGGAGTCTCATTAATGGAGCAAGTTACAATTACAGGCACTGCTTAAGCCAGGACAGCCACTAGGCCAACAAGCCAGAAGAGAAGGGCAAAGGGAGCCACCCAGTACCTGGCCCTGTGATATCATCCTAGCAGGGACACAGTAAAGATGCTAACTCAAGACCCCAGGCAGGTGGAGAACTTCAAAGGGCCAATGAGGCTGCCCTGGCCACTGGCTCAGACCACACAAGACCCAGGTGTCTCAGCAAAGCATTAAGTGAAGTTACAACCCAAGACACAGAGAGCAAGGGCTGTGGGCGATGGAGGAAGGAGGCAGGGGCGAGAGGCTCTCACAGACTGAGCACGTGTGTCAGATGCTTGAGCAGACACTTTATAGAGAACAGCTCATGTATTAGTCACGAGGAATCATTTTTCAGATGTGGAAATCAAGGTGTCAGGGGTTAAGTATCTTGCCCAAGATGGATGGCAAATAAATGCCAGGTTGGAATTTGAATATAACCCCGTCTGGCCTCATCACATGTGGTCGGCATACTTTGGACCCTACAGTGCGTGCAGCTGCTGTCAACAGACAATGGCCTGAGCCCCATCCCTTGATGAGACTCCTCCAACCACCACTGAACCTCCCAGAGCTTGGACACCCAAGTGGCAAAAGCCTTTACAAAAGAACAAAGGCCCAGCGAGACTCCTGTCGGGGTGAATCTGCCCAGCATTGCCCTCCGGAAGATTCAGCTTGGCCCTGAGCCCCGACACCCCGTGTTCCAGAGCCCTCTCCCTCTGTACCTGGTCTGAACTGGCCACCCCTCCTTGGGTTCTCCCGCCTTTCAATGTCATTCATCCTTTTTGTCAGCCCGACCCTTTGTCAGGCCAGCTCCACTACCACCCATGTCTGTGCCTTCCACAGGCCACACCACCCCACGGCTACCAACCACTGTGACAGGGGACCCAGCTGTCAAGTCCGGACTCTACCTCTCACCAGCTGTAGGCCAGGACTCACCAATCTCTCCATCCTCAACGGAGAAGCCAGAATCCTGCCTGTTAGTCAGAGTTGTGGAGATGACGGTGACCATGTGGGGGACACCCAAGCACCCCACCTGGCCCTCAGGAAGAGCCCCAAGTGACAGAGCTGCTGTCCCTTCTGCACTCCTGCCACTGCAACTGGTGGGGCTCAGCTTGCATGGGGGCTCCACAGCAAGTCACAATCTGTTCCCAGTGGTGCCCACGAGGAGCCAGTAGGGACAAATAATGGTTGCTGGGTGGCTTAACCCCTAACTTTTTAGGATTTCCCTTCAGGGTCCAATTGTCCCCAATACCAAGTTCTATAAAACAAGCAAACAATAACAAAACATCTCCTTTTGTAACCCCTTCAGAGCTAGAGACAGGAAGAAAAAAAAAAACAAGGCAGATTACAGGACATGGGATCCCAACATGGAATGTCCTTCTCCTGGTACATGCTGAAGAGGAGGACAGCAGGAAACCCCAATCAGACAAACCCATGTGTGTCCTCAGACAAACCCACGTGTGTCCTCAGACAAACCCACGTGTGTCCTCAGCTGCACCTGCACATTTCTACTGTCTGCCCACTACACAGAGCAGGGATAGCTCTGGACACACAAGTTCTGGTTCAAGGGCCTTATTTCTATATGATGGCAGTAGCTGCTGCCATCATGCCGGCTGTGGCAGAGAGCGTGGCAGGGAGGCATGGCTGGGGCTGTACACTCCATGGAGCCAGTGAGAGCCCCACCCCTTCTGAATTGGAGTGGGAGCACCTGGGGTGCCACAGCTGCCCAAACCACCACCCAAACAGCAGCTGCAGACGCAGGCCTCCTGCTCTATGGAGCAGGCAGAAGCCCCACCCTACTGGGCAGGGCTACAGCCACCAAAACTGCAGCTATGGAGCCAAGCCTCCCTGTGCTTTTGGGGGAGCCAGGAACAGGCAGGAACTGCCTTCCCAGCTGTGGCTGCAGCCACCCTCCTAGGTGCAGGACCTGGGTGTTTCTGCAGCCTGTAGCCTGCACCCTTGGGGGCCCCAGAAAGGACCCTCCCCTCATCCCTGCAGGCTCAGGGGTGTCTGCTCCCACTGCCTGGCCTCTCTCAGCTCCTGGTGCCTGCTCTGATCTCAAAGCAGGGGACTTGTGGTGCCTCTTCTGGGCCCGCCCATGGCTGCCTATGGACCAGTTGGCAGGCACTTCCTTGCCTCTGAGGTTTATAAAAGCCCCAGACTCAGCCAGAGCAGGAGAGAGGATGACAGAGGATAGCCAGAGGACAAACAGGGCAGAGAGATGACAGGATGACCAGCTGCAGAGACAAATAACCCCTCTGCTGATAGCTGGAGACGATGGGACAACCAGCTGCAGAGAGGAGCTCCTCTCTCTGCTGAGGGCTGCAGACATCAGGACAACCAGTTTCAGAGGAGCTACCCTCTCCAGGGCCTCTTCTCTGCTGAGAACTGAACACTTGAAGGATGACCTGCCTACAAAGAGGAGCTATCCACTGTGGTCTCCTCTAGCTGTTGTAACACTCAATAATGCTCATCTTCATCTTGTTCACCCTTCATATGTCTTTGTACCTCAGTCTTCCTGGATGCAGGACAAGAACTCGGGCAAAGGCACCACTGGCCACAGAGATTTCTGGGAAGAAAATCGGCACTCCAAAGATCCAAAGATCCCAGAACAGTAAGATTCAGTGTCTGTAACATACCACATGCTAAATAGCTATTATAACACATCAGAATAAACTTGATAGCCATCCATAAGCTGTGAAGCTGAGCAAAGGCCCCAAGGTGTAAGAACACAAGTTGTATGTTCTCTTTTTTTCATTCATCCATTCATTCAACAAGCACATAGTATTTGTGGTTTTTCAATAGTGTCTATCATCTAAACACCATCATATCCTGCCTCTTCCATCTAGTCATTGGAACACTTATCCATGTTGCCAGAATAAACTTGGGGTGAGCCTGAAGCTGGGCCTTGACACGGTGCCAGACATCAGTCCCAATCCTGGGGAACCCACTGCCATTCTCCCAGCCACACTGGAAGCATGTGGGCACAGTGACCAGGAGGACACATGGACTTTCACAGCAGGACCCAAAGAGCTTCTGCAAGAACCCACCAGAGCTCCCCTCCCTCCCCGGGTCAGCTCAGGGAGGCCCAGCATCACAGCCTTGAGCAGCGTAAGGGTCCTTATAATGGAAAGAGGGAGGCAGCTGGGTCAGAGCTACAGAAGGAGGCAAACTCACGCAGAGGCTGGAGGGAGGCTGGGCCATGAGCCAAGGAGGGCAGGGGCCTCAGGAAGCCGGAGGAGCAAGGGAACAGATTCCCCCCAGGCCTCCAGCAGGCACACAGCTTACTCCTCCATGTTCACACCTCTGACCCCCAGGAGTGGAAAATAATGTGCGTTGTTTTAAGCCAATAAGCTTGTGGTAATTTGTTACAGCAGCAATAGAGAACTAATACCACTAATGAGAGACGGCGGTGTCTCTCATTAAAGACTACATGATATTTAATGTGGCCTGCGCATTAAATATCATGTAGCAAGGTTTAATTTTCCATAGACCTTTGGATACAATACATAGAAATCGGTGATAATACTGGTATTTTTTCCACCCCAGTGGCTCTCATGCTCTCCCTCGGAGCCTTGCACTAAATCATGGCTAACAGGCTAACAATGCTGCGTCCGCCTCCTTCTAAGCCCAGGCTACGGAAACAGTGTAGCAGATCCTTCTAGGAAGGTTAGATTTCACTCTAGGCTTCCCAAGGATGGCTGAGGTATAGAGGAGTTTAGGAATTTGCCCATTTTCACTTATTTACTGTTTTGCTCACTCATTCCACTTCATCCTTATTCCCTGGGTGAGTGTGGCTTCCTGTGGCCATGCAGGAGCTTTTGGAGGAACGGGAGACTCATCCTTTCAGTTGAAGGCAACACAACTCATTCTCCTTTCATGGCGTCAGGTCACGTGGGCCCCTTTCCCTTTCACTTTTAGATGATCTACCAGGAAATGTTCAGGTTTTCATGAAAATTAAGCACACCTTCATGCTACAGCATACCTGCAAAGCCATTTGATAGATATAACACAGGACCTAAAGGGCATCGGAACCAGTGAGGGATTCCCTCCGAGAACCAGTTCTACCAAAAAAAAAAAAAAACGAAAAAAAACTACAGACCAAGTCTCAAACACAAGGATGCTTATTTCTATGTTATTTAACATATAGAAACAATGGAATCAATTAAAATGACTGATGATAGGGCATGATTAGTAAATTATGGTATACATGTAGAATTGACTTATGCAGCTATAAAAAAATTGTGTTTGTTTTTAGCCAGGCGCAGTGGCTCACGCCTGTAATCCCAGCACTTTGGGAGGCCGAGGTGGGTGGATCATGAGGTCAGGAGATCGAGACCATCCTGGCCAACATGGTGAAACCTTGTCTCTACTAAAAATACAAAAAATTAGCCAGGCGTGGTGGCGGGCACCTGTAGTCCCAGCTACTCAGGAGGCTGAGGCAGGAGAATGGCATGAACTGGGAGGTGGAGCTTGCAGTGACCAGAGATCGCGCCGCTGCACTCCAGCCTGGGTGACACAGCAAGACTCTGTCTCAAAAAAAAAAAAAAAGGGGGAGCACCTCACAAGGCCAGAGAAGGTCTCTGGGCAGAGATGATATCTGGGAGAATGAGGCGGGATTCTCCAGACTGACAGATGGATGGCGGTCTCTCCACAGGGTGTGTGGAGAATCAGTTCCTAGACGACTCTAGAATGCGCTCTCTCACAGAGCACTAACTCAACATTCTCTAAGAATCCTCTGCCTTGGGGAAGATTCAGCAGCTATGATCTAAGAAGCCAAAAGCCAAGTTCTACTCGGGGTTCTTCTACCAGACACTGAGAAGGCCACTCTGAGCCTCAGGATCCTCATTTGTGAGGCAGGGCATCAGGGCTTTCAGTATCTCAAAGATCCCTTCCAACTTAACCATTCCAAAGCTTAAGGGACTTTGGAGGTATTTCTATACAGAAAAATCATTACAAATATGCAGAACAGCATCTCCAAGATGATAAAGCATAGTTATTTAAGAAAACATAAAGAGATGAAATGGTAGGAAGCATGGCAACATTGTATACCTTTGAGTCCTCAACAAATTTGGGGAAAAACAATATTTGCTGGAGGCCAGATTTTTAATTTCCCTAAAGTACTATTCCCACCAAGGACCTTAGACCCCAGTGCTGCTCATACATGCACTTGAGAAGCTTACGTGAAAGCAGGAGAGGAATGCTGTTGCATAACATTGCCCAAATGCAGCTGATCTATCCTATCGTACCGAGCCTAACTGCGACTGTTGCTCTCCTACTGATCCACTGGACTCGAGGCCAGGTGAAGGTGCTGAACTGTCCTCAGCTCTAGGACTGAGTCTATTCCAAGTCAGCCCAGGCTGGCTGTAACTCTCTGTGGACTGGCCTGTCTTTGTCCCTCAGCGGGGGGGTCTCTGGGGGAGACAGGGCCCAGCTGCCTTCCACAGGCTTCTAACCACAAGGCAAGGATGACAGCCCATTCATCTGCAGGCCCTCAGCCCCTAGCACAGTGCTTTGCACGTTCAGGAATTGAGAAATGATTGTGCAGTGGAAAATGACCATTTAGGATAGTCCTGTGTTTTCTGAAATGTGCCCTCTATAACTTGCAATGCTGGGAGATTCTGCCCACATGACAATCCTTGAAAAGCCACCTTTTCCCCAGGCTGACACAGCCTGGGGTGCTGCAGCAGCTCCCGAGGCTCCCAGACACCTCATTAGCTTCCTTTGAACAGACTGAAGTCTGCACATGTCCTCCTCAGGGGAGTCCGTCAGAGCTGCAGAACTGGGGCTGACAAGGTGGGTCCTAGGATCTCATTGAGCAGAAAATGATGCATTCATGAATTTTTAACAGTAGAAAATTTATCAAGAACAAAGAACAAAGGTTTCCAAGGCAAAGTAGCTTTGCTTGCTGGTCTCCAGGAGCCCCCAGCTGACACTGGCTAAGATTTTCCATCCCGTGTCCATTCACATTCACCAACCAAACCTCTGCTTCCCTGTTCCAGAGACATCCCTCAGTGCAAGGGGAAATACAAACAAAGCAATTACTTTTAAAAAGCAGAGATGCATCACACGGGGGAGAGAAGGCTCCATGTTCAGCAGAGTTGGCTACGTGCTGAATGTGGAACAGGTTCACTAGGGAGGACTAATTGGAAATAAAAGAATTTCCTTTAACCTAATCACCAATAAACAGCAGTGAGGGAAGCACAGCAGACTGACATCTCGGGCTGACATCTCGCACAGCCTGCGCCGCAAGGCCTTCCGGCACAGCACCAGGCCTGTCTGCGGGAGGCTTTGCAAGGGGAAAATGTCCTTGGTACCTATCCATTTTGAAAAACAGTAACTACAACTACTACTTTCACATAGGACGTTTCTATGAAGTTGTGAAGAGTTCTGCTCAGCCAGTGCCTCTGGGCCCCTCCTCCAAGCGAATCACAGTGTGAGAGGTGCGGGCAGAACAGACGAGGCCACTGGCTTGACCATCTCTCATCCTCGAAGGGAGGTGGACACGGGGCACAGTCATCCCATTCCACCCCAGAGAAGGAGACCAGATGCCAGATAACCTGCATCCAAGCCCCACTTTGCTGGGTTCCCGGCACACAGAGTGGTGGGAAACACAGGATCACCCCGGGCCTGCAAGCTCCTCTCTCTGCCAGGGCGGGGTGCTCTCACCCAGGGCTGAGACTTCTCACCCATCAGACCCTACTCTCTGCTCCCACAGGATGCATGCTGCACCCTTCCTCAGCCCTAGCTCCTGCAGTGGTGGGGCTCCTGCAGGGAGGCACACAGGCCCAAGCTTGGTCCTTCTTCCAGAACAGCCTACTGTGCACGCATTGCTTCTGTTTTTGTCTGTCTGTTTCTTCATATGTTAAATGGGTATAAATCTGCCTGTTCCTTAGGGCCGCAGGTGGCATGATGCTTGGCACACTCTGGGTCTCAATAAATGCCAGCTCCTTTCTAATCCCACTGTAACAAAACCTTCTCGAGAGCAGGGAGAGAGCTGTTTTTCTGTACTGGCCATAGGGGGTTGAGTCTAATAAGTGCTCAATAAACCCCAATGAAAAGAACAACAGCCTCATTTACATGCTGAGTACACGTGTGCATCAACACATATCATGGCAGGTTTCAGATGGTCATTTCGGTGCGACCTCGGCACCATTCTCGACATACGGTTTAGCACAAAATGGGTGCTCCATGAAAGTCTTTGGAATGAAAATAGAAAAGAATAAGAGAATACAGAGTCAACTGTAACATGACATATTAACATAGGATAAGAAAAAAGCATGCACCCTTTAAAGAGAGCAAAAAGTCAACGTAAAGACAAAGTTTTAATAAGCATGGTAGTTTTTCTTTAAATGCAATGGAAGTGCGGTAGATTGCGTTACTGTCCAAAACACTCAGGGCCCCTTCCTACAGGATCATCCAGCCTCGCCTTGTTGGGTTCTGGCCGCCTCATGACTTGTTTGACTGAGAGCATAATGGAAGTCACACGGGCCACGTGCAAGCAGAATGCTCATGAGCAATCCTTGGGTCCTTCCCCTTCACTTTTCCCTCTGCCATACTCCCCAATATGTCTCAGAGAGGACTTGTATCACTGAATGAAAGCAGACCACAGCAGAGCCAAAACCAGGCCGCGGTAGACACAGAACTTAAATGAGAAACAAGTATTTGTGCTGCTGCACTAAGTCACTAAGATTTTGGGCCATTTGTTACTGGAGAATAATTTATCCTGCACGGAATGATACAGATCGGGGTTTGAATGACTCGATCCAGTTCCTACTGTATTGGCCACTTGGTTAGGTGTCGGTACAGAGAGATGATGAAGACAGGATTCCTGCCAAAGGGGGCTCCCAGTGGAGAGACTGATGTCTAAACAATGACACTAGGCATATGCTGTGCAGGACATGTGGACAGAGTGCTCCAGGAGCCCTGATCACAGTGGCTGTGGAAGCCAAAGGCAGGTGACATGGTGAGGAAATGCCCAGGCCCACCAGGAAGAGCACAACTGGCTGTTCATGGCCTCACGCCCACAGCACTGTATGCTGTATTACCCCAGCATTTTTCCTTTGTCTTCTCCCTCTGCCATGGAATAATAACTGGAAACTGTATAATAAAACAGGTTTTAAAAAAGCACGCTTTGTTTTTGTTTTTAAAAAAAACACAATGGTGGCCAGGCGCGGTGGCTCACACCTATAATCCCAGCATTTTGGGAGGCTGAGGCGGGAGGACTGCCTGAGGTCAGGAGTTCCAGACCAGTCTGGCCAACATGGTGAAACCCTGTCTCTACTAAAAATACAAAAAAATTAGCCAGGCATGGTGGCGTGCGCCTGTAATCCCAGCTACTTGGGAGGCTGAGGCAGGGGAATTGCTTGAACCAGGGAGGTGAAGGTTGGGAGACTGCAGTGAGCTGAGATCGCGCCACTGTACTCCAGCCTGGGCAACAGAGCAAGACTCTGTCTCAAAAACAAACAAACAAACAAACAAACAAACAAACAAAAAAGCACAATGGTGCTTCCGTGTGCTCTTTCATTATGTAAAGCTGAGAAACCCGCATTCCTGGCCCACAGCCTGATCATCTCCCCCATGTTTAGCTGCCTATTTTCTGTGTGTCCCCATGTCTCTAGCAAGTCCTGGAAACCAGCCCCACTTAAAAGCCTTACATTCTTTCCCAGGAGGGGATGTCCAGTCTGACTCCTGCCTTCCTGGGATCTCAGAGAGCTCTAAGACGACCCTGAAATATGGTGGGGACAAGGCCAGCAGGGACAATGGGACTCGGCCGGCCTTTGGGCAGACCAGCCTGGGCTCCGCAATCATGTCACTAGTGGGCAGGGATATGTGCATTCACAAAGTCACCCATTCCTTAAGGGAGATATTGTCTACTCCAGACAAGGCTCATGTGGAGGGGCCTCTTCCCATTCTCCTCTTCAGAATGATAGGAGACTACCACATAAGAGTACTCACAAGTGGAGCGACTACCACTTACGGATGAGTTGTTAAATACAAGACAGGCACTACACCAGGTGCACAAGAGCGAGTTACCCAACTTGTCCTCATCCTGGCCTAGCGAGGGAGGTACTGACATCATCCCCATTTCACAGATACCAACACTGAGGCTCAGAGAGGTTAAGTAACTGACCCGAGATTACACCACATGCAAATGTGGTGAAGGAAGGACTCTAACCCCCATCTCTGCAGCCCAGAAGCTTATGGCCTGTCCACAATTTGTCACATGGAGAGACCATCAGCTCCAACTGCACTTCAGACAAACTCCATGGCTAGAACAACAGGAGTCCAAAGATGGCAGGAACAGGAGTCATGGTTTAGTGTGTGTGTGCAAGATGTGTGAATACAGCCACATTCTCTGAACACACGTGTGCACACTGCACGTGGATCGTGCATGTCTAACGCAGCCATTCCAAGTGGAAAGATGAGCAAAGGGAATTGAGAAGATGGCCCCGGGTGGGCAAATGCCTGTTCTTATGTTCAAGATCCAGTGTCTCCACTTTGGGCACGAGACAGAGGGCATCATGTCACACACCTCCCACCCCAGGGCAGCTTCTGTGCCCCTCCTTGGATGCCCCCACCTCCTGTGCTCATTTGTACTGCAGCCTTTCCCTCTCGCTAGGCTGGGGTCTCAAAGCCACTGTCCTTTTAATATCCGCATCTGCAGCGCCTGGTGCGTGGCTTGGCTCCTGGAGAAAACGTGATTCATAGTTGGAATGGCCAAGCAAGCAAGGTGTGACAGAAGTCACTGCAGGAGGGTCTCATGGTCTAGGTTTGGACCCTGGCTCAGACACATCCTAGCAGTGCCACCTAGGGCAAGGGGCTTCACCTCACCAAGCCTGGGTCTCCTCAATGGGCTCGCAGGAATATGACAAGGATCACAGAGGTGACAAGGCACATCTGCAAACCTGCAGCTAACACTGAAGGACTGGAAAATGTGAACCTGTAGAGCACAAAGGTGTCAGCAAATGTCAGCGGGATGCCGTGGAGTGCTCCTCGCCCGCCAATGCCACCAGGCACTAAGGTTCAAGCTTGGGAAGTCAAAAATGCTCTCCCCTGCCATGGCTGCTTTGATCGTGTCTATCTTGGGGAGTTTCCAGTGGCTAATAGATCTTGAGTTAATGTAACTTCACAAAGACTTTCGGAACTAACACAAATTAAATGACTCCATTATGTCAGCCTCGTTTCACTTTGGTTTTGCCGCCAACAGTTCTAATAGGCAAGCACTTTGCTCTATGACACTGTCTTGTTATCCAAGTTTCCAGCCAGTTTTCCACATTGAAGTATTTCTTTCATTACGCGAAAAATGTTGTGTTAGCCACAGTCTAAGGAAAGACAGCAATTTTTCTTGGCCGTAAACAGCCTGGTCATAAACCACGGCCTGTTTTCTACGAGACCTCCGCCTCCTGCTCTTTCTGCCCTTCCTAGGCAGAAAAGCATCATGTAAGGCTAAAGGGAAGCACCTCGGAAACAGGTGCCAGCGATGCCCAAACAGAAGGAGCCGGGCATCAGGAGCCAGGTCCCAGCTCTGCTGCCTGACGCTGGCACCCACAGCATCTCTGGGCATCACGGCCCTCTGCTGGGAACTGCAGAACTCGGTCCCCAGTGCTGTTCACAGCCTCAGTGGCATGTCACATGAGAGAAGATGTGAAAGTCTTAGGAATTAGGGAACCCAGGACACGAGAGGCATTTGAGGACTCAAGAATGAGCAGGAAGGAGAGGATCAAGGGGAGGGAAGGCAGGAAGCCCGATCTGGGCTGTGAGAAGTGGGTTCCAGTAGCCTGAGATCCCTCTGGCACCCCAGAGAGAGGCCCCTTCATACAGCCTGTCCCAGACTCCAGACACATGGGAGGAGCGTGGCTTCCCTCCACCTTTCCCAGGGTCTCACTCACAAGAGGGAAGAAAAGAAAAAGGGTCACATTTTCCAGGTGCCTTGCAGGGTTATAATCAGCCTCCTCATGGGATCCAGCAGAGGCCCAGCTTGCTGGACTGGACCTAAATGTCAAGGGCCAAATTCAGGGAGCAGGGCTGTGGCAGGGGTGGAGTCAGGTGCCAGGCCTGCAATGCGCAGCCCAGTGTCCTTTGTCCAGGATCACAGTACAACCTTTCTGGTGTGGCCAGAAGCCAGCTGAACCTGAAAGGATGGGGGCCACGTGGCTGGACAACCTCTGCCTGCTGTCGAACCCCCTCCACCCCAGCTGTGACTCCTGCCCTCCCCGAGTGAGTGAACGGCAACCCCACCTGCCCTGTGGCCCAAACCCTTCCCCTCCTTCTCCATGCCCCACACCCCTAAACCCTGCCAAATTCTCCTCCTACCCACGCATCTCGGAATCCACCTCTTCTCTCCGCACCAAATGGCACCCCCAGGCCCAGCCACTGCAACCCACCCCGAGATCAGCACCCAGGCTCCCACCAGTCGTCACTCACCCCTTCCAGGCACTTCCCAAAAGGCCCATCTGATGGCATCCTCTCCTGCCTTCTCATGACTGTCCCTTCCCTCACAAGAGACCTGACTTTGACCTTGGCTCATGGGCCCTGCTGCCCCTCCAGCCTCACCCTGGACTCTCGTCTCTGCCCTCACTCCCTCCCTGAACAGCCTCAGCCTCGGGAACGCAGTGTGCTCCCCTGCCCCCGACCTCCTGGCCTGGCACAGGCAGTCCTCACTGGTAAGCAATCCCCACCCAGCTGCCCTCTGCCTGCCCAGCAACTCCTGGCCCGTAAATCTCCCTTGAAGGTCTCTTCCACCAAAAAGCTGTCCCCAACACCTGCACCCAGGCTGGCTGCAGGATGAGCCCCTCCTCAGCAGTCTCTGGGCCTGCCCCTGCCTTCACACCTTGCAGAGGTGGATGCTCTATCCCCGTGAGCCCAGTGTTCTCTGCACAAAGAGCCATGCCTTGTTCTTAGCTGTTTCACCAGCACCAGGCGTGCCTGGCAAGATGACATGCACTTAATATGAGGAATCAATGGCAAGAATGAATGCTAAAGTCCATATATATATATATACACATACATATACACACACACACACACACATACACACACACATATACATACACGTATATATACAAATATATACACCCACATATATATACATATATATACAAACACACACACACATACACACACAATTTTTTTATTTTTTGAGACGGAGTCTCGCTCTGTCACCCAGGCTGGAGTGCGGTGATGACTCACTGCAACGTCCACCTCCTGGGTTCAAGCGATTCTCCTGCTTCAGCCTCTCAAGTTGCTGGGACTACAGGCACGCGTCACCAAGCCCGCCTAATTTTTTTTGTATTTTTAGCAGAGGTGGGGGTTTCACCATGTTGGCCAGGCTGGTCTCAAACTCCTGACCTCAAGTCATCTGCCCACCTTGGCTTCCTAAAGTGCTGGGATTACAGGCATAAGCCACCGTGCCCGGCACTAGTTATATATTTTTGATTTTCAGTATAAAGAACACACCCTAATACCACCCCACACCCATGCCCTCACGCCACCACCAAAGCTTCAGGGAGAATTGAGCAAAATGCATTTAAGGAAACAAATACCTTTGACTCTCTCAGCTTATAGAATGCCCACGGCCCAACTCTGAGGAGGGGTGAGTCCCAAACTTACCTGGGAGGTGCTTCTGTACAGAACAACAACATTTGATACTTGTTTTTACCAAAGTTTTCTCGCAGGAATAGATTAAGATGATGAAAAGAACCGCATTTTAGGAGGCTCCACCCAGGAGTACAGGAAAACACAGAATTTCTCTGCATCCTTGCAAATGTGCCTCTCCAGGGAGCCTACACCACAGAACCCCGTTCCGTCTGACAGGCTACTTGGAAAAAGGGCACAGGGCCTCAGAAGCTCAAGGTTCAGACTCCCCAGACCACGTACAACTCACACAAGACACGACCTGGGCCCCAGACACCACAGCCCTGGCCATGACTTGGCCCAGAACAACACAAATCACAGATGCCATGGCCAAAGTATGTTTTATCTGTACCTCAACTAAGCCTCAGCACCTGAGGCTGGATCCCTGGGGTCACAGAGAGAATGACAACTTAGACCCCAAAGAACTTCCCTAAAACATGGAGGATGCAAAATAAATAAAAATTTCTTTTCCCATTACCAAAATGCTTATAGATGAGGCAGATGGGGAAGAAGGTCAGAGTTCCAGTTCCCCACAGCTGATACTCCGTCCCAGACCCGGCCTCGGGCTCCCCTTGTCCAGGGGCTCAGCTGAAGCCCAGCAGCTCCTCTCCTTCCACCACTGACTCAGAAGGGACGACCATGTTCTCATTCCTGCCCCCAGCTACCCCATGGGGAGGAGGAAGAAATGGCTTCAACAACTAGAGTGCAGGTGGAATTTAAAAGCCACCCTTTTTTTACGGCAAATGTTTCTACCATAAGAAAAAGTACGTCCCAGTTATTGTGGCCCTGCAGAGACAAACATTTAGCAAGTCCTTGTCATGTGAACAGAGATGGACCCAGAACAGACTGGCCTTTGAGGCATCCGTCCAAGAGGAAAGGTCTAGGATAGGGGAGGCCTCGGAGGGGTCAGGCCCCCCACCGTATCACCCCAGCGGCAGGGTGGCCACATGCCAGCGCTCCTGGATAGTCCAGGTTCAGGCCTGCCGTCCCTGCAAGATCTGTGATCACTGTCTGCCCTTCATTCTCAAAAATCTCCAGTCCTGGATGAAAATCACAGGGCCGTGGCACCCACCCTGCCTCAGCCTGCTCTCACACTGACTGTGAGGATCACACAAGGCAGGGCTTACCAAGTCCACCTTCCTACCAAGACCTGACCTGGATGGGGGACAAACTGAAAAAGTTGAAATGTTACACTGCTAAGAGAAGAGGGAATAGTAACGGGAATAAAAATCACTGAGAAATTTCTGTGAAATTGGAAAATGACGAATGAACAAAAGTAGTTTCCGGCCTCTGGAGTCACTGGCGCTGACCCTGGAAGGCACGAGTGAAACCACACGGAGCAGCACCAGGGCCAAGTCGAAGGCGGTACTGAGAAAGGTTTTCCTTCCTCACATGCAGGACCCTCTGGGAGCCTGTGGGAGGAGGCCGAGGTGAGTGCCAGGCCCCAAAACCACCCCAGGAACCTTCTCCACAGACCCACTCCTGGATGTAGAGACACGCACCAGGCCCTTCAAGCTACTGCCATCCCTCTCGAGTCCCTGCGAACCTCCCCACACACCCTGTGGGCCACCTGGGGGGGAGAAATGATCTATAAGGACGAATGGCAGATGAGCGAGGGCAGAGTGCCAAAGAAAGCAGCAGGAGCTTCGAGAGCGGCTTGACGGCTCCATGGTCCCCCCATCCCTGCCGCCCAGGCCTCCAGGCCACACTGGGTACTGGTCGGGGAGAGGCGGTGAGGAAAGGAGTTTGAGATTACTCAGGCTCGGGTTTCTCTCCTGGGCCTGCCACGGTTGAAAGATGGATGGGGAATCTGAGATAATAAGAGGCTGAATTCACAGCTCGCCCAGCAGGCTCAGGTATCGGTACTCAAGAGAAAACTGTGCGCTTCTAGGAGAACAAGTTACAGACAACACAACAGAAAATGGAAAGCTAGTAGAATCTCAGAGCGTGGATGTACAGTCTCCCAGGAAGGGCAGGAATTCCTGGGATGAGCCTCCGCCATGTGACGGGTTCTTCCTGAGCTAACCCAACATCTCCCCGTTCCAGCAGCTGCAGCATCGGCAGAGAAGACCCCACCACTGATTACATTAAGTGCCCACCATGGAAACATCCACATGACCTCATTACAACCTCCTGGCAATCCAGAGGGGTAGTTACGATAGTCCTGATTGTGCAGCTCTTGTGGAAACTAAAGCTCACAGAGGTTAAGAAAATGAAGTTACTCAACTCAGGTTGGCTTGAGGTCAAGGTTTTTTCCATGACATTCAGCCAGCTGGGGCCCAGGGCCCTGGGCCCACTAAAGCATCACTGTAGACAAGGCAGGTAAGGCACACCCCAGGCTGCCCACTGTGCTGGGTCCTGCTGCATGTGCTGTTCATGCTCCTTCTCAGCTCCTACAGGTCTCCATTTTACAGACGTGGACATGAGGCTCACAGAAGACCAGCTCATATGGAGGCTGGGCCCAGGTTTCCGTGGTCTTCCACTCTGCCCGGCAGCCTCCAGCTGCCTCTCCCTCTCCGCCCAGTTCCCCAGGGGCTGTAACTCTGCCGAGGGCACCTCCACAGGCCATCCCTGGAGCTGCCTGCTCTCCCTCCCATCAGCGGACCTAGATCAGCCGCAACCGATTCAAAGGGCTCCCCCAGCACTGCACCCCCTCAGAATCAAAGCCCATCCTTGTCTCCAGACTGCCTCTCCAGCTCACTCTCCACACTGGAAAGCACCACCAAGAAGGGAGAGCGGTGATTCTGAGTGGACCTAGGACCAAGGTCTAGCAACCTTCACTAGAGGCCAATGAAAACAAGGACTGCCCTAGATGAGACTTTCCACCAAACTGCATGTGAATGAGGATCCAGACACAGGCGTGGCTTCCGGGCAGCACTAGAGACAGTGGCGACTGCGTGGTCAGCCTGGATCACTGGCCTCTGCATTTCTCTAGCACACAGGTTCTGTGACTTTCCTGAATGTCACAGCACCTGGAGGGCCTCTTAAACTACAGATCGCTGGGCCCTGCCCCACAGTAAGTCTGGCATGGGTCTAAGAATTTGCATTTCTAGCAAGTTCCCAGGTGATGGTGCTGCTGCTGGCCTGGGTCCACACTTTGAGAAACACAGCTCCGACAGGAGGCTTTCAAGCCAGCAGTGAAGTGGTCATTTATGCTACAGGTGAAAACAGAGAAACCCCAAAAGACAAAGATCAAGGTAAAGGCATCCTCTTCAAAAACCTACAAATTCTTCATTAAAAAATATAAAGATCAATTTCCCTCAACCTGCCAGCCAAGGTCCTCTAGGATTTGGCCTAGCCAAGTTAACCCCTCACCACCCCCACACTCCTACATTAGCACTGAGCATCAGCATCCAGGCCATGGGACACCATTTTCCTCCCATTTTCACCCCACTCAAGCTGCCCTGGCTCTGCCAACGCCCCTCCTCTCTTCATGTCACCTGTCAGCCCATCCACTGACATCCCCAACAGCTGCTCTCTCTTCTAATAAGAGTCTTCAGACAATAACCCTCATGTTTATGGTCAACTGATTTTAGACAAAGGTACTAAAGCCATCCGATGGAGAAAGGACAGTCTTTTTAACACCCCATGCTGGAACAACTGGATATCCATATGCAACATAAAAAAAGCTTTTACCTCACACCCAACACAAAAAATTAGCTCAAAAGGATTATGGACATAAATGTAAGATTTAAAACTATAAAACATCTAAAAACAACATAGGAGAAAATATTTGTGACCATGGATTATGCAGAGGCTTATGACACCAAAGGTACATCCCATGTTTAAAAACTGATAAACTGGACTTCTGATAAACTGGACTTCATCAGCACTTACAATTTCTCTCACTGCTAAGAAAAAGACAAATCGCAGACTGGGAAAAGTATCTTCAAACCAGGCATTTGACAAAGGGCTTGCAACCACAACGCAAAAGGAACTCTCTGACTCAATGATAAGGCAGCTACGAACCTGGTTTTAAAAAGGGTGCCAAAGGCTCAGGCGCCTCACCACGTGGGATCTGCGCACGGCTCGTGAGCAGCTGAGAAAACGCTCCCATCAGCCCTCGGAGAGGTAAATGAAAACCACAGGGAGAAGCCACAGGCCAAGACGTACACGAAGCAGCCTTGCAGAGTCCAGCAGGGAGGACTCAGCTGCCATCCCAGTGCCCTTTGCCCTTTGCGGGGATACTGGCACCAGAGTCCCTTACTCACAGGCACCTGGAAGGCAGGATATGATGCCTGTTCACCTCTGCTTCTCTGAGAGAAGTAGTGTGGGGGAGATGTGCAGGGAGACACAGGGTCCCCGAGACAAACTGGTGAGCTGCCAGAAGTCTCTGAAAGTTTCCAATCCTGCTGGGCTCCAGAATCAGGGCCAATGCTGCCCCAATTTCTCTCCCTGGGCAGCTACTGGGTCTGGATTATCTGATGAGTAAGACGATTCTGGCCTGAAAACATACAGGAAATGTCTTCACATCTTCACCTGATCACTTCCAAACCTCAAGCAGTAAAGCACTTTCATATTTTGTTTCGAGCCATAAAGGAGAAGGGTAAGGGTTTTTCTGGGGATGAGAGGACTTGAATGCACCAGGAACAAGTGTAACGGTCCGTGCCGGACAGGGTTGGGTAAGACAACACCATCAAATGAAACGGCTCCATCACAGAACTGATAAACACTCAGTACCTGACGATGGAGATTCACAACAGTATCCATGAAGTAGCTTCGAAAAAAAATGCTGAGGCCGGGCGTGGTGGCTCACACCTGTAATCCCAGCACTTTGGGAGGCCAAGGCGGGCAGATCACGAGGTCAAGAGATGGAGACCACCCTGGCCAACATGGTGAAACCTCATCTCTACTAAAATTAGCTGGACGTGGTGGCAGGCACCTGTAGTCCCAGCTACTCCGGAGGCTGAGGCAGGAGAATGGCGTGAACCCAGGAGGCGGAGCTTGCAGTGAGCAGAGCTCGCGCCACTGCACTCCAGCCTGGGCAACAGAGCGAGACTCTGTCTCAAAAAAAAAAAAATGCTGAATACGATCAAGCCTCCCTCCTCCTCATTCATTCATTCATTCATTCATTTTTGAGATGGAGTCTCACTCTGTTGCCCAGGCTGGAGTGCAGTGGGGTGATCTCAGCTCACTGTAGCCTCCGTCTCCTGGGTTCAAGCAATTCTCCTGCCTTAGCCTCCTGAATAGCTGAGATTACAGTTGTGTGCCACCACGCTCGGCTAATTTTTGTATCTTTAGTAGAAACGGGGTTTCACCATGTTGGCCAGGCTGGTCTCGAACTCCTGACCTTAGGTGATCCACCCACCTCAGCCTCCCAAAATGCTGGGATTACCGGTGTGAGCCACCGCACCCAGCCTCCTACTCCTAATGAGGAATAAAAAAAGACAAAGAAGACCGAAAAACAAGTTTTGTTTTGTTTTGTATTTTTAGTAGAGATGGGGTTTCACCTTGTTGGCCAGGCTGGTCTCGAACTCCTGGCTTCAAGGGATCCTCCCACCTTGGCCTCCCAAAGTGCTGGGATGACAGGTGTGAGCCACGGCACCCGGCTGAAGAACAAGTTTAAGATGACCACAGGCACACAACCGGCAGAACCCCCACCGTGGGACCTTGTTCATGAAATGCAAAATGTCCAAGAGGAAAAGAGGTGAACAGTCAACCTGTACATTAAACATGGACTGAAACGTAGCCATTTCTTGAATTCCGATGCAAACCAATGTTAGGAAATAGGTCACTGAGACAACTGGAAATTTAAACACCGGCTGGGTACTTGTTGATAATGAGGAATTGTTCATTGTTAATTTTAAAGCATAATAAAGTATTGTAACATTTAAAAGAGTTACAGCATTAAATACGAAAATGTTTACAGATGAAATAATATGTTTATTGGATTTGCTTCAAAATATTAGAGGAAATGGGGAAATAGGTAGGAATAACAGATGAGGAAAATCCACCAAGAATTGCTGCTTGTTGAAGGTGGGTGACAAGCACGTGGGGTCATTATCCGAAGATGGCGCCTTCTGTGTGTGTGTGAAATCTCCATAATAAAGTTGTGAAGTAAAGAACACACGGCGATGGCTGTGTCTGTGCCAGGCTACCCTCTGCAATGCCCTTTCACTCGGGCACCTTCACGGGAGTTGCCCAGGCCTGAGGCGGGTGTGGCTGGGATTCTCACTCCCCACTGGACAGATGAGAGGCTGAAGGCAGGCCCAGGTCCCAGAGAACCAGCGGAGCTGGGATCGCAACTTGTCTCTGCTCCATCCAGAGCACTCTGGTTTTTTTCCACAGATAACCTGAGTCGCTTTCTTCATAGACGGGCAGAGACATCTGGGTGGGCTTCACAGGAGAGATGTGTCTGTGGGGCTCGGCGGCCGGGCTCCCATCCCCAGGAGGGGAGTGAAGAGTTCTCACCGCAGACCAACTGGGGCGCCGTGGGTGAGGGCAGGCCGGGTGCGGAGGCGTGAGGGTCAGGTCTGACAGGACTGCAAGCACCACAGAGAATTAACCACTGGTGTCAGGATTTGGTATCTCTTCCTGGTGACCTGAAGGTTGACACTGCCCTGTCCCTCTGAAAAACCTCCTGCTGGGCCAGGTTTGGCTTAAGAACCGTGTAGGGGGTGAGAGCCTGGGAGTGGAGGCTCCGGCGGGACCACCTGCCCCAGGAAGGAGGGGGCCCTGGGCTCTGGCCAGACGCTGCCATGGAGCTTCCAACTCACCCGCCCACTCACGAGCCCAACGTCTCTAGCCCAGCACAGGCCGGATGGAGGACCAAGGCGGTGGGAAGGTCAGACATGAACGGACACGGGTGCTGCTCTCAGACAGCTGCAGCCTGGTGTCATGGCTCCTGCGCTCAGGTGCACAGTTGGCACCAGAGGAGATTAAATATCCCAATGCCCAGGCTGCGTCCAGCCAGTCCAGTCAGGATGCTGGTGGGTGAGGGGAGGGGACAGGCACCCCTCTTTAGTAAAGACAGGTGATGACAATACACAGCAAAGTCTACGAACCTCTAGTACAGCAAGAGGGAGAATCTGAGGTGGAAAACAACAAACCCCATCCAAGAGACCCACAGCATTGAGGAGGGCAGGACGGTGCCCATCACAGCAAGGCCAGGGGACCAAGAGACCCACAGTGTCGAGGAGGGCAGGACAGTGCCCCTCACAGCAAGGCTGAGGGACTGAGAGACCCATGGCGTCAGGGAGGGCAGAATGGCGCCCCTCACAGCAAGGCCGGGAGACCGAGGGACCCACAGTGTCGAGGAGGGCAGGCCAACACCCCTCACAGCACCGCCAGGGGGACCCAGGACATAGCTGGCCTAAAGCGGGGCTTGAGGGAAAGAAGAGCTGTGGCCAATGCGTAAGTGACATGCACTGACTCCTCTCTGCCAGCTGGGGTGTGGGGCTGAGACTCCACAGACCACATTCCCGCTCTGCCCATGGGTGCTGGCGGGAGGCCTTGGGACCACAGAGGGAAGAAGCGATCTGCTCTCTCCGTGGGCCTCCCCTTGCCCCTCGAGAGTTTTCTGTCTACGATTCCTGCAGGTGCCCCCCAGTGACATCACACCTCACTTCCAAGACCCCAGGTGCCCCCTTCTCAAATGGCCCAAACTTCTCTAACAAGATGCCAACCCCGAGGGACCACACCCCTCCCTGCAGCCGCCCCATAACTGGCACACCTCAGTGCTGTCCTCTGCCTGCCTGGGCCCAGCTACCAACGTTACACCTCGGACACAGTTCTCCATAGCGAATCTTCTCTGTTCAGTAACCGGGTGGCTCCTCACTCCTGACCAATGCCAGAATTTTCTCTGACTCCACTCTCAATGCCACTGAGAATCCAGGCAAATGGGGCCCCAAATAACAACCAACTACTTGAGCAGAAATTGGGTCCTGTCACCTCCACAAGAAGGAAACAAAAGCCCCGGAATGCCTGCCCTGCACACGAGCCATGACCTGCTCCAGCCGTGAGATCTGGAGGGGGACAGCTTTGAAATTATCACTGTAACAAAGGGGCACCAGGAGGTAACAGCACCGTCACCAACGGCTGTCCACCAGCCATGCATCAGGCATGGCCTCTACCGCTGCTCTTTAGATCAACCTGCCGGGCATGGATTCGATTCCTCCTTTATGAAGAGCACTCGGTGCACAGTGAGGCCCTGCCCAGGCAAGCGAAGCCAGCTCGGGGTGGAGTTGAGGCTGCAGAGGGCTCCGCGTGGCTCCAGCCCGTGCATGTTCATCTCAGCCCAGCAAGTGGACAGCTGGGAACAGGTCTGCAGACAGCGTGGGCGTGGGAGGAGCCACACGCCCCCCAACTCCCACGCACTAGGAAAGGCTCCAGACATTTCCCCACCACAGAAGCCACCCACAGACAACAGAGGCAAAGACCCAGAAGGAAAAACCTCCTGTCGAAGGTTTCTGAGGAACAAAGGGGCGCATGGTGTGTGGAAAGCCAATCAAGTCATCCTGTTTTTCTCTTCTCACAAAAAGAGAAGAATTTCTCTTGTCATCTGAGTCAGCAAACCACTGCATCTTCCCCACTATTGAATTTCTCGAATCCAATTGCTTCTCCAGGCTGAATGCGAACGCTCCTTCCCTCTGCCTATTAATCACTGGGAGGTCCCTATTGATCCCACAGCCATCTGGGTTTGTATCAGGAAAACTGTAAAAACTGCTCATTAGTGGAGCCAGTGGGGGTTGCAGAGACAGCTCTGGCCAGGGAGTCCAGAGCCCAGGCTCTAGCAGGCCTCTGCCACGGGCTAACTAACTGACCTCGGGCCTCCATCTCCCCACATCAGCTGAAGGGATGAGGGCACATCAGGATGCTTTCTCCTTGTTTCTAGAAATTACGTTTCTGAGGGACTCTCCTCATTTCCTTTCAGATTGAAAAACAAGGCACAAAGAAAATCCACACAAAAACTCATCTGTAACTCAGACTGCAGAAGGAACACAGAGGGATGAGCAATGCCAGCACAGTATAAATAAGCTTCAATAACAACCTGCAAGAAGACTGGGCTCCACACGATTAAGCATCACTTTGATGATTCACAAGGTTCTTTGGAATGTTTGAAGGAATTAAACAAGAAACAAAAAGTTAGAGACAGGTGAGAGGAGGAACCAGATAGTTGAGTTGGGGGCTGCTCTGGCCTGGGATAAACAGGAACGTGCAGCACCCACATAACCCTCAGGAGATGGGGTTGCCCCGAAACCACTTCCTCAAAGCATCCTCGAGGAGAAGTTGTGGAGCCCCCGGGTTGGCCATTGCCTGTGGAGCTCTTCCCTGCTCCTCTCGCAGCAAAGCCATGCCATGATCCACGTGGGTGCTCTATCAAGACACAGCCAGAGCTGGCCACTCAGATCCTGCCGGCGGTCAATCTCCCCAGCAGCCGCAGTGTTTGGGTGCTTCGGTGCCAGGTCCGCTGCACCCTCTAAATGTGGTGTCCCTGAAGGGAGCGAGGGGGACAGAGCCAGGCATCTCAAAGCATGTAATGAGATAACATCTATTACCATACATTATAAAGAGGTTTATGCATACATGAGGGTTGTCATGAAATTTAATTTCAATGGTTTGATAATTAAGCAAAAAAACCACAATAATTATCATATCTTAATTTTCCAGTAAATTTGCTGCTGCTGCCAACACTGTATTTTCCTAAGAAAGTTCATGCGGTTTCACTAAGGAGAGACATCCACTGTTTCCGGTTGTGCATGGAAACTGGACGAAGAGGGAAGGCCGATTCTGGGGACGCAGCCTAGGGAACCATGGGCAACTCCCGCAGAAAGGCGGGCGGTGGAGAACAGGTGGCTGGTGCTCAGCAGCCGGGTTCCAGCTCCAACTGACTGCATGCCCCTGGTGGGTCTTGACCTCTTTTACTCATAGGGAAAAATGAGTGCAAAGCCCACTCCCTGTAGAACTGCCTATGAAAGTGGTGTCTTTCCCAACACCGCCCCGGGGTAGAAATACAAGTTAATACAGATCTCCAGCTGCTCGACTGGGGACAGGGCTCTGAATGTCATGACCAACGGCATGGGGCCCAGGAAACAGAATCACCAGGCACCAAGCATCACAAATCACATCTGGCAAAAGCAAGGTTAACTAACGGTCCTTAATTACAGAACTGATGTATCACACATGCCACAGAAACTCACAAGCTGAGGGAGGAGTCACTAATTTCCAAAGGACCTTTTAAAGGAGAGATTAGAAAGGTGAAAAAGTACTTTCTACATCCAATCACTTCAGTATTCCATTGTAAAGTATGAGACTAACAAGATCTCGCTAAGAAATATGATAAGAGTGGCATTGCTAATTTCTAAAAACTCTAATATTCATAGTCTATGAACACCTCCTTTCACACTTACCACCCCCCCACACTCCCTCCACCATGCTGCCCCCTCCGCCTACACAGCTCTCCCTGGCACACTGGCCCTGGCCACCTCCTGCTCACTCGTCACGTTGTGCCGTAAATGAATGTTTATGCCCCACAAAATCTACATGCTGAAATCCTACCCTCCATGGTGATTATATTAAAGGGCAGAGCTTCAGGGAGGTGATCAGCTCATGAAGATGGAATCCACGTGACTAGGATCAGTGTTCTTCTAAATGAAGCTTGAGAAAAACCCTTTGCCCCTCCCACCATGTGAGGACACAGTGAGAAGCCTCCAACTACGAAGCAGGAAATGGGCCCTCACCACCCACAGAATCTGCCCAGCATCTTGATCTTGAACCTGCAGTCTCCAGAACCATGAGAAATAATTTTCGGTTGTTTATAAGCCACCCAGTCTATGGTATTTTGTTACAGCAGCTCAGCATTTCCATATTCTCATCACCTCCTCCAGGAAGCCCTCCTAGCCACCTTCCTTGGCCCTCCAGTCCTAGGCCCCCCTCCTATGTGCTTTGCATTCTCCTCACACTGTATAACAATTGCCTGTTTGTGTGTTTTTCTTCCACACCTAAATATAAGTGTAGTGAAAACACAGGCAGCACCACACGTACTCAGCAGCTTCACTCCCAGCAGGGCCTGGCACCTCGGAGATACACAGGAAATACTTGGTGCATTAACAAATGAACACCCTGGACATCAAAGGCCCAGTTTGCTTCTCCATCTCACCCTTTCTTCTGCTGGGTGAAGCTGGACTTTACAATCTTGAACCCAACTTACCAAAGGCTGCACAGAGCAGAAAGTGGGAAATAAACAGAATTTTGCCCCCGCCCCGGCCTCTCTCACACCATCCCAAGCTTGGCTCCAGCATCGTCTCCCCTTGGTGTGTGGAGCAGCAGGGCAGAGCCTGGATGTCAGACAGACAGGGCTCCACAAAGTGGCTTTGATCAGCCACTCAGTTTGCTTATCTATAAAATGAGGACACTGTTCCCACATGAGAATATTATGAGGACTGAATGTGACTTCATATGGGAAGTGCTCGGTAAATACTATTTCCATCCTCTCTTCCCCCAGGAAGCATGTTGCTCCTCCTCGTGCTGTTGGGGACACATTTCTATCCATAGCTCTTGCACTGGGTGAGATGAGATCACCCCTTCCTACTAGGAGGGAGGAGAGGCGGCAGGCACCACAATTATCTAACTGGGGTTGGTCTCTCAGATTGCAGGCCACCCTTGAATGCCAGTTCTGCAAACGGCAGCATCAAAGCCATATTAATTCCAGGAATCTGGCTCTTCCTTTAAGAGCAGGCTGTGCTATCTGCAGAGGAAAGTTCTGTGCACCTGCCCCCCTCCCAGGTAGCAGTGAGAGCACCACTTTCCGCTCCCGCCAGTAGAGATGAAGCTGGAGTCTCAGCCCCACTACTGCCCGCACCTCCAGGCAGAGCCCATGCCCTCCCCACTCCAGAGGGCAAAACATAGGCAGAGGAAGCTTCTTTAGGTTTAGCACAGCCTGGGGGTGGGGGGTGGGGGGTGGTGGGTGGTGGCAGGGGTGCCTCCCTTTAGGGGAAGGGGAGAGCCAGGAGAGGGGTTCAGCTCAGGACTCTGGGAAGGAACTGGGTACTCAAGACACAAAGCCTGGATGGACAGGGACCAGGTCTGAGGTCTGTAAGGTGCTGTCCGGCGTTGTGAAGTAAGGTACAGCCATTTCCACTTCCTCAACCTGCACTGCTCTGCACAACCCCTCCACGGAGGCCGAGTGTGCATCTGACCCACAGGAGGCTGGTGGGGCACTGAAAGAGGTTTGGGAAAGGGAGGGGAAGGGAATCATGCATTCTAGGGCTCAGGGCAGAGCTGCATGGATTCATGGGTGTCCCCAGCAGTGGGCACAGCGGGGGAAGCGCCTAAGATGACTTCGCAGACGGACATAACCTCACGACCTCTAGTTCACCCACCACTCCCACCCGGCCCGGGATAGCAGGATGCCCTTCTCAGGCAGAAAAGGGCAGCCACTCTGGCTGGGTTAGACACTTGTCCCAATGCGTTGCCAATCCCCAGCGAGGAGTGGCCCTTATTTATTCTTCTCGGCATGCCTGAAGCCTGACACGGGGCTTACCACACAGCAAATTGCTGAAGTATCAATATTTATTGAATGAATATTTTATGAATAAATAAAAGAATATGCGAGTTAGAAGCATTCAGAAATGAGAATTTAAGCAAAAACTTAATAACAAAAAAGCCTGAAGCACAAGACTAAATTGTGATTATTTGCAGCTGGGATTGTTAATGTCATCAGCCTCGCGTTGCCAAGAATGAGTCAAGCTTACTATACAGGACAAGCTTAGCAATTTATAATTTCTTTAAAGTGTTTTATACTAGTGTCATAAGAAGACCAGATTTATGTTCTCTGGGACCTTGGACTACATCAAGGCATTTAGACAAGAAAGAGCAATCCGAGGGCCAACAGTTCCCTATGCAGCAGCATTGGACCCAGCACTGCCAAAGGTGTAGACCCCAGAGGATGCATCGGTGCTCCCTGAAGGCACCTGTCCTCATCCTTAGGAACCTGAGGTGCCGCAGCATCCAGCCACAGTCCTCACAGCTCATACACACAGAAGCGTATACCAGCCCCATGCGCATACCCACACCCAAGAGACAAGTCCTGTCCAAGGGATCTTGGGAAGGAGGGTTTCCTGGCACCTCTCAAAGGCAGGCCATAAATGCCCCTCAAGCCATTGAATCTCTAGCTTCCAGCAGCCTAAGCAGGACCTGCTACAAGGCTGCAGGGCCTGGCTTGACATTCATGCATGTTATTATCAATAATCACATTAAATATGAATACCCTGGAAGCCACCTCACAGTGAGTGCATTAGCATGGAAATGAATAAAGTGGCATATTTACACAATGAAATATTAATAGCAGTTCAAATGAAAGAACCAGATTTATATTTAGCTCCAAAGAATAATGCTGATTTTTAAAGTTTTAAAAGGACATATATGATATGGAACCACTTACATCATTAAAAAAAAATTATCGGTCAGGCCCAGTGGCTCTTGCCTGTAATTCCAGCATTTTGGGAGGCCGAGGCAGGCAGATCACAAGGTCAGGAGTTCAAGACCAGCCTGACCAACATGGTGAAACCCCATCTCTACTAAAAATACAAAAATTAGCCAGGCGTGGTGGCGGGTGCCTGTAATCCCAGCTACTCAGGAGGATGAGGCAGGAGAATCACTTCAACACAGGAGGTGGAGGTTGTAGTGAGCCAAGACTGTGCCACTGCACTCCAGCCTGGGTGACAGAGCGAGATTCTGTATCAAAAAATCAAAAAACAAACAAAAAAACTCTCAAAATAATGTTTGGTTGGGGATATATGTCTATACAATAAAGTAGTAAAACATGGATGTGGAATGATACCATCACCTCTAAGAAAGAAATTACCCTGAAGAGGAGGGAAAGAGAAAAGAAGATGGGATGAGGTGGGCAGAAGAGAAGAGTTTAGCTATTTTTACTTTTATTTTTCCTAACATTTTCTTCTAAAAAATTTCAAATATAAGGTGAAAAAAATTTACACTGAACACCCCGTATGCCCATTAAGAGATGCTACTGTTAACATTACACTGTATTTGCGTTAGCACCTAATGTGTTCATCTGCCCATCTATTAACCTGTCAGATATTTTATAGAACTCAAAGACTATTGTAGATATCACGCCCCGACCCCAAACCCTCCAGTGTACATATCATTAACAGAGCTCAACACTGGCTTAGCTTTTCCTTCTGATATAAAGCTGATACATCATGAAATGTACAAATTTCAAGAGATTATTTGCCGAGTTTTGACAAATAAATACACATGTGTAACCCAAAACCCTATTGATGTATACAACATGACCGTTACCTAGAAAATTACCTTATGCCCTTTCCCCATCAAACCCTGTTCCAATCTCTCCAGAAGGAACCAATGTTCTGAGTTTTTCCATCGTAAATTGGTTCTGCTTGTTCTATAGGTTGGTGTAAAAGTAATGGCTGTTTTCACCATTAAAAGTAATGGCAAAAGCCACAATTACTTTTGCAGCAACCTACAGCATTTCATATCAATGGAATCACATGGCATAAGCACTTTGGGTATGCCCCAAAAGTGCATACCAAAGAGGAGTAACTTTCCCTTTTTCTCTTCTCCAAAGACTTCCCACCACTCAAGACGGGCAAAGTATATCGAAATGCCAAGTGCTCCCAGGTTCAGAGGATTACGGAGACCGGTTCTGAACACGAGTGTGAACTCTAAGGAGTGGGTGTAGGCATCAGGTCCTCCTTGGGCCTGGGGTCCTGGGGACGTGTGCTCACAGCTCAGCCATGCCTTTTACCAACCAAGTGGCCTTGGGAAGGTAACCCGAATTTGGGTGAAGGCTCCTTTCACCCAGCATCCTGTTCCTGAGAGTTGCCTGTGCTGTTCTGTGTATGAGTAATTCATTCGTTTTTGTTGCAGAGTACCACATCGTTCCGTTTGTAATAAAACACCACCATTTGTTTGTCCATTCTCCTGTAATTGACACCTGGCCTCTATTTTCTGGCTAGGAACATTGTTGTACAGGTCTTCTTGTGACCATATGTTTTATATTATCCTTAAATAAATAACTAGGGTTGAAATAGGTGGGCAAAGGGTAAGTGTATGTTTAATTTTATAGGATATCCCCAGACCTTTTTCCAAAGCAGCTGCACTATTTTATATCCCCACCCACAAGGCATGAGAGTTCCAGTTGCTTCACACTCTCACCAACATTTGGTGCTGTCTTTAACCATCCTGATGAGTGTGTCATGCTGTCTCATCATGGTTTGGACTCACATTCCACCACTGATTGATAATGTTAATGTTGCTATTTTAAAAAACATTTTATTTCCTTAAAACAAATGAAAGAGGCAGACAGAGAGAGAAAGATCTGGGGCAAATAAAACAAAATCTAGGATGTGGATATGCCAGTTTCTAAGTGATTTTCTGTATGTTTGGAGTCTTTAGCAATTAAAAATAAAATATTATTCCATCTATAATTCCATCTGTAAGTGTATGTCCCTAGAACCCAGGCTGGGCTTGGAGGCAAAGCTTCTTAGTATGGAGGGAGGTTGAGTGGGGAGTGGGTTAGGGGCCACTGAGGGGCTCCGCCATGGAAGGACAGCATCACCCCGGAGTCACTGAGCTCCACCTGCCTCTGGGCATGCCCTGGCCTCGCTCCTGACCAGCTCTCACTTCTGCATCAGCTCCTCACTCACCTCTGCCGGGCCAGGGATCTCCTGAGGCTGACCCTGGCCAGCGTTTGGTAGTGCCGCCTCTCTTTGCCCTCCAGAGACTGGGCTTGGGTGACTGTGCTCCCCTCCCGAATGTCTGAGCCTTGCCTGTCTTTCTGTAGCATTAATTCCTCAAAGGAATTTCTATTGATGCTGACATGCAGTTCCCAAACTGATGCCAGGTATTTCCAGATATCACTTTCTTTTTTTTTTTTTTTTTTTTTTTGAGACGGAGTCTCGCTCTGTCACCCAGGTGGAGTGCAGTGGTACGATCCATCTCGGCTCACTGCAACCTCCACCTCCCGGGTTCAAGCGATTCTCCTGCCTCAGCCTCCTGAGCAGCTACGATTACAGGCATGCACCACCATGCCTGGGTAGTTTTTGTATTTTTAGTAGAGATGGGGTTTCGCCATGTTGGCCAGGCTGGTCTTGAACTCCTGATCTCAGGTGGTCCGCCTGCCTTGGCCTCCCCAAAGTGTTAGGATTACAGGTGTGAGCCACCACACCCAGCCCAGATACCACTTTCTTAAGAATTTAGCAGCAAAGATGCCCAGATGCTGCTGGGTCCTCAAATGTGGGCTCTGAAAGCACATGTTGCTACTTCCTCAGACGCCATCCAGCTTTACCTACTTTGCACTTAGCTCTAATTTAAAACTACTCCAGATTCTCCCAGGAAACTTGAATAGTCACTACGGTATCTCTGAAAGGGAGACAAACTGCCCATCCTCTGAGGACTCGGGGTGGATTATCTCCACACCCTCCCAAGAAGCGTGGTGAAGGCAGAGGGTGGCCTGCGGCGGCACAAATGTCTATGGGACACTTACCGCTGGCACTCGCCGGCGTGCAGGATGAGCGCCTCGCTGCTTCTGGTGCTGACGGTCAGCTCATGCTCGGTGGAGTTGAAGACATCTAGGAGCAGGTGACACTGCCGGGTACTGCATTAAAGACAAAAGAAAGTTCAGAATCCTCTGACAGCCAAAGAGGAGTGACTTTCCCTTTTTCTCCTCTCCAAAGACTTCCCGCCACTCAAGACGGGCAAAGTATATCAAAATGCCAAGTGCTCCCGGGCTCAGAGGATTACGGAGACTGGTTCTGAACACGAGTGTGAACTCTAAGGAGTGGGTGTAGGCATCAGGTCCTCCTTGGGCCTGGGGTCCTGGGGACATGTGCTCACAGCTCAGCCATGCCTTTTACCAACCAAGTGGCCTTGGGAAGGTAACCCGACTTCTCCAAACCTCGATATACACTGATGACTGGAACACCTGACTCTGAAGTCTGATCATCTGCAGAGAAACACAGGCATACAGTGCCATTCAAGGATGCTGTGTCCAAGCCAGCATCTTCAGCTACCAGATTCCACACTGGGCCCTGAAGCGTGGCGACGCGTGTCCTGCTTGTGTGTGTGTGCACATCCAGCACGAGCTTCTCCCATGCGGGCACCTCTCGAACTGGGGCGGACACTGGGGGTTTACTCATCACCCTCTGAAGCCTCTACTCCTTTGTTTCCTCTCCTCCAGAGGTGACAAGTAAAATGCTCAAGTTCCCATTGTTCCTTGCAAGGGCTGGTCCATGTGGTGAAGTTCTAGCCAGTAAGGCACAGTCCCCTAGAGACTTTCCTTCCCAAACACAAACGCGATGTCCTGGGAGGAGAAGGCTTTTACCCTTCCACTTTCCTCATTCCCCTTCCTTCCTCCCTAGAAGCAAGCAGGATGCCCAGAAGCTCAGTAACCACCAGGGACACTAAGGACAAAAACCACAGACTGTGGATGGCAGAGCAGGGTCGGAGGTGCTTGAGAGTAGTCACTTCTTTGGGTGGCCGTGGCAGCCCTGCACTGCCGGCCTCTCTCTAGCTGTGTGAACTCCATGTACAAAGTGGAAAAATCCAGCCCCACACGCGCCGTCTGTGTCCGTCACCATCTGATAGGTTAACATCACAGTTGAATGCTTGCCGAAAACTCGTACGATATCTCAGACACCAAGTATCACAGTCAGCATATAACAGGTCATCAATAAATGTCTGCTGAGCTCAGTGGATGGCTGCACCCACGACAGGACAGACACAGATGACAGCAACTGAGCAGAGGCCATTCTTCTTGGAAGAGCAGGGTAAACAGTTTTCATGGGGGGAGAAAACACAGAGAATAAGATCTGTGCTCTGAGTCATTATTATTAGCCTAGTGTGACTTCAAAACATGGCCTTCCAAAGGGCATTTGAATTCTCAAATGTATTTCTCCAAGTGGGAGGCAAGGCTTTGCTGGATGTTAAAGGAAAGTCCGGTGAAAGGAAAGGGACAATCGCCTGTGACTTCATGACAGCAGCCTCGGGGGTAGTCCGTGGAGCCCCCTGCACTGGAGACGGAGGCTCAGGAGAGGACAGGCATGCTGCTGTGATGCCCGAGGCTCTGGATGCAGAGCTCGAAACCCTTGGCTTTTCCTGATAGATGTGGACCTCTATTCATTCCAAAGCCACACATGTCCTCGGCAATTTCCAGAGAGGGGAACTGAGGTACAGTGACAGGCCCAGAAGTTCACGCACACACATATACACTCTCATACACATGCACACACAAGTAGGACTTTGTCAAAAGGCCACAGGGCATCTGTGAAATATCAATTTTTCTGAACATGGGCGTGTGACCTGCTCTCAGGCGGAAAGTGGGAGCATGTCACCTTTCTTTTTCTTTTTTTTTTTTTGACAGAGTCTCACTCTTGTCGCCCAGGCTGGAGTGCAGTGGCGTAATCTCGGCTCACTGCAACCTCCACCTCCTGGGTTCAGGAGATTCTCCTGCCTCAGCCTCCTGAGTAGCTGGGATTACAGGTGCCCACCACCATGCCCAGGTAATTTTTGTATTTTTAGTAGAGACAGGGTTTCACCATGATGGCTGGTCTCAAACTCCCGACCTCAGGTGATCTGCCTGCCTAGGCCTCCCAAAGTGTTGGGATTACAGGCGTGAGCCACGGCGCCCAGCCACATGTCACCATTTACATCATGTAGCACAGCGTCAACAGGGTGCCGCACACCTTGAGATGACAGCTCCCATCAGTTGAGTCTGGGTTTTCTGGGTGGGGCTGCCTTCCTCAGAGGTTTGGCACTTGGAAAACATTCATTAGCTCTGACAGCTGCCTACAAGAGGCCTCTTCACTCAGCTCACAGAAAAATGAGCTTCCGAGAATGAAGATCTATTCCTCTGTTGTCATAACTTCATGAAATCTTTAATCACAGCAAAATCTTTCATCAGAAAAGGGAACTCGTAAAACATTTATCAGAGGAGGAAAATTGAAGTGATTTTTTAAAAGCCTGGAATAAAAGGTTCAAATATATTTTGTTTTCACTCACAGAATACAGTGCTTAGGAAACGGCACAGGAATGAGCAGCATCGACACACAATGCATTTCTGTCCTCTTGCTCTTCTTTTTTCTGACTCACTGTCTGAGTGTGGGGGCGTCTGGATCTAGTGTTTCTATTCCTTCTAATTGTTGACATGATGATGTACTGGTGGAGCTTGGCTTCCTATATGTTATTCATAAGTTTCCTTTCCCAGACTGCAGTAGTGGTTTGTGCCATCATAATGTCATTTCTTCTGTGTACCTTTCCATATGGCTTTGGATGCTTGGTTTTAAGGCTGATGCTCTGAGCATATAGTTTACCTTAATTCTTGTTTCCTTTTTGGGTTTGTTTGTTTGTTTCTGGACACATCTATCTGAGGTATGGGGAAATCCAAGAAAGCTTCCCGGAAGAGCTGAGACCAAGGCGAGTCTCTGAAGGGGACAGACACGTTTGCCTGGCTTAGAAGAGACAAGGGAACAAAGTCTGGGCAGCATGGAGAAGCCCAGCTATTTTGGGACTCTGTAGTCAGGTTGAGTGTGGGAGACCAGGCTGCCAGGTGAAAAAAATAAGCCCTTTTTCAGCAAAGAGAGCAGTTACGTATTAATAAAACCACTCTGATATAGTGAGTGGGCACTGTTTCTTCAACCCCTAATTGGAGATTTTATTAAGTATTTCATGCAACAAATACCTTCTGAGGAACTGAATGAGAAAGACAAGATCCCTACATTCATGGCTCTTATACTCTTGTGAGGGAAAAGGGCAGGACTGATGGGGTTGTTTCAAAAAATAAAATTTGCTGATAAAATTATTTAAAAAAGTTGAAAAAGACTGTTGAATAAAAGATTAAGACATACAATCAATACCAGTCATACACATCAACTAAAAACAATTACAAGACAAACTTTTTGAGAAAATACATTTATAATAGCAACACAGTCCACAATGCAGGTAGAAATAAATCTAACAAAATATATGCACGATATTTATGTACAAAATTATAATTCATGGAACAATATTAAAGAAGAAAAATAAGTGTAGAGATGTACAGGTTGAGTAAGCTTGGACCAGATATGTTTCAAATTTTGTTTTTTTTTTTTAGATTTTGGAATACTTGCATTATACTCGCCAAGTGAGCATCCCAAATCCAAAAATCTGACATGCAAAACACTCCAATAAACATTTCCTTTGAGCATCATGTCAGTGCTCAAAAAGTTTTGAATTTTGGAGCATTTCAAGTTTTAGGATGCTCAACCCACATTATGTTCAAAGATGGAAAGACTTAATATTTTTAAAGAAATTATCTCTTTCCAAATTTCTATAAACTCAATGCAACTCAATAAGAAAAATCCCAACAGGGTTTTGTTAAAACAATGATGTGGGAGGTTTTTTGGAAGGAATCTGGCCTACTAGATGTCAGGAATTGTTATAAAGCTGTAATCATGAAGACAGAGGCACTTGGGGTAGTGACAAAGAAATACATTAGTGAAAGAAAAGATAGCTACAAAGCAGACCCATGAATATAAGGAAACTGGACAGATGATTGTATTGGTGGTGTTGATTAATTAGGACAAGAGGCACTGAATAGTGCTGGGAAAAATGACTATGCAGGTACACAGAAAATTAGATCCCTACCTCACATCATATATAAAAATAAATTCCAAACAATATGAATAGCTAAATATAGAAAAACAATATTTAAAAATCTTTAGAAAAAATATAGATGAAGACTTCATGACCTTGGAAAAAAGAAAGATTTCTCAAATGAGTTACAATACATATAAAATATAAGGGAAAAGAATAAAATGTTTGGCTGCATTAAAATTAAGAATTTTGGTACAATGAAAAACATCAAAAACCAAAGCAAAGACAAGCTTCATTTTTAATGTGTTGCAAATATCTTTTCACAGGCATTTGCAACACATTAAATTGACTAAGGATTTGTAGAGCGCTCCTATAAATTTATAGGAATTTATAGAGAACTCCTATAAATCAATAAGAAAAAAATGACCCAATAGAAAATCAAGCAAAGGACAAGAATCAACAATTTAAAGTAGGGGAAACCCAATGACCAATAAACAGGAACAGAAGCTCAATCCAACTGGTAGTTAGAGAAATGGAAATAAACCCCAAGAGTATTATTTCTCACCCAACCTATTGGAAATATTTTTAAAGTGTCCCAGTACCAAGAGTTGGTCAAGCTATAGATCAACAGGAAATATGGGAATTCTTGTCACTGCTGGTAGGGATACAAATTAGTACAACTCCTTCAGACAGAAAAAGAGTTTGACCTAACAATTCCATTTGTAGCTGCCTATCTTGGATCAACTCAGAGTTTGGTAAAAGGGCACATTCAAAAGTGTTCAATGCAACGTCGTTTATAAAAGTAAAGAACTGCTTTTAACTAAGTGCACATCAACTGGAGAGTAGATACAGACATACAATGGTAGAGTTATATGATGGAAACCTATGCAGAGGTGACAATGAATTTAAAAGAACTATATGCCCCACCACAGACAAATCTCATATTAAAACTGCTGGGTAAATAAGCTGCAGAAGATATACAATATATAAGTACATCAAATTTTAAAATATGTTTTAAAATACTCGATATTGTCTATAAACATCAAATTTAAGAGTAGTCATTCATGCTAAGAGAGCAAGAGACACAGTGTGGAAGAATATACAGAGCTTTAACAGCATATTTTTATTTCTTTAAATTAAAAACATAAAAGCAAATATAATATACTGAAATATTAAAAATGGACAAGTCTATATGGTAGATAAATGGATACTTCCTAGACCTTTATTTATGTTTCTTATACTTGAAATGTCTTATAAAAAGTTACTTTTAAAGTCACTTAGAATACTGTGTTAGCCTGGGATCCCCCCAGAAAGCAGAGCCTGAGTAAAGAGTTTGCAAATATCTTTTCGCAGGCATTTGCAACACATTAAATTGACTAAGGATTTGAATTCTGAATTTATAGAGAACTCCTATAAGTCAATAAGTGCTTAGTGCTTAGGGAAGGGATGCCAGGAAGCATGTAGAGTAGGCAGAGTGGGGCAGCAGAGGAGAGGGCGATGCCAGAGGGCAAGTTGCTGGCAACTAGTGCTTAGGGAAGGGATGCCAGGAAGCATGTAGAGCAGGCAGAGTGGGGCAGCAGAGGAGAGGGCGATGCCAGAGGGCAAGTTGCTGTGTGCCGCTGAGCTGGTGACCCTGTGGGCAGCTGGGGCTCAATCATCGTCCTTCTGTGGAGCTGAGGGGACTGAGCTTCACACTGTGTGCCTGAGGCACAGAAGAGGAAATACTTGCTCTCCCAACTCTTTCCCTCACTAGTCAAGCTTTCCCCCAGAGGGGTCAGTTCTCTCACACTTCATCCATTCACTGTGCAGAGAGAATACCCATAGCCACCTAAACCTACAGCCTCAGAGAAGGCAGTTAGAATATTCTAGAAAGCAAGAGATGCTCAGGATGGCTATGGTAAGGTGCTGTCAGGTGACACCTGCATCAATTTGGTTGCCACGGCAATAGCTAGTCTAAAAGTGGGCTACTATATGAGGCAAGGCATAAGACATGTATGACATAAATATTTTTTAAAAATTAAGTGAATCTCTTGACA
The DNA here is from genome assembly GCF_028885625.2 of Pongo pygmaeus. NCBI lineage: Eukaryota > Metazoa > Chordata > Mammalia > Primates > Hominidae > Pongo > Pongo pygmaeus. Next base: position 152,882,906 of record NC_072380.2, read on the forward strand.
TTAACACGGATGTTTTAAAATCACTTCAGATCTGATGGCAAACAAAGGCCTCCCTGAAGAAATGATGTTTCAGTTAGGAATCCAACGACAAGAAAGCAATCATGTGATGGTCTTGGAGGACAGCTTTCCAGAGAGAATGAGCAGTTAAAGCAAAAATCGTAAGGCACAGTGTGATCAAGGAACAGAACAAGCAGAGAGTGGTGCAGGAGTAAAAACAGAGGAAAGGTCATGGGGAAATATTCATATTTCATTCCAAGCATAATGGGAAGCTATTTTGGGAGTTTTAAGCAGATGAGTGACATGAATTGGTTTGTGTTAAAAAAAAAAAAAATGGTGAGTTCCAATTCTAGAAAAGATGGAGTAAGCACAATCTACCCTGTCTCTCCCACTGAATGCAACTATAAATCATAGAATGCACTGAGCTAAAGATGAAGACTCAAAAAATAAATGTTAGAAGGTGGATCACAGTAGGAGCCAGAAATTGAAGTTATTCTGAACTGGCAGTGAGCTGCGTCTCTCTCCAGTACCACCTGGCCTCAACTGAAAGGCAGCGTGGAGTCCAGAGGCGTGCCCTGGGCATAGCCAGACATAGCTGCAAGGACAGCCTCTCTTCCTGGTTCAACAAGTGGGAAAAGGTACTATGAAGGGCCACAGAGAGTAGGAGAATCCCTGAGTCTTTTCCCTTTTTTCTTCCCTTTTCTCCCAGCCCAGCCTCAAAGCAAACCACAGGAGATTATGACATCAGAGCAGTCTTGGTGGGACAGGCTCACACACCTCCCTGATACAAACCACCTCACTGACCCAAAGAGCTGAGGTCCCAAAACCATGGGGCCAGTTCGCATCACTCTGATTTCCTTCTCTGTGCCTCTGGACAGTCAGCCCTCCACGTAGACACACAGAGGGGGAAGCTCACATCCTGGCTCTGTAGCAGGCACGTAGGGATAGGAGCCCCCAGTAACTTGGGAAGATTTCAGAAAGGAGATCAATTCAGAGAGCAGACAAAGTCAAGCATGAACTCCTAAGCTCACCAGGGAGCTGAGCTTGAGAGAATCAGACCCTCAAGAGCAAACCACGGGCTTTGATAACTGATCGCCAGGCAAGAATGCCGACGGGCAGCCACACGCAGCTGATCCAAGAAGCACCACAAATGCTTTGAAACTGGAACTGCAGCATAGCCTGCAAAAGGTACTCTGCTTTAAAAAAAAAAAAAAAAAAAAAGTACCAACATTTTCCTCAGTATTCAAACAAGACCCCAGTGCCTCCCAATATTATAGTCAAGATGTCCAGAATACGATCTAAAATAACTCAACACAGAACCAGGAAAATATCAAGTCATGAGGAAAAAGTAAGTAACAGACAATAACTTCAAGATGACTGTCTTATTAGAAAGAGACTTTAAATGCATTCCAACTAAGTGACCATACTTTAAACAAGTGAAAAGATGGAAAATCTCAGCGAAAAAGAAGATATAAAAAAGAACCAGAAAAAAACTTAAGCAAAAAAAAAAAGAAAAGAAAAAAAGAAAAATTCACCAGATGGTGAATTATCTTAGTAACTGAGAGGACAAGTAGACATAAAATCAGAAAGAATATAAGATAAACAAAATTACCATTGACCACCCAGATCTCACTAATACTCAGAGAACATTCCACCCAAAAGCAGCAGAATACTCATACTACCCAGGTGTACATGCAATATTTACCACCAATCACATTCCAAGACCAAGGGGTGGCGGGGGGGTGGTGGGGGAACTCTAACAACTGTAAAATAAAAATCATACAATGTGTTTTTGGGATCAGTAAGGAATTAAACAAGTAAATGTGAAGATAGATTAACAAATCATCCAATGGAAACAACAGGGGAAAAAAAACAGAAAAAAAAAAACACTCTTATGGGACAAAAAAACCACTAAAAATCATGTCACAGGAGGCTAAGAAACAAAGAAGAAAATAACATGCCATTTTTAAATAAATAATGGCCACATCCCCCCAAAAAAATTGGCAAACGACATAAACAGATTCAAAACCCAAAAAGTTTTTTGTTTTTGCTGTTGTTATTTTTTTGTCTGTTTGTTTTTGAGACAGAGTCTCGCTCTGTCACCGAGGTTGCAGTGCAATGGCGCGATCTCAGCTCACTGCAACCTCTGCCTCCCGGGTTCAAGAGATTCTTCTGCCTCAGGCTCCCAAGTAACCGGCATTACAGGCACGCACCACCACACCTGGCTAAATGTTTTTTATGGTATTTTTAGTAGAGACAGGTTTTTGCCATGTTGGCCAGGCTGGTCTCGAATGCCTGACCTCAGGTGATCCACCCGCCTCTGCCTCCCAAAGTGCTGGGATTACAGGCGTGAGCCACCATGCCTGACCCAAAAACTATTTTTTTAAATCCCTGCCGGGAAACATAATCAAACTGCAGAGAGATAAAGAACAGAAGCCACCTGGAAAGCTGCCAGAGCAAACAATGCATCCTGCACAGGGAAACAATGCATTCTACACAGAGGAGACAATGCATCCTACACAGAAGAGACAGTGCATCCTACACTAGGGAGACAGTGCATCCTTCACAGGGGAGAGAATGCATCCCTCACAGGGGAGACAATGCATCCTACACAGAAGAGACAATGCATCCTACCCAGGGGAGAAAATACATCCTACACAGGGGAGATAATGCATCCTACACAGGGAGACAATGCATCCCACACAGAGGAGACAATATATCCCACATAGGGGAGACAATGCATCCCACACAGGAGAGACAATGCATCCTACACAGGGGAGACAACGCATCCCACACAGGGGAGACAACGCATCCCACACAGGGGAAACAATGCATCCTACACAGGGAGACAATGCATCCCACACAGGGAGACAATGCATCCTACACAGGGGAAACAATGCATCCTACACAGGGAGACAATGCATCCTACACAGGGGAGACAATGCATCCTACACAGGGGAGACAATGCATCCTACACAGGGGAGACAATGCATCCTACACAGGGAAAACAATGCATCCTACACGGGAGACAATGCATCCTAGACAGGGAGACAATACATCCTACACAGGGAGACAATGCATCCTACACAGGGGAAACAATGTATCCTACACAGGGGAAACGATGCATCCTACACAGGAGACAATGCATCCTAGACGGGGAGACAATGCATCCTACATGGGGAGACAATGCATCCTACACAGGGGAAACAATGCATCCTACACAGGGGAAACAATGCATCCTACACAGGGGAAACAATGCATCCTACACGGGAGACAATGCATCCTAGACGGGGAGACAATGCATCCTACACGGGGAGACAATGCATCCTACACAGGGGAAACAATGAATCCTATACAGCGGAAACAATGCATCCTACACACGCGAAACAATGCATCCTACACACGCGAAACAATGCATCCTACACGGGAGACAATGCATCCTACACGGGGAGACAATGCGTCCTACACGCGGAGACAATGCATCCTACACGGGGAGACAATGCATCCTACACAGAGGAGACAATGCATCCTACACAGGGGAGACAATGCATCCTGCACAGGGGAAACAATGCATCCTACACAGGGAGACAATGCATCCTACACAGGGGACACAATGCATCCCACACAGAAGAGACAATGCATCCTACCTAGGGGAACAATGCATCCCACTCAGAGGAGACAATGCATCCCAAAAAGGGGAGACAGTGCATCCTACACAGGGAGACAATGCATTCCACATAGGGGAAACAATGCATCCTACACAGGGGAGACAATGCATCCCACACAGGGGAGACAATGCATCCCACACAGGGGAGAAAACGCATCCTAGACAGAGGAGACAATGCATCCCACACAGGGGAGACAACGCATCCTAGACAGAGGAGACAATGCATCCTACACAGGAGAGACAATGCATCCCACACAGAGGAGACAATGCATCCCACACAGAGGAGACAGTGCATCCTACACAGGGAGACAATGCATCCCACACAGGGGAAACAATGCATCCTACACAGGGGAGACACGCATCCTAGACAGAGGAGACAATGCATCCCACACAGGGGAGACAACGCATCCTAGACAGAGGAGACAATGCATCCTACACAGGAGAGACAATGCATCCCACACAGAGGAGACAATGCATCCCACAAAGGGGAGACAGTGCATCCTACACAGGGAGACAATGCATCCCACACAGGGGAAACAATGCATCCTACACAGGGGAGACAACGCATCCTAGACAGAGGAGACAATGCATCCCACACAGGGGAGACAATGCATCCCACACAGAGGAGACAATGCATCCCACAAAGGGGAGACAGTGCATCCTACACAGGGGAGACAATGCATCCCACACAGGGGAGACAATGCATCCTAGACAGGGGAGACAATGCATCCTACACAGGGGAGACAATGCATCCTACCCAAGGGAGACAATGCATCCTACCCAGGGGAGACAATGCATCCTACACAGGGAGACAATGCATCCTACACAGAGGAGACAATGCATCCTACACAGGGGAAACAAAAAACCACAGAGGGCAGAGAAAGTGAATCATTTTTAAAATGCTGAAAGAAAAGAATGTCAACTCAGAAGTCCATATCCATTAAAGTATCTTTCAGGAATAAAAGTAAAGACATTCTCAGATAAAGGAAAATTAAGCATGTCAGTCATCACTAGAACTCTTCTAAAAGAACTGGTAAAGAAAGTCCTTTAAACAAAAGGTGAATAATAATACAGGCAAACTTGAATATGAAGAAAAAAGAGTAACAAAAATGGTAAGTATCTGGTTAAATGTAATTTCCTATTAAGTTACTTAAAAGATACACAATGGACTGGGCACAGTGGCTCATGCCTGTAATCCCAGCACTTTGGGAGGCTGAGGTGGGTGGATCACAAGGTCAGGAGATCGAGACCATCCTGGCTAACATGGTGAAACCCCGTCTCTACTAAAAATACAAAAACAAAATTAGCTGGGCGTGGTGGTGGGTGCCTGTAGTCCCAGCTACTTGGGAGGCTGAGGCAGGAGAATGGCGTGAAAATGGCATGAAACTGGAGGCAGAGCTTGCAGTGAGCCTAGATCACGCCATTGCACTCCAGTCTGGGTGACACAGCGAGACTCCGTCTCAAAAAAAAAAAACAACAACAATAACAAAAATGAATGATATATGATGAATACAAGCTAAAATTATAACATTGGATTTACAATGTATACAGATTTAATACATTAAACAACTAAGACATGAGGAGGGGAAAGATAATAGAGCCTATATTTGAGATTCCACCAAGTGATAAAATATTATTTCTAAGTCAACTGTGAAAATCTAAGAGCACTTATTATACTCCCTAGAGAAAACACTAAAACAGCTCTACAAAGAGATAAAGTTAAAAGCTCAATGCTTTAAAAATCAAATAGTTTAAAAGAACATAAAAAAGGAGAAATGGAACAATAAACAACAGAGTGAATAAACGAAAAACAAACCAAAAATAAAATGGTAGACCTCAATTCAAACATACCAAGAATTACATTAAATATAAATGACCTAAATAGTCTCATTAATAGACAGAGATTGTCAGAATACATTTAAACAAAAAAAAAACACTCAACTATATGCTATCTATAATAAATCCACTCTAAATATAATGGTATAGATATGTTAAAAGTAAAAGAATTATACCAAGAAAATATGATTCAAAAGAATACTGGGCTGTTATATTAACATCAGACACCTAAAGAGGGGCATTATGTAATAATAAAAGAATTAATTCACCAAGAATACACAATAATTATTAATGTGTATGAACCTAACTATAGAGTTTCAAAATACACGAAATGAAAAAGAAAACTGAAAGGATAAATGAACAAAATCACAATTAGAGACTTCAACACTCTTCTCTCAGTAATTGATAGAACACACACATGAAATCAATAAAGACAAAAAAGTAATAAACACCACCAACCACTTCATACTGCTTGATAATTAGTGAACACTCCACCCACCAAGAGCAGAATATACATACTTCCCAAGTGCACAGCAACATTCAACAAGGTAGACAATATTCTAGGCCACAGAAAAAATCCTGAACTAATTTAAAGTATAAAGCAACAAAGTATCTTCTCTGACCAAAACAGAATTAACCTAGAAATCAATGGCAGAAGGAAAGCTAGAATATCTCCAACTATCTGGAAATTTAATCAATGCACTTCAAAATAACCCACTGTTCAAAGAGGAAGCCCCAAGAGAAATAAACTATTTTGGAGTGAACAAAAATAAAATATGATATATCAAAATTCTGTGACTGGAGCTAAAGCAGCACTTAGAGAAAAATCTATATCATTAAGTGATTATATAAGAAAGAACGGCTTCAAATCAATCAGCCTATCTTCTATCTTAAGAAACTGGAAAAACATGGTACTGGTACCAAAACAGAGATATAGACCAATGGAACAGACCAGAGGCCTCAGAAATAACACCACGCATCTACAACCATCTGATCTTTGACAAAACTGACAAAAACAAGCAATGGGAAAAGGATTCCCTATTTAATAAATGGTGCTGGGAAAACTGGCTAGCCATATGTAGAAAGCTGAAACTGGATCCCTTCCTTACACCTTATACAAAAATTAACTCAAGATGGATTAAAGACTTAAATGTAAGACCTAAAACCATAAAAACCCTAGAAGAAAACCTAGGCAATACCATTCAGGACATAGGCATGCGCAAAGACTTCATGACTAAAACACCAAAAGCAATGGTAACAAAAGCCAAAATAGACAAATGGGGTCTAATTAAACTAAAGAGCTTCTGCACAGCAAAAGAAACTACCATCAGAACAGGCAACCTACAGAATGGGAGAAAATTTTTGCAATCTACCTATCTGAAAAAGGGCTAATATCCAGAATCTACAAAGAACTTAAACAAATTTACAAGAAAAAAACAAACAACCCCATCAAAAAGTGGACAAAGGATATGAACAGACACTTCTCAAAAGAAGACATTTATGCAGCCAACAGACATATGAAAAATGCTTGTCATCACTGGTCATCAGAGAAATGCAAATCAAAACCACAATGAGATACCATCTCACACCTGTTAGAATGGCGATCATTAAAAAGTCAGGAAACAACAGATGCTGGAGAGGATGTGGAGAAATAGAAATGCTTTTACACTGTTGGTGGGAGCGTAAATTAGTTCAACCACTGTAAAAGACAGTGTGGCGATCCCTCAAGGATCTAGAACTAGAAATACCATTTGAGCCAGCGATCTCATTACTGGATATATACCCAAAGGATTATAAATCATGCTACTATAAAGACATATGCACACGTATGTTTACTGCGGCACTATTCACAATAGCAAAGACTGGGAACCAACCCAAATGTCCATCAGTGATAGACTGGATTAAGAAAATGTGGCACATATATACCATGGAATATTATGCAGCCATAAAAAATGATGAGTTTATGTCCTTTGCAGGGACATGGATGAAGCTGGAAACCATCATTCTAAGCAACTATTGCAAGGACAGAAAACCAAATACCACATGTTCTTACTCATAGGTGGGAGCTGAACAATGAGAACACATGGACACAGGGCGGAGAACATCACATACCAGTGCCTGTCGGGGGGGTGAGGGGCTGGGGGGGATAGCATTAGGAGAAATACCTAATGTAAATGGCAAGTTGATGGGTGCAGCAAACCAACATGGCACATATATACCTATGTAACAAACCTGCACATTGTGCACATGTACTCTAGAACTTAAAGTATGATAATAATAATAATAAAAGAAACCAGAAAAAGAACAAATGCTTAAAGGAAGCATAAGAAGGAGATAATAAAGGGCAGAAATGAATTAATTAAAATGAAAGCAGACAAACAGAAAAATATCAATAAACTAAAAAACTGATTCTTTAAAAAGATCAATATAATTGATAAACCTCTAGCCACAATGACAAAGAAAAAAGGAGAGATAACACAAATGACCAGTATAATAAATAAACGAGGAAATACCACTTCAGGCACAGACATTAGAAGGACAATAAGGAAATACTACAAACAACTCTACTCACATAAATGTGACAACTCAGATGAAATGCACCAGTTTCTTGAAAGTCACAAACTACAAAAATCCATCCAAGAAAGCACTTATCCACTGCTGGTTGTGATGGAAAATGGTACTACCACTCTGGAAAACAGCTTGGCAGTTTCTTACAAAGTTGAATAGTGAAAAACACATCATATAATCCAGTAATCCCAGTCCTAGGTATTTATCCTAGAGAAATGAAAACTTAAATAGGTAGCCTGAAAAGTCCTATATCTATTAAATAAATTAAATGTATTGTTTTAAAAATCATTCTGAAAAAGAAATCTCTATGCCCAGATTGTTTGCTTATGCATTCTACCAAGCATTTCAAAAAGAAATAATTCTATACAAAATAGTAGAAGAAACACTTCTCAGAACATTTTATGAGGCCAGCATTATCTAATACCAAAACTAGACAAAGACGGAAGAAAAAACGACCACGAATACCCTTCATACCAATAATCCTCAACAAATTTTTTGACACCAAAAAAAGCATCTGACAAAACTCAAATTTCATTCATGATTTAAAAAAAAAAAACACTCAACCAAGTATTAATAGAAAAAAAAACCCTTAATCTTCAAAAAAATATGGATGCTAAAAAGTACAGAATGCTGATGAATAAAATCAAAGACCTACATAAACAGAAGTATATGCAGTGCTCACAGACTGGAAGGTGCAATATACTTATCAATTTTTCCCAAGTTAATCCATAGATTTAACAAAATTTCAATCAAAATCCTAGAATGACACTGTAGATGTAGACAACCTTATCTGAAGATTTATATGGAAATACAAAGAAACAATAGAATGATTAAAAATAAAAGAAAAAACTTTGAGGACTCAGAGTTTTAGAGGATTCTACCCGATTTTAGTAGTAAAAGGTTTACTGTAGGGTACACTAACATAGTAGTAAAGACTTATTCTAGGGTACACTAATATAGTAGTAAGGACTTACTACAAGGTACACGAATCAGGACAAGTGTTGTATTGGTGAAAGAATATCCACATAGTTCTCTGGAGCAGAATAAACTGTCCAGAAATAGAATTACACACAGATACAGTCATTTTATTTTTGACTAAGAAGAGAATTCAATGAGAAGAGATAATCCATTCAACAAATAGTGTTGGGACAACTGGATTCCACTTATCAAAAAAAAAAAAAAAAGGAAAAGAAATTTAAACTTCACAATTTATACAAAAGTTACTCAAAACACACAGGTAAATGCAAAACAAAACTGTAAGATTTTACAAGAAAACATAAGAGAAAAAAAGCATAACCAAAAGTAGGATCCAAAAAAGGAAAATTAGATTTATTAAAATTAAAAATATCTCTCTGTGAAAGACACTGTTAAATGAATGAAAAAGTTATGGAATTCAAGAAAACATTTACAAATTACATATCAGATAAAGGACTTGTATCTATAATATATTTTAAAAACTTTTGAAACTCAACATCAAGAAAATGAATAACCTAATAAAACATTGGGCAAAAAGACTTAAAAAGGTACTTTACCAAAAAGCCAGAAAGACAAGTAAGCATATGAAGAAAGGATCAATGTCATTCATCACTAAGAAAGCACAAATTAGGCCGGGTGTGGTGGCTCATGCCTATAACCCCAGCACTTTGGGAGGCTGAGGCAGGTGGATCACCTGAGGTCAGGAGTTTGAGACCAGCCTGGCCAACATGGTGAACATGTTTGTGAACAACAAAAACCAAAACCTCGTCTCTGCTAAAAATGCAAAAAATTAACTGCACGTGGTGCCACGCTCCTGCAGTCCCAGCTACTCAGGAGGCTAAGGCAGGAGAATCGCTTGAACCTGGGAGGCACAGGTTGCAGTAAGATGAGATCGCACCACTGTACTCCAGCCTGGGTGACAGAGTGAGACTCTGTCACAAAAAAAAAAAAAAAAAAGTGCAAATTAAAACCACAGGAAGATACCACTACATGCCTATTAAAATGGGTAGAAAATCTTTTGAAAACTGACAATACCACATGCTGGTGAGGAAACAGAGCACTTACCCACTGCTAGTAGAGATGGAAAATGGTACTACCACTCTGGAAAACAGCTTGGCAGTTTCTTACAAAGTTGAATAGTGAAAAACACATCATACAATCCAGCAATCCCAGTCTTAGGTATTAAACCTAGAGAATTGAAAACTTAAATTCACAAGAATCACTCTACGTGAGTATTTACAGCAGCTCTATTCATAAACACAAAAAGCTGGGAACAGCCCAAACGTCCTTTAAACAGTGAATGGATCCACAGGCTGTGACATACCTGTACAACAGAAAGCAACTCAGAAATAAAAAGGATCAAACTGTTGACAGACTCAGTGACACAGACAGATCACAGAATGCAGAATGAAAGAAGCCACTCCAAGAAAGGAACACACAGTAATATTCCATTTATAAGACATTCTGGAAAAGCCAGACTATAGAGATGGAGAATAGATTAGTGTTGCCACAAGCGAGGGCTGGATGCAGAGCATGATTCTAAGTGGCAGTATGTGAAGTGTTGGGGGTAATGGAACTGTTCTTTATCCTGACTGTGATGGATACACCAAGCTATCTGTGTTGCTCATTAAAGTTAGAACTCAAAAAATCATGCACCAAAAAAGTTCATTTTACTCTATGTTAATTTAAAAAACATTTAAATCAATGCAATTAAAAAAACAAACATCATGATGAGTTTGAAGGACCACAGTGCATTAAGTTTACTCCAATACTGGTCTTGTTGCTTAATGGCTATAACATCATAAGCAAGTCATTTAATTTCTCTGATTGTCAGTTTCCCCAGTCCTCCAATGGGGATAACAATGCCTATGTTACGGAATTATTAGGAGGCTCCAGTGAAAAAAAGTAAGTGAAAGTGCTTTCTAAACCACAAGAAGAATACCACTATAAACACGGGGGGTGGGGCTATTATTAGCTTGGTTGCTGTCAGTGGAGCTGCAAATTTGCAATGACTCAATATTGACTCAGCTAAAAATGAGTACCCGCCAAGGTCCAGCATGTCTAAAAACCATGGTGCCATGACTAGAAATCAAGTGAGACTCTCTTTTCCCCAAGTCTGGTAGATATCTCCAAGGCCTCCCAGGGTCTAGACACCAATGTTTGCTCATTCCCAGGAGTGTACTAAAGTGAATTAGCATAAAACTAAAACAGGTAGTGATGGCCACCCACACCTTTGGTCAAATTCATGTGGTCTTTTAAAATTCTGTAAGCCTGCCTATCTTCTTAATCAGTCTTCTTTCCAGAATGGGTAATCAATATGAGACTGGAGAGCTTTTTCACATTTTAAGAAAGCCAGGGAACCTAATTTAATCTGAAGTCCAGAGAAAACAAAGAACAAAGAATCAGAGGGTTTTCTGCTGATGTAACCTCATGCTTACCTCTGCCACACTGCTATGGAGCTTCCTGATCTCATGGAGGACTATGAATGACTACCCATCTACCAGATCAGGGTTTCTGAAACACAGCACACCAACCACCAAAAACCAAACCCTCGGCTCTAGATAAGACTCAATGAGTTAAAACCTCTAGCACCCAGGGACTCTGACCTTCTCTGGGTTTGGGCTTCACTGTGCAAGGTGAACCTGCAGAGTAGGAAGGTGCTGAAATCTCTATGGAGAAGGAACGCCAGCACACAGCACCAGCACGTGAAGCACAGCAGCGTGGGCACCAGTCAGGGAAGGTTCCGAAAGGAAGTGACTCCTGCACTCACAAAGGCACTGAGTATAATTCTAAGCGGCAGCCTGGTGAAGTTTTGGGGGTAAACGAGCAGGTCTACTAGGGAGAGGGCTCTCTAGTCACTGTGAACAGTGTTTGCAAAGGTCTCATGCTCAATCAGCACTGCTTATTGGGGGAAGCTTCCAGGACCTTCCTCACAGGAGTGAGGAAACGTGGGTTTTGGGAAGACAAGGGAGAAGGGCTGGGTCAGATTATGGGAAGTCTTGGGTACCAAGCTCTAGAACTGGAACTTGACCTACAGATGATGGGACTCACTAAAAGACATTAAGAAAATAGGGGGAAAGGTCTTAGCCAGGCATGGTGGTGCATGCCTGTTGTTCCAGCTACTTGGGAGGCTGAGGCAGGAGAATCTCTTCAGCCCAGGAGGCTGAGGCTGCAGTGAGCCATGATCACACCATTGCACTCCAGTCTGGGTGACGGTGAGACCCTGTCTTGAAAAAAAAAAAAAAGGAGGAGGAGGAGGAGGAGGAGGAAGGAAAATGTCATATATGTCTTTTAGAATACTTTGGAATCTACTGACAGAAATAACTGAAGGAAGAAACTGAAGGCAAAATGGCTGTGAAAAGTTGTCACAACTATTCAAGAAATAAATTAGGAGGCTTGTCCTAGGGGACAAAGGTGACAAGCCTGAGTCAACACATGGCTATTCAAGTAAAAAGAACAGGTTTAGTGGCAGACGGGAACGTGGTGGCATTTCCCCATCAACAACTGAAAAGCAACCCAGTCTTTGCGAAGGGTCTCTGAAGCTTTACGTTATTGAAGACAGTAAGGATAACTGTTTCTAATTTTTTAATTAATAAACTTTAAAAGTATCATTTTTTAAATGTTCCCTTAAGAGAAACAATTTGGAATGGCTGGAATCAAAAAGATAGATACAACAACAAATATTGGCAAGAATGTGCAGAAATCAGATACTCATATACTATGGGAATGTAAAATGGTGCAACCACTTTGGAAAACAATCGAGCGGCTCCTTAAACTATTTAAACATAGAGTTACCATATGATCCAGCAATTCTGCTCCTAGGTTTATACCCAAGAGAAATGAAAACATGCATCCACACAGAAACTTAAACACTAATGTTCATAATAGCATTATTCACAATAGCAGAAAAGTACAATCAACCCAAATGTCCGTCAAGTAATGAACAAAATATATTATATCCATTCAACAGAAAATTATTCAGCAATAAAAAGAAATAACATACATAATTGTGGTTGAATCTTGAAAACAACACGCCAAGTGAAAGAGGTTAGTCACGTGTTGTTTCCATTTATATGAAATATCTAGAGTAAGCAAATCTAGAGAGACAGAAAGTAGATTAGTGGTAGATTAGTGGTTGCCTAGGGTGAGGGAGGGAAGTAGGGGAATAGAGAATGGCAGCGACGGGTACAGGGTTTCTTCTGGGAGGATGAAAAGTTCTAAAATCAGATTGTTGTGATGGCTAAACAACTCTGAATATACTAAAATGTTGAATTATACAGTTTAAGTGGGCGACTTATGTGGCATGTAAATTATATTTCAATAAAGCTGTTTAAAAAGAAGAAGGCCATTTGAGATCCTGAGTGTACAGGAAGCAGGGGCGCCCAGGAATTGGAGGAAAAGATCCACCAAACACTCACGGCGCACACAGCAATGCTTCATCTCTCAACTGACCCATATGCAGTGCCATAGTTGTTGAACAAACAGTTGAAACTTTGTTATACTGTCTAATTTGTGCCCAGGAGGGATCACTGGTTAAAGAGGAGAGCCATGAAGAACGCACGTAATCAGGGGCAATAACAGTAACTCTGCAATTGTGCCTCCGGGTGACAGTAACCCGGTCTCTGAGTTGCATTCATCTAATCAAAATCCATTTGCAGCACATCAAGACATTTGTAAGGCCTCAAAATACAACGTTTAAAATATAACATATAATGATGATTATGTCCAATTTTGCTTTTTGTTTTCTGGGAATTAAGACAATCCAAATTCACAAGAAATTATTTGTAGAAAAGTACTTGCAAATAACAACCTGAAATCATGTTTCATGGCATCACCATTTGGAAATCAAACTCTACAATGATTAAGCAAAGAAACAAAGAGAACTTTAAAAATGCAAAATGCAAGAATTCCAAACATAAGTTTGAAAAGAAACTCTGACTAATTGATGATGTTGAACAATCTATCTTTCAACATACATTCAATCCCCAAACCAAGCATGGTATACTTGTTTTTAATTGATGTTTATAAATCAGGCTTTGAAATATATTTAAAAGTATACAGTGCTTATTAATACAAAATCTTTAAATCTGTTATTATTTTTAAATGAACTTTAACATATAATATTTAGTAATATACAATCTAAAATAAAATATAGATCACGTAAAATTCTTGCTTTTAATAGTAATATGCATCAGTAAAACATAAAATAGGTCCTCTCAAGACAGACCGGTGAGCAGACACAGAATACTGTGAGATCATTCGCTAGGGGACAGTGCAGTTGCTTGGATAACAAGTGGATGACACGTGGAACTCGGGAGCACTAGTTATGGAGTCGGTGTCAGTCCAGATAGAATGTCAACCTGCTCCTACCGTGTGGAGGCTGGGTGCCAGCTCCTGCCCTGCACAGAGCTGTAATATATTAATAATAGGAATGGCAATAAAATGTGTGTTCATCATCTCAGGGCACGCAAGACAATAGGTAAGGGATGGGATGAAGCAGATACATTGAATTGTTAAGTTCCCTTCCAACAAGAGGGTCTATGAATTGACTGTGATGGCAACTTCAGGGCAGGGTGCTGTGTGGAGCCTGTGACACTGGTTCCAATTTGTTCTCCAGCCTCCTTTTCTCACAAAAGCAGGTCTCAGTGCAGATCTCGCAGCATCTCTTCTTCAGTCTTCCTTGGGGAGCTTCTCAAAGCACAGTCCTATCCCTCTCATCAACCACCACGAGGGATTTGCTGACTGGGCTGTTTCTCTGCAACTTCCACAACGAAGAGGGTGAGCCCCTTACCTTGCCCAGGAATATTCTTTCTGAGGATTTCTGAGAGGTAAAGCAGCCACTGATGGCAGCGTCCGGAGGATAAAATCACCGTCAAAGAGGAAGCAGGGCCACAGCTTGCTTGGCAGACCCAGCCTGGCTTGATGCTGTGCGCGCACTGGACGAACAGCAGGCACAGGGCACAAGCGTCGAGAGTAAACTCCGCCCTCACCTGCGGCTGTTGTGACCGCCTGTCACCTCCTGGCCTCCCAAACCTCGTCTACATCCGATGCCTCATTATAGATACAGAATGGTTGTTTTAAAAAACTTGGGAAGTTGATCAGACTTTTAAAATATCACAAAGGAGTCTTAATGTGGCATTTAAGATAATTCCTTTCAATATTTATTTTCTAAATATCCCAGCCACAGACCTGAAGAGTTGATATCCCAGTAGGAAAGGCTGGGTATAGGGTGCATAAAATTTCCCCATACATCTATTTCTTTTGCAATTTCTTGTGAATCTATAATCGTTTCAAAATAAACTGAAAAAATGACATGGGTCTGAATCAAACCAAGAGAATCTAAAAACTGTTTCTATTTTTAGTCATCTAAGGAGGGGAAGAGGGAAAAAGAGGTCTACAGACCTGTAGCTCCTTCCAGAGTTTAGAAGCATAATGGAATTGGACCATTTTTACCCTGTAGAAATGTACTTATCATGAAAAAAAAAGGAAAGTCTTAAGTCCTTGATACTTCAGAAGCGCATCCATAGACTCCCCCATTTCTACACTAGGTCAACCAACATTTAATATCACTTCTGTGGTTCCAATATGGTGCTCTTGTTAGAACAACAGACTCATATTGTCAAGACATCACAGGACAGATGAGCACTGGCCCAGCTTATTACGCTCATTTTAAAAAGTACAGTCAGCAAGGATCAGGAAAACCAGTCATGTATATGATTTAAATGATCTAAATAAAAAATAGTGAAAAATATTTTACGTTTATTTATACTTTGTACTTATTAATTTAGCAACAGATTTGTACAACCTGTTCCCCCTACCATCTTCCCCTTCTCATACACGACATCTCCATTTCCACAGATTCTCAGGACAAAGGCCTTGGAGTCACCACATCTCCTGTGAAATAGCAAGCCTCAGCCTATTTAATGTTTGTTCCGAGGATGTCCAGAACCTGACCATTCTTTCCACCTTGACCTACTCCTGTCCCAGAGTTACCGTGGCAGGACTGACATCCACTCCCACCCGTGGCGCAACAGCACATTCTCCCACAGCAGCTCTCCAGCTTTTCACAGCACGTCCCCCCTGCTACGCTGATGTTTGCTGTCTACACAACCTGCTATATTTATGCTTCTCGCCTATCTTTCTCCATTCAAATATAAGCTCTTTGAGAGCATGAACTCAACTTTACTCATTGCTGTCTTCAGTGCCTAGGACAGTGCTTCACAGAAAATAGGGTGCAAGGAGTATTAGTTCCAAGGAGGGAGAGAGGGAGGGAAGATGAATGCTATGCTGGTGAGGCTGCAGGGAACCAGGTCCATTGATGCAAACTTCACTGTACTCTATACCAAGAATTTTTGATGAACAATTTAAAATGATAGACCAAAATCTAGAAATTACTTATGACTTTTTGTAAGTCTTATTTCATTATTTATTTATACCATGAATAACAAATCGAAATTTAATTTTTAACAGTTATAACAACTAAATTTGTGGAATACTTTCAATTTTAGATTTTGTAAAATCTTAGATTTTTACAATTTAAAAAATTAATTCCCAATATCACACCATCTACAAAAAACATATGAAAGATGGATGAATAATCTCAATGTAAAATTATAAATATATTAGCAGGAAATCAATGAGAACATATGCATAATCTTAAGTAGGGTAAGTTTTTTTTTAATGAAGCCCGAATGAAGCCAATAAGAACAAAATAATTTTACTAAAAATGTTCACAAAAGATGACCAAAATAATTTGTAGTAAAATACAAAAAGCAAATTCAGATAAGGTTAAAATATATGGCACACAAAACTTCCTGAAGATCAATAGAAAAAGATCAATAAAAATTTTTGAAGAGGCCAAGATTACATATAAGAGAATACACAGAAGAAATGCAAATGTTCAGTAAACATAAAGATGGTTTACCTTACTCAAAACTAAGGAAATTAAAATTATACACAGTGAGATATTTCACATTCATCAAACTGCAAACCATGAAAAGAATGAGATATTCAATGATGTCTATGATAGGGAGAAACGAACAGTCTCACATACTCAGGAGGGTAAATTATGGAGGAAGATTCCGTATTAAAACTAAATTTTTAGAATTTATATTACAAAAACCACCCACATATGCACAAAGTTTATATACAAGAATGTCCAATGCAAAACTGCTTGAAACAGTAGAACATAGAAAACAAACCTCACTCAACAGAGAAGAATTTAACACATTATGGGGTATCTATCGGACAGAAGGGCACACGATCTGTAAACAAATGAGGAGACCTAGATGTACTGATATGGAAAGATGATCAACATATATCATATTTTTTTAATTTGCAAAAGATTAAAATTTTATTTCTATTTTAAAAATAATAGTAACAGGCAGGGCATGGTGGCTCAAGCCTGTAATCCTGGCACTTTGGGGGGCCAAGGAGGGAGGGTCCCCTGAGGTCAGGAGTTCAAGACCAGCCTGGCCAACAAGGTGAAACCCCATCTCTACTAAAAATACAAAAATTAGCTGGGCGTGGTGGCAGGCGCCTGTAATCCCAGCTACATAGGAGACTGAGGCAGGAGAATCACTTGAACCCAGGAGGCAGAGGTTGCAGTGAGCCAAGATTGTGCCACTGCACTCCAGCCTGGGCAACAGAGCAAGGGTCAGTCTCGAAAAATTTTAAAATAAAAATAATAGTAACAATATTATATATATTTAGATGAATTTAAAAATTTGGAAAAATTTGTGTCAAATTTTTAATAATGGGTGTCTATGTGAGATGATATTGCAACAGATACTCATCTCTACTTAACATGCTTCCAGAAGGCATACTTTTTTGTTTGTTTGTTTGTTTGTTTTTGAGATGGAGTCTCACTCTGTCACCAGGCTGGAGTGCAGTGGTACAATCTCGGCTCACTGCAACCTCCGCCTCCCGGGTTCAAGCGATTCTCCTGCCTCAGCCTCCCAGGTAGCTGGGACTACAGGTGCATGCCACCACACCCAGCTAATTTTTTTTTTTTTTTAGACAGAGTCTTGCTCTGTAACCCAGGCTGGAGTGCAATGGCATGATCTCAGCTCACTGCAACCTCTGCCTCCTGGGTTCAAGTGATTCTCCTGCCTCAGCCTCCCGAGTAGCTGGGATTACAGGTGCCCGCCATCTCGCCCAGCTAATTTTTGTATTTTTTGTAGAGACGGGGTTTCACCATGTTGGCCAGGCTGGTCTCAAACTCCTGACCTCAGGTGATCCTCCTGCCTCAGCCTCCCAAAGTGCTAGGATTACAGGCGTGAGCCACTGCGCCAGCCAATTTTTGTATTTTTAGTAGAGATAGGGTTTCACTATGTTGACCAGGATGATCTCGATCTCTTGACCTTGCGATCTGCCCGCCTCGGCCTCCCAAAGTGCTGGGATTGCAGGCGTGAGCCACCGTGCCCGGCCAGGCATACATTTTGTGTAACAAGTTTGAATGACTAGCTTTCAGAAGAAAGAAGTCGGGGGAAAAACGTATTATTTTATATAATCATCCTACTATTTATAGATAAGGCAATGCGGGGCTCAGAGCATCTGAGAGACCTGTTCAAGGCAGGAAGTAGAGATCCATCCCCTCTAATTTCAAATCCTTTCTTCCCTCCACAAAATCAAGGTACCCTGCCACAGTTATTTGCTATGTCCCTACCACGTGCCAGTCATCTGAGAGACTTACTTAAAAGGGGAGACACAGAAAAGACACTGCCTATAACATACCTGTAAAGACTGAGAACAAGAGGGAAGAATGGCGTGAACCCCATGTGCTGCAGGCTTGCCACACATCAGGCACACAGTTTCTTACTGGAATCCTCCCTACAGCCCGATAAGGAGGCCCGCTTTATAAAGATTCTATAACTCGCCCAACATGGCAGAGCTGGGATTCCAACACGAGGCAGTCAGCCTCCAAAACCCAGGTCCTCCACCTCTGGGCCCTCCTGCATCCTGCTGGTCAGGCCGAGGCCCCCCCAGTGACTAGGGGCCTGATGCAGCCATGAACAACACCAAGCTCGTTCTTTCTTCTCATCTGCCTGAGTCCCTCACCTGCAAAATGGGGCAACACGTTCTCTAGCCCACACTCCCTAGCATGTCAAATGTACAAGGACAGGCGCTGAAGTCTCCCCTGAGCCTCTGAGGGGGACTGAGGGACTAGCTCACTTTGCAGAGGGTCACTGTAAGTTCTGAAAAGTGGCAACACCTTTTGCTTCCTAAGGAAGCAAAGGGGTCACAGGGAGAGCAGGGTGTCTAGCAAGGCGCCTGGCACTAGTGTGTGCTCAATAATCATCCAGTTCCTTTATACACTGAGATGACAGTGCCTCAACACCTACATGCACAGGGCTGACCGGGCCACACCGAGGAAGGAAGAATGCTAACAGCCTGGTCAATGGGGCCCTAAGTGTAATGGATAATTAATGCTTTTGTGAAAAGACGACGCTGCTCTTGGGCACCTGCTCAGCCGGTAAGGGCCAGATGGAGTTCAAGCCCATCAAGCCCACCACAGCCGCAGCGGCTGGGTTCCACTCTGACCGCGACCCTGCCTCTCCATGCACTCCTTCAGGAACCTGTCTGTACTGGGGCTCCAAACTTCTCCCTTCTCCAGCACTGCACTTCCTGTCAAGCCACTCCTGACCCTAAGGGAAGGAAAGTGTACTCCCCAGTCATCTAAACAAACAACTCAACTCCCACTGTAGGTCCTCCGGCTGGTCAACGCAAATCTAGTTGTTCTCTCTCCAAAGCTCCTGCCACACGTCATTCACACTGCAGCGTTTCTTCAACAATTCGATTGACCACTGACTGCTTACTTCACCTGCTGCTGCCCAAAGAGTCACAGAGTGGCTGCCTTCAGACAGCTGACCATAGGTGAAAGGGAGGCCAACAAAGGCTTCAGGACCCGCTGAGGTCAGTGAGGTCCTTCGGGAGTGCTGGGGCCAGCTGCTGCAAAGCCGCCTGTGTTTGCAAGACTGGCTCATCCCTTTGTCCCTAGAACCTGACACACAACAGAAGTGCACACACACAAGGAAAATGACAACCACCAATTTTCAATTATCTGCCTTGTGTCAGGCACTGTTTATAATTTTTCAGACACTTTATAGGCGGTTTTTAAACACACAGTTTTACAACCCTGCACAGTCGGTGTTATCTCCTTTTCAAGATGAAGGAAAAATGATGTTTAGAGAAATGTGAATGGCTTGCTCAAAACCACAGTGCCAATGAGCAGGAGAATCAACACTGGAAATCAGATACAGGCGCATGGGGCTCTCACTCCTGGTGTGCACTGCAATTCTAAATTCTTGTTAAATTTAAAACCAATCTAATAAGTAAACATAGCAACTGGAAAAAGATCTACCATGATAAAACTCCATAGTGCCCCTTCCAGGGAGGAGCTGTCCCCATCACACAGGGAAAGTGACGCAGGCCTCGGTGGCAGGGTGTCTATCAATAATGTCATAACGATTACACCCCACGCCCTGCTCAGAGGAGTGTATTTTCCACATAGATCAGAGTAGAAATGTCTAAGAGTGGATCATTTATTGTAACAGGCTAGAAAGAAATTGCTCCTCAGGAGAGAGAGAGGCTCGGCACTCAGACAGGGATGGTCCAGCCTAATCCATTTCCATCTCGTCCCTAACAAGGTTACCAGGCAGCTCTGTGTAAAAAGCAAATCTCAAAGGTAATTGATCTTTTAAATAAAAGTCAGCTGAGACCTATGTACTCCCTGGAGGGAGAACAGTAAAATAAATAATAATAATAATGAGAATTCTACCTATCTATATTGTGCTTTGGCATTTAGAAAAAACTGCCCCCTCTGTTATTTAAATGGATTCTCTTATCACCCTGGTGAGGTGAGCAGAGCTAAGAGGCTCACTCTCCCCCTAGGGAGGGCAGAGACCAAGCTGCAGCAGAGAAACACACTCCTCCAAAGATACGGCTCCTACAAAGGGTGTGTTCAGCGGCAGAAAAGACACCAGAGCCCAGGACTCCAGGCTCCCAGGTCAGAGCAAGTGTGGCAGCAAGCTTTGGTCTGGGTGTCCCCAAGGCCACAGTTCAGATTGCCTCCCTTCCACTCACGAATGCGCAGGACAAGGTGAGAATGTAACACCCCCAGATAGGAATGCCAACGTCAGAGGGTTCTCGGGAGTGTGCATGGGATGCCCAACGCAACACCCAGGGCATGCCCTGGAGTCTAGCAGGCCGTGAATAAATAGGACTGCTCTTCCTTCGCATGCTCTCATATAGAAAACCATCATTTTAAAAAATATCAATAAGAAAAACTGCAGAAATTATCAATATCAGTGAGAGGAGCAGACAAACAGACTACCCCAGGAGTAAATAACTCACATCCATTTGTATTTTGGTTTCACAATAGAGTATATGATTCATGTTATGCCAGCAGTAAAGTAGTCTTTTGACATATATTTGGCTTCTATTTGCACTAAAATTAGTCTGAATCTCTGTGCAGGCTCGCACTGACATGTATGTGGCCATCTTCATTGTCCATGCTGCAGTGGCCTGGAAGCCAGGACATCTAGATGCCAGCCCTGTCACCTGCAAGCTGGATGAACCTGAGCAAATCAGAAAACTCCCCGGGCCTCGTTTGTGATGCAAATGTGTTGAAATGGGCCATCTCTGGGGATGCATATAACTCTAACATGGCATGATGCCAGAGCAAAAATCTTCACCTGTGAGCAAAATGAAAAGTAATGAATTCACAATACACCATGCATCACGTAACTTCAATAAACTGCAAAGGCCAAGAGCCGAAAATGCATACTAATTCTGTTGTATTCCAGGCCTTGCAATTTACACAGGTCCCTATTAAGAAAAATAGAATTTAGCACTTTGGGAGGCCGAGGTGGGTGGATCACTTGAGGTCAGGAGTTAAGAGTCCAGCCTGGGCAACTTGGTGAAACCCTGTCTCTACTAAAAATGAAAAAAAAAAAAAAAAAAATTAGCCAGGCACGGTGTCTCATGCCTGTAGTCCCAGCTACTCAGGAGGCTGAGGCAGGAGAATCACTTGAACCTGGGAGGCAGAGGCTGCGGTGAGCTGAGGTCGTTCCACTGCTCTCCAGCCCGAGCAAAAGAAAAGAAAAATAGAACTTAAATATATATATAAACGGGGTCATCCCTTTTCTACAAAAAAAACACCTGAATGAATAGAGTCTTGGTGTTTTACATCCTGTCATTCCTAAGTCTTCACCGGCTGCCAACCGTGGGGCAAGGTACTGGGTCCTGGGAGGCAGAGGTTAACCACCTGGCTCCATGTTCCACAGAGCTCAAAATCTAGTGGCAGAACCAGAAACCCAACATTAACACTTCTCCTGTTCCTCCCACTATGGGTGGTGAAATTCTTCTTTCTTCAAGAATTAGTACAATGTTTCATTTTTGTGTGATGCCTTTCCAGATCTCCCCAGTAAAAATTAGGTGCTCTCTCCAATGTATATATCATTTTCGTACATGAAATGTTAAATCAAGGTTAAAATTTACATACAATGAAATACACAAATCTGAAGTGTATACTAGTCTGATTATTTGTCTGCAACCCTATAACCCACACCCCTATCAATATATGCAACATTTCATCAAGTCAGAAAGATATTTTCTCTTCCCTTTAGGGTGACCAACCGTCCTGGTTTGTACTGAGGACTTTCCCAGGGTGAGGGAATTTCAGAGCTAAAATCTAGAAAATCCCAGGCAAACCGGACAGTTGCTAACCCTAATCCCTTCCCAGTCAATTCCTGCCCCACGACACCTTAACCCAGAGTCAACCACTGGTTAGATTTCTTGTATCATAAAACAGGTTTTCCTGTTCTAGAAAGGTGTACACATGGAGTCACACAGTATGTTTCTTTTATGACGCGATTCCTTTGACCAGCATCATAACTTTGTGCTGACCCCGTTTTGTCGCATGTACCAGCAGCTTTTATTTCTGAGGAGTATTCCATTGTGTGGCGGCACCCCACATTGTTTATTCATTTACCTGTTGATGGGCATTTGGGGTTGTTTCCAGTTTGGAGTTATTAGGAATAAAGCTGTTATGAAAATACTTGTAAGAGTCTCTTTGTGGATGTGGACTTATATTTCTCTTGAGAAAATACCTAGGAATGAATTGCTGGATCACCGGGAAGGAATATGTTTTAATTCATGAGGAACTGCCTGACTGATTTTCTAAAGTGGCTACACCAGTTTACACTCCCAGAAGCAGTTTATGTGAATTCTGGCTGTTTCACATTCTCCCTAACATTTGGTGTTCTGTTTTTTTAATTTTAGCCATTCTAGTGGGTATATAGTAGTATCTAACTGGGGTTTTAATTTGCATTTCTCTAATGATTAATAATGTTGAACACTTTTCAGAGATAACAGGTCATTTGAGAAATATCTGTTCAAATCTTCTATTTATCACCCTTCTAGAATTGTACAACTTCATCAATAAGATACAAGATGTTTGTTACATAAATATGTTACAATTTTTTTAAATCTTAGAATGTAGTTTGTCTTTTAATGAGCTGAAGTTTTTAATTTTGATGAAATTCGTCCTATCAACTCTTAGTTTTATGGTTAGCAGTTTCCGGCCCCATCTAAGAAAATATTTGCCCCCAAATCAAGAAGATACTCTGCTACATTTTCTTTGAGAAGGCTTGCAGTTAAAGGTTTTACTTTTAGGCCTAAAATTCATCTCCAGTGAATTCTTGGGCAGATGTGATGTATGGGTGAAGGGTTGTTTTTATTCCCCCACATAGACGTCCAGTTGTTCCAGCATCTTTTATTAAAAAGACTTTTCTTTCTCCATGAAATTGGTTTTGCATCTTGTTAAAAATCAGCTGATGAGATACAATTGGAACTATTTCTGGACTATTATGGTCCATTGATCTCTTTGTCTGTCTTTACACCAAGAACATACTCTCTTGATTACTACAGCTTTACATTGTCTTAAAATCATACGGTGTAAGTCCTCCAACTTTGTTCTTTTTTGTCAAGTTATTTGTCTATTCTAGGTCTGTTCAATTTCAAAATAATTTTATAATTCCACTAAACAAAAATCCTGCTAGGATTTTGATTGAATTGCATTCAACTTACAATCAGTTTGGGGAAAACCACTGTCTTAAGAAAACTAATTCTTCCAATCACTAAGCATGGTATACTTTTTTTTTGATACAGAGTCTCGCTCTGTTGCCCAGGCTGGAAGTGCAGTGGTACAATCTCGGCTCACTACAACTTCCACCTCCTGGGTTCAGGTGATTCTCCTGCCTCAGCCTCCCAAGTAGCTGGGACTACAGGCACCCACCACCACACCCAGCTAATTTTTCTATTTTTAGTAGAGAGTGGGTTTCACCATACTGGCCAGGCTGGTCTTGAACTCCTGACGTTGTGATCCACCTGCCTCGGCCTCTCGAAGTGCTGGGATTACAGGCATGAACCACCGTGCCCGGCCACCTCTCTAATTATTTAAGTCTTCTTTCATTTCTCTTTATCATGTTTTGTCACTTTCTAAGTAGGGATAAGATTTGTAGAAATGTTTTCCTAAGTGTTTTATGATTTTGCTTCTACTGCATACATTATTTTTTAAATTTCATTTTCAAATTGTTAGTTGCTGGTATATAGAAACATAAGTGATTTTTTTTTTTGAGATGGAGTCTCACTCTGTCGCCCAGGCTGGAGTGCAGTGGTGTGATCTTGGCTCACTGCAAGCTCCACCTCCCAGGTTCACGCCATTCTCCTGCCTCAGCCTCCCAAGTAGCTGGGACTACAGGCGTCACCACCACGCCCGGCTAATTTTGTTTTTGTATTTTTAGTAGAGATGAGGTTTCACCGTGTTAGCCAGGATGGTCTCGATCTCCTGACCTTGTGATCTGCCCACCTAAGCCTCCCAAAGTGCTGGGATTACAGGCGTGAGCCACCGTGCCTGGCCACATAAGTGATTTTTAAATATTGAGTGGCATCCTGCAATCTTGCTAAATTGACTTATTATTTCTAATAATTTCTTTGGTGTGGCAGATTTCTTACAATATTTATGTACATAATCATACGTACCATACAAAGACAGACATGTGACTAATAATAATTTTACTTCATTTCCTATTTTAATACCCTTATTTTCTTTCCTTATTGCTCTGATTAGGACTGCCAGAAAAATAATGAATACAGTGGAAACATGCCTTGTTCTTATTCTTAGAAAAAAAGTCATCAGACTTTCACCTCTAAGTATAACATTAACTATGGGGTTTTTTGTAGATGGCCTTTGTCAGACTGAGGAAGTTCTCTTCTAATCCTAGTGTACCGAGTGTTTCTGGCATAATTAAGTGTTGACTTTTGTCAAATAATGTTTCTTTATCAACTGATATAATCATATGATCTTTCTCCTTTATTCTGCTAACGTGATAAATTCTAATGACTGATTTTTCAATGGTAAAACAACCTCATACTTCTGAGTAAAACCTGAATTGTTCATGCTGTTTTGTCCCTTTCATGTATCACTGAAGTTGATTTGATTTTTTGTTTTCATATTTCACATGTGTATACATGAGGTTATTGCTCTACGGTTTTCTTTTCTCATAATGTCTCTGTCTGGGTTTGGCATCAAGGTGATGTTGGTATCATAAAATGGAAGTTGGGAAGTATTTCCTCCTTATTTTCTGAAAAAGTTTTTGTAAAGGTGATATTATTTCTTTCTTTAAAAAGCCTCATATATTTCAGAGTGGAGCCATCTGGGCCTAAAGTTTGGTTTGTGGGAAGTTTTTAATTAAGAATTCAAAATCTTTAACTGATGTGTGACTATTTATTTTTTCTGTTTCTTTTTCTTGTGTCAATTTTAGTAATTTGTGTCTTTTTTTTTTTTTTCTGAGACAGAATCTCGCTATGTCACCTAGGCTGGAGTGCAGTGGTGCAATCTTGGCTCACTGCAATCTCTGCCTCATGGGTTCAAGTGATTCTCATGCCTCAGCCTTCCCAGTGGCTGGAATTACAGGCATGCACCACGTGCCCAGCTAATTTTTCTATGTTTACTAGAGACGAGGTTTCGCCATGTTGGTCAAGCCAGTTTCAAACTCCTGACCTCAGGTGATCCGCCCGCCACGGCCTCCCAAAGGGCTAGGATTATAGGTGTGAGCCACCACGCCTGGCCATCATTTTTCTTTTTTTTAAGAGACAGGCACCTTCTCTGCCACCCAGGCTGGGGTACAGTGGTACGATCGTAGCTCACTCAAGGTATCCTCCTGCCTCAGCCTCCTGAGTAGCTAGGACTACAGGGATGTCCCATCACACCCGGCTAATTTTTTTTAATGTTTTGTATGTTTTATGATTTTTCATAATATTATCTTATCCTTTTAATGTCTGCGGAATTAGTAGTAATGCCACCTCTTTCATTCTCGTTATTGGTTATTTGTGTTTCCACATTTTTTTCTGACCACCCTAGTTACAATTTATTAATTTTAATGTTAATCTTTTCAGAGAACCAACTATTGGTTTCACCAACTTTATGAATTTATTTGTTCATACTCTATAGCACTGATATCCACTCTTTATTATTTCTTCTGCTTACTCTAGGTACATTTTGCTCTTCCTTATCTAATAAAGAAGCAATATCACTGATTTTAAGCCATTCACCGTTTCTAATACAAACATTTACTGTATTATAAATAACAACTAGGCACTTTGGGAGGTTGAAGCAGGAGGATTGCTTGAGGCCAGGGGTTTGAGACCAGCCTGGGCAAGATAGTGAGACCCCCATCTCTACCAAAAGTTTAAAAAATAAACCAGTTGCGGTCCTCTGCACCTGTAGTTTTAGCTACCTGGGAGGCAAGGCAGGACGATCACTTGAGCCCAGGAGTTTGAGGTTACAGTGAGCTATGATGGTGCCAGTGCATTCCCACCTGGACAACGGAGTGAGATTCTATCCCCAAAAAAAAATACACATATACACACACAAAGTAGGTGGAGCTGATTAAAAGAATTGTCCAAGTTTTCTATATTGTTACTAATTTTTTTGTCTACTTATTTTACCAAATACTGAGAGATAAATGTTGAAGTTTTCAACTACGATGGTGGGGTTATCAATTTCTCCCTTCAGTATGTCAGTTTTATTTTGAAGTTATATTTGTAAACAGTTTCATTTGATCATTATGTACTTTTGATGACTTGATTTTGCTGTCATTAAAATTGGACAAAAAAAAGAGGATATAAAATTGGACAAAAAAAAGAGGACATAAAAATTGTCCTCTTTTTCTATTGAAAGTCTAACCGTTTGATATTAAGATACCCAAACCAACTAATTATTTGTGTTTACATATGTCTTTATGTCTTTTCCTTCATCTTTTTGTTTTTACATCATGCATAGTTAATGTCGATTTCCTATAAAAAGGTAGTTGGCATCTTACTTTCTTATATAGTTTGACAATCTCCATTTTTAAAGGTAGTATTAAATCTATTTACATTTAGTGTAACTCTGGATACAGTAGATTTGAGTCCTCCACATTGCCATCTGTTTCCTATTTGACTGTATGTTCCTCGTTCTTTTCTCCTCCTTTCTTGATACCTCTTCCCCTTTTTTTGGGTTAAGTATTTTTAAATATTCCATTTTATCTCTTCTGGCTTATCATCCATTCCTTAAGTGGATTGCTCCAGAGTTTACATGTATCTTTAGCTGATCACATCCTAACTTCAAAAAATATTGTAACAATTTGCATATAACACAAGAACTTCTATTTTCCCACCCATTCTTTGTGCCACTTTTTTGTTACATATTTTATTTGTATATGTGCTATACACTACAGAATGAAATGTTCTTATTTCTTTAAGTAGTCAATTAATCTTTCAAAGAAATTTTAAAAGTGAAGGAAACAAATCTTTTCTATTTATTAACTTATTTACTATTTATTAGGTTCATCACTCCTTTATATAGTTTCCGGTTTCCATTTGCTTTTATTTCTGATGGATGAGCTTATATCAGGCTAGTAAAAAACAGAAATTGTGCTCCATTTGTCTCTTAA
Organism: Pongo pygmaeus; assembly: GCF_028885625.2. Lineage (NCBI taxonomy): Eukaryota > Metazoa > Chordata > Mammalia > Primates > Hominidae > Pongo > Pongo pygmaeus. The sequence continues at coordinate 152,910,947 of NC_072380.2, forward strand.
ACCAGTGATCTCTTTATATAGCACCTGAAACTTTGGAAGTGTCGGCTTAAGGAACAAATGAAACTATTTCCAATACACTCTGGTAAGTGCATTATCAGAAGTACATGTAATGTTAAGGGACCCACAGAAAGGCCAATCCACTCTGCCGAATCACACTCAGAAAAATTTTACAAAAATGGTAACATGGGTCAAGGTCAAACAGGTATTTTCCAAAAGGTTGAATAAAGGATCTTCGTTTAGAAGAGAGAACAGTGTTAGAAAAAGGTGTGTGCAGAAGCTCACTGGTGTAAGCCACCTGCACATATCCCAGCAATGGCGAGGAGCAAAGTGCCCTTTGCACAAAGTATGGGACTGGGGCAAAGGGACTGAAGGGGAAGATCTGGGCCAGATCCTTAAGCACCATGGATGTCATAGGAGGGACTCTGGACTTTATCTCATCAGCACTGGGAAAGTATGTGTCAGAGCAGTGGCACGGGCACATGTGTACTTAAAGGATGACAACGGGAAACAAGGCTGTCAGCAGAGAGACCAATGGAGCAACTCTCTCTACAGTGACAAAGGCGTGCAGTGGACTGCAGAGTCATTGGGAGACATCTCAGAAGTCCAATCCACAAGGCTTGGGGACCACTTAGACTTAGGAATAACAGAAAAGGAGAATTAGAAGACATCAAATCTCAATCCCAAGAGCAGGGAAAAGAACCATGGAAACCAAAAGAAAACGGAGCAAGGGCCACAGGCTTGGGGGCAGGATCCGCATAGTGCTTCAGCTGACCACCCACGCTTCCAAACCTCTGTGTGCAGCAAACCACAAAGCGGCATTTTTCTCATCTCAACTGTCATTGAGAACTGCAGGGGTCATGACGTGAAAACCAGATATCAATAGGGGGAAAAAAAAGACGAACTCAGTGACAACCTGTGCCGCTTCCAAGAATTATTTATGTGGGCAACGGCAGCAGGAGATGAGGGGATGAGAAAGAAACACACACCAGGTTCATGATGGAGCAAATGTAATGCTCAGAAAGGGCCTGAAATACTCTAACATCCGCAGCCATCCTGGCCAAGCCTTCCCCAGGGGCAAGTGCTTTAATGCTCTATACAAATTCAAAACAGAGGCGAGTCTTGGCAGGAAAGGCTCTTACTCTGAGGACTGAAAAGGTGACAGATGATGAAATGTGATGCTAAAAGGCCCAGCTAAACCACTAATTCTTGCTGAAGGCATTCTCCAATGGCTGGGAAGAAAAAGAGTCGTTCCTATAAACTAAAACCACACTTATTATTTAGAGCTGTATCATTTTCAAGGGATTTTATGCCAACATTAACATGGACAACAACATGCTGTCTGACACTGCAGCACACAGGGCCCACTGGAGGAGGAGGGGCTGCATGGGATCCCCCCACTGCCCCCTTCGAGGATAGACAGGTAAGCATTTAAATAATACCCATCCAGCCCACCCTACTCAGATAGGCAAGACGTAGCCGTACAGGAACATCAGGACGAGCTCGGAGGTGAAGAGCACCTGCTTCCCGAAGGCTGCTGGCACTGCGGAGGAATGGCAGCCACAGAGGGTCCCCAGCTGGCAGGAGCTTCACCTCCAGCTTCTAGATTCCACTACTCCAACGTCGCCAGAGGGGAAAGTTTTGGATGAGAAACTATCATTCTCTCACCTCAGAAAAGAATACCCTGAGTATCTCTCGCCACTTCTGGGTTTCAAGTGTACAAACTGTCCAATTTCTTTCTCCCTGAAGAAAGACTAGGTCTGGAAAGCAGGCAGGAGAGAAAGCCTTTGTATGAGAAGGGCCTCCTGGGCAGAAATGACCCGATGCCAAGATGGCTTGGAGCTCCACAAAGTGCCCATCTTATGAGGATGCCAGGAATGACGCAGAAGTGATGCTGGACTTGTCCAGGAGTCCCTAAGACACGTGCTATCCATTGAGCCCCTACTAACAGGAGAGGCAAGCCAGAATGCAACCAGGCCAGGCTGGGCGGGAAATGTGTGTGCACAGTGAGAACCACACATAGGAATGCTGCACTCATCAGCATTATTACTACAGCACGGCATGATATGTAAAGCCCATTCACTTATGACCACCTGAGAGGCAGTTCTCATGTAATACCTGGTTTCCTAATGAAAAACCTACATCCCAGAGAGGCTAAGCAACTTGGCCCAACGGCACGGATCTGATGGGATGCAGGACAAAAACACACTGAGGTCAGGATTCCAAACACAGCGCTGTTGAGACTCTAGAACAAGACTGCGGTGCAGCAGGAAGACATTTACCTGGTTGCTGGGAGAGTGCTGACTCGGGTGAAAAATACAGACGGCTCGACTTCTACATGCAGCCCCAGGGAGAGATTCCTGTAATATCCTTCAGTGTGGCCCGGGCCTCCAGAGTATTTGAAATTCAGGATAGCTTCCAGGGTCTAAAAGATGTAAAAAAAAAAAAAAAAAAAAAAACACACACACACATCAGTAACTCTCTAGTTTGATCCACCAGGAGGCAAGCGGCTTCACTTAGGAAGAGTCTGAAGATAATCCCAACCAGTCAAGTCATCAGCATTGGCCGACTCACGCCCCCGGCGGGCACCGACGCACACCCCTGGTGGGCACTGACTCACACCCCTGGCAGGCACCATCTTACACCCCCGGCGGGCACCGTCTTATACCCCCGGATGGCACTGTCTCACACCCCCGGCGGGCACCATCTTTCCTGTGATGCCCCAGAGTCTACACAATTCTCAGCCTGTACGTGCAAACAGAAAGGGCTTCCAAAACTTACTCTGTGGTTAAATATGGCTTCTTGTTTTTTTTTTGGGAGATGGAGTCTCACTGTCACCCAGGCTGGAGGCAGTGGCACAAACTCAGCTCACTGCAACCACCGCCTCCCAGGTCCAAGCAATTCTCCTGCCTCAGCCTCCCAAGTAGCTGAGATTACAGGTGGACACCACCACGCCTGGCTAATTTCTGTATTTTAGTAGATATGGGGTTTCACCATGTTGGCCAGGCTGTTCTTGAACTCCTGAACTCGGGTGATCCACCCACCTCGGCCTCCCAAGGTGCTGGGATGACAGGCATGTGGGATGACAGGCATGTGGGATGACAGGCATGTGGGATTAGACGTGTGGGATGACAGGCGTGTGGGATGACAGGCGTGTGGGATGACAGGCGTGTGGGATGACAGGCGTGTGGGATGACAGGCGTGTGGGATGACAGATGTGTGGGATGACAGGCGTGTGGGATTACAGGCGTGTGGGATTACAGGCGTGTGGGATTACAGACGTGTGGGATTACAGACGTGTGGGATGACAGGTGTAAGCCACCGCAGTGCTGGGATTACAGGTCTGAGCCACCACGGTGCTGGGATTACAGGCATGTGGGATGACAGGCGTGTGGGATGACAGGCGTGTGGGATTACAGACGTGTGGGATGACAGGCGTGTGGGATGACAGGCGTGTGGGATGACAGGCGTGTGGGATGACAGGCATGTGGGATGACAGGCGTGAGCCACTGCGCCGGCCTAAACATGTCATTTCAGAGAGAAAAACACATTTCTATGAGCATCATTCCAACATAAGATGAGGTGACAGGCGGGGGCGGAGGTGCTTCTATCCAGAAGGTAGGGTCACTTGGGCTGACAGTGAGTAAAAGCTGACAAACTCCACACTCAGGATGCTTCCTGGAACCCATCCAAGAGATGACTTCCCAGGGCAACTGAGGCATTCCAGGAGGGGAAGGGTGCTGCACAGCGGGGAATGCCCATGTGCTCTTGCTGGGGCCCAGTGGCACCCAGTGAGAGGCGAAGAACAGAGGTATGGGGAGACCCCACCCATGGGGGTGGCGCTGCACTCAGGATGGCTGGGGATGGAAGGGGAACATCACAGCTTCTCTGCAACCCTGAGTACAGGGCAACCTCAGGGGAATGTGGAGCCTGGGGGCACCCAGAGTAACCATAGCAACAAGAAATTCAACCAGGTTCCCCTCCGGACTGAAGGACCCCACCTTCCCCAGGACCGTCCTGAAGCAGCAGACACAGCAGATCCAGCACATGGACCAAATCTGACCACCGCGTTTTTGTGTGGCCTGAGAGCTAAGAACAGTTTTTACATTTTTTTACAGCTTGTAAAACAAAACAAAGCAAAGCAAAACCAGAGAAGAATACGCAACAGAGACCATATGCGGCTGGCAAAGCTTAAAATACTATGTGGACCTTTACATCAAAGATCTGTAGATAAAACCCAGAGGAAAACATAGGAACAAATCTTCATGACCTTGGATTAGGCAAAGGTTTCAGGATATGACACCAAAAGCATAAGCAAAACGCAAAAAAAAAAAAAAAGAAATCAAAGCTTCTCAACTGTTAAACAGGGACAATAATTAATATGTATCTCACTAGATTCATGCAGATTTGATGAGGAAATATAGTGACAACAAGAAGTCGCTCATCAAATAAATTCCTTTCTCCCCTGCAATCTACCCATCTGACACCCTGAGGCAACATGGCTGAATCGGAGGAAATGAGTTTTAGTCCTGTTTCTTCTAGTTTTGTTTTATATTCTTGTAACGTGGCAAAGTATGCATAACATAAAAGTTACGATTTTAACAATTCTAAGTACACAGTTCAGTGGTGTTAAGCACATTCATTCTGTTTATCAACCATCTCCATCATCCATTTCCATCCCCAGAACTATTCCATCTTCCCAAGTTGACCCTCTGAACCCATTAAACATGGACTCCCCAGTCTCCCTTCCCCTAGGCCCTGGCACCCACCGTGCTACTTTTTGTCTTCCTGAATTTGACACTCTAGGCAGCTTGCATGAGTGGAATCCTACAGTACTTGTCCTTTTGTGACTGGTGGATTTCACTCAGCATCATGTCCTCGAGAATCATCCGTGTTGAATCATGGGTCAGAATTTCCTCTTTTTAAAGACTAATATTCCATTACATGTATGTACTGCGTCTTACTCATCCATTCATCTGTCAGCGGGCACTTGGGTTGCTCCTGCCCCTAGGCTCGTGTGAATAGTGCTGCTGTGGTTGGACAATGCCGAGACCCTGCTTTCAGTTCTTTGGGGTATATGCCCAGAAGTGGAATTTCTGAATCGTATGGGTATTCTCTATGTAATTTTTTGAGGAGCCACCATATTGTTTTGCACAGTGGCTGTGCCATTTTACATTTCCACCAGTAGTTCCTGTTTTCCCACATCCTTACCACACATTTGCTATTTTCTGTTTTTGTGATAATGGCCATCCTAAGGGGCACGAAGGAATATCTCACTGTGGTTTTGATTTGCATTTCCCTGGTGACTAGTAATGTTGAGCATCTTTTTATGTGCTTATGGTCCATTTATGTATCTTCTTTGGAGAAATTTCTATTTGAGTCCTTCAGTCTCATTTTAAAAGCTCACTATTCCAAATCCCCTCTCACCACTCCTATAGGTATATTTCATGACTACATATTGACAGGTTCCCTTCAATATTTGTAATGCCAGAGAAATACCTTCACAGATTGTCTCCACCTATGTAAATATTACTACTCGACAGCCCATATAAAGCCATGCCTTTCCCCTTACTTACAAATGGCTCAAAAAAATACAGATTTTTTTTTTTAATATTCAAGGATCATATTTTGGCCTCACCAAAATCCCAAATCCTTTTTTCATTCTCTTTACTCCCAAGCACCACCCTGTCATCTCCAAAGGGTTGCTGATTTCTTGTGAACATGTCTTGGACCTCTTAAATTGCACTTGTCATCAGCAGAAGGTGAGACTCGACACACACACACTCAATAAATCTTTCTGTCAAAACTTTCAGAGTTCAACTGACTTTCATCTGTTTGATCTATTTTTTCATTCATCTTTTCAAACACTTCCTGGGTATCTTCTGAGTGCAGGGCTCTGTGCTCAGTACAAGATGAAGAAGATGTAGTCCCTGATCTCAGAAAGCTCAGTAAATGCTGAGCGAGGCAATGTATGAATAAATTAAATAATAAATAAATGAAGCCAACCAACCGCCTAACATACACACAGCATCTTTCTCAAATTGCAGGCACAGTGGTCATGGAAATAAACAAACTCTCAGTAATGGCTGTGAAAAGCCAAAATCTGTGAAGTAACAACAAATGTCACACTGGCTTTTTGTTTGTTTTTTTAAGGTAAACTTAAAAGTCACCTACAGAGAGTGATGTAAAAGAAATCACCTGGGGAATGAACAAAAAGTACACAGACAACTGTCAAAGTACCACATCACCAAGAAGAAATAGTCTGTGTTTCTACTTTCTGGGAATACACTATTTCTTTACTCTGTAGAAAACCACAAAAAAGATATAATTATGAGGGGAAATATCTAATTTAACAAAATCAAGCACAGAAAAGGTGTATTACTCCATTCTCACACTACCATAAAGAACTGCCCGAGACTGGGTAATTTATAAAGAAAAGAGGTTTAATTGACTCACAGTTCCACACAGCTGGGGAGGCCTCAGGAAACGTAGAATCATGGCAGAAGGGGAAGAAGCATATCTTACATGGCGGCAGGAGAAAGTGAGTGAGTGTGTGAAGGAGGAACAAACACTTATAAAACCATCAGATCTCGTGAGAACTCACTATCATGAGAACAGCATGGGGGACACCGCCCCCATGATCCAATCACCTCCCACCAGGTCCCTCCCTCGACACGTGGGGATTACGGGGATTACAATTCAAGATGAGATTTGGGTGGGGACACAGAGTCTAACCACATCAAAAGGTTTACTGAAGTTCAATGTCACTGCCTTACCTCTTTGAGATAAAAACAAAAACCAGAAATAACAAAAAAAGGCCTCCTCAGTCTTTTACAATTAGAATATTATATATAAGGTCTTATATATTATATATATGGTCTTATTAATAATAAGAACATAAGGGGAGCTGGGAAGTGGAAAGACACAGGATGTCCAAGCCCTTTTCCTCAATCCAAGAGACTTCATAAGATGTTCCCGTCTGAGAGCATTTTTCAATCCTTACTTTGACAGAAGACTATTACAGAAATCATTCATAAACAAGGGACTACAACCAAAATGTTTATTTTCTAGGCACACGACTTATTATTCCAGCTAACATGAAAGGCCTGTCAGTGGGTACCTTGTATCAAAGAGCACCTACTCCATGCCAAGTGCTGCACTGAGTGACTTACGCACCCAACTGCAACAGTCACGAGAGCCCCACAAGGGAAGTGCTGCTTTCATCAATGAGGCTCAGAGCACCCAGCAAGCAGCACAGGCAGGAACTGAATGCAGAGCAACATGCCTGCACAGCCCACTCTCTTGCCATTCAGGCAAACTGTTTAGAATAGCATTCATTCACCCATGCAATCATTCACTCACTAACCCTGTCTACTATGTCCCAGGGACTATGGCACTTGAGAGGAAGAAGGCACAGTGCCACCCTTGGGGCACTCGAGTCTGGTAAAAGAAACAAGCCTTGAGGCCTCTGAGTAAATTGTGACATGTTGTGTCATGGATAAGTGTATTAGGATATATGAGAATACAGGAGGAGAAAGGACTACATATGCCAGGTGGGTAGGAGTTGCAGAGGAAGGAACAACAAACCAGTAAGGAAGACAGGATTAGACAATTATCAATTGAAAATGGATAAGTAATAGAAAAAAAAAAACAACTATACTAAAACCTACTTCTTGAAAATATCAATAAATGTGACAAACCTCTAAGTTGATCAAGGAAAAAGAGAAGAGAAAAACAAATTGCCAACATCAGGAATGAGAATGATTATCAGTACAGATCCTACAACCATTAAAAGGACAATCAGGGAAGAGTATCAATAATTTTGTTTCAATAGATTCAACAACTTAGATAAAATGGTCACACATTACCAAAAGGAATCAAAGAGAAACAGAAAATCTGAAGAGCCTCATGCCAATTGAAGACACTGGATTCATAATCAAGAATATACTCCCAAAAGATGGCCAGGCATTGTGGCTCATGCCTGTAATCCCAGCAGTTTGGGAGGCTAAGCAGAGGCAGATCACTTGAGCCCCAGAGTTTCAGATAGCCTGGCCAACATGGCAAAAGCCCGACTCTACTAAAAGTACACAAATTAGCTGAGCTTAGTGGCGCAGGCCTGTAATCACAGCTACTCAGGAGGCTGAGGCATGAGAATCATTTGAACCCGGGAGGTGGAGGTTGCAGTGAGCCAAGATCACGCCACCTTACTCCAGCCTGGGCGACAGAGCAAGACTCTGTCTCTGAAAACAAACAAACAAACAAGCAAATAAGAATATACTCCCACATTTTCTTAATCCAGTCTATCATTGTTGGACATACGTTGTGCACATGTAACCTAAAACTTAAAGTATAATAATAATAAAATTTAAAAAAAAAAGAATATACTCCCAAAAGAAACCCCAAGCTTAAATGGTCTCTCAGCTGAATTCTAAGAAACATGTAAATTAGAAAGAATATCAATTTTATATAATAAACATTTTTAGCAATTAGAAAAAAGGAGAAAACTTTCCCGATCTTTTTATGAGACCAATATTACTCAGATATCAAAATCAGATAGAAAACTTCTAAGAAAACTATTCATGAGGCCTATATCCCTTATGAATTTAAATGTAAAAAATATTTTTAAAGTACTAATGAATCAAGTTCAGTAAAATATAAAATGGGTAATACATCATGGCCATCAATAATGCAAGGCTGGTTTAATCTTCAAAAATCAATGTCATTCACCATATTAATAGGCTATTGAGAGGCAACAAAAAGAAAAGCTGAATGATCAATAGCTTCAGAAATAATAGTTGACAAAATTCAAAACCCATTTATAGTTTTTTAAAAACTCTCAGCAAACTAGGCATAGAAAGGAACATCCTCATTCTATGAAATGCACTCATGAAAAACCTACAGTCAAAACCATACTTGATGATAAGCAATGGAATGTTTTGTATCTAAAATCCAGATTAAGATGTAGCTGTAATAATTTTTATAAGCATTGTACTTGAGATTCTAGCAAGTTCAATAAGTCAAGAAACAAAGGGCATACATGTTGGAAAGGAAGAGGTAAAACTGTCTTTATTTGCAGACGACATAATCATGTACCAAAAACATCCTAAGAAATCTACTGGAACTCTCAGAAATTGCTGGTGGTACTATAAAATAGTAAAATCCTTTTGAAAAATAGCTAGGTAAATCCTTCTAAGTTTAAACCTACAATTAACATATTACTCAGCAAAGCAACTCCTACCAAGAAAAATAAAAACACATATCTACACAAAAACATGTATGTAAATGTCCACGGAGACTTTATTCACAATAATGCCAAACTGGAAATAACCTCCATGTCCGACAAGAGGTAGGTGACTGAACAAACAAATTGTAGTAAATTCATAAAACGAAATACTACTCGCTAAAGAATGGAGCAAATTACTGATACATACACAACATGGAAGAATCCAAAACACCTTATTCTGAAAGAAAGAAGCCAGACACACAAGAGTGCATACCATTGCTTGTATGTATATGAGATACTAGAAAATCTCAGCCTTTGGTAGCAAGAAGGAGATCGGTAGTTGCCTGGAGTTAGGGGCAGGAGAGGGTTAGCTGCAAAGGGGTCAGAGAAACTATGGAGGGTGATAAAAATATTCTGTATCTTGATGGTGGTGGTGGTGGTTACGTGGAGTATATATTTGTCACAATTCATCAAACTGTGTGGTTAATGAGGCTGCATTTTATAGAATGCAAATTACACTCAGTAAAGTTGATTTTTGAAATTGATCCTGACCATTAATTGACATACAATCACTCGTAAACATTATTAAAGAATCCAAGTCACAATGTGGGCCACGTTGATGTGGGACCAGCCATGTCTAAGGGCGAATGTGAGGCCCTTGAAGAGGCTTCAGATGGAGACTTAAGAATCCCGGGTTCTACATCAGAAGAAACAGCAGTGAGGTTATGATTCACCATAATTAAAGCTTCACGTGACCTGGGAGAAGTCACATCACTTTTCCAGTTCTCAGCCTCCTCACCTTAAAACCTGAGGGTCATGCCAGATGTTGCCTGAGGTTTTGACCAGCTCTTATATGAACAGTTATTCTGTATTTTCCTGATGTTCCACAACTTCTAATATAACTAACACTATTGTCAGAGAAAAACAATCACCCTCATATGTATGCCAGCCAATTTAAATGTATATGAAGTAGATCTCTAATATTTAAAGACTTCAATTGAACCTGTCACCACAGATTTCCTTCTGCTCTGTTTCTATAATATGACATAAAATTAATAGCTATGATGTGATCCACTTAATAAGTCAAACATTCAAGACCAAAGGCTGGGGCTCATTCCCCAAGAGACTAGCACAACGGTTTACTTAAGGTCAATGAAACTCACAAATGAAAGCCATACCATTACTTTCCAGTTAATTAGCACTTTCCACCAAAGTTTTTCTTCAGTGTTAATGATGCCTTAAAGATGCCAAGTAACTACAAATTAAGTGATCCATCCACAGCAGTGCAGGGATGGGTTCGAACAACAGCAGCCATCAAAACAGCTTCCAGCCAAGAGGCCCAGGAGTCCCGTGGTGGCTGAAAAGAGTTAGGACACAAGGTCCAAAGGAGGGGGTATGTCTGGGGACTGTTAGAAGACCAAGTTGAAAGTCTGGTTTAGGGTACTAAGGAGAGTACCAAGTCAGAGAGTCAAGGCCAGACAGAACCTGGGACCCCCAACCTAAATCCCCGGGCGATGAGCCCAATGCCACAGACCACAGCAGCGCAGAGGGCCGCCACGTCCTACCTGCACTTACACTCCAGCCAAATTTCACCTTCTCTGAGAAACCTTTCCAGCATCTCCAAAGAAACTATGCCACTCTCTAACACATACCACATGGACACCCTGCTTCTACACTGCTAGAGCACCCATCATACCTGGAGTTACATACTTTGTCAATAAGAAGTGTATTCAATCATTTAAAATGTAAGTGATATAACATCGTCGGTGCTGAGACGGCTTGCTCCCACCTCTGTCACCACGTCCAGACCACTGTCCTCTCCCATCCCCTGTAACCACTTTTATTAGCTTTCTTTAATGTATCCACATTTATTTACATACATTTATTTACACAGAAACAAGAAAATACAAATGTAAACCTTTTTCCTCCCCACCACCCTCCTCCACCCAGCACCACCTTGCAATAAATAAATAAATTACACATGCTGTCCACCTTTGTATGCCTTATTCTTTGTTAAATTTCACTTGATAGATCCTGAAAATTTTTACTTAGTACAGACAGAGCATCCTTTATAGAATATTCTTTGCAGGTTATTGGTAGACGTGTGTGCCATTCCATGGTACAGATATGCTATAGCTTATTTAAACAGTCCCCTAAAAATTAGATTTGTAGTTGTTTTCAATATTTTGTTATTATGAACAATGTTATAATAAATAACCACATACATAAGTTGCTTTCCATATATGAAGATATTTCTGAAAGATATATTTTTCAAGGGAGATTTCTGGGTCAAAAAGCAAATCTTGTCATTTTAATGGATACTACCCAAATGTTCAACTGAAAGTTGAACCATTTCACATGTTAACAGCCATGCTTGAGAGAGCACTTCTTTTCTCAAAGCCTTGAAAATAGGGCATATTGCTCAACTTTTGGCTTTTTGACAGTCTGACAGATGAAGAATCTCAGTGTAGTTTCATTTTACATTTCTCTCATTATTAAAAAAGTGGAACATCTTTCCATATGCTTGGCGCATTTTCATGCCTTTTTCATGAATTACACATTCATATCATTTCCCTATTTTTTTAATTGACCTGTCTTTTTCGTCCAAATTCCTGGGAGGTTTTCTACACTAAGGAGATTACCCCTTGTACGAAATCATGTCTGCAGATAAAGACAGTTTTGCTTCTTCATTTCTAAAATCTATGTCTTTTAAATTTTCTTTCTTGGACTACTGCACTGGCCAGGACTAGTAAATCAATGGATGAGAATAAAGATTCCAAAAATAAACCCACACTGACACAGGTAATTGATTTGTTACCAAAAGCTAATGCAATTCAATGATAAAATTTACCTTTTCTACAAACAATGGTGGAACAACTGGACAAATGTGTAGAAACAAATAAATCTCAGCATTGACCATACATTATTTTGAGGTGGGTCATACATCTAAACATATAACACCTAGAACATCTAGAAGAAGACATGGAATATCTTTGTAGTCTTGGGTTAGGAAAAGAGATCTCAGAGAAGACACAAAAAGCACTAAACATCAAAGGAAAAAAAGTTCACTTCATTTAAGATAAAATTTCATCCAGGGAAATCTCCAAAAAGTTAGAATATAAAATTTGTCCATTTCATCCAAGTTGTCAAATGTATTGAAATGCAACTCTTCATAATGTTCTTTTTTTTTTTTTTTTTTTTTTTTTTGAGACAGAGTCTTGCTCTGTTGCCCAGGCTGGAGTGCAGGGGCGCAATCTCAGCTCACTGCAACCTCCACCTCCCTGGTTCAAGCGATTCTCCTGCCTCAGCCTCTTGAGTAGCTGGGATTACAGGGGTGTGCCATCATACCCTGTTAATTTTTGCATTTTTAGTAGAGACGGGGTTTCACCACGTTGGTCAGGCTGGTCTTGAACTCCTGACCTCAAGTAATCCACCTGCCTCGGCCTCCCAAAGTGCTGGGATTACAGGCGTGAGCCACCGCGCCCAGCCCATTATGTTCTCTTATTAACCTTTTCACATCTGTAAGATCTATAGTATGTTCCTCTTTCATTCCAGATGGTAATAGTGTTTCTCTTTTTGATACACCTGCTAGGGAATTATCAACTTTATTAATATTTTGAAAGAATTAATTTTTGGCTTTGTTAATTTTCTCAAGTGTGAGTTTGTACCCAACACAAGACTTGGCACAAAGCAACCATTCAATAAACGCTTGCTAAGTAGGATTACATTTGAAGATGATTTATACACTAACCATGTATCAGTGTCCATTAAATGGATGGACGAATAATCTTATTAATAAACATTTTTTCCATACATCATAACCTGGCTTTACAAAGATTTCCCTCACTTCTCCACCCTACCCTCTTCCCACTGACAAATTCTTCCTTGGTTATTGGGTTTCTGTGGACAGCTCACATCACCTAGGGAGTCTCTGTGATCCTGCAAAGCCCAGGCTGGCTGCACCTCCTCAATGAACAGCACGGAGCACGTTCCCTGCCTCTGACTTACCACACTGCAGCACAAGTGCTTGGATCCTTCAACAGAATAAAAGCTCCCTGCGGGCAGGGACCATGCTCCATACCTAGTGCCTTGAAGAGCACATGCCCCACATGCATTCCGTTTAACTGAATGACAGCATCTTCACAACAAATCTCAGGGAAAGGAGAAAGCTGACATTCAGTAGGCTCATACTGTGCTCCAGGCACTGTGAGCAGCACTTTAGGAACTTTAAGTCCTACCACAATGCTGCACAGGTATTACTACCTCAAAAGCTCACTACTATTGAAACCTTAGGGAAATAAATAGCCTTGCCACAAAGCTCAAAGCCAGGTCTGAGTCCGAAGGTCCTGCTCTTCTGGCAGCCCTATGCTGTCTCCCAGAGAAAGGCTAAGGAGACAAAGAATGAGACTGTGAGCAGACAGCTGGCACTGTCCTGAAGAAGCAGGCCTGGGTTCCCCAAGGAAGACCAGTTTCATAGATGCTGCGCCATGAGGCTGCCCTGGACTTGGTGCTAAATGCTGCATTCAAGATGCTCACAGTTTTTCTCCTTCTGCATACACAGCTGGAGGAGGGTAAACTGTGGAAGGGATGATTTTAATAAATTTAGTAAAACTGAAATACAATCAGCATGAAATTAGGCAGCAGAGACTTGTTAGGAATCAGCAGAATTGTCCTTCCATTAATTCACTGTTACAAGCCATAAGCAATTAGGACATTTTCCATTTGCACTCATTTAGTTATGAGAAACACTCTCTGGCTATAGGATGTGGCCTTTTAAATACTGCTGATCTTCAATATTAGAGAAATGTACCTGAGAGCCAGCACTTCAACAGACTTCCGGCTTATAGAAAGGAATGCTATATCCTTCCAAAGCTGTATGACTGAAATCAACTCGAGAGGAGACACTAAGGTGTTACGCATGCAGGAAGTTGATGGGGACCCACAGCAAAGATGCCAAACTAAGTAACTGCAGAGGGCTAGAAACTGCTAGCAGGTCAGCAAGAAGCAATCCTTACAACCAGTGTGTGTTAGGTGGCCGGCCCCTGCCAGACACAATACTGGGAGCTGCACACACTGGGTCTCTCTCAGGACTTCCCCAACCTATCCGACAGGAAGGCTTTGAATAGCAACTGTCGCTCGGCAAGGTGAGGTACGTTGCTCCAGTTCCTGTAGCTAGTAAACCACAGAGCTCAGGTGCGTCTGACCCTAAAAGCCACAACTGCTAGGCCCTAACCACACCGAAGGCCACTGATAAAGGAAGAGGCACTGTGACTTCACCAGGAATCGGCCTGAAGAAGTGTCTGTCGATGCCTTGCTCCACGTGAGCCCACAGCCAACACCAGGCAAGGCGGTAAACTGAGAACCCCTGCAGGAGAAACCTAGCATCTGGCCACAGCTCCCCCATCAAACCGAGGTGTAGACTCAAGAAAGTCACTTTTCCTTTCTTGGCATCAGCTTTCCCATCTGTGAAATATGAATTTGGACCAATTAATTTCCAGTGGCCCTTTCCACATGACTGGGCTACACAGGGGAATTGAATGCCCAACCCACCCATCACTGGACAAACACTGGCTACGAGGGTCCACGTGGCAGGGCTGCTGAGAGCAGAGGCAGCTGGAGCCAGACCACACAGGCACACCAGGCTCAGAAAGGACCCACGCCTGTGCTCCCAAGGGGCTGGGAAGCCTTCGAAGACTTTTTAGCTAAAGGCATGCCTGAACGACTTCTTTTAAAAAAAAAAAAAAAAAAAAAAGAACACTCTGGCTTCAACGTGGAAGACAGACTGGGGACAAGGCTAAAGAGGAGGTACCAAGCTAGCGGATGAAGTCACTGCCAGGTGAAGACCGATGGGAACGTGTTCCGGGGGTGGCATGGAGTGAATGAACACTGATGGTCAGGCTCCGCACACGTGCTGCCATTAAAGACATCAGAGCTGACCGACTGTACGCTGAGTGGGAAGGGAAAAGGGAAGCCACGGATCTCTTCAAGATTAGATTCTTGACCGAAAAAAATGAGAAGAATGCACTACCAGTTACTGAAGTGGGGGAGAGAGGCGGAGGAGCAAGAGGACAGGGTGTGGTATGAAGATCCATGACTTTGATTTAGGACACAGTAAGTTTGAGATTCCGAAGGACATCCAAGTGATGACAGTGTGACACACAAATCCTGAGCGGGGAGAAGTCGGGCTGAAGAGACGTGGCTCACAGGGAGACGCTGCAGAGCTCAGAGCAGGGAGCCCATCTGTCCAGAGAGAGAGCAGGAGCTAGCGGAGCGACCGTCGCCTGATGCCTGGGGCTCCTTGGAAGCTAAGATGCCGCGTGTGTGTTTACGGAAAATCATCACTATCATATTATTGTTATTTTTTTATTTTTTTAAATTATACTTTAAGTTCTGGGGCACATGTGCAGAACGTGCAGTTTTGTTACATAGGTATACACATGCCATGGTGGTTTGCTGCACCCATTAACCTGTCACCTACATTAGGTATTTCTCCTAATGCTATCCCTCCCCTAGCCCCCCATCCCCGACAGGCCCTGGTGTGTGATCATCACATTATTTTATCATACAGTCTTTCAGCCCTCTTGCTAATAAACACTTGTCATGTGATGTATTTTAAATTTTTACAAAATGCATATTAAGCAGCAAAGAATAAAACAGTTAATAGCACCCACTCTGAAAGCAGGCTGCCCGGGCTCAGACCCCATCGTCATTTCCTGCCCAGGCCCCTGAGCGAGTGATGTGATCTCTTCAGGCAGCAGCTTTCGCATCTCGGTTATCAGGAAGACAAAACCAGCTAGTCTTACAAAACACCAAGAACAGTGCCTGGCATTTGGAAAGAGTGCTGTAAGTACCAGCTAATATTATTATTACTAAATCAGTATTCAACAGTGAGAAAGGAAGATAAGATACTTGGAACAAATGAATTCATAAGTAGAGCCAAGAATAAAGAAACAAATTTCCACATCTGTTCTTCAGATAAACCATCACTGGCCCCAATCACCCAGCTACAGTTCAGACCTCAGCATAGCCGCTCCCAGCCCTTCCACATCGGACCCCTACTGCTCCTCCTGTCTCAGGTCAAACACATACCACACATACACACACACGTGCGCATACACATACACACATACACACATGCTACACACATATACAGACACACTACACATGCACATACACACACAGAAAACGCACGCCATACACATATACACACATACCCAATACACACACACACATCCCACAGACGTACAGAGACGCACATACACCACACACCCAACACACACTCCACACACACCCGAAACACACCCCACACACACATCCAACACACACACAGACATGCACACCACACACACACCCAACACACACACAGATACACACATACCCAACACACACCTCCAACACACACACACACATACACACCCCAGAGCTTCTCTCGTGCTGCATGGTGGGAAAGTTGCTGAAAGCGATATTGTTTCACACCTGTGTGCCTGAAATGAATGTCCTTACCCACTCTCTCCAACTAGGAAATTTCTAGTCCTTATTCCAGAAGACTAAGAAACTCCCTCTGGTACTCCCTGCCCTCAGCCTAGACACAACCTCTCTGGCCTCTGTGTCACCAGACATCTCCTCCATGTCTCCATCCCACCAAAGTGTATTTTCATCATGTGAGGAACGGAGAATAAAAAGGACGGCACAGGACTGCTGTGAGAATTGAATGAGAAGCTGATTCGCCACAGTGCCTGGCCCAGGGCAAGGATTCCCCAGGTGCTGGTTCCCGCATCCCCTTGCTCACCTCTGCTCACCCGTGCTCCACGGGCAGGGCCACACGGGCCTCCAGCACCTGCAGCGTGGCCTGACACCCCTGAGGCTGCATCCCAAGCTGGCCTTCAAGTCAGGACGTTGAGTAGGACCAGGCCCCTCACTCTAGAGGGTGGAGATGACAGTATCGGGGGGAACAAATAGGCTATGTCCTGTGCATCACAGGTCACCAACAGCACATCTGGAAAATATCTGCAGCGAACAACGCATTGACACAAGGTGTGTGTGGATGGACGAGTGGCCCTGGCTCCACCCACACTACTGTGTAGATGGCGATCAAGTGGCAAGACGGAAGCAGAGCACACAGTAACTGATCCAGAGGGAGGCGGCCTCTCCTGACGCAACAACACCCAGTGTCAGGCATGACGGCAGCCAGGGTAAGGTCAAAGCAAAAACACCGCGAAGGGAGAGAGACAGCTGAGCACAGAGGTCTTGGTAGGAAACCAGATGTGCCAATATCTGCCGAGTCTGTCTAATCCACGTGCTCAGATGGTTCCCGTCTGCAGGGCGCGATCAGAGGCCCCCCTCGGAGCCTCCATAGGACGCAAGTCACAGCTTCAGATGCCTCTGTATCCCTGCTAGACTGTGTGTCTCCGGAGACAGAACACCCAGCATTTCATCCTCACACCCTGGTACCTGGAACCCACAGGGAGCTCAGTACAGAGTCGGGGAAGGTGCGGAGCGAGAAGGGGCACAAACCTGCATCGTCAAATCCTCATGTCAATGTGCAGTAATCTATAAGATCCCATCTGGTGTTAAATCTGTGGTAACCAGTCCATCTTTGATATCATTAGCCCTACGCTATTGCACCTTCATTACGGTGCTAATAGCATTCTAGCCTCAGAGTCTGGAAGCACCATCAAATCCACTTTTACTGTCCACGGCCTCTCTGATAGGCATGGGGCCACGTGCCCTATTAACCAGGACTATAAACGTGAAGTTCATTTACTCAAACGGTAGAGATGCAATTATGGCTTCACCCAAGAGAGCTACAAGAATAAGAAAGGCTTGATTCACAGAGGACACTTTCTTGTGAATGAGATTGGAGTAAGGAGCCAGGTTTACATTTGGGAGCTGTAAATATACCGGATAAACAGTGGGAGGATTTTCCAGTATACTCAGCGCCTCCCTGGATTGTGTGATTTTAAAAAACATATAATTATTACCCACTTTTTATGGATAAGAAAACTTAAACACTGAATGATTTAATGTACACAACAAATAAATAGTTTAAATGCCAGCTGTATTTAAATTCAAAACCTGTGTTCTAGTCATTAAGCCATGGAGTACACTTGACTTCTTCTTCGATTTTCACTTCAATGTTTTGATAAAAAACTTGATGCATGAATGTCTGTGGAAGGTGCAGCTGGAAGCTCTCCAGCCCACTCTGCTCACTAGGTAGCTGCCTTCATGCTATGGTGCTAGCGATATCCCTAAGAACTGATGGTGACAGTCAGAGTATGTGGCTTGGGCTGTATGAGGCACTTGATCACCAGGGCTACTTTCAACCCTGGACAACTTGTCAGTGGCCAGTCATGATCTCTCCATTGCCCTTTTCATTGATCTCTTCACTGAACAGTTACATGGTGCGCATGTTCTAGTATGACTCCACAACTCTAAAGGGACAAACAGGGCTGCACACGGGAGGCTTGTGATCAAGGGAAAACCCATATCCATCTCCCAGGAGCAAGACCCCACCAAGATCAAATGGAGCAATTCTAATACTGACTATGTGGAGGAGTCTATGACTCCCTTAAGAAATCTGAGACTCACCTGAAGGGAACCACTGCTGATAGACACATGTATATAATGAGAAGCATGAAAACTCCCTCAAGACTGTCAGCAGTGCCCAGCCCACCACCAAATACTTACCACCCAAGCCCCCCAGCCAAGCCTATCCACAACAATCATGGCCTAGTGGAGATACTCATGACCATACTGCATAGCAACACTACGTCCCAGGAGACTGCCCTTCTAACAAAGTGAAGTGTGATGGCCTTGCTCACAACATACTCCGACATCCACGGACACTGCCAAGGTCAGTGGTCAAGTGGCAAGGTCATCTCTGAGCTTAATAGGAGCACACTGGCAAGCTTTTTTTTTTTTTTTTTGAGACGGAGTCTCGCTCTGTCCCCCAGGCTGGAGTGCAGTAGTGCGATCTCGGCTCACTGCAAGCTCCACCTCCCAGGTTCACGCCATTCTCCTGGCTCAGCCTCCCGAGTAGCTGGGACTACAGGCGCCCGCCACCACACCCGGCTAATTTTTTTGTATTTTCAGTAGAGACAGGGTTTCACCGTGTTAGCCAGGATGGTCTTGATCACCTGACCTCGTGATCCGCCCGTCTCAGCCTCCCAAAGTGCTGGAATTACAGGCGTGAGCCACCGTGCTCGGCCGCATACGGGCAAGCTTTCTATGTCACCATCCCAACACACATCATTCAGGGATATGACCTAGTGTCTAGAAGAAGCCAATTATCATGACCTCAAGAAGGTGGTGATGCAGTCACTAAAGGACTCCTTGGAATGTGTCCTGAGCCACAGGGAGGCCCAAGTCAACTGCAATCGAGATGTCCATGAAAAGGGAGAAACAGTCAAGAGACATCCATGGAAAGGTGGAAACATTCAACAGAGATGTCCACGGAAAGGTGGAAACATTCAATAGAGATGTCCATGGAAAGGTGGAAACATTTGATGCTGGGGCTGGCATTTACCTTCGACAACTACTTTGTCAAGGTAATATCCAGGTATGAATGGTGGACCTCATGGTCCCTGTGACCTCCAAGAATGACCAGGCCCAACATCTCTTGCAATAGCAAAAGAGGAAAACAGGCCCTCAGCTACTAGAGCTCCCTGACCCAGTCCTACCCGCAAGACACTGTGAATCTCCTCTCTCTGACAGTTTCCATCCCTGGACCCATGAAGAAGGTAGATTAGGAGAATCATGTGTAATCAATACCATCAATATACTGTACCTGGCAGGGAAAAAATATACACATATATAGTGAAGTGTCCAAATGATTACAGCCCTGTGAAACAATGAGCTATCAGTACAGGTGTTCAAACAGTGTACATCTGCACAGCAAGGTAAACTAAGAGACTGCAAGTACTCCCTCCCAACATCAAAGATTAAATGATTTTTTCCACAGAAAGTGAGAATTAAACAGAGGCTAAGAATCAAGTCAGTAACTTTGTTTTTCAACTGGGAAGCCCAAGGTCCAACAGCCAACAGACCACGGCCCTGAACTCAAGGCCAAGGCCTGTGTTCCACCCTAGCCCTGCCCATTACCCAACTCCTTCTGCAGGGGATGGGGAGAATGCTGGTGCCTTGCTTGCCCTCATGGCGGTCACACCATCCTGGGCCTCAACATGGCATCTAAATCTAATCTAATTCCAGCTTCTGGGCCAAGCACAGTGGCTCATGCCTGTAATCCCAGCATTTTGGGAGGCCAAGGCGGGCAGATCACTTGAGGTCAGGAGTTCAAGACCAGCCTGGCCAACATGGTGAAACCTCCTCTCTACTAAAAATACAAAAATTAGCTGGGTGTGGTGGCGTGTACCTATAATCCCAGCTATTCAGGAGGCTGAGGCAGGAGAATTGCTTGAACCCAGGGGTGGAGGTTGCAGTGAGCCGAGATCACACCACTGTATTCCAGCCTGGGCGACAGAGCAAGATTGTCTCAAAAAAAAAAAATCTATTATAGCTTCTTATCAATGAAAGAAGCACAACAAATCAATATTCGGGACAACTGGGCAGTTTGAATATGGAACGTTTATGACATAACACTATTGTACTAATGTCGAAGTTCATGGGTGTGACAATGGTTATTTAGGAAAGTATCCTTCTTAGGAGGCATGTAAAAATTATTTAAGGAGAGAAATAATATAAATTCTGCAACTTAGCCCAAAAAAGTGTGTGCGTGTGTGTGTGTGTGTGTGTGTGTGTGTGTGTGTGTGTACAAACACATACAGAGAGAGAAAGTAGAGAAAAAAGAACATGGGTATAGATGATCAGTATACAATTTTTTCAACTTCATGTTCGAGATATTTCAAAATAAAACGTTGGGGAAAATACTAACAAATCAAGTCTTCTAGAGTCTTTGACTTTAAAACAATCATTGAAAATGTGTAAAGGAGGCAGCCACCTTGCGGAACACAGGCATGCTCCAAGGATGGTTCCAGCTGCTTTTTATAGAAGATTCCTGATCTTCCTGAGAAAGACCAAGGCATGGATATTAGTTCCCCACTTTTTCAGCTGAGATAACTGGGACTTGGCCAAGGTCCCAGAGTTTACCCCAGGACACCTGGTCTTTAGGGAGCCTAGCTAACCTCCTTCACCTACGCTTGCTCTCCACAGCCCCGTGGAGAGTCCGCAACCACCTGGGCCCACGCCCTCTGCCGATGCCAGAGCAAAGCAAAGGTGGCAGAGCCCCCACCTAACACGCCTCTGCCTTCCCAGCACCGGGCTGCTCCTGAGTCAATTTCCTTCTGCTGATCTCAGTTATTCAACGACTCTTCTAGTCTGTTGCCTTTGCTTCTTTCTCATGCCAGCAAACCTCCTTATTTACACAGAAAACAGAAACTTTCCGTCTGCTGAGCCAGCAGTTGTGCCTCCAGGCTCCTTCTCGCTGGGCAGCCCTAGGTGAACAGCTCCCATTCCAGGGACTCAGTCCCTTTGTCTTCACATGGGAACCAATGTAATAACTTCCCTACCAAACTGTTTTTCAGCTCGACTGGCAGAAGAAGAGCCAGGGCCCACCTGTCCCATCTCTTCCATGGACATCAGCTGTCCCCCACTCTCCCTCCCTGATGAAAGCTAAGGAGCTAGGACTTGGTGAGGAACACTGTTCTAAACCCTCTGTTGGCTTCTATGTGCAGTAAGAAAGGCTGAATCCAGCATCTAGAATTTTTTCTTCTAGTCTATAAGCTCTTCCACTTTTTATAGTTTCCAGAATATCTTACATAGGTCAATTGGAAAAGAGGGTAAAGAAAGGAAGCTACCTCTTAACAAACATCTCTTGTACACTAAATTCAGTTTTGTTTAATCATCTCGTGGTTAAAGCCTCAAAGTCATCCTACAGAAAAAAAGCCCATTATTCCCATTTTCCAGGTGAGGAAAATGAGGCTTAAAGAGCATGAAGTAACATGTCCCAGACCTCACCTTCAAGGATAAACCTTGTTCTCCGTTCTTCCTGCTTCCATGGGAAGGATTTCCCCAGCATAGTCCCTTCACCCTGGCTACCCCGAACCGCAGCCGACCGTCCTGAGGCCAGATGGGTCAGTGTCATCACCCTTGAGATCCATTCACAGCACATCTGAAGGAGCAGCTCTGCCCTCCAGCCTGCAGCACGGTCACCAGGGGAGCTTGTTTGAACATCTAGATCGCTGAGCCAATGCCAGTGTTTCTGATTTACAGGTTAGAGAGGGGCCCGAGAATGTGCATTTCTAAGAAGAGCCCAGGTTCCTGAAGCTGCTGGTCCAGGGACCACACTTTAAGAACCACTGCAATGGAAACGGGGCAATACAGGCAAGTTCCCTAATTTGTGAGATGAGGAAAGCATGGTCACGTGGACCCCAGTCCTTCCCTCTCCCCTTCAGTGGCCCTGCCAGCCTACCCCATGGGTGTGGACTGCCCATGACTGCCTGGGTACAAGGAATTCTACCATGAGGCCTGCCTACGGCCAGGTCAGACTCCAGCCACAGCCTGCAGGTAAGCAGACCGCCCCATTCCTGCCGTACCTGGCAACTGTTCTAAACTCAGATCATTGTGCCAGCAGGGTGTCAGCCAGGCGCCTTCAAACCTTGGTAGTCGCCCTGAAGACGTGCCAAGGTAGACGGTCAAGCCAAGGCTGACCCCAGTGCCATCCCCTCTTTCCTCTGCTTCACAGCAGGCCAACGAAAAGCCACACCCCTCGACTACTGGACAAACATTTGCTGGGTGCCCCCCTGTGCCAGACACTGTGCTGGTCCAGACGCAACTGAACGACGACGACCAAAAAAAAAAAATCACAGTGGGCTAGGATATGATATCCTACTTAGGCACTCAATCCCAAGACATCAATCACCTCTGGCCACTGTTCCCCTACAACCACTCACGGGCCAGTAAAGAAACCGTGGCTTGGATGTGCAACTTGCCCAACGAATCCCACAGCTTCAGTGGCAGAATTTGGTTCCATACCTGCCCAACTTTGAAGACCGTGCTAACAGACAGCCATGACACCACTGTAAAAATTGGCATTATAACCTGTTTATCAGGCCCCACCCATGAGTGTTTCTCCAGGGCATGACAGTGCCCCCAGGGCACAGCACAGAGCCTGGCAAGCTGCCCAGTGGAGGAGGTGGGTAAATGCTACGGACGGAATACATAAATGACGAAAGCAACACCTTCGGCACTGATATGCAGGGCTTTCAGAAGATTACAGCTTCTCGCCTCGGGGAGAATAAGTCCCTATTATAAATGGAAACCTTATAGTCCCGCAGATGCTCTTTATTTTTCCTAATGCACAGCTGCAAAAGAGAAAATTTTCCTTTGTGTGCTAAATACGCATTTCTAATTACCCTCACCTAAGATGCATTCACTCTAAAGACTAAGAATAGCTAACTGATATAACTTACAAAGGAGTAATATAGTCTACGTCAGCTGGAAAAATTAAGCCAAAGGTAAACTAGGATTGGTGAAGAATCAATAAGTTATTACAAGGAATCGCTAAGATTGAAAACAAAATAAGATGCAGAATGAAGGCATAGAACTTTACCTCCAAAACCAGAGCCAAGTCACCACCAAGGCATTTGATTTCCTGAGTCCTTGCCTCTGGTTACCCCATCTCCAGCAGAGATGGAGAGGAAAAGGAGAAGGAGGTAAGGTCTGAAGGCCTGAGGTCAGACACCAGTCCAGTGTTGCTGTTCCACCGCCTCTGAGACCTGGGCAAACAACCTGACCCTCTGCGCTTCAGCTTCCTTGCGTACACGAAGGGAGGATGGTGGCACACCTGCTGCGGGCTGTGAGCATTAAATGAGCACAAGGACCTTGGGTTTAACAAACCCAAGTCCAGCCAGGTGCGGTGGCTCATGCCTGCAATCCCAGCACTTTGGGAGACTGAGGCGGGTGGATCACCTGAGGTCAGGAGTTAGAGACCAGCCTGGCCAACATGGCGTAAACCCCATCTCTACTAAAAATACAAAAATTAGCTGGGTGCGGTGGCACACGCCGTAGTCCCAGCTACTCGGGAAGCTGAGGCAGGAGAATCACTTAAATCTGGGAGGCAGAGGTTGTAGTGACCTGAGATCACGCCACTGCACTCCAGCCTGGGAGACAGAGCAAGACTCCATCTCGGCAGAAAAAAAAAAAAAAAAAAAAAACCAAGTCAGGTCCTTTGCTTCTGCTTGGAGAACACTATACATCCTAAGGAAGATGACGGTGGCTGCTCAGGTCTTCCGGGGAGATGAAACCCACAGTGTCCAAGGAGGACACGCCCAGCTCAGCCTCGAGGTGGCAGAGTCCCAGATCAACTACATTCCCTTATTCATCCTTTCACCAAATGGTGGTTCTGAGTCAATACCATTTTAAGTAACTAAGAAAAATGAAAAGCAGTTATCACCAAGACTACAGTTTGAAGTTAGTTAATATTCTAGCAGCACTGGCTTTCCACAAATCAGCTGTCCTCTCAAAAGAATGGTGGGATTTTAACCAGAAGAAAAAGGAATCTGGAGACTCTTTTTTTAATGTGGAGCTGGATCTAGATGGGGGGATGGGACTCCTGTGACACAGCAAGCCACCCTTCTCCCTGAGGAACACCTAGATAAGAGCTGAGGGGTCTTGCCCGAGGAGACTGGCATCCCCCACCTTGCACTAGCACTGTGCTGAGCGGTCTTGCCGCTCTCCGGTGGTGCTTGGCACGGTCCATGGTGCAATAGAGCTCTTCCCAGGAAGTTGGATGCTGCGTGTGTTGTCCCGGGTCTTCGCCGACGGCCATGAAACCTGTTCTCTCTTCTGTGAGACAGGGCAACAATGCCTTCTTGGTGAGGAAAGGCAAGGAGCCCAGTGTGGCTACAGCTCAGGCTTTATAGCAGGAAAGAGAGCTGGACGGACAGGGCGGGCAGGCCAAGGGGCCTTCGCCCCAGACTCCCCACAGCCGCCGCCGACTCCCTCCCTTTCCTTGCCCCTTCCTCCCTGTCTCCAGCAGCTTCTGTCATGCTGGCTAGAAGGCAGGAGGTTCCAAAAGGAGCCCCTGCTGTCCACAGCCTGGGAAGACTTCTGCGATGTTTCTCCTCCAGAAAATGGCTCCCAGAGCATTCTTGAATGCCCATCTTACAGGCTTTGTGCTTTGGTGGACATGAGCCCTGCTACGTCCAAGAAAGTGCAGTCATCTTGCACTTTCTAAATAATACAGCATGAAGAAAAGGACCCAGAATTTATTCTTCAATGCCCCTATACCCCTTTTCTAAATTAGAATTGCCCCATATTTTATAATTGCCCTAAATTATACATGTTAGTCATTGGCCCTTCATCCTAAGATGTAAACTAAGATCTGGGTTCATATCTTAGCTCAACAAGCAACCAACCCGGGCACATTATTTCACTCTCTGGAACTCAACTTTTCTTCATCTGTAAAATGGGACAGATATTACTTATTCTATAGGCTTGTTCTGAGAAATAGAAATGTGTACAGAAAAAGCCTAGAAAGGTTCCCGTGGCACCCACAATAAACTGCTCTTGTTCCTTTCTGTGGAAGCTCTTCTGTAAACAGCTGTCTGTGCGGTGTCCTGGAAGCCAGGCCTGCAGCTCCCCAGAGATCCTAGCCCAACCCTGCCTGGGCCTTGCCAGCCTCTCCCGGCACAGCCTCACAGCAGGCATGTTGGAGGAGCTAAATATAGCCCTCAGACTCCAGGGCGGATGGTCACCCGCCTGGGCTGTGCCTCCTTCCACATCACACACACGCACGCACACACATGCTCCTCGGCGGAGGCCCCTTTCAGAAACACGCACGCAGAAGCTCAATCAATCCACCTCCAGTGCACAGGGGACAGCTCACATTTCGGTGTGCTAAGAATAGCCCGGGTTGCAATAAGAGCCCAAATGCGAAGGGCATGGAAGTCGTTCTCTGCGGAGGCCCCGCTGGCACTGGAGAGCCAGGCATGGCAGCCCGCAGGGTGAAAGGTGGGTCCCCGGGGGCCAGAGGAGAGGCTGAGAGAATGGAGAAGAAAATGAGTGACTGCCTCAGGATACAGGGAAGAAAACACATCACACACGAAGAAGGGGACAAGAGTGGGCTGGCTGGGTCTAGCGGCTGCTGCTCAGCTCTGCCTGCTTCTCTGCAGGCTGTGTGAGAGCAGACACAGCCACAGCCTCTGCTGAAGGACAACATGGAGAACAACAGGAACAACAACACCCAGTTGGTGCTGAGGGGCTGGGTGCCAGCCCCGAGTTCCGGTGTGCTGGAGCATTCTTTACAGCAGACATGGGACGTGAGCCCGGGCTGACTGGCTCTACCACCACCCTTAGCAGAAAGCCAGATTAGACTCCAACCAGACTCCAGTGCACACACCGCTTTCCATGACCCAGCGGAGGTCGGGGCAGAAGTGGAGGGTGAGGTCAGAAGACAAAGGGCCACCAGGGACCAGGCCACATGCTGCCAGCAAGGCAGGGTCCAGCCATAGCCACAGCCCCCAGCCAGAGCTCAAACAAGAATGCATGTGCAGCATTGGCTGGGCCAGCTGCATCTTCACAAATGGCCCAGCAGAAGCTGGGCTGGCCAGAAGCCCCTCTGATAGGCAGACTCTCTAAAGTCCCCTCCTGGAAATGCCATCTTTGGAGATGGACAAAATTGGCTTGTCCATGCCAGCTCTGCACTAACAGCTGCGGGTCCCTGAGCAGGCCTATTTCCTTGTCTAGAAGATGAGGCAGCCAACCACTGTGGCTTCACAAGGCTGCTGTGAGGACAGTGCCTGGCATATGCAATGTGTCTAATCAATTGTCATAAAGAGGATAATGACAATGATGACAATGACTCCACCTTGTACAGGGTAACACTCAAATGGGATAAAGACAATCTTACTGGAAGCTCTGGAAGAAACAAATACTAACTCTTTAAGGGCCCGCCTCTTGGGAGGAAGAGTAGGAAAGTCAGGGGGTGAGGGCAACATTTCTGGACAATAGCCCTATGCCAGGTGGCAGGCCAGGAACATCAGAGCAAGTTTAGGCTCATCTAATCCTTGCAGCCATCCACGAAGTGGAGACCAAGAGCTCCATGGAACAGACAAGCAGAGCAAGGCTCAGAAAGGCCAGGAGCTGTAGTTCGGGTGCGGAGGGACAAGGGTTTTCATCTATCTGAAGCCCCAATCACAAATTCTAACTCTGAAGTCTCAATGCTCTTCCCAGAGTGGGAGACCAAGGTTTAGGGAGCTGAAGTGACTCACCCAAAGTCACAAAGCTAGTGGAGGTGCGGGGTCCAGCGTGAAGGGAGGGCACCCATGAGCCCAGGACCCCCTCTCCCACATGAACAGCAGGCCCAGGGCCGCTCTTACTTGCTTCCTGTCACCCATCCCCTGCTCCCCTACTCCCAGCTCCAACCAGTTTGTCAGTACCACCCCTCTAGTCGAAGGCAGGAATCAGGTGTCATTAATCTTTATACCCTCGGTGCCCGGAACACAGCAGAAATTCCAGAAATGTTTACCAAAAGGAAAAACATGAGAAGCTGAGGCGGAAGGAAGGTGGGCCTGTGGGGGTGGTTACAGAGCAAACCCAAGGCACACAGCACACCAGAAGCCCACAGCCACATCTGATTCCCCGCGATGATGGAACTGGCCCCAGCCCTTTCATCTCATAGCTAGGGGACTCTCTTGCTGTACAGATATGGAAACAGAAACTCATACAGGTAAAGTAAACCCCCATGTTCACAGGACCAACTGAGGGCAGGGCCAGAACAAAAGCCCATGCTGGGGCCTGCGGGCCCAGAGTTGGTCCTATGGCATGAGGCTCTTAAAACTTTTGGCAAGGAGAGTCATGTCTTCTGACTTAAAAAGATAAATGCTCCCTTCCGGGCCGAAGTGGAAAATCAATAAGCTGCAACCCAGCCTTACTCTTTGCCGGAGGAAGGGGAGAGCTCGAAGGTTCCTGCTATTGTGCCTGGGCTCCTGTTCTTTCACTAGGGACCTGTGGAAGGCACACTGTGGACACTGTGGGAAGAGCCAGCCCTCAGTGATGTGTTCTGCCCACCTCTCATCAAGCATGAAGATAAATCCTACAGGGCCTCCCTCCGAGACCACCAAATTATTTCCCTGGCAACCAAGGAAGTGAATAGAAGGTTATGTATCCCTCCCATTTGCTCGTCGGTCTTTGAAACTCATATACAGCTGAAAGGGGAAGGTCACAGGGACCCCCTGTCCAAACACCAAACCCTGGGGTTTCCTTGAGGCTGGAAATGAAAGCGGAACTCTGAGCAGCCTTCCTCAGCGTCTGTGTCCCACAGGGCAGGCACTGTGTGAGGTTTTGTGGAAGGTCTCCCACTGAGTCCTCAAGATCATTCTGTGAGGTGCGAGCTTTATTCCTCATTGTAGGGATCAGAAAACTTGTCCAAGATCAAGTGAGAAAGGCTCCTTCAATTCCACCACAACTCAGTCCCCAAATCGGATAGCCACTGAGCAGACAGTGTGTAACTGTTGCCTACACGCCAAATGACACATGCAGGTGTGAGCGGTGACAGGCAGGCCACTGGGGTGTGTAACACCAGCGGCATGAGTACAGCGTGGGGGCAACAGGGCTAAGCAACTGAGTGTACAAGGGACACCTGGGGACCCATGTTGATAGTGGGGCCACCGGATCTGAGGTCAGCCATGAGCTAGCGAGAGGATTCGGCAATGGAGGCCTTTGGTTTTCACACCGGGCAGCTCAGGCGTAAAGCCTCCAGTGCTTCATGAGTCATCAAAGCCAATGAAGAAGTCCTTGGCAGAGGATTCATTTGAACTTCCCTTTAACACTTCAGCTGTGGGGAGTCTGGCATGAAATATGTGCATTAGCTACTCTCCAACCGGAGAATGCAGAATTAACGTTTGTGGAAAACCTACATGTTGAGCGATGTGCACACACCATCTCATGCAGTTCTCACAACAATTTCCCACTTTGCAAATCAGGGGACTGAGGCTCAGAGAAGTATCATGTTGTGCCCTCATCTCCAGCCTCTACCAGGCGAGATGCCCAACCCCAACTCCCACCCCAGGTCCTCCCTCAGTGCCCCCACCCCATAAACAGAATTCCCTCTGATACTGCATGCACCAGCCTCCATGATGCTCTGGGTCTCACGGTCCCCTGATGGGGGCACACGGGACTCAGGACACCCTTCCTGATCCCCAGCACCTCCACCCGGGGCACAGGAAATGCTCATGAAATGTCTATGGAGGAAGAGAGATGGGAGATGGAGAGATGGGGGCTGGGGAGGGAAAAAGGGGGGAAGTAATGAGTCACCAGCCTGGGGTCCCACCTGGAAACACCAGATGGGAACAACCCACCGACAACCCCAGGAGGGAAACAATGGCATCCAGCTTCCAGGGCACACACACTGGGGGGGCCACACAGCCCTGCACAGGGGGAAGGGCACCTGCATGTGGCCTTCTTTCTCAGCTGGACATCCTGGCGCTTTCAGGTTCTTCTGGACATTGTCTCCCACGCTGAAGGAACGGAAGTCACCAAAACAGTCCTTGATGGCTATTTTAGACCTTCAACTGCCATTAAGACACAATCTCATACAGAGAGGGTTTGTGGCCATTCCATACAAGGAATTAACAAGAAGGATGAGCTCCCACTACGGATAGCATCCTTAAAGGAATGAGTCATCAGAGACCACCAGATGTTAGCAAGAGAGAAGTGCCTTCATTCCTGCACACTTCTCCCTCCCTCACACCCATTAGAAGACCTGAAGGGGCGGTGGAGTCTTTAAAGTCAGGGCCACAGGGCCAATGAGACCTCCTCCATGAGCATCGTGACCTCAGTGAGCACTGTGGGACCTGCCAGGATGGACAGAGCAGCTCCACACTGGGATCTGAACCCTGGGGGTTCCTGTAAGCCCTGCACCATTGGTCAGTCATTTTTCACATGGGTGTATCTGAACCCTCAACCCTGGATTCAGAAGCCTTAATGGCCACAGGTTTCTCAATTGCTTGCAGCAAGCATCTGAGGGGTCCCTCTCCCTTTCCTGACACAGAAGATGAGGAGGCAAGTGTGCCGCATACACCTGCAAGAAACAGGCTTCCTCCTCTCCATCCCATGGCACCCACACAGGAAAACATTGTTCATTCTTATTTTTTTGCCTTTGAGAACATAAAGCAAATAGCAAATATAAAGCAAATTCTTAGGAAATGGAAAAATTTGTTCTCCAGAGATTTATAGTAAATGGTCTATAAAGGACATTGATAATTATTTAGGATGCATCGTAAGGACGGCTGCTCCCCCACGTAGGACAAAGAGAGTATTTGTAGTCCTGGATCCTTGTGGGTAAGAATATGTGGAGAGGACTAATGAGAAGAGCAGACATCTAGGCTCATTAGTAGTGATTCAGTATTTTTCACCCTCCTATAAGATCACAGCAGGAGTTTAACTGTGTTTCCAATCCAAATACATCCACTGTATTTCTTCCCATTGTATGCAGGGTAACAGACCCATGAAAGGGAAGAGGAAGAGTGTGGAGAAGAAAACGTTCTCCCCCACTTGCAGCTTCTCTCCAGCACCAGTAATTAAGAAAGATGGAGCATCAGGGGCCGGCCAGGTGACCACCAGAGGAGGAAGACAGAGCAGGCAAAGCACAAGGCATGGCAAAGAGGGGTGCGGCCTTCTGCATTCCAGGGTTTATAATGCTAATTCAAAATTACCACAGCAAATAAAGAACATCCAGAGGTATCTCATCACACAGTATTCTCAAAAAAAAAAAAAAAAAAAAAAAAAAAAACCACACACACACAGAAACTGCAGTCCTTTCTCTTAATTGGATGTAAATGCAAGGAAACCTTCTCTTTAAAAGTAAGTCTGGAATAATTTCATCCACAAAGTAAATAATGATAGTAATGGCCGGGCATGAGGGCTCATGCCTATAATCCCAGCACTTTGAGAGGCTGAGGTGGGAGGATCGCATGAGTCCAAGAATTTGAGACCAGCCTGGGCACTATGGCAAGAACCCATCTCTACAAAAAATTATTTAAAAATTTAGTCAGGGCCGGGTGTGGTGGCTCATGCCTGTAATCCCAGCACTTTGAGACGCCAAGGTGGGCAGATCACTTGAGGTCAGGAGTTTGAGACCAGCCTGGCCAACATGGTGAAACCCTGTCTCTAGTAAAAATATAAAGATTAGCCGGGTGTGGTGGTACACGTCTGTAATCCCAGCTACTCAGGAGGCTGAGGCAGGAGAATTGCTTGAACCCGGGAAGCAGAGGTTGCAGTGAGCCAAGATCGCGCCACTGCACTCCAGCCTGGGTGACACAGCAAGACTCCATCTCAAAAAAAAAAAAAAATTTTAGTCAGGCATGGTGGCATACACCTGTGGTCCCAGCTACCAGAGAGACTGGGATAGGAGGATCTCTTGAGCTCTGGAGGTCAAGACTGCAGTGAGCCGTGGTTGAACCACTGCACTCCAGCCTGAGTGACAAAGCGAGACCCTGTCTCAAAATAAATAAAAAATGATAGGAGTGGATTCAAATCCATTGAATAAAACAAATACCCATGACCCCCTACTGACACTACTAAGTAAAGGGGAGGGAAAAGAGACATCTCTTTCCTACAGAATTCCCACAAATGAATGTAGAAGGAATTATGGAAATAGAAAAGTCACCATTTGGCAAACACATAATCATTGAAGGTAAGAATCATCACAGGATTCGTGAGAGAAAGGACGATGAGACAGAACATTTACTTAGTCTCAAAGCTCCTCCCACAGACATTCATTAAACACAGAGGAAAACTTTTTAGTGGAGCAGCCTGGCAGACACCACCTGACCACTGTGACCAAAGCTACCACCACCAGGATGAGGCTGACCCAATGGTTGTCCAGGAGTGTGCTGCTTAATTGGCACACATTTGTGAATTTTCCAGTTTTCCTTGTACAATTGATTTTTAGCTTTATTCTACTGGGTTGGAGAAGACACTTGGTACAATTTCAGTCTTTTTAAATTTGGTAAGACTTGCTTTGTGACCCAATGTGTGATCTCTCCTGGAAAATGTTCTGTCTGCACTTGAGAAAAATGTATAATCTGCCACTGTTGGGTGGGATGTTCTGTGTAGATCTGTTAGGAACATTTGGTCTGTAGTGTTGTTCAAGTCAACCGATTTCCTTCCTCATTTTCTGTCTGGATGTTATCCATTCTTGAAAGTGGGGTATTGAAGTCTTCTCCTGTTACTGTGTTGCTGTCTTTTTCTCCCTTTAGTCAGTGTTTGCTTTACATTTAGGTGCTGTGATGTTGGGTGCGTACATACTGATAACTGTTACATCTTCCTGTTGAATCAACCATTTTATCATTATACACTGGCCTTCTTTGTCTTATGGCAGTGTTTGCCTTCATGTTTATTTTGTCTATCAAAGACACTTGTGCTCATATGCTTATTGCAGCTATGAGCACTGGTACTCATAGCTTATTGCTATTTGCAATAGCAAAGTTACGAAATCAACCTAGATGCCCATCAACAGTGGACTGCATAAAGAAAATGTGGTCCATGCATACCATGGAATACTATGCAGCCACAGCAAAGAACAAAATCATGCCCTTGCTGCAACATGGATGTAGCTGGAGGCTACCATGCTAAGTGAATTAACACAGAAACAGAAAATCAAATACTTTATGTTTTCACTTAAAAGTGGAAGCTAAATAATGGCTACACACAGATATAAAGATGGAAACAAGAGACACTGAGGACTCCAAATGTGGGGAGGTCAAGGGAAGGTCTGAAAATCTACCTGTTGGGTACTATGTTCACTATTCGGGTTATGGGTTCCACAGAAGCCCAAACCCCAGCATCATGCCATATATCCATGTGACAAACCTGCACATGTATCTCCTGAATCCAAAATTTTGTTTCAGAAAGAAATCAAAAAGGAAATTTCAAAAATATCTTCAGACAAACAAAAACAAAAAAACAACATACCAAAACCTATGGGATGCAGGAAAGCAGTACTAAGAGAGAAGTCCGTGGCAATAAACACCTGTAATAAAAAAGAAAACTTCAAATCCACAACCTATCTCTACACCTTGAGGAATGAGAAAAAAACAAACTAGGCCTAACATTAGCACAAGGAAGACAATAATAGATCAGGGCAAAAATAAATGAAATAGAGAATAGAAAAATGATTTTAAAAACTAAATTTTTAGAAAAGCTAAAATTGACAAGCCTTTAGTGGGACTAAAAAACGAAGAAGAAAAGATGACTCAAATAAATAAAATCAGAAATGAAAGAGGAGACATTACAATCAATGCCACAGAAATTTGAAAAATCATTAGAAGATGACTATGAACCATTACACAACAACAAACTGAATAACCTATGAGAAATGGCTACATCATAAAAAAACACAAAACCTACCAAGACTGAATCACAAAGAAATAGAAAACCTCAACAGAATCACAACTAGTAAAATGACTGAATTAGTGATCAAAAATTTCCCAGCAAAGGAAATTCCAGGACCAGATGGCTTCACTGGTGAATTCTGTCAAACATTTAAAGAATTAATTCCAATCCTTCTCAACTCTTCCAAAAAACTGAAGAGGAGGGAACACTTCCAAACAAATTTTAGGAGGCCAGCATTATCCTAATCCCAAAGCTAGACAAGAACATTATAAAAAACTACAGGCTAATAACCCTGATTAACATAGATGCAAAAATCACCAATAAAATATAGAAAATCAAATTCAACAACACATTAACTAAGTGAGATTTATCTCTGGATGCAAGGAAGGGTCAACACAGGAAATCAATCAATGTGGCTCTACCACATTAACAAAATAAAGGGCAAAATCACAGGATCACCTGCACTGATGCAGCGAAAGCCTAAGACAAAATTCAACACCCTTTCATAATAAAAACTCTCAACAAGCCAGGAATGGGAAGAAATTACCTTGATAAAATACAAACTATATCTGAAAAGCCCACAGCTAATATCACACTCCATGGTAAAAAAAACTGAAGGCTTTTCCTCTAATATCAGGAATGAAGCAAGGATGACCACTCTTGCCACTTCTATTCAACACAGTAGTGGAAGTCCCAACCAGAACAATTAGGAGGAAAAGCAAACAAATAAAAGGCATCCAAATCAGAAGAGATGTAAAATTATTTCTGCAGATGACATGATCTTATATCCGGAAAACATTAAAGACTCTACAAGCTATTAGAACTGCTAAACAAATATCAGCAAAGTTACAGGATACAACATACAAAAATTAGTTACACTACTAAACACTAACAATGAACTATCAGAAAAAGAAATTAAGGAAACAATTTCACTTATAATAACATAATAACATCAAAAATACTAAGGAATAAACTTAACCAAGGAGGTGAAAGACTTGTACATTGAAAACTACAAAATATCAATGAACAAAATTAAAGATACAAATGAATACAAGGCCATCTCGTATTCATAGATTGAAAAAATTAATATTGTTAAAATAGCTATACTACCCAAAACAATCCACAGATGTAATCTCCATCTAAATAATGGCTTTTTTTTAACAAAATTACAGAAAAACCTTAAAATTCATATGGAACCATTATGAACCCAGAATAGCCAAAACAATATTGAAAAACAAAAATAAAGCTGGAGGCATCCACTTTCTGATTACAAAATGTATTGCAAAGCTATAGTAATTAAAACAGCATGGTAGCCAGGCACAGTGACTCATGCCTGGAATCCCAGCACTTTGGGAGTCTGAGGCAGAAGGATCACTTGAGCCCAGGAGTTGGAGACTAGCATGGGCAACATAGAGAGGCCCCATCTCAACAGAAAGAAAAAAAAAAATGCCAGGCGTAGTGGTGTGCACCTGTAGTCCTACCTACTCAGGAGGCTAAGGAGGAAGGATGGCTTAAGTTCAGGAGTTTGAGGCTGCAGTGAGCTATGATTCCACCACTGCAGTCTAGCCTAGGCAACAGAGTAAGATCCTGTCTCTAAAAAAAACAAAAAACAAGTAACAACAAAAACCTAGCATGGTACTAACTGACAGACATATGAGATCAATGGGATAAAATAAAGGGCTCAGAAATAAACTTATGCATATAAAGTCAACTGATCTTCAATAAAGGTGCCAAGAATACACAATGGGGGACAGATAATCACTTTAACAAATGGTGCAGGGAAAGCTGAACACCCACAAGCAAAAGAATAAAATTGAATCTTTATCTTATACCACACACAAAAAGAAACTCAAAATGAATTAAAGATTTAAATTTAATATCTAAAATGTTAAAACTCCAAGAAGAAAACATAAGGGAAATGCTTCATGACTTGGTCTCTGCAATGATTTCTTGGATATGACACCAAAAACACAGGCAACAAAAGCAAAACCAGACAAAATGAACTATACCAAACTAAAATGCTTCTATACAGAAAATGAAACAACCAACAGAGTGAAAAGGCGACTTACAAAATGGAAGAAAATATTTGCAAACCATTTATCTGATAAGGGATTAATATCCAAAATGTATAAAGAACTCCTACAACTAACTACTGTAGTTAACTAAATAATAAATAATAAATGATTAATAAATAACAATTAAAAATGGGCAAAAGATTTAAATAGAAACATTTCTCCAAAGAAGACATAGAAATGCCAACAAACATATGAAAAGATGCTCAACCTCGTAAGTAATTAGGGAAATGCAAATAAAAAACACGACGATACATTACCTCGCACCTGTTAGGATGACTATTATCAAAATCAAAATGACAAGTATTAGTGAGGATGTGGAGAAACTGGAGTCCTTGGACACTGTTGGTGGGAATGGAAAAAGGTACAGCTGCTATGGAAAACAGTATGAAGTTTCCTCAAAAAATCAGAAATAGAACTACTAAATGATCCAGCAATTCTGTTTATGGGTATTTATCCAAAAGAATTGAAATCAGGATCTCAGAGAGATATGTACACTTCCACATTTACTGCAGTATTATTCACAATATCCAAGAGGTAGAAACAACCTCGGTGTTCACGGACAGATGAATGGATAAGCAAAATGTGGTCGATAAATACAATGAAATGTTATTCAATCTTTCAAAAGAAGAAACACTGCCATATGCTACAACATGGATGAGGCTTGAGAACATTATGCTAAAGGAAATAAAGCAGTCACAGAAGGACAAACACTGCACGATTCTGCTTAGTTAAGGGATGTAGTCAAACTCATAGATGCACGAAGTCACATGGCGGTTTCTGGGGACTGGGGGAGGGGAAACGGACAGTTGTGTTTCATAGGTATCAAGTTTTCAGTTATGCAAGGCGAGTAAGTTTAGAGATCTGCCATAAGACATTGTGCCTGTGGTTAGCAATATTGTATTGCACTCAAAAAAATTTGTTAAAAGCGATCTCAAGGTTAAATGTTCTTCCTACAATGGAAAAAAAATGAGAGTAAACTCGTACATGCAGTAGGTAGCCCAGCGTCTGATCCAGGATGAGCTCAGCACACCAGAGCTCTAGTGGAGGTGGTCCTGCCAGAGTCTCCGACCACCTGCACCACACTGGGGGCAGCATCCACCCAGCAACAGCTTGCATTCCAGCTGAGCTTTTGTTTTTCTAAGCGCATTGCATACAGAAGCGCTCGTGAATGTGACAGCTCATGGGGCATGTCTACTCTGGACTTCTGGGACACTGTCCTGTTTGGTTTTAGAAAATTCCTGGGTCAGCCCTCGAAATGAGCTGAGATTGAAATCAGTCAGCAATGGTGGAACATTAATTTCCTTTTCTCCAGTCACTTCTCAGAATCTTTAATATATGATGTGCTTAGGGGTGGGTGGGGGAGGAGGTTATAGACACTACGGTGTCACTTTGACAACTAGTTCCAAAATGCCCTCCCTGTAAATGTCCACGGGGTTCAGTGATAATTTAAACCCACTGACGAAATTTCCTCCACTGATTGGTCTTTCTCTGCATGAGAACACAGCCCTCACCTCTTCCAGCCCCATGACTCTATGAACTGTCCTCAACTATTCATTCATTCATTCACTATTCATCCCTTCAGCCTCTTTTGCTCACTAGAGACCTCTGGGCCTGGGCTAGCTGTGCACCAGTAACACAGAGATGGAAATGCAGGGCCTGGGCCTACAAAGTTCTTGCAATACAGGAGAAGGAACCTCACAGACAAAGACAAGCTGGGCAGGGAGCATCCTGACGGAAACCCGCAAGACAGACAGTGGAAGGAGGAACTAAGAACAGCCAAGAGAACCAGGGTTGCCAAGAAGGCCTGTGGGGATGAAAGAGAATGTGGAAGACAGACATTTAGGCAAATAGACAGATCTGGAAAAGAAAACAAACACAGGATGCCTTGTGCAGGGAGCCGCATGCAACTCCACATGGGCTCTGGCCAGAGTGTAAACAGCCATGATGGAGAAAGAGCTGGGAGCCGAGTCGGGAGAGTCGGGAGAGTAGGGAGAGTCGGGAGGGCCTTTGCGGCAGTGGTTCTCAGACTCCGCTGCATACTAGAAACTCCTGGGAGGCTGGTTCTGTGTTGTTGCTGCTGCTGTTGTTTTTAAATCCATTGTAATGAAGTATGATTTCCATATAATAAAACATACATATTTAACTGTCAAGGTCAATGTATTATGACAAATGTATACTTGTATAATCCACACAGAGAAAAGATAAAGCCACTCCATCACCCCCTAAACCTTCCTCCTGCCCCTTTACAACCAATCCAAAGCCCTCTCACCCCCTCAGGACAACAGAGATCTGCTTTCTCTCTAGATCTATCTATCTAGAATTCATAGAAATGGAATCATAACAGTGTGTACTTTCTGTGTCTGGCATCTTTCACCCAGCATGCTTTGTTGAAATTCATCCACGTTCTTAAGTGGAGCAGCAGCTTGTTCCTTGTTGTCAGTAGCATTCCACAATACTACAACTATTGATTTATATATAGTTGGCTATAGGGGTTATTTCCAGTTTGGAGCTATTCTGAATAACATTGCAATGAACATCAAAGTACAAGTCTTGTACAGGCATGATTTTCATTTCCCTTGGGTAAGTACCTAGAAGTGAGTTTGCTTCATTGTACAGGAGCTATATGTTTAACTTTAAAAGAAACTGATGAACAGTTCAACAAAGTAGCCACACCATTGTACACTGTCACAAGCAGTACAGGTGCGTTCCACCTATCACACGCCACTGGTCTTCTGGGCAATGTGTGTGTAGGAGTGTCTAATCGTGGTTTTGACTTGAATTTCCCTGAAAATCTGTGATATTGAGCATCTTTTCCCATGCTCTTTGGCCATCTATTTACTTTCCTTTGTGAGGTGTTTGTTCATATTTTTGCACACTTCTAATGGTGTTGTTTTTGTGTTACTGAGTAATAAAATTTCTTCACGTATTCTTGATACAAGAGCTACATTTTCAGCTCTAAATGTTC
The DNA here is from genome assembly GCF_028885625.2 of Pongo pygmaeus. Classification (NCBI taxonomy): domain Eukaryota; kingdom Metazoa; phylum Chordata; class Mammalia; order Primates; family Hominidae; genus Pongo; species Pongo pygmaeus. Next base: position 152,949,558 of record NC_072380.2, read on the forward strand.
GATTTTGTCCTTTTCCTTCCACTCCTTTCCTCATTATATTTATGATTTCCTTTAAATTCTTAAGCATAATTCTAACAATCATCTCAAAGTCTGCGTATGCTAACACCATCATCCTTATCATTTCTGAGTCTGCTTCCAGTGACAGGCTTTCCTCCCAGTTATGGTTCCTATCTTCCTGCTAGTTTTGTAGGGCACTGTGAGTTTTCAGTTGACGAATGTCTGAATGTCGCTGTCGTCCTTTAAAGAGTGTCAGGTCTCCTTTTGATTGGCAGTTACGTTACCCGTGGACCAGCTCGTTCTTTCTGATGCCTGTTTTCCAGTCCTTTTAAGGCACATCTAGAGTAGCCTTCACTCTGGGGCCAGACTGGCCCTACTGGTAAGCAGAGGGCTTTTCTGTGGTCTCTCATCCAGAAGGCCTCAGGTGTCCCACGAGGTCCCTCCCCTGGCTGTGAGGTTCTGGGATTCTTCAGTGCACACCTGCCTGCAGTTCTCTGCCTGCCTGCAGGAGTTTCACTCTCCATGTGTTCAGCTTAGGATTCAGCGATGGCCTCACGGTGACCCCTAGAAGACTCTGGAGCTCTCTCTTTGCTAAGTTCCTTTTTCTCTAGTGTTCTGCCCCAAATTTCAGCCCCTTAGCCTCCTGCACTCTGGCCTCCACCCCCGCCACTGAGCAAAGCTGCCATTCTTCGCCATTCCCCATCCCTACCCATCCTTACCCATCCCAACCCAGCCCTACCCATCCCTACCCAACCCTACCTGCCCCTACCCATCCCTACCCAACCCCACCTGCCCCTACCCATCCCTACCCATCCCAACCTGTTCCTACCCATCCCTACCTGTCCCTGCCCATGGGCACTACCGAACTGGCTTCTCTGCCCTCAGAGACCATAGTGCTGTGCTGGGTGGGTTTTGGTTTATTTTGGGGGGGAGGAAGGATTAGGGGGAAGGAGTTTTGTCTATTATCTGACAACCCTTATTTAATTCATCCCCCCCATAATTTTTAGTGGTTTGCAGCAGGAGGGCAGGCCTGGCACCAGTTGCCCCATCATGGTGGACCCAGTGTGCTCTTAGAGATCTTAGGGCAAAGGCCATGTCCAGATGGGCTGAATTCTTAGGCTCTCCAAATGATTCCAATATTCAGCCAATTTGTGAAAACAAGGCTTTAAGAATAAGGGATCTAATGTTACAGGTCAGCATCTCCCAGTCACACTGTCACAGTCTGGGGAGACTGTAAACCATCCCCACCTCCAATGATGATTCAGGCAGTCTGACATGGGGCCTGGGCATTTTTTTTAATATCCTCAGATCATTCAAATCTAATGAGAAGCCAGAATTGAGAAACAGATCTGTAGGCACTGGGGAGCCATTGGAAGATTTCAGAAACAGTTAAGGCCAACATTTGGTTTCATAGTGGGGTTGGTGTAATCCCTTAATTTATAAATATTCTCTTTGCACCATGAAACGGGCAAGGTGTTCACAGGAAGACTGCCATTCCCAAGGCTGCCTAGCAGCCTGTTGTGTCCTCTCTTGCAGCTCTTGGTGCCACATTTGAATTTTGATTCTTCTAATCAAGAAGCATTTCGTGAATACCTAGTATGTGCCAGACGCTGTCTCAGAGCTGGGGATGGATACACAAGTCTGGTTCTCTGCCCTCAAGGAGCCCACAGTCAAGCAGGAAGCAGAGAAGCAAGCACAGGCCACGACACAGTGAGTACAGAGCCATGGCCGCTCTGATAGGCTTGGCAGCACGCCACAGAGCCTTGAACAAAGCCCCAGCAGTCTGGGAGGCTACCCCAAAAGACAGGCTGTCTGAGCTGGGCTCTGAAGGAAAAGGAGGTGTAGACAGGGGAATAAAGTGGAAGCACTGGGCACTTGCTCTAATCACAAAGCAACAAAAATATAAAACTGAACAGGCCAGAAGCCTGGACGGAAAGGGGAGAGGCTGAGAACAGAGCAGCAGTCAGGGCCCACGTTGGGAAGGGCTCTGGAGACCTCTAATCCTGTCATTAACAGAGCATTGAAATCAATATGCCCTGGCGGAACACCTTCTCCAGGCCAGTCCTCCCACCATGGGCTTGGAGACCAGGCCCACTCCAATATTACAGGGAGCAGGGTGAGAATACAAACAGGGCCACCTCCCACACATCTCCACATTTACAACTGCAAATCAAGCAAAGCTAACAGCCCAGTCACACCCCATTCCTTCGCAGGTGTGCGCACACGCAAACACAATACACGCATAGCCGGGGGCCTCCCTGCAGTTCACCCTTCTGACCTGAGGAAAAAGGCAACACCTTCCAGGACCCACCTGATCACCTGGGAGCCTGAGTGGGGCACAGATCTGCAGGGCAGGACAGGATGGGGCCTGGGATGGACCTGCCTAAAACCAGGATGGGCCTCCACCTTCCCTATACACAGTGAGCTCTCTGCAAGGGGCTGTGCCTGTCATTCCCCTCCTCTGAGATCTCTGATGCTCGGTATTCCATCCTACTGGGCATGATCAGACCTCAGCATAATCTCAGACATGGAATAAACCCACACTACTGAGCATGACATTTCGGCAGGACGTGTGTAACCTGGCTCCTGCCTGCTTTTCCAGCTTCACCTTCTATTTCTCTTGCCCATTCCTTGTGTCCTGGCTGTGTCCTCCCCAGCCCCAGGGCCTTTACTCCAGCTGCTGCTTCTCCCTGCCTCTTCCACTGGCCTCTGGGTCCCTCTTACTCCTCAAGGCTCACCTTTGACAGCGCCCTCAGAGACCCTCCTCACTTCCCGTAAGCCCTGCTCAGCACTGTCACGTTCCTGTTTCCAGCCTTCACAGCACCTGCCACCAGCCACATTCCTGCTTTCCTGTCCACTTGCTTGTCTGCTCTCCTACTGGAAGATGAGCTCCTATGGCGAGCACAAACCTGACCTTATTCACTGCGTCATTACCAGCATGCACAGTGGCACCTGGCACATGGTGGAACTCAGAAAGCTTCTGAGGAAGGAATAGAGGGTCTTCATTCCATCCCCCTAATTTGGCCCCATAGCCACCCAGTACCCCGACTATAACACACTACTTCTCAGTAGCCAACTGTATGAGTCTGTCCTCACACTGCTAGAAAGAACTTTCCAAGACTGGGTAATTTATAAAGGAAAGAGGTTTAATTGAGAGTTTAGCATGCCTGGGGAAGCCTCAGGAAACTTACAATCGTGGCAGAAGGGGAAGGGGAAGCAAGGGACCTTCTTCAGAAGGCGGCAGGAAGGAGAAGTGAATGCAGGAGGAACTACTGAACACCTGAACACTGATAAACCCATCAGATCCTATGAGAACCCACCCACTATCATAAGAACGGTGTGGGGGAAACGGCCACCGTGACTCCATGACCTCCACCTGGTATCTCCCTGAACACATGAGGCTTATGGAGATTATAATTTACAGTGAAATTCGGGTGGGGGCACAGAGCCTAAGCATATCACCAACACGTTTTGGTTTTCAGTTACTCCTCTTTGGCCCACGTGGCCTTCCGCTTCCTGTGCTCTCACCTCACGTCGCCACGCAGTCGATTCTCACGTACCTTTCACGAGCCAGGTAACACGGTACTCACTTTGAGAAATAATCTGACGGCCATCTTGTTCTTAGAGCTCCTATTTGATTTAGTGTATGTCCCTGTTAGCATGTGGCATTCCAAACAGAGCTCTAAACACATCAGACTGTGCCTTATCCAAGCCTATACCATAAGAGGCCCAGGAGAAATGTTTGTTGAACAGATGGGGGAACAGAACAGTGAACGGCAATGAAGAAAATTTAGATTTTGATAATCAGTAAAAATAGTGCCTGAGTACTAGTCACACTATAAAATTTAGTGCATACTTTTTTCCATAAAAGAATTATTTCCGCAGGATGCTGAACTAATAATAACTAGAAATATTTCTGCTTTTGAGGAATTGCTCTGTGTTTCCTTAAGAGCGGGACTTGCGGGAGGGCTATGCATCAAATTTCTCCTCAGTGGCCCATGTTGCCTGCTCTCCTGTCACCCTTTCAGGTTCACAATTTGCCCGCTTCCTATCACACCCCTAAATGCAAGGCACACGGGTGGCCCTGCCTCCTGAAACATGCTGGCCCCTGCTCTGCCTCTCTGTTGACACTGTATCGCCTCTTTCCTGCCAGCAAAAATTCGACTCTCTGCTGCAGGCCCTCCTAAAATGGCAGTTCTTTCATGAAAGTCCTTCCTAGGAAAGATGAATTCCTTTTTCTCTGTGTAGCCATTTATCTAGTGTGGTTTTGTGACTCAATGCATCAAAACAGCATACCTGTCTACAATGACATAGTCACATAATTAATTTTCCCAACTCGACTGCTACATTTGGCAGGAATAACAAATTTCTATGCCAATTATACACTAACCCACATGACCCTTTCCTGGAAGATATGAAAAATAGCATTGTGTTCATACAATAATAGGTTATGTGAAATGGTCAGCTTTCTTTTACCTTTTCTGGTTTTACAAAGTGACATTCATTGATCTATACCTAGAGTCCTGTGTAACATGAGTTGGAGATTGCAATTCTAAGGGTAAAAAGGAAGCAGAAACAGAAAAGCACAGGAGCGACAAGGAGGCATTTTAAAACTGATGAAATATAAAGGCTCTTAGGAAACCAAAAGCTAGGATGGCTGTTTTTGTCTCTACCTGATAGCACAGGTTCCATGCCAGACCCAGAGCTCCTAGAAGGCAGGAAAGATATTATACTTGTGAATTTCCCCTGTAGGCACACAGGGTCCTCACAGAATTAGACAGGTAACAAAGCAAAAAGAAATTGACAGGCATATTCCAGAGGCTTAAATGCTGGAGGGCTAAGTGCAGGGGCAGGAAGCTGTGAAGAAAAGAAAACTTTAGATTCTTGTCCTGGGAATTGCACAAACATTAGCCAGTGTTATCTCAGCAACATTATTAATTCCTGGCAATAGGATCTCTAGGAGGTATTTCTCTGTGACTGGTTTGGACACCAAATTAAAGAAAAAGGATACAGTACTATGGCCTGGATGTGCTGCTAGTACACAAAAGACTCCCCCCATTCACTGCGGGACTGTAAAGGCCTCTACCCATCCAAGTCTCCTGAAACAATGTTTGTCCATGGGAACTACAAGTGCAGTACCTCTTCTCTACAGTGAGAAGAAATGATCCTGTTACATTCACACAACTGTCATCTCCCCTTCCTAATGAGCACAGACTTCACCCAAAGGATAAGGTTGGTGATCTTGGCAGTAAGATATCATCCCCTATATACCAAGGAAGACATTAGATCCATATGTTTAATACAACTTGTATTGATGCTCCTTACCACTGTTATTTACCTTGCCACAATAATCCCTTAAGCCAAAATCTAATTCAGAGCAATGCCCTAACTCTCTTTAATTCTATGAAACATGAGAGAGATGAAGAAGCTGCAAAAGAAAAGTCTGAAGCTAGCAGAGGTTGGTTCATGAGGTTGAAGGAAAGAAGTCATCTCCATAACATAAAAGTGCAAGGTGAGGTGGCAAGTGCTGATGAAGAGGCTGGAGCATTAGACCTAGCAAAGATCATTGAGAAAGATGGCTACACTAAACAACAGATTTGCAGTGTAGGTAAAACAGCCTTCTACTAGAAGAAGATGCCATCTAGGACTTTCATAGCTGGAGGGTAGAAGTCAATGCCTGGCTTCAAAGCTTGAAAGAACAGGCTGACTATCTTGTTAGGGGCTAATGCAGCTGGTGACTTGAAGTTAAAGCCAACACTCATTTCCCATTCTGAAAATTCGAGGACCCCTAAGAGTGATACTAAATCTACTCAGCCTGTGCTTTTAAGTGGAATAACAAAGCCTGGATGACAGCGCATCTGTTTATAGCATGGTTCCCTGAATATTTTAAGCCATCTGTTGAAACCTACTGCTTAGAAAAAAAGATTCCTTTCAAATATTATTGCTTATTGACAATGCACCACGTCATGTAAGACAGCTGATGGAGATGTACAAGAAGGTGAATGTTGTTTTCAAGCCTGCTAACACAGTATCCATTCTGCAGCCCACGGATCAGAGTCCTGGGAATTTTGCAAACATTGACATTTGCCAATGTATCTTTACATGTGCATGTATTCTTTAAAAAATGCATTCCATAAGGCTACAGCTGCCATAGATAGTGATTCCTCCAATGGATCTGGGCAAAGTACATTGAAAATCTTCTGTAAAAGATTCACCATGCTAGATGCCAGTAAGAACATTCACGATTCCTGAAAGGAGGTCAAAATAGCAGCACGAAAAGGAGTGTGGAAGAAGTTGAATCCAGACCTCATGGATGACTTTCAGGGGCTCAAGACTTTGGCAGAGGAAGTAACTGCAGATACGGTAGAAATAGCAGTAGAATTAGAATTAGAAGTGGAGTCTGAAGATGTGACAACCGACCGACATGTGACTCTTGTGGATGAAATCCACCACTGATGAACAGGAGGGAGACATGGGAGCAGTAAGTGGGGTGGAGAGTTCACAGAAGCACTTTGTAAGCCCCGGGAGACCTGAGCCTATGTGAAGGGAGACACTGAAGATGCCGATGGTCATCAGATGGCTGTGAGCTCCTTAAGAATGGCGATTGTGCTGTGTTTAATGTCACTCCCCCACGGTCCACACAATGAATATCTCTTGAAGTGCAGTGAATTGAACTGAACTAAGTTGATATGAGCTGGGGCAAGACCTGTGAGATTCAGAATACAGGCAAAATGAAATGTCTGTCTGAGAAAATGATGACCAGAAGTTTTTATTAGGTTTACTCTAGACTACAATTTGTAAATACGTCAATGTAAAGACATTAATTGGTGAGTAATTACATGCAGCATGCAGTTCTCAACTAGCAGGGATGTACCTAACACCTACTCTGTGCAGAGCCTATATAAATCCAACATATAATGGAAAACTATTGTGTTTAAAAAGAAATCTGAAAAGGAGACAGAGATCAAAGATACCTGGCACCAAAGGATGGGCACCCATCATCTCAGGGAGCAGTGCCAAGGGGCACAAAGCATGCCTGCTAAGGGGAAGCTGCAGTCTTTTCCCTGAAGCATTTGCAGGGGAGCTGTCAGAGGAAGAAAGGCTCCTGCATGTGAAGCCAAGCCAGCTCCTGACAGGCACCCTCTCCAGGTTCCAGCTGTAAGCTTACGGAAAACATCTGTAAGGACAAGTGACAGGAGTCTTGAATAGGGTAAACGTATTTCCTCTGCTTGAAACATTTTTGTCACATATCTGTTCAACAGAATGTAAGGAGTCATTCAGAGAAGAAGCCGTGGCTTATGAAAGACCCATTTCTTTCTAATTCAATCTTCTAAGGTTTGTTTTGTTTTGTTTTGAGACGGATTCTCGCTCTGTCTTCCAGGCTGGAGTGCAATGGCGCGGTCTTGGCTCACTGCAACCTCCGCCTCCTGGGTTCAAGCAATTCTCCTGCCTCAGCCTCCCAAGTAGCTGGGACTACAGGCGTGTGCCACCAAACCCAGCTAATTTTTTGTATTTTTAGTAGAGACAGGGTTTCACCATGTTAGCCAGGATGGTCTCGATCTCCTGACCTCGTGATCTGTCTGCCTCGGCCTCCCAAAGTGCTGGGATTACAGGCGTGAGCCACCACGCCCCACCAACCTTCTAAGTTTTTAAATGATCAAATTGGGCTCTTGGCAATAGACCACCTGTTCTGATTTCCCTCAATCCCATGAGAACTACTGTCCATGTCCACTTATGTGAGGACAGAGCTTGGTCCCTGGTTGCATCTAAGCAAAGAAAAGAACTGAAAGCGAACTTGGGGTCATCCTCCTCAATTTTTTCATTTTGCAGATGAAAATCCAGAGAAGAGAGTGACTTGATCAAGGTCACAGGGCAAATAAAGGGACAATATAAGCACATTAAAGGGGGTGAGTATCAAATACAAGAGTCTTATTTTCTTTCTCTATATGTGTTATTAACCTAGACCAATCAGAGCTCATGCAGAGAAAAGGCAAGACTTGTGAGAAAAAGATGTTGCAAAGGAAGGAAAGAAGTCCAGAGAAGCTTGGCTGCCAACTTCAGAGCTCTACAGGACTGTGGAAAGAAGAACTGAGGCACGTATCATGTCACCAGTGGGAGCACCTGGCCCATACCCGGCCCCATACCTGCAGTGTCTGAGCAGGCATGTTTTCTCATTAGGCAAGTAAAACAAGCCGATTTATGTGTCCATTTTTTGGTTGCCTGTATTGCTTCTGAACTTTGCACTTACCTATAGTGTGTGTATGCGGGTGGGTGGAGACCTCGTGTGGGAATTCTCAGTCTCCTGTGTCTGAGCTCCTTACAAGCAAGGATTATGACGGATTCACCCTCACAGCCCCAGTGCTATGCGTGGCACCCAGTAATAGAGCACAGCTGCCTGGGGAAGTGGAAGGCTTCATGGAGACATGACATTGGGGCATTTAAGAAAGAAATGGTGGCTTCCGAAGGTATGAAGAGAACACAGAAGGCTTTCCAGGCAAGGGAAGCAGCTCTGTTTTCTGCTGGCCATGAGCAGCCTTGAAGACACAGATGCCAAATGCAACCAGAAGACCAATTAGACTTGCAGGGAACTGAGAGAAGCCGCAGTCACCTCGCATCAGGGCAAAGACGCTTGGGCAGGCTGCACAAGTGACAGGCACTTTTACATTTGGAGGGGACCTTCACTCAGGAATTTTAAACAATTATGAATTAAATAAGTTTCACTTTCAAAAACATTCCCATCATTAATATTGCTCTTCCAAATGAACGATTCAAACTCAGCCACACTTGTCATGAAATCAGGCCACTGGTTAAACAAGAATGGATGATCACCTGCCTTATGAAATTCTTCAATCGAAATAGCTTAATTCACCCATTTGTATTTTGCAGGCCACAATCAAAGCCTAATTAGTTTACCACAAACAAGCACTACTCTGGACGCTTGTTCAATCTGCATTCAGAACAGCTCTTCATTTGGCACAACAATATAGCTTTGCCTAACAAATTAAATCAGTGAGTATTAACTACCTGAATTATGCATGAACCTTTCTGTGTCAATGCAAGTTTGATTATTTAATCTGTGTGACTATATTGAGTAATGCACCTTTGAATTTCCCTTGCATCCATAATATATAGGGGATAAAAAACACAAGAAGGAAAAGATTTTTAAATGATGCCGACAAACTCACTTTCTGAAATGCACAAGCCAACTGGCTGTGCCTGAGTCCAGTTCCCAGCACAAGCAGAATGAGCAGGCCACGCCCAGGGCTCAGAGCACAGTTACACTTATCAAAGGGAGCTGTCCCGATTCCCTCCTGAAGCCACTGTGCTCAAGGAACCATTAAAGAATGCAAGCATAACAGCAGAATTCAGTATCTGCTGAAGAAGAAAAAATGTTCAATCGAATGTTGCTATTCTCTCACCACTGAGTGTGGCAGTGGCGCAGAAACCTCAGGGCCCACAGTCAGACGGCTGGCTCAAAGCCCACTGTCAACCTTCACTGCCCACCCCACCTGGGCAAATCAGCAACTTAAGGCCTCAGTCTATTCCTCTAAACAGTAAGAATGTGATCCACCTTAAACGGCGGGGATGGAATTTGGTGGGCATGGTAAGGCACCAAGAAGTAAGCACTCACTCAGCACAGAGGTCTCAAAAGGTCTCAGTGTTGCTTCACTGAGGGCGGTCCCTCTGGGCCCTGTTTACTCGCACACAACTTATAAATGAGTATAATCTGCATAAACTTAGATAACTTTGATTGTGGCCTGCAAATCACATTAATATACCCCATATGACCCCACAATACAGCATCACTTAAATAAACCATAAGCCACCAGAAATGTTTTCTGCTGATGGGTGTATCAGGCAGAGTTCTCTAGAGGACCAATCAGACATAGTGTGTGTGCACATGAGACATGAGAGGGGATGTATTAGGAGAACTGAATCCCTAGATCACAGAGGCCGAGAAGTCCCATACCAAGCCGCCTGCAAGCTGGAGAACCAGAGGAGCTGCAGGTCCGAAAGCCTCAAAGCCAGCGAGGCCAGTGCTGTAGCCCTTGGTCCAAAGCCACAGGCCAAGAACCCTCGGGGCTGCTGCTGTCAGTCCTAGAGTCCAAAGGCCAGGGAGCCCAAAGTTCTGATGTCCAAGGGCAGAAAGAGAAAAGTGTTCCAGCTCCAGGAGGGAGAGACAATTCTCCTCTCCTCTGCCTTTTTGTTCCGCCCAGGCCCCCGGCTAATGGATGATGCCACCCACACTGACGGCGGATCTTCACCACGCAGTCCCCCAACTCAGAGGCCAGTCCCCTCAGGGACACACGCAGCGGCAACGCGTTACCAGTTCTCCAGGTATTCCTCAATCCAGTCAAGGTGACAACTAAAATTCACCAGCACGAGGGGCACTGAAGTTGTTCTCGTATTTGCTAATACAAATACACTTGGAAGGGCATCTTCATGCATACCTTTTTTTCTACTTTTGAATTATTTTAAGGTAGAGGCAACATATAGAAATGTCACAGCACAGATGGTATGTGTTGACATGCAGCCTTCTTAAGACATTGTACCAACTTACATTGGCAACAGAAACATATTAATATGTCAGTCTCCATAAACTTTTGTCAGCACTGGAGTTAATGTAAAAAAATCCATGCATATATCCATAATACATATCCATATATATAATATATACACACCTACCTACATAATGATGGCTCAAAGCTATGTGATTTTTCTTTCAATAATCAACACTTAACTAGTCATTCCATGAGGAAAAATGATTAGAAAAACCAGACTGTTCTTGCTCCATGATTAGACAAGGAGCTCCTTGAGGGGAGGAACAGTAGGGCCTCGTTTCAAAATTGACCATAGTGACAGAAGAGTGTGGCAGGTTCTCAAAACACGCCAAAAACTGGCTCAGAAAGATCAGGCTGCTCACCAGCATTTCACACCAGCAGGGCTGTCCCCTAAAGCCACACACACAGACTCTCCATAGAGCCACACATGATCAAAGCCATCAGCAGGCCCAGGAAACACTTCCAGGAGGGCTGGAGACAGGCAAACAAGCATTGCCAAGCAGCTGTGGGTGCCAGCCACTCCACGTCTCTTACCTACAGCTCAGGCACTGTTGTGAAGCAGAGGGACGGGGGACACAGGCCTTGGCAGCACACGGCCAGAAGCAACGGGAGCAGGACCACCAAGGTTAGTGCATGCGATCGTTCTAGCATGTTGAGCTTTGGTGCCCCATATTATCTCCCCTAATCCTCACAGGTAAATATTATTTTTTCTCCAATTTCCAGATGAAGAAATTGAGGCTCAGATCATGAAACCTGCCTGAGCTGAAGCCGAGGCTAAGTGATACAGCTGATTCAAACTCATGTCTGGCTTATCTCGAAACCCACGGCCTTACCTACAGCTTGTGGTTGTGCCTGATGGACTGAGCTGCAAGAAGGGACTGCTGGAGTCCAGGAACCTCTGTGGACCAGCCCTCGACACTCAGTCTTGCTCTCACTCCAGCGGTCATGCTGCTGAGTCCCTGGCTCTAAAAGGCACCAGATCTACTTTGTCCTTTAAGCCCCAACCAGGCTTCTTCTGTGGGCAAGCAGGCTGGCAGAAAAGAACAGGCACTTTCCCTGGAACAGTGAGGAAACATGAGCTCAAGCGTGTACTCTCCCTCTTAGAAAGCAGCCCTGTGATACTGGAGGAAGGCACAATGTCTTGGGAGGCCCTGATGTGCTGGACAAAGGGGCCTTCTCTGGAGTTGCACAGTCCTGCCAGAGGCCCAGTGCCTGCCTCTGGAACCCTCAGTCTGCCTGTGTAGATGGGGACGGTAACGCCTGCCCCACAGGGTCTCTGGAGGTTAAGTTGATGACACATGCAATAATGCAGGGGTTCTATAAACAGTGGCTCCTTTCTCTCACTGGGCCTCTCTGGACAAGCAGATACCACGCTCTGGCTCATGGAACGATTCTGAGGATAAAATGAGGTAACACGCACAAAAGCTCTCAGCAAATTGTTAAGACTAAAGTAGCTAAGAGATTTTGAAACACACACTGCATATGACAAGCAGTAGGGAAAAGACAACACCATAGCCCAGTGGGGTTGATCCTGGGGAAACAAGGACCAGTTAGCACTGGAGTCAATCAGTGCGCTCTGCCACATTCACAAAATCACGGATTAAAATCACACGATCATCTCAACGGATGCAGAAAAAGCATCTAACAAAACTATAAGGCATAAAACAGAGCAGCAGCTGTCAAGAGTTTGGAGTAGGGGCCAGGGTTGCCTACAAGGGAGTATGAGGGGACATTTTTTTAAGGTGAAGAAATTGTTCTGCATCTTTATTTTGTTGGTGTGGTTTCACAGATAACTTTGTCAAAACTCACAGAACTGTACACCAAGAAGAGTGAACTTCAGCGCATGTAAATTATATTTCAATAGATCTGAATTTTTAATAAATGAAGAGGCAGCCAGGCACAGTGGCTCACACCTGTAATCCTAACACTTTGGGAGGCCGAGGCGGGCAGATCACAAGTCAGGAGTTCAAGACCATCCTGGCTAACATGGTGAAACCCTGTCTCTACTAAAAATACAAAAAATTAGCCAGGAGTGCTGTCATGTGCCTGTAGGAGGCTGAGGCAGGAGAATCGCTTGAACGCGGGAGGCAGAGCTTGCAGTGAGCCGAGACTGCACCACTGTACCCCAGTCTGGGCGACAGAGCGAGACTCCGTCTCAAAAAAAAGGAGGAGGAGGAGAAGAAGGAGGAGAAGGAGAAGGAGGAGAAGGAGGAGGAGGAGGAGCAGTAGTAGTGGTGGTGGTGAAAAGGCAAGCCACAGATATACACTAGGAGAACATATTATATCTATATATTCAATGCATATATATATATATCTCTTCACTATATGTGTGTATACCTAACATAGTGTCACTATATGTACATAAATATATGTGCATATGTATATATATATATCTCTTCACTAGATACATCTTCACTGTATATCTGACAAATTATTTAGATCCAGAATATTCAAGAACTCCTACGAGTCTATAAAAATACAAACAACCCATAAAATGAACAAAAGGCTTGAACAGACACTTCAGAAAGGAAAATATATGAATGGCCAATAATCACATGAAGAAATGTTTAATGTTCTTAGAATCAGGGAACCATAAATTATAATCAATGAAAAGATAATCACCAGAATGACTACAATTTTAGAATGTGATCCCACTGTACTATGGTGAAGACGCACAGCACCGGAGCTCTTACACTGCCAGGGGGAATGCAAAATGGAGCAACGATTTTATAAAACTGTTTTGATAGTTTCTGATAGTTAAACCCACACTTAGTATAGGACCTAACAATTCTACCCCTTAATAACTACTAGTATTTCCAATTTATCAATATTTCCAAGAAAGAAAAATCATGTCAACAAAATTACTTGAAAAATGTTCATAACAGCTTTATTCATAAGTCAAAAACTGAAAACAAATGTCTATCAATAGGAGAATAAACAAATTACAGAATGGTCACACAATGGATTACTAATTGAGCAATAAAAAGAAATGAACTACTGATACAACTGGGATAATCTCATGAACATTATACTGAGCAAAGAAGCAGGACAGAAGAAGCACTTATGCTGAGGTGCCTATTATGTGACACTCTAAACTAGGCAAAGGCAAAAACATCAGAACCGAGGACACCTCTAGTTAGGGTATGAGGATTAAACTAGATGGGATACAAGAGAACTTTCTGGGGAGATAGAAATGTTCTACAAGGGAGAAGGGTTAATAGAATGTATCCATCCATCCAAACTGTAGAGTTAAGATGTGTGTTTAAATGTGTGTAGCTTTACCTTGAAATAAAGTAACTGAAGCTCATTATCATCATCATTCTCAACACCGTCACTCAGTATGGCATGGTGACCTGGGTAGGGATGATAAAGATGGGAATGGCTCAACGCTGATGATTACTGAAGCTGTTAATGGATGTGTGGATGGTTCCTCACATTCTTCTGTTTACTTTCTATATGTTTAAAATTTTCCATAGTAAATGAGTTAAATTTAATCACCTATTGCATCCCTGATATACGTCTGCCTTGCATGTTCACACCTGTGACCTTATTAAATCCTCCCAACAATCCTGTGAGGCAAGTCCATTGTCCAAGAGAAGAAAATGAGTCGTGGAGAACCAGCCAAGGACCCCCAGGTCGCCTTTCATCCCTCCTGCCACTGCCCAATGCAGGTCTTTACCATCACAGACAGGAAGTGCTTCCGATCACAGACAAAGTCCCAAAGGCATCGCAGGGCAGACAGCAACGGAATGAGTAGTGCAGGGCAGGTAAGTAGACCTGAGTAGTGCAGGGCAGGTAAGCAGACCTCATGGAGGTCCAGAAGGCAGGAAGCAGGCAGGGCTGCTTTCCTGACAAGACTCCTCCTCCTCCTCCTCCTCCTCCTCCTCCTCCTCCTCCTCCTCCTCCTCCTCCTCCTCCTCCTCCTCCTCCATCCCTCCAGCCCAGGGACACTGGAGTGGGCGGGCCCTGCTCTTCACCCCTCAGGACACAGCATCCCACAAACTACCCAGCAATCAGAACTCCAGTGGTCACAGCGATGCTTCACTGTCACCCTAAGGAAGAATTGCTCAGAAAAGCCACTACTTTGGGCTTCAGGGCAAATGCATCCCCTTCCAGCTTTTCCCCATCCCTCTTCCTCATCTCCAAAAGGGAGGCCACTTCATCAACATCTGCTTCCCGTCCACCAGGGTCCATCCATAGGGGAAGGAAGGAGGTGCACCGAAGATGGCAAGGTGGGAAGGATACATGGGGTTCTTGGCTGATGTCGCTGCACTTAACAAACACTTACTGGGCTCTTGCTGTCAGCCGGACTTTGTTCTGGGCACTTGAAAAACTCAGAGGAAAGACAGTCCTCGCCCTGAGAGGGCCAATTCCTTAGGAGAAGACAAGCAAGATCAAGCTGTGAAAGACCTCAGCTCAGTGGAGTCACAATCTGGCTGTGGGCAATGCAGGCCTCTCGAAAGAAGGGCCATTCAGTGGAGAGCTCTGGAGGTCCTTTAGGAAGAGAGAACATCGGGCAGGGACAGGAAGGTGTCAGAGGGCAGGGACTACAGGACCACAGCAAGTAGCTGGGCCTCTGGTGCTGCTGATCGCCAGTGGTATGACCTGAATTCAGATGCTGATCCCTGTAAGCACCTCAGGAAAGTTGCTACCCAATTTTTTAGATGAGGGGACTGGAGCCCAGAAAAGAGACATCACTTGCCCAACGTCAGCCTTCATGTTAGAAGAGATCTGAAGCCTAGACCTCCTGCCTCTGACCCACTCTCTTCTGTAATAAAAGGAGGCACTGTGTGCCCATCAAGAAGGTGACCATCAGAGCCCTGCAGACAGGGCTCAGCCCCAGAGCAGGTGACTCCAGAAAAACACCTCCCTTCTTTGCCTCCTAGGCCCCAAGTCTAATAAAATGGAGTTACTGACACCTACCACACTAGACTGTCTTGGAGGTTAAATGCTATAATGTACATAAAACTATTCACAGAGAAACTATGTTTTTATTGTCACTCATTATAAAGATTATTTTCATAACTCTTGACTAGTTGGGGCCAACTTAGCAGCAGCTCTGTGTGGCCATCACGGAGTGAAGACAGAGAAGATTAGCCCATGGGCAGCAGTCAGCACAAATGGTCAGCCCTCAACTCTGTCAGTACGGACGAAGTCCCCACATCCCTCTCCTCCTCCAGCCTGCTTACTGCCACCATGTTGGATGCAAAGGCACTTATTCCTCCTCCATTAGGAGGGTTTCAGTCCCATGGAACTGCCTTCGCCGCCGCCATATAAGTAGCTAGCCAGTGTCATCACTGCCACCACCATCATCAGCTCCAACATTTGTTAAGCATGTACACTATATGCACATCAGTGAAGTGAGCACAGCACAGCATCACCCCCCTTCTTTCCTATAACCACTTTTCCATAGGAGAAAAGAAGAGGCTGCCAAGTGTTCGGATGCCCCTCACTGATGCAGAGCCAATGTCTGTGATATTTCTAGGGCTGCACATATTTTCACCTTAAGCTGCAACAGCCGTAAGGAAAATATCCTTCTAAAGCTGGACACGGGGCATTTTGTCTCACTTCTGCTTAGCCGCCTTTTGCAGTTACTGATTTGAAGCAACTAAACATTGGAGTGAAATCTCTTATGATAGCCCACTTCTAATGCAATGATAACGAGAAGAGCAGTGCTAATAACAGCTAACAGGAAGCCCTTGCTTTCCTGCAGGCTTTGCACATGATTCTTGTAAACCTCAGGGCAGTCCTGAGAGGAGGTGCTATCACGATCCCCATTTTACAGGTGGGGAGATGGAGAGGCACAAGCTGTCCAACCACTCTTAAGCACCGTATATACATAGCATCACTGTGATGAGTCTACATAAGGAAGAGAGTTTCTGATTTGCATGTGTGGAACACAGCATGGCCTATAAATGTCCACTTGATGACATCACTGCCAAAATGGCGCCCCGGAGAGCCTCGAAAAGAGCTGCCCTCCCCTGGCTGCTGCATGTGTGGCCCTTGCTCGTCAGTAGGCCTTTGGTGACTCTCTCCAGTGACACCACCATACGAGCCACATCCTTGCTTTACAAAGTAAAAAGTCTACAGACGCTGTTCTTTCTGAAAAACCCAGGATCTAGCCAGGATCAAACATCAAAGAAAGTGAGGTCAAAGGAAGAGTGCAGAGGAGAACGTCAGGCCTCCCGGGTCAAGGTGTGTGTCCATCCGCATTCCACGCTGTGTCCTTCAGGCCATGGGGCCCATCCCCTCTGGGTGCCCATCTGAAACTCAGAGATGACAACACCCGATTCCTAGGCCACTCACCATGAGGTCTGAATATGATCACGAAGATCAGCCATGGCACCCCAAGGCTGGCCTTGGCATCGGTGCCTAGTGTCACATAGCCCCCACCAAGACCACATCCAAGCTGCTATGAGTTCATCCATGAAACCAACTACCATGCACCAGTTAAATTTGTAGTTGCCATAGATGTAATTACATCTGACATAAACATAAAATGTAAATAACATTTATATAATATATAGAAAACATAACCATCAGCTGGGTACAATAGTTCACATCTTTAATCCCAGCACTTTGGGAGGCTGAGGCAGAAGGATGGCTTAGGCACAGGAGTTTAAGACCAGCCTGGGCAACATAGCAAGACTGTGTCTCTACAAAAAATTTAAACATTAGCTGGGCATGGTAGCACACACCTGTAGTCCCAGCCACTCGGGAGGCTGAGGCAGGAGGATCGCTTGAACCCAGGAGGTAAAGGCTACAGTGAGCCTAGATTGTGCCACTGCACTCCAGCCTGAGTGACAGAGCCAGATCCTATCTCAAAAGAAAAAAAAAGGAAGAAAATATAACCACAAAATATAAGTATTATATAATACATACTTGTTTGTGTATTGAACAAATATCCTCCCATTAGACTGAAAGGTTCATGAGGACAGGGATCATGGTTCACTTGTTCAACAGAAGATAATAAATAATGGTTGAGTAAATGAATAAATGGGTGAATGAACATAATCCTTGCTCTTAGGGAACATGTAGCTTAGTGGAAAAGAATAAAAAATAAAAAGATAATCTAATGACTTTCCAGCTTTCTTTTCTGTCATCTCAGAGAGTTAGGTACTAAGGCAGGTGTGACCAGACGCCTACTCTCAAAGAGCTGACCCCAGAGATCCCAGCCTGAGCCCCAGGGCTGAGGCAGCCCAGAGAAGATGCCTTCCGATATCTTCTGCTTGCATGCATTTGAGCAGGGCAGGTGCTGGCCAGGGGGGACTCCAAGGCCAAGTGGCAGGTCGATGTGATGTGATGGACAAGGCAAGGACACAGAACAGGGAGAGGACCTTTCCCACTGTGGACATCAGGAGATGCTTCCTGAACAAGGCGGCAGCTGTGCCAGGCCCCAGGGATGGGACCAGAAATGTTAAGATGGGGAGAAGGCAATGCAGGCGGAAGAATGATTGTGTAGAAAACGGAAAGGCAGGAAAGCTGGAGGACCGAAGGGCCAGAACAAGAGAAACCTGGGAGAGGAGATGGAAAAGGCTGCGGTGGCCCCAGATAGAAAAGCCCAGCATGGACTATCATGGTGTTTCTTATGGAAAAACATGACTTTCCTCAGAAAATGGAGAACTTTATCCTGCATTTGTCATGGAGATAAAATAATTAGATACAAAGTGTGAAAAACCAGTAACACTAGTAGAAACACTGCAAGGCAAACTGTCTTCAAAGCATGCAGTTCATCTCCATTTAACTGGAAATTACTGTGAAAGAAAGAAAAACTGTCCCGGAATCAGCTTCCAGACAAGAAAGAACCTGTTCCAAACCATCTCTTCATGCTTTTCTCTGTGTTCAAATTGCAAGAATACAAAGTTGTATAGAATTTTGGAAGAACTTTTTAGAGAACATTTCATTTTAACAAAAAGCAAGGAGAAAACTGCAAAAGTGCTTGTGGTTTTATAGCAGTGCCATGGGGAGACACTGCTGTTATGCTGAGAGAAGGTAAGTGATACGGGAGTGGCTGGACTCAAGTTCAAGCCCAGGCTTTCCAGCACTCTTTGACCCCACCAAAATCTTGGCCTCAGGCAGGGAGGGTGGAGTGGCAACCGCACTGGATGGAGGCTTAGTGAGGTACAGGGTTGAACACAGGGGAGGGCCTCCAGAAATGGGACAGAAGGCCAGCGGTGGGATGGGGCAGGGATGAATGGATGGAAAAGAGCTTCCTAGGTGGGGAAAGGAAATTATTCCAGAAACTGAAGGCAGTATGGGCAAAAACCTGAATCACAAGGACAAAGAGCGGTCTGATGGAGGAACTGCACCCACTTTAAGAAGAGGAAGCTCAGAGTTGAGAATGTGTCATCTTCTGAGGAGCCCACGCAGGAACTGAGACGATGTCACATGCAGGTACACAGGAGCCAGAGCCCCAAACTCAGAGATCTGCATTCTAACACCAGGTCAGCCACCTCCCCTCCCTGCCCCCCGGTCACCACCAGTCAACAGGGGGCCTGCCCAGCAATGGCTCAAGGCTTTTCAGCTCTGACATTCCTAAAGCTGGATAGATCCTATCATCTCTCCAGCAACTGTACAGCTTTCCAGCCTTGGATGGTGATATGGTTTGGCTGTGTCCCCACCCAAATCTTGAATTGTAGCTCCCATAATTCCCATGGGAATTATGTCGTGGGATGGACCCAGTGGGAGGTAACTGAATCACAGGGGCGGGTATTTCCCATGCTGTTTTCGTGATGGTGAATAAGTCTCACAAGATCTGATGGTTTTATAAAGGACTGTTCCCCTGCACACGGTCTCTTGCCTGCTGCCATGTAAGAGGTGACTCTGCTCCTCATTCACCTTCCACCATGATTATGAAGTCTCCCCAGCAATGTGGAACTGTGAGTCTATTAAACCTCTTTCCTTTATAAATTACCCAGTCTCGGGTATGTCTTTATTAGCAGAGTGAGAACAGACTAATACAGCTGGCCAGAAGCAACAAAGAATCTATGAAGAGCTCAGACTTTGAATGGGTGACACTTAGATCACTCTTGGTTCTGCTCCTTTAACAGGTGTTTGAATTTGGCAAGTTCCTTAGCTTGATGAGGCCCCAGAGAAGTAAGACAACACCCCCTGCAAAATGCCCCCAGGACCAGAGAGGCCACAAGCAGAGGCTCCAGCAGAAAAGAGGCACCTGCAGAAGGACAGTGAAGTTTGTTGATATTTATTACAAGTGCTCTCCCTACACCCAAGGACCTGGACTGTTGTTTTCCCCACTTTATAACTACTGTGGCACACTGGCAACAAAAACGTCTAATTGTGCATAATAATAAAAAGGCAGGCCAGGCACAGTGGCTCATGCCTGCAATCCCAGCACTCTGGGAGGCCGAGACAGGTGGATCGCTTGAAGTCAGGAGTTGGAGACCAGCCTGCCCAACATAGCGAAACTCCATCTTTACTAAAAATACAAAAATTGGCCAAGCGTGGTGGTAGGTGCCTGTAATCCCAGCTACTTGGGAGGCTGAGGCAGGAGAATCACTTGAACCTGGGAGGTGGAGGTTGCAGTGAGCCGAGATTGCGCCACTGCATTCCAGTCTGGGCGAGAGAGCAAGATTCTGTCTCAAAATAATAATAATAATAATAATAATAACAACAACAACAACAACAACAATGAAGGAGGAGGAGGAGGGAGGAGGGAGAAGGATGAGAAGAAGAAGAAGAAGGTGAAGGCATCACTTCCCCCTGGTCAGATGTTATTTCAGCTCAAAGTTTCCTTTAAGAAATGACACCTTGGAATTAACTCTGTTTCATCAAAAGGCCAAGATTCCCAAGAAGAGATGTTGAATGATCCAGGGGAATCAAGTACATACAAGGTCATAGAAGGCACATACATGGTCAGTGATGAACATTCCATATCATGTGTGGGTCCTTAATAGTTCTCCCCGTAACTTAACGCTCAGCACTGTGGAAATTGAGAACCACATGAGTCAACTTTCCTCCAGCTTGCAATGCACAACAGCTAACAGTACAAAACACCACACTACACTCATTCTTGTCTTAGTCCATTTGGTGTTGCTGCAACAGAATACCTGAGGGTGGGTAATGCATAAAGAAAAGAGGTTTATTTTACTGTGATTCTGGTAGCTGGAACATCCACAAGCATGGCACTGGCATCTGTTCGGCTTCTGGTGAGGGCCACGGGCTGTGTCAAGATGTAGCAGACAAGAAGAAACGCCAGAGGGCATATGCAAAGACACGTGCATAAGGAGTGGTCTTGCTTTATAACAACCTGCTCTCATGGTGACTGATCCAGCCCCATGACAGGGAGAACTCTCTCAGGAGACAGCACCAATCTATTCCACAGGGTTCAGCCCCCATGACCCAATCACCTCCCAACACTGCCATGCTGGCAGTTAAACTTCAAGCAAGAGTTTTGGTGGAAACAAACCACATCCAAACCATAGCACCTGTCACGCTCACAAACCCTGAAAACACGAATTCTAGTGCTATGGCCAGAGCCTTCAACATGTGTGTAATGACCCTGCAAACACACTCAAGTGCCAAAGAAATAGGCACAGAACCAGAAAGCTTCTGTTGAATGCTTCAGAGCACAAAGGGCTTCATGTCCACTCTCTCCCGAGGTCCTCATGGAAGGATGGTGAGGAAGGTGTTGCCATAGCCCATGGTGTCCACGGTACAAAGCCGGGACTCCTCCTGTGCCACCAACCAGGAAAGCCCCTCCCTCCAGGGAGGCACCCACCCTGGCTCTGGAGGTGTGACCAAAGTTTTATCAGAGAAGCAAGGCCAAGATTAACCATCCTATGCCATCTATCACCAGTGCCTCTGCAGCTGAGAAGCCTGCCCTCCTTCCTCAGCAGCACACTCTGCCTGGACCTCTGCTCCTCACAGTCCACTACCACATCTCAGGCTGTTCAGCCCCATCAGCCTGGAATCCCAGCTCTGGCGCCTCTCCACAGAAGATGGCTCCAATGTCTTCTCTTTATTCTCAGTATTTTGCTCCATATAGTCAAGGTGAAGAATAAAATCAATGCAATTTTTTTTTTTTTTTGAGACAGAGTCTCACTGTTTTGCCCAGGCTGAAGTGCAGTGGCACAGTCTCACCTCACTACGACCTCCACCTCCCAGGTTCAAGCAATTCTCGTACCTCAGCCTCCCAAGTAGCTGGAATTACAGGTACCCACCATCACACCTGGCTAATTTTTGTATTTTTCGTAGAGACGGGGTTTCACCATGTTGACCAGGGTGGTCTTGAACTCCCGACCTCAGGTGATCCGCCCACCTCGGCCTCCCAAAGTGCTGGGATTACAGGCGTGAGCCACTGCACCCGGCCAATCAGTACATTTAGAAACGCACATTTGATTCCTCCGTAAGGCATTTCGCATAAAAACACTTACAAATGAGGGAAAACCATGTCAAGTCGCACATTCTTTTGGGGCAGGGACCAGAAAAAGATGGTCACCCAAGTGTTTCAATCCGCTATTCTCTCAAGACAAGGCTGCCTTCCCCCTACCAGTCCATGTGCCCCTCAGTCCGTATCTCTGTCCTCAGCATTGCGCCCGAGGCCTGGCCTACAGGAGGAACTCAGTGAATATGACTTAACTAGCACTCTCTGCTGTTTGTAGATATTGGTACCATCTCTGCCTCTCCCAGGCAACCACGCACACTCTTGCTCACCTCCAACTCCTCAGGCCCAGCCTTCTCTAGCACACAGCATGTCTTCAAAGCAAGCCTGGGAACCAAATCAAATTGAAGCGTGCTTAACAAGGAAAGGATGTTGTCAGGGAAAGCAGCAGCTTTAAAATGTTTTGACCCATTTCTTCCTTATCTGAAATGTGAGTTTCTCTCCAGCCCATATGAAAGCCACATGTTTCTGTTATCAGACCCAACAGCCACATAAAAGCCACATGTTTTTCTGACCTGGGCCCAGCAGTGATTTTTTTTTTTTTTTCCTAAGAATTTAAAGGAAGGAAGAACCTGAAATATAACATTAGATAGCAATGTGTTTTCTAAGGATGAAAAATGTGCTGAATAAAGTGGGGAATCATTTTTTTTCTCGACACAAATATAACTCCATCCCAGCTTGCCCCAGTGAGAAATAATGCCCCAGAAGCATTAGCAGAAAGGGCATCTGCATTTCCCAAATAATAAAGACAGGTGAGAGGCGAAAGTGCCACCATGTCTTGATATGTTAATGCATTTTAACAACCTAATTAACATTAGGTGGTGACAGATACACAAAAGAAAAGGGGTTAAGGAGTAAAGGAATAAAGGAATATAAATGACTGAATTTGAAAATACTGCTTTGAATAGCCTAGCCTTTGACAAACTGTTATTAACTTCATATTTTTCCAGCCTGATGTTCACATTATTTTTTCTGCTAGAAATACAGCTTTTGCAAAAGATTGTTAAACACATTCTTTTCTCCTTTTGTTAAACAAAATACATCAAAATGGTCTGATTTGGTTCAAGATTGTGTGGCTGGAGGTCATAATTCTACGTATTTCCGACAAGGAGCATCCTCAAACTCAGCTGGTCATGTTGACTTGGGACTGCTTTCCTGGGAAGCAATTTGACAGCAGGTAACAAAGGACTTAAAAATGTTCACATCGGCCAGGCGCGGTGGCTCACGCCTGTAATCCCAGCACTTTGGGTGGCCGAGGCAGGTGGATCACAAGGTCAAGAGATCGAAACCATCCTGGCCGACATGGTAAAACTCCCTCTCTACTAAAAATTTAAAAATTAGCTGGGCGTGGTGGCATGTGCCTCTAGTCCCAGCTACTCGGGAGGCTGAAGCAGGAGAATCACTTGAACCTGGAAGGCGGAGGTTGCAGTGAGTGAGCCGAGATCGTGCCACTGCACTCCAGCCTGGGTGACAGAGTGAGACTCCATCTCAAAAAAAAAAAATTCACATCTTTGGACTCAGTAATTCTACTTTAGGGAATCTATCCTAATAATATGACCAGGAAAGCCTTTCCACAGAGATATCACAACAGTGTTACGAATAAATGGGGCAGTATCTCAATGTCTAACATTTGGAAAAATATTTAGAATATTCTGATAACATCACTGACAGTCTTTACAATTACACTGATGAACATTGAGTGGAATGGGAAAATGCTTCTGTATTAGCGCTGAGCAAAGAAGGTAGAGCGCAGAAACGCACACGCAACGCGAGAACCACAGAGAGAAAGGAGAGGATGGAAATCTTAGCTCCACCGTTCACAAGCTGGGAGGTCTTGGCCAAATCACCTAACCTCGCTGCCCTTCCATTTCTATTTGTGTAAACTGGAGAAAAGAATACCCACAGAAGGGTTTGGTGTTTTTTTGTTGTTGTTTTGGTTTTTTTTGTTTGTTTTGAGATGGAGTCTCGCTCTGTCACCCAGGCTGGAGTGGAGTGGTGCGATCTCAGCACACTGCAACGTCTGCCTCCCAGGTTCAAGTGATTCTCCCACCTCAGCCTCCCAAGTAGCTGGGACTACAGGCGCGGGCTTCCACGTCCAGCTAATTTTTGTATTTTTAGTAGAGATGGGGTTTCACCATGTTGACCAGGCTGCTTTTGAACTCCTGACCTCGTGATCCACCCGTCTGAGCCTCCCAAAGTGCTGGGATTACAGGCATGAGTGCCGCACCTGGCCCAGGCTTGGGTTTTTTGTTTAAGAGTCAGGATCTTGCTGTGTTGCTCGGACTAGAGTGCAGTGGCTGTTCACAGGCACCATCATCCAAGTGACTGTTTTAATAAAAAGCTTAGAATAGTATGTATCATGGAGTAGGCACTCAGAAAATGGTAGCTATTATTATTATAATTGTGCATAGAAAAGGGAATAACAACATACAATGATTGAGGCTGGGCAGTGGAACCATGGTTAATTTTTTTCCTTCAACATTCTTACAATTTTAGCATCTTCTATAGTAAACATGTTATACTGCTATAATGAAAATAAATCTCTATAAATCTAAAACTGTCTGCTTAAAAATCCTAAATAGATAGGGCAATAAAAATATTATTAGTCTCCTCACTTTCACTTCCTTTCTGCCTCAGATGGGAACCCAGCTGTTTTAATCCATATATAATGGCCTCATCCGTGGTAAACAGGCTGAGCGTGTCCCTTTTCTGGTTAAAAGCCTTCAATAGTAGCCTATAGGATGATATCCAGGCTCACCACATGACATTCAAGGGCCTTCATGATCTGACCCAAGCCTACCTTTCTAAAAGGCCAGCATGGAAATCAGAATATATCCCTTCCCCAGTGCTAATGTTGCCTTCTGAGTTCTTCTGCCCAAGAGCTGCCGAGGACAAGGCTGCTGACTGACGGGCAGGCCCAGGACTGTTCAAGGCTCCCAGTGGTGAGCAGCATCCTGAAAGATCTGGCATGGTCCTCGGCCCCTCAGCCAGGTGATGCATCTGTCGGAAAGCCCTGGCTCTGGGGCCTGAAACCCCAAAGGGTAGGATAAGCTTTTTCCTTCCTTGGGGACGTTTACCAAGCTTGAGTAAGCGCCAGCCACAGGGCTAAGCTCTTGCCTGGTATCTTCTATCCTTGGAGTAAGTGTATCATTAGGCTCATGTTACAGACAGGAAACTGATATCCAGTGGGGTGTGGTAACTTGCCCAAGAGGATAGGCCTGGGATGAGAGTTAGGCTGGACTCTGAGGCCTGTGCTCGCAACACTTGACTCTGAAAGCTTTATATCTGTGTGATCTAAAGCCAAACCAGGTACAGATTCATGGATAGCGGAGATGCAGGTGCGAGGAGAGCACACTCTGCAGAGCTCCATGTTTCACTGCAAACACCTTTTGCAAACTTCATGCCCCATGACTCTTTGAAAAAGAGAGTTCCCCGACGCTCCACAGTCTCTGCTGCTGTAGTTACAGGAGTGACGGGGACTACGTGATGAAGGCTCCACGAGCCCACACGCCCACGTCCAGCAGGACTACACCACTTGCCCTTATTTTACACTTTGGGTTCCCTCTGCATAAGTATGTTTGCAGAAAGAATCTTACTGTTTAAAAAAAAAAAAAAAAAAAAAGGCTTGGAAACCACTGGTCTAGACTGAAAAACAGAAATTTCAACCTCTTGTATCTTTACTATCCTGATAAAATCTCTCTCTTTAAATATAAACCATCCTTTCTTTTCCATGCAGAAGCTCTTTCTGTTGTGAAATGAGAACCACCAAAAACTCTCTCGAATGGAAATGCCAGGGAAGCCCCATCAGGCAGCCCAGCCTAAGCTCTGAGGACTGGGTTCACTGAAGCCGACGTGCTAGAGGGAGCCCAGGACTTTCAATCCCACCAGGTGACCAATTCTGCTATTTCAGAGTGAGCATCCCCCTTCTGCTCTGCCTATTCACTTAGAGAAGAAAGGGGCAAGTCGTGGACTGCAGCAGCCTGCTGAGGTCCACGCCACCCTGCCCCTACAAAAGCAGATGACAGCCTCTGCTGTGGGTAATCGTGTCCCGATCTGGCGCGTTCCACATGGGGAGCTACAGCCTATCTCTGTCAATGCATTGCCTCTCATTTCTCTGATTCATTGTTAAAAATAAACATTTCTTCTTCAAAGTGCTGGCAGAACTTTCCCCTAAGCCTATTGCTTCCCCCCCACCCCACACCCCCTTAGGAATCACTGTGGTTTTTTCTAAGGGTAGGCTGGCAGAAGGAAATAAAAATGAAGCTGTTCAGACTTGCACACACAACTCTAAGAAGACTTCTCCATTTTCTAACTATGACTTTCCCCACCTGAAGCAGAAGGCAACCTAGCAGGTTGCCAGATCCTTCCCATCCTCCTGAAGACTAAACCAGAAACACAGCCTAACCAGGGCTTGGATCGTGTGCTGGAGAGCGGGTATGGTGTGGGTGAAAGACACAGGTTTTGAAATGTGCTACCACAAAAAAAGTACAAGAGGATCCCAGAGTATGGAGGATGAAGAAGGAGGGGAGAGAGGAGATGGTGGGAGAGGAAGGAGGATAGGGGAAGACGATGAGAAGAGCAGGGACAGGCAAGAAGAGACAGAAGAAGAGGGGCAGAAATGGAAGGGGAGCAAGTGAGGCAGTCAGTTGAAATGACACGTCTCTCCACCAACAATTTTGCACTGCAGCCCCACACAGCCCGTCTCCTCCGTGACAAGGGCAGCAGCCTCCCCATGGCTCGCAGGGGCCACAGCTCCACCTGTGCCCTGGTGCCCAGCTCCTGCTGCCTCTGGGGGATTGGTCCCAGGCACCTCATTCCGTCCTGCTCCACCCGTCTCTTCCACTGTTCGATCCTTGTCAGTGCACACAATCACACACTGCCAACACCACCTTCAAAACATCCCCCTCGGCCGGACGTGGTGGCTCATGCCTGTAATCCCAGCACTTTGGGAGGCCAAGGCTTGGGATCCTGGGTGGATCACAAGGTCAGGAGTTCAAGACCAGCCTGACCAAGATGGTGAAACCCCATCTCTGCTTTTTTAAAAATACAAAAATTAGCCGGGCGCAGTGGCAGGCGCCTGTAATCCCAACTACTCGGGAGGCTGAGGAAGGAGAATTGCTTGAACCCAGGTGGCAGGGGTTGCAGTGAGCCGAGATCATGCCACTGTACTCCAGCCTGGGCAACAGAGTGAGACTGTCTCAAAAAAAGAAAAAAAAAATCCCTCTCTTCATCCCACACCTCCCTCCAGCCACCATCCTGTTTCCCTGTTCTCTACAGCAGAGCTCCTGCAAGCACTGCCTGCTTGGGCTGCCTCCACTTCTCGCCACCGTCAGCCTGCCATCTTCCTACTCCTCTGAAATGACTCTTTCCAATCTCAAAGCCAGTGGTCAACATCCTGGCCTTGTCTTCCTGACGTTCTCAGCAGCTGTCATTTGCTCCTAAGCCACGCCCCATGCTTCCAGCTTTCGAGCTGCCTGCTTTTCTTCCCAGTCCCTGGCTCTTCCTCCTCTGTCTCCCGTGCCCTCCTCCCGGCCCCATCACCCTGCAGATGTCGGGGTGCCTCGAAAGCACAGCACTCTATCTCTGCAACCCCCTCAGGAATGTCATCCAGGCCCAGGATTTTAAACGCTGCCTCCAAGCTGCTGACTCTCACACTTCTCCCTCCAGCCCAGACCTCTCCCTGGAGCACAGATGGAGCACCAACAGGCTCCCGCACAGCCCCGCTGGAGCGCCGAACGGTGCTCACACATGACTCGCCTGAAGAATATGGTTGTGTTTTCCCCACATTCTAATCCCTACCGAGCTTCCTCCATCTCAGTAAATAAAACCACCACCATCCAGTTGCTCAGGCCAAAACCTTACAAGGCACCTTTGCTTATCCTTAAGTGCATCTAAGGTCTGACCACTGTTGCCAACCTCCTCTGCTGCCGCCCTAATCCAAGCCACTGTCATCGCTTGTCTGGACAATGCCACCGGCTCCCCACCTCGTCTCCCCTGCCTCTACTCGTCCACATTTCCCTCTCCACCCTGCAATCCATCGCCAACCAGCAGCCACAGTGACCATTCTCATGCATGACGAGCAACCGCACTATTCCCTGGCTCTCTCCTGCGGCTTGTCGCCGCCAGCCCCAGAAAAACCTGCCATCACTAACAAGGTCCTGGAGAGCAGACTTCAGCTCCCAGCTCCTCCATCACCACGTGGTACCATCTCTGGGCCTCTGCACCAGCTGTGATTTCTGCTTGGAAGATGTGGCTTACCAGAGCCCCCAGCTCTTTAGATGGCTATATCTTTCTCACGGTTCAGACCTCAGGACAAATGCTACCTCCTCAGGAGATGCTCCTTGGTCACTTTGGCTATACAAGCCTCCCTAGTCCTTCTGGACCATATACTCATATTTCTTCCTGGAACTGTCACTCTCAGAAGCTATTTGATTTATTTGTTCACATTCATACTTTACCCTCTCCTCATTAGAATATAAGCTCCGCGATGGCAGGACTCTAAATGTCTTGTTCACAATTGTATTTCCAGTGTCCCAAAACCCATTTGACAGACAGTAGGTGCTCAGTATTTGTTAACTGATAGTTATGCAAGAAATGTGAAAATCTATCACCTAAGAGGTATCCATCCTCAAAACCATCTTAGTGATAAGATCCCACCAACCTAGAGATAAATAAGAACAAACTGGGGAATGGAAAAGTTGTAGCATAGAAGTGGCAAGCCTCACCTCCACTTAAATACACAACGAGGACTGGGACCTTTTGAAATTATGACTTGAGAGCAGAATATAAATGCTATAACCCTTAACAAAGAAGAAATGGCCAGTACTTGAAGGTGGGGTGGGAGATGGTAAAATGTCTAAATGCATAAATTCTCTTATTTTTCCTAAAAAGAAACTCATCAATAATTTGAAAATGTGACATATACAGTTGAACAATATAACTATGCTATTTCCTCAGGTTTTTCACAATCTTTTTTCTTCATCTTAAAGAGACCTGATAGGGAATCGTATCTCTCGTCATGAATAAACATATCAGAAGCTCAGCAATTCCATAAATTTCACTCGATTTATTTTTTTCTCTGATATGCTAACGTAAAATTAAATTAATAGTTTTATTTAAAAGAGCAAGTGGAGTACGAGCCACTTTTAGGGGAAATAACTTCTCCTTCCTACCAGTCTTTCTCAGCACACATAAATGCAGAGGACAGGTCTGTTTGAAGGTTTCTCTAATATTAATAACATCGATTTCTGGGTAGTAAGGTTTGGGAAGCCTTTTTCTCTAGACCCTTCTGTTGTGCTTGTATTTGTAAAAATGAAAATCATATTTAAGCAAACTGCACTTAAGCAACAAACACAGAAATAAAAATAATAGTTCCACCTCATGATTTAGCAAACCAAGCTCCCACTGTGGGCTGTACAAGTTTCTCCTCGAAGCCCCTCAATGCACTGATGGTCTTTTTCTTCTCTCTCACTGGGCAGCCCACTTCAAAAGCCTCTTCCCCGCCCAGTGTTCCCCAGAGGCAGCACCTCATCCTCTTCTATCCGCACAAGTGTCTCTATCTTTCAGAAGTCAGAAATACACTCATCTAAAGCCCTTGAGGACAGGTGTTTTTCAGAACTGAGACTTGCTCAGGTTTTAGAAAGACCATAGGGTATACACACCACGGACCAGGCAGCACCCTGTAACCAGATGCATTAAGTCTGCAGTCAAATCAATAAATAGTCCTACTACGTGAAATAAGGGAAGACTTTAAATGGCCCCATACGAATTTATGCCAGGTTTCACCACTAATGGGCTTGGATACCATATTCATGAAAAGAAAAGCCTTTCTTTGGGGAGCTTTTTGGATTTTGGAATAGCAGGCAGAGGGCCATGGAGCTGCCTAAGCTGCCTTCCTGCCTGTCTCCCCAAGAGACACTGAGCTCCATAAAGATGAGAACCTCGCCTTCTTTATCACAGATTCCCAGAGCCAAGCAGAGGGTCTAGCACACAGGAGAGGTCCCGCACTTGATAGATGAGTAGGCTGGTAGACCTTCTGAGTGTTTGCTTAAAAACATAAGGGCAGGCAGCTAGGCATGGTGGCTCACGCCTGTAATCCCAACACTTTGGGAGGCCAAGGCGGGCATATCACGAGGTCAGGAGATCAAGACCATCCTGGCCAACACGGTAAAACCCCATCTCTATTAAAAATATAAAAAAAGTAGCTGGGTGTGGTGGTGCATGCCTGTAGTCCCAGCTACTCGGGAGGCTGAGATAGGAAAATCGCTTGAACCCAGTAGGTGGAGGATGCAGTGAGCCGAGGTCATGCCACTGCACTCCAGCCTGGTGACAGAGCAAGACTCTGTCTCAAAAACAACAACAGCAACAACAAAAATAAGGGCAGGCAACGTCTATGCAAATTCAAATACAACAGTGACTATGTTGGTCTCCACTGGCTATTATAACATATGTAGGTTGACCCGGTTTGAAGTCATTTGAATGTGTCTGTATGAATTCAGGTTCTGCCCATAATATGGAAATATTCACACCAATATATACACATGGAAACACATTGTTCACCTGGCACCAGACACTGCCTCCCGCCCCATGAGCAGCTCCTACAGAAGCCCTCCTACTACACGCCATACCTGCTCAGACCCAGGGCTGAGAGAACTCAGCTCTTAGGATGCCCCAGGTTCAGAGTGAACCCTAAGTGGAGGGCAAGTTTCATTTCTTCACCTGACATGAAACAGCTTATACTCTTAAAAAATAACCTATTATCTTATCTCCACTGGCGTATTACCAGGCACAAGGTGACTCATTTCCAGGTCACCTGGGAGACCGGGGGTTGGAGCTAATCCAATAATTCCAGATTTCCTGGCCACGCCGGCTGTGTAGAGGTCCGGGTCAGGCCCTTAGCACACTTCATGGCTAACCCTGAAAATCACCATCCCCCACCAAGTGTACCCATCCCTGCTTTCAGAACAAAGTACATGAGCCCATCCCAGGATAAGGAGGGTAAAGAGCTGGGCATCTCATTAATGCCCGGCTCCGACCTTGAGCTCAGGGAGCAGCCTTGCCTTGCAGGCTGGCTTCCCATGCAGCTGCTCATGGACAGCGGAGGCCAACAGTCTGATGTGATGGACAGACCATTTCTAGGCCATATTAATGGGCTGGCTTCTGGGTGATACGTCTTAAGCTCCAGGAGCCGGACTGGTGTGGCCCTGCTCCCAGGGACTCGAGTGCCCCCAGTGCTACAAAAATTAAAAGTCAGAGTCCAAAAGGCTGAGGACTAGCCTCAAGGACTGACAGAAGACTGCAGAGAGACAGACAACAAACCATAATTATATAAGAACAAGTCATAAAAAGCAAAACCCTGGGTAAGAGATCACATCCCTTCTTAATGAAAGCAGAGGCACAGTGAGACACAATAGCTCATCTGAAGCCCCACGACTCGGAGGTGGCAGCCTGGCCCCATGCATGTCACTGCAGGCTCTCCCTCTCCTGCCCCCTCATCCTGTACCCCCTGGGATATCTGCCTTCCTGTCAAGGGTCCAACATACTATGATGGCCTCAGCAGGCTTCATAACCCTAGGGCCTAATACCAGACCTGGCTCACACTAAACGCTGAATAAATGTGCAAGAAAGACTGGCGGGAAGATGGATGGGCGAGGCTGAGTTAATTGGAGGGGTCCCCATTTCACGCTCTGGGAAAGGGCAGCCAGGGCTTTCAGAGTCCCAAGAACTCCTCCCAAGTTTCCAGCTGAGCTTGCTTCAAGGAAGGACACTTTGAAAACGTCTCTACTTCCTAGGCACCACAATGTTACTATCATTTCCTGTGGAAACCAGGGGCTCTCTTTGGAAGATAGTGGAAAACCTCATTATAAAGTCAAGGATGGAGCTAATATTTGGAGAAATAATTAACTGCAGTGATCTAGATAACAGCAGAGATGAAAGACAGCAGGAAGTCAGCTGCGGCAGGGGCAAGAGGGGCCTCTGAAGTTGGCTTCAAAGGGTTCTGATCTGCTGTCCCGCCTGCTGCGATGAAGTTACAAAAATAACAGAGAATTAAAAACTGTCCTCAACCCAGGACTGCTCTACCCAGCAGTCTCCTCTCAACTGTCAGTGACTCCCTACTGCCTGGGGACAGAGGCCAACCCCAGCGTGCTTTCAAGACTTTCCATAGTTGCGCCCATTCCACCTCTGCAGACCCATCTCCCGCCAGCCCCACAGCGACCCTTCGATTCAGCCACAGAACCCTGACCACCCCCAGCCCAGACCTCTGCTGTCTTCTCAGTCTAGAAACTCCTCCCTCCTCCTGCCGACTAGCTCCACTTAGCCAATTTCCAAGCACTCCAAAAAAAAACCAAACCTTTTTTACCAAAATATTGATGGAAGCCACCATTAGTTATGTACTCTACTAATAAAAGACATTATTTAATCTATTCTTCAACATTTTTTTTACTTTAATTTTTTTTTTTTTTTTTTTGAGACGGAGTTTTGCTGTTACCCAGGCTAGACTACAAGGGCGCGATATTGGCTCACTGCAACCTCCACCTCCCATGTTCAAGCAATTCTCCTGCCTCAGCCTCCCAGATAGCTGAGATTACAGGCACCCGATACCATGCGAGACTAATTTTTGTAGTTTAAGTAGAGACAGGGTTTCACCATGTTGGCCAGGCTGGTCTTGAACTCCTGACCTCAGGTGATTTGCCCGCCTCAGCCTCCCAAAGTGCTGGGACTACAGGCATGAGCCACCACGCCCGGCCACAGTGCATAGAGCATCTAAAATATATATCATTTTATTTTCCAAGTGAGAAAAGGAATCAGAGAGACTGAGTAACTTATCCAAGAGCACACGGCTAATGAGTCCAGGAATCAAACCACGGACTGACTGGCCCCCCAAGCACTTCTCTTTCCCCATATCCCACCCCAATAAGACCAAAAGTTACTACTGCCTACTTCTGGTGACAAACGGATGATGAAGAGAAAACATCTTACAACATGATCATCTCTGGGTGCTGGAAATGATGGTGACTTTTTAAGACATTTCTGTATTTTCCATATTTTTGTATTTGTTTTAAACATACAGCATAAGGGATAAGAACTCAGATTCAGAAAGACCTTGATTCTAGGCTCAGTCACTTAGGAGTTATGAGGGCTTACACCCTCTAGGCTTTATTTTCCTAATTTGTTAAAGGGGGATAATCCATTTACTTCAAGATTATTATGAAATCAAATTAGGCAGCATATATAAAGTACTTAGCACATGGCCTAATGCAAGTATCTGAATGAAAAAAAAAAGCTTTCCAGAATGTCCGCCTGCTCATCTTCCTCTTGTCAGCCTACACATCAACCATCCCCAAACACTCAAAAACCCTCGCCACAGGAAGACCTCCAAAATCTTGGATAAGGACCTTTCCCTGTGGCTTTTGTTCTAGTAGCTACCAACACTTCTTGACAGAGATTCATGTTCTCTGCATTCCCTGGAGGTGGGTCCTGTGCAGGAAGTTGCTACGGGGTCCTTGTGAGGCTGGAGTTCTACTGGTGTTCCTTGCTCAGTCTTGGGAATAGTGGATGATTCCCAGCAGATGGTGACCTGAAGAACAAGCCCTTAAAGTCCAACAACTATTAGAAACGAGGCTTCAGGCCAGGTGCGGTGGCTCGTATCTGTAATCCCAGCATTCTGGGAGGTCAAGGCAGGCAGATCACTTGAGTTCAGGAGTTCAAGACCAGCCTGGCCAACATGGTGAAACCCCATCTCCATCAAAAATATAAAAAATTAGCCAGGCATGGTGGCGTGTGCCTGTAATCCCAGCTAGTCAGCAGGCTGAGGCAGTAGAATTGCTTGAACTCAAAAGGCGGAGGGTGCAGTGAGCCGAGATCGTGCCACTGCACTCCAGCCTGGGCGAGAGAGCAAGACTTCGTCTTAAAAAAAAAAAAAAAGGCTTCAGACAGTAAACTAAAGTGTTTAAAGCTGGATAGAATTTAGAGGCCAAACCTGATCCCTCATTGGGCAGAGATGAAAGCTGAGCCCTCCAGAGACAAAGGTGCCTGCTTGAGGTCACCTGACAATGACTGGCAGGGCTAGACTTAGAATCCCAACCATGGCCATACACCTAATTTCTTTCACCCTTAGTCATCCTCATTACTGTTGCTTTCTTTCCAAAATTCCCCCTGGAGTCCAC
Source organism: Pongo pygmaeus (assembly GCF_028885625.2). NCBI lineage: Eukaryota > Metazoa > Chordata > Mammalia > Primates > Hominidae > Pongo > Pongo pygmaeus. The sequence continues at coordinate 152,983,685 of NC_072380.2, forward strand.
ACTGCATCGATTATGAAGTCTAAGGAAGTTCCCTCCAGGACATCCCAGCCAGTCCAGGAAGGGCCACACTGACCCTCCCCAGGTGGCTTCCCTTCCCTTGAAGAGCTGAGGAGGTCATGAGAGCACAGCTAGACCATCTCCACTCTGACTACCAGGCACATTCTGCCCACTCATCGCCCCTCACCCTGTGGACTGACTCTCTCACCAACACCCACCACTCTGAACTTAGAATTGCCAAATTCTTTGGCTGGAGGAGACACGGTGGTCACTTCCGAATAGCAATGGGCACCGCTCACTGAGGAGCAGCTGCCTGCAGGTATGCCTCATCCCAGGAGCACAGTATGCCTCATCCCAGGAGCACAAAAGGGTGGTCATCTTCCATTTTGCAGAAGAAACTCATGCTTGGGTGTCCAGCAACATGTAGACAGCCTGTGGGTGTGGCAGCGTAGACAGGAGCAGGTCGGGCTGGCTCCGAGAGCCACGCACGCACGGTCACTCCATACCTAAACTCAACGTCTCCCTCACACTTCCTGCTCACCACCACCCAGAGGCTGCCAAAGGAAAGGTCAGAAAGGGGAAATGTCTTGCCTTTGGCCACCCTGTTAGCCACAGCACTCCACCGTGTACCCCCACCGTGTATTCACCATGTAACCCAACATGACTGGTTACATGACCAGTGACCCAACAGCTACACGGGGAGGAAAGGGAATAGAGGGGAGGGAAGGAAAGGGAAGTCCTCAAGAAGAGGGCCTCGTCCTGTAAGCATTCATATGCAACCTAGCACTGGGCATGGTGCCCTGGCAAGCAAGACGTCTATGCCGCAACAGAGGCAAAGCCTGCACTCTGGGTCCAAATCCCAGCTCCACCATTTCCCAGCATGTAACTCTGGGCAGCTTCCTTCATTTTCTGGGTCTAAGTTCCCTCACCTACAAAACAGGACCAAGAGTACTACCCGGCTAGCTTTGTATCAAGAGCATAGCACATGAGGATGTATATCGCACCTAGTATATTTATTTCCTCACCTGCAGTGGGTACTCAAAAATATGGCTGTTGATTACCAGAGTCCATCCATAAATGTTTTATTGAAATAGTAAATGCATAACCCAAGTCTGATTAGAATTGGATTTCCAGAAGCCCAATCCAGTGGTCACTCTACAATAACACAGGGTCTCTTCTTTCCAAACTCCAAACCATGGTGTGCCTGCCATGGCCACACCTGTCAGGCTACACAAGCAACAAGGACCCCCTGAGACCTGAACATCAGATGTCTGGCTGGAGGCTTCAGCAGGTCTTCAACACCATGGCCGGCAGTTCCTAAAAGCTAAAGCTGGTGCGTGAATGAGCTGATCATGATGGCAGCTTTATAACATGCACCTGACAGATGGCACGTTGACAGTGAGGGGAGCTTCTCTGGGCTGGGACAGAGAATGGCAAATCAACCATCACCGGAGCAAGGCTCTTCCAGCAGAGCTGTGAAGCACTGGTTAGAAAGCTGATGACCGGCTGTAATCTTGAACAGTTACATTAATTAAAAGCTGCATCTTTATCAAGCAACACTTCTCAGGGAGAGAGAGGAGTGAGAAACACGCAAGTGGAGAGGGAGGCTGCAGGAAGGGGACCCGCTCCCCAGAAGCCCAGCGTGACCTTCAGGCCTCCAGACAGGACCCAAAGAAACTCTGCTGCCCTTTATGTGCCATGAAAAATCAACCCCCACCAAAGAAAACCACTTTCTCACACTCATGGAGAAATACTTGCAAAATTTATTAAAGGGCGTGACGTGCTAGACACCTGAAATGAGCCAAGTAGAGGGACTGAGAAGAGGGTCTTGGGAGAGCGAAAAATTTTAAGTGGGGTGCTCAGCATCAGCCTTGCCTTATGGAGAAGGTTCTAATTCAGCAAAGACCTGAAAGAGGTGAAGACTTCAGCCTCGTAGATAACCAGGGAGGAGCATTTCAGGAAGAGGGGTGCCTCTCCAAGGTGCAGACAAAGCCTGCGCTCCGGGTTTGAATTCTAGCTCCACCACTTCCCAGCATGTAACTCTGGACAACCTCCTTCATTTTGGATCTACTTTCCCTCACCTACAAAGCAGGACCAATGGCACTACCTGGTTGGCTCTGTATCAAGAGCATACCACGTGAGGGAGGGCGCGCATTCCACCTAGTACATCTCCTCACTTGGAGGGGGACTCAAAAATATGACTGCTCATTACCAGAGTCCACCCATAAATGTTTGAAATAAGGAATGCACAAACCAAGCCTCCACAAAGAAAATAAATTAGCAGCGTGCCCACATATTCCTTCAATAGCTAAAATACACAGGGGCTGAGTGTCGGAGGGAGGAGAGGAGACAGGGAGGTAAGTGGGAGGGGATAAGGTTATGGAGAGCCTTTCAGGCCACTGTAAAAACATTAGATTTTACTCTGAGCAGCTAGGGAGCCACTGCAGAGAACTGATATATTTCACTTAGATGTTAACAGGATCCCTCCGGCCACATGTTGAAAACAAAACAGACTGCAGACAGAAAAGCTGGAAACATGGAACCCAGTTAGGAAATTATTGCAATAATCCAAGTGAGTACGAATGGTGACCTGAATCCGAGAAAAGAAGGTAAGAAGTAGCTGCTTCCAAATACATTTTAGAGATAGAGACACCAGAATTCTTGAGGAATACGTATGAAGTTGAACAGAATGGTAAAGAATGACTCCAAGGTATCTGGCTTAAGCAACTGGAAGGATAAAGTTGCCATCAACAAAGTCAGGGAAATTGTAAAGCAAGTTGGAAGTAAACTGTCCGTCGTGTTGAGTGCAGGATGACTGGAAGACACCCAGTAGAGATACTGGGTAGGTAAGTGGAGAGGAGTGGCTGGAATTGAGAAAATGCAGAAGCTGCCCTCGTCTGGTACTGACAGCCACGAGCGTGCAGGAGACCACCGTGAGGAAGTGTGGAAGAAGCAGAGAGGAGGACTAGGACAGGGACGTGGACTGGACGTGAGACATTCCTATGCTGCGAAGTTAAGAAGAATGTGTCCTCGCAGCTCCTCCTGCAGCACCTCACAGTGGACAACCGGCTGGGCCAGCCAATCCAGCATAGAGATGTGAAAACCTGTCCAGGTCGTTGGTGTATGGCCAGAACAATGGCACGGGGCAGGGCAAAGATGCTCACCCAGGTCTCAGGTTGCAGGTGGAGCTGTGTTGCAGTCAGAAGGGGAGGGACCTCCTCTACCCGGTTCCAGGTCTGGTTCTCGTGCACTGCTGCAGCAGTGCTGTCGTTGACAAAGCAAAGACACCTGCCCTGGTCCTCCGTGCAGCTGGCACTGTGTCACAGTCAGCAGAAGAGGAACACACACACCCCTCCCCCACCAGGTCCTGAGTGCACAGCCGCAACAGTAACACGGTCCACAGGATGAGACGGCTCACCCGAGTACTCCATGCGCAGCCCTGCCACTGTCTACAGGGTAAGGACGCCCACCTGGGTTCTTGTGCCAGCCACAGCTGTGCCACAGTCCGTAGGGTAAGGACTCCCCCAGAGTAAGGACTCCCGTCTGAGTCCTGGCTGCGCAGCCTGTGTTGCCAGTCGCAGGGTAATACACTAGCCTGCATCGTGGGTGCCCCGCCACCGCCCTGCCACGATCTACAAGGTAAGAACGCCCGTCTGGGTCCGTAGTGTGTAGCCGCAGCTGTGCTGCGTCCACAGGATAAAAACTCCTGGCCACAGACGTGCCACAGTCGGCAGGTTAAGAATGACCAGCTGGATCTTGGGGTGCACAGCCTCAGCTGTGCGGCAGTCCACAGGGTAAGAATATCGCTCCGGTCGTTGGTACCCAGTCGCTGCTGAGCTGCTGTCCACAGGGTAAGAACGCCTGTCTGGGTGGGTCCTGGGTGCACAACCACAGCCGCGCTGCAGTCGGCAGAGTGAGGAGCCTGCCTGGGTCCTCCATACGCAGTCGCAGCTGTGCAACTGCTCCCAGGGTCATGACGCCTACCCAGGTCCTTAGTGCGTAGCTACAGACGTGCCGCAGTCCTACCGGGAAAGATGCCAGCTCATGTCCTCAATGAGCAGCTGCAGAATTGCCGCCGTCTGAAGGATAAGGATGCCCACCAACATACGCAGTCGCACCCTTGCCGCAGTCCGCACAGTAAAGACGCTCACCAGGTCCTGCGCAGCCAACCGCAGGATAGTGTCACCCAGTTAGCTCTCAGCGCCGGCTTCAGCAGCACCAGGCAATCCGCAGGGTAAGGACGCCTGCCGGGGTCCTCTGCAGCTATCTGCAGGGTAGGGAACGCTCAGCTAGGTCTCAGTGCAGGGGCTTCAGCAGCGCTGAGATCAGCGGGGTAAAGAGCCCGCCCGGGTCCTCCGCAGCCATCCACAGCGAAGGACACTCAGCCTAGATCTCAGCGCGAGGCTTCAGCATTCCTGCGATCTCCAGAGCCACCCAGATCCTCCGCAGCCTACCACAGGGGAACCCAGCTAGGTCTCCGTGCGCGGCTTCAGCAACGCCGCAATCCGCAGGGTAAAGAGTCCGCCCAGGTCCTCCGCAGGCTTCCGCAGGGGAGGACACTCGGCTAAGTCTTCAAGCGCGGCGTCAGCAGCACTTCAGGCGATCCGCAGGCTAAAAACGCCCCCCAGGGTTCTCCGCTGCCATCCGCAGGGCAGGAACACCCGGCTAGGTCTCAGTGTACAGCTGCCGCAGCACCACCTTCCACAATATAATGACGCCCGCCCGGGTTCTCCGCAGCCGTCCACTGGGTGGGGACACCCAGTTAGGTCTCAGTGCATGGCTTCAGCATCCCCGCGATGCACAAAGTAACGACGCCTCCTCCCTTCTTTCATCCTCTGCAGCCGTCCGCAGAGGACGACACCAGCTAGGTCTCAGTGTGCAGCTGCAGCATTCCTGCTATGCACAAAGCAATGACGCCCACCCAGGTCCTCCGCAGCTGTCCGCAGGGGAAGACACCAGCTAGATCCAAGTGCGCAGCTGCAGCAATCCCGCGATCCACAAAGTAATGACGCCCACCCAGATCCTCTGCAGCCTTGCACAGGGAAGGACACCCAGCTAGGTCTCAGTGCGCAGCTACAGCATTCCCGCGATCCACAAAGTAACAACGTCCGCCCAGATCCTCCACAGCCGTGCACAGGGGAGGACACCCAGCTACGTCTCAGTGCGGGGTTTTAGCAGCGCTAGGCCATTCACAGCGTAAAGACGCCCACCAGGGTTCTCCATCGCCATCGCAGGGTAACTCAGCTAGGTCTCAGTGCGCAGCTCCAAGAGTGCCGCCTCCGTGATCCTCCGCAGCCTTCCGCAGGGGAGACACCCAGCTAGGTCTCTGCGCAGCTGCAGGAGTGCCGCAGTGCGCAGGGTACTGACGCTCTCCTGAATCTTCCGCAGCGTTCCGCAAGGGAGACACCCAGCGAGGTCTCTGCGCAACTGCAGTAGTGCCGCAATCCGCAGGCTACTGACGCCAGTTCTCCGCAGCCTTCCGCAGGGGAGACACTCAGGTCTCAGCGAGCAGCTGCAGGAGTGCCGCAATCCTCAGGGTACTGAAGCCCACCCGGGTTCTCCGCAGCCTTCCACAGGGGAGGACGCACAGCTAGGTCTCAGGGAGCTGCTTCAGTATCCCGGGATCCACAAAGTAATGACGTTCGCCCAGATCCCCCGCAGCCGTCTGCAGGGAAGACACTCAGCTAGGTCTCAGTGCGCAGCTGCAGGAGTGCCGCAGTCTACAGGGTACTGACCCCCGCCCGGGTCCCCCACAGCCTTCTACAAGGGAGACACCCAGCTAGGTCTCTGCACAGCTGCAGGAGTGCCGCAATCCACAGGGTACTGACGCCCGCCCCGGTCTCCGCAGCCTTCCACAGGGTAGGAACACCCAGCTAGATCTCAGTGCGCGGCTTCAGCATCCCCGTGACGCGCAGGGTACTGACGCCCACCCTGGTCCTCCGCAGCCTTCTCCAGGGGAGGACACCCAGCTAGGTCTCTGCGCAGCTGCAGGAGTGCCACAATCCTCAGGGTATTGACGCTCACCCAGGTCCTCCGCAGCCTGCCGCAGGGGAGATACCCAGCTAGGTCTCAGCGCGCAGCTTCAGCATCCCCGCGATCCGCAGGGTATTGACGCCCAGCCGGGTCCTCCGCAGCCTAGAGCAAGGGACTGCGGAAGGAGTGCTGCAATCTTCAGGGTATTGACGCCCACCCAGGTCCTCTGCAGCCTTCCGCAGGGGAGATACGCAGCTAGATCTCAGTGCGCAGCTTCAGCATCCCTACAATCCGCAGGGTACTGATGCCCACCAAGGTCCTCCGCAGCCGTCAGCAGGGTAGCGACACCCAGCCAGGTCTCAGCGCATGGCTTCTGGAGTGCCGCGATTCACAGGGTATTGACGGTCACCCAGGTCTTCTACTGCTGTATGCAGGGTCGGGACATCCAGCTACGTCTCAGTTCGCGACTTCAGCCGCAACATCATCCGCGCAGTAAGGACGCCTGCCCGCCCAGGTCCTCCATGTACCGCTGCGGCTCTGGCGCAGACTGCAGCGTAAACACCCCGGTCGTACGTTCGGCCCCGCCCTCAGCCCCTCCCTTCCTACACACCACTGGGGCCTCCTTGTTGGCAGGGCTGTGCTCGCACCGGATCCGGATGCGGATCCGAAGCGGACTCTGCATTCAGGATCACGCGCTCTGGAAGGGGAGGGCGCTGGAGATAAGGGCGGTCGTGCGTCTGCGAGCTGTGAAGCCTATGTTTGTGACTGTAATCTCATTCACGGGTGACAGGGCCCTGAGGATGACTCTGTGTCCTAGACTGCGGGTATTAACATGGGGCCTCTACCGTGCCTTTCCAAGGCGAAAGCCTGGGTGGGTTCGGAGGCGTCAGCGCTAAAATTCTATAGGCTAAGTTACAGGGCCTTCTCGCTTTATTAACTAAAGGACTAGTAACAGACTCAGAGCGCTCCCTGGAGGACTATTTGTGACGTACTAATTTCTAACAAAAAGTTGAAATTAAGAAATTTCCACCTTTTCATGTTTTTGTACATAGAGTGCTATTTGAACCATTTATGTTTTCTTATTTGTCCTTCCTCTTCTAGCCACAGGCCATCTTTTGGCCAGGCAGCTTTAGTCCAAATCAAAATGAGCATATTTTTTTCTTTGAGACGGAGTCTCGCTCTGTCACCCAGGCTGGAGTTCAATGGTGCCATCTTGGCTCACTCCAACCTCTGCCTCCCAGATTCAAGAGATTCTCCTGCCTCAGCCTCCCAAGTAGCTGAAACTACAGGTCCACACTACCATGCCTAATTTTTGTATTTTTACTAGAAATGGGATTTCACTATGTTGGCCAGGCTGGTCTTGAACTCTTGACCTCAGGTGATCCACCCGCCTCTGCCTCCCAAAGTGCTGGGATTACAGGCCTGAGCCACTGCACCTGGCCATTAAAATAAGCATTTTTAAATATATTTTTAGGTGCAGAAATATTTGAAAATTCTGGTTACTATGAACTTGGGTTGGTTTTGTAGGGTTTTTTTCTTTTTCTTTTTTTTTTTTTTTTTTTTGAGACGTAGTTTTGGTCTGGTCACCCAGGCTGGAGTGCAATGGTGCAATCTCGGCTCAGTGCAACCTCCGCCTCCTGGGTTCAAGCGATTCTCCTGCCTCAGCCCCCCAAGTAGTTGGGATTACAGGCATGCACCACCACACCCAGCAAATTTTTGTGTTTTTAGTAGAGATAAGGTTTCACCATGTTGGCCAGGCTGGTCTCGAACTCCTGACCTCGGGTAATCCACCCACCTCGGCCTCCCAAAGTGCTGGGATTACAGGTGTGAGCCACCATGCCCAGCCTGGTTTTTTGTTTGTTTTTTGTTTGTTTTGTTTTTTCCTTTTTTTTTTTTCTTTTTGGTAAATTTTGCATAAGGAAAGGAATGTCTTCAGAGTTGGGAAAAATATTTATTTCATGATATTCTGGTATATCAATATTTCAGTTGCTATTTAGAATGTCTTATCCCAGTTAAATATCAGATTGGCTCCAGAAAATGCATATTGGAGAGTAGTTTGCTTTTTGTTCCACGTGGTTTTATATGCTGTTTTGTTGGTTTGTATTTGCCTAGTTACTAGAGTTCAAACTGTAACAGAATGTAGTTAAAACCAGTGATTAATGTAACTTATGATGCTTTGTAAGAGACAATAAATGTGGTATTTGGGGTTGTTGCTGTGATTACTAGTGCAACTCAAAATTATTGCTTTCTCAAAGTTTGTAACACTCTGTGTTAACTTTAATTTTTAAAAATGTGTCTAATGTGTTTTCCTGACTACCCAGGTGGAAATGAAAGAAAGAGATATAATAGACTCATGTGAATTTAATGGACAATCTTAGCCTGGGTCTCAGAGAAATTGAAATTCTTATAGATGTCTTAAGTTGGTATTTGGCACATAGTGCTAGACAATAAATATTTGTCCAATAAATAAAATACCAGCCTCCCCCCACCACACACACACACACACACACACACACATGCATGCATGCACGCACACACACAGACACAGACATGGGGGAGGAGAAGACATAGTTTACCATGTTCTCTCCCACACATAACTTCCTCATTGGCTGATCAACACACAACTCTTGGTTTGGTTTGGTTTGGTTTGGACCTGCCTAGTTCACTGTTTACTTCTGTCTCTATCTTCTGATTAGAGTAGGTTGAAGGGAAGACACAAGGAGAAGAGACTGGAGAAGTGAGCAGAGACAAGTTTTTCAGGAGGCCAGCCTGCAAAGGCCAACAAGAATGGCCTTTGTGTGGACTCGGAGTACACATGGCTGCCTCTTGCACATGATGCTATCTTGCTGTGTGATTCTGGGCAAATACTTTCAAGTCCTGCCTCTCACTCTGTCCACCCCCACTGAGCGAGGGGCTGGGCAGGATAAAGCTCAACCCCCCACATGCCTGCGGCTCCCATTTTGAGGGAGTTGCAATGCTGAGTGTCTGAAGAGCCAGGATCATGCCTGACTTATGAAGATGAGGCATAATCCTGACCAAACAAGCACCCAGAAAGCAGGAATTCCACTAGCAGAAGGAGCATGGAAGACCTGCGGCTCCCCACTCCCACAGCACAGACGAGAGGACCGAGGGATGGGAGGTAACAACAGAGGGTTAGCAGTAGGGTTTCCTCATACTCAGCCTGAGACACCCTCCTTAATTACATCAGCGCTCTCTTCCAGACCCTCGATGACAATTGTTTAGGAGCTTCCCTTTTTCAGAAGCATTTTTAGTGTAGCATTATCGGGGCAAATATTTACCTCCCTGTGCCTCAGTTTCCTCATCTGTAAACCAGGACTAGTAATAGGACCCACCTCGGAGAATTGTGAAGATTAAATGACAGAACTCATGTGAGGCAGCGCCTCTCATCAGGGGCAATTCTGCCCCCAACCCCACCCGCAGGGGAGCTTTGGCAATATCTGGTTGACATCCTGGTTGGTACAAGTGATTGGGGCAGGAAGGGACCCTACTGGCCTCCAGTGGGTTGAAGTCAGGGATGCTGCTAAACATCCTATATCCTGTAGCCCCCTCCAACAACAAAGAATTATCTAGAAAAAATGTCATAGTGCTGCTGTTGAAAAGTCCTGATGTGAAATCTTAGAATAGTGCCTAGAATCTAATAAGTAGCAATGAAGAATAGTTGATACCATATTACTAATGATACCGTCACGACTACAAAGCACTCTCCTTAGCCATGATGCTATCTCAGCTGGTCTTCACAATGACCCTCTGAGATACACACTACTATTCTTTTTACAGATGAAGGTACTAAGAGGTTCTAAGACAAAATGTGACTTGCCAAGAGTTACCCAGCTAAGAAGAAACAGGATCAGGTCTTGAACCTGGGCAGCCCAACTCCTGTGTTCTTTCCATCACTCCACCCTCCCACCTGGGAGAGAGAGGCAGTGTATACCAACAGCTGATTGCTGAGCAACAGAAATACGTGTTTTTGAGCATATCAATGAAGATATCTGAATAAATAATTTATTGGCATGCATCTCTAAATCCAGACGCTGGACCATCCCTTTGCTTCCTATGTTTATTCATTCACTCAGCAATTACTTAGCACTTATCCTGGGTACCAAGCATTGTACCATATGCCAGGCTGGAGATGCAGGGATGAAACTGTCTCCTGGGAGGGCAGATCTGTAAACAAAGAATGACAGTAGAATACATGTGCTACACTGTATGCCAGGGCTGTCGGCTATAAGCATAGAGCTATGGAGCCAGACGAAAGACCTCTGCAACAGCCTGAGTGGAACCAGGAGGGCTCCCCGCTCTGCAATGGGTCTTGAAGAATGAGGCATTTTCTAGGAAGATCAATGAAGAAAGATGTTCTCGGAAGGGAGAAATATGAGGCAACATGGAATATCATCAGGAATAAAGATGACTGAGACCCTGAGATCTCTGAGACACTCACAGGCCGGTGCAATAGTTGGCTATCTAAGTGGGCATTCACGATCTTAGACAAATAATATGCAAGTAGTATGATGGCACAATGGGGGCAGCTGTGAACTAGCTAGGGAAACAGATGAAAGAGGCCAAGTTTCTCCCAATGTTTTCAGCCACAGTCTGAAATGCAGTGGCTCTGAGGCAGGGAGATGACAACGCAGGCGACAGGAATGCTGCATCACACACAGGTGCTGTGAAAAGCTATGACACACACCCTCCTGGGGGTGCCATTCCCCCAGCCCAGGCACCAGGACCAGACCAGCTGTAGTTACCCAGCTAACAGAAGAACGGTTCACACCAACAAGGATACTTCTTAAACATCCTTCTTGTGATTAGGATATTTCCCAGAGTTGCCTCGAACTGAAGCCTCACTTCCTCTTTCTAACCCTTTTAGAAACAGTGTTAATGGTGACATTTAACGACATGGAGCTCCCTGAGTTGAGTCTGCCTCCACTTGCCCCCTGGGCCTGTCATTCATGCTGCATCGTGGCAGGGTTACACTCAGCAGCAGCCCTGACTCTGTGGCTCCTGGGACAGCCCAAACGTACTCAGCCACCACTTGGCCGGCTCCAGCCACCTGCCCCCAGGACTGAAGGTTATGCAGACACACAGACCTGGTCCATCCTCTTCTACCCTCCCCCAGGTCTCCCCTTTCCAAGCCCAGCTCATAAAGTCCTAGGTTCCTGTTTCTCACTGTGATTAGCAGGATATCATTATCATTAGTGGCCTCACCCAGAGGCCTCATCTCAAGGGAAATGGCGGCTGTGCTCAAATAGTGGTTGACGCATAATAAATGCTCTATAAATATATGGCAAATTGATGGATGAATTGGTAATTTATTCTGAACAGTCAGCACTTCTCTTGAGACTTTGGCTAACACTGTTGAATCTGTCTCCCCCTGGTTATCCAGTTTGATTCCCTGGGCTGGTCAGATGGTTGCTTCCTGGCCACAGTACAGTGTCTTTCTTCCTGGAACTACTAAGCCTCCTTATTGTCAAGAGAGAAAAAAATGACTATACTTCATAAAGACACCTGCTTAGGAGAGAAAACAGAGCGCCATGTGTATAAACCCTCCTGATGTGCCCTATCTTTTCACGCTTCCCTCCCTTTGAGCACCCTGTGGACCTTTCTGGAATGAGCTCCATCTACGCTTCTCTTGCCCACCTGGTAAACACCTCGTCTCCTCCAAGATCTAGCAGTACCTCCTCTGTGAAGCCTTTCCTCAGCTCCTTCTCCCTGCCCTCTTTATGTCTCCTCTGGGACACTTTCTTTTTGTCTTTAATCACATCTTCATTACCTAACTCACCCTGTTGGGGGGAGGCTCCAGGAAGGAGAGAGACTGCATGCAGTCTGAATCGCAGACCACCAGAGGGTCTGTCCTCAGTGACAGAGGGCCAGTGGGCAGCACTTCCAGGCTGGCCACTTCATCATAGGAGACCTCATGTGGCAGAAGGATCTGTCTCTCATCTTTCCTTAAAAGCAGAAAGGACGAGAACGAACGATGAAAGGTCCAAGCCTATCCAAAGAGCTAAATCACCAAGTCAAATGTGGATTTTGTAATGATGAATTAAAAAAAAAAAAAAAAGTCTGGTGCTCAGATCAAAAAGCAACACCAATGACAAAGTACGGGATGATGAATCACACAGGGCTCAGCTCAACCTTCAGAACAAAGGCAAGGTCAGTGTTGCCAGGACGAGAGCCTCTCCGCCTGCTTCCTCATTCAGCACCTGAACAACAGCCATCAGATCCTGCCATCAGAGCAGAGGCCCCGGGTCCCAAAGAATCAACACCAGGTTCGCATTTTTGTGTCAGACAGTCGTTCACAGAAAAGCCAGAAAAGTTGCTGACAGGCGCCTAGGAAACTGATTTTGACTGAAGATCAAAAAGAATTTCCCAACTGTCAGTTATCCCAAAACTAGAAAAGATGCCTGAGAGGGGATTGCCAGTTCCTAGGCAAGTTCACACAACATCGGTCACTGAGGAATGCAGGTCAAGTCAGGCCTTGCCAAGATGCCCGCAGGGTGAGTGGATGTCACGGCCTATGGGGCTGCTGGGATGGTCATTCAAAGCAACTACACATGGAGGGGGCAGACTGTGAACACCAGCTGTGTTCTTGGTTGTGGGGGAGTGGGGGGGCAGTGAGGTAGGACAGGGAAACACAAGCTTTGGAGCAAGAGAAACGGACTGTAGGTCTTTTACTGACCAGCTGTGCGACCTTGAAAAGGCCATTTCACCTCTGAGACTCAAATTCTTCCCCTGAAAAAAAGAGGATAATGCCAACCTCAAACGTATTGTTGTAAGAACGAAGCAAGATAGCCTACATAAAGGGCTTGAACAGTGCCAAGCTCTACAGAGATACTCAGAAACACAGATCCCTTTCCTGTTTTTCTCCTTGAGTAGTACTGATCTTTACATCCCTGGCAATTAGCAAAGTGCCTGGCACATAATACAGTCTTAATAAACACTTGCAAATATTCACATTTCAGTGGCTCCTCTGTTCAAAATAGGAGTTTGGATCCTGAGCTCCATGAGCGCCAGGAGTCTAAGAATCTCCAGACATAGAGAGATTTTGCGCATGTGTCCTTTCTTTTGAGGGAATGATCCATGGCTTTAAATTGGAGATTCAAAGAAGTCCTTGGCCAAAAATACAGCAAGGAGTACAGTGGTACTACAGGCATTGAAACCACCACCAGGAGCATATCCTTCTTCTCCTCCCTTCTACTCTGCTTGCAAGTCCTGGTTCAATTCAAATCCCCTCCTCTGAAGTCTCAGAGCACTTACTGTCTGTATAAGGTCTTAGTAATTATGAAATCTCAGATCCACAGGAAGGTAGAAATGGAAGGCTTTTTACGGTCATTCCTTTGTTTATTCGCTTACTAAGTATTCAGTTCAGCTCCTCCAGTGCACCAGGCATGGTGCTTTATGCTAAGACCAGAATACCAAGTAAAATGCAACAGTCCCCGCCCTCAAGACAACTGCAACAAAGATAAAACTAAGTAACTGGAGAACTGTCATTGTAAGAGAACCGAAGGATGCTACGAAAGGGGCATGTAGCCAAGCTGTCCAGAATTGGAGGCAGATGTTACCGTGGGAGCGGCCCTCAGTTCCAGCAATGCCTCTCAGAAGTGACACCTGAGAATGAAGGAGAAAGCCAAGTGCAAGGGAGAAGAGGAATGGTGCCTCAGGCAGTAGGTAAGCATGGCCAAGGCTTACAGGCGAGAGCATGGGACTCATTTCCTTGTGGCCAGGCCAGAAGACAGCCATGAGAAGAGCTGAGGCAAGACTGGCCAAGGGTGTGGGCTCTATTCTAAGGGAGATGGGAAGGCATGCATGGCACACTCTGATTGGAGGTCACGGAGGCAGCACAGAGACTCAATCTGTGCAGGGCAGAGAGGAGTGAAGCATTTAAAGTCTGGCAGTTTCCATCTTGCCAACAATTCAGGCTAGGAAGAGCAAGTATGAGGCTCTTGGTTTTCAAAATGCGTGTGGTGGGGGTGGGGTGTAGGGGGATGAGACAGACACACACGCACACATATATGCATGTAGATATGAGGATACATGTGTTTATATATAGACAGGCTATCCTCTGGGTGATATCCGAACTCAAAATTCACTGATTCATAAATCTGTGGAGGATGAATGGAGAAGGGGTGGGGGCGGGGAGTTAAGAATTTCCCAGTACAATCCTCTGTTTCCAAATAAGGAAACGGAGTCCTAGAGAAGGTAAATAGTCAACTATATAATTACCGAACAAGTCTCTTAGTTATTTGGAAAACCAGAATCAGAAGCCAAACTGCAGATGCCCAGCCCTGCGCCCACAGCCACTAGAGGCACAGCCCTTCATCACGTATCTTAGATCCCTGGCAGCCTCACGGAGTGGATGGGCAACACTTGCTCAATTCTGATGAGCTAGTTCGGTGTTTCATCCCCAACCTAGTCACATAGAAGCTCTGCACAATTCCCAGCACAGTGCCTGACACAGAGAAGGCGTTTAAAGCCAAGTGTCCATTTGACTTTACAGCATTTTGGTGGCACAAAGCTCGCGCTCGCCCCCCCTTGCCCAGGGCCCACCTGGCCCCGACATCTACTCCTACCCTCAGGCCTCCCGGGTGTGTATGACCAGGAAGATAAGTTTAAAGGATAAAGCCTGTGTGAAGGGTGGTTGTCAGACTCCCCCACCTTAGAAGAGCATCTTCCTGATGGTGTTTTTTGTTGGGTTTGTTCTCTGTTGTGTCCCAGTGCCTAGAAGCACGTGTGGTATGTAGAAGGCCCTCAGCAAGTATGCAGGGAATTAACTGGCCAGATGTTCCTCAGGACCCATGCAGTTAATATTTGGCTTCAGCCAGAGCAGCGTGACATTTATCTGTTATGTAGTTGGGGGATCTGTGAAGGTTTCACTTGAAGCAACATCCTATGACTAAGAATAGATTGAAAACCACTATCCAGAGGGGAGATATTTTTTTCTTTTCCTTATTTCGAGAAGCCTTTTTACTTACTGAAAAACAGTGCAATATAAATGGAGTTTCCAAAAACCAAAACAGAGGTAATTTATAACTACCCAAAATACTTTACTTTTCCTTTCCAATTCTGAAACAAATGTGATTCCAAAATGCCTCTAGGTACATGTTCAGATTTTATAAAAATTATATAATGAAAGTGATGCCTCACAAGCAAAGGGAAGGCGAGGTCGACACAAGCCTCTCGCCGTCCGTGGGCCAAGCACAGAGACAAACGGAGGCCTCCCTACCTGCTGAGCACCAGGAAGACAACCAAAGTGATTCCAGGATATTCTGAGATGGGGAGGGGGCACTATTAATAATTACTCCAGGGCAGTATGAACAGGGCCTGTCTCGGACAAACTGGGGCAGAGGGCACTCTGGTAATAACCAGCAGGAGGTCATTAAATGCAAGGTTACCATTGGTCAAAATGGATGATGATCATCTAGGAGGGTCAAGTCCTAGCAAAATATGATTGCCACTCAAAAAGACGAAGAGAAAACAGACCATGTGGCACAGTGAAACAAACATATCTGGGTCTAAATTCCAGGCCTGCCATTTACTAGCTGCATGACCTTGAAAAAAATACTATACAATTTACCCCTCAGGGTTAAGGATTAAATAAGAAAAAAATATATATGAGTGTAATCTACTGCACCCTACTGTATTCAGAGGGTTGTGGGTATAGCGAGAAGCAGCTAAGGGTCGATGGTGCCTTCCCATCTCACCCTGTCAAAAACTGGGGACTATGGGGCAAGTTATCGAACCTCTCAAAAAATTCCCTTCCTCATTTGCCAACCAATAACCTCTCCCACCTGACAGCATCAAAACAGAAGGCAGACACAGTCCAGTGTTTTACCCTGGGCCACCCAGGCCAGCCTGCCTGTTTCCTGGTCTGATGCACACTGAGGAAAGTCAACAGAGGCTGGGGAGACTGGGCTTTGAAGCCTTGTAAAAATTAATTACACTTAAATCCTTCATGTTGAACATGCTCTGTATGCTCCTCCTGATCTGCGTCCACCCTGTGCTGTGTTCCAAGAGGCAGACTCAGGTGACAGAATCAACAGGCTCTGCATGCCCCTGAGCTTCTGGCCGGGCTCAGCCCATGGGAGGCCCCAGATGAGACAGTGGAGACTAGGGCCGCAGCAGTTGCTCCCCTGACCCCGGACTGCCAGGCTCTGCTCTGCTCTGCTCTTCCCAAAGAGCCCAGCTGCCCTCTGGCAGCAGCTCCCCTATGCACCCCCTGCGGTAGCACCCCCTGCAGCAGCTCCCCCCTGCACCCCCTGCGGTAGCTCCCCCTGCAGCAGCTCCCCCTACAGCAGCTCCCCCTGCATCCCCTGCAGCAGCTCCCCCCTGCATCCCCCAAGGTAGCTCCCCCTACAGCAGCTCCCCCGTAGCAGCTCCCCCCATGCTCCCCCTGCAGCAGCTCCCCCCTGCACCCCCTGCAGCAGCTCCCCCCTGCACCCCCTGCAGCAGCTCCCCCATGCTCCCCCTGCAGCAGCTCCCCCCATGCTCCCCCTGCAGCAGCTCCCCCCTGCACCCCCTGCAGCAGCTCCCCCCATGCTCCCCCTGCAGCAGCTCCCCCCTGCATCCCCTGTAGCAGCTCCCCCCATACTCCCCCTGCAGCAGCTTCCCCCTACACCCCCTGCAGCAGCTCCCCCAAAGCTCCCCCTGCAATAGCTCCCCCCTGCAGCCCCTGCAGCAGCTCCCCACTTGTTTGGGTAACTGCTTCCTCTTGTCCTTCTACCTGGAGGGTCCAAAGCCCCCAGCTGCTGATAGCCCCAGACTGCTTCCCATGCCTCCTGGGTTTCCCTTCACCACCCAGGCCCTTGGAAAGTCCCCTTTATTCAACTGTCCCCAGTTACCCCTCTGAGTGTGCTGCCTGTTTCCTGGGGGGACCCTGACTGATACATCCATTAAAAGCCCCTTTCTTTTTCAGTTACTCCTCAGTTTGGGCCTTAAACCTGGCACATGCTGACCAGATTCCCTGAGGCTCAGGTGAGGTCAGCTCCTCCTACCAGGCAAACTCAGAGGTCATTACCTTCAAGACACCCATCCAGACTCTCCTCCACCTGCCTCTGCCCAGGCTGGCCTCAACACCTTGGCCGCCAGCTCCAGGAGCACCCTAACCCCATGCTGTGCTCCTTGGTTACTTACTGTTGCTGCCTCTGGAACGTGGTGGGGGGAAGCAGGAGCACAGAGAACAATGTACATCCCCCCCACCCCCAGCCCCGTACCTAACAGCACCTGGAACGAGGTGGGCACTCAGCGACAGCTGCACTGATGCCCGTGAGCAGAGCGAGACGCCCAGAGCAGGTCTCCCTAAGATACAAACCTGGGTGCATACGCTCACGTTTCTCAGGGATGAGAGTCATTTGTTCATTAAAAGAGTCCCAATGTGTGTATGAGGACAACATAGAACTTTCCTTCAAAATGGAGGTAAAACAGAAAGGAAAGACACTAACAGCAAGATTTGTGACTCGCTGTTAAGAACAAGACAAGATACTTTGTCCTGAAAAAGTGATCGGTGTGACAGATTAACATACAGAAAACAGTGGGCAGATAAAACTCCTTAAAATATGTATGACTTTTGAGTGATTCTGAAAAGAAGCAAGCTCTCCCTGTATGCGCCAGCATACTCCATCAACGGGGACATTTTAATAAGGTGACTCCTGCAGGAGGCTCAGGCGCAGGCGCCACGGCAGGACTTGGTGGTATGTTTCATAAAATATTCACAGCTTTCTCCAGAAAAGAACATCTTTGGGTAGCCCTTCTCCTTCATCAACTTGGCCACTTTCATAAACAGAGGAGGAATAATAAAACTGACATGTCAACGGGAAGCTTCGGCTAGCCTTGCCTCGGGCACGAGGAGAGTAATGGAGAATTCCAGACGATGGTGGGACAGGTGCGAGGAGAGTAATGGAGAATTCCAGACGATGGTGGGACAGGTGCGAGGAGAGTAATGGAGAATTCCAGACGATGGTGGGACAGGTGCGAGGAGAGTAATGGAGAATTCCAGATGATGGTGGGACAGGTGCGAGGAGAGTAATGGAGAATTCCAGACGATGGTGGGACAAGAGCGAGGAGAGTAATGGAGAATTCCAGATGATGGTGGGACAGATGCGAGGAGAGTAATGGAGAATTCCAGATAATGTCAGAGCTCCCGACCAGTAAGCCTCCATTTCATGTCAGGCACTGGGCTGGACACTGGAGATGCATGATTTTTCATCCTCTCAAGAGATCTATGAGCTGTTCCCATCTTTACAGAAGAAATTGCAGGTCAGAGCCGGTGGGTTCATCATTATCTCCTAGTCTCGTAACATCCCGTCAGATAGAATGCCACATTCACAGGTGAAGACATTCTGCTCAGAGGCCCCACTTTTAATAGGTGGCCTTGCAGATTATCAGCTGCAATTCAAACCCAGGTCTGTCTGATTTGGGGGCTTGCATCATGCTATATCCTAGACATATCACTATTTTTTAATTTCCTTTTTTTTTTTTTTTTTTGAAATGGAGTCTCGCTCTGTCACCCAGTCTGAAGTGCAGTGGCGCAATCTCAGCTCACTGCAACCTCCGCCTCCTGGTTCAAGGGATTCTCCTGCCTCAGCCTCCTGAGTAGCTGGGACTACAGGCGTGAGCCACTGCACCCAGCCTAAATTCCTCTTTTCTTGACATCAAAATAAAAAAAAATTCTTCCACATAATTTTTCCTTTGCTTACTTATATATGAGAGAGCAGTTGGGAATTTCAGGGGTTGGAAATACGTCTAGTATTATGTGGGGAGCAGAGAGATGGGTGAAGAAAGAGCACAGGCCCAGCAGTGACTTATGTCCTGTGAAGTTTCGACAAATAGAACATAGTCCCCTGGACAGAGGGTGCTTCATTTCAGGGAGAATGACACAAGAAGCGCCATCCCAGGCAGCATGTGCTGTATCACGGGGAGGCTGACGCCTGCTCTCAAACTCAGCGGCAGGGACGGTATTTCCAGCAGGACCATCAGGAAAGTGTCCAGAAGCAGGCAGCACACAGAAGGTGGGGCCTTTGAGAATAAAATGACACAGATGTTTGCCATCATTTACCATGGCAGGATGAACTGTTTTAAAACAGCAAAAATGTCCGGTGGTGATTTCTATGTTAAGGATGGGGAGAGAAACCACGCTTTCCGGGCTTCAGGGTTGTAGGAGCAGGCACCTGCCTGGCCACTCACTGCTCAGAGGGAGTCCTGGGCATGGAGAAGTCAGGGAGGAGACGCCAGGCAGACTCAGCAGGGACCCTCCACTGTGAACCTGGGCTCTGCCTGTCCATAGGAAGCAACTTCCACTTCCTACGCCCCAAGTCACAAAGAGGCAGGTTCCTCAAGTTTTGGAGGATAAGTTCAACTCCAGGGAGCCTCCACAAGCCCACATGAGTAGAACTGATAAACTGAATTCTCCGCTGCCAACTTGATGATTGGTGCATATGGAGTTTTCACCTCCCAACCTTTAATTGGCCCTCAACTCAAAAGACCCTCTACATGTCCACGTTAGAGTCCCTGACACAATCAAAGCCTGTGCAGCTACACCCACGCTTCCCACTCGATCGGAAAGTCAGGCCCACTCATCTGCGGAACTTCTGGCTCATTTACGTAAGAGCTGCCTCGAAGTCTCTGATCAGAATTGATTGCTTCCATAATCCCTCCCTAAGCCCTTCCTTTGAGTGGGGTGGCCTCTTGCATACTTCAGCAGCACCCAGTATGCACCTCCAGTAGCACGGCTGGTAGCTGGTCTGAGTTCCTCACAAAATTCACTCTGCTTCTGAGCGGGGACTGTTATTCCTGTTTCCAATCCCCTCACCTAGACTAATACCTCCAGGTCAGAAGGCACTTCTTACATTTGAGGAGTAAATGGAACATCACTCCCAGGCCATATATCCAGCGAGCCAGTCAACAATGAATGCCTCTGTGTGCCTAGTGATGGGTTCATAAGGACAAAAAGGACTGAAGAAGAAAAAAAAAAACCTCACAAAAGAAAATATTTCTAACAGCAACTGCTGACGTTGCAAAAGACACATGGTACTTTAGGCCCATGTAGTCCAAAGTAGAAATCTGATATCATAATGTCATTAATTTGACTGTTCTCATCGACAAAAATTTGAATTAAGCTTGATCAGAAAGATGGCATTAATGTAGCCATCCTTGGCACTTTATGGTAAAATCTTTAATCCCAGCACAGGATGGAATCATAATAGGACCATCCGTCACTGATGCAATCATTTTATAATTGCTTTTAGGCCCTGGGTCATTACATCCAAGACTTAAAGACAAAGAAGGAGGAAAGAGGTGAAGTGTCTGTGATTAGGAGAGCAAATATGTGGCACGTGAGGAGGAAGCATATGGGAGCGGGAGGGAGAACTGCAAACCTCCTCGGAAACAGAAAAAGTTTCTGTAAGAGGAAGGAAGTAAAAAGAGCCAAGAGAGAAGAGGAGGGAGGGAATTGTTGATGATCCGGAATATGTGAGTAATACATAGGACTCAATGAAAAAGATGCAATATCCACGGAATTATACATTCAATTAAGTTCAATCAAGAGTCTGACTACCTCCTGAGAGCTGGGTCTGTGCTAGATCACGGAAGGAGAGAGAAGAATAAAGCAGGACACTTCCTGACTGAAGGAAGCCCACAATGTAAGCAAAGTACAACTGCACGTAATAAATGACCATAGAGTGTGCTGATTGAAGCAGCCACGGGGAATTGGCTCCAGGAACCCCACAGACACCGAAATCCTTGATTCTCGAGTTCTGGTATAAAATGGCACAGTATTTGCATGTCTACTTACCCACATCCTCCCGTGTACTTTAAATCAGGTTTAGCTTACTTATAACCTAATACAATGTAAGTGCTTTGTAAACAGTTGTTATAATGGTTTTTTATTTTTTTTTTTTAGATGGAGTCTTGCTCTGTCGCCCAGGCTGGAGTGCAGCGGCGTGATCTCGGCTCGCTGCAACCTCTGCCTCAGCCTCCCGAGCAGCTGGGATTACAGGTTCCTGACACCACACCCAGCGAATATTTTTGTATTTTTAGTAGAGACAGGGTTTCACCATCTTGGCCAGGCTGGTCTTAAACTCCCGACCTCATGATCCACCAGCCTTGGCCTCCCAAAGTGCTGGGATTACAGGCATGAGCCACTCCATCTGGCCATTATACTGTATTTTTTTGGTTGTATTACTGTTTTCCTCCAAATATTTTCAATCTATGGTTGCCTGAATCTAAGGATGTGGAACCAATGGATGCAGTAAGACCCAGCTGTAGAGTGAATGCACAGAGCAGGGGCTGGATAATCACCTGGGAGAAGCAGCCTGGCAAAGGGGAGAGCATACAGCCTTTGGAACCAGATTTGGGCTTAAAGGCTTGTTCCACACTTACAGGCTACGGGACACTGAGGATGCTGTGCCCGGGGCCCTTGTTCTCCTTCCAAGGGCCAGTAATAGTCACCCTCCAAGGGATGGTGTGATGAGCGAATGTGACAGTGCTCGTGAACACCTACAAGACCACCTGGCGCACAGCAGGTGTGGATTGTGATTATTACTGGGGGAAGGAAAGACTGCATAGAAGGCAGTGCCTGAGCACAGATCAGAAGGAGCTCACGAACATAAAAGGTGAGGAAGGCTGTTCCCAGCAGAGGGGGCAGCAGGCACCTGGCAAAGAGGTGTGACAAAGAACAGTGAGACCAGGAACTGCACGCAGGTTATGAGGGGTCGGGGAGACGCAGGGGCAGGGTGTGTGTCTGTCTCATGGGCGAAGGGGGTAAATTTTTTATTCTTAAGGCAATGAGGAATAATGAAAAGGTTTAAAGTAGGGTGAGATGTGATCATACCAACATTATAGAAAGATCATGCTGGCAGCTATCTGGAAGCTGGACAGGGTTTATTTTGCACCTGTTAAAAGAATCCATGGCCAACTTTCGGAGGCAGGAAATTCATACCTAAAAGTAACGATTATCACTCCCCTAGAGGCACCAATTCTACATGTGACGTGTTCTCTCCTTGTGAAATTTCAGAGGAATCCAGTTAAGCAGCCAACTAAGCACTCATTTTTTCCCTTTGAGAGAAGGTAAGGCTGGTACAGAACCTGAGGGAAGATGATGAGTCATTTGTTTGGCATTGCCGTTATTTTATTGATGCTGCCGCCTGTAATTTACAAACTTTAGGGGACCATTTTAAAGAGTCACATATATCTCTCTAGCACTAAAATTGATTCATGATGCTATTGTGTTTTAAAGACAATAAATGCTTGCTGTGGTTTTGAGTAGAAGTTACCCCAGGCACTGCTCAGGTCTGGGGTATACCCTTCTGGCAGCAGCTGACAAGCTAGAGAGAAGAGATCTATGGTTTCTCAGTCCAAAGGTACCCTAGAGGTTCCCTACAGGTGGGGCAGCAGCGATGGTGGGGCTGAGTAGGCAGAGTTCAGGCTCTCCCACACCAACCACCCAGATGCAGCCAGAGCAACCGGTCACAGGCTGGATCCACACAAATAGGAGGAAATGTCCTCTCACCTGAAGTTCTAACACCGCCCCATTCTGACCCTTGAGCCAGTGGGGTACTGTAGGAAGAGAAGGGTCTTTGGAGTGTGAGAGTCTTACTGACTTAACTGTGCACATCATTTTGACACACTAAGACTCAGTTTCTCCATCTGTAAAGTGGAGATAATATGTTCTTTGTAGACTGGTGTAAGGATAAAAATGAGATGATACATGCAAAGTGCTCACCACACAGTAGGCATGTCTTAGTTTATTTTGTGCTGCTGTAATAGAATACCTAAGACTGGGTAATTTATAAGGAAACAGCAATAAGGTAATTTATAGGGAGCAACTGGCTCACAGTTCTGGAGACTGGGAAGTCCAAGATCAAGGCTTCAGCAGGTGATAAGAGCCTGGTTTCTCTGCTCGCAAGATAGTACCTTGCGTACTACATCCTCTGGAGAAGGACATGCTGGTTCCCCACATGACAATAAGACAGAAGGGCCAAGAGAGCCCACTCCCCAAAGCTCTTTTATGAAAGCATTATGCCCACTCACGAGAGTGGAGCCCTCATGCCCTAATCACCTGTTAAAGGTCCCATCTCTCAACATTATTATATTGGCAATTAAATCTCAACATGAGTTTTGGAGAGGACAAACATTCAAACCATAGCAAGGCATATGACGGCAGCTTTTATTTAGTGCTGAGCAGTGAAAAAAATAAACATAGGAAGTGAATGAGCCTCTAACACGCTGCATAACAGAACTCACTGAGCAGCAAAAGTAAGCTTGATGTTTTTTTCTCTTAAAGAGAATTTGGAAAATAAATTCTGATTCATCACTACAGTTACAAGATACAACATCAAATGCACATTGTCTAGAAAATAAAAAATAGATTTCTCTCCAGCTAAAGAGCTTCAAAGACCAACAGTGCATTTGTAATTTACCTCTCATGACTGAACTATACCGTTTACCTGCAAACACTAGGAATTTGAAATCATAACTGTGTAACTAATTTAGAGCTTACAAAGTCCATACAAATATATTTTCTCATTTACACCTCATAAACTCTATGAGATGGTCACTATTAATCCCATTTAAATCAGAAACCAAGATTTGCTCCAGGCAAAGCTCCATGAGATGCATGTGAGTGGCGCTTTGATACCAAGCAGCGAGACCCCAGTAGCTACAGCACCCACAGAACAGCCCAGCCGCCTGGAATGGGAACCAGACAACAAGTTCAACTAAGTCCAGCTTGAACAAAGCAACTACTGCAACACACACTTTACCCCTGGAATGTAGGTAGCGCCTGCCATTACAGGTGATTAGCAAATGTTTAATGAATGAACGTCTATCATTTCAACTGTTATGGCCTTCAAGAGGCTCCAGAGATTCCAGGTTAGTAGTCAAAGGATTCTGTAACGTCTGGGTACCTTAGTGGACACCCTGTGAAGTCTCTTCCTAGCCCACAATGGTCTCCTTCTTTGGGAACTGTCGTCTGTGCACAGGAAAGGCCTCTGGTAGCCATGTCTGTCACTAAGGGGCTCAGGTCCCACTGGCCCCAGGTGGCAGGAGCAGAGAAGGACACGTAATAGAAGCTGGGCCAAGAAGATGCCTCCACCTGCTGGTCTGGAGTTGGTGCTGAGAGAATCCTATCAGGGCTGTAGGTTTCACCTGTCATGATGTGAACTGGGGGATGAGACAGCTATGGGTGAGGGGCATGGGTTTGAAGCAGCAGAGGAGCCAGTGAATAGAAAAAGACAAAGGAAGGACAAGAAGCCACAGAGCAAGTGACAGCACTTGAGGGACAGTGCACACTGGTGCGGAAAGCCAGGCAGGCTGGTTCTGAGGACTCTCCAGCCTGGGTCCCACCTGCAGCCTGGCCCTGCAGTGTGTCCTGGCTTCCTGTGAGACACCAAGCTTCTCCTAGAACAGTCCCTCTTTGGCTTAAGACAGCGTGAAGGTGATTTTGTTAACTACAGTCAAGGGTCTTCATTTACAAGGGCCCCTTCCAAATGCAGTCTAATGTCAGGCCAAGGCCAGCTGAAATGTAAGCATCTCCAGGAGACCCAGGTAGGCACAACAGTGTCACAGCAAGATAAGGCAAGGAGAAAAGAGGAGCAGAAAGCCGGAGTGCACAGCAGGAGGTGAGGACAAAAAGGCGGCCAGCCAAACCATGCCAGGCATGGCGTCCTGCAGCCAGCAAGCACACGGGGCTGTCATCTGGAATGAGTTCAGGAAACTCAGGCTAATTTTAGCCATAGCCTAAGAAAACTGTGATCAGGATGATGAATTGGCTGTACAAAAATGTAATGCATGATAAGGCAAAACAGAAGTCCTTTCAGGATGGCCCCTCAAGCAGTTCCTCCCAACCCCCTTTCCCGCAAGTCCCTACCATGCCACCAGCACCACTGACCAGGGGCATCCTCACTCCACGCCTCACCTACACGCCAGCCTCCTATCAGTCCCTCTGGCTGTAAAGCTTTCTTCTTCATGTACGACTCCCAGCCACCCTCTAAGGGCTTCCACAACCTAATGAAGATGAACGTAATCCCTTAAGGCATTTCCATAACCTATTAAGTCATTAGACCGTCACATATACACACTTGAGTACACAGTAACATTCCCATCTTTGGGGTTAAAAACTGAGGTAAGAAGAGGTCACGTAATATCTTCAGAGTGGCTCAGCTGAGAAATAAACCAGGGAATTTAACCAGGTCTTTAACTCCAAATTCTTCTACCTCATACCGTGGGGTCTCTCAAATGTCACCTTCTCTATTAAAACCTTCCAAGTTCATCTAAACCGGAAAGGAACCCCCCTTCCTCTCACCTGGGCTCCTGTAGAACTGTTCGTGGGCTTCTCAAAGTATTTCCCTCCATCTCCCTCTAATCTACTTCCTTCCATACACATCTCAGTACCCTTGGCAAGACTGAATTCCTTGCTTCCAAGTCCCATTCAGATTCCAGGATGCCACAGTTTCACATAATGGGTGGTCAGTAGATATTGAGAAAGTGAATGAAGATAAATTGACATAGCACATCCTTTAGGATTTATTTCTTAAGGTGAACCCCTGGGTGTTTCGCGTATATGTGTTCAGCACTGGTCTAGGCACTGTGACAGATGAGAGGTGACACAGCCCCAGCCTTGAGTTATATAACATATACCATGCATCCACAAGATAGAAATTAAGGCAGCTTTGAACTCCAACAGAAAACACCTTCAGCTCAAAGTATAGTGTAATTTCTTTTCCTTATTTACCAGAAAAATAAACACAGCCAGCCCTGAGCTGAAATGATGAATGAGGCGGGTGCTCTTCCAGCACCTCTCCTCAGCAACTGGAAGGAGAGATCGTTAGCATTTCCCTGATTAGCAAGCTGAGTTAATTAATACAATATAGAGTGCTTCTCCTAGGAAGGAATTTTAAATAGATTTTGTTTTTCAGATTTTCACTTCCATACAGCTTTTCTGCAATACTCTCATCCATCTAGCCTCCATCTATCTATCCATCCAACAACTATCCGTCCATCCATCTATCCAACATCCATCCATCCATCCAACATCCATCCAACATCCATCCATCCATTCATCATCCAACATCCATCCATCCATCCAACATCTAACATCCATCCATCCATCCATCCATTCATCCATCCACCCATCCATCCAACATCCATCCAACATCCATCCATCCATCCAACATCCATCCAACATCCATTCATCCATCATCCATCCATCCATTCATTCATCCATCCAACATCCATCCATCCATTCATCCATCCATCCAACGTCCATCCATCCATTCATCCATCCAACATCCATCCATCCATCCATCATCCATCCATCCATCCAACATCCATCCACCCATCCAACATCCATCCACCCATCTAACATCCATCCAACATCCATCCATTCATTCATCCATCCATCCATTCAACATCATCCATTCAACCATCCATCCACCCATTCAATCAAGATGTGAGGGGCACATGCCATCAACAAATACTGTGGAAGTTTCTCAGAATACAGAGGTGAATTTTTTTAAGGGTCAAGGAACAAAACCCAATCACTAGGCAAGACGTTGGGTTCTCTAAGAGCTCTCTACGAACTTTCCCTCAGGATATTAGGGATGCCTCCACTGAGGAGTAACCCTGAAAGAAAAGTAAGAATTCACTAAGCCACATATTTATATGGGAAATTTAAGTGAGGAAGGGGATGAAAGGAGATTTTTAGGGAGAGAACACAATGGGTGCAAAGGCCTGAGACAGAACAGAGTGATCAGAACATCCATGGGCCTGGGTGTTGTTGGACCTTGAGATGAAAGAGGGACAGTGTCAAGGGTCAGGGTTGGAGAAGCAAGAAAGGAAAAGATGATGGAGAACTTGGTTTATCTAAGGAGTTTGAGTTTTGTTTCAGAGCCATGGGGAAGTCACAGTCAGATTGTCACTTAAGATACTCTGGCAGTATGGAAGAGGCAGGAAGGCCAGGGCAGAAAGTGCTGCAGTGACCCAGGGGAGAAGTGGTGCAGGCCTGTGGCAGGGCCCAGGCAGCAGCAGCAACAGAAGCCCCAGAGAGGGCAGAGTGGATACAGAGAGATGACCTAGATTTTCCTGCCAATGTTATAATTATAGGCACACAGTGAAGTCATTACCAAAGGCAAAATTGTGGCCTATCCTGTTGTAAACTCAACTATAGGCGCTTTGATGAAGAATCAGTGGCTTCCACTTCACCATCACTTATTAAAGGGCTCCTCTGGAGAGCTCTGTGCTCCGTCCAGTAGGGGTGAAAGTGATAAATAGAGCAGAGTTGTGTGTCTGTAGGGCAGGCTCTTAAAGGGGTCCCATGATCCCTACCCTCTGGTGTTCATACTACTATGTGATCCTCTCCCCTTGAGGGTGTGGGTGGGTCCTGTGACTTGCTTAAAGCAGAGGTGGTAGGACCTATGTGATTACTCATCTATGATTACATTACATGAGACTGTAGGCTCATGTTGCTGGAGTCCGTCTCTCTCTTTCTTTCTTTCTCTCTCTCTCTCTCTCTCCCTTTCTCCCTCCCTCCCTCCCTCCTACACTGTCTTTGAGGATGCAAACAGTCATGCTGGGAAACTTCAATGGGTCAAGGATCCGCAGGTGGCCTCTAGATGCTGAGGTGCATTCTTCAGCCAACAGCCAGCTAGAAACCAAAGCTCTCACTCCTATGACTACAAATAACTGAATTCCACCAACAACCGAAGGGAGCTTAGAAACAGATCCATCCCCAGTTGGGCCTCAGATGAGACTGCAGCTCCGGCCAACACCTTGACTTCAGCCTTGTCAGACTCTAAGCAAAGGACCCAGCTAAGCCATGCCTGGACTCCTGACCCATAGAAACTGTGTGCTAATTAATATATGTTGTTCTAGGCCACTACATTTGTGGCAAGTTGTTAGAAAGCAATAGATAACTACTGCATATAGTAAGAGTGAACAAAAGTCTTAGATCCAATTCAGTGCCTATATCTGCTGTTTATTACCTCTGTGACTTGGGTTAAAAGACAAAAGCTTTCTAAGCCTTAGTTTTCCCTTTCTAGGAGAAATAATGCCTACATCCTGATGTTTCTGTGAGAATTAAATTTTTTTAAGTGTATGTCTAGGTCCAACACAAAGAAGAACTCAATGCCTCTTCTGTACCTCAAAGACCGGGTAATGAGTAGGAAGTGGCAGAGAGGAACAAAGCTGCCTCAAGTGTCTGAGGAGGGGATCCATGCTGCAAGGCAAGTGTGCAGCACAGACGTGAGGCAGGTGACTCAGCCGTGAGGCTCAGGAAGCCTCTCTCGAGGAGGGGCACCTGAGCTCATCTTGAAGAGCCCGAATGATTTTGTGAGGCTGGGGTCAGAAACATGGGATCCACAGCCATCCCAAGCATGATGTTATTCACAGTTTGCATAGATTTAACGTTTGCTGGATGTGCACATCAAAAAGTGTTACTTGGGAACAGACCCTTCTCAAAAGAAGACATTTATGCAGCCAAAAGACACATGAAAAAATGCTCATCATCACCGGCCATCAGAGAAATGCAAATCAAAACCACAATAAGATACCATATCACACCAGTTAGAATGGCGATCATTAAAAAGTCAGGAAACAACAGATGCTGGAGAGGATGTGGAGAAATAGGAACACTCTTACACTGTTGGTGGGACTGTAAACTAGTTCAACCATTGTGGAAGTCAGTGTGGCGATTCCTCAGGGATCTAGAACTAGAAATACCATTTGACCCAGCCATCCTATTACTGGGTATATACCCAAAGGATTATAAATCATGCTGCTATAAAGACACATGCACATGTATTTTTATTGCGGCACTATTCACAATAGCAAAGACTTGGAACCAACCCAAATGTCCATCAGTGATAGACTGAAGAAAATGTGGCACATATACACCATGGAATACTATGCAGCCATAAAAACTGAAGAGTTCATTTCGTTTGTAGGGACATGGATGAAGCTGGAAACCATCATTCTCAGCAAACTATCACAAGGATAAAAAACCAAACACCGCATGTTCTCACTCACAGGTGGGAACTGAACAATGAGAACACATGGACACACGAAGGGGAACATAACACATCGGGGCCTGTTGTGGGGTGGGGGGAGGGGGGAGGGATAGCATTAGGAGATATACCTAATGTTAAATGACGAGTTAATGGGTGCAGCACGCCAACATGGCACATGTATACATACGTAACTAACCTGCACGTTGTGCACATGTACCCTAAAACTTAAAGTATAATAAAAAATAAAAATTAAAAAAAGAAAAAAAAGAAAAGTGTTACTGGGTCCTATACATTTTTATTTTTATTTAATGTGTTGACCAAGATGCACCCACACAACTGCCAATCTGACATCTCTGTTTGGATGTCACACAGATACCTCAAATTACTGCCTCTGCAACCACATTTCTTACTTTCCCTTTTAAACCTGATCCTCTTCCAGGCTTCCCCATCTCAGTAACTGGCCACACCACCCGCCTTGTTGCTGGCACTGTCCCCAACCCCTCATTTTTCCTCACAAAGTGCTTCTGAGCCCTTCTCACCCCACTGCACCTTATTTATTCCATCATGCCCCGTGTATTTCTTGCATATCACTCATCAAAAATTATAGTTGCATAGTCATCCGTTGCTTATTTATTTTCTGTCTTCCCAGGAAAACTATAAGCTCCACAACAGTAAGAACAATCGGTGTCTGTTTGTTACTGATTGTATACTAGGGGCCAAACAGTGCCTGGCCATCAAAGGACACTGCAAAGTATTTGCTGAATGAATGGAAGTCTTGAGTTCTTTGTGAGGAGTGCAGGCGAAGTGGCTCCATCAGGAGAGGCTAGGTTATGCTGTGGTAACAAGCAGCCTCCAAATCTCAGTGGCTTAAAACCAAGGTTCATTTCTTCACTGGACAGGCTCTGGTCCATGTCTGTCTCACTCTGGACCCTGGCTGAAGCAGCACGTGTCCCCACCAGGACTTTGCTCACCTTATGCTGAAGGCAAAAGAAAGATGGCCACAGCTCCCAGTTGGTTCTTTAAACTTCTGCTCAGCAGTTTACATGTGCCCCTGTATTAGGTTCCTATTGCTGTTATGACAAATGATCACATATTTAGTGGCTTAGAACAATACAAACTGATAATCTCCCAGTTCCAGAGGTCAGAAGCCTGCACACCGGCATGTCTCCAGGGCTGCGTTCCTGGGGTGGGGTGCGGAGGGGGCTCTGCCTGAACCCCTTCCAGTTTCTGGAGGCTGCCCGCTCTCCCTGGCTGTGGCCCCTTCCTGCATTGCCCCAACCTCTGGCTTCCATAGTCACAGCCCCTACTCCTCTCTCTGCCCAGCCCTGCCTCCCTCTTGGAAGGACCCTGGTGATGACACTGGGCCCATCTGGATGATCCAGGATCACCTCCCCTTCTCAAGGTCCTTAACTTCATCACATCAGCAAAGTCCCTTTGGCTACGTCAGCTCACATGTACACAAGGTCTGACACACAAGGTCTGAGCATCGGGACGTGGACATCTTTGGGCAGGGGGCATTACTGCATCTACCATGTGCCCCAGCCATTCACAGGGGCCAAAGCAAATCACAAACCCAAGCCTGACACCACCCAGGCAGGGAAGCACAGCCCCTCACGGGAAGACCCTCAGAGGGGAGGACCCTCACAGGGGAGGACCCCCACAGGGGAGGACCCTCCGAGGGGAGGATCAATATCACTCTCGAAGTCTGAAGGCAGTGAGGTGGGGGTATAATCTCCCACAGGGAGGGCAGCACACACCTGGTAGTAATCAGAGAATCTGCCATAGTAGGGGTGGTCACTGGGAGAAAAGAGTCTTCATTATTTGGCTCTAGGAAATATTAATATGTAGTTTCATATTTTGTAGAGCTTAAAAAGAAGACCTTTGGGTTTCAATGCTGCCATTTCTAGAAAGAAAGCCCTATACCCTGAAGGCAAGTACTTGATAAAAATTGCGGGGTGTCACTGCCCACCAACTAGGTGGCCTCAGCAAAACCCGAACATTGCTCTTCACATTCTTCAAAGAGAGATGGCAATATCCTCTGCCCACCTCCTCATGGGGCTGCGAGGGGAAGTGAGGCAAGGGACAGTAGCAGGAGCTGGGCTGATGGTGATGCAGCAGCTGAGGTCAGCAGGCAGAGGTCCACCCAGAGCTCGGAGGCAGGACACGGCCTCCCTAAGGGCCTCAAAGGTAACTGGCCCAGGGGCACTCAGAGGGAACCACCAAGCTGGCTTGTTTCTGGGAAAGATCACTCTGGAAACAGGGGAGGCACCAAAAGGAGTGCTGCTCAGCAGACAGCTGTGGTGACCCGGGAAGCATCGACGAGAACCTAGTCACTGGCACAGAGCAGGGGCACGCAGACCACGGGGTCAACTCAGGTTTATGAGGTCATTGCTCACTGGCATGGAACTCTGGAAAGGGCATCATCTGACATTTCAGAAAGCATGGCAGTGTCTGTCCGGGAATGGCAGCAAGGGGAAGGTGTGCAGGGGACCTATGGGTGACGGGAACATTCTAGGTCTTAGGCATGTTCATTTATCAAATCTCATTCTGTTGTTTTTTTTTTTTTGGTTTTTTGGTTTTTTGGTTTTTTGTTTTTTGAGATGGAGTCTTGCTCTGTCACCCAGGCTGAAGTGCAGTGGCGCAATCTCGGCTCACTGCAAGCTCCACCTCCCGGGTTCATGCCATTCCCCTGCCTCAGCCTCCCACGTAGCTGGGATTACAGGTGCGTGCCACCACGCCCACCTAATTTTTTTGTATTTTCAGTAGAGACGGGGTTTCACCGTGTTAGCCAGGATAGTCTCGATCTCTTGACCTTGTGATCCGCCATCCTCGGCCTCCCAAAGTGCTGGGATTACAGGCGTGAGCCACCGCACCAGGCCTGTCAAATCTCATTCTTTACACAATTCAGATGGGGACATTTTGCGATATGTAACTTCTTCCTTAGTAAAGTTGATTTGAAAGAGATTGTCAAGCAGACTCAGAGGAAACCAGATGAGGGGCAAAGCTGCTCTCAGCTCTTCTCCTGGCTCTCCAATGCGGGGTACCCACTGAGACGGCCAGGGAGGGAGAGGACCAGGCTGGAAGAGGGGACACGGTGGGACCCAGCTGGAGCATCTTACGCGTGAGACACTAGACAGAGGAAAACCGACAGGTCCATTTCAGAACCGGACTCTCAGGCACCAGGTTCCAAACAAAGACGTTAACGAATCAGCCCCCCAGTCCCATGTCAAGGAGTTCTCTCAAGGAACATCGGCGGAAGGGAATTCAAACACCCCGTCACGAGAAGTTAATCAGACACTTGTAAGAACATAATATTTTATAGCGATAAAAGCTCTGAGATAGGGTCCAATTTAGTCTGCAGTTGAATACAAGAAGCACAATGATCCTGAAATTAAATGACATCATCAGTCAAAACAGCAGCTTTCTAATTTGAATTACAGCACTGTGGAATTTTAAATGAAAAAGAAACATTTAATTAGGACAGAGTATTTAGCCAGAGCATAAGTAGCGAGAAGTAGCTCAGTCTGGCTAACTTTACCAAATCTCATCTCCAGGCCCCCACAAAGGCAGAGGTGGAAGGGAAGCCTTGAAATCCTGCAGGGTGGGCCTGGCGTGGCAGGTGTGGGGGCAGGGAGTGGACTCACAGGCGCTGTGACCCTCACTATTTGGACGACAATGAACACATCTCTAATTGTGCATTCCCAGCTTCATGGCACACCACTGACAGCCATGAGCTCTCATCCTCACCCGATCCTTTCCCAGATGGGGCTGGGTGCTAGACGGGGCAGAGGAGAGCTGGGTCTGGAACTGGCGTCTACCTTTCTCCAGCAGCCATGTCTGGACATCTCTAACATATGTATCTGGAGACACCACTTCTTCACTTTCAAACCAAGAGAGAGAAACCGTCCTCTCAATGGGCTCTGGAAATTAAAGACGGTCAAGTGCAAAAAGGCATTTAGCGTGGCACTTGGCTCAAAGGAGATGTCTAATCGTTGTTTCTCTCAAACATGCAGGTTTGGAACAAACAAGGGTCTGGACAGAAGCTCTGTGAGGCATGCACCAAGCCTACCTGCATGATGGACAGGGGCTCAGGACATATTTATCCATCGACTGAACAAATGAATGGATGAATGAACAGAATCATGAACATACACGACCAACTATGTTAGAGTAGGAAGACACAGAATTAAATTAATTTTCGGTGATTTTAATCATACATCATACCCTATAAAACGCATTATCATACAGCTCTCTTCAATCAGATGCTAAGCATGCTTCATCCACAACCCTATCCCAGCAGTAAGGCTGGTGCCTGGCACGGAGCAGGCCCTCAGGAAATATCCAAGGAGCTAAAGAAACAAGTATCTCTTGGCATCCTTGATTTAGAATCATGTTAAGGATGCAGGGTTTTTTATAAACCACAGATTTCATTGATAATAAAAATACATATTCCGGAAATAATTTCATTTTATCAACAAACATTAAAGGAGATACATTCTTGATTGCAAAGGCATTCCCATCACAGGAAATAGCTACCATATCCAAAAGCATTGCTCCTATACAGAAACTAGCACGAGACTAAAACCATGACACTAAAGAAAATCTGAGTTTACAAATTTGTGTTGCTCTACCGGGTTCTTTCTTGCCAAAAATTAGTCCCCAAGAATATAAGAGCTAAGGTGACTTTACTAGATTAACCTGAAGTCATAAATTCTAAAGCATAAATTCACCTGTATTAAGAAAGTATAGGCAGTGTGGTGGCTTTTGCAGGGTGAGTTATAAACCAACAGAGATAGCATCTACTTGCCTTACTAAAATGATTCATGGTGAAGAGCTAAATTGGCTTTTCAGCCAAAAACAAAGACAGCACAGACAATGGCATATACAAAAGTTAGAATTTGCAATTGTGTTAATTTGTTTTTATCAATACCAAAGGCAACAAATGTTGATCTTACCTTCCTGTGGCTCTTTCGCTGCTAATTCAGATCACCACAGTACAGTTCAATCACAATTACGCTCGGTGCTGAGGCAGCCTAAGTGTGGTTTCATTTACTGTGGAGCAAAGAGAAAAAGAAACACACACACACACACACAAAGTTTTCATGGAAACCAACTCCAGCTCCGGTGTAAGCAAGCTATCCATGGCAGATGGCTGGTACTCACAGAGAGACCACAGTGGGTCACCCTGTGCCCAGCCAGAATGGAGACTGCATGCAAGAAGCAGTGACTAATGGTCTGAGGTTGATGAGCAGGCTAAAGGCCAAGGGTGGGGACAAAGGCTAGGGTATAAACTGTGTCCAATTTTTCCAAAAAAATCTGGGTGAGGCAAATTCATTCTCTTTGAGAGAAGTGAAGGCAGGAAACTGGCACTAATTGAATACCCACTGTGCTCCTTGTACGGCAGATCCTCAAAATGATCCCATGGGGTGGGGATTATCAGTGCTACACTTTTCAAGAGAAAACTGGGGCTCCCAAGGGGTCGGCATGATTTCGCCAGTAAATGGCAGAGCCTAGATGTGGAGCCAGCTCTGTCCAGCTGCAAAGCCACTGCTCTTTCCACCTAGCCACTCTGCCTCAGTTACACCCTCCTGGCGATGGGTCGGTCCTAGGAAAAGGCCTGCACACAGGAGATCTTAAAGCTGCTTCCTTTGGAAAGCAGACAACTTCACAGTCATTTAAGCTCCCCATTAAGAAGACTCCTCTCACATATTTAACAAACCTGCACATTGTGCACATGTACCCTAGAACTTAAAGTATAATAAAATATATATATATATATATATATATATATATATATTTAAAAAAAAACAAGACTCCTCTTCTACAAATCCGCTGCTCTGCCAATGAGGTTGATTTTCACGGGGATTTTCAGTTAGCAGAAGCAAAGTCCTTCTTTCTAAGCCTCCAGTCATCTCTAAAGCGTATGCTAATTCCCTACTTAAATCTGTTTCTCTTAACAACAGATTGGTGTCCATCTCCTTTCTGAACAAGGCAGGCCTGAGGTTCCTGGGTGAGGCAGGGCAGGCAGGTATCCGTGAGGAGGGGAGGCTGGCTCGGGGGTGTCTGGTCCCCCTTGCAAGGTGAGGTGGCACCCACTGAGGAGGATGCCCAGGGGAGAGTCAAAGCCCCAAGAGGATGAAGTGGACATCCGTGTGTGAGACCTCAGGGCCTGAGCAGGTGCGGGGGCCTGGAGGTGGAGCCCAAACAGGCCGTGTGAAGAGCCCAAGTAGGGAGAGGAAGCGATCCCAGGGAGGGGCAAGCTGGCCCAGGGCATCAGAGCCAAGGAGGGGTTTAAAGGGTGTCTACACACGGAGTGAGCCAGCACGGGGGATGGAGCCCGAGCTGGGTGGGCAGGATGTCCACACAGGGGGCAGGGGGCAGTAGAGGTGATGGGAGACTGGGTACACACAGGAGGACTGAACACCTAAGTCAACATGGAAGGATGGCGAGAAGCCAGCTTTCTCCCCGAGAGAAAAGGAAGTTATGGTGAGAGCCAGCTTTCTCCCCAAAAGAAAAGGGAGTTACAAACACAGAGAGAGAAAATTATAATAAAGCCAGTGATACCGGATCGGAATTGGAGGGATCTCTGAGAACTCATGTTTTGCCATGTATAGAGATGGACAGACAAATAGAAATGTGAATGCATGTGTACACATGCACATGCACATATATATATGACCTATTCACCGAGAGGGCCCGAAAGCAGTGGCTGCCCAATCAGCTACATGCACACTTCAGGCCCCAACTGTGGCTTCGGAGGAATCAGGGCCCCTGGAGAGATGACTGATTGCAGGGCTGGAGCAGGGAAAGGACAACGTTAGCCTGGAGCATCTTACGCCAGAAAGCAAGGAAGAACTCAAAGAGTGATGCCCACGTGTCAGAAGGACACAGGCAGCTTGAGGTGCACCCACTGGTCAAGTCTGAGGCAATCTGGGTATCAAAATAAAGAACTGGAGTGGATTATCACCATTAAACAGAATGAGACTGTGAATTCCTAGTGCCGTGAAGAAAGGCATGCGCTGACCGGAAGGCTGATAAAGAACAGGATCTTTACATCACTTTACAGCACCTTTGTAGAAATGCTTCCAAATTTCAGAGTAACTTCACAGTGGAGAGGCCGGGCAGACACCACCTTACTCAAGTGATCGTTGTGACACTGTCAGAACTGGGATGAACCACCTGACAGGTACGATGGGAACATGGCATCATTCTGTAGTATTCCTGTCCAAATTACAGAACCTGACTCTTGTCATAAGGTAGCATCAAAGCCAACTTGAGGGGCATCCTCCAAAATAACTGAATTATAATCTTGAAAAATATCAAGGTCGTGAACATTAAAGAAAGCCTGAGGAATGCTCCAGATCACAGACTGAGGCTAAAAGAATCAGATGATTCTAAGTGGGACCCTTTCATCTAAAGGCCACTCCTGGGACAGCTGGCAAATGTGAACAGGGTCTGAGGACCGGTTGGCCATCTCCTTATTTTGATGGTTATGCTGTGGGGTACAGAGAATGCTGTGTGTTGTTTGGAAACACACATGAAAGTGTTTAGGGGTGACAGGGCATCGGGTTGACAGCTCAGCAGATTGAGGGGGTTCTTTGTACTATGCTTGAATCTTCTGTAAGTATGTGATTGCGTCAAAATTTTTAAAAACCACACAGAAAAATTGCCAAGCACAATAAATGTTCATTGTAAAACATTTAGGAAATAGGACAGAAAATTAAAATAATTTATTATTCTCATCACTGAGGTAACTGTCATTAATTCCATATGCAGCCTTCCAATGCTTTTGCTATGAATAGATTTTGAATAAGCTGAAATTATACTGTAAAGATATTTTAAAAGGGTACTTCTAAAACTTTCTCAGTGGCTACATTTTATTCCATTGTAAAGGTGTTCAATAATTCAATTAACCAATCCTCTATTATTTCAAATTTAGATTGTTTCCACTTTCTCCTTCGTGATAAATAACACTGCAATACACATCAGTATGCACGTCAGGTTTTGTTCTTTAGGGTGTATGAGTAAAAGTGGAATCACTGGGTAATAGGGTACAGACTTCTTAAAGGTTCTTGATACATAAAGGACTGCCAAATTTCCCTGCAGAAACATTATACTAAACTATACTACACAACTGTATTGAGAGTATCTGCTAAAAAGTGCTTTGAATTTTAACACAATCACCATCTGTCCAGTGTTAGCTGCTTATAAGGCTTTTTCATAGACATAGTTCATCTGGCCTCTGCAGCGGCCCCCTGAGGAAGAAAAGAGACGAGCACGAACCTCTAACTACATCCAGAGAAAGCCAGGCTCAGTGATGCGCCAGGCCTCCTGGCTGCCAAGGGGTGCGGCTCTGAGGTGGAAACTGCACACCCCTTCTCCTAGATGGCCCCGTCCTAGACAACCCTGCCACCGAAAAATGAAGCACTGACTTTTTCTCCCCTCAGGGTTCAAACCCAAGACCTATTCTTTCACAAAGAAACTTGAGGGAACAAAGGCTTGAGGGCGAGTCGCCTGGTGGTCCTCTCCATCCAGACAATCCAGGGCTCGCAGACAACTCCTCACTCACACACATTCAGTAACATCTCACCGACTTCAAGGTTTAGCAAAAAGTCCACCAAAGCTCTTCCTAATCTGGCCCAAAGCTTACATTTGTCTCCAACCTCACATCCTACAAGGGTTTGGAGTCAGCCCTTTTCCCAGGGGACCAAGGGGACCGCTGTCCCTGCACCTTACTGGATGCAGCGTGAACTTTCACAGTCGGCCCCTCCATGAGGACATCTCTCACCCCTTCAGCCACAGAATTCCAGCTTGCCCTGAAGGCCACGTAGTCCCTGCTCTCCGGATCCTCCCTGGTCACACCTCTGCTGTCACATTCCATGCTATGACAAGACAGCCATTTCCAATCAAGACCCTGTTGCCTGGAAACTAAATAGGGGTAGTGACTGATGGGGACTTTCTCATCTCTGCACCCAGAGTCCAGCACAGCACAGTCCTCCGTCCAAAGGCTGCAGAAGTTGGTGCCTCCAAAACAACGTGCTCCTTGGACTTTCCCTTTGTAAGAAGTGTTTATACTCAGAAGAGGAAAAGGCCATTAAAAAGGGGCCGAAACCACATAAGACTTCATTTCTAATCTTGACACCCACGGGTCTTTTTATTTGCCAGAGGTGTTTGTAAAACAGCATGATTTTCTCTCATATTATTTTATTATCACCCAAACCTCAGCCTCAGTAGATTGCCATCATCTTCCCTGTTTCCACTGTGAGTCACTGAGAAATGAGATTAGGGCTTTACTTTCATCACTGCAGCTTCACTCCATCAAGCCCACCAACGCAGAGCTTGACACAAACACAGAACAGCAGTCCCCACGCACACGGCGGGGCCTCCTAATCCCTCCAACAAGCACTCACCAAGTGAACCGAAAAGACCTTAGCCCTGGAGACCTCAGTCTAGTGGGCAAGACAGATACGACACAAGACAATGACAAGACGCTGATGAGGACAGGGTCATGCAGGATGCCTGGGAAAGGTGCAAGTGGGAGGTTCAGAATAACCTTCCAAGAGAAGGCCAAGTCGGAGGAGGAGGAGGAGGAAGAGGAGGAGGAGGAGGAAACAGGAAAGGGGAGAAATCCTTGATGGTGGACACAGCAGCAAGTGCTAAGGCTTGGCAGCACGCAAGAGAGGGCATGGGCACCCAAGGAACTACAAGTGGGATGGGTCATCTGAAACCTCCCTACCAGGAAGTCAAGGACTAGACGGCTTCACTAGAAAATCTGACCCAACATTTAAAGAATTAAAACCAAACCTTGTTAAACTCTCAAAAAATATAAGAGGAAGGAATGCTTCTAAACACATTCTGTAAGGCCAGCAGCACCACCCTGAAACAAGATCAAGCCAAAGACATCGCAAGAAAAGAGGAAAGCTACCAATATTCCTGATGAATACCGATGCAAAACCCTCAATAAAATACTAGGAAGCCAAATTGAACAGTAAACGAAAAGGACTATGTACCATGACCAAGGGAGATTTATTCCTAGAACGTAAGGATAGTTCAACATTTTTAAAAAATCAATGTGATGTACCTTATTAATATAATAGAAAAGATCCACATGATCATCTCTCTTGATGCAGGAAAAATATTGACAAAATTCAACATCCTTTCATGATAAAACATAAAAATCCAACAAGCAAAACAGAAACAGAAGGGAACTCCTCAACATGATAAAGGGTATCTATGAAAAACCCACAGCTAACATCATACTCAACAGAGAAAGACTGAAAGCTTCCCCTAAGATCAGGACCAGGAAAGCAGGCCTGCTTTCCCCACTGCTATTCAATCCCGAATCAGAGTCTTCCTCAGAGCAATTAAACAACAAAAAGAAATAAAAGGCATCCAAATTAGAAAGGAAGAGGTAAAACTCTCTGTATTCACAGGTGACATGAGCCTACATTAGAAAATCTCAAAGAACACACAAGAAAGCTACTAGAGCTAATAAATTCAGGTAAGTTGCAAGATACAAATTCAGCACACAAAAATCTATTGTATTTCTACACACCAGCAATGAATAATCTGAAAAGAAAATTTAGAAAGCAATTCCATTTAAAATAGTATATGGAATAATACCTAGGAATAAATTTAACCAAAGAGGTAAAAGACTTGTACACTACAAATTACAAAACATTGCTTGAAACAAAAAAAAGGATGACCTAAATAAATGGCAGACATCCCACATTCATGGATACTAGATTTATTATTGTTAAGATGCCAATACTACCCAAAACAAAGATTCAACTCAATCCCTTTCAAAATTCCAACAGCTTATTTTTTCAGAAATGGAAAAAATGACCCTC
This sequence comes from Pongo pygmaeus, assembly GCF_028885625.2. Taxonomy (NCBI): domain Eukaryota; kingdom Metazoa; phylum Chordata; class Mammalia; order Primates; family Hominidae; genus Pongo; species Pongo pygmaeus. Next base: position 153,023,514 of record NC_072380.2, read on the forward strand.
AATTTCTCACAGAATTGCAAAAGGACCCCAAATAGCAAAAACAATATTGAAAAAAAAGAACAAAGTTAGAGGACTCACATGTCCTGATTTCAAAAGTATCTACAAAGCCACGGTAATCCAAACATTGTGGTTTGACATAATAATAGACACACAGACAAAGAGAATAAGATTGAGAGTCAAGAAATAAACTCATACTTCTATAGCCAATTGATTGTCTTTTTTTTTTTTTTTTTTCTTTTCCGGGGCAGAGTCTTACTCTGTCACCCAGGCTAGAATGCTGTGGTGTGATCTTGACTCACTGCAACCTCCACCTCCTGAGTTCAAGCGATTCTCCTGCCTCAGCCTCCCAAGTAGCGGGATTACAGGCGCTTGCCACCGTGCCCAGCTAATTTTTGTGTTTTTAGTAGAGACGGGGTTTCACCATGTCAGCCAGGCTGGTCTCGAACTCCTGACCTTGTGATCCACCCACCTCAGCCTCCCAAAGTGCTGGGATTACAGGTGTGAGCTACCACACTTGGCCAGCCAATCGATTTTCAACAAAGGTGTCAAGTTCATGCAATGAGGAAATAGTATCTTCACCAAATATTACTGGTACAACTGGAGTTCCACATGCAAAGGAATGAAGCTGACCCCTACCTCACCCCATATATATAAATTAACTCAAACAGTATCAGTTTCCTAAATGTAAGGGGTAAAACCATAAAACTTTTAGAAGAAAAACAGATAAATCTTCATGACCTAGACTTGTCTATAACACAAGCAAAAGAAGAAACAAAACAGATATATTGGACTTGATCAAAATTTCAAACTTTGGTGAATCAAAGGATATTATCAAGAAAATAAAAAGATAGTCTACAGAACAGGAGAAAATATTTGCATATCATGTATCTGATAAGGGTTTAATATTCATAAGATCTAAAGAACTCCCACAACTCAATGACAAAAAAAAAACCCACATTAAAAATGGGCAAAGGCCTTAGATTTTTCTTCAAAGAAGATATAAAAATGGCCAATAAGCATATGAAAAAATACTGAACATTACTAGTCATCAAGGAAATGCAAATCAAAAGCACAATGAGATAACACTTCCCACCTAGTAGCAAGGCAGTAATTAGAGAAAGAAAATAACAAGTGCTGGGGGGATGTCGAGAAATTGAAACTCTTGTGCATTGCTAGTGGGAGTGAAAATGGTGCAACCAATGTGGAAACTTTTGGTGGTTCCTCCAAAAACTAACCATAGAATCCTTGTAAGTCATAGAAATTCCACTCCCAGATGTATACCTCAGGGATTCAAACATACAATTTATCCCAATACTCATAGCAGCATTAGTCACAATAGCCAAAAGGCAAAAGCAAACCAAGCATAAATGGATTATATATATAGCACAAAATGTGCTATATATACACAATGGAATATTATTCAGCCATAAAGGGAAGGAAATTTTGACATATGCCACAACATGAATGAACTTTAACAACATTATGCCAGGTGAAATAAGCCAGGCACAAAAGGACAAATACTGTATAATTCCACATACTGAATCATCTAGAATAGGCAAATCCATAGAGACAGAAAGTAGTTTAGAGGTTACCAGGTGCTAGGAGTATGGAAGAACGAGGAATTATTGCTTCATGGATACAGAGCTTCTATTTGGGGTGATGGAAAACTTTTGGAAATGGTGGCAAGAGTTGCATAACATGGTGAATGCAGTTAATGCCACTGACTTGCACATGTGAAAATGGTTGAAATTACATACAAATGTCACAATACAATTTTTTAAAAGAGAGAACAAAAACATGAAGTAGTCGCTGTGCTCTGAGTTAAGAAGCAGTGGTTGGTTCAGGGGTTGCTGCTAAGGTGGTGGGAGCCCGGCTTTCCTTCTATAAAGAAAAGCATTAACGGAGTCAGCTCTGTGTTTTAGAAAGATGCATCATGATGATAAAACAAAAGTGACAAATTACTAAACTCCAATCAAGAAAAGATGAAATTACAAATTACCACACCACAGTGGAGCATGGGAGAAAAAAAGGAAATGGGTTTCTCTCTCCATTTTCATATCTGTTATGTTTCCAGTGATTTGGAGAGGAAGGTAGGTACATTCCCCACTCCCTGCAAAGGCTTAAAAAAAAAAAATAGACAAGGGCAGTGGTGGCTTAGGGACCAGTGGGCAGAGGAGAGGGCTGTGGGAAGGACCTGGTATGGATATTTCAGGTTCCACTGGAAAAAGCAAAGCCACACAAAACCAGGTGACCATCAGGGGATCTGGGTGTGACCTCCCTGAAGCAGCAGGAGCCCACACAGGAGGACAGGGCACGAGGCCCGGCTGCCTGGCAGGCACGAGCAGGACAAACTCCCCGCTCAAAGCCTGTTGTCTGAGTGCCATCTTCATGGGGCCTTACTGAGCACATACATGCATTTACTGCTCGGTACCTACCCACAGGCAAGGAACACTGTGACACTAGAAGTACAGAAATGAGTCACAAACTCTAATCTTGTCCTCCAGGAACTTAAAACCTAGGGCAGTTTGGCTGGGCGTGGTGGCTCACACCTGTAATCCCAGCACTTTGGGAGGCCGAGGCTGGTGGATCACCTGAGGTCAGGAGTTCAAGACCAGCCTGGCCAATATGGTGAAACCCCATCTCTACTAAAAATACAAAAATTAGCTTGGTGTGATCGTGAGCGCCTGTAATCCCAGCAACAGGGGAGGCTGACGCAGGAGAATCACTTGAACCAGGGAGGCAAAAGTTGCCTAGGCTGATGGGACAGTGGGAGACCCAGGCTGTGCCATACCCTGGGTACAGCCCGAGCGGACAGGGTGCCCAAGTCAGAGGAACAGGACCACAGACATGAGCTGACCAAGGGTGCTGAGGAAGGCCTGATTCCAAAGCAGGAAGCATGTGCTTTGCAGACTTCCCACCTAATTAAGAGAATTTAAACCCAAGGTTGAAGGAGGAGGGATAAAAATGCCCAACTAAGCTGCAAAACTGGACAGGACAGAAATGACAAGATACCCAAAGCACAATGGAGCAGGAGAAGGCAAAAACCTCTCAGGAAAAAGCGGGGAGAGGGGAAAGGAAGGGCCAGCACCCACAGGGCTCGGGCAATGCACACCTACCGTGGCCTGACAATTTTAACTTGAAATAAACAGGGCCACAACTGGCGAATGGACAAAGCCATGCAGTACGCCAGGAGGGCTCACCGCATCCCCTCACTCGAGTCTTCCTGGGAGTCAGTGCTCCTCACTGGGCTGCCAGCGACTCCAAAGCAGAGACCGCATGCTCCAGTGACCACCTTGGCCCCACACCTGGCACTCAAGGAGGTCTGCGTAATTAATAAGTGCTGGATCTCATCATAGAGCTGAGTGTCCAAAGTGCTGTCCAAAGTCCAGATCACTCTGGAGCGGGTAGTGAGCTTTCCACGGCAGATAACATGGTGGCGAGCATGTCCTGGGTGCCTACCGCAGACCGGCCCTGGGCGGCCTCACCCCACGCTGCCCACCCACTGTGACGGCCGGGGTCAAGCCACTGTGGCAGGATCTCCCACACCAGCCCCACCACACACCTGCTGAATCAGGTTTTACATTTTAACAAGACTTTCCAATGGTTTACACTGTCTTTAAAATTTGAGATGCATCTGATTCACGCTTCAGTATTTCGTTTACAATCCTACGTAGTAGATATTCGCAGCTCTATCTTATATATGAAACACTGAGGTTTGGGGATATCATGAATTTTGTCCAAGTAACGAGGTTAGCATTTAAATCCATGTATGTTTACTTTGTAAACCATAAACATATACGATTATAATTTTTCAATAAGTAAAACCAAATCCAGGTATGTTTGATTCTGAAATTTGTGCACATAAGCATATCATGTATTATTAGCAAATCTCCATGAGATATTGGCATAATATACGCCAATATTACTGTCATCTTATTAAAGCAATAATTGAAATAGCAGCTGGCCAGGTGCACTGGCTCACGCCTGTAATCCCAACACTTGGGGAGGCAGAGATGGGTGAATCACTTAAGGTCAGGAGTTTGAGATCAGCCTGACCAACATGGTGAAACCCCATCTCTGCTAAAAATACAAAAATTAGCCAGGCACGGTGGGCAAACACCTGTAATCTCAGCTACTCAGGAGGCTGAGGCAGGAGAATCACTTGAATCTGCGAGGCGGAGGTTGCAGTGAGCCAAGATTGCACCACTGCATTCCAGCCTGGGCAACAGAGTGAGACCCCAATCTCAAAAATAAATAAATAAATGTAGAAATAAAATAGCAACTAATCCTGGAGTGTACTAAACTATGTGTTAGGCACTGTGTGTGTGTTTAACACACAATCTCTCTCTGGGCTCCGGGTTTGTTAAGAAGGGGCTCGGGAGAGGTAAAAAGGATGCCCCACGTCCTAAAGGCCCTTTCTAAAGCAGCGTCTTTACCAGTTCTGGTCTCTCTCAGTGTGATGTATTCTCACTGCATCTCCCGGTTCCTCTATGTGCTTGCTGGAATTTATGGTAATTTTCAGTTCTGGCCTGACTGATCCCAGAGGGTGAGACCAGCTTCTGTCTCTGGGTTGATGCTTCCCTGTATGGGGACAGTGGCTCAGAACAGTAAGTGCGTTCTGCCTGGTCCACTCGGAGTATAAACCAGCAGAGATACACAACGGCAGGAATGCATCTGCCGTGCTCGGCCTTTAGAAGAGAGAAACAAGTGGTAAGCAAACAAACAGGTTGGTGCCAGGATTTTTTCTCTTAAAAAGATAAACAAAATGGGGGAATTGGTGTCAGATACACAGCAGCATGGTCAACCCCGATCTAGGGAGTGGCCAATGTCTGTAGCCTGGGGCAGTGACCCAGGTGTGCAGTCTGAGGGTGCAGAGGGCTGAACCATCACAGAAAACCGGCTATGCTCGGTCAGAGTCAGAGACTCAATGACATCCTAATGCTCAGAGAATTGGGAGTAGGCCACGCATGATACCTGGAAGCTCTGAGGTTTAGGCACAGTCCACATCACGCCCATTCTAGAAAGAACAGCCAACTAAGGATTCAGAAGTGAAGGATAGCACAGGTAAGGGATCCTTGAAGTCAAGAGTCCAATGGGTACAGAGGGCCGAGGGGGACAGCAAGTCAGGGAATGGTGGGTGCCTGTCACTCCTGTTCCCGCTGCCGGGAGCCTGTCCCACCCCTGGCCTGGCACATTCCTATCCATACTTTAAGGCCTGCTCAGATTTTCTGAAACCCTCCTCAAAATCCTCCCTGGGAGAGTTAGGTCCTCCTCCCACCTTGTATCCCTTTCACCTTGACTACACGGTGCTCATAGGAATGTTCTCATAAAGAGAGACACAGAACTTCCGATCCAGCATTTCACACGGGGGTTATACCCAGCAGAACTATGTGAATACGTGCACCAAAAAGACACAGACAAAAACATCCATCCAGCATCCTTATATAACAGCGCCAAATGGGAAATAACCCAAAGGCCCATCAACAGCAGAATGAATCCACTGTGGTGTATTATACAGTGGAATACGGTAGTCCAGTGAAAAATGTGTAAACTACAGCCACATACAAAAACATAACATTGAGGAAAAGCCAGATACAAAAAAAAAAAAGTACTCATCGTACAAAGCCAATTATGTGAAGTTCAAAACAGGCAAAATAACCTATGGTATTAGGTTTGGGACAGCTGCTACCCCGGGGAGGAACAGACAGTGAATGGGCAGGGGCACCGCAGGAGGCCCTCCGAGAGCTGCTTATGTTGCATTTCTCATTCTGAGAGGTGGTTATCTAACAGCGTTCAAAAGCCCGCAGTTTTGCCAGGGTAGTCAGTATTTCATTATGCTGTATGTCACCTTATGATGTGGGCATTTTTCTGACTTTATGCTTTAATTCAATAAAAAGCTCATTTTTAAACAAACAGCTACCATTTACTGAGGGAGTGGAGTATGTTCATTACGAGTAACAATGACCACACCCAGTGAAGGCACAACCACAAGGGGGTGCTTGTGTGCAGTAAGCAGCAAACAGCTGTGTGCCCCACAAGGGCAAGTGAAGGGGTGAGCACACACAGGGGCAGGGAACCAGACAAGGGCTTCTTGGAAGTAGCCCTTACTCATCCCATAGTCTTTGATGAACCACTCATTGAATCAGGAGCTGCTCTCTCCTTTGTCTTAGAATTCAGACATCCCAGCTCCCAGTGGCAGCCCTTTGGCTTCCTCAAACCACTCCTTCGCATGTTTATAAATTACATTTAACTTGTTCAGATAGGCTATTCATTCCAGAGATGCATGTCCTCCGATTAAGTGTGAAGTTCTAAAGAGCAAGAAACTTCTGTTTTCCTACTAGTGTTGTGTGGTGGTTGGTTTTTCGGTGGGTTGTTTTTTTTTGTTTGTTTTGGCCTGTATATTTAATACCTTGCTTTCCCCAGTATGCTTGGTGTTATCTGGCATTGAACAAGAGCATCGAAGTGTCTCTTCTATACATCAATCAGCGAATGAAACAATTCAACAAAGCATCCTCCCATATAGTGATTTAGAGAGAACAATGGTATGCACTTCAGAACTCCACCCGTAAATCCCTCATGTCCCACTGCCTTTCTGCCTCCCAGATCTTGCCACATTACCCACATAGCTATCTTCATAAAGCGAAAGTCAGATCAAGTCAGTTCTTCCCTCCGAAACCTGCAGTGACTCCTCAGTAAGTAGTCATTCCTCAGTAAGGTGCTCTTGGCCTTCAGTGGTCAAGCGCCATGTTATCTTTCCAGCCTCAACTTCCACTAGATCCCTCCAGAGATTTATTTCTGCTACAATCACCACCCCAATGGGCTGCACGGTCAGTTTTCCCCTCAGCCAGTCATTTCTCTACTACTTTCCCTCGCTATGCTAATCACAGTTAATCCCGAGGAGTTATCCAAATGGCAGCTTTTCAACATTTCTACAGAGCACTTCATTGTCTTTTTATAATAATTATTTTGTTCTTCATGCTAACATACTTGTTTAACTATAAGCAACTTGTGGGTAGGAGAACCAACCACATTTCTAACACGGCATGCCTCATGGGAGAGTTCATTAAAAGCGTGGGGAATTCGTAAGTCTACTTATTAGACTATAGTTGTCCTCCCTTTTCCCCTGTTCACTTCCCGTGGTTTCAGCTGCCCATGGTCAACCGTGGTTCAAAAATAGTAAGTGGAGAATAGCGGAAATAAGCAATTTGTAAGTTTTGGATTAAGTGCCTTCTGAGTAGCATGATGAATCTCTCACCGCCCTGCTCTCTCCCTCCTGGGACCAGCATCCTCCCTTATCTGGCGCATCCACACTGTAGACACTCTCGACCCATCAGTCACTTAGGAGCTGCCTTGGTTATCAGATTTTTTTAAAACCCAGTACACATAGGGTTCAGTACTATCCACAGTTTCAGGCATCTGCTGGGGGTCTTGGAACACACACCCCCAATGATAAGAGGGGACGACTGTATGTCTCTGTTCTGTTTGTTTTGAACCCACTGACCCATGAGTCCTTCTAGATAAATCAGGACTGCACCATGCCCTAAGGGATGCCAGTTTCACAGCTTGTTGTAGTGGTGCTCTAGTTAACAAATGAATATTCATAAAGAGATACTTTGATTTTTAAAATCAATAAGTTGCTAAATGAGAGAAATCATACGCAGTGAAGCAGGAACAACAGATCTTAAGGGTCTGGTTAGTCCATATTCAAAATCAAAAGATGACTTCAGCACCCCGGCGGGCAGCAGTGGCTACCTAGCTACCTTTATTGTTATATATGTTAAGGGCAGGGGAACCTTGACCAATATTAATTAGTAGTGCTGCCCACTCATTTGTCCAGTTTATTCACTGTTGAAACATAAAATGCACTCCATTTTGGTTTCCATTTCAGAGTACATTTATGCATTCAAATGCTGCTGAGCACCCTGGGGGAACAAAGCACAGGGCTGATAGACTCTTCCAAGGCAAAAGGGTTAATGGTAACCATGGCAACTGCCTCCAAGAATAGCATCATCTGCAGCAGCATTCATGCTGGGGCAGTCGACAGAATGGTTATAAATATACCTATTAGCAGCCTGAGCTGAATCTTTAAACAGCACTGTTGGGAGGAAAGGTGCCTAAAAATAGCTCCCCACGCTTGCATTTGAAGACATGTCCTCAGAAACACGGCATCTCGTGCACACATTCGCACACGCACAGAAAGATTTTTCATTTTCTTTTTTCTCCAAGTGCCAAGAATTGAACATTAGAGGCACACAATAGACAATGTGACATCTGATGACCTTCCTCTTTCATTGCCAGATTCCAAAAAGCACCCCCAAAACAGAAAGGGCAGCCATGTGCTGGTCCAGATGCAACAGTAGGCTGGTGTGGGCCAGCACCGCAGCAGCCCCAGTGTCCACATGGCAGTGTGGCCCTGGCAGGCTCCATGTGCCCTGCTCACTGGGAAGGCTGCTCCTGCAGTGGCCTCACATGGAGACAACAAGCTGGACTGAATAGCTGCTCCCAGCAAGGAGGTGGCTGATTCCCACCCTCACAGCCCTGCCAGGTTGACAGCCCACTTCTTCATGCAGTCTTCTCCTATTTCTCCCACTTTTACACTCCAGGGACATCTTATCTACATTTCTCATAAAAGATGGGTTATTTTCCACATAGGAACAGGGTGCTTGAAGCTAGACAGTTGCAGGCTTTAATTTCAGCTTAGCCACATTATTAGTTTACTGGCCTAAATAAATTAGCCTCTCCAAACCTTCATTTCTTCATTTGTAAAGTGGCATAATGAAATGCCAAATGTAGAGGGCTGCTATAAGGAATAAATCAGAGAGTAAAAGAAAAATGCCTTGCACCTGGTAGTGTCCAACTTGTGAGTTTTCTTCCCTTCTCACTCTCTCTTCTACTCAGATAGATTAAAACCCTCTGGAAAGCAGGGACCATATCACCCAAACTACATATCCAAGTAGCACAGCACCCAGGATAAAAGCAGCTGTTAGTGGAGTGAGTGAATGAGTAGCTGGAGCTCCATAGTGAGCTCTGGGACACAAATATAGAAAGGAACAGGGTAGAGAATAAAGGGAGCTGAGACTGTGTGCTGGTTAGCATGCATTTCCCTGATTAGTATTTGTAAGAGCATTATCAAAAATATTTCATCTCCAGGTAGTGTACAGGCATCCATCAATCAAAGCACGGCTGAGCAGAAGCCTGGGCATGGTCATGCCAGGGGCCCTGGCAGCATGATCTGTGCCCTGCTCATTCAGGCTTCAGCTCCACTGCGCACTTCCCTGACTCCTCCTCACTGATCTACCAGTGGGACTCACTCTTATAGTCTACATACCAGTCCTCTGATGGCTATATGTGTCAGTCACGTCTCCTCCCCTTTTGGAAATCTCTAACTTTTCTGCGTTTGGGATATTTCATATATACAGAAAAATGCATAACACATGTGACCTGCATGCAAATTTGCTCATAATGTCCTTCTTAGAAGTTTGCAAACATTTAATAGAATCAAACTGATCAATCTTTTCCTTCCTGGTTCGTGCTTTATCTGCCAAGCTTAAGAAACTCTTTCCTACCCCATGGTCTTTAAGACAGGCTCCTACATTATCTTCTAAAATTTTAAACATGTTTCTCATTCATACCTGTGTATTTATCCTACCGGGTGCTGATTTTGTTAGTGGCATTTCAAATTTTTTCATATGCATAACCAAATGTCCCAGGATCTTTTATGAAAAGTTCTGACTTTCTCCCACTGATTTATAATGCCCCCATGCCATTCCATATTCCATCAATTCTAAAATTCTTATCAGAAGGTTTTCATAAAACTATGTATGGTCTGCCATCTGGCTGACAACAATTATAAAACTCCAGAGATTGTAAGATGAATTTGTATTTCAAGAATAAAACAAAGATGCTTCTTAGAATTACTGACATAGTGCATATCAAACTTCTCTATACCTATAAATCTGATTTGGGGCTTTCTATTCCCTTTCATTTATCTATTTGTCAAATAAATAATCTGTATAAGACTATTTTAATTACTATTGCTTTATAAGCCTTAATATCTAATAGGCCAAGACCCCTTAACTTGGTCACATCCTTCAGTTTATCTTGGCTATTCTTGGCTCCTTCTTCTAGTACATGAATTCTAACATTTACTTCTCAAGTTCCTGTTGGAATTTTGCCAGGAGTTATGTGCAATTCATAAATAGAGAGTAAGTTGACATCTTCAAAATATTGAGTCTTCTAATCCATGAATATGGTATATTTTGCTATTTCATCAGGTCTACATTTACATTTTGTATGTTCATTGTTTCGTAATATTCTTCGTAAAGTCTTGTACACATCATGAGGTTCTTTTCAAGGTACCTCAGGGTACCGTTGGCTAATGAATGAGACTATTTTTCTTTTCATTCATTCATTCATTTAGATGGAGTCTCACTCTTTTGCACAGGCTGGAGTGCAGCAGTGCAATCTTAGCTCACTGCAACCTCCACCTCCCAGGTTCAAGCGATTCTCCTGCCTCAGCCTCCTGAGTAGCTGGGATTACAGGCACCTGCCACCACACCCAGCTAACTTGTGTTTTTAGTAGAGACGGGGTTTCACCATGTTAGTCAGGCTGGTCTCAAACTCCTCACCTCAGGTGATCCACCTGCCTCAGCCTCCCAAAGTGCTGGGATTACAGGCGTGAGCCACCGCGCCCAGCTTTAATTGTATTTTCTAACTGGTTTTTATGGATCTAGATGAATGTTATTAATTTTTTATGTTGAATAGAGGAAACCTGTTGAACTCTTTCTCTATCTTTTTTTTTTTTTTTTTTTCCCTGAGATGGAGTCTCACTCTGTCTCCCAGGCAGGAATGCAGTGGCGCAATCTCTGCTCACTGCAACCTCCGCCTCCCGGGTTCATGCGATTCTCCTGCCTCAGGGGCCTCCCAAGTAGCTGGGTTTACAGGCGTGTGCTGCCACACCCAGCAAATTTTTGTATTTTAGTAGAGACAGGGTTTCACCATGTTGGCCAGGCTGGTCTCAAACTCCTGACCTCAGGTGATCTGCCCGCCTCCACCTCCCAAAGTGCTGGGATTACAGGCATGAGCCACCACGCCCAGCCTCTTTCTCTAATTCTAACAGTTTATCCATAGATTGTCTTGAATTTTCCATACAGACAATCCTCTCATCTACAAATAAGGACAGTTTTGTTTCTTCCATTCTAATTCATATACCTCTTTTTCCCTATTGCAGTAGCTAGAACTGAGAAATTTCAAGCAGAAGCAGTGATGGCAGATGTCCTTGTCTTGTTCAAGACTTTAAAGGTAATGTGCCTAGAGTTTCAACATTAAGTATGTTTCCCAGAGATTTTTGACAGACATCCTTTATTAAGCCAATAATGCTCTCTTGCTGTCTGTTTTAAAAGAGCTGTTATTATAAATAAATGGTGAACTTTACTGAATTATTCTGTAACAATTTAAATTATTTTTTCCTCAATCAATCTGCTAGTATATATGTAACACTGGGAAATGTTCTGCTGTAGAACCATCTTTGCATCTCTGAAATAAACTCTACTTGTTTCTGATATAGTATTTATTTTATATCTGGCAGATTTTGATTTGCTAATATTTCACTTAGTTGTTTTTTTGGGGAGTTTTTTGTTTTTGTTTTTTTTTAGTATGCTAAAATCCTAGCCCCTGGTGAACTTTTTGGACCAAGAACCTAGCTGTTTCATACTGGATTTTATTTCCATTTCATGAAATGTTTACCTTACTTTTTAACTCAGAGGTATTTTTTATTTTCTTCCTTCACATGTTTTCTGTTATTGCCTAAGTCTTTTTGCTGGCAAGGACAGATCAAAGCCTGACCTTACTCGGCTATCTTGGTTAGAATTCCAGGCCAATTCCTTTTCAATAATTCCATCCTCATCATCTCTCCTGTTTTCAGACTTTCACCTAAACTCACTACTTATTACCTTACATGGGACAGTGTATATTAAAGGTCCTAGTAAAATACCTGGAATATAATCGTGATTCAATCCAATTAACAAACTGATATACGTTCAATAAACTAGTCAGATTTTCAAAACCAACTTTTTTCAAGGACAAAGAGTTTGGAAATGTTATATATCTAAGGAATTTATGAGGCTGTATCTAATAAATTCTTCACCAGCTACTCAATTCTTCTACATGCTGGACTTTCTAAACATCTTCTCTGCCCGGTTCCGAAATGCATTACGTGCCACTGTACATGCAGGAGGCAGCTGTGGGGGCCACCCCAGCATGGATGCCAGTGGCCACAGCAGACACCTATCTGCCCACTCAGAATAGGTTCCAAGTCTCATTTGGCCAGGAACTAAATCCCACACTCAACCTTGAGGAGTATCTGTCAGTGGGAAGCGTGCGTGCTGGGTGTGGGGAGGGTGGTATATGCATGTGATTGTGTGCATATACACATTTTTTCTAATTCAACTTCTATTTCAGCCACTTTATGTATCTCCATTTTTTAAAAAAATAGCATGAACCTTGGAATCCACATCTACTTTAAAAGACTTTTCCTAACTATGACATTTTGTAATTAATTTGAATTTTAAATTTTCCTTTAAAACTGTGACTTCCACCTTAATGAGATAGCTTTTGCCTGCCTCTCTCACCTTCCTATGCCTCTAATATTTCATAATGAATGTAACTCATAAGCTTCTTACAGCGTCCCATGGGCCAGGCTCTGAAACTACTTGCTCTGTCATTTTATAAACTCTATAACCTTGGGCAAGTTACTTAATATCTATGAGCCTCAGTTTTCTAACCAAAAAAAAAAAAGCAGGGAAAAGAGCACTTATTTTCCAATATGATTTTAATAACTAAATATGAAAAAGTATGTGTAAGTACCTGTTACACAGGTGCTCAATAAAGATTCATCTCCTTCTATCAACATTTCTATTCAACCTATTGGCTTGGTGCAAAAGTAATTGCAGTTTTTGCCACTAAAAGTAGCAGTATCTTCTTTTCTTTCTACATTATTGCCTCCTCTCATTTTCCAGTTCCATATTTTACTCTACCCTACAACATTAAACAGCCAAATACCCACTTTGTTGTTCCTGCCTTTTCCTGGTTTTCTTAGACTATTTCTGCCTTCTTAGAATGCACACTTTAGCATGAACCAATGCAGAAAACCCAGGAAGGCGTAACTGCTGCCATTGGCAAGAACCTCTTTTGATGTCTGGATCTCTCCTCTGGGTCAACCCTAATGCCATGAATCTCTAAGATAGATTTAAGTGAATTCCTTTGTTTAGTGAGGGCAGCACAAATGCTCCTAGCACACAGGCAGAACTTCACAACTCACGAACGTCTCAATTCCGCAGGTGAGGCCTTGTTCCCGGCATGAAGACTCAGGTGCAGTGGCCGGCACTGGAAAGGTGAGCTGGCCGTGTCGGACAAGAAGTCCTGTTTCAATGCCTTTCTCATAAGTAGCCATAATATTTATTATACATGGATAACTTCAGGGCAAGAAGATGAGAAATCAAAGCCTAAATAAGAACTTAGCAACATGATTACAGTTATGTTTAAGTGAACATCACTCTGGCTTCAATGAGCATAATTACAGTGATAGACAGTGGTAGAGAGACAGACACAGCTTAATCAGTGTTTAATTAATAACACTTCATGGTCTTAAAAGCATTTTCATATGGATTATTTTACTTGATTCTCAAAATAAGCCACAGAGAGTTAATTTACAGATGACAATGGAGCCGAAGTAGAGACCTCAGCAAAGCGACACAGCGTCGGCTCAGGACAAGCACATGGAGCCTGCACCCAGACCCGGCAGGTCTAAGGCATTGCCACCTCGTGCCAGGCACACGGAGGTGCCGGGCTTCTCACTGGCACTCAGTGATGGGGGAAGGCAGCCATGCACTTATTCTCCTGCTCAAGAAACACTTCCTGAGATCCCACTGTGTGCCAGGTGCTGGCTCTGGCCCCGGGGGCACAGCAGTGAAGCAGACACACCCTAGCCTCCTGGAGCCTGTGCTCTGTGCTCCCTTGTCACGCACACGGGCAGCCCCCACCGAGCAGGACGTGAGGCCCAGGGCTAGGGAAGTGTGCAAGGAGGAGGGACAGCCCTCAGACAGCCAGAGGGAGTCAGATGTATCCTGAATATTTTGTATGTAAACACCCAGATCATTTTAATAAAAAATGATGCTCTCGGTCATTATTCCACATTTTCAGAGCTAATTTCCATTCATCACTCATTCATGGGAGTAAACCACATTTCACCTGACTCTCAAACCTGCATTCTAGACTCGGCTTAGTTAGCCAAGTTTTCCATTATCAGAGAAAAGAAAATTCCCAGTGTCCTTCATGGACTCACTATATGCAAAGAAACTTCAGAGCTGACCATTTATCATCTCATCCTCACTGTCCAGAGTCATTTTAATGTGCCACAAGGCCATAAATAGTCCACATCGAAGCTCAGGGCACCAAGAACCCCTCTGGCTACATGCTAACATCCCATGGTCCCAACACATCTCAGTGAAAGCTTCATGTCCCCACTCACCCTGACCCTATGAGGGTCCCCCCAAAAAGCTTTCCTTTCCAGTATGCCTTCCAGCTACCTTGCTCCAGATGAGAGAAAATGCCAAGCAATTCATTTAGAGACTCATATCCTACCTTAAAACAGAAGGCATAAAAAACATTTTGGGGACTAGTAAGCTCATAGTTTTCAGCACAAGAAGAATGATACAATGAACAACTTGGATAGAGTTATTCTCATTCTTGGGTTCAGTTTTTCTATTTGTTGTTGTAATCCGTTCATACTTTATTGGGATTGCAAATTGTTAATTTATAGCCATTATTTATAGCCATGTTCTATTGATGATGCTTCCTGAAGAAGCTAATGCATTTGGGGGTGGTTTTCTTCTTATGTTCACTGTCTCTAAAACAAAAAAGAGCACAAGGCTTTTACATTTCAATGTGTGCTTTGCTGGGCTAAACCAGTTTGTCCTGTGGCGCTAATACATATGAAAACGCTTTCCAGGCAGCAGGACAAGCATCTGCGTGCCCCTGCAGGCATCTGAGATGTCACCCTCTGATCTTGTTTCATTGCTCTGGTCTACCTGCAGACAAGGACTAATGAGTCCCAACAGCAGCATGGTCAGCACGGGCCTAGAAGACAAGCCACTTCCAATGGACCAGGAAGTTCAAAAACAAATGCAGGATCCTTGAGCTCTCAAATAGGAATGAGAATATTATTCCCTGGGGCCAGGCGTGGTGGCTCACACCTGTAATCCCAGCACTTTGGGAGGCCAAGGTAGGTGGATCACTTGAGCTCGGGAGTTCGAGACCAGCCTGGCCAACACAGTGAAACCCTGTCTCTACTAAAAGTACAGAAATTAGCCGGGTGTGGTGGCACCTGCCTGTAATCTCAGCTACTCAGGAGGCTGAGGCAGGAGAATCACTTAAGCCCAGGAGGCGGAGGTAGTGGTGAGCTGAGATGGTGCCATTGCACTCCAGCCTAAGTGACAGAGCAAGACTCCGTCTCAAAGAAAAAAAAGAATATTATTCCCTGGGATTAGTGACGGCTTCAATTCCTCATTTGTGAAATGGGGATAAAATCTCTACCACATGGGGCTGCTGTCTGACTCGAATGTACGTGAGTCATCATCCATGGTGCCGGGCAAATATTTACTAATCACCTTCTCATCTCCTTGAAATGTCTGCTCGCCTTGACACAGCACATGAAGTATGAGTGTGAGCCCAGTGGAGCCTACATGAGGTGGCTCTCTGTATATCATGCATATATACATGCATGTACATATGTGTAGGTGTTATGTAAAACACTATTTAAATCCCATAAGATTCAAGACTAGGTAAGAGGAGGAACCAGGAGACCTACTCAGCCAGAACAGAGCTCAAACATTTGTAGCCTCCATCCAATAGCAAGGACGTAGAGGCAGGCCATCTCCGATGAGAGATATGTGTCACCTGATGACAGTGGCAGTGGTTATAATGACGGTGATCAGGTCTTAAGGGCTTAGCATGTACCAGGCACTGTGGCCAAGTTCTCTACTATTATCTTATTTAGGCCAGATGCGGTTGCTCACACCTGTAATCCCACCACTTTGGGAGGCTGAGGAAGGCAGATTACCTGAGGCCAGGAGCTCGAGATCAGCCAGGCCAACATGGCAAAACCCTGTCTCTACTAAAAATACAAAAAATTAGCTAGGTGTGGTGGCAGGCAGCTGTAATCCCAGCTACTCGGGAGGCTGAGGCAGAAGAATCGCTTGAACCCGGGAGGTGGAGGCTGCAGTGAGCCGAGATCATGCCACTGCACTCCAGCCTGGGCAACAAGAGCAAAACACTGTGTCAAAAAAAAAAAAAAAAATCTCATTTAATCATTGAACCTCATGTGTACGTATTATTATCCTCGTTCTGTAGATGAGGAAACTGAAGCCCAAGAGTTGGTTGGGATGGATACTAAATAGACTAAAGGATTCATCCAAAGGGGCATTGACAGTAGCAGGCAGGAGCTGGAACCAGAGAGGAGATGAGATCATCCACGCAGGGAAAGGAAGGTATAAAGATCACATGGGTGACAACCAGACCCTGGGCAGCACCCACATTCCAGGGGCCTGGGGAGAAGACGAACCTAGGAAGGAATCGGATGAGCACAGCTTCAAGAGTCCTGGGACCCAGAGGCAAGAGGAGGAAGACCCTCAACGCAGCCTCCAGGCTCGGCCACCCCTCTGTCACCATGTCTTGCAGCTTGTTTTTGTTTGTTTTTCCTCAGTGACTTCAAATAAGGACAAAAGAAGTATGTTTGTTTCAATGCTATGGACACCACAGGTCTGTAGGGAACGCTATCCTGAAAGACAGCAGAGCTGAAATTATAAACGACTTCTACTGGCTGATACACAGAACCAAAACCAGCAAGATGACATTTAGCTAACAGAGACTCGTCTAGCTCCCACATTTAGGTTCAAAAAAATCAGCTGCACCGGAACAGAAATGGGGAAGTGGAGATTGACAGCAGGGGAGGGGACAAAGAATGAGGGAAGGTATCTGACACCCCTACTTCTCCTCAGGGGGCGCCAGGAGCACAACTCAGCGCTGGTGGGGGCCACAGCCTCAGGTGGCATCAGCATCAAAGCTGCCCCTAGGCAGCAGCTGTAATCTCAGGCCTCCGGGCTCAGACTCACAGCAGGCCTGGGGTTCCGTCCCCTGGTGACTCTGACCCTGCTGAGCTTCCCTATGGGACGTCCTTCCTCCCACTCTGTATTAGACTGGGAGGGCTGCTGTGATAAAGGCTGCAAACCCAGCAGTGGAAGCAACACAGATTCCTTGCCTTGTAGCTCTGGGGGCCAGAAGGCTCAGATCAAGACATCGGCAGGATTGGCTCCTCAGAGGCCTCTCTCCTTGGCTTGCAGACGGCATCTTCAGGCTCCCACGTACCCTCCCTGTACGTGTGCCTGCCTCCAAATGTTCCCTTTCTATGAGGACACCAGGCATATTGGACTAGGGCCCACCCTAGTAACCTCATTTTACCTGGATGACTTCTGTAAAGACTCTCCATATAAGATCACATTCTGAGGCGCTGAGGGTTAAGAGTTCAACACAGGAATGCGGTCGGAATGTCATTCAACCCATAATACTCTTTCAGTTCCTGTGACCCAGAAGGTCCGTCATCAGCTAACTGCTCTCCTCACCTGACATTCTAGTGATCTCCAGCCCACAATGACAGCAGTATCTGTCTTCATGCCAATGACACTCAAATCTTTACCACAACCCTAGTTCTCTCTCCTACTTCTAGATGTAGACGCCAACTGCCTGCTCAGCACCTCAGCCTCGACACACCCCACACTGCTCTGGCATTCACTTTTGCCCTGGGAAAAGAGCCATATTCCGTGGAGGCTAAGACCATGCCCTGGGGAGCCAGAATGGCTGGAATTCTGCTCTCCTTGCTTCCCAGCTCTATGACCTTGGGCTGGTTATTTCCCATTTCCTCACCTAGTTATGTGAACTGATAGGCTCCCTATAAAGAGTAGTTAACACACATAAAAGGATTAGAAAAAAGCCTCGGACAGCATAGTGTCTAATACATGTTGACTATTCATTAAGTTAACTACGTGCATTAAGCCATTCTCCCAGGAACTTAAGCTTTAAAAAAAAAAAAAAAAAAAAAAAAAGTGACTCTTAGGATTAGCTTGTCAATTTCTACCAAAAAATGAGCTTTTGATAGGGAATGCATTGAACCTGTAAATCAGTTTGGGTAATGTTGCCATCTTTTACTTTTTGTTTTGTTTTGTTTGAGATTGAGTCTCACTCTGTCACCCAGGCTGGAGTGCAGTAGTGCGATCTCAGCTCACTGCAAGCTCTGCCTCCCAGGTTCACGCCATTCTCCTGCCTCAGCCTCCCAAGTAGATGGGACTACAGGCGCCCGCCATCGCGCCCGGCTAATTTTTTGTATTTTTTTTTTTAGTAGAGATGGGGTTTCACCGTGTTAGCCAGGATGGTCTTGATCTCCTGATCTCGTGATCCACCCACCTCGGCCTCCCAAAGTGCTGGGATTACAGGCATGAGCCACTGCACCCGGCCATGTTGCCATCTTAATAATATTAAGTCTTCCGATCCATGAGCATGGTATGTCTTTACATTAATAGGTCTTGTTTAACTTCTTTCAGTGATGTTTTTATGGTGGTCAGTTTACTAGTCTTGCAATTCTTTTTGTTAGGTTTATTCCTAATTATTTTGCTATTTTTGAGGTGATTTGACTTCCTCCTTTCCAACCTGGATGCTGTTTATTTCATTTTCTAACACAATTATTACCTTTTTGCACAATGTTGAATCTAAGTGGCGGGAGTGGACATCCCTGTCTTATTCCTAATCTTAGAAGGAACCCTTTGTTTTTCACCATTAAGTGTGATGTTAGCTGAGGGTTTTTCAATGTTATCCTTTATCCATTTAAGGAATTTCACCTTTATTTCTAATGAGACTTTGGTTCTGTTTCCTACTGATTTGTATCATGAAAGAATACCCTCAGTCTCTTGCCTGCAAATCCATTCTCCCCACAGCTCCTAATGTGATCTTCCTAAAATGCGAAGCTCATGATGTCACAGCTTTTTCCTCAGACTACAGGACACTGTCCAAGCACAGGCCCCTCCTCATTTCTCACTAGTTTTGCTTTGCCCTTTGACTTTTGGCAACAAATTGATTAAGATTTCCTAACATACACTGCTACTTCTTCCCTCCATGATTTGTTCTTTCTGTCCCTTCTGTTTGGAATGCAATTGCTATGACCATTCATTTGCCCCTATAATTCTTTTTAAATTGCATGATTTCATCTTAGAAAACTTCCCTAAATGCAACGTAGGTAAGCTTCCTTTCTCCTATGCTATCAACACTCTGTGCACATGTGTATCATTACAATTACCATACTATATTCTAATGTTATGTTTATGGCTCTGTCTTGCCCCATAGACAATCAATTCGTTAAAGGCATTGTCTCTGCCTTATTGACCTTTGTTTCACGGCATTTAACACAGCGCCTTGCATATAGTATATAACATATGGCATTGTTGAATGAATCAATAAATGAATGACTCATCAAATCAATCCTTCACTTGACCAGCATAGTGATTTTTCTAAACTGCAAATTTGATTGTAACATTCAATTGCTAAAAACCTTTCAATAGCCACAGATACATTTCAGGATCAAGTCCAAATTTCTTCACAGGGTATCAAAGATTCTCCAGGATCTGCCCTGACCCCACCTCTCTCCATTCGCATCTTTTGTAACATACCCCATGCTCTAACTGGCACCCAGAGCTCATTCAAGCCTTCTACGTTTGCTTATGTCACACCCTCTGCCTCAGAGTGCCTTGAACATCCTTCCCTACTATTTACCTGGAAACCACCCAATCATTTTCTCAAGAGTCAGCTCAAACATCACCTTTGAGCTCTAGATTTGTTTATACAGCTGTCAACTTTGCTTGGATGTTTTAAAGGCACCCTAAACTCGCCAGATCTAGGACTAAACTCATGATCGCCTCTACCCTACCTCTGCCAATAAAAAGAGAACACCTTTCCTTTCCCACGTGCCCTAGCTCAACCACGATTCCACTCCCCATCCAACGCCCAGGCCAGAAATCTGTGAGCCATTACTGATTTCATCACCTCTCTCCATGTCCTTTTTTTCTTCCCAAGTGTCTCTGAAATCCACCCATTTCTCTCTGGCTCCACGTCCACTTTATTCCAAGCTATCACCATGTTTTCCCTCATCTTGTACAACAGTCTCTTCACTGACCCCCTCCGCCTCCACACTGGCCTCCCCATCCAGCAGCTGGGGTGCAAATCTCATCGTCTTGCTCCTCCTCAAGCGCAGTCCTGAAAAGGCTCCCGTTGCTCTGATGATCAATAATACCCAACCCCACTGTGGCGTTGCTCTGATGATCAATAATACCCAACCCCACTGCGGTGTTGCTCTGATGATCAATAATACCCAACCCCACTGTGGCATTGCTCTGATGACCAATACCCAACCCCACTGTGGCGTTGCTCTGATGATCAATAATACCCAACCCCACTGTGGCCTCTGAAACTGTGTGTTCAATTCTTCCCCCACCACTGCTCCCACCTCCTAGCCCTCTGCCACCTCTGCTTTGAGCATTCTCCCTCTCCTCCTTTCAACTCACTAACGATTACTCATCCTTCTGATCTCAGCTTGCACTTCATCTCCCCAGAAAAACCTGGTCTTACACCCTTGTCTAGGCCTGCCTATGAAATCACATCCCTTTTCTTCACAGCTTTTATCTCAGTTTGAAGTAATATCCTCATTTGAATTAAATTACTATGTCTACAGACTATAAACCCATGGAAGAAGGCACCATGTCATCATGTCCCTATTGTCCAGCACATGGCTGGCACAGAGAAGGCACTCAATAAAGTATTTGTTAAGCAAAATCTTTATCATTGTAACTCTCGAGTAGGAATGGCCAGTTCCCTCCTGCGGACTCCACTGTGCCTTGACAGTATCCTAGCATAGCATGTAGGGCATCCTGTTAGAATCCTCTGTTGATGTATCTTCTCCTACTGGACTGTGAGTTTCACCTGGACAGGCTTCTTCGTGGCCATCCCTGGCACTCAGCTGAGGCTCAATAAATATCTCACGACTGGAAGGCGTATTCAAGGGATGGGTGGATTCTGGGGGCTACAAGTTAAAACAACAAAAGGTTTCATTGGTAAATACCATAAAAGGGGTGAGGAGATCACAATGGGTTTCTCCACCGGGGCCATTTGACTCAAAGACAGAGAGGCTTAAGAGAGATGGACTCCAGACTCCCTCGCCTCAGGATTAGGGAGCTGCTAAGGCCGACTTGGTGAGGCTCCGAAGGCAGGGACCAGAACCCATGAGTGGAAGCTGTGGGTGGCAGCTACAGGAAAGAGCCTGTGCTCCCACCACTGGCTGTTACCAAGCAGGACGACACAGCCACCACACAGCCCTGCCTTTGCTACAGCTTCAACTAGATTCCTGATGTTCAAGAGTGTTTGTTGAACACCTGTTACATGAAAGCCGGGAACCAGGGAAAGAGATACAGAGAAGATCCACGTTACAACAGAGGGGAGCTCACAGATGATCACGCAGGCTGCCTCCAACCCTCGGGCTCTAAGAAATCACTTTAATAAATTAAAAGGACAATCTCATTTGTTTTAATACAACGCTTCAGCCAAAAAAGATAAATTTCTTTGGGTCTATTGACGTGGGACCCCCTGGCTGTCAACCAATGTCCAAAAAAGAAGGATAGCTAAACCAATTGAATGTATAATTTGATTTTGGCAACAGTTGCCAAATGAATTGTCAATGCCTCATGGGAAAGGGGTTATGTTCTAACAAAACAAAGATATCATCTCTCTTTTTCAAAGACACTTGCAAACCTTTAAACTAACTTATCTGAGAGCCACTACTGACGATCAAGGGCATACCTTGCTTGGGGAGTCATAACAGTCAATACACTTGCATACGGCCCACAAGGAACACATGGAGGGGAAGGGAGTGGTGGGGTTTGGAATCAGGGGGCCCGAGCTCCCTCCAGTCATGTTAGCTGTATAATTGAGGACAGTCTTCTTGACCTCTCTGAGCCTCAGCTCACTCCTTGCTAAATGAAAGGGTAACATTCAATGCAGACAGGCTTGCTGGGTGAATCAGAAGAGAACCACCACAACGCCAGGGTCCCATCCGCATGCTCAACACCTCCCGCCACCACCTGCTTCGTGTAGCCTATGATCCCCTGAAGAAAATGATAAACACACAGACATCTGGCAGCACCAACCTGGGAGCAAAGCGACAGGAGCATTCGATGCAACCCGGACATTCACTAGTTATGTAACTTCAGTGCAATCATTTAACATCTTAAAGCCTCAGTTTCTGCTCTGAAAAGTGAAAATAATGATAATGCTCCCACATAGGGATCCTGTGAGGCTCAAATGAAAAATGGATACAAAAGTACTCTGTGAAACTTGGGTTATTATCACTGCAAGTAGAAATACTAACAAATTATTTTTTAATTACACATGTATTTTCCTTCTTCTATAATACAAGAAAAAGACCACATGATTCCTGAAAGAAATCTGACAATAGCCTGTCTCTGCAGCGGGAGCCTTGGAGTTTTGTAATATTAGAATGGAACTGCTGAAGCAATGGAGCTCTAGCCCTGCTTCCTCCGTGACCTCTGCAGAAACAGAAGATGCAGCCTCAGGCTCAGAGAGATGAAGAAAAATCATCTGTTTCTAAGTTACAACCATGAAGAAAAGAGTACCGCCACTGATACAATATGAGGGCTGTCAGAGGAGCCGTGGAATGGAGATAGTGCAGAGAAGATGCTAAAATAAAAAGGTGTGAAAGCAGACAGAATGACAAAAATTTAATGCAAGAAGGGGAGCGCTTCAAAAAAGCAGGCCCAAATAAAATGAGCATAAAGCCATTGTGCTGCAGCAAAAATTGGAAAAGCCTCCCTTTTCCATTCAAAAGCCTTCCTTCTCTTCTTTCTGTGGACCAGCTGGAGGGGAGGGAGGAGAAGGGAGGGAGGAACCAATCCACCCTCAATGAATGACGAAATGAGTGCAGGGGTCTGGGAAGATTCAGGAGCAGAACAATGAGGTTCTATGTAACACTGTGAGATGCTAAGCAAGGGGACTGTCGTCCAATCTGGGGCTAAGAATGCAATTAAAATAAAAATCCAACTCATTTTCAATGAGTGAAACTCTCAGATACCAATTCTGTATTCGATCATACATTTTCTTTTTCACTAAATTCAGTAATCTTTCTTTAAAAAAAAAAAAAAGGAGGGGATTCTTTTTCTAAGACTAATGCATTTTCACTGTCAAAACATTAGGAAACAGTGAAAAGCAAAAAGAAGAAAAATTGCCTATAATCCCAAAACACAGAAATAACCCTTGTTAACATCTTGGTGTATATTCTTCTAGACATTTTTCTATGCATATATATAAATGCATATTTTTATAAGAACAGGATCATATCATTCACACAGTTTTATAACTTGCCTTTTATTTCTTAAGTCATAGGTATTTTTCTATGTTAATAGTCTTTCTAGACCTTTATTTTTAATGGTCATATGTCATAATTTCATTCCCTGTTGTTGGACATTTATGATGCTTCTGATAACCGTGGTATTATAAATAATGCTATAACAGATAACCTAACATATACATCTTGGTGCATTCATCCATTTTTTTCTTCGACATGGAATTGATAGTCAAAAGATTTGTATATGATAGTAGAACCTGTGAAATGTGACCTTACATACAGAAGGGACTCTGCAGATGTGGTTAAGATGAAGATTCTGAGATGAGGGGATTATCCTGGCTTATCCTAGTAGGCTCTCAATATAATCACAAGGGTCCTTATTAGGGAAAGAAGGAAGCAGGAATGTCAGAGGAAACTGAATGTGCAACACTGCAAGCTCTGGAGACAGAGGAAGGAGCCACAAGCCAAGAGATGCAGGCAGCCTGCAGAAGCCAGGAGGGCAGGGAGACAGACTCTCCCCAAGAGTGCTGGGAGTGAAGGCGTTTCACCTGCTGAGACCTCTGGCCTCCAAAACTGCATGATAACAGATCTGTGTTGTTTTAAGCCACTGAGTTTATAGTATCTCTTACAGCAGCAATAAGAACCATGTATATGTTTAATAAATTTAAATGTTTATTTTAAAAGTATGTTAATTCTAAAGTAAACGATATTTGATAAATCACTACAATCTTCCCATTCTAGTCCTGCAAGCTGAGCAGGATCTGTGCTCCGGAGCCACCCGGACTCCCCTGCTGTGGACGGTGGGCAAGCTGTCCCCAGAATGGAAGTAACGTTGTCTTGAGCATCTACTATATGCCAAACACTACCCTGGATTCATATCATCTCTTCCCCGAAAGTTGGAAACAAGAACTTATTTGACACGATTTTACAACTTAACAAACGAGAGCTCAAGAATGTCAAGTGAGTTCCCCTAGATGCATGTATGTATTCGTCCATCATCCATCAGCTACTGGAAGAACACCTACGAACATCCAGACGCTGAAGTTTAGGCTCTGAAGTTGCAGCATGTGTAAGACAGAGGCTCTGCCCTTGGTGGAACTTCCCTGCCAGGGATAGACCCGGGAAGTGGAGAGCCAGGCTGGGTGCCTAAGTCCTGCCTGCCCACAACACAGTAACCTCCCCCGCCCACCACCGCCAAGCCTGCAAGTCTCTTCCTCTTCCTTTTATTCTTAATACCTAATACCTAAAATTCCACTTCAGTAAATTTAGATTTAAAATGCCTAAATCTATTATCACATTTACTATCACCCCTACCAGAATGCAGGCTCTACAGAATCAGGAATCATCTTTCTTCCAGTCATGGATGTATCCCACACACTGAGAACAGTGCCTTGCACATAGCAGGCCCTCAGGAGGTCATTGTTGTATTCTTGGCCACAGCCCATGCGATTTCCCCTGTATCCCACTGCTCTCCAACTCCTTAGACATCTGCCGATTTCTCCTCGGCAAAGGTCTGCCTCCTACCTACCTTCCAAATCATGTCCACAAATACAGCACATTAGGCAAGGAAGAAAGAGAGTACTGCATTTTAAATAAAGCAATATTTCATAGATAATGCCAGAATGTCTTCTGAATCTCATCCAGATCATTTAGCTAAAGGAAGGAAGGAAGTCAAGTCTCTCTGCAAATCCAAAGAAAACCAAGCATTACATGTAAAAGAGGAGCAAAAAAAACTCAAATCAAATTCTCAATCCTATTTCTGAAACAAGCCTTGTGTAAGGTGCCCACAGTGGTGCAAAGCACTGTTTCATGAGAAAGGGCAGCCCTGTGTGGCCAAACAGATGAACTGCAATGTTCCACATCGCCTGCCACCACATCAACCACGTTCCTCTTCCTCACGCCACCAGGGAAAATAGTCTGTGGCCCCTGTTTTAGAAGTTCTTGCCCTATTTAGGCTAATATTCAGAATCTACAATGAACTTAAACAAATTTATAAGAAAAAAACAAACAACCCCATCAAAAAGTGGGCAAATGATATAAACAGACATTTCTCAAAAGACATTTATGCAGCCAACAGACACATGAAAAAACACTCATAATCACTGCTCATTAGAGAAATGCAAATCAAAACCACAATGAGATATCATCTCACGCCAGTTAGAATGGGGATCATTAAAAAGTCAGGAAACAACAGATGCTGGGGAGGATGTGGAGAAATAGGAACGCTTTTACACTGTTGGTGGGGGCGTAAATTAGTTCAACCATTGTGGAAGACAGTGTGGCGATTCCTCAAGGATCTAGAACTAGAAATACCATTTGAGCCAGTGATCCCATTACTGGGTATATACCCAAAGGATTATAAATCATGCTGCTATAAAGACACATGGACACGTATGTTTATTGTGGCATTATTCACAATAGCAAAGACTTGGAACCAACCCAAACGTCCATCAATAATAGACTAGATAAAGAAAACGTGGCACATATACACCATGGAATACTATGCAGCCATAAAAAAGGATGAGTTCATGTCCTTTGCAGGGACATGGATGAAGCTGGAAACCATCATTCTCAGCAAACTATCACAAGGACAGAAAACCAAACACCACATGTTCTCACTCATAGGTGGGAATTGAACAATGAGAACACATGTACACAGGGAGGGGAACATCACACACCAGGGCCTGTCGGGGGGGTGGGGGGCTGGGGGAGGGATAGCATTAGGAGAAATACCTAATGCAGATGACAAGTTGATGGGTGCAGCACACCAGCATGGCACATGTATACCTATGTAAGAAACCTGCACGTTGTGCACATGTACCCTAGAACTTAAAGTATAATAAAAAATAATAAATAAAATAAAAAGGAAGTTTGAAGATTCCTGGAAAAAAAAAAAAAAGTTCCTGCCCTATTTAATAGTCAATGAAAGGGAGTAGATATCAGTGAACCAGATTATCATGAGTTCTGAAACAAGAGCGAGATTCCTAAGCACTCGCTATGCATCGTAGAATGTTTCCAGTGCTTAAATTAACTGCCTGACTTCATCAGAAGTGGCTATTTTTATCCGTTTTACAGACGAGGAAGTTGAGGCTTAGAGGAGTCAGTGACTTGCTAAAATGTCTCATGGCTAAGAACTGACTAACCCTAGAGTTTGCTGGGACTCAATGTTTCCATCTAAAGCAAGAATGCCCATCTCCCCCGACCCTTCAGTAGGGGAGGAGAACACATCACCTGCAGGCATTTGCTGGGCGCTTACTGTGTTCCAGGTACCTTGCACACACACAACACTCGAGGTAACTCTCATCCCAGTTTTACAGAGGTAGAAGCTGCAGCTCAAAGAGATGAAGTGGCTAGCCCCAGATGATGCAGCTAGCGTGCAGCCGAGTCAGGATTCACTCCCTGGTCTTCCACTTCAGATACAGGTCAGGTATCCCCTAACTGAAATGCTCAGGACCAGAAACATCTCCAATTTTTTTTATTTATTTTTTTTTTTTTTGCATTTTGGAATATCTGCATATACATAAGAGCTATCTTTGGGATGGGACCCAAGTCTAAACATGAAATTCATTTATGTTTCATATCTACCTTATCCACATAGCCTGAAAGTAACTGTATATGATACTTTTGATAATTTGGTGTCTGAAACAAAGCCTTGACTGCATTTTGACTGTGACCCATCATATGAAGTCAGGTGTGGAATTTTCCACTTGTGGCATCATACAAGTGCTCAAAAAGTTGCGGATTTGGCAGCATTTTGTATTTCAAGTTAGGGATGCCCGATCTGCACAACTGTTCATTCCAGCATATCACAGGGCCACAAGCGAGGCACGGCAATGGCTCAGCATCTAGATTCGGGCAATGAGAGGCCTCAAAAGGGGAAAATGGGAGGGAAGGAGAGAAAGGCGGAAAGGGCGAGGGGGCAGGGCGCTACAGATGCAGAGCAGGCCACCAGAATGCGCAGAGCAGCGGCATGGTGCAGAGACACGCACAAAGAGGCCTGGTTGCCTCCCGCAGCCAAGCCCAAGTGTCCGGCAGCGAGGAGCCCTGAGCTACCTTTCCCTGAAGGTGCCTCTGTGGACAGAGCTGCCCGCAGCAGCCCCTAGCAGACCAGTTAGGACACTAATCCTGTGCTGTGACGCTATCTGTCTGCCTTGAGTTTCCGGCTTACCACTCTATTTCTGTAAATTATACTGAGCTGTACCGAGAGAATCCAGGCAAAACTGAGAATGAGTGAAATACTGAGGTTTCTCTTTCAAGAATGAGTGACACAGGGGACAGCCACAGCCTGCCACCCTGCTCCTTCTCTCCCCTCCTGCCACTCCCTGAACTCACACTCAGCCTCATGCCTAGGCTCTGGCCCTACCGAACTGCTCGTGTTTGCCCCAAACCAGCACGTGGTGTCAGCCCCCTGCTTCTCCACATGCTGCTTGCGTGGAAGGCTTTTCTACGTACTCTAACCTAGGCCAGTACTGCTTCCTTTATTGATCTGCTCATCACACTGAGTGCCTTAAGGACAGTACCTATCTTATTTGATCTGTATTTCCAGAACTAAGTCCAGTGCTTAATACTTAATAGGTGCTCAGTAAATATTAAATAAATGAATGAAAGATCAACAAACTATATCGCCTGTCCACACTGCAAAATAATTCCGTTGAGGGGAAGAGGGCAGACTCAAAAGCATGAAGCTCTGTGAGGTGGATGGCGGTCATGGTTGCACAGCAATGTGAATGCACTTCTTGCCACTGAACTCCTCACTTAAAAATGGTTACAGGGGCCGGCACAGGGGCTCGTGCTGTGTTCCCAGCACTTTGGGAGGCTGAGGCACAAGAATTGCTTCAGGCCAGGAGTTTGAGACCAGCCTGGGCAATAGGCTAAGACCTCATCTCTACAAGAAAATATTTTTTTAATTAGCCAGGCATGGTGGCACACACTTGTAGTCCTAGCTACTTGGGAGACTGAGGTGGGAGGATTGCTTGAGCCCAGGAGTTCAAGACTGTAGTTAGCTATAATTGCACCACCACACTCCAGTCTGGGCAACAGAGCGAGACCCTGTCTCTAAAAAAAAGAAATTATTACAATGGTAAATTTTACGTTATTTGTATTCTACCAAAATTTTTTTAAATAATTTTTTCAAAACATAGTCCACACTCTTTCAGCTCTGGAGAACTGCCCAGTGCCTGCAAGAAGGTGGCAGCTATGCAAGCAGAGGGCTTGCCAACCGCCAGTCCCGCCAGCCCTGTGCAGAGCTGCTACCCACTCCACAGCCCCCACTCCAGGGCCATCAACCCTCAGCTCCAGAAGCACAGCAGCTTGGTCTGCCTCACGGTGACTTTCAAAGCCAAATTCCTCGAGTTTCTAACTTGGGCTGTGAGTGCCTTAAAGTGAGGGACTGGTCTCTCCCAATGCCCAGAACCTAGCCTGGAGTCCTGGGCCTAGTCAGCATTCAGCAGGAAACAACAGTAGCTTCCGGACATGGAGCAGAGATTATGTGTCCAATTTTCTGGATGGTATTGCCATTTTCCACCAAAGAGAATCAATTCCAAGTCTGCTGATATCTCAGTGCCGAATGAAATAATGAATAACTGAATGAAGCGCTAAATGAATGACTTTGATGGGAAACAGAGAGGGTGGCGGGCAGACGGACCAGACAGGGGAACGCCGTGTGGCGCATCTCACGTGGCAGCCAGCATCTAGGGAAACGTCTAAGTCCAGAAATCAGTTCAGCCTGACTATACCTTCAGAATACATACAGATTTCCCAATAGTTATTGTAGCCTTTGTTTCAATAAATTGCCTTTTAAGGGAGATAAGGGGGAGGGGAGGGGACTCAGAATATAATTATTCATTCAGGTCTCCAAACATGGATAAGGTCAATGCAAAAGCCTATTAACTCCAGGAGCAAGAAGAGAGTTGTAAAAAGAGAACTGACTTACAAACGATATTTTAAAAAGAAGGCTTAGCATTAATTAACAAATGGAAAGGAGGAGAAATTTTTAGAGAAACTAAAAATATCTCGCCTAATAAAAGAATTGCTAATTTAAATCGTTCGTGAAGACAAGATACAAAAACTTTAGAAAGAGTAAAATCTCTACGCTGTGTATCTTTTATTAAAATATGTGGCAGACAAATGGGGAGAAGTCACCCAACACCCACATGTACTCAACAAACACAGCGACCACCCCCACAAGCCAGGGCGGCTCCAGGCAGTGGGGACATAGAGATGCACGAGAGCCACACCTCATCTTTCGACTCATTCTCTCACAATGCTTACAACCAAACTTCACAAAAGAGAGACCGCATTTGCTGCTCACTGTACCCCAGTGGCTCCTTAGCACATAATTTGGCTTCTGCCCATAAACTCTATAGAAACTTCCCCTAAAAATGTCCTAAGTCATCAACAAATCCACATTGCCAAATTCAGGGGCTATTTTTCACATTTCTCCTGCTGGGTCTCCCTGCTATTAATCGTGTCTATCTTTTCTGGACAATGCCTTGGTTTCTGCCACCCATCCTTCTTCCTTCTTCCTCTTCGGGCTCTTCTGTGAACAGCTCTGCATTTTCCCATCCCTCAGACGCTGGGATGCAGAATTCAGCAATGGCCCAATTTCCTCTCTCCGCAGGCCCACACCTTGAGTGGCTGCTGCCCTTCTGTGACTGTCTTCTCCCCTGCCTGCTACTAACAGCCATGTCTGTCTCTAGCTCAGACTCGGCTGGACCGCTAGGCATGGTCTCCTGGGCCTCCGTGCAGCACAGGCCCACAGCCTCAGCGAGTCCAGGTGGAACTCCGCACGGGCCTGCCACTCTGCCCTCCATCCACAGCCACACAAGTCAGGAACCAAAATCCACCCTGCCACGTCCTGCCAATCCCTGATGTGTGTCCATTTTATCACCTGAATGTCTCCTGTATACAGCCTCTCCTGCCCATACCTAACTCCTGGCTCAAGCCCGCATCATCTCTCAGCCCCCACCAGCAGCGGCCCCTGCCTCTCTCCAGTCTAGCATGAGCAGGCTGCTGGGATGATGGGGCCACAATACCTGGCCTTGCTCGTAATAAGGTAATGCCTTATGTGTAAGTACTTACTAGGTACTAGGAAATGTGCCAGATGTTTTAATGGATAAACAGATTCAATGCCAACACTCCCTTTATAAAATGAGTACTAGGCTGGGCGCACTGGCTCACACTTGTAATCCCAGCACTCTGGGAGGCCGAGGCGGACAGTTCACCTGAGTGAAACCCCGTCTCTACTAAATATAAAAATTAGCCAGGCATGGTGGCGTGTGTCTGTAATCCCAGCTACTGGGAAGGCTGAGGCAAGAGAATCGCTTGAACCCGGGAGGCAGAGGTTGCAGTGAGCCGAGATCGCACCACTATACTCCAGCCTGGGTGACACAGTGAGATTCTGTCTCAAAAAAAAAACAAAAAACAAAAAACAAAACACTCACACAAAAAAAACATAAAATAATAAAAATACAAAAAAATTAGCCAGGCATGGTGGTACATGCCTGTCATCCCAGCAGGAGGCTGAGGCAGGAGAATCACTTGAACCTGG
Organism: Pongo pygmaeus; assembly: GCF_028885625.2. NCBI lineage: Eukaryota > Metazoa > Chordata > Mammalia > Primates > Hominidae > Pongo > Pongo pygmaeus. The sequence goes on from NC_072380.2 coordinate 153,054,572, forward strand.
GAGATGGAGGTTGCAGTGAGCGAAGATCACGCCACTGCACGCCAGCCTGGGTGACAGAATGAGTGTCTGTCAAAAGAAAAAGAAATGAAAGAAAGGGAAGGGAAGGGGAGGGGAGGGGAAGGGGGGAAGGAGGGAAGGGAAGGAAAGGGGAGGGGGGAAGCGGGGAAGGAGGGAAGGAGGGAAGGGAAGGAAAGGGGAGGGGGGAAGCAGGGAAGGAGGGAAGGAGGGAAGGAGGGAAGGGAAGGAAAGGGGAGGGGGAAGCGGGGAAGGAGGGAAGGAGGGAAGGGAAGGAAAGGGGAGGGGGGAAGCGGGGAAGGAGGGAAGGAGGGAAGGAGGGAAGGAGGGAAGGAGGGAAGGGAAGGAGGGAAGGAGGGAAGGGAAGGAAAGGGGAGGGGGAAGCGGGGAAGGAGGGAAGGAGGGAAGGGAAGGAAAGGGGAGGGGGGAAGCGGGGAAGGAGGGAAGGAGGGAAGGGAAGGAAAGGGGAGGGGGAAGCGGGGAAGGAGGGAAGGAGGGAAGGGAAGGAAAGGGGAGGGGGGAAGCGGGGAAGGAGGGAAGGAGGGAAGGGAAGGAAAGGGGAGGGGGGAAGCGGGGAAGGAGGGAAGGAGGGAAGGGAAGGAAAGGGGAGGGGGGAAGCGGGGAAGGAGGGAAGGAGGGAAGGGAAGGAAAGGGGAGGGGGAAGCGGGGAAGGAGGGAAGGGAAGGAGGGAAGGAGGGAAGGAGGGAAGGAGGGAAGGAGGGAAGGAGGGAAGGAGGGAAGGAGGGAAGGAAAGGGGAGGAGGGAAGGAGGGAAGGAGGGAAGGAGGGAAGCGGGGAAGGAGGGAAGGAGGGAAGGAGGGAAGGAGGGAAGGAGGGAAGGAGGGAAGCGGGGAAGGAGGGAAGGAGGGAAGGGAACGGAAGAACTACCATTATCTTCATTTGACAGATGAGGAAGCTGAAGTCCATAGAGCTCAAGTATCTTACCTGAGATTATCTGCAAGGCAGAAGCAGAGCCACAATTCAAACCAAAGCAATCTGCCTGGAGCCCAGGCTATCAGCCACTCTATCTTGGTGCCTCTGCCTACCTCTCCAGAATCATCCCTCACCCCTCACTGTACCCACCCCTGATATGACCCAGTGAGACCCAACTGCTTCCTCGTCTGCACTTTTCTCTGCTCACGCTGCTGCCTCTGCTAAGCGCCATGATCCTGCCTGCCTCGATGTCTGGAGCAGCCAGGGTGCCCTGACTGTCCATGCTGTCCATAACTCCTCCAGGAGCCCCGCCTGCATGCACCACAGCACACTCTGCGTACGTGCACCTAGGACGAGGTGGTGTGGAGTCCAGCTGGAATAGCAACCTCAGTGGGATACCACTCATCATGATGCCCAAAAGGCATGACAGAAAGCTCCCCAAAATCAACCCCTGTGCAATAGCGCATGCCCATCGGGTCCCATGGTTCCCTTCCCAGCAGCCTGGCTGGGCATCAGCAGTGAGTGCCGTCACACCAATATCCAGATGTGAGCTTAGGGCAACAAAACTTCCAACTGGAAAGAAGAGAAGCCAGAAACGCGATCTCCTCCAGCCCTAACCCTCTAGGGCACCAAATGCAACAATGATTGAAAAGTCATTCCTCCTGGAAGGCCATGCTCTCAGTCACACCCAGGGTCAGGAACGGAGTGGACACATGGTCCTCACCTCTGGGGAGCTCAAGTTCCCACGGGGAGTCGGGACTGTGAACACGCACAGGAGCGTGTGCAAGCGGCCCGACAGAATACGGTTAAAGAAGGGAGGGAAGGCATGAGTATCATGAGTAGTGTTTCTAGGGAAATATTTTCCCCAGACATCCCAGGGTCTGGCAACAGGTGTGACAAGATCCTCCACTCCTCCAGCATAAGGAATTTCAGATACCGAGCTGGGGCCTGGAAGACCACATGCAGCAAGAAAGCAAGCAGGCAGCTCTGTGGAATGGGAGTGCTGGTTTCTAGACACCTGCACCTAGAGCTTAGCCAACTCACCTATCCGTCTTTTTCTTCCAAATGTGTATACAGCCTCCTCATCCAACGAAAGAATGGCAGTTCCCACATCTGAAGCCCTGCGCTGGGCCTAGGCCTGACATGTTGCCCCACTCCCTCCCAGCTGAGCCAAGAACTGGTACTGCCTCCACTCAACAGCTGGGGAGGGAAAGCAACTTGTCCTCCACCTCCCAGTGAGCATCATTGCTACTTAGCTTGTTTGAATGCAAAATGCACGATCTCGCCATTATAGTACTGAAGACCAAAAAAGGTAGCTGAATCAATCAGACAGGAGTATTCACTGGCAGCTGCCTGTATTTTCACAATGGTACCAGGTCACACAGGACACAGAAGAATCTAAGTGACAGTTCATAGCTTTCAAAAAAAAAAAAAAAAAAACTTAACAATCAGTTTGAGATCAGAGTATGCAGGATTAATGTCAATATCCATGTGACACAGAGCACAGGAATAAACAAAGAGCTAAGGCTCTTGGGACATAAGCGGGACACTGACAATTAGGTAAAGGATTAACGGTTGTGCCACAGATTTTTATAAGAGGATTTCAAAAATAGGGGTGAAGTGGTTTAAGGACTGAGATAGGAGGGGGAAAAAACACCTCTGCACACACACCACACACCAAAAGCACATGAGGTACTTTGCACACCACGGGACCCCTCTGAATCCTCACAACAGTCCTTGGAAAACCGTCACCATCCCCACCTGATAAGGGTGGAAACGGAGGTTCTGAGGACTGACTGAGGCCATACAGCTGGCAGCAGCTGGAATGACTCTCAAGCCTATGTCTGACTGGTAAAAAGACAGCTTCACCTTTAGACATGTGGTATTTATAGGAACATGAAGACATGTGAATGGGAATATCTCAAAGAAAATTGGAAATGTAAGAGGAAAGCTCAAGTAGGAAGATGGGGCTGATGATGAGTTTTAAGCTCCTGCTATTTCATAGGCATGAATATGTATTTATCTTCCTTTCATTTCTAAAGCAAAAGGCCACACGAAAGCTGACCCGGTACTTCTACAAAGAAACGACAGTAATTAAATGGGAACATCTCCATTTTCTCGATGATTAACTGAAGGGAAAGCATCCCTCTCACAGGAGGGTTCTGCTCTGAATGAACCTGCTCAAAGAGCAACGGTAACTCTGGCACCCAGAAAATATGCATTATGGATAAAAGGAGAAGTTAAAGTTTTGCAGAAATCTATGCAGCAACTGTATGAAATGTGGCTTATGGCTGTAAGTCAGATACATGGACAAGACTAAAAAAGATGCCAAGCCATCATCTCCCACTCCCCAAATGCCAGCTTTCTCCTCTATCAGGTCACTTGCTCAATAACGAAATGCACTGACAATGAGGTAGTTAAAGGTATCTAGGTATCTTATTAGTGTGGCAACTTTATCATTTTGTCATCACGTACTTTGATCATTTCAAAGTGATCAGGATGACTTTGAAAACTTGTCAATAACATATCGAAGGTGACATTGGCATAATGTAAGATTAACCATTCTCAAGTGAAGAATGGTTCGGCAGCATTTAGTGCATTCACAATGTTACGCAACCACCTCTATCCAGTTCTAAAACATTTTTTTAACCCAAAAGGAAACCCTATACCCATTTAGCAGCTGATCCCCCTTCTCCCCACCCAGGACCTGAAAACCACCAATCTGCGTTCTGTCCCTATGGATTTTCCTGTTCTGAATGTTTCCTATAAACGGAATCATATATACTTTCACTTCCCTTCTCTCACTTAGCCTGTTCTCAAGGCTCATGGACGCTGAGTAGTTGCTGCTAGCATGAGTTAGGAGGGCTCTTTGATGATTCCTTGCTGTCCTCAGAGTGAAGTCTGTTTTCCTTTGGAATTTCTTGCTCTCATGTCTGGTCCTCCCTCGAAGGCAAGGACAGACAGATTGAGGGTCAGGAGAGGTGGTGCTGCCTGAGGGGCCAGTGTCCAGGGGAACAGGCCTGGGGCCAGGCCATCCAGATCTGGGGTGCATTTCACTCTCTCCAGCTTCATGCTTTCCCTCCCCAAAATGATTTTTCTCCACAACCCACAGATCTTTTATGCATCGAATAGTTATTGTGTCTCCTTCACTAGAGTGTAAGTTCTATGGGGAGATGCACCAGATTTTGTTTACTGCTCTCTGCTCCTATTTTCACATAGTAGGCTTTTAATAAATGCCTGTTGAATGAGTGACTGGATGCTGGAGATTCTGACACAAACTGTTTTCGAGGGGCTCGCAGTCCCCTGGAAGGACAGGCAGATGAACCAACATGCATGAGGTAAGCACAGGGGAAATATGAGCCCAGAGGAGCCTGTACATCTCTGAGGAAGCTGGGAAAAATTCATTTATTTTTAAGTAAATAAAAATAAAATTGCTATTAGTTTTTTTACAGTGAACATAGATAATATTTGAAATAAAAAATAGTTATTGAGTGCAAATCAAAACCACACTGAAGCACCACTTCACATCCACTAGGATGGCTACAACAACACAGCTGGGAGGTAACAAGTGTTGGTAAGGGTGTGGAGAATTCAGAACCCTCGCGCATGACTGGCAGAAATGGAAAATGCTTCAGCTGCTGTTGAATACAGCTCCCCAAACAGTTCAAGAGAGAGTCAGCCTAGGTTCCAGCAATTCCACAGAGAGGTACAGACCCAAGAGGATGGAAAACAGGCATCCAAGCAAATACAAGCACACACATGTTCACAGTAACCCGAAGGTGGAAACAGCCCAGGTGGCCATCGATAGATGATTGGACAAACAGAATGCGGATGTGGAAGGGCTGTACGATGACATATTGTCCAGCCACGAGAAGGAAGGAAGCACTGATGCTCAGCACGGCATCCATGAGCCTTGAGAACAGGCTAAGTGAGAGAAGGGAAGTGAAAGTATATATGATTCCATTTATAGGAAACATTCAGAATAGGAAAATCCAGAGACAGAATGCAGATTGGTGGTTTTCAGAGCCTGGGTGGGGAGGAGGAGGATCAGCTGCTAAATGGGTATAGGGTTTCCTTTTTGGTTGAAGCTGTACCCTCAAACTCCCAGGCTCAACTGATCCTCCCACCTCAGCCTCCTGAATAGCTGGGACTACAGGTGTGCACCGCCATGCTCAGCTAGTTTCTGCATTTTCTGTAGAGATGCGGTTTCACCATGTTGCCTAGGGTGACCTCAAACTCCTGGACTCGAGAATTCCACCTACCTTGGCCTCCAAAAGTACTGGGACTACAGGCGTGAGCCACTGTGCCCTGCCATATATGAGTCTTTTACATGACTTTTTAAAAGCATTTTATTGGAAGCAATAAGATTATTATATAAATGTTCTTTTATTGCTGTTTTAACAAACAGAAGCCCTATCAGGATGCTCATAATTTGTGATTTCTGGAAGTGGCAGTGGGGTGAGGACAGCTGGAGTTGCTGTATGACTGTGTCCTCTATGTCACACATGTGAGGGCCATGATCTTTAATTTCTCTTGGATGCTATGCTAGGCACCCTCCATAATCCTGAAATCACTCTACCAAAGGAGACAGTATCATGTCTGTTCTCTAGATTAAGAAACTAAGTTCACAGAAGGAAAATGATCTTCCAAAGGCTGCTCAGCCAATAAGCAAAATAGCCCCAACAGGAAGCCAGGTGTGTCTGATCCCAAATTCCACATCCTCTTTGCCTGTGGCCTCTCTGAAACATTTGTTGAGAATCTGACACATGCCAAGGGTTGTGGGAGAAAGGTAGAAAAATAGTCTTTACCTCTCAGGAACTCGAAACCCAATTAGAGGGACATATAGACATCCCACTCTGGTCTGTAACAGAATGAGCTACAGAGACTCAAGGAGGCATGAAGAAGGCTCACTGGGAAAATGATGAGGATCAGAAAGAGCCTTAGAAAAGCAGGCTCAGGAGCACTCTTTGAAGGAAAGCAAGGACGACGTGGTTGTTTTTATAGCCCAGCATGAGCTCACTCCTCTTCTGGTCACAACACCCCCACTTCCCTCTGGAGAACCACCCAGCTCCAGCGCTACTCCTGTGCTGGGGTGAGAATGGCCAGGCCTGCAGCCTCACAGGTGGATCTCTGACTCAGGCATAGCCAGCCCCAGCCTCCAAGAAGCTCGGGCAGGTGACTGGGTCGTGAAGAGGTGGGTCAGAGGTTTTTCAATGAAAACAGAAGTGCACACTATTTTCTCATCATCCCACCTGGAAAACACCAGCCTGACACCTGGCCAGCCACATTCCTGCCACCTGGAGCCTAAGAATGATGTCAAGTTGCGAGAAACAGGTTAGAGAGTTGAGAGATGATGTCTGAAACTGAAAACAAACCTCCATCTGCACTTTCCCGTTAAATGAGCTGATAAACGACCTCTTCTGAATATACCACTTAGAGCTGGGGTTGGGCATTTCTGGATCTCTGGCTAGACAACCAAAATATCCTCTTCAATCTTAATATTCTTATGCATAAACATTACAGAGACCAAAAAAATACCTATCTCATTATAGACAGAAATAGATTGGTGACAGCATATATAGGTAAAGAAAAATACTCTTTTAAAAAAATAAACACTTACTAAATAAATGCTGCAACTTTATTTATTCACTCATCCATTGAAAATATTAAAATTTTACTGTATGTATAAAATGGAACATCATCTAGGCCACTGCTGAAGACTAAGTTCTCAGGAAGAACATACCTATAAAACTTACCCTCTAAGTCATTGAGGGTCTTTGTGATTCTCTATGCTTACAGCTATGTCCTGTTAGATCTTACAAGACTTATTTATAGCAAGAATCACAAACAGCAAGGGATAAAAGTACCTGTCGAGTCAAAGCGCACCAAGAGCCGAGGTCCTCTGCCATGGAGCTTCTTCCACTCTCGAGCCCCCAGCACCTGCACTGCCTGGCAGTGCATCTGAGGGGGACGAAGGGACCCCGTGGACCCGTAGGAGGAAAAAATTGGGAGAACTCCAAGTCCATATTCCTGAGATGCCCCCATGCTCTACTCCAGTGCCATGCTAATATTTATACTTTTTAGTGCATTCAAAGCAGGACTCTGGGGTAGGAGTATGGCCGCACCAACCAAGGCACTGTGCAGGAATCACCCGGGGTGCTAGTGGTCAACCATTCGGAACATAAGCGCTCTGTCTTCAGGAGTATCTGGCGGCATGAGGAGGGCAGAAAAGCAACAGAAAATGACAACTGCTATGGGTGCCGCATGTACTCTGAGCCAGGCTCGGAGAAAGGCCGAGTTCGTATCTGAAGGCTAAGCAAACACATAATAGAAATTCAGTGCAGTAATTGCTCCCACTCAAGTACGTGCCAACTGCTGTGGCCACACAAAGGAAGAACTGTCTCTTTATTCAGGAGGAAGGGCAGGCAGAGGCTGTGGCATTGCACTGGACCAGAAAGCATGAGCACCTGTGGAGCACAGCAACGTGAAGCCGAGCACTCTGAGCACACAGGGAGGACTCCCCAGAGATGAGAAGAGAAACAATTAAAAGCTAGGATGGTATCGGATTGAAAAAAGACCATGGTGTCAGTTTCAACTAGTTCTGGACAACAGAGGAGGTTTAAACTACCTCTGGACAATGGAGGGGAAGTTAAACTACCTCTGACAGCAGACGGGGTGTGGCGGGGGCGCGGTTAAACTACCTCTGGACAATGGAGGGGGGTTAAACTACCTCTGGACAGTGGACGGGGGGTTAAACTACCTCTGGACAACAAAGGGGGGTTAAACTACCTCTGGACAATGGAGAGGGGTTAAGCTACCTCTGGACAGTGGACGGAGGGTTAAACTACCTCTGGACAATAGAGGGGGGTTAAACTACCTCTGGACAATAGAGGGGGGTTAAACTACCTCTGGACAATGGAGAGGGGTTAAACTACCTCTGGACAGTGGACGGAGGGTTAAACTACCTCTGGACAATAGAGGAGGTTTAAACTACCTCTGGACAATGGAGGGGAAGTTAAACTACCTCTGACAGCAGACGGGGTGTGGCGGGGGCGCGGTTAAACTACCTCTGGACAATGGAGGGGGGTTAAACTACCTCTGGACAGTGGACAGGGGGTTAAACTACCTCTGGACAATAGAGGGGGGTTAAACTACCTCTGGACAATGGAGAGGGGTTAAACTACCTCTGGACAGTGGACGGAGGGTTAAACTACCTCTGGACAATAGAGGGGGGTTAAACTACCTCTGGACAATGGAGGGGGGTTAAACTACCTCTGACAGTGGACGGTGGGGGGGGGGGCGCGGGGAGGTTAAACTACATCCGGACAATGGATGGGGGTTAAACTACCTCTGGACAAGGGAGGGGGGTTAAACTACCTCTGGGCAATGAAGGAGGGTTAAACTACCTCTGGACAATGGAGGAGGATTAAACTACCTCTGACAGTGGACAGGGGGTTAAACTACCTCCGGACAATGGAGGGGGGTTAAACTACCTCTGGGCAATGGAGAGGGGTTAAACTACCTCTGGACAATGGAGGGGGGGTTAAACTACCTCTGGACAATGGAGGAGACTTAAGAAAGGAACAGCCTACTTGAGTTTTATGAGAGCTACAATCGCAGCAGCAGCAGCAGCTGATACTTCCTGACACTCAGAAATGCCGCACACTGTGCTAAATGTTTTATGTGAGTTTAGAAAGTTTCCAGCACACAGGGAGCAGCAATAACATTACCTATTACTATTATTAAAAATAATTCTCCTAACCAACCTACAAGAAAAGTACTATCATTTCCAAATTTATAGGTGAGAAAACTGAGATTCGGTGAGATTCCTTTGACCATGGTCAACAGCTACCAAGTGCTCAGGTCCAATTACATGACTGCAGACACTGTCTCTGAGCCACTACACTTGTTGGCTGTCCAGTGTAGAATGAACTGGAGGGAAGATACTGAAGCCGGTGGCTGGTTAAAAAGCTGCACAATACCTGTGGTCAAAGCCTGAGATCATGGGGCCCTAAGCATGAGACAGTAGCTATGGAGACAGACACTGAGAAGATAAGCAGAGACAATGCTACTGTTCTATATGGTTTGCATTTGTACTAGGTTTTATACTGACGTATGCACAACCCATTAACTGATAACAGCTTTCAATTAACAGTCTACAAGACTACTACAAGAATTACCAGGAAGGAGAGAACCGAGATGGAACAGATGCAGCAGTGGAATCACAAACTAGAATCCTCAGATTAAAGACATCTTCTGTGGCCGGGCGCGGTGGCTCATGCCTGTAATCCCAACACTTTGGGAGGCCAAGGCAGGAGGATCACGAGGTCAGGAGATCGAGACCATCCTGGCTAACAAGGTGAAACCCCGTCTCTACTGAAAATACAAGAAATTAGCCAGGCGTGGTGGTAGGTGCCTGTAGTCCCAGCTACTCGGGAGGCTGAGGCAGGAGAATGGTGTGAACCCAGGAGGCAGAGCATGCAGTGAGCCGAGATTGCGCCACTGCACTCCAGCCTGGGCGACAGAGCAAGACTCCATCTCAAAAAAAAAAAAAAAAAAAATCTTCTGTTTAGCCCACTCAGTGTCATATGAAACTTGGTGATTGAATTGCCTTCGGTCAGGGTATAGATCTTCTGGTCTCCACATACCTCCAATAGGGGACTTGCTTGCCCCAAGCAAGCATTTGCTCACCCTAGTCTAAGATATGTCTATAGACTACGGCATAAACTTAGCTATCCATGCATTGGAAATATTTACCAGGAAGATTTCATCAATGCGGTACAGAAATATCAGAGACAGCAAAATATGTGCAGTAGTCAGACCAGAACGTGCTTCAGTCTTGGCTCCACCTGCTCACTAGGACGTGAAACTGGGTAAGTGGCTCAGCTTCTCTGAGCCTCTGATGATGTCAGCATCTGTAAAATGGGGTTATTGTAATAATTAATAAAATGGCAAATACCAAGTGCCTAGCATGGCAGATGACACATGGCGGGAGCCTGAGCCATGGTAGCCATTACAATCATTATCCAGAAGACATGAGTTTGGGGGGTAAAGAGCAAGAAGAAAAGCGGAGAAGGATCCATGGTAGCCATTATAATTATTATCCAGAAGACATGAGTTTGGGGGGTAAAGGACAAGAAGAAAAGTGGAGAAGAAGAAAAAATGTTTAGCTTTGAGGATTTTTTTTAAATTGAGGTATACACATATTCTCACTTATAAGTGGGAGCTAAATAATGAGAATATATGGACACATAGAGGGAAACAACACACTGAGGCCTCTCAGAGGATGGAGGGTGGGAGGAGGGAGAGAAGCAGGAAATATGACTAATGGGCACTGGGCTTAATACCTGGCTGATGAAATAATCTGCACAACCAACCCCCATGACACATGTTTACCTGTGTAACAAACCTGCACATCCTGCGCATGTACCCCTAAACTTAAGTTAAAAAAATAAAATAAATTGAGGTATAATTCACACACCATAAAATTCACCCTTTGAAAATGGTATACAACTCAGTGACTTTTAGTATATTCACAGAATTGTGCAATCATCATCACTATCTAATTTTGGAGTATTTCCATCATCCCAAAAAGAAATCATGTACCCATTAGCAGTCACTCCCGATTCCCCCTCCTGCTTTCCCCCAAGCCCCTGGCAACCATTAATCTGCTTTCTGTCTCCATGGAATTGCCTATTCTGGACACTTCCTATAAATGGCATCATATGACGTGTGGCCTTTTGTGTCTGGCTTCTTCCACTTAACGATGTTTTCAAGGTGCATCATGTCATAGCATGGATCAGTACGTCACTCCTTTTCTGGGCTGAAATAATAATTCTATTGCATTAATCTACAACAGTTTATCCACTCACCAGCTGACAGGCATTTAGGTTGTTTCCACTGTTTGACTACCATAAATAACACTGCTATGAACACTGTGTTCAAGTTTTTGCAAACATGTTTTCAGTTCTCTTCAGTATAGACCCAGGGTGGAAATGTGGGCTCATATGATAACTATGTTTTTTGTAGAACTACCAAACTGTTTTTCAATGCACCTAGGGATTTTTTTTTTTTTTTTTTTTTTTTTACTGTAACTGAAAGTCAAAGATATTTAAAAATCTCTTTAGAATTTAACAGACAAGAAAAATGGGGAGTACATGGTGTTGCCTGGTTTCAGTCGTCAAATCTCAGAATCTATTCAATTACAGTTCAATTTCCAACAGACAACCACTTACCATGTTTCCTGTTAGTACACACAGCTAACAGGAAAATCAGCCAACAAAAGGATGCCAACGAAAATTCATCCAATAGTTGCCCCAAATAATTGGTTGTTGAATTATGAACCTCCATTACGCTGAGTGTCAGCAAGAGATGTACTATTTCTTTGAGGGAAAGGGAACAAGCAGACATTGGCATGAGAGATGCCACAGCAGTTGTCAGGCTTCTACCACAGAGTTCCTTTATTATGCAATTAAGCAAGCAGCAATGCTGCTCACCTGAAATGCCGGCCAGGTTCTGAAAAAGAGTTGGCTCGAGCATGTTTCCTACTTTGAATCCTAGCTTCAAACAAAAGAAATAAACGCCAAAGAGATTAGAAAATGTAAGGCTCACATCTCCAGAGTAAACTCTACTTGCTGACAAGACCAATTCTAAAAACAGAAAAGTAACTGAGTCTTAAGTATGTGCAGACAATAGCTGAAGATTTAGATGTAAAACAACAAAATCTGACGACATCCACGGGTTTAATCCTGACACTGCCATTGAACAGAATATTTAAACCATCCAGCCTCTCTGTGTACTGTGCTCCAATGCTATACACTCCATGACAGTGTGCAACGGTGTACCACGACTTCTGGAATGCAGTGAGGATTCTTTATTTGTGTAGCAAATATTTACTAAGGATCAGAAATGATAAATGCAAAACATTTACAACTATCTCACATAGTAGGCAATCAATAAATTGAAGCCATCCTGCTGAACATACACTTATTCGGCAATGAATGTGCATGCCATACATCGGGCTATGCCCTGAGGACAGACACGTAAAAGACATTCCTTGTTCTTAAGAAACTGAGAGTCTGATGGAAGAGACAGGGAAGGAAGCCACCGCAACTCAGTGTGTGATAAGTGATGTGACAAAGGACAATACAGGGCCACTGAACACATCGACAGGCTGAGAGGTAAGGAAAGAGAGTCAAAGATGATCTCTCTTGAACTATGCAAGTTGTTTTATTTTATTGAGAAATAATTAATATGAACAAAATGTTGCCACTCTAAGAGTATGCAGAACCACCCCTAATAAATTAATGTATTGGTGTATCCACTTACACAACTAACACGTAGAGTATTTCCATCGGCCCTGAAAGTGCCTTCCTGCCCCCTCCCCGGCCATCTAACGTCCCACCCCAAAGCCTCCAGCAACGAGTGACCTGCCTCCTGTTATGACAGTTTCACTTTCCACATTGCAGAATTCCTTATGAACAGAATCACACGGTGTGCATTCTTTCGTGTCTTGCTTCAACAGATAGTAATGTTTCTGAGATTCATCTGTGTGTTGGGCATACCGGTAGCTCATTTCTCTTCACTGCTATGTGGTATTCCACTGCATGGGTGTATTAAAGTTTGTTTATCCATTCATCTGTTCCTGGACATTTTGTTTCCAGTTTGGGGCTATTATGAATAAAGCTGCTATGGGCACCTGTCATGTCTTTGAGTGAATCCATATTTTCATTTTCCTAAGGTACATAGGGGAGAAGAGGAATTGCTGGGTCATCACATAAGTATATGTTTAACAATAAATAGCTAAACATTTCCCCAAAGTAGTTACACTATTTTACATTCTCATTCATAATATAAGAGAGTTCCAGTTACTCTGTAGCTCACCAATGCTTGCAATAATCACTCTTTTTAGTCATTCAAATGGATCGCATAATGAAATCTCCTCATGGTTTTAGTTTGCATTTCCTTACTGACAAGTGATGCTGAGCATCTTTTCATGTGTTATTTGCCATGCATGTATCTTCTTCGGTGAATTAGCTATTCAAATCATTTGCCTATTTTTAAAATCTAGTTATTTGTCTTACTATTTGTAACAGCTTTATGTCTATTCTGGATACAAGTCTTTTTAACAGATACATGTTTTGCAAATACTTACTCCAAGGCTGAGCTTGCTTTTTTATTGCTTTAAAAGTGGCTTTTGAAGAGAAGTTTTTAATTTTGATGACATCTAATTTATCATTTTGTCCTTTGTGTTTTATACTTTTTGTCCCAAGAAATCTCTACCCATCTCAAGACTGAGAAGATTTTCTTGAGTGTTTTCTTCTAGAAACTTTACTGCTTTATATCTCTTATATTTAAGTCTATGATCCATTTTGATCTAATTTTTATGTATGTATGGGGTTAAGGGTCGGAGTTAATTTTTGGCATATAGATAATTAGTTGTTCCAGCATCACCTGTTGAAAAAGCCAATCCTTCCCCTTTGAATTACCTTGAGTCCAAAATCAATTGACTGTTTATGGATGGGTCTATTACTATTAATGGGGACTTCCTATTTTGTTTCCATTAATCTATGTTTATCCTTATGTCAATATCACACTGTGTTAATTACTGTAGCTTTGTTGTCTGGGATATTTTAGTTCCTACATATGTCATACAAACTTTAGAATAAAGCAATCAATTTCTAAGAAAAAAAAACAAGCCTGCTGGAATTTCGATTACACCTGCATTGAATCTAAAGATTTGGGAAGAACTGTCATTTTAATATCAGGTATTACTACCAATAGCCATGTATATCTTTCAATGTCTTTCTATTTATTTGGATCATTTTCTCAAGACAATCTTTTATAATTGTCTTGGGAATAGACAATCTCTTATAATTGTCTTGAGAAAATGTATATTTTCTTGTAATTTTCAATGTACAATTCTTGCACATCTTTTCTTAAATTTATCCCCAAGTATATAATTTTTGTTTTTATAAATGATACGGTATTCTTTATTTTCCAAATGTCCATTGATAATATATAGAAATAGGTTTGACTTTTGTACATTAATCATGTATCCTATTACCTTGCTAAATTACTCTACTTTTTGTAAATTCCTTAGTATTTTCTATAGGCATAGTAATGTTTTCTGTGAATAACGAGTTTTATTTCTTCCTTTCCAATCTGGGCACATTTTTTGTTCCTTATGGCACTAACTAGACTATTCAGTGCAATATTAAATAGAAGTAATGAATATGAACATCCTTGCCTTCTTACCGACCTTAGGAGGAAAGCATTCACCGTTAAGTATAATGTTGAGCACAGAGGCCTGTTAGCAAGTGGGCTTTTATTTCCAGTCTCCTAAGCATTTTGTATCATAAATATGTCATGCATTTTGTCAGAGGCTCATTATACATCTATTGCTATGATCATGGTTATTTTTTTTTTTATTATACTTTAAGTTTTAGGGTACATGTGCACAATGTGCAGGTTAGTTACATATATATACATGTGCCATGCTGGTGTGTTGCACCCATTAACTCGTCATTTAGCATTAGGTATATCTCCTAAAGCTATCCCTCACCCCTCCCCCCACTCCACAACAGTCCCCAGAGTGTGATGTTCCCCTTCCTGTGTCCATGTGTTCTCACTGTTCAATTCCCACCTATGAGTGAGAATATGTGGTGTTTAGTTTTTTGTTCTTGCGATAGTTTACTGAGAATGATGATTTCCAATTTCATCCATGTCCCTACAAAGGACATGAACTCATCATTTTTTATGGCTGCATAGTATTCCATGGTGTATATGTGCCACATTTTCTTAATCCAGTCTATCATTGTTGGATATCTGGGTTGGTTCCAAGTCTTTGCTATTGTGAATAGCACTGCAATAAACATACGTGTGCATGTGTCTTTATAGCAGCATGATTTATAGTCCTTTGGGTATATACCCAGTAATGGGATGGCTGGATCAAATGGTATTTCTAGTTCTAGATCCCTGAGGAATTGCCACACTGACTTCCACAAGGGTTGAACTAGTTTACAGTCCCACCAACAGTGTAAAAGTGTTCCTATTTCTCCACATCCTCTCCAGCACCTGTAGTTTCCTGACTTTTTAATGATTGCCATTCTAACTGGTGTGAGATGGTATCTCATTGTGGTTTTGATTTGCATTTCTCTGATGGCCACTGATGGTGAGCATTTTTTCATGTGTTTTTTGGCTGCATAAATATCTTCTTTTGAGAAGTGTCTGTTCATGTCCTTTGCCCACTTTTTGATGGGGTTGTTTTTTTCTTGTAAATTTGTTGGAGTTCATTGTAGACTCTGGATATTAGCCCTTTGTCAGATGAGTAGGTTGCGAAAATTTTCTCCCATTTTGTAGGTTGCCTGTTCACTCTGATGGTAGTTTCTTTTGCTGTGCAGAAGCTCTTTAGTTTAATTAGATCCCATTTGTCAATTTTGGCTTTTGTTGCCATCGCTTTTGGTGTTTTAGACATGAAGTCCTTGCCCATGCCTATGTCCTGAATGGTAATGCCTAGGTTTTCTTCTAGGGTTTTTATGGTTTTAGGTCTAACATTTAAGTCTTTAATCCATCTTGAATTAATTTTTGTATAAGGTGTAAGGAAGGGATCCAGTTTCAGCTTTCTACATATGGCTAGCCAGTTTTCCCAGCACCATTTATTAAATAGGGAATCCTTTCCCCATTGCTTGTTTTTGTCAGGTTTGTCAAAGATCAGACAGTTGTAGATATGCGGTGTTATTTCTGAGGGCTCTGTTCTGTTCCATTGATCTATATCTCTGTTTTGGTACCAGTACCATGCTGTTTTGGTTACTGTAGCCTTGTAGTATAGTTTGAAGTCAGGTAATGTGATGCCTCCAGCTTTGTTCTTTTAGCTTAGGATTGACTTGGCAATGTGGGCTCTTTTTTGGTTCCACATGAACTTGAAAGTAGTTTTTTCCAGTTCTGTGAAGAAAGTCATTGGTAGCTTGATGGGGATGGCATCGAATCTATAGATTACCTTGGGCAGTATGGCCATTTTCATGATATTGATTCTTCCTATCCATGAGCATGGAATGTTCTTCCATTTGTTTGTACCCTCTTTTATTTCATTGAGCAGTGGTTTGTAGTTCTCCTTGAAGAGGTCCTTCATGTCCCTTGTAAGTTGGATTCCTAGGTATTTTATTCTCTTTGAAGCAATTGTGAATGGGAGTTCACTCATGATTTGGCTGTTTGTCTGTTATTGGTGTGTAAGAATGCTTGTGATTTTTGTATATTGATTTTGTATCCTGAGACTTTGCAGAAGTTGCTTATCAGCTTAAGGAGATTTGGGGCTGAGAAAATGGGGTTTTCTAGATACACAATCATGTCATCTGCAAACAGGGACAATTTGACTTCCTCTTTTCCTAATTGAATACCCTTTATTTCCTTCTCCTGCCTAATTGCCCTGGCCAGAACTTCCAACACTATGTTGAATAGGAGTGGTGAGAGAGGGCATCCCTGTCTTGTGCCAGTTTTCAAAGGGAATGCTTCCAGTTTTTGCCCATTCAGTATGATATTGGCTGTGGGTTTGTCATAGATAGCTCTTATTATTTTGAGATATGTCCCATCAATACCTAATTTCTTGAGAGTTTTTAGCATGAAGCGTTGCTGAATTTTGTCAAAGGCCTTTTCTGCATCTATTGAGATAATCATGTGGTTTTTGTCTTTGGTTCTGTTTATATGCTGGATTACATTTATTGATTTGCATATATTGAACCAGTCTTGCATTCCAGGGATGAAGCCCACTTGATCATGGTGGATAAGCTTTTTGATGTGCTGCTGGATTCTGTTTGCCAGTATTTTATTGAGGATTTTTGCATCAATGTTCATCAAGGATATTGGTCTAAAATTCTCTTTTTTGGTTGTGTCTCTGCCAGGCTTTGGTATCAGGATGATGCTGGCCGCATAAAATGAGTTAGGGAGGATTCCCTCTTTTTCTATTGACTGGAATAGTTTCAGAAGGAATGGTACCAGTTCCACCTTGTACCTCTGGTAGAATTCGGCTGTGAATCCATCTGGTCCTGGACTCTTTTTGGTTGGTAAGCTATTGATTATTGCCAGAATTTCAGAGCCTGTTATTGGTCTATTCAGAGATTCAACTTCTTCGTGGTTTAGTCTTGGGAGGGTGTATGTGTCAAGGAATTTATCAATTTCTTCTAGATTTTGTTTTTATTCTCCTTCATTCTATTAATATAGTGAATGATACTGATTAAAATTTAAATACTTAACCAGCCTTGCATTCTCAGAATAAATCTCACTAGATCACAATGAACCACCCATTTCATAGAATGCTGCATTCTTTTTCTTCTTTTAATAAATATATCATTGGATTCCATTTGCTAATTTTTCAAGGGTTTTGCATACCTGTTCATGATGGACATCGTTCTGTAATCTTCTTATAGTGTCTCTGATGTTGGTGTCAGGATAAAGCTAGCCTGATAATACAAATTGGGAAATGTTCCCTCCTCTACTTTCTGAAAGAATTTTTATAAAAATTGTATTTCTTCTTTATTATAATGTGATAAAATTTACCAGTGAAATTCTGTGACTAATATTTTATTTGGGGAAATATTTTTGAATAATGAACTGACTTTTATTAAAGAAAGGGCTATTTAGGCATTCTGTTTCATCTTCAATAAATATTGGTGATGTGCATCTTTCAAAATATTTTTCTATTTCATCTAACTTATCAAATTTACTCACATGAAGTTTTCCATTAAAATTATTATCCTTCTAATGTCTGTAGGAAAGACCGATGTCTCCTTTTTCATTCCTGATATTGATATTTTATGTCTTCTTATCTTGGTAAGTCTGACTAGAAGTGCATGCATTTTATTGATCTCTTCAGAGAACAAGCTCTTGATTTCACTGGGTTTTCTCCATTGTTGTAAAATTGATTAATTTCTGGTCTTTATTTTCTTCTCCTTTCTAGTTACTTTGGCTTTAATTTCTTCTTTTGAGACAGAACATAGCTCACGAATTGAAACAAGTCTCCTTTCCCAATGTAAGCACCTATGGCTACAAATTTCCAATGAAGCAATGCTTTAGCTGCATCCAGAAATTATGAAATGCTGTGTTTTTATTTTTAGCCAATTCACAATGTTTTCAAATTACCCTGTGATTTCTTCTCGGAGCCCATGGGTTATTTAGAAATGTGTTGCTTAATTTTCAAATATTTGGGGCTTACCAATGTATCTTAATGTTACTGAGTTTTAATTTAATTCTGTGTGGTCACATAGCATACTCTGTATGTGATTTAAATATTTTAAAATTTATTGAGACTTGATTTATCACCCCAAATATGGTCTATCTTACCAAATGTTCAATGTGTATTTGAAAATAATGTGTATATTTGTTGTTGTTAAGCAATCTAGAAATGTGAACTATATCAAATTGGTTGTGAGTGTCAAAGTCTTCTATATCTTCACTGACATTCTTTCTATTTGATCTATCAATTACCAAGAAAAGAATGGTGATATCTCCAACTACAATTACGGATTTGTTCACTTCTCATTTCAATTTTGTCAGCTATTTGCTTCATGTATGTTGAAGCTCTGTTATTGGGTGTATACACATTTTGAAATGCCACATGTTCTTGAAGAATTTACCCTTTCATCATTACAAAATGTCCCTCTTTATTCCTGATAATACTACTGGTCGACTTTGCCTTATATTGATAAAGTTGTTCCTGCTTTCTTATGACAAGTGTTTGCATAATATATCTTCTCCAATCCATTTCTACTTAATCTATGTTTTTATATTTAAATGAATTTCCTATAAACAATTTATAGTTATATCTTGATTTTGTTTTGTTTTGGCCAGTATGATAGTCTCTACCACTATATTGAAGTTCTTAGGCCATTTACATTTAATGTAGTTATAGATGTTGTTGAGCTTACTTCTACCACCTTGCTATTTCTCCCATCTCTTTTTTGTTCCTTTTCTCTTCTTTTCCTGCCTTATTTTATCATTGAATTTTTTAGGATTCTATTTTATTATAGATTTATCAGCTATAACACTTTGTATTCTTTTGTTTTGTGGTTCTTCTATGATTATAATGTGCATCTTAAACTCAGCACAATCTATTTTCAAATAATATCATATAACCTTATATATATAATGTAAGAATTTACCACCATATATTTCCATTTTTCCCTTCCATCCTATGTTTGTCGTATTTTTTCCTTTATATATGTTTTAAAGACATAATAGTATATGGAGGTTTTTGCTTAAAATGTGATCAATATTCCTTCAAGGAAACATAAAAATTCAAAAATAAATTTCCATTTATTCTTATATTTACCTACATTTCTACCATTTCTAATACATTTCAAGATCTGAGGCATTGTTTTTTCTGCCTTAGAACCTCCTTTAAGCATTCTAGCAGAGTAAGTCTTCTGGAGAGGAATTCTCTCAGCTTTTGTCTTTATCTGTATTTTTTTATTGATATTTTTGCTGGATATAGAATTCCAAGTTAACAGCTATTTTTTTTTTTTAACCAAGTGAAAGATCAAATTCCACTGTCTTCCAGGAGCATTTTTTCCAACAAGAGGTCTACAATTATCATCATTTTTGTTCCCATGTAATTTGTGGCTTCTCTTCTGGCTAAAGATTTTTCTCAATACAACCAGTTTTCAGTAATTTGATTAACTGATGTGACTGTGTGTGTGTGTGTCCATCCTGATTGGGGTTTGTTCAGCTTCTTGGATTTGAGGATTTATCATTCTCATTAAACTTGAAAATTCAAAACTTGATGTACTTGTTCAATTTAAGACCTCATGCATGCATTTCTCAGGCTAATTCTCGGTTGCCATCTCTTTGAATATTTTTCTCTCCAGGATTTTTTCTGCTTTCTATTCCTGGACCTCCAGCTAGACTCTTATTCTATGCTCTCAACTATTCTTTCACATTTTCTACCTGTCTCACTGTAACCCATTTTGTGAAGTTCCCTAAGCTCTATCTTCTGAATTACTCTGTCTTCAATTGCATCTAGTCTCTTCTTTAACCCATCAACTCTGTGTTTTAAGTTTTTGTTTACTTCGACCACTATATATCTATTTTGAGAGGTGGGGGGTGTGGGGAGACAGAATCTTGCTCTGTCACCCAGGATGGACTGCAGTGGTGTGATCTCAGCTCACTACAACTTCCACTTCCAGGGTCCAAATGATTCCCCTGCCTCATCCTCCCAAGTAGCTGGGATTACAGATACCTGACAAGACGTCCAGCTAAGTTTTGTTGGTTTGTTTTGTTTTGTTTTTTGTATTTTTAGTAGAGATGGGGTTTCACCATGTTGGCTAGGCTGGTCTCAAACTCCTGGCCTCAAGTGATCCACCCACCTCGGCCTCCCAAAATGCTGGAATTACAGGTGTGAGCCACTGCACCCAGCCGTCACTATATAATTTTTATTTTAGAATCTCCATGAGGTTCTTTTTCAAATTAGCTTGCTTTTGTCTCATACTTGTGGTTTTATTTCTTCTAATGCCATTCTGACCATTTCAAACAGGGTTCTTTAAAAGTCTCTTTCCTGAGGTATAAATTCTCCCATCTGCTGCCCCTGTAGATTCCCCCTCATAGTGGTCTGCCTCCTTGTGTAGTTTGTTGTCTGTGGCTGTACACTCATGCTCCACAGAAATTACTTCTTATGGGAAGTCCATGTGTCTGTGGCCAGAGAAGTATCTCTATGGAGCAGTTTTCTACCTGGCTTGGCTGCTCCCTGCAGGTTTCCTATGGTAATTCTGTGCATCCTCAGGTGCTAGGCCATGGCATGCTTCCCTGCCTCTCCCCAGTCTGGGGAACAGACTTTCCTGGTCCAATCTGAGGGAAGCCCTTCATGACTCAGCACCAGGGAGCTGCAGCCTGAACTCCCTTCTCCACATCAGCATACAAGCCTAGTGCTGGTTGGTAAAGTTTATCACAAGGAGGCACTTTGGCTTTAGTTTCTGTTAATCACTCAGATTTTGAATTTCCTCTTTGCTTCAGGTACCTGGAAGTCTTGCTTTCCAGTGCATACATTTATCCAAAAATTCTTTACATTATAGTCTCTGGGTTGAAGCAGGCAAATGTTTCCGAAGCCTGCCTTTCCCTGAGAACTTGGTCTATTCAACTGTTTTCTACATATTTCAACTAAAAAAAAAATATATGTATATATGGCTTGGGAATGTTGGCTTCCAAAAGTAACTGCCCACTACTCTAAATTCGATTTCACAAATATGTTTTAGAATGGCCGCTTCCCAAAGCTGTTATTCGATAGACAGAAAACAGCTTCACTACTGATACACTACTGTCTGCTAATTCTGAAACTGTACAGCTCTACCTTCATACTATTTTAAGGCAATTTAGTGCACGCTGATCTAAGCTCACTGATCTAAGCACACTGCAAAGTGTCATTTTGCCAAGTGTCCTCTCAACCTCTTGCTCAGAGTCTTTCCATTTCATTCTCCAATAAAGAATATTAGGAGCTGGCAGAACAAATCCTTGTGCCATTTGACTGTTAAATCCTATGAGCTTACTTTAAGAAATTCTAAAAATACAGCCTCTTGGCAATCAGGACCCTCTTGACCTGGCCTTGACCTATTACCCTTGGCCTATTACCCTCAGCTGAACGCATCGTCACACACACCACAACTTGCATCATACCGTTCCCCCTTCTCTGCCCGTCTATGCATCCCCCAAACTGTGGCTCAACCACCAGCTTCCCAGTGCAGCCTTTCCAATGCACGGGAGCCAGCACTCTCTCCCTCCCAGAGCAGTTTGTCTGTATCACTACAATCAGCTTCCTATTACCTTCCAAAATAAACTAGAAGCCTCCATATACATCACCTCCCTTATTTCTCACAGAAAACTCTGCATTATTGGAAAAAAAAAAAGATGAGCTTGAATTTGTCATATTTTTCCTCCAGTTCTAGCTTTCTCTACCACTGAGCCATAATCTCCTTCAGGGACAGAATGATGTCTTCACCCATTCTTTAATCCAAGAAACATTTGCTGAGTCTGCTAGGTACCAGGCACTGTGTTGGGCACTGGAAGAGAATAAAAATTAATCCCTGCTTGGAGGTGTTCACAGTGTAGCTGGGGATGGGGATGGTTGGTGGAAGACCTGTGTACAGATAAACTGGAACAAAATGCGTCCATCTGAGCTCTACAACCCCAGCTCCTGACACAGTTTACTGAATACACGGTGGAGGAAAGAGGAGAGACCATCAAGTCCAATGACACAATCAAAGGAATCCACTTAGGAAAGAGATGAATGCTATTAAAAACTACCAAGTGCAGAATTCCACCTCGATTACGTATTCCACACAGCAGCTCTGAGTGTTCACATCTGAATTGAAAGGGTCTGAGAAAACATTAGCCGGTAAACAGTCCTGAGTTTCTGCCAATTAGAAATGGAGACCTGGCTGGGCACGGTGGCTCATGCCTGTAATCCCATAATCCCAGCACTTTGGGAGGCAAAGGTGGGCAGATCACCTGAGGTCAGGGGTTCAAGACCAGCCTGGCCAAATGGTGAAACCCCGTTTCTACTAAAAATACAAAAATTAGCTGGGCATGATGGTGCACACCTGTAGTCCCAGCTACTCAGGAGGCTGGGGCAGGAGAATCGCTTGAACCCAGGATGGGGAGTTTGCAGTGAGCCAAGATCAACTCACTGCACACCAGCCTGGGTGATAGAATGAGACTTTGTCAAAAAAAAAAAAAAAAAGAAGAAGAAGAAGAGGAGAGGAGAGGGAGGAGGGAGGAAGGAGGAGGGAGGAGGGAGGGGAGAAGAGAAGATCCATTGGTCTGAGCACTGGCCTTCTCTACCCTGTGACCGGGCCTGGAGAACTGACTGCCAATGTCAGCAGTCGTGGGCTGAGAGTGGAGGCAGGGCCACAGCTGGCAAGGAAGCAGGACAGCAGTGAACCTGCACAGAAACAGGGCACACGTATCCGTGAGGCCCAGTGACATCTCAGAGAATTCCTCTTTTTAAGTCTACACTAGTCTAATTTACCCAAGATATGGCAGGTGGCTCTTTTTCCATTTTAAAAGTGTCATACTGTTCTTTGAAAAGCAACACACAAGGAAAAAAAAAAGACTTCGAAGAAAGTTCACCAAAAGTTGACACTGTTTGTCTAATTGGTAGAAGTAATGCTCATTTTTTAAACCATCTTTATATTTTAGAATCATTAAAATTAGTTATCTCTTAAATACCTTTATTATTTTTTTCTCTTTTTGAGACAGAGTCTCACTCTGTTGCCCAGGCTGGAGTGCAGTGCCACAATCTTGGCTCACTGCAACCTCCACCTCCCGGATTCAGGCAATTCTCCTGCCTCAGCCTCCCGAATAGCTGGGATTACAGGAGTAAGCCACCATGCCTGACTAATTTTTGTTTTGTTTTGTCTTGTTTTTAGTAGATACAGGGTTTTACCATGTTGGCCAGGCTGGCCTCGACCTCCTGACCTCAGTTATCCACCTGCCTTGGCCTCCCAAAGTGCTGGCATTACAGGCATCCTAAATACCATTTTTATAATGAAGTAAAACACACATACAGAAAATTACACAAAATATGAATAAGGTCCATGAATTATTACAAAGCACACATCTAAATCCAGCACCCAGCTGGAAAAAGAACATGCCTGCGCCCACCACCCTCTCCTGTCTGCTCTGTCACCGAGCCCATCCCTCCCCAGAGCACCCTCTCTCCTGACTGCTAACACAACATTTTAGATTTGCAAAGAAGCAATAAATAAAAATAAAATAATTTTTGATTCTTAAGTTCATGATACCATTTCTAGACAGGAGAGCACTCTTTCCATGAGATAGCTTGCCAATAATGGCAGGCTAATACCTATAATCCCACTATGTTCTCAGATTCAGCCATCAATTCAGCTATAGAATTGATCATTTTTCATAGCCAGAGACCACCATGTACGCTGAGCACGGTAGAAGACATGGGAAGCATCCAACAGGCACACTGGTGACAGGCACTCCTCACACAGCACACACAAGAACAGGACGCACCCCTACCCTCCTGGGGCTCTGAGTCCAGCGGGACACACGCACGTGGAGTTAGAGAACTTGGCAGGGCAGGGAATGCTGGACAGGCCCACTTGCACAGAGGAGGCTGGACAGGTGGCCTGGTCAGGACATAGATCCAGGTACTACGCCATCACCAAAATGCCAGTGCCTTAAGGGCTGTGGAACTGCGTTTCTCTCTCCCTTAACTGCCACGCCCAGGCAATTCAGGCCTAACAGGGCAGTACTAGGGGGCTGAGGACCGAGTCCACCTTGCTGTTCTACCTACCCCAGGGTGTGGTCCGATCCTGCGAGCACAAGGTAGGCCACCACTCCTGCCATGTCCCACCAGACAGAGAAGACGGAGTTCTGGTCATGCTGCCCACCCTGTACATGTCATTGCCCAGGACTCAGCCACATTCCCACATCAGGACCAGGGGAAGCCTCCACCAGGGAGGGGCGGGGACTGTGTGGTGCAGTGCCACGTGGTGCAGTGTCGCGGGCGCCATGCTCGGGAACCCGGCATTATTTCGCAGCTGATGGGGAGATGGGGAAGGGTTTTAGGTGAGAACTGATGCAAACAAATATATATTTTAGGAAGTGCTTAAGTAGCTTTATAGCAGAGAGGAACTACAGGCTCAGGGTGCAGTTAGGATGCTGTTGTGGAGTCTGGGAGGCCCTCAAGGCCTGCCCCAGACACTGAGGGTAGGAATTAGCCAACAAAAACGTCAAGGAGAAGGGGTGGCTGCCAAGGAGGACCCTTCCGTGCCTCAGGCTCCTTGTCTGTGATGCTGGGGTATTGTTACCCAAAAGCTATTGTCGTAAGTCTGTTGTGAAGCTCAAATAATGCAAAAGATAATAAAGCCCTGTGAAAATTATAAATTACTACACAAACTTCAAAGTAAAACATTTTCTCAAACTTAATTTGACCAATTTACAAAGCAAATTTAAAGAACCCCATTAAAGAATTTCTATAGCTACAAAATAGTCACTGTACAATTTCTATACATTTTTATCACTGTTCCTTGCTCAATAGAACTACTTCTGTCTTGTTTTAAAAGTTATTAGGCTGGGCATGGTGGCTTATGCCTGTAATCCCAGCACTTTGGAAGGCCAAGGCAGGTGGACTACCTGAGGTCAGGAGTTTGAGACCAGCCTGGCCAACATGGTGAAACCCCATCTCTACTAAAAATACAAAAAAATTAGCTGGGCATGGTGGCGGGCACCTGTAATCCCAGGTACTTGGGTAGCTGAGGCAGTAGAATTGCTTGAACCCGGGAGGCAGAGGTTGCCACTGCACTCCAGCCTAGGCGACAGAGCAAGAGTCCGTCTCAAAAAAAAAAAAAGTTATTAAATGGCTACTTATATTTAATATTATATTTGTAATATAAGCAATACAGTTTATAATTATCCTTTTCTTCTTCACTGTATACTTCACCAAATACGAGGTTTCTGCGTCTCTTCATTACTCTTAATTAATTGAAGCAAGTAGAAAAACAGGAATCCTAAAATGCTGGAATCTTGACAGCGTGAGTGGGAATGTACGGCTGGTGAAACACTTGCCCTCAGGTGCAGAATCATCAGGTCTTCTTAATTATTTTTAACACTAAAAATTAAACCCAACATTGCAAAATCTTTCCTTTTTTTTTGAATCAAGCAAATCAATAAATCTATGGATGAAAGCCAGTTAAAAAACACAACAGAGATAAATGCTGTTATTTTTATTCCAGTGGAAGTGAGCATCAGATCAACCACACCCACTCGATACTCGTCTATACACGGTACTCTACAGATTGAGTATCCCTTTTCCCAAGTGCTTGTTTTAAAAAGATTTGGGATTTCTTCAGATTTCTGAATACAGTCACTCCTCAAACTACATAGGTTTGACCTGTGCAGGTCCATTCATATGCGGGTTTTCTCAGCCAGACATGGGTGGAAAATACAGTATTTGTGGGATACGAAACTCACATAAACAGAGGGCTGACTTGTCATATACACAGGTTCTGCAAGGCCAACTAGAGTACTTGAGTATACGCGGGGGCCTTGGAGCCAATGCCCCATCTAGACCAAGGGACAACTGTATTTGCAATATACGCACTGGCTGAGCATCCCAACTTGGAAAATCTGAAATGTTCCAAAATTTGGGGTTTTCAGAGTTGGGATGCTCGACCTATACTAAGAAGCTGTAGCTGCTTCCGAGGGTCCCACATGGCTCAGACTCAGCTCAAGGCTATACTTCCTGAAACACAGGTCAACTGTCACATGTCATTGAAAAAATTCCAGTTCTTCACTTGGACCCTTGAAGAATACTGAAGAGCAGCCACTGTATGTCTCCAAATCCCTTTTCTACATCCTAACCTTTCACCAGCACAAACTCTGGAGCTAACAAAAAGATACCAACTTCTCCTCATCGTCCTGGCCTCTCCCTGTTGGTGGCTTTTTTTCTTTGAGACAGGGTCTCGTTCTGTCACCCAGGCTGGAGTACAGTGGCTCGATCACAGCTCACTGCAGCCTCGACCTCCTGGACTCAAGTGATCCTCCTACCTCTGCCTCCCTAGTAGCTAGGACCACAGGCACATACCATCATGCCTGGCTAATTTTTGTACTTTTTGTAGAGATGAGGTTTCACCATGTTGCCCAGGCTGGTCTCAACTTCTGGGCTCAAGTGATCTGCCTGCCTTGGCCTCCCAAATCCCACAGGTTCTTGAAAGCAGTGAGGGGTCAGTGTGGTCGGGAGAGGAACTGGGCTCCTCCCACACCTGTACATCCTCTGGGCTCATCTGGCTCTTCTCATTTTCCCAGTTTACTCCTCACAAAATATCCAGGAGCAGCCAAGAAAATAGTACTCCCCATCCTGGCCTCCCAGAGATCATGGGAGAAGGAGAAGCTAAATGTGTGAGCAGGAATAGAATATTCTTCAGCAGGTTGAGGGTGGGGTAGATTTCCCCAGCAAGAATGAGTGACAGTGTCACTGCCTGCAGTGATTTAAATTTTAAACAATCCCTGGTATCTACAAGTAGATACACAAAACATACAGATAATAAAATCAATGCACAAACACAGAATTGAATAAATATATGACAGCATGAATAAAAACCTGTGAATGAATGCATCTCTCCTGATCCTCCGACCGCCACCCTAATGGGCCCTTGGATTAAGTAACGTCTCCCTCCTCTGAACTCCAAAACACATTACTTCTCAGCACAGCTGCTGGGAAGCTAGAACTCTCTATTCTGCTACATGCTTGTTTCTATGCACAGCTTATATCTTTATCCCTACTGAATCCCTGCTCCCTGCAAAATTCCAAACCCCTACAACTCTGACCTTGATGGCACAGCTCTCCCGACCACACTGGCCTATCCCTACCTTTAAACATGGCATTCCCCTTTACTAGCCTCCGCCCCACACTTGCTGGCACCCAGGCCTGAAATGCCCCGACCTCTTCCTCCTTCAAGTCTCTCTTCACTTTCCTGACTGCCCCTTCAACACTGATGTTCCCCAGGGATCTACCTTTGCTCCTCTTCTCTCTTGATTCATTCCAAGGAACCACACACAATTTGACCAACTATCCACAGCTGATGGTCCTGAATTGATACCACCAGGCTAGACCTCCCTCCAGAATTCCAGCTGAATTACTTCGTTAGTAGCACACATCCACCTGAATGGCCAACAGGCAGCCCTGTAAGTAACTTCCCAAATACCCTCTGAAACCAGCCCTCCTCCCGTTGTTTCTAACCCAGGAGATGGCTTTGCCATCCATGACATGGCCCAAATAACACTACAAATGCTTCTGTGTATGGAACCCATACCATACACAAATATTGTTTTTCAACCAAATACTTCTCACATCAATTCCCTCCTCTCCACCCTCACTAAAACTGCCTTCTGCAAACTTGAATCATTTCTCTGCCTGTGCTCTTTCGACAGCTTCCTAAGTGGCCTAACACATGCCTGGCATATATTTGCTGAAAGAATGCTGGAACTAAGGAACAGTTTCCCTGCTGCCTCCAGGAATTCCTCCTGCCAGGTTCGTTTCCGCATGGCCACAGAAGTGACCACCCTAAAAGTAAGATCAGATACATAACTCCTTGCCTTAAAAGTTCTGCCAGCTCACTATTTCAGAAGACCAGCTCCTCTTGCCAAAGTGTTATCACTGGGAAAAACTAGCGACCCAAGCCTCGAACAAGAGGGGAGGCATTTTATAAATCACCTTACAGTTCTACTGAGCAGTAAGTTAAAAATAAGCTTGCATAGGATAAGAAAATGCTTATAACATAATTTTAGTAAAATAGAGGCCTAGACTGCTCCTAAGGTCTGATTTCACCTACATAAAGAGATGCGTGGAGAAAAACTGGAAGGAAATAGGCCAAAATGAGAGTAGCACCCATTTCTGGGTAGCAAGATTTTGGGGAATGTTTTGCCCTTCTCCTTTAGAGTTTTCTCAAGTTTCCAGATATATATTTTTTTTTTACAAGGATCATTCATTACTTTGTGATAGGAAAAAAATAAGCACAAATAAAAACAATCTCCCAAATCTTTTGCTTCGCATTTGCAGCTCTTAGCACAAGCCATCTGGTTTTCAGCTCTCTCTATGGTCTTATCTTCCCGTCCTCTCCACACCTCATGCACACAAACTAAACTCCTCCTCCTCAGCAGCAGTCACATATGCCAGTCCGGGAATAACAGCCAGGTTCTGCAGGGCAGACACACGGCCTCCATAGCTCTCTCATCTATCTTAGGCATCGCCACATTCTTGGGAAGTTTTGAAGCACAAATACTCATAAAGATGTGATCAACTGAACTGAGAAAACAGAGAAATCAAAGCTAACAAGCGCCTGTTGATCACTGTCCTATACCAGGAGCTCTGGTCAGAAACCAGACGTGAACAAGTTACTAAAATTCTATAGAAAACAGCTATAATAACAACAACCACTAATCTGGCCGGGCACGGTGGCTCACGTCTGTAATCCCAGCACTTTGGGAGGCTGAGGCTGGAGGATCACTTGAGGTCAGGAGTTCGAGGCCAGCCTGACCAACATGGTGAAACCCTGTCTCTACTAAAAATACAAAAAAAATTAGCCAGGCATCGTGGCAGGCACCTGTAATCCCAGCTACTCGGGAGGCTGAGGCAGGAGAAGTGCTTGAACTCGGGAGCCAGAGGTTGCAGTGAGCCAAGATTGTGCCACTGTACTCCAACTCAGGTGACAGAGCCAGACTCCATCTCAAAAAAGCAGCAACAACAACAACAAAACAATGACTAATCCCTATTAAGGGATGATGAGCAGTGGAACTGCAAGCAGGAATTAATTTGTTCAGAAAGACTGGGCCCAACTGCCCAGGTATACCCAGAAGCAGAGCCTGGAGGAACCAGATCTTACTTGAGAAAAGATGGTCATTGTATTACACAAAAGGAGGCTGCAAAGAGAAAGAGGCCAAAAGCCGTGCTGAAGAACAAACTGCTAGCTTCTTCTCCGCCATGGCTTTCCCTCCTTCCTCACTCTAGAAAGTTGCTATTTGAGAAGTAGATTTCTCTTTTTAAACCCTAGCAAATTCAACAATGTGCCAAGTTTCATTGCCCAGCCTTTCAGAAAGAAGGTCAAATATATAAGAACAGAGACTAATAGAGGGTAAAGCAAACCTTCGGAGGACTGAAGCACGTTTTTGCTGCCGCCAAACAGATGCTGCACGGTTGAGGGATTCTCCAACAATGGGATTCTCAAGTTCAGTGTCCAGAACCAAAGTCACGTCTGCTGTTAATCCCTGTTCTCAAATGAGAAGAACGTGCAGTCTCTCGGAGAGGCCAGATTAGGAGAGGGTTGGGGTTACAATAGCTTCTACAATGCTCAGCATCTGCCCCCACCAAGGCACAAGTGCATTCGCTCAGGCTTTGATCACTAAGACAGACAGGAAACAAACTCAAAGCTAACTCTTATTGAGGGCTGACAACGTGCCAGGTGCTCTCATATGCATTTTATCCATGCTCACAAGAGCTGTTTGAGATCCATATTATTCTTATTTTTCAAATAAAGAAACTGAGGCTCACAGAAACTCAGTAATTTGCCAGTGGGTGATACTAATAGTGGTGAAGCCAGGTCTGCCTTTAAAGCCTCATATGGTTTGGATTTCTGTCCCCACCCAATCTCATGTTGACATGTAATCCCCAGTATTGGAGGTAGGTCCTGGTGGGACGTGTCCGGATCATGGGGGACCAATCCCTCCTGAATGACTCAGCGCCATCCCTTTGGTGACAAGTGAGTTCACGCGAGATAGTTGTTTAAAAGTGTGTGGCACCTCCCAATCTCTCTCTCTTGCTCCCACTCTCGCCATGTGACACATCGGCTCTGGCTTCACCGTTTGCCATGATTGTAAGCTTCCTGAGGCCCCACCAGAAGCCAAGCAGATGCTGGCACCATGCTTCCTGTACAGCCTGTGAAGAACCATGAGGCAATCAAACCTCTTTTCTTTATAAACTACCCAGTCTCAGATATTTCTTTATCACAATGCAAGAACAACCTAAAGAAAGCCCAAATGCTTGCCCAGCCCCATATTTCCCCCAATAACACTATGCTGTCCACGAAAAGGCAGAGGTCACTGGCTAAGACCCCACAGCACAGTGGAAGGAGCACAGGTCTGAGAGTCTGTAACCCTGAGTTTAAATCTCCTCCCCTACCCTTTCCAACACAACACTAACACATCACTCACCTCCTGGGCCTAGCCACCACCAAAGCGTGAGAAGCATCACTCAGGACTAAAATGAGGATTTTAAAAGATCGTGGTTGGTGCCTGGCACATAGCAAAATTTTGAAAAAATATGGTATCCCTTCTCTTCTTTATAAATATTAACATCTTGAAGCTTCGGTTAGGCAAAAGAATCTAAATCAGCTGTGTTCATTTCTAATCAACCCCAGGCTTCAACACAGGTTCCTTGAACATCTATAATTTGCAAATCCAGATCCAGACAATGAAGGCCAAGCAGGCTGAGTAAATTGTCAAGCCTAAGAAAGGGTTTTGGAAAGTTAAAGCAAGGTCACAAGAATGGCACACATGTATTTCACTTATTTAACTGAAAATGGTTTCCCCACAGCCATGCAAGAGTGATGGGTGCCATATTCCATGGCATGATCACCTCAACGTAGGCAAAAGGACTCTGTTAGAAGAAGTCACTGGCTGACTTCTGCAGTCAACAGGCCCAGTCATCCACAGAGCAAGGTGATATGCAGAAACCTCCGGGCACAGTGCCTGGGGCGTGTTGGTAGCAGTAAAAACAGGGAGCATGGTGCAGGGGAGGAGCAAGCTGCCCTCCCACAGCCCTTGCACCAGCTGTGCAGTCAGGGCAGCCCCATTATGCAGAGCCTCGCTTCAATACCTGCAAAACCTGCTCCGATGAGGTTTAAGAACCAGACATAACATGAGATGCATTGAATGAACTGCTTGTCACATGGGTAACTATTAACTATTCCAACTAATCACATAAAAACTAGTAGCCACTATTTATTGGATATTTTCCCCAAACACTCAAGGAATGGCTGTTTGTTTATTTAGTTCGTTATTTTTTGAGATGGAGTCTCCGTCTGTGGCCTAGGCTAGTGGCACAATCCTGGCTCACTGCAACCTCCACCTCCCAGCTACAAATGATTCTCCTGCCTCAGCCTCCTGAGTAGTTGGGATTACAGGCGTCCACCATCACACACGGCTAATTTTTGTATTTTGAGTGGAGATAGGGTTTCACCATGTTGGTCAGGCTGGTCTCCTGACCTCAAGTGATCCGCCCGCCTCGGCCTCCTAAAGTGCTGGGATTACTGGCGTGAGCCACCACGCCCAGCTGAATCGCTGTTTAAATCTTGCAGAAGTAAAACAAGTATTTCACTGGGGAAAGACAGGTTTCAAACACCTCTGCCACATATACCTTCATTCCAGAGTTGCTTGGAGGAAATTTTCTAAATAATCTTTTAAATCCCTGGCTCAT
Organism: Pongo pygmaeus; assembly: GCF_028885625.2. Lineage (NCBI taxonomy): Eukaryota > Metazoa > Chordata > Mammalia > Primates > Hominidae > Pongo > Pongo pygmaeus. The sequence continues at coordinate 153,086,495 of NC_072380.2, forward strand.
CAATCTAAAATGTGAAAATGTGTTCTGAAGTGATTTTCTAATGGAGATATTGGCTATTTCCCCACGGGAATAAATTTAAATTACACACTTAGAACTAAGGCCTAGATTCTTGCAGATCTAAGCTTTAAAATCATGAACACAAATTTAACCCAAACAGAGTGACCTACCTTCAGAATAGGGAGAAGTTTCATGTTGTAGGCATTGCAAAGGCTAGCTTCTTACCTGAGTCAGCTGAATGTAAGTCTTGGATATAAATCTTCAAAGTTGAGCTGAAAACATATACTAGCACAAACTGTCCATTTTTTATATCACTGGCAAGTTTAAGAAGTTCAGATTTGAGCCAGAAGAAAAGAAATGACACTCTCCCACAAAGTTCCATAAGGGCAGAAGGGATCTTTGTACTTTCAGGAAAAAAAAAAAAGCTTGGTTGGTAATTGTGCCTACTGCTAGAAAGTCCACTGGAAAGGCTGAAACCGGTCCACAGGAGGCCCATTGTGCTAATGGGAAGAGCATGCACTTTGAGGTCAGGCGGCCAAGGCCACCTCCAAGCTGTGCGATTGTGGACAAACTATCACTGCAAATGAAGACTGTAATACCTATCTTTCAGGGCTGGTCTGAGAATAACTAGCAATGTATACAAAGCACTCAGCACAGTGCCCCACGCAAAGAAGGCTCCCAGTATGTAGAAGCTAATACATTTTGTCATTTTGCACAAGGCAACATTCTGGGAAAAGTCCAAAAAGCAGATTTCGAAAACACAGGGTCCAGTCCCAGCGCCAGTGCTTCCTTGGAGCCACAAATTTGAATCCCAGTTTTAATCCATCATTGTAACCCTAGGGCTCCCGGGGTTGAACTCTCTGAAAATTAATTCCATCCAGACATTCTACTGCTTAAAACCCCCATGACTACCCATTTAAAATCTAAACTCCTTAGTATGGCAAAGGCCCCTGTCTATCTTTTCCACCTCTACATTCACCGTCCTCCTTTCTCTGCCTTCCTAACTCCTCCTATCCAGTCTCTCCCCAGCCCGCACCCCTTCACACCCCACCCACAGTCATCCCCTTCCCTCAGTATGATCTCTCTCGGATACCAAAACCGCTCAAGTCCCTGATATAAAATAGCACATCTGTATATAACCCATGCACATCCTTCTGTATAACTTACTCTCTAGATTTATTATACCTAATAAAATGTAAATGCTATGTAAATAGTTATATTGTATTATTTAGGAACTAATGATAGGAAAAATGTCTGTACATGTTAAGTACAGATGCAGTTTTTTTGCTTGGATACTTTCAATCCAAGGTCGGTTGAATCCACAGCTGTGGAACCCACAGCTGTTCAACCCATGGACACAGAGACCAACCGTAACTGAGGCTCCTGAAATACACTAGGCACATTCTGTGCCTGTACCTAGGGCACTCGCTGACTGGAAGGTCCCAAAGAAACCTCAATACCTACTCATCTTTCAATACCCAGCTCTGGTATCAACTGTCTTTGAAGCTTTAAAATCCCTATGAGTGTTTGCATGCCTACACTTACACACCCCTGACCATGCATTCTGCACAGATCACACCTGTGACACTAAAACACACTCAACAACCCATCGTACAGCTCGCACCTCTGACCACTAAAACACACTCAATGACCCACCATACAGATCACACCTGTGACACTAAAACACAGTCAATGATCCACTGTACAGATCACACCTGTGACACTAAAACACAGTCAATGATCCACTGTACAGATCGCACCTGTGACACGAAAACACACTCAATGATCCATCGTACAGATCACACCTGTGACACTAAAACACACAACGATCCATCGTACAGATCACACCTGTGACACCAAAACACACCCAACGATCCACCGTACAGATCACACCTGTGACACTAAAACACACTCAACGATCCACCGTACAGATCACACCTGTGACACTAAAACACACTCAATGATCCATCGTACAGATCACACCTGTGACACTAAAACACACAATGATCCATCGTACAGATCACACCTGTGAAACCAAAACACACTCAACGATCCACCGTACAGATCACACCTGTGACACTAAAACACACTCAATGATCCATCGTACAGATCACACCTGTGACACTAAAACACACTCAATGATCCACTGTACAGATCACACCTGTGAAACTAAAACACACTCAACGATCCACCATACAGATCACACCTGTGACACCAAAACACACTCAACAATCCACTGTACAGATCACGCCTGTGACACTAAAACACACTCAACGATCCACCATACAGATCACACCTGTGACACCAAAACACAACAATCCACCGTACAGATCACACCTGTGACACTAAAACACACTCAACGATCCACTGTACAGATCACACCTGTGACACTAAAACACACTCAATGATCCACTATACAGATCACACCTGTGACACTAAAACACACTCAATGATCCACCGTACAGATCACACCTGTGACACTAAAACACACTCAATGATCCATCGTACAGATCACACCTGTGACACCAAAACACACTCAACAATCCACTGTACAGATCACACCTGTGACACTAAAACACACTCAATGATCCACTGTACAGATCACACCTGTGAAACTAAAACACACTCAACGATCCACCATACAGATCACACCTGTGACACCAAAACACACTCAACAATCCACTGTACAGATCACGCCTGTGACACTAAAACACACTCAACGATCCACCATACAGATCACACCTGTGACACCAAAACACAACAATCCACCATACAGATCGCACCTGTGACACTAAAACACACTCAACGATCCACTGTACAGATCACACCTGTGACACTAAAACACACTCAATGATCCACTATACAGATCACACCTGTGACACTAAAACACACTCAATGATCCACCATACAGATCACACCTGTGACACTAAAACACACTCAACGATCCACTGTACAGATCACGCCTGTGACACTAAAACACTCAATGATCCACCATACAGATCATACCTGTGACACTAAAACACACTCAATGATCCACCGTACAGATCACACCTGTGACACTAAAACACACTCAATGATCCACCGTACAGATCACACCTGTGACACTAAAACACACTCAATGATCCACTGTACAGATCACACCTGTGACACTAAAACACACTCAACGATCCACTGTACAGATCACACCTGTGACACAAACACTCAATGATCCACCGTACAGATCACACCTGTGACACTAAAACACACTCAACAATCCACTGTACAGATCACGCCTGTGACACTAAAACACACTCAATGATCCATCGTACAGATCATACCTGTGACACTAAAACACACTCAACAATCCACCGTACAGATCACACCTGTGACACTAAAACACACTCAACAATCCACTGTACAGCTCACACCTATGACACTAAAACACAATGATCCACTGTACCGCTCACACCTGTGACACAAACACACTCAACAATCCACCATACAGCTCGCACCTGTGACACTAAAACACACTCAACAATCCACCATACAGCTCGCACCTGTGACACTAAAACAATGATCCATTGTACAGATCACACCTCTGACACTAAAACACTCAGCAATCCACTGTACAGCTCGCACCTGTGACACTAAAACACACTGAACAATTCACGTACAGACCATACCTGTGATACTAAAACACACTCAACGATCCACCATACAGCTCACACCTGTGACACTAAAACACACTCAACGATCCACCATACAGCTCGCACCTGTGACACTAAAACACAATGATCCACTGTACAGATCACACCTGTGACACTAAAACATTCAGCAATCCACTGTACAGCCCGCACCTGTGACACTAAAACACACTGAACAATTCACGTACAGACCATACCTGTGATACTAAAACACACTCAACAATCCACTGTACAGATCGTACCTGTGACACAAAAACACACACAACGATCCACGTGTGAACTCCTTTTGAGAAAATATCATTTTATCTTTTATATCCACAGCGCATAGCAATTGCAAGGAACAGAGTAACACTCAGTAAACGTAAACTACATGCACAGGTGAGTGCATCATAGATGAATGCATGCTTCATCGCTTCTCCACAGAAAACTGTGGGATTGATAACAAGTGAGGGGACTGGATCAGAACACTAGGAAGAAAAGAGGAGGAGAATAAAGTGGGCGAGGAAGAGGAAGAGAAGATAGAGAAAAGGAGAGAGAAGAAAGAGAAGACCTTGAGACAAATTTAGGATAATATTTTGCAAATAAACCGAGAATGAGCTTTGGAATTGAGAATCCTAACATGAGCCGATGTTAACACAAGAGCACTGCAGTCTTAAAACACACAAATCCTTTCTTCACTTGGATCCTCTTAAAAAGCCTGTAAAGAGGGCAGGGCAGGCACCTCCTCCTCACTTTGCAGATGAGAGCCGTGAGGCCCAGAGCAGCACAGTGACTTTCCCAAGGAAAAGGGGCTGAGGAAATAAAGCTGAATTCGAACCCCGGGGTGTTTTTGTTTTTTGTTTTGTTTTGTATTGCTGTTTGGATGGTATGCAGCCCTGCTATTGAGATGCATCTGCCTCGGTATCAAGGACTATCTAGATGAAATACAGTGATGTGGGTTTTAATTTCCTCTTTCCTTAGCAGATACATATTGACATTTGGGCCACAATCCAACCCTTAGGGATATTTCATTTAATGAGCTCCATGTTGCTTTTTACAACAGCCATATCTCTTCAAAAACACAGAATATAAAACAAAAGAGAACAGAACAAAAGAAAACAAAGCGAGATTTGTCACAGGGGAGCCAGCACAGGCTAAAGACAAGGGCAGGGCAGGTGGTCTTTGGGGCTCAGGAAGAGCCTTTCCTTGACACTCACAGGGCAGCCCAGATGAACTGTCCCCTGCTAACACAATAATGTTCAAGAAACGAGAATGCCAGTTTTTCCCGGCACATCTCGTGCAGCAAGATGAGAAGGAAGCTTGGTGCACTGGCCATCTAGTCTCCAAGGCTCAGCTTAAGCAACACCCATTCTAGGGCAACTGTCTCTGCTTCCTCCTCAGAGCATCCACAGCATCCACAGGGTGACCCTGAAACTGCCTTTGCAAAATTATGACTGAGGCAGTAAAAGAGATCTAACTTAACTGACTCCATATTGCTTCTAACCTCCAAGCTGTCCTTGTTCATTCCTGGGCATAGGCTGAACTAACTTTGGGAGAAACTTTATAGTTTGAACAAAGACGGTAAACAGCCCTTTCCCAAAGCAGACCTCCTCCTTGCCTGGGGACTAGATTGCCTTTGTAGTACTAACATTAGCCACAAGATTAAAAATTATGGTTTAGGAGTCATGCAGCTGGAGGCTACAAGATGCTGACCCTCCCTGAACTGCTCCTAAGATCAGTGCTTGAGATATTTTGCAAATCCTGCACTTGATGGATCAGCTGGTACCACCCAGATCGATAAACTGGCTTGTCTGATCTTGTAGCCCCCACCCAGGAACCAACTCCGCACAAGACGACAGCTTTGACTCCCTATGATTTCAGCCCTGACCAATCAGCACTCCTGGCTCACTGGCTTCCACCAAGTTATCCTTAAAAACTCTGCTCCCCAAATGCTCAGGGAGACTGACGTGAGTAGTAATAAAACCGGTCTCCTGCACAGTTGTCTCTGCGTGAATTACTCTTTCTCTGTTGCAATTCCCCTGTCTTAATGAATCGGCTCTGTCTAGGCAGCAAGCAAAGTGAACCGCTTGGGTGGTTACAATCCTATGGTGTTACTGTCCACTCCAAGTCTGCCTCCTCTCTGGGCTGAGATTTCCCGAATGGCAGGAACCATGTCTCTCCTCTGGTAGTCTGAGAAGTTGGCCTAGCACCAAGGACGTTCTTGTATTCGGCAAATATTTATTAGCACATTCAACGTGCCAGATACAGTGCTTGCAACGAAGGACACCACAGTGAGACAGAAAGAGGGAGACAGATGATGCCAGCACAGCAGGCCGAACGCGGCAACACCCGGCACAGGGCAAGGGGGGAGTGCGGGACTCCCGGGGGGAGACAGCAGTGCAGCCGGGGCCTGGACCTCCAGGAGAATTCGGAGAGAGAGAAGAATGAGTGGAGCTGGGGAGCTGTGTGGCTCACAGCTTCTCAAAGCACAGTACAAAGCAGGGCTTCTTGCACGTGAACATGCATTTGAGTCACCTGGGGGTCTGTGGAATGTAGATTCCAAACTCAGGAGGTCTGGGAGGGGTCTAAGGGTCTGTATTTCTGACAGGTCTCCTGAGGGATGCTGATGTTCTTAGCTGGCAAACCACACTGTGAGTAGCAAGAGTGTGGACTATCCCAGGTATCTGGATACATGTAAAGATACAAATCCAGGTCTAGACCTTCCGACCTACACAGGGATCCAGTGCAATGCGTATTAACCAAAGTCACTGGAGGAAATAATTACGCAGACAAGTTAACTAACCTGCCTGATGTCACACAGTTAGTAGGTGACCAAGCTGGAATGTGAACCTAGGGCCATCTACGCCCCCAGAGCCTTTCTTCCTTCCACTGCATCACGCTGCTTTCTCAATAAATATCTGCTCAACTCAATAAATCACTAAGCATCCCAAAGTCAAAGGTAAATATTTTTGCATCACCCACACCACAATCTATATCCACAGATCTTCAATTTTTTTATTGCAGATTCTTATGAGCTTAAAAAAACACTTTTGAGAATACATCCCCAATATGCACATTTATTTAAAGTATATATTAGTACATTTTTAAATGAATGCAAAAATAAGTATTAAAACAGATGAGACAGTAACTTTGGAAGACAACGTTTTGACTGAAAACCATAGGGCTAAAGATAAAAGGAACTGCATAGTACATACCCACAAAAATTAAAAATAATTTTTAAATAAAATTTTTTTTAAAAAAAAGGAATGGCACAGAAACTGTACACTCTAGTTGGTAAAGTTGCTTCTCACAGGGTGCAGAGGAGCAGCTCTGAAAGTGCTTTACATGCACACTGGAGTCAAATAAGTCAACGAACAGTAGCTGGTGGGACCTAGTTTCTAACGGCCAGAGAGGGAAGTTACAGATAAACAAGACAGGAAAGCTAGAATGAGCCCTGTGGGACTGGACTTAGTTACACTTATGTTTAACCAGATGGATAAATACAGAAATAATTACAGAGATGTGTAGATGCATGGGTTTCCTAGTGCTATCCACTGAATGGGCCTAGAAGCAAGGCCAACCAGGACAAATCTTCCGTAAAGAATTCCAAATAATGTCTGTAGATGCACCCCCACCAGAAGGGGGAGCTCAGTTCCCATCCTCCCAGCCCCTGCCTCCAGCCCTAGAGTGTGGGCTCCACTTAGTGATTTGCTTCCCAGGAAGAGAATATAGAAAGGGGACCAAAAAGAGTCACTTTCCAATGGAGAAACCTGGCAAATACGACCCCGGCCAGGCGATCAAGGTCAACATCACCAACGAGTCAGGTGGGCACCCCTGCGGCGGCGTCATGAGAAGGGCACATCGACTCCTTCTCACTATAAGGAAAATATCAGAGAAACCCAAAATGAGGCGCAATCTACAAAATATCTGACCAGCACTCCTCAGTACTCTCAACGTCACGAAAAACAAGGAGAGATGAGCCATCATAAACCGGAAGACACTAAGAAGACCCGGAGGATAGATGTCATCGAGCGTCCTGAATGGGACCCAGGACAGAAAAAGACAGGAGCGGATACATGAGTAAAATCTGAATCAAGGATAGAGTTCTCACAGTGACGCACCCACGTTGGTTTCTTATTGTGTGGCAAATGTACCCTAGTAATGTACAATGCTGACAATGGAGAAAACTGATAGGAGGGATACACGGGAACTCTCTGTTCCATCTTCGCAGCTTTTCTGTAAATCTAAAACTGTTCTGAAATAAAAAGGTACTTTTCAAAAGGATGAGATGAAAATAGATGTAATATTCTTCGTGTGTTCCAACAGCATGTCATCACTGTGCTATTCTAACGCCAGGTGCAGGGCTCACAGACCCAAGCCTTTCAGTCCAGAGGGGTAAGAAGAGTGTGAAGGAGGCAAGCGGACAGCCAGGCAGAGGCGGGACTGGGGCCGGCTGGGAAGCATGTGCCTGTCTAAGACATCCTAAACCAAAATACTCCGAAAGAGAAAACAGAAACCCTCGGGTCCAGCCAGTTTGCTTCCTCTAAGCTGAAGTATAGATATTGGAAACCAGAATGCAATTTTCACAATGGAATTAATTACAGTTGTTTATGTAGTTTCTTGAGAGAAGGTCTCCTGTCCTGTATTTCCCAAACACTGTTCACCTGCTGATCTGCCTTGATGTAAAAAACAAACAAACAAAACTGTTTCTGGATTTTTCCAAGGATGCTGCCTCCACTGATTTTTTTTAACAATCATTTCATATTTGACAAATTTTATTTTAAACTTTTCCAGAAAACAGCTCATAGAGTTCTCATTCACTTACTCAATGCCTACTGTGTATACTGTTACAAAATATCTTTGATTCCCCAGAACAGATCTAATTTCAAATATTATATCTCATTGTCATTCATATGTTTTGTCAGATGATAGGTCTTGATATTTAATTTAAAAATACAGTCATACTCTGAGTCATTTTGATGCTGGGGACATTTTTATATAATACATCTAACTCCCACTCAAACACTAAGTCAATATTATCATCCTAGAGCTTATGAAGGGAAGCATGGGAAAAGGGGGGCAGCCAGGGACGGGGAGAGGCTGGGGGACAGGATGATGACCAAGCTTGGCACAGCACACAGCAGCAGTGCCGTGTCAGGCGAGAGGGAGCGAGAAGGCTCAGCTGGCCGTGACATACCATCAGAGCTATGGCAGGTTGGGGAGGGCTCTAAGGAAAGAATGCGGAAGGTTCCAGCATCATGGGAAAGACTTTGGAGTCAGGCACACCTGAGTTTGCACCACAACAATGCCATTTATTAGCCATATTAGTTTACAAAGTATCTGCTCTAAGCCTCAGTTTCCCCATTCCAAATGGAGATATCAACACATTACGGTTGTTTGGTGAGATAAAAGCTCATCTTTTGTAATTTAAAAAAAAAAAAAAGCAACGACGCTTTCAAAGATTAGTAAGTCATGTCAAAAGGGCATGAGAGCCAACTTAAGAAAGCTCTCTTTGGCCAAATTATGACAAGTGAACAAACAGAATAATGACTGTAAGTGAATCAACGGAAATCCATGCGTCCACAATGATACTCAAAAACAGAAAAGGGAAACAAAACCCCAACTTCTCAACTTCTGCAGAAGCTCTTAAACAATCCCTTACTTTGAAATTAGAAAGTAAAAGGGGAAAAAAAGCAGCATCCTGTTTCTGTTTTTACCCAGGCACTATATTCCTGGGTAATTAAATAGCCCCAGTGGTTGAGCTGAAAGTACTAAAATTTACAAGAAAAAGCCACTTTATAAAAGTAGAAAAAATAATAGAGAAAATCCTTTCGTAGAACTTGAATGACATTATTAAATCAGGCAAAGATTATCCATTGATTTTAAAACATTAGATGCATGACTGACATATTTGTACTACTGCCAAAGTATTGACACTCAGAATATTCTCTGGTTGCAAGGAGAAAAACACAATGGGCTCAGGCTATCATTGCCCTATCCAGGGGTCAATCTTAACCTCACTAGTGGTGGGACAGCCAGATACTGGGCATCTATTTCTAAGGTAATGCAACCTGAAGTACCAACTTCACCTATGAAGAATTCTAGGCAAAAATGTTTCGTCTGAATTCATCAAGACTTTGCATACGAATTCTAGTTTAAGGGAAATCAGGGGATGGAGAAACAGATCCAATAAAACAACTAGACAAATCCAAAAGGTAAGACATTCTATGGGACAACTGATCTGGTCTCTTCAACAAGCGTCCAAAAGAAAAAAGTGGTGCTAGCTGAAAACAAACTTAAAAGCAAAATGCAATGCAATGAGTGGTCCTGGATTGTATACTGGTTTGGACTACCTTGTTATAATAAAATCTGGGGATCAAATGGGAGAAATTTTAAAATCATCTGCAGAGTAGAAGCAATAAAAAATTACTGAAATAGAAAATGGAACAGCACTAATTGAACAAAGCGAGACACAAAATAGTATTTATAGTCATCTAATTTTGAATTACGGGGAAAACACACCCGCAGGTATTCATATACGCAGTTCGTTAAACGATCCTGAGTGATATACACTCTGGCTTCATGGTCATGATCTCTGGGCAGGAGGAAAGTGAAATTTCTCTCCGTCCATTTTTGTTTGTCTCAACGGTATTCCTGCACTAGTCTTTACTGATAGTGCTTCTGTAATGATAAACGATTTGTTGTTTGTCTGAAAAGTCCCTGTGTCCTAACAGGCTCATAGTGTTACTCAGTGAGGCCAGGACAGTGACAGTGCTGAATGCTTCCACCTGTGTGAGGGCTTGTCATTCATAATGCGAGTGAGGACTTCGGAACTTCACCTGATGAATGGCAAGTTTCCTAGCAGGAAGTAAGATGTGAAAATCGGTGCTTGCGGGAAGGTTAAGCTAACAGACAAGCGCAAGGTAAATTCCGCAGAAGAGACAGAAGAGACCGGCTGGAAGAGATCAACAGAATTCTGCTGGAAGTGAGAAGGACTCAGCCAAGGCAGTGGCTGTGTGTGGCCACGGAACATCACAATCATCTAAGAGTCCTTTATAAGGAAGAGTTTGCAGGACTTCCCCACTGGCTGGGTACCAGGAGTGGTGGAAGGATCACATATGAGGCCAAGGTATTAAGCTCCAAAGACTAAGAACATCAAGAAAACCCGAAAGCCCTCCACACACACAAACTGGAGGAGGACAAGGTACATAAAGGAGATTACAGAGGCCAGTGCTGTCAAACTTGGTGAAAAGATGGACGATGATACGGTTTGGATGTTTGGTCTCCTCCAAATCTCAGGTTGAGATGTGACCTCCAATGTTGGACGTGGGTCTGGTGGAAGGTGTTTGGGTCATGGGAATGGATCCCTCATGGTTTGGTGCCCTCCCCACAGTAATGAGTGAGTTCTCGCTCTGTGAGTCCACGTAAGAGCTGGTCATTTAAAAGAGCCTGCCATCCTAGTCACAATAGCAAAGATTTGGAATCAACCCAAATGTCCATCAATGATAGACTGGATTAAGAAAATGTGGCACATATACACCATGGAATACTATGCAGCCATAAAAAGGGATGAGTTCATGTCCTTTGTAGGGACATGGATGAAGCTGGAAACCATCATTCTGAACAAACTATCACAAGGACAGAAAACCAAACACCGCATGTTCTCACTCATAGGTGGGAATTGAACAATGAGAACACTTGGACATAGGATGGGGAACATCACACACCGGGGCCTGTTGTCGGGTGAGGGGATGGGGGAGAGATAGCATTAGGAGATATACCTAATTTAAATGACAAGTTAACGGGTGCAGCACACCAACATGGCACATGTATACATATGTAACAAACCTGCACATTGTGCACATGTACCCTAGAACTTAAAGTATAATTAAAAAATAAAAAATAAAAATAAAAGAGCCTGCCATCACTGGCTTGCTCCTGCTCTTGCCCTGTGACACACCAGCTCCCCCTTTGCCTTCTATCATGACTGGAAGCCTCCTAAGGTCCTCACCAGAAGCAGATGCTGGCACCAGGCTTCCTTGCAGCCTGCAGAACCATGAGCCAGTTAAACCTCTTTTCTTTATAAATTACCCAGTCTCAGGTATTCCTTTATAGCAATGAAAACAGACTAATGGAGATGATGAACAAGGGCAGTGAGAAAAACATCACTGGATTTTCTTGAGAGGAAATCTTAACAGACAATTCCAGTGAACGGAATTTCATCAAAATGCTGAGAATGTAAGCCAGATGCCAGAAGGTTACGTTGGAGGAGCTTGCTCAAGAAATTTAAAAATCATCTATGGAGATGTCAGTTTAAAAACAGACAAAAGGAAAGAAAAAGAAGGAAGAAAGTATGTGTAGGAATACTCAAAGTAGATACAGAGTGATCACATTAAGTAGCAATATTGACATCTCCTTTACAATGATTCTAATGTAAAACTTATGCTGCCTAGAAAATTCTTGGTGTCACCAGGAGTTAAATAAGGTATCACTGGTATTCAGAAAATACAAAGATTACCAAAAGCATGGATAAGTCATTTGACAAAGCAAAAGTTATCAAAAGTTTATACTGCATGATACAGGAAACCATTTCCTGAAGTCTACAGTAAATGTGTTCATTTATTTTTTGCTTTGTAAGAACAAGAACCCAAACTACAATATGTAGAAAGATTGGAAACATTCATCACTAAAAGCATCATTTACAAAGAGAGTGTTATGTAAATCTTATTAACACAGAATTCATGTTCAAGTGCTCTGATCCAGAGGAAATCGTTAAGATTAAGAACTTTAACTTAAACAGAAATTCTCAGAAGACTGCCACTTCACGGCCTACTTGAAAATAAGAGATTTTAAATCATGAATGCACTACATGAACTATTTTAAAAATCAAAGAGAACAACTCAAATGGATTAATGAGAATACAGATGAGCAGGAAGAATCCCCACCCAGGAGCCCTGTTAAATGTAGCTCAGCTGCCATCCAGACAGCTGGTTCAGGCAGGCCTGGGCAATCTAATTCAAATATGGGCTCCCGCTCACCGCCCCTCCTACAGTCTCCATCTCAGCTACCAGAGTCACTATCTGCCCAACCATGCAACCATTCTTTTCCTTTCACCTCACTCTCCAGATGCTGATTCCCACAGAGTATTACTGACATTACCTAGGAGAAGTCTCTGACAAGTGGCCACTCTGGCCCACCCCCTCATCCTCAGTCTTATTTCCAACCCTCACCATCTTCCCTATGACTCATTGAACAGATCCTTCACACATTTTGTCAGATTTATTCCTAAGTGTGTCATTTGTTTTGAGGCTGAAAAAGATATTACATCATGACCAGGTAAGGTTTATCCCCAGAATGCAAGGTTGGTTTAACATTCTAAAACCAATCCATGTAAGTCACCACATTAACAAAGAAAGAAAAAAAACATGATCATCTCAAAAGATACATAATAAGCATTCAGGAAAATTCAGTATCCTTTCCTAATTTTTAAAAAAAAATTATCAGTAAACTAGGACTATACAGTTCAGAAAGATAAAACAATTATCTTTTATGGCCAAAGACTAAAAAACATCTAATTCTTTTTCTGCATGTAGTCTTACATTTGCTTTCTTGCTTTTCTTTCTTGTCTTAAAATTTTCCTTAGGGACTATTATATATAAAGCAATAATTTTCTTTATCATAGGATATCTTATGCCTTGAAATGAATGTCAGAAAATTCTCTGTATCCTGTCTTCCTTGCCAGAACAGGGAAAAAAATCTAGGATATTCAAGTTTCGATTTACCAAACTAATACATTCTGGCTAGGGGTGAATCACAGTGTTATTACTCCCTCACAGTCTTAAGGTGGCTCCACGGTCCACATTATGGAGTCTGGATCTTTAAAGTGGCATTCAGGATTCTTCACTTGTGATCTCACCTTACATGTTCTGACCTCATCTTTTATGGCCCTACTTCAACAATATTGCCCCAAATACATACATACGTATGTACATACATACATACATACATATATATATATTTATTTAAAAAGCCCATTTCTCCTTGCTTTTACTTAGGCTGGTCCTTTGGCTTAGAATGCCTTTCCACCACTCCCTGCGCCTTTTTGCCTGCCTCCTTCCCAAGCCATCTGTGACCCTTTTAGTGGGAACAAGCATCTGTCAAGCACCCATCATGTGCCAGACATTCTGCTATGCATGGGGAAAGATGAAAGGAAAGCACTTCTGCCTTCATGGAGCTTGAAGTCTAGTGGGGTGACAGACAAGGACAGTGCCAACGACTCTGCCCAGTGATGATGAGACTGCACCTGGAGAAGGCATGCAGAAGCCGTGCGTCTCTTCAGCCCTCAGGAAGCGGAGCATTCCCTGCAGTTGGGTTCTGTGCAACCTCCTTCACCATAAGAACTCCTGTTGACATACTAAGGATGGTCTCCATTTCAAAGATGGCCTGAAGTAACCTGTCCACTCTAACAAAGTGGGTAAAAAGCTGAGGTTCATTACACATCTGTTTGAAGCCAAATAAATGTAAGCTTTTCCCTCCTTCATTCTGCCTGTTTCAGTAGTGGAGATATTTCTAGGGGTGGGGGATAGAATTCTTTTTGTTTGACATTGTCTGTAGTTAAACTGCTTTGGATTTTTTAGAAACTAATAATGTCACCTGAATGTCCTTACCCAAAGCAAACATATTTGCTTTCTGTCAGTCATTCTCAATAGCAAATCTAACTCAATTTTCCTGTTTGGCAAGAAATGCAATAAAAGCACACATTTCCTTCCACTGTCTGGTTTTTTCCTACTCTCTGCACGTGGATCATGCTGAACGCACTGGTGGCAGCTGGTTTTAAGAGAAGAGTTCGTGAGTCCCACCTAGCACTGCAAAGATTCCCCAGAGTCCCTGTGCACCCTGCAGATGAACTACCTGGTGCTTCTCAGTGACAGCATCTTGCAAAGATTTCAGGGTTTCTGAGAATCCTGGTGTTTTGCTGCCATGAATCATAACCTAGGAGAATGCTGAAGCGGGGCTGGCAGCTTTATACATTTGCTAGACAGGTGTTTCTAGGCTTCCCCCAAATAAGCATGTCAATGCCTAGACTAATTGGATGTTTATGTTAAAATTTAATCTCAGGCTGGGCACAGTGGCTCATGCCTTAATCCCAGCACTTTGGGAGGCCAAGGCAGGAGGATCACGTGAGGTCAGGAGTTTGAGACCATCCTGGCCAACATGGAGAAACCCCGTCTCTACTAAAAATACAAAATTAGCCGAGTGTGGTGCACACGCATGTAGTCTCAGCTACTTGGGTGGCTGAGGCAGAAGAATTGCTTGAACCCGGAAGGCAGAGGTTGCAGTGTGCCAAGATTGCACCATTGCACTCCAGCCTGGGCGACAAAAATGAAACTCTCTCTCAAAAAAAAAAAAAACAAAACCTCAAATGTTTATTAAAATTCCTTCTTAGGAATTCAGCTATTATCAGCTAGTCGCTGAGGCACCCCAAACTAAGCTACTTAGAAAGAGCTTACCATGTACAATTTCTATGAGACACACCAGAAGTGTTCATAAGGATGCTTGTGGTCTAGTCCTAAAGACAACAAAAAATGTCAAAACAAATTGAAAAATATTTCATCTCTTAAGGTGGTGGTCCTCAAAGTGTGGTCTCCACACCAGAAGCAGCGGCAGCACCTGGGGGCTTATTCTACATGCAAATTCCCAGGCCCTCTGAAAATGGGGTCCAGCAGGCTGTGGCGTAACCAGCCTTCCAGGTGATGCTGATTCTGGCTAATGTAGGTGCCACTGCCTTAAGTTGCTGGCATGATCAGATGTAGCAGCCTATGATCAACAGGAAAACACACTGGAAGAGCAGAGCAATTCTTTAGAGGTCATTTCATTTGCTTTCCCGTTCCCTCATCCAACATTTAATGACAGCCTGCTCCATGTCAGCCCCTGTAGCAGGCTCTGGAAATGCAGAGGTTCCTGTGGTATCCCACTCTGATTCACAGACACAAAGTCTACTGGGGAAACTGCATGTACATGTCATCGGCCCTTGAACAACATGGGTCTGAACTGCACAGGTCTGCTTAGAAGCAGATTTTTTTTTCAACCAAATGTGGAACAAAAACACAGTATTGGTGGGATGTGAAACCCACATATTTGCAGGGCCAACTTTTCATATTCAGGGGTTCTGCAGGGCCAAATGCGGGACTAGAGTATGTGTGGATTTGGGTGTATGGGAGATCCTGGAACCAATCCCCCATGTATACCAAGGGGAGACCATCATTTAAAACGCTGGCAGTTGGCGTTGATGTTGTTCAGACAGTGTTTGTTGTTCAGCACAGCAAACCATCAATGACATAGGCCCTGAAGAGGCCCCGTGGACACACTCCGCTTCTTCCATGGTATCTCTGTAGTGAGGCCTCTGCAGACGATCCGCCTAAAACAGCGAGCAGGAGTCACTCCCATATCTTTCCCTGTTTGTCCACGTGGTATTTGTTTGCTGCTTGTCTCTTCTGCTGGATGTCAGCTCGGCAACTTCGCCTTGTTCACTGTTACACCCCCAGCATTCAGAACTGGGCATGCTCTAGGTGCTCACTGGATGTTTGCTGAAGGAATGGATTACATAAAATGTCACAGGGGTTCCTGGAGACAGTGATCACCATGCAAGGCAAAGGTTCTAAGGTGTCACAGGAACTCAAGGAACAGGCCGTCCCCCCCTCTGTCCTTAACAACTGTGTTAGAATTCCACACGCAGCAGACTCTCTCCGCATCTCTTACTTCTACATTTCTTACTAAGTTTTGAAATTGTTGAGCAGATTAAAGGATTCCTTTGAAGCTTTTATGCTTAAACTTTGTAGAATGAAATTCCCTGTCTCTGTAACTATTACTGGGACAGATTAGAAATAATTTGGAACTGAATTGGATTTGCTATTTTGTAAGCTTTTCTTATCTACCAAGGCTAATAGCAGAAACTTAACTCCTTACAATAGCCCTGGAGAAAGTATTATTATCTGCATTTCACAGATTGGAAACTGAGGGTCAGATAGGCTAAAGGGTTTATACTCCATTGCTCTATAAATATGGTTTGAATTGAGAGAGAATGTTTTGTATCCGATAATAAGTTGGGAAACTTAGAAATTATACGTAAAGGGGCAGCATGATATCATGGAAATAGCGTGAACTTTGGATTCAGACCTATCCTGATTTGAATTTTAACTTCTACTTAGTAACTGCTTGACCTTGGGCTAACTTAATCTTTCTAAGCTGTTCAGTCATTTCCACTTGAATGATGTGAAGTTGTAGTCATGAGGGAAGTAATCTGTAAACACTGTCACTGTGCTAAATCTCCTCGGCGTCACATCCCGAGCCTCTGTCTCGCTCTTCTTCTGGCCTCGGCCTGTTCGGCTGCCTGCCATGCCTGGGCGTGCCAGCCTAGTAGAGGGGCCGGAACCGTGAATTCTGCCATCGGCTGGCCTGGTGCCGAGCCTGCCTCTGCCGCTGAACTACTGAGGTGATTCAGGGCAAGGCACCCAGCAGGCCACGCCGCTGTCTTCATCTAGAAAACAGGAATGCTGGGAGTGACCCCCGCCTCACAGGTCTGTGGTGAGGGCGCACCGTTAATGCAGGGGAAGCCCCAGGCGCAGGGCCCAGAACCAAGTGAGCATCGGAAAATGCTGGACAGGACACTGTGGCAGCTGCTGCTGCTGGAGGGAAGTGGGGGGTTCCTCCACTCTCTCTGGACTTCCCCATCCCCCCATCTGCCTGAAGAATCCCACCCAGTTCTCCCGGAAGCCTTCTCTCTTCCATGTCCCCCGACTCCCCCGCTAGCTTCATCTCCTTCCCTTGCCTAAGCCCTTTCTCTCCTGGCTTCCCTGTACCCCCACCCCCTTTCCCACCCAGCAAACCGATGATTACATGGATGTCTTGGGAACAAACAGATGATGAAGGCACTGCCTGTCCCCAAGGGCCACAGTCCCAACTGCACACCTCTATGGCAAGAGCAGCGCTGGGCGCCATTGCTTCTGTGGATGTTCTCTCCTCCGGCTCTACTGCAAGATTTTCAAGGGCAGAAGCATGTCTTATGCAAGCCTGTGGCCACGCTGCCTCGCAAAATCAGGCTGCTGTAAGTGTTCAAGGAATAATTGGCATAATATGTGTTTTCCTCACCGCTGATGGGAACATCCATTCTGCTGCCCCCAGGCCCCAAAGGGCTCATGGAAACCATTTTTAATTTGTAACAGCTTGATTAAGAAGCAATGCTATTTGTTGTATATCCTAGGGGTTTTTAAAAAAAAGCTTGAATACATTTGCTCCTAAGTTGTCTTTACAGATTCTTTTGGTCCATTTGCAACTGTAATTATTAAAATGTAAAAGTTAGCTGGGTGTGGTGGCTCACACCTGCAGCCCTAGTGCTTTGGGAGACCAAGGCAGGAGGTGCACTTGAGGCCAGGAGTTCAAGACCAACCTGATCAACAAAGCCAGACCACATCTCTACAACAAATTAAAAATAAAAAATATATATTTTTAAAATTAGCTGGAAGGCCAGGCATGGTAGCATATGCCTGTAATTCCAGCACTTTGGTAGACCGAGGCAGGTGAATTACTTGAGCCCAGGTGTTCAAGACCAGCCTGGGCAACATGTTGAAATCTTGTCTCTGCAAAAAATACAAAACTTAGCCAGGTGTGGTAGTACACACCTGTAGTCACTGAGGCAGCAGAATCACTTGAGCCCAGCAGGTCAAGGCTACAGTGTGCTGTGATCACACCACTGCATTCTAGCCTGAGCAACAGAGCACAACCCTGTCTCTTAAGAAAAAAATATAAAAGTATATAGAAACTTTATAAACATCTCACAATTCTTTATTTTAAAAGCTAAAGTAACGTATTTTACATGAAGTATCTGAATGTTGTTAGAATCCCGAAAAACCCAAAGTTAAGCTTTATTCTGATCGAATGAGATAAAACATACTTTACTGTCTTGCTTTGCCTCACTAACGAAGAGAATCTCCAGGCAACCCCATGGAGAGGGGCTGTCTGGCCTCACTGTCTGGAATATCCAGGTCAAGAAATGTGTACAGAAGGCATGCTTCACAAGCCCATGACCACGAGGCACTTACAGTGAAGGGGAGCTCAGCAATATAAGCAAAGGACAACAGTAACAGTGTGGGAGGTGCTACCATCCAGGTGGGAACGGACAGCAGGCAAGGACACAGGAAGAAGGGCCTGACTCTGGGTGTGCCACTTGCAGAGGAAGGCTCAGCAGACCAGGTAACCTCAGAGCTCACCCAGGAGGACGGAGGAGCATGCCAGGAATGAAAGGAAGTGAGCAAGATGGCCCAGCCAAGCAAAGAGCCTCGCTCAGGACCAGCAATGCAAGAAGACATGCCTCGTCCAGCCAGGTAAGCAGGTGTGGATGGCTGGCCTCAGGCGAGCGCAGGCCACCTCTCACGGTGAAGGACAGGGGTAGCTGCCTAGAGCTGGTAGATGCATTTCATCAGGCAGAGGAAGCTCCGTCCTGTTTCTGGTTTGCTGAGAGTTTTCATTCTAAATAGATGCTGGGTTTTTACCAAACGCTTTTTCTGTCTCTTGAGACGGCATACATAGTTTTCCATTTTTAGTTTGCCAATATGTAGAATTACATTTGCAGGTTTTCTCATGTTAAGCCAACCTTGCATTCCCTAGATAAACCCCACTCAGTCAATATTTTACACAGGGTTAGATAGTAGATGCTCAATTTTTGCTTAAAATTTTTGCATCTGTGTTCAGGAGGGATATTGGTCTGTAGTGCTTTGGGTTTTGCTCTTTGGGGATTTTTTTCCCCCATAATCTGTTTGCCTGGTTTTGGTATCAGAGAAATGTTGACCTCACAGAATGACTTAAGAAGTATTCCTTCATTCTTAGGTTTCCTGAAAGAAGAGTTGACATAGATTTCATATTATTTCTCCCTTAAGTGTTTGGTAAGATGCATAAGTAAAGCCATCTGGGCCCAAAATTTTCTCTATGGGAAGGTGTTTTTCTTCTTTTGTCTTTTTAAACAGTTTTTTTTGGCTGGGCATGGTGGCTCACACCTGTAATCCCAGCACTTTGGGAGGCCAAGGCAAGCGGATCATGAGGTCAAGAGATTGAGACCATCCTGGCCAACATGGCGAAACCCCGTCTCTACTAAAAATATAAAAATTAGCTGGGCGTGGTGGCGCACGCCTGTAGTCCCAGCTACTCGGGAGGCTGAGACAGGAGAATCGCTTGAATCCGGAAGGCAGAGGTAGCAGTGAGCCAAGATCATGCCACTGCACCACTCTAGCCTGGTGACAGAGAAAGACTCTGTCTCAAAAAAAAAAGTTTTTCTGTTTTTTTTGTTTTTTTACTTTCTGATCTTCTTTTTTGTTGACTTTTTTATTTTATTATATTCTCCATTTCGATTTTCTTTCTGAGCCCTCATGATCTTATATGGGAAGGTTTTAACAAAACATTCTGTTTCCTAAGTGGATATGTCTATGTGGTTGTCTATATCTGTGTGTAAGCATTGGTATTTTGTGTCTTCTAAGGAATTTGTCACATCGTCTCAGTTTTCACATTTATTAGCATAAACTTTTTATAATATATTCTTCTCATTTTAATATCTATAAAATCTGTGGTAATGCCAACTCTCTCATTTCTAATACTGTTAATTTGTGTCTTCTCTCTGATCAATCTGGCTGGAAGCTGACGAATTTCATTAATTTTTCTCCAAGAATAAGCTTTTGGTTGCTTTTCTATGTTGGGTTTCTGTTTCCTATTCCATTGTTTTCCACTCTGATCTTTATTATTTCCTTTTCTACTGACTTTGGGTTCAATCTACATTTTTTCTTCTAATTTCTTAAAGTTGAAGCACAACCCCTGGCTCCCACAGGAGCTGCCCATGAATGAAGCTACAGCTATTACACCTACCTGCTCAAATTTTAAGAGACAAGATGTTGACAAGGGGGAGCAGGAACCAACAGGCTCCCCAAAGCCAACTGTGCACAGAGCTTAAGGGAGGCCTGGCCCCACCTCCTGGCAAACTAGTTTTGTTAGGATTTCAAAACTGCTTTCCAGCAAGCTATAAGAAGGTGTGGAGTGTTTACAGAGCAGTATTGCACATGGAGGGAAATGGAATCCATTTAGAGACGGAGAGCACACCATGACAAATGGCTGCGGCCGTCCACGCTGGTGTCAGCTCCCTGACTGTTCACAGTCGTTCCAGCCACTTGGAATGTTGTATCCTCCAGGTCTCAGCTGGCTCCCACATCTCTATGCAGCTCTGAAGGCTGTGCATAAGTTGGATGCCTTCAACAGGCAAAGCCATGGGTACCTCTAGTGCCACACGGCACACAGTCCAACTCAGGGAAAAGCCTCCTGTTGCCGGGCATTTCTGCAGCCCCAGCCCGTGATGTGGGCACCAAGTTTGGGCCCTTCTTAGAAGGGCTCTCAACGGAGCCCCTGCCATGTTCTGATTACGATGACATGTTTTAGGCACTATCCAACTCAGAGGGTAGACACTAGCCTGGCTTTGCAGTTGGGGGAAGCCAGGCTAGGCAGCACTAAGTACCTGGCCAAAGGCCCACAGTTGATCTGGGCAAAGACCAGAGTCCCAGCCACTCAGGGGACCTGACATCTACCTGTTCCAGAGGCCCTTACACCCCTGCCTAGTCCAGAGCTGCTCTTGATGTTAATAACCAGCGGGACTGTGACTGACCTGGACTCACTGACCAAATCTCATTTTCCTCCTTACATACAACAATGAAGTCCCAATGAATTATTTCCTGCCTTGGTCCAGCCTTCTTTCTTTCCCCTGCCAGGCTCTTTTATCATTTAAGCTTCCCAACAACCCTATGAAGGAAGCATTGTCGTTCAGTTTTACAGAGGGGGACGCTGAGAGTCAGAAAAGCTGGACTGTCTGTGCTGGCTTGCATAAATATTGTTTCTAAGATGCATCCAATTCGCACAGTCCCTATTTTCAACCCTAAAAGATTCCTCCTGAGGCATGCAGGAAAGACAGTCATGAACGTGGACAGACACAGTCACTCTAGCTAAATGGAGGAAGGCATCTTTCTGGAAAACCTGAGAAACACATGTTATCTTTCCCACTTCTCGGGGTGCTCCCTAGGAGCAGCTTTCACTGAATTACTTGTTTCCATGACTACACCATTCCTCGGTGATAGTTTTATAGGTTTAGCACGATTCCAATTAAATCACATCATTCCTGCTTCGGGGAGAAGGGCTCTGTAACAAGCTCATGGTGCCAGATGCCCCTACAGCAATAGATGTCCCCACAGACAGCACTGTCAGCCACTTCACTTGCACAGCTCCCGCTCCAGTCCCCAGAGAGGCTCAGCCATCCTGCAGAAGACAAACCTCGACAACCAGAAAATGCCGCATGATTGCACAGGTTTGAAATCCACCACATTCACTACTGATGGATCTCAGGCAAACCCAACTGCTCCCTCTCACCCAGGACGCGCCCACACTCCTTCCGTGGGTGGCACAGCACCTTTGCCTGGAATGCTCTTCACGGACCTTTCCTATCAGATCCTGTCCTCCTTAAGGGTGGGACCACAGGATGAAGATTATTAGAAGAGACACAGAGGGCAGGCGCTGGACACGGTGGCTCATGCCTGTAATCCCAGCACTTTGGGAGGCTGAGGCAGGTGGATTGCCTGAGCTCAGGAGCTCGGGACCAGCCCAGGCAACACAGGGAAACCCCGTCTCTACTAAAATACAAAAAAAAATTAGCTGGTCCTGGTGGCGGACGCCTGTAGTCCCAGCTACTTAGGAGGCTGAGGCAGGAGAATTGCTTGAACCCGGGAGGCAGAAGTTGCAGTGAGCCAAGATCACGCCACTGCACTCCAGCCTGAGTGACAGAGCAAAACTCCATCTCCGAAAAAAAAAAAAAAAAAAGGAAAAGACAAAGATTCATGCCCTGACTCCACCACCCATAGACTCGGCGAACTTGGGCAAGTCTTCCCTAAACTTCCGCTTCCCCACTCACCTCATAGGATACTTACAAGGATTGAGGAAACCTGGGAATGTCAAGCACCCAAACAGTCCCTACCCTGCAGAGCCCAATCCATAAATGTCAGTTCTTTTACTCTCAGTTCCCATGCTAAAGCCGTGGAGGAGGGTGCCCAGGCCACTCGAGGAAAGCGGCTGGCCTCCAAGGGCAGACGGGGGTCGCGAGGGAGCAATGAGACAAAGAACCGACAAACTGATGGTCCACGGGGAAGGCATCAAAGGCCTTGAGTGCAGGATACAGAGGTGTTGGGACTCTGTCCACAGGTAAAATTCAGAAAAGGTGTAGTGAAAGAAGAAGGTGTCACAGTGTAACTGACAGAGACCAAAGTGGGTAACTTGGAGAGTGTGACATCACCTCAAGGAGCCTCGGTTTTCTCCTTAGAGGATAATAGCACCTACTCAAACAGCTCTCAAGGGAATCCAAAAGGACAATTTAGATGCAAGTGCCTGATATACAAGAGTTCCTCGGTAAATGATAATGATATTTTAATCATTACATTTAAATACATGTACAAACATTCATCTCTATCTGTATACATTTATAATGATTCCAAAGAAAAACAGCGCATTCACCCTTGTAACACTCAATTGAAGAAAAAAAAATTCATGCCACAGGCACTAAGACCCAACCAAGTGTGAAGAGTATATCCTAGATTTTGAAATGTTACCCTGAACTGTAAGAGCCTATCCTGTGAGAGACAGAAAAAATACTCTTATTGCCTAATGGAGTACCTAAAATGTGAGAGATGCCCCCCAAAAGAAGTATGAGTGCATCACAAAGCAAAGGAAGGAACCAATGAATTCCACGTGCCTCTGAAACCCTTGGCAGCCTGGCCTGTCTCCTCTCAGCCCACTCCGTGCTCCTGTGCTCAGGACAGCAGGCCTGCAGCAGCATGCCATACACACGCAGACCTCAGGGGCCTCTGCACCTGCCAGCCCCAGGTTCGGGAATGCCCTCTCCACTCTGGCCTGCTAGCTCACCCCAGTTTCTTCTTCCTTCAATACTCCACTTGAGTGCAACTTCCTCTCACAGGCCTTCCTCGACTTCCTCTGTGCAGCCATAGCAACAAGGATCACCTGTATTCTAACCACTTTTTCTTGTTTTATTTACTTGTATCTTACCCACCAGCCCGAGAGTTCCATGAAGTCAAGACAGCCATGATACACCCTCGTTTTCCCATCACACGGCACGCTGCTTAACACGGTCCTCAGTGGACAAGGCTGAGTTACTGGCTTGTATGACAGCCCCCAACTCAAGGGCTCCTAAAAAGGAGGCCCCTGAAATCCATCATTGTGTCCCACCCCCGGGGCACCGTAACTGACCCACAACTGGAGCACAATATACGTTGTGCTTTAATTCAGCAAAGAGGCAGAGTGAGGGAGGGTCAGAAGGAAGCCTGAACCCAGCCTCTGCAGTCAGCGCTGCTAGCATACGGACGCTGTCCAGATGCCGGAGTTCTGCCCAAGGCCAGAGGGTGGGGGCGCAGGGGCTTAAGGGAGAGCACCACATCTGGTCCACTGCAAAATGGATGGAGTGATACAGCGATGGCCAGGCAAAACAAGGACATCCTCTGTGGCCTTGAGGAGGTCCTACTCAGGAGGAAGTCCGGAATGGCACAAGGAAGGTGGGAGGAAGACATGAAGCAGCACAGGGTTGAAAGTAAACTCTGTGAGGGACTGGAGTCAGAGGATGAGAACGGGCTGCGCAATGAGAGGGAGCCGGTGGCAGCGGACGGCCTCTGGCAGGATCTAAGCATGAGGAGTAGCACCGGAAGGGGACACTAGTCAGGCTCCTTTCCCACAAAAGATTCCATAACCCTGCATCTGGACTTATAGCATAATACAAATAAATATACCCCCCACAGCTGTGTCAAAACAGTTTACAGACACAGGTAAACACCTGCTCCCCAAAATTCCCAGGGCCTGCCTGTGCCAGTGAATCCCTACCGTAACGAGGAACACAGATCATGAAAGGGCCCAGACTAGTGAGCAAGCTACTGTATTCAATGCCATGGCAAGCCAGGCACGGTGGCTCATGCCAGTAATCCCAGCACTTTGGGAGGCCAAGGCAGGCAGGTCACTTGAGGTCGGGAGTTCAAGACCAGCCTGGTCAACAATGGTGAAACCCCATCTCTACTAAAAACACAAAAATTAGCTGGGCATGGTGGTGCATGCCTGTAATCCCAGCTACTGCAGAGGCTGAGGCACAAGAATCACTTGAACCCAGGAGGTGGAGGTTACAGTGAGCCAAGATCGTGCCACTGCACTCCAGCCTGGGCAACAGAGCAAGACTCTGTCTCCAAAAAAAAAAAAAAAAGTCATGGCGAAAGTCTAGAAAGAGTTCAAGTGCTCAGACAAAAGCATGCCAATAATCTATACAGAAAATCGCAGCTGCTTTCACAGCAAACAGCCAGCAGAGCTGCAGGACGCCACCACGACACTCGAACCTCTCCACTACTCCACCAGCATTTAGGAATAAACACCTAAGATGTTAATAGGCCCAAAGGAACATCTTTCCAAATCAGCATTTTTCATTCTATCCCCAGCTCTGAAAGAATAACCAGAAGGTAAATAGGTCTGAGGGGTGGGATTTCCAGAATTGCTTAGTGGGAAGCTTGGCTAAACCTCTGCCCAAAAAGCAAAGATGCAAATGGACAAAGTCGTCAAGAACAACCATTTAAAGATGTTCAGACTGACCAAAGGCAGACAACAAATTGAGAAGCATTTATTCATGACAATCTCGTTAATCTTGGTAAGAGCAAGGGAGACTGTGGCATTTCAGACAGGGGTTGGTTCCACTGCCCCTGCTACCCCCAACTCCTTGGCACACAAGTTCTACCTGGCCCAGAGAGACAGGCAGAAGACTGTCTGCTGCTCTGCCACCTGCTGGAAGAGGCTGACTTTATTTGGCTCAGAGGGTGGAAAACACATGTCCAGGAGTGTTGTCAAAAATAACAGTGGGAGGCCAGGCGTGGTGGCTCACATCTGTAATCCCAGCACTTCGGGAGGCAGAGGTGGGTGGATCACCTGAGGTCAAGAGTTCGAGACCAGCCTGGTCAACATGGTGAAAGCCCGTCCCTGCTAAAAATATAAAAATTAGCCGGGTGTGGTGGCGCACGCCTGTAATTCCAGCTACTCTGGAGGCTGAGGCAGGAAAATCGCTTGAACCCAGGAGGCAGAGGCTGCAGTGAGCCGAGAACGCGCCACCGCACTCCAGCCTAGGTGACAGAACGAGACTCCCATCTCAAATTAAAAGAAAAAAAAACTGGATTTTAGGCGGAAACAGTCAGGGAAGGTAACACTGCAGCTGGCCTAAAGTCACAAAACTAGTTGGGGAAATGATAAAACAGCAGACCCGCCAAAAATTCAATAGGAAGAGCCAGTGCATGAAAGAGCACAGAAGGCCTTGGTAAGACCCTACTTACCCCAGTGAAACCGTTTCTATAAACTTTATACAATTAATCAGGGAAGAAAGGAAGGGGAGAAGGGAAAACAAAAAAGCCTGCAGCACACTCAGTGTTCATCACGAGGGCAGCCTGCCCGACCTGCTTCCTCAGCGTTGCCGGTGCCTAAATTGCCCCAGAATCACACAGACCTTGCTCCAAGACCCTAGTTCCCCAAACAGCTCCGTCGATAGCCACTTGAACATTACAAAACGTTACATTTTCCCTTTGAGATATTCTTTCAGGTCCTGCATACCAGTGTAACTACTGACATCTGCTGGCCTGAAGGACCCCACTTATGCCAGGTGTCTGAGGGACCTCATGGAGAGTTAATTCATCAAAGAATGCAGTTTCCACATCCTGATGTTTCATCCCCCTCACCACAACCAATGACCCCAGCTTTTCAGGTCCTTACCTTCCACGACCCTCTTATAAGCCGCAGCCCAGAATTCCTCAGGGAGATGAGTTTAAGGGTCTCCTCCCACCTCCTCGTGTGGCTTCCTGCTGTCATTAAACTCTTTCTTCGCTGCAAACCCTGCTGTCTCCATGTCATGGGTCTGCTACTATACACGGGGCAAACGAGCCTGTTGGTCCCACAACGCTGGAAACCTGGGCAGCTGTGCACATGCACAAGACCTCACATGCTCAGGACAAACCAGAGAGGACCCCCATGAGCCACTGACCCTGGCTCAATGTGAAGCCTTGTGAATTCAGACCAAAGAAACAGCCCTGCAGTTTGACAGCAATCCCCAAGGCACGTGCAGATCCATCGGGGAATGGTGGAAGGCCTGCTGAACTGAAGCGTTTCAGCACATCCTCTAATCAGACACTGGCTGCCCACAAAGCTCCGGGGCACCTGGGGCACGCCCTGGGAATCCAGGCGAGCAGTAAAAACAGGAAGGAGAAAATCATCAACAAAGCAGAGACGTCACACACTGAGGAAAACAGACTCCACGAAGATAAGTCAAGGCAAGTTCCCAAACTGATGGACAAACAAGAAGAACAGCAACACACAGTGCCAGGGGAGGGCGGGCGGGGCTCAGCCTCCAACTTGCTATGATCCACTACCTAAAAGATCCAGCTTTCCACAAAAAATTATGAGACATGCAAAGAAAGTCTGCCTCAAGCCCATCAGACAGCACCCTCCTGTACTTGGTAGCTCCGTGCATGTGCCGTGCAGTTGCACACTGGGGCCTTTGCTGCCTCATGCACAGGTAAAGTTGGTGGCTTCAGGAGGTGCTCCCTCGCTCTGCTTAGCCTTTGCCCACCATCGACTGTTTCACTCCCAAACCAGCGACTGATCACCGATCCATTGTACCCCAACCAGACAACAGCTCAGTGTAAAGCAGCAGGCAGAAGAGAGCCCCCATGTGGTACAAGCCTTCCCCCACCAAAACACCCCACTCCAAAGTCACCGCTGTCTCCAGCAGCCTTTCTGAGAGCTCTAAGAGGGGAGCATGTGTGTAGACATGGAGAAAAGAGAACCACGTCGCTGCTCTCCACGGCAGAGTGCAGCCACACAGTGGGGGCCTGAGCTGCAGCACAAACGTAATGATGCTGGGGGCCTGAATACTCAGTCAGAAGGTGGTGAGGATGTGGCTGCGGGAAGGCTGGAGGCGATGTGAAATCCGAGGGGCTCTTGGAGAAAGCCACCTCCCCAGCCCTCCCTGCCTCAAGCCCACCAGACAGCACCCTCCTGTACTTGGTAGCTCCGTGCATGTGCCGTGCAGTTGCACACTGGGGCCTTTGCTGCCTCTGCTGGGAAGCTTCTCCCACACCAGTCCCCCTGGCTGACACAAGAGCCCAGCAACACAGTAACCAAGCTGCCGTGCAAACAGAAGCTCTCCAGGAATGGGGCACTCCCCGCTACCAACAACCCCGTTCTTTACTGCAGAGCCCAAAAGGGGAGAGGACTCTTCCCCTAAAACTAGCTCCTTCCAAGTTCGATCCACTGACATGACCTCCATCCACCAGAACTGGCTATTCCTTCTTGCCATGACCTCATCAGATAGCACCCCATGCTCCTCCACCCCTCCTCTTGGTTGAGTGACAGCAGCTCCAATGCCTCAAAGTCCATTGTATCACTGACTCACAAGCATCTTGGCCAAGCGATTCTGATGTTCCTAACCAGTCCCTGCCCTCTTAAATTTGGCATGAGGACTGTAAACAGCATCCCAAAGGCTGGTCCTGAACACATGCGTGCCTGAAAGTGATGTTGCCGCCTGCAGCCCAGTCACAGCTCTTAGGCCCTGCAGTCCTCCTGCTCTACACACTGTCCCTGGGCCAGCTCAAACAGCCAGAGCTTCCCATGTGCTGAAGACTCAAAACCCCAGAGCACTTGTGTAGGCCTCTCCACGGAGCCAGCAGCCACCTCTGCTCATGCTGGCCCACAAGCCCGCGGCACGCAGCTTTGCACTGACATTCACTTGCTACCGGCATATCTGTCTTGGCTTCCTTGGTGCTTCCAAACCAACAACTGAGAAGGGTTGCCAAAAGATTAAGAAAAATGTACAGGGTAAACATCCGAACTGAGGTATGCAATAAATAAACTTTTCAAATGAATAGCGAAATGGCAGGAGAGAGTCTGCTTTAATCACCACACGCCTGGATTCAGCCCACGGAATCTCCATGTTCCAAGGACATAAGAGTTTGCAACACCAAACAATGCACTCAAGCTTCACTGTGATGGCTTTCCAAAACATTGTCCAAGAACAAAGAATACTGAGAATCCAGCTTTCAAATACACATAGCCTTTCCTTTCTGAAAAGGACTCAGAGCTGTGCTTCAGAAACGGCTTTGCAGAAGCCCGAACGGCACGTGGCAGATGCCGTCTGCCACACCAACTCACCTTCACGTGGCTGTAGTCGCCTGCTTTGTTGCTCTCGGGTGGGTTCACAGGTTTGCCCTCCACTCGGGGCCGAACGACCTGCCGAAAAGGACTGGACAGGGGAAAGCCACTCACACTGATTCCATCTACAAAATAAGAACAAAAATCATAAGTAACACGTCAGCTTGGTTTTGGGGTTTGTTGTTGTTGTTGTTTGGGATGGGTCTCGCTCTGTCGCAGAAGCTGGAGTGCAGTGGTGCAATCTCTGCTCACTGCAATCTTTGCCTCCTGGGCTCTGGTGATCCTCCCACTTCAGCCTCCCTAGTACCTGGGACTAAAGGCGTGCGCCACCACACCTGGCTAATTTTTGTATTTTTGGTAGAGGTGGGGTTTCACCATGTTGCCCAGGCTGGTTTTGTTTTTGTTTTTGTTTATGTAGGGGATTTTGTTCAAAAACTGTGACTGTAAGGAGCATGCCAGTTTCTGTCCTGACTATTCTATCTTGTATCAGTTAGAACCACCTGATGTGTCCTGCATAAGCACATATTCACATCCACTATGAGTAAAAGTTGAGAGTGCATCACTCCTTAAAAAGGACAGCTCCTTACCACCTGGATGTGATGGCTGAGGCCCCAGCCTCCCCTCTGCATTTGGACCACGCAGAGCCCATCTCTCTCCTGGGCCTCTGCTGAGCCGCTCCTCAGGCTGGAATGAGCTCCCCTCCCTTCGTGCGGCCAGCTCTCTCTTGCCGCTTGACCTTAGTCTAAGTGCTACCTCCTCACCCAGCTTCAAGCAGCCACCACTCTCTGCCACAAGACCCTATTTAAACCTCCGAGGAGCCACACGCTGCCATCTGGTTTTTTTTCTTACTTGTTAACATTAACTATCAGTCTAACCCATGAATCATCTTTAAGTCCTCTCTGTATCTCATGTCGCATGTCCAACCCAAAAGGAAATCCTGCCAGCTCTGAGAGTATGTCCAGGGATGGCTTTCGTGGCTGGCACCCACTCAGAGTCACTGTCATTTCCCTCCTGGCTCTTCTCCCCCATTGCCTTCACTCCTTTCCCTAAGTCAACTCCCCCCACACAGCTCGCAAAGTCTCCTGAGGAAAGGGGGCTCACGCCCTGCCCCTAGCACTCAAAAGGAAATGTCAAAGTCTGCACTGGTCTCCAAGGCCTCTGCATGATACACCATTCAACAGAAGAGAAGACCTGGAGGAATGAATGAGATATTTGACTGCAGTTTTATATATTCTCAAGAATGTAAAGATACTGCCTCCTGAGGAGTTATTTTCAAGTAGCTGCAGCTCCCTAACAGAACCCAGGTGGCATGCGGGAGAAGTCTACCTATGAGTATGGCGAGTATCACAGACTTCCAGGGTAAACCAGGCCAAGAGAACAAACTACCAGAGGCAACTTGTACAAGAAATCACATTAATACTGATTTTGACTAAAGATACATGGAAAAGCAGAGACAAAAGAGCAAATGGTAGAAAGTGAGGTTGGTAAGATGTGGACTCACATCAGTATGACACTTTATGAAAAAGTTTTATGAAAACTTTACTATGTCAAGTTTTCTAAACTTGCCCTCATTTTATTTATTCTTTTTTTTTTTTAAGTTCCAGAGTACATGTGCAGGATGTGCAGGTTTATTCCATAGGTAAACATGTGCCATGGTGGTTTGCTGCACCTATCAACCCACCACCCAGGTATTAAATCCAGCATGCATTAGCTATTTTTCCTAATGCTCTCCCCACCCTCACTCCACCCCACAACAGGCCCCAGTGTGTGTTGTTCCCCTCCCTGTGTCCATGTGTTCTCATTGTTCAGCTTCCACTTGTAAGACAGAAAATGCGGTGTTTGGTTTTCTGCTCCTGTGTTAACTTCCTGAGGATAATGAAACTTGCCCCCATTTTAGAGAACAGGAATGAACAACCTGCTCACAGTCATATTGGCAGTAATTGATCCTAGGCATCGTACCACACATGAATGGATGTTTAGTAAACTTGATTGGATGGATGGATGGGTAGATAGATGGGTGGCAAGTCTGAAACACACTCGGTGCTTTTGATTCTAAGCCTAGGATCCTTTTCACTTTAACACAGTTGTTGGGAAAGAAAATTTCAATGGCTGCATATCTCAAACGAACCCATCTAAGTAACTTCTTACTAAGAAACTAAAGCTTCTTGTGATCAGATGAAGAGTATTTACTTTTAATTGATACAAAATGTATATTTCCAAATTCCCAATCACTTAGGTCCACGGCCCTATGCCTAATATCTCTTTGCAAAAATATGCAATTAACCAAGCATAATAGAAATAGTTCATAATTTTAAAAAAAACACACTTCTCTTAAGCATCATTTGCTAAGGTATGTCCCCTTAAGTAGTTCAATTTTCAGGATGACAAACAATATTCAACTGGGTAAAGAAGAATTAAGCAATTTTCTATTTAGAGGCTTCAAATCTTCAAAAGCTAAATTATCTTAAGTTAAAAAATAGTCTACTTGAAAAGTTCATGACACCTTATGCCCAAAATAGCACATGAAGGAACCAGACATTGTGCATCTACAATAAGAAAAATGACAAACTGATCTGTTTCTGTTGGTGGTGCCTATGGAAGACACGTATGAAGACTGTGATCAAGCACTTAAGAGCAGGGTCCTCTCTGCACTTAGAAGAAAATGGAGGTGCCCAACTGGCCCCTCTTCAAGCATTGCCTGTGGGCAGCAAAGGTCCACCTGACGTCCCACAAGCAGCTCAGGCTGAATAGGCACGAAATGAACTTCAGAAGATTCTGTGCCTCATAACAGGCTAGACAACTCAGACCAGCTCAGCCACTGAGAACAGCTAGAAAACATGGACAAAGTAGTCTTAAAATCCATGCAAGCATCAGAGAGCTAACAAGAACTACAGGGCTACTGTCTAGCAGAGGGGGAAATACAGAGACATGAGCCTGACAAACATCCCCTACAGGTGCCTGCAGATTTCAGAAAAGTTCACCAAGAGAATCTGAGCAGAATCTGAGCAGAACCTTTGACATATTCAAAGGACTTGATGTGAAAAACACTGGTGTTCAGTGTTTCCCATGGAGAGCGGATAGCAAATCTGGGAAGCTTCAGGTAGGGCCGCAAAGTGAAGGGTAGACTGGAAATAAAGCAGCCCTCACTGGGCCTAAGGCTCAGCTTTGAACCATGTCAGTCCCTGCAACTGGTAGGCCATTTTTCTACCAAAATTTATTCCTTGTCACTCCTTGTTCTACCCCATTTTTTTTTTACCTTTATGCATTGGTAATTCTCTTCCCTCTGACAATCTGATATCCTAATATCCCCCAATTTTTGGTCTCAGTTCAAATGCTACCTCTTCCATAATGCCTCCCCTAGCTGTCCTAATGGAAAGCAAGTACGTCTTCCTCAGAGTTCCAGCATCTTCTCTGTCCTGAGACCCGTGCCTACCTCCTGCTGACCTGTATACAGGCAGAGAGCCCGGTAGGAGATCAGAGGGGTCGGGGCTGAGGTGCAGCTCCCCTTCTACCTGGCTGAATGACCTTCATCAAGTCAAATAACCTTCTACAAGCTTTAAATCCATCATCCCCTAAATGGGAATAATTAGAATACATATACTGTGAGGTTATATAGAAGAATAAATGAATTATTGCATAGGAAGGATTTATCACAGTGCCTGGTACGTGGCAAGCATTCAGTAAAAAGAGCTGTTCTTATTCCTACTGCAGCAAATTACGCACGTCTTAGATTTCTTCATGACTATAAACTCCTTGAAGACTGAATTCTTGTCAGATTCACCATGGTGCCCCTCATAGTAGCTGATGCAGGCTCTAACAAATTGTAAGCCCTCAGTAAACAGTAACTAAATGAATGAATAAATTACAGGGTCAAATCCAGTATTTAGTTGACATGCACACAGTTTACACACACACGCTCAATAAAAATTCCATCACCCCAAAGTCACATTCGACAACCAACTCCTGGTTAACTGAAATTTCACCAGGTAGATATGTGCGAAGACTTATTTGTAAAGACTCACTCAAAAGCTGTTAAGTTTGAATGAGTTTATTTTCTCTCTTTTTTCTCATTTCTCTCAGCACCATGGACACAATTTACAAACGCTCTTCATGACACCATGATGCCTGCTGTGAAGGGTACTAGTATTATGAACAGAGCCATTTGCAAAACATAAACTCCACATTTTTTTTAGCATCTTACCCCAGAAACTAGGCCAAGTGGACCTCTAAGCAAGCACGGTATGAAAGACCACTCAATGTGACTTCACCCAATAAGTTGTCCTCTGTTGAGTGAAGGCCAGGTGCTCAAAGGGGTATTTTTGCCATCTCATCTCTGAGTGTATCTGTGTGTCTCTCTGTATCTCCACCCCTCTCTCTGACATATACACAGGGCCTGTAATACAGCTTGGCCAGCTCCTCCCGAGGGAAGGCTCCTATCCTTCGCAAATTACACCAACGCTTTTATCTCCTGAAGGACCCAGATTCTTTTTTTTGTTTGTTTGTTTTTGCCTTGGAAATACCAATCCTATTTTACACTTATAACAATGGTAAATTCTTCATTTCTGGAAATGGTCAGAAGTTTTGGCCTGTAGAGGAAAGTAGAGTGAACATCTGGCTTTTGTCTGCCCAGCATTTCTCGTTTCTTTGGGGAGCAGCTCCTTCTTCATCCCATGTGGTTCTGGCGGGATCAAGGTTGGCCTTGATCCTGCCATGGCCAGAGATGAAAACATCCCATCAACAGTGTTTATCCAGAGGACAAACAGAAGGTACAAGAAGGGACATGAAAAGCCCTTCTTTGAGATTCGATTTACAAATTCTAGGAAGAAAAGACTCCGGTTTTTCTTCCTCTGAATCACGTTATAAAGATCCAGCTATGGGCCGGGCGTGGTGGCTCACGCCTGTAATCTCAGTACTTTAGGAGGCTGAGGTGGGCGGATCACTTCAGGTCAGGAGTTCAAGACCAGCCTGGGCAACATGGTGAAACCCCATCTCTACTAAAAATACAAAAAGTAGCTGGGCGTGGTGGTGCACACCTATAGTCCCAGCTACTGGGGAGGCTAAGACAGGAGAATTGTTGAACCTGAGAGGCAGAGGTTGCAGTAAGCTGAGATTGCACCACTGCACTCCAGCCTGGGTGACAGGGAGAGACTCTGTCTCAAAAAAAAAAAAAAAGAAAGAAAAAGTTCCAGCTATGGGGCTGCCTGCAGCCCTCCTTCCACAACACATTGAGACACCTGGGCAACACACAACTCTATGAACCTTAGTTTTCTTGGCTCTAAAGTGGGAACCAACTAAAAAACTCAATGAGATTTGATGTAAAAGTACTTTGGAAAAACACAAATCAGCAATGTTTTGGAACTAGGAGGCTGTGGGATATGAGCACTTTGAAAAAAAAAAAGAAAAAAGTCTTAAAATTCCATCCGAAATTTGCCTCCTTTTTAGACACAGACCACAAAATCTCCAAGAAACCTCCAAAACCTGTCATCTTCAAGCTCAGAAAAATACTAAGAAAGCCACTCTATGGATTCTTTATAGACTACAGAAGTCTGTTCTCAAATCCAACTGAAGATACAAAACACAAGAAGCATATCAATTACAAATGGGGACAGGTAGGAGGCAGAAGCCAGCCTTTGGAAAACTGAAGCTGAGCCCTTCGCCCATACAGGCACAGAGCTGGAGAGAAGGGGGCAGCTGCAGAGGGATGGCGAGAGATGAGATGGAATAAGATGTCGTGAGCAGGGAAGCAAATCACTGGGTGCGCCTGGGAAGGATCTCTCTCCAGCTGGGGTGGGTTGGAGGGGAGAAAATTATGTTCAATCATTTAGCCAATTTTTCTGCCAACACAGGCTATCACAAATAGAACAGAGAACAGATTGGGATGACAATTAATAGGAAGACGGGACAAAAAAAGTTACAAACAGATGAAGGCGGCCTTGTAGGAGGACTAAAGAGTTTAGTGGATTTATCAGGACAGAGGGTATTTAAGAATGGTATGAGTCTGGTAGATCATCATGAATAAAACTGAGATTTTAGAGAGAATTTCATACTTACCATTTATAGTGCTCAACTTTTCTATTAAGAGCAACTCTGTGGGAAATTCAGAAAGACAATTTTGTATGCTAAAATAATACTTCTCTCTAGAATTCAGCCATATCCCAACCATGATGACAATTGGGGAAAATGACAGCTGAAAGCAGGATTTGTGCCGGGGAAAGAAAAAGCAGAGTCACAGTAAAAACAGCTCTTCTAGGAAGGGGTGAGGGCCGAGGGCCACGTCCATGGCCTGGCACCAGGCGCTCAGTGCACACCATCCAACTCTTCACACCCTGCAAAGTCAGGTGTTCTCTTACCAATTCTATAGATGAGGAAGCTGAGGCTCTGAGAAGGTAAGTAGCTTGCTCAACATCACACAGCTCATCAGAAGCACAGCCAGAACTAGGCCTCATGACAACTGGATTGGTCACTACCCAGCAAAACTGACCCAAAGAATACATTTCAGTCCCCACACTGAGCTTCCACAAAAGCTCACCAGCCAAGGTTGTTCTGTAGCACATCACTGGGTCAAAACTGTACACCATGCATTCCACTAAACCGATCACAAGGACCCTTGCAGGGGCTTAGCATCTATCTCCAGTGGTGGGATCTACACAGGGATGTGTCCATTTTGGTACACTTTCAAAAGAGACACTAATGCATAAGGTTAAATACATTTTACTCTCTTGTGAGAGGCACCAAAAATAAACTAGAATAAAATACATTAACAAAGGCAACAGGAGGCAACAATCGCTCAGTGGGAGTTTGTCAGGGTATGCTGTTCCAGGTAGAATATATTTTAAAGATGCTTTCTCATTTAGTCATAAAATCCACAGGTGCCAAAAAAGCCCATCTGGTTATCATAAAATATCCTCAAGAAAACCAAAGCAGTAGAAGCAGTTGGCTAAGAAATTAACCAATACTCATCCTTAATTTCCATAAAGAAAGCGGCATGCTCGTTCATTCAGAAACTTTGGAATATGCTTAGGAAAGAAAAAATAATCATACAGGAATAGTGGCCTTCACATACTATTCAAATGGCAACAGTCCACATTCCCCATGGGCAGCCTCACTTTGAGACTGGTCTTCCTTCTGTTGGATGCTCCCTGCAGTGGGACCAGACGTAAAGTCCTCTGCCCTCACTGACATCAGAAGCCTCCATGTACAGGAGGCTGTAACTACCAACCGAACACGTGAAATGTTCTGGGTGGTTCC
Organism: Pongo pygmaeus; assembly: GCF_028885625.2. Lineage (NCBI taxonomy): Eukaryota > Metazoa > Chordata > Mammalia > Primates > Hominidae > Pongo > Pongo pygmaeus. The sequence goes on from NC_072380.2 coordinate 153,122,704, forward strand.
CAACTTGTTCTAAACTTAGACTGTGGTGACAATTGCACAACCCTGTGAATACACTAAAAGTGACTGAATTGTATCTCTTGTGAATTCTATCACAACAAATATTTTTTAAAAACTAAAAGGGTAGTACAACTGTGTTAAGTACAACACACTTTGGGGGTAGGGGGGAAGATAAAGAGAAAAGAGAGATTATATCCAAATGAATAACAATTAGACCAGAAGCTAACCTCCCAGCAGCAAGGGAAGTCATAAGAATTCATCTTCAAAATATTAAAGAAAATTCATCTGCTACACTAGACTTATGTATATGCAGAACTTTTTTTTAAGAATGACGGTGACAAACACATTTTTTGGCTAAAAACTAAAAGAACCTATCACCAACACGTTCTCACTAGGGACTTCTAAATATTATACTTCAGGTACATAGAAAATAATTTCAGAAGGAAGGTCAAAGATGTAGAAAAGAATGGGAAACACAGAAAGCAGTAGGCAAGCAGATACATCGAACATTGTGCTTTAGTCAATTCCATATGTTTTCTTTTTCTTTTTTCTTTTTTTTTTTTTTTGAGACAGAGTCTCACTCTGTCGCCCAGGCTGGAGTGCAGTGGTGCGATCTCGGCTCACTGCAATCTCCACCTCCCGGGTTCAAGCAATTCTCTGCCTCAGCCTCCCGAGTAGCTGGGATTACGGGCACCTGCCACCAAGCCTGGCTAATTTTTTTTTTTGTATTTTTAGTAGAGATGGGGGTTTCTCCATCTTGGCCAGGCTGGTCTTGAACTCCTGACCGACCTCGTGATCCACCCACCTCGGCCTCCCAAAGTGCTGGAATTACAGGTGTGAGCCACCGCGCCCGGCCTCTTTTCTCTTTTTTGAGACAGAGTCTTACTCTATCGCTGAGGCTGGAGTGTAGTGGCGCGATCTCAGCTCACTGCAACCACTGCTTCCCGGGTTCATGCCTTGGCCTCCCAGTGGCTGAGATTGCAGGCGCACGCCACCACACTCAGCTAATTTTTGTATTTTTAGTAGAGATGGGGTTTCGCCATGTTGGCCACACTGGTCTCAAACTCCTGGCCTCAAGTGATCCACCAGCCTTGGCCTCCCAAAGTGCTGGGGTTACAGGTGTGAGCCACCACACCTGGCCTCCATATGTTTTCAATGTACCAGATATTCCCTTGGCCTCTAAAACGTACAAAGCAACATCACATAGGCAGAAAAGGTCCTTTAAAGTTGCAGCCCTAAAATCTGAGAGTGAGATTTCCTTCTAGGGTCCCAGATAACTCCACATGGCAGTGCACACAGACAGACACTTCCTCCCAGTCATTTCACAGGGAGTCCAGACCGTCACCTGCCAGGGGAAATGTAAACATTCACACAGCAGCAAGGCCATCTCACAACAAGCACAAGCATATAATGTGCTCCAAGAGCCAACGTCCAACCAAGACTGCATGTGGCACCTGCTGGTAAGAATGATCTCCTTTGCTGGACAAAGACACTGGACACACAGAAAACCAACTACAAAGCACTTTTAAAGCACTGGACAGTCCTGTTAGCAGAAGGATATTATTGCATTTTCTTCCCTTCTAAAGATGGTTAAGAAGAAAAGAAGTAGGGCTGGGCACGGTGGCTCATGCCTGTAATCCCAGCACTTTGGGAGGCCAAGGCAGGTGGATCACCTGAGGTCAGGACTTCAAGACCAGCCTGACCAACATGGTGAAACCCTGTCTCTACTAAAAATACAAAAAAAATTAGCTGGGCGTGGTGGCAGGTGCCTGTAGTCCCAGCCACTCAGGAGGCTGAGGCAGGAGAATGATGTGAACCCTGGGAGGCAGAGCTTGCAGTGAGCCAAGATCGGGCCACTGCACTCCAGCCTGGACGACAGAGCGAGACTCCATCTCAAAAAAAAAAAAAAATTAGCCAGGCATGGTGACACACGCCTGTAATCCCAGCTACTCAGGAAGCTGAGGCAGGAGAATTGCTTGAACCTGAGAGGTGGAGGTTGCAGTGAGCCGAGATCGCGCCACTGTGCACTCCAGCCTGGGCAACAAGAGCAAAACTCCAACTCAAAAAAAAAGAAAAAAAAGTGGATGAAACTGAAGCAGGTGAGGACTCAGCCACAGGTAAGGAAGGCATTTGTGAGCACTGGTGATTGGTCCTGGAGGGCATGCCCTTTTCTGCAGAAATCGTCAAGAGAAGTGGAAACTGTGGCTGGGGGTTTTAGGACCCCTCTGACTGACACAGGAAGTCAGACTTGTATCTGGGCACTTACAACGGTGACCTGCACTGACATCTTTACTAGACCATAGAGTGTTGGCGGCAGGAAGCCTGCATTTAAAGTCTGTATCCAAATAGTTTGCCACAGTGCCTAGCACATAGTAGCTATGGAGAAAAATATTTGCTGGGTGAACAAATGAGCTAATGTCATTTCCTAGTTCCTCTGTGATAAGAAATGCCTCGCAGCCTCAGGTGCTGTCCGGCACACGGGAAGCCCGGGACACACCTCCGAGGCCAGCATTTCCAGGGACAGTGATGCACAGACACTCCCTGAAGCTGTGTCATGTGGCAGCCAAGAACTGCACGCCTGCACTGGAAAGCACCTAATAAGGACATGAATGAATGATTTTGTGAATTAATGACTTCATGAATGAATAAGTAAATGACCATCTTCCAGCAAAAAGAGAGAAAAGCAGTTTGTTGCTAGGCTTTCAAATCCAAAGATTATTTTTAAAAGCTGCTAGTAAATCACTGCCTTTTTTTTTTTTTTTTTTTGAGATGGAGTCTTGCTCTGTCGCCCAGGCTGGATTACAGTGGTGCAATCTCGGCTCACTGCAATCTCCGCCTCCTGGGTTCAAGCAATTCTCCCGCCTCAGCCTCCCAAGTAGCTGGGATTACAGGTGTGGCACCACCACACACAGCTAATTTTTTTTTTTTTTTTTTTTTTTATTTTTAGTAGAGGCCCCTCTCTCTCCTCCACCACACACACAAATGTTAAGTCCCTGGAACTGACTTTGCTCTTTTCTGCCACAGGGTTTTTACACACACATAAAACAACATTTTCCCACCCTACCCTTTTCACCTATTTAAGTCCTGCCCCTTCTGTAAATCTTACCTCAGTAATTATTCCCACAGAAAAGTCTTCCCGGCCCTTTAAATTAAGTCAAACCCTGATTAGATACTCACAACATCACATATTCTGTACCTAGCATTTAGCAGTTAGTAGAGACAGGGTTTTGCCACATTGACCAGGCTGGTCTTGAACTCCTGACCTCAGGTGATCCACCTGTCTTGGCCTCCTAAAGTGCTGGGATTACAGGCGTGAGCCACCGTGCCCAGCCTGTTTTTTTTTAAAAAAATCTTAAAATAGAGATGGGTCTTGCTATGTTGCCCAGGCTGGTCTCAAACTCCTAGGCTCAAGCGATCCTCCCACCTTGGCCTCCAAAGTGCTGGGATTACTGGTGTGAGCCACTGGGCCTGGCCATAAATCACTTCTCTGTAGTATAAGAATGTCAGAATGGATTGCTTTGAAGAGTAATGAGTTCCTTGTCACTAGAACTGGCCAAGCAGAAGGCAGGTAACTTCTTGGCCAAGATCTTGGGGAGCAAGTGGAGGGAGGAGGAACTGGGGGAACCTGGCTCCCCCACAAGGTAGTATGAATTGCTTTTGTCCTTTTCTCTCTCTATTACCCTAGCCCGGCTTTCTCCCTGTTCACGTAGTGGAAAAGAGAACGGAGCAGAGTCACTGGATGAAGTCCCAAAAGATTAAGAGACATGCAGGTCTGGGTTCAAGTCCTAAAGGTGTTCTCTTCACTTGCCCAGAAGCAATTTGCTGAAAGGAGCACTGGACATGGAGTCGAAGCCCCGGCCCCTCTGACCTGAGGAAAGACATTCAACGTCACTGCGCATCAACAGTGACGATCTCAACAGCATGGAGGTTCCAATCCTCTTATGCCTCCACCCCAGGTTTTGTGTCTTTTGTATCTTGTTTATATGTGTTACTCCATTTCTACTTGAAGAGAAACACAAATAAATGAACATCAATTCTCCAAAGAAAGCCACAGAAATAGCTCAATTAACATATGTTATTTTAGGATAAAAATCAGGGAAACAAAACCAGAACACTGTCAGTTTGAGATTAAAGTAGAAGGCCTATTTCATAGGATAATAAAGGAAGAATGGTGGTTTCCCAAGCCAAAGCGTGACATGTGCTTGTTCTCCTTTTAGAAGCTAGAAATTCAAAGTATAATCTGAGTGTTTCGTGTGTTCTTCACAGTTGTACCAAAGCACTGTGCATCCCTAAAAGACAGGCAAAGTCATTATCTCTTCATTAAACAGTCAGCCGAATCAAAGAAATCACAGAGCTGACAGTTTCAAGGTAGAGCATTGATTTTTAAAAGTCTCCAAAGTAAAGGCTCACCCTATCATCCCTCAAAATGTTTCTTCCGCACAAATTAGTTTTAATTCCTATGGCCTAAGTTTCTTAAGGACTTTTTTTTTTTTTTTTTTTTTTTGAGACAGAGTCTCACTCTGTCACCCAGGCTGGAGGGCAGTGGCGCGATCTCAGCTCACTGCAACCTCCGCCCTCCAAGTTCAAGCGATTCTCCTGCCTCAGCCTCCCGAGTAGCTGGGATCACAGGCGTCTGCCACCGCGCCCAGCTAATTTTTTGTGTTTTTAGTAGAGATGGGGTTTCACCATCTTGGCCAGGCTGGTTTTGAACTCCTGACCTCGTGATCCACCCGCCTCGGCCTCCCAAAGTGCTGGGATTACAGGCATGAGCCACCATGCCCAGTCTCAAGGACTAACTTTATGAAGGCTTCTTTCTCCCCTCCCTGCCTTCCTCTCTCTCTCACACACACTTCCTCTCTCTCACACACACACTTCCTCTCTCTCACACACACACTTCCTCTCTCTCACACACACACTTCCTCTCTCTCTCACACACACACTTCCTCTCTCTCTCTCTCTCTCCCTCCACCTCCCTCCCTCCCTTCCTCTCTCTCTCACACACACACTTCCTCTCTCTCACACACACACTTCCTCTCTCTCACACACACACTTCCTCTCTCTCACACACACACTTCCTCTCTCTCTCACACACACACTTCCTCTCTCTCACACACACACTTCCTCTCTCTCACACACACACACTTCCTCTCTCTCTCTCTCTCTCCCCCTCCACCTCCCTCCCTCCCTTCCTCTCTCTCTCACACACACACTTCCTCTCTCTCACACACACACTTCCTCTCTCTCACACACACACTTCCTCTCTCTCTCTCTCTCTCTCCACCTCCCTCCCTCCCTTCCTCTCTCTCTCACACACACACTTCCTCTCTCTCACACACACACTTCCTCTCTCTCTCTCTCTCCCTCCACCTCCCTCCCTCCCTTTCTCTCCACCACACACACACACACACACACACACACACACACACATAAACACATACTCTCTCTCTCCCACCACATACACAAATGTTAAGTTCCTGGAACTGGCTTTGCTCTTTTCTGCCACAGAGTTTTTACACACACATTTAAAAAAAAAAAAAAAAAATTTTCCCGCCCTACCCTTTTCACCTGTTTAAGTCCTGCCCCTTCTGTAAATCTTACCTCAGTAATTATTCCCAGAGAAAAGCCTTCCCAGCCCTTTAAATTAAGTCGAACCCTGATTATATACTCACAGCATCACATATTCTGTACCTAGCATTTAGCAGTTATAACTTTTCATTTATTTGTGAAATTGCTTATCCCTCTCACTAGACTTATGCTAATACAGTAGCCACTAGAGAAATATGGGCACTTAAAGTAATTAAAATTAAATACAATTAATAATGAGTCATTGAGATCAGGGGTCCCCAACCCCCCATCCGTGGCCTGTTAGGAACTGGGCCATGCAGCAGGAGGTGAGCGGAGGGCCAGATCAGCGGAGGCATTAGATTCTCATAGGATCACAAACCCTACTGTGAAATGCACACGCAAGGCATCTAGGTTGCATGCTCTTTATGAGAATCTAACACCTGATGATCTGAGGTGGAACAACTTCATCCAGAAACCACTGTCTTCCATGAAACCCATCCCTGGTGCCAAAAAGCCTGGGGACCGCTGCTTCAAATGCACCATCCATGTCTCAAGTGACCAAGGCCACACGTGGCTGGTGGCTGCCATGGTGGACAGTACTGCATAGGCCATTCCCGCCAGTACAGAGAGTTCTGTGGATGGCGCCACCCTGGACTCTGAGCTCCTACAGGGCAGAGACTGTGTCTTATTTTACTCCAGACACTCCCAAGAGTAGCAGAGTGCATGGAATAAAACAGATATGCAATAAATATTTGTGAGGAAGACAGAGAAAAAAAGAACTATGACTGATTTCTTTGCTAAACCGTGCCCCACTTTATAAAAACCCAGAAAGAAGGAAATTGTGTAAGTCCTGTTACCTGATTAGAAGAGAACATTAAGTATTAGTTACTTCCATAATTTAAGACTGTATGACATAATTCCAGATCTTCTATAATTCCTGCTCTCTATTCAACAAATACTTGTGAGTACTTAATATGTGCCACACAATACTACACACACAAGTTAATTCAAGATGGTTCATAGGCCTAAATGCAAAAACTAAAACAATACATTCTCTAGAAGAAAACACAGTATTTCCATGACCTTGATGTAAGTAAAGATTTCCTAAACAAAAATTAGCACTAACCAAGAGGAAAATAATTATAATAAAATTAAGAAATCTAAGAAAATTTACAATTTTTTTTTTTTTTTTTTTGCATTGGAGTTTCACTCGTTGCCCAGGAGGGAGTGCAATGGCACAATCTTGGCTCACTGCAACCTCCACCTCCCCAGTTCAAGCAATTCTCCTGCCTCAGTCTCCCGAGTAGGCTGGAATTACAAGTGCCTGCCACCATGCCCAGCTAGTGTTTTGTATTTTTAGTAGAGACAGAGTTTCACCATGTTGGTCAGGCCGGTCTCTAACTCCTGACCTCAGGTGATCCGCCTGCCTCGGCCTCCCAAAGTGCTGGGATTACAGGCGTGAGCCACCGTGCCTGGCTGAAAATTTACAATTTTTAGTCAAGAAATTTAATTAAGAAAATTGATAAATTCTCTTCATCAAAAGACAACATCAGGAAAGTAAAAAGCCTAGCCGCAGAATCTAAAATGTGTGCAATACTCATAGCTGACAATGGACTAATATCCAAAATATGTTGAGTACTCCTATAAATCAGTTGGAAGGTAAATAACCCAATAAAAAAATGAAGAAGATATTTTAATAGACACTTCACAAAAAGTATATATCCAAATAATAAATAAGTATATGACAGATGTGCAACATCATTGGCTACTTGGGAAAAGCAAGTTAATACCACAGTGAGACAATACCACTTCCTTCAATTCCAGAACAGCTGTAACTTAAAACACTGACCATACCAATGGGTGGTGAGGAGCTGGAGCAAGAGAGAGTTCATACATAGTGCTGGGATATACAGAAATCCCAAGAACCACTTTGAAAATCTGTTTGGCTATGGATCTATTAAAGCCAACATAAACCTGAGCTTATGTCTACCAAATACATGCACAAGAATGTCTACAGCAGCATCATTCATAACAGCCCAAAAGTAAAAACCACCCACATGTTCATCACAAGTATAATGAATAAACGGTGGTATTTTCACGCAATACCATCCAGCCATAAAAAAGAACAAATGCAACACACAATATGCATGCATCTCAGATATCATGTGGAGGAAGAAGGAAAAAACAAGATACACTGATTTCAGACTTCTAACAGGGAGAAATTAAGAGTATACAATTGTGTCACTTTAGGCCAAAGGAAAAAAGAAAACAAAAGAAAGTACACTGTATTTCCTTTTTTTTTTTTTTTTGAGACAGAGTCTCACTTTGTCACCCAGGCTGGAGTACTGTGGTGTGATCTTGGCTCACTGCAACCTCTGTCTCCCAGGCTCAAGCAATTCTCCTGCCTCAGCCTACCAAGTAGCTGGGATTACAAGCATGTGCCACCACGCCCAGCTAATTTTTATATTTTTAGCAGAGATGGGGATTCACCATGTTGGCCAGGCTGGTCTTGAACTCCTGGCTTCAAGTGATCCACCCACCCCAGCCTCCCAAAGTGCTGGGATTGCAGGCATGAGCCAGAGTGCCCAGTCACTTATTTCTTCTGCATGGAATTTAAGTAAAAACAAAACTAATCTATGATGATAGAAGTCATAATTGACAGTTATCTTTGTGGGGAGCTATCGACTGCCACAGGACTCAAGAGAACTGGAGGGTGCTGAAAATTATTTATATCATGATCTCGGTGTTTACACAGATTCATATGAACACAAAAATAAAAATTCATCAAGCTATAAACTTAACATTTCTGTTCATTACTGTATGTAAGTTACACTTCCATAAAAAAGACTTCAAATCCACTTAACAAAAACTATCAGGGAATAAATCTAGTAAAATCTGTGGGAACTTTATAGAGAATATGAGGCAATATTTTTGAAAGACATCTAAAATGACAAATAAATGAAGAGACATACAATATTCATAGATAGGAAGACTAACCACCATAAACACATCACTTCTCCCCCAAACTAATCTATAGATTTGATGCAGTCCCAGTCAATATTCTAACATACTGCTTTGAGGAACTTGACAAACTGATTCTAAAATTGATGTGGGCCGGGCGTGGTGGCTCACACCTGTAATCCCAGAAATTGGGAGGCCAGGGTGGGCGGATCGCCTGAGGTCAGGAGTTTGAGACCAGCCTGGCCAACATGGTGAAACCCCACCTCTATTAAAAATAAAAAAATTAGCTGGGCGTGGTGGCACACGCATGTAGTCCCAGCTACTCAGGAGGCTGAGGCAGGAGAATCACTTGAGCCTGGGAGGTGGAGGTTGCAGTGAGCTGAGATCATGCCACTGCACTCTGGCCTGGGCGACACAGTGAGACTTCGTCTCAAAAAAATATAAAAAATAAATAAAATTGATGTGGAAGATCGTCAGACAAAGAACATCCAAAAAGCTCCTGAACAATCATCTAGTCGGGAGACTTGCCCCATCAGACCTCAAAACTCATCATCACAGGGAACAGAGAATAAGCAGCAACTAGGTCTGCCTGGAGAAGCCCAGAATTTGGAACAACTGCCTTGAGATTCAGAGAATGAGTAAGAGTTTTTCAAGAAAACAAGCAGAAGGCAGACAGTCTATATCAATGGTTCCCAAACTTTGCTGAACATTCTAATCTTTTGGGGTGCTTTGAAAAACTATTAAGTCCAGTTAAATCTCCAAATTTAGGACTAGGAGCCAGGCAGTGTTTTTTTAAGAGCCCCAGGTGATTCCAGAGTGCAGAAAAGCTGGAGAGCCACTGGTCTATTCTTGCAGTATATATGAGGGCACAGTGCAAGTAATTCAGTATTCCTGGAATATAAACCACAGGAGAGAGGAGGGGTACAGTGAGGCAGCAGCAAGAGCAGACCAGGCAGGCCCCGGGAAAGACTGTCCTGAGGGTGACGGGATGCCACCAGAAGTCACCCAACAGAAGACGGGCACAGTGAGATTCTGCCTTAGAAACATGACTGCGGTGACATGGAAAATAGTGGAAAAGGGGACAAAATTAGCAGCCGGGAGCCCAATCCAAAGACTACTAAAATGGCAAAGATGAGAAATGACAAGGGCCTGAATCAGAGCAGTGACGCGGACACGAGGAGAAGGCGTGAAAATACTTAGAAAACCAAATTGGCAAGACTTGGTGTGATCAACACGATGAGCTAACAGTAAACCAACTGGCAGTGATCCGTAGAAATCATCCCTTTCCTCTTTGGACAAAAATACTCTGAAATCCCTGTCCTGAACACCTAGCTGACTTGTCTCACGGTGAGTCACCGCCAGCCTGGGTGGAAAGGGCAGTAATGAGAACAGACAGCTCAGTGGTCCAGGAGACGTCGGCTCCGGCTGCCTGAAATGGGAATCACCTATTGCTGATGAATGACAAACACCTGGATTTTCATTCTATCCTGCTAGTTTAGGAAGTTATTTTCCAACCCAAATTTAAATCAAAGAAGTGAGTCAACCTCCCCACCTACAGGCTAACAGTGGCTAGGGAGACGTGCACTTACAGGTTATTAGACAGATGTCTGGGGCATATTCAGCTTACGGGTGTTGGAAAACTTTCAGTGTCCAAAGGAGACCCAGCACCAGGAAGGTGCTCCTGAGAGCTCCAGGGAAGCAGGAGCAGGCTGACCTTTCCCTCGGCTGTGCCGCCACGCTGTGAAATTACTGCCTATGAGTCAGACTCCGGGGAGATGGCACGGGCTAAATATAACGATAGGCAGGCTGTCCGACGCGTCATTAACCTTTTTCCTTCAGAACAAAGGCGGATAACCCACCGAACACAAAACAAAAGCAGCGCATAATATGACAAATGGCCAACATAATCCGAAAATAATTGCAGATCTGAATTAAACTGTAAGATGTGAATTGATTTCAGCTCGAAGATGTAGAGAGCTGGAAACAACAATGCGCCCCTCTTGTGACGAGGAAAAAGAGTTGGATATACTGAAAATTAACTTTCCCTGCCTGATCAGAGAGCTGGGGCCACGGAGAAAACAGCTAGCCTGGAATGCAGAGAGGCCCCTGCAGGGGACGCGCGACCCCCGTGCTGACGCCAGGGCTCCAGCAAACACCAGGCAAGGCAACAAAAAGCTTCAGCTGGAACCTTCAGGAACTGCCCAAGGCTAGGGTGGGCTGGCAAGAGTGGAGGGGCCCGGGCGCTGCAGACATAGGGGCTTCCCACCAGGAGCTCACTGGGAAGATGGAGCAGGCCCCGGAGAAAGCTGCTCCTTGGAGCTGGCTTGGGGGCACCAGGCCAGCCTCCCTTTCTGTTTCACGGAGTGAAAGCAGAGGGAAGAACAACGAAGACGGCAGCAGTGTGAGGGCACGAAGGGAAGCCCCATGCCAGCGTCCACCCAGACGCGCCTCCCTCACCCCCTCAAATCTGGAGCCCACAGGCAGGCAGGCAGCTGGGGGTGGAGGGGCGCTGAGCCGCGTGAGCACACGAGGACGTCTGGAGAGACCAAGCCTAGGAACAAAGTGTAAGAAGACGGAGCCTAGGAACAAAGTTTAAGAGGGCCTCAGATGGGGCCCTCGGGAGTTCCAGGGTTTCCGGGTAAAGAGGAAAAGGAAGAATCTCCAACTGAATGGGACAGAGAGCTGCTCCTGAGGCAGTAAGAAAAGCAAGAGTATTGGGGGAGGATGCAGCCACCAGGAGCTAGGAACAAAAAAACAAGTAAGACTCCGGCCCTGCCCGCGAGATGAGGGTGGTGGAGTGAGAAGGACCAAAGTGCAGGTGTGCTTCCCTTTGCACGGGACTCACTGGCACGGAGGCCGCATCCACCTCCTCACGGCCGTGGAGAGGATGCGTGGGAGGCGCCTGGACACCTACACCAACGCACCGCGCACTCCGCCAGGTCCTCTGCTCTCGCCGGCCCCTGGGCTCTCTGGCCTCAGGAAAGAACCCAAGTTTCCATGAAATCCCTGGCCTTCTTCTTAGTAACACATTTGTGGGAAAAATTCAGGCAAATAGAAATTGCAAAGAAAAAAATAAATATTATGGCATTAAGATTCCAATCACCTTTGTCTTTGAATTCTGGGTAATTCAGGATGAGTCACTGTTCTTTAAAAAATAAGACTACGAATTCCAAAAATTAGTATTTATTTTCAAGAGCAGTAGCAGATGAGGACAAAGACACTGAATAACTGTCCCAATTTCAGAGTACAATAAGGGGGGAAGGGGCAAGTTATGAAAGTGAATATAATGCGTTCAAGAGCGATGGCTCTCGAATAAAATTAATTCCTGACCACAATGATAAGTGGAAGCATCCGTTATCATTAAATTGTGAAGAAGCAAAATATAATGAAATGCCAAATAGACATGCTTTTTTTCACCCTAGTCTCCAATTCTGGACAAAGAACTGAACTGATTCCAACTTCCCACAGGCAGTTTGTCTTTCGCCTGATAAACATGAGGCATTTCAGGCAAAAAGAACTGCATTTTTCTAGGGGGACAGAAGAGATTCTAATGGGAGCTCACGAAACTACTTGACCTGCTACTAAATTGTGTAATGGAAACCCAGCAGCGTCCAACGGTGACAGTGCGCAGGGGCGCCAAGGGGAGGACTGGGGAGAATTCTGACCCCCCAGGCTACGGGATCTCCCCTACCACTGCATGTCCACATCACCTCTTGCTCGCCAGCCCACCTGGCACACTCCTGGTTAAGACCTTCCTGCCTCAACTTCGGGTGGTTACACTTACCGCCTGCCATACACAGGTAGATGAATCTCAGATGACACTCCCAAATCTAGCCAACTTACCTTCTTTTATTTTTTGAGTCAGGGTCTCACTCTGTCGCCCAGGCTGGAGTGCAGTGGCACAAACACAGCTCACTACAGCCTGGAACTGCTGGGCTCAAGCAATCCTCCCACCTCAGCCTCCCAAGCCCAGCTCATTTTGCTTGTTTTTTGTAGAGATGGGGTCTTGTTGGACTGACTGGCCTCCAACTCCCGGGCTCAAGTGATCCTCCCACCTCTGCCTCTCAAATCACTGGGATTACAGGTGTGAGCCACTGCACCCAGCCCCACTCACCTTCTTAAAACAGAGTTTCCCATCATACCAGCCTTCTTTTAAAAAGCTGTCAGAGGCTCTCCAGTATCTTTCAATGAAGTCCAAATTACTTCTGGAACTTCAGGCCTTCCACAGCCTACCTGGGCCTGCCATTCCCACGGGGATCCCCTCCTGCTCCTGGGTCCTCTAAGCTGTCCAGACCGGCCTTTATTCAGGGCCACCCTGTCACCTGCATCCCTGCTGGTGGTATCCAGCTCATCTTTAGTCAGGACCTGTTCAAAGACCATTCAGACCGGGCGTGGTGGCTCACACCTGTAATTCCAGCACTTTGGGAGGCCGAGGCAGGCAGATCACCTGAGGTCAGGAGTTTGAGACCAGCCTGTCCAACATGACGAAACCCTGTCTCTACTAAAAATACAAAAATTAGTTGGACATGGTGGTGTGTCCCTGTAATCCCAGCTACTAGGAAGGAGAATCACTTGAACCCAGGAGATCACTTGAACCCAGGAAGTTGCAGTGAGCTGAGATCACACCACTGCACTCCAGCCTGGGAGACAGAGTGAGACTCTGTCTCAAAAATAAAAATTGGGCCGGGTGCGGTGGCACACACCTGTAATCCCAGCACTTTGGGAGGCCGAGGTGGGTGGATCACAAGGTCAAGGGATCAAGACCATCCTGGCCAACATGGTGAAACCCTGTCTCTACTAAAAATACAAAAATTAGCTGGGCATGGTGGTGTGCGCCTGTAGTCCCAGCTACTCAGAAGGCTGAGGCAGGAGAATCGCTTAAACCCGGGAAGCAGAGGTTGCAGTGAGCTGAGATCGTGCTACTGCACTCCAGCCTGGCAACAGAGCAAGACTCCATCTCCAAAAAATAAAATTAAATTAAAATTAAAAAGATTTTAAAAGACCCTTCATTCAGAGTTCAGAAAGCAACACTAGATCGTCACAGCCAGACAGCTCTCCTGTCTCTGAACCCAGGGTGTGGAACACTTGGCGGCCTTCGCAGCGTGCCTTCCGTCCCTCACTTGCTAAACGTATGCCAAGAAGCTGCTCTGACCAGGCCCCGCTGTGTATTGGGAAAGGAGAGAGCACAGGGCAGCTGTGTGGGAGACTCAGGGAAGGATGAGCTCGAGCTCTGCCGCCACAGGACATGGAAGGAGGGGACACTGAAGGGCTTGCAGGAGGGAGGGGCTGAGTGGGTTGGCAGAAAAAGAAAGACGGACATTCCAGGTGAAAGGAAGAGCACAGATGAAGGGCATTTCACAAAGACCAGGGTACGGCATGCAAGGGCCCAGCAACACGAAGAGGCAGAGAGACAGAGGGAGAAAGAGAGAGAGATTGGGACCAGATTACATAGAGACTTAGACACCAAAGTGAGGAGCACATTTGTTTTTGAGAAAACTCTAAGACATACCAGAAGATGGATTCAAGAGGGCCAGGCTAGTGACAGGTGAAGAGTTAACTAGGCTCCTCTGATGGCTCAGATAAAAGGTGTTTGGCGTGTGTACAAAGGCAAAGAGGGACAGAGGATGGAGGGATATTTAAGAGAAAGAACAGATGAGCCTTGGGGAAGAACGGATGGAACTCTAGCAGTGAGAGAACCATCTGGAACAGCCCCAGATGATGATGGCTTTTGCCACCAAAGGAAACACAGAAAGGTGAGCCGGTCTGGACAGAATGACAATCCATCAGAGTTTGAACAAGCTGAACTGGAGGTGTTTTCGGGGCTGCCAGGTGAAAAAGTCAGGAAGCCAGCTAAAAACATTGACATGGAATTCAAGACCGGAAATAGACGTTTCAGAGTCATTACCATCATGTTAGAGCCTGTGAAATCATTTAGGAAAAATATGGTGGACGGTAAGTATTAAGGACAAAACTGTTAGGAACATCCATAGCTGGGGATGCAGCAGTGAAGGAGAGTCGGGAACAGTCAGTGTGGCACGGCAAGGGCCAGGGGACAAAAGCTCCCCACCTACAGGAGGACTGGCCAGTCACTGGCGATGAGTAAGTGGCAACCGCAGAGGGGGAGGGAGGTTAAAAGCCTGATTTCAACGGCGGAAAAATACAAGAAGGATGAAAAAGTGAAGGGGAAAGAGTAAGGAGTAGCCAGAGAGAAACCCATGGTTTAGAAAAGGATTTGGGCATATCGGCTGAGGGACTGGTACAAAACTGCTCAAAGCTTAGTGTGCAGAACCCCCCAGAGAATGGGTCAGAAACACAGATCGCAGCCCACCGCCCACAGAAAGGGATGTCGAAGAGCTGGGTGGGCCGAGGAATCAATCTGCGTTTTAGCAAAGACACTTTGATGCAGGTGGTCCATGGGCTGTGACCTAGAAAAACAAGGGCAAGTTCAAAAGACCAAAGAGAAAGGATACCTGATCCGGAACACAAGTCAGACGATTCACCTCTGATGAGAGGAGGAGCCCATCTTCCTCCACAACGAAACTGATGGAAAAACAAGTGTATCCCAGAGGACAAGGGGGAAGCAGAGAAGGTTTCTGCCTGATGGCCTCTGTGGATCTTTGGAAAGAGACCATGGTGCTGCGAGGAAGGGAGACAAGAGCGGGGGAAAGCCTTAAAAAAAGTGGCATGTTGACAACAGCCAAAACTAGGCACACACTTGCCCCTGTGTTTTGATGAATGAATGTTTAGTGGGAGAGCCCTATGATACAGATAAGCATATTTTCCCCATGGTGTTCAAATTCATGAGATGAACACTACTCACCAAAGTCAACCTGTCCCTTCTCAAGATACAAAAGCAGCAGATGACTTAAAGGACCAGGTTTGCTGCCCACTGTCTATTACCCTCCTCTCTGACAAAGACAGGAAGATTCCTTACATGAAGTGCTATCATATCTCCATTTTTTAAAAAAGTCAAGTCTCCATTTGTCCAATAGAATTGTGACATTCACTTCCCAGCAAACCAGAAGTTTATAGGTACCACAAAGATGGACCTAGAAATACTGTTCTGTTTGTTCCCTAAGGCAGGGGCCCGCAACCCCTGGTACCGGTCTGTGGCCTGTTAGGAACTGAGCCACACAGCAGGAGGTGGGCAGCAGCCTAGCGAGCTTTGCAGCCTGAGCTCTGCCTCCCATCAGCTCAGTAGCAGCCTCAGGTTCTCACAGGAGTGCAAACTCGATTGTGACCTGTACACACCAAGGATCTAGGTTGCACGCTCCTTATGAGAATCTAATGCCTGATGATCTGAGGTGGAAGAGTTTCATCCCAAAACCATCCCCTCGCCACCGTGGTCCACAGAAAAATTGTCTTCCACAAAACTGGTCCTTGGTGCCAAAAAGGTTGGGGACCTCTGCCCAAAGGGAAGGAAGGAGTGGATAACAGCAGGACAAGCTCCGCAGCAGGCAGGGCCCCTGGTGCTGCTGTGTGAGGCCTTGGACAAATCATTCCACCTTCCTGGGACTCAGGTTCCTGTTCTGTAAACCAAATTGATTAGCTGACATCTACCATCTCGTCTCATTCTATGATACTAGGGATCACTATTTCCCATACTGAAATTGAAATGCCACAGTTAATTATCATGTCTAACAGAAACTGTCAGCAGGGAAAGTTGACATTTCTCTTACAAAACCAAAAGCCAAAAAGTACACAGAGAAAGAAAACCAAATTAAATAATTAATTAATTGAAAAGGAAACCAAAGCAGGTGATGTTTTCATCCCACTGTCAAGAAACGGCAACCCAAAGGCAGTTTTCATGTGAGGCATCAATCCCAATAAAATCAAAACACTAATTTATCAATCTTCTTGACAGCTCTCTGTGCTCAAACATGTCCCTCAGACAAAGAGGGCACGTGCAGCAGCCTGGCTCAATCTTCTGGATAATTCCTTCATGAAAACCTTCTTGGATAAAATAATTTTTCAGTCTCATCAGATGAGAAAGCTGTCTGTTACGCGAAAGTATTATTACTAAGGTGTTTCCAATTCCTTTTTTTTTTTTTTTTTTGAGACAGAGTTTCGCTCTGTCATCAGGCTGGAGTACGGTGGTGCGATCTCGGCTCACTGCAATCTCTGCTTCCCAGGTTCAAGCGATTATCCTGCCTCAGCCTCCCGAGTACCTGGGATTAAGGTGCACACCACCACACCCAGCTAATTTTTGTATTTTTAGTAGAGATGGGGTTTCACCATGTTGGCCAGGATGGTCTCGATCTCCTGACCCCATGATCCACCCGCCTCAGCCTCCCAAAGTGCTGGGATTACAGGCATGAGCCACCACACCTGGCCTCTTCTTTTAAAAAACACTTTATTGTGAAATACAACACTGATTGACAAAACCACCAAAAATAAAGGTATCACTTAATGAATTATTATGAAGCAAACACCCTAGAAAACACCACACATGTCCAGAAGCAGAATTTTACCAGCCCCCTAGAAGCCCTCGATTTGCCCATCCCAATGCTGACGTCCTCCCTCGCCCACAGGGCCCAACACCCAGACTTTGTGCTAGTCACTTCCTTGCTTCTCTTTGCCATTTTACCACCTAAGCACGCAGCAATGAAACTACAGTTTAGCTGTGCCTATTTTTAAATGTGTCATTTAACTCTCCCTTAAACTACTGATAGCCTTTTCATCTCTTTGTTTTGTGGTGTGTGTGTGTGTGTGTGTCTATAAAATACACATAATTTAAAGTTTGACATTTTAACCATTTTTAAATGTACGGGGTCAGCAGCATTAGGCACATTCACACTGTTGTACAATCATCACCATCATCCATCTCCAGAACTTCATCCCTTTTTCTCCCTGATAATTTACTTGTTGAGAGAACCAATTCATGGACCGCGGGGTTTCCTGGAGTCTGGACTGCCAACTGTGTCCCCGTGGTGTAGTTTAACAAGTTTTTCTGCCCTCTGAAGTCCTGTAAATTAGCAGTTAGAGCTAGAGCGCTGATCAGCCTCAGGTGTGATTCTGGGACACTGCTAATTCACAGAAGGTGCTGTGTTCTCCCAGCAGGAGGCACATAATGTGTGGTTGTCTCTTATTTTGTTATGTGGATGCTTACTGTCTCGACTCATTAATCTACTAGGGATGGCAAAATGATGATATTCGAATTCTATCATCCTTTTCTCAACTGTTAGCTCAAATACTTCTATAAAGAGAGACTCCCCTCATCAACTGTTATTAGATCGTCCAATTGCGCAGTCTACATGAAAAGGCAGAATAAATACTCATTGCTTACCATTTTCAAAATGATAAATCGCTTCCCCATCATTTTCCAAGGGTGAACAATTCTCTCACGTAGCATTGAGAACTCATGGACTGAAACACAGTTCGCATCTTTACCGATGCTCAAATTGCCAGTGTTCACTTCTTCAGGCGGAGCCTTTCAACACAACCTCAATGCTCTCTAATCGCTCCTTTGCTGCAAGTTTGACAAGATGGTCCAAGATCACCTTCCTGCTCTGTTTCCTGCTCCACCTCTAGAACTGGTTATTTTTCTCTGAGTGAGAAAGTGTGTTTCAAGACCAGAAGGTGGGCATTAGGAATGCTCACTGCTGCTGGACTGGTCCGTTTCTAGACTCGGACACTGTACAAGGCTAGGAGATTGATAGCTTTTCAAATAGTTCATGATTTCTTGCTATTTTTTATTCAAATTCTAGACTACAAGGTTTTTACTTAACCTCATGTCTGACATCAGTTACTTCCTGTCTTCCAGATGAGAGTCCTAGTTCAAACTAGATTCAGATGATAAAATGAGATTATCACAGAGTTAATCACTTACTTTACCCCACACTGATACCTAGTTTCAGAATATGAGTACTAACACTATCTCTACCAAAACAATTACAGAGAACAGTTTAAAAATTACTTTTGGGGCCGGGCATGGTGGCTCACACTTGTAATCCCAGCACTTTGGGAGGCCGAGGCGGGCGGATCACTTGAGGTCAGGAGTTTGAGACCAGCCTGGCCAACGTGGTGAAACCCCGTCTCTCCTAAAAATACAAAAATTACCCAGGTGTGGTGGTGTACGCATGTAGTCCCAGCTACTTGGGAGCCCGAGGCAGGAGAATCACTTGAACCTGGGAAGAGGAGGTGGCAGTGAGCTGAGATCGTGCCACTGCACTCTAGCCTGGGCGATAGAGCCAGACTTTGTCTCAAAAAAAAAATTACTTTTGCATATGACTTCCCATGCTCCCCCTATGTTTTAAATTATTGTGATGGATACTGTAAGAGCAGATTACCATGACATACTATCTTCTCCCTTTGAATGCTCATTTGGTCTTAGCTATACAAGCAATGATATGTTTAATGCTCACCACAAGTCCTTATGACGTCTCTCTAGTTATTTTGGCTGTCCTTCCCTAGTAGAATCCTCAAGAAATCATGAGAATTTAATTCTTCCAGTCTCGCATGTTGACAACAATTTGTCTAAGCCCTGTATACCTAAAAGTTAGTGTGGCTGCACCTACAAATCTCTGGCTTAAATTTTCATTACATGAGTAGCTAGACATAGTCTAGATACATGCTATTCTATTGGCTTCTGGAATACTGCTGCTGTCAAAAAGTCCAATGATAATCTGATTTTCTTTATTTCATAAATCACTTGCTATCTGGGTCTGAAAGCCCAAAAGACTTTAAGTCCAGTAATATAACTAGAATATATCCTGGTCATTCTAGGTCAAGATTCTCATGTATACAGTGTACCCACTCATGCAATAGTTTCAAGGTTTTTTTTTTTTAATTACAGAAAGTTTTCTGTGAATTATAGTTTTTAACATGTTGTGATTCCATTGTTTCCATTTCCCTCTCTGGTGTCTCATAGCAGATATATGTATGTATATATGTATGCATGCATGCATGTACATTAGATCTTCTTTGCCTAGCTTCTAAGTGTGTCACTTTCTCTTTAATCATCTTTCTCTCAATTCTTTTTTCTCTCTCTTTTCATCTTCTGCTTCCCTTAATGTATCTGGCAGGTATATGTAACTCACTAGAAACTACACTGCTGAAAAAAAAAATTCTTCTATTTCAAATTCTTTCCTGAGTTATATCCGTCTCATTTCTGAGTTTTTCTCATTCAGATTTATGTTACTCTTTTGTACTTCTTCTTCATGTCTTTTAGCTCATTATGGGTTTTTGTAATTTTTATCAGCTTTTGAGCATGTTCTTCTATGTTACCTCGCTGCTTATGTTTTCACTAGAATCACTCTGCATAGAGTTTGGCCATGATCCTTTTCTGTTGACCATCTTTACATGAAACTAGTTTTCATGAATGTTTAGGAGAAATGATTCAGGATAGCTCTTCTAATTCTAGTAAATCTACACACTGTATTCTGTGTTTTTGGGTGGTACTCAAGAATATAAGAAATTACTTTCTAGACCACTTAACTCTGTTCTCCTCCCCCAGTTTCAGCCAGATCTTCTATTTCCTTGGTTCTGCTATCCCACCTCTGTTCCTAGCAGTTTCTCCACAGGTGAGGCTTTGTTCTAGAGGAATTATTTGCACTCATCTGCTACTGGAACATACAAACTCCTCCACATTTCAGCTGCTGTTCTCAGCTTGGCCCACTGAGCTGTCCAATGAGTACCTGCTGGCGGTTTGGGGATTCCTGGGTATGTGTGTTTCCGGCTTCCTCTTGTGCAGACAGTGAAACCGTGTTGTTATTAGTGGTTTGTCCATATCTACTTATATTTTGGGGTCCGTGGGGATACTCTGGTAACTGGTTTTGCTGTATATTTTTGCCTATAGGTATTTGGTTTTTCTATTCTAGTTGTTCAGTCTATTTGGCTGAATAGTTCATATATTCGAAACCTAAGACAATTTGCCACCATCTTCTAGGACTTCTAATTTTAAAAATAAAATTCCAAGAAATCAGAGATTTCAAGTATTATAAGGATCACAGGAAAATAATATACTATTTTGTGGGTGAAAAGTTGACTTCTCTTACCCTAGGCTAGTTATATGAAGAAGATAGATATCTGCCAAGAATTTGAAGATAAGGGAAATAATTTGCTTTCTGATGTTTCATTTAGAAACAATTTCTAAAATTCACTTGGAAATCAAAATAATATATCAAAACAGTGCTCTACAAAATCTTTTCCTTGTTATTTTTTATTTTGAAAAATGTCGAGCCTACAGAAAAGTTACGAGAAATGAAGATCCATATCTCTTTATCTAAAGCCAACTTGTTTTTATAATTTCCACTTTTATTTTAGATTTAGGGGGTACATGTTCAGGTTTGTTACATGAGTATACTGTGTGATGCTGAGGTTTGGGAAATGAATGATTCTGTCATCCGGACAGTGAGTGTGGTACCCAACAACTGGCTTTTCCCTCCTTGCCCCCCTCACTCCCTGCCTTCTCGAGTAGCCCCCATGTCTGCTGCTGCCACCTTTATGTCCGTGAGGACGCAATGCATACCCCCCACTTATATGTGAGAACAGCCGTATTTGCTTTTCTACTCCTGTGTTCATTGGTTTAGGATAATGGCTTCCAGATGCATCCATGTTGCTGCAAAGGCCGTGATTTCATTCTGCTCTATGGCTGCATCGTCTTCCAGGGTGTATATGTACCACATTTTCTTTATCCAGTTCACTACTGATGGCCACTTAGGTCGATTCCACGTATTTGGTATTGTAAATAGTTAAAGCCACTAAGTTTTAATAATTCCACATTTTTACTTCATTTCTCTCTAGATTCACATTCACATTGTATTTTTTTCCTTCACCCTATTAAAGTAAGTGCAGGCAAATCATCTTTCACTCTTTTTTTTTTTTTTTCTTTTTTTGTGACGGAGTCTCGCTGTGTCACCCAGGCTGGAGTGCAGTGGCTCCATCTCAGCTCACTGCAAGCTCCGCCTCCCGGGTTCACGCCAGTCTCCCACCTCAGCCTCCCGAGTAGCTGGGACTACAGGCGCCCACCACCACACCCGGCTAATTTGTGTTTTTGTATTTTTAGTAGAGACAGGGTTTCACCATGTTAGCCAGGATGGTCTCAATCTCCTGACCTCGTGATCCACCCGCCTCGGCCTCCCAAAGTGCTGGGATTACAGGCGTGAGCCACCGTGCCTGGCCTGATCTTTCACTCTTAAATCCTTCTGCATTTATTTCCTAAGAACAAGAATTTTCTGCTATAATTTCAATTTCATTATCATACTCGATGTATTTGTCATTCATACAATAATATTATCTTATAGTATTCAATTTCTTCAATTGTCCCAAAACAAAGTCTTCTTTTTTAAATCCAGGATACAATTAAGGATCATGCACGGCATTTGATTGTTATATCTCTTCAATCTCCTTTAATCTAGAACATTCTTCCCACCTGATTTTATAAAATGGGAATTACAACATTTACTTTATAGAGTTTTTACGAAGACTAAATAGAAATAATGCCAGAAAAAAAGTGGCTAGCCCAGTCTTTATACACAACATGTGACAATGCTCAATAAACATTAATTATCTTCCAGCTATCTATGGCCCACACTGAATCCAGGATCTCGGTTTGTGCAACAGCTATCCAGGTTGCTGTGAATTTTTTAAGTGGCATTTAACTTCAGTAACCATAATTAATGTGAGTCCATGCCTGAGAATCAAATTGGGTCCACATGTGGTCCCCCGTTAGATGTCTCTGAGACTGTTAGCCTGTGAGCTACAGGGGGTCGTCTCCCAATTCCCATAGGCCACAAATGAGCCTCTGACACTGAGTTCACAGCCGCTTCGCATAAGGGCGCCGTGATGGTCTCGTGCTTCCTCAGACTGAACTGCACGTAAAAAGGCAGCCTCCTTGGACCAAGCTCTGGGCAGTTCTTCGTGCCTACCTTTTCCTCCATAAAACTTGACCTGGTTTCCTCTGTAAAACTTACCTTAGAGATTCGCTGTCTCTTTCTGCCACATACCATGTAAACAACCAGCCAGAGCTTCTGTTAACTGTTATTAATAAAGGGGGCATCTCCTGAGTAACCACTATGTGCCATGACCAGCAATCAGGCCAGCCTCACATTTACAAACCACTTGGTGACCATAATTCAAGGTCTGATTTGGTTTTGTTTTAAAAGATAGAAGAAGGTATTCCCAGACTACAAGTCCCAAATTGCAATTTTGCTCAATTTTTCTCTCTGACCTTAGAAGGGCAGAGAGACTGCCCTAGTCCCCTCTATAACAAAAGGCAGAAGCACAATAATAACAGGACAAAATAGGTCTGCACTGAACATGTAAATTCAAACAACCAAACACAAAAAGCCAAGCCTTCCACTTGGAAGCCTTCCACACTGTTCCTCAGGAATAAGACGACCCTGGCAGGCCATGGGAGAAACCACGGTCACCATTCCCTCACTGCTAGCCTGGAGTCCACGTGCCAAGACATAGCCCTGGGGTAATATCCAGTCCCAAGTGTTCCAGGGGCAGGTGCTGGGCACCATTTATTCTGCCAAACCCCCTTCTTGGGAAAAAGAAGTCAGAAACTACGTAACCCTCTGTCTACTGATTAAAAAGAAAAAATGCAGTTCAGCGGGATAAAGCCATTTACAAACCAACCAAAAAAATCCATGTCATCAGACATTTTTAAGTCTTGGTATAATTTTAAATCCTCTTGACTTTTTTCATTTTCTAATGTGTCCAACCCTAAATCTGTTTTTCTACATTTGTTAATAATATAAAAAGAATATTTTACCAAATAGCAGCACTATACAAGAAGCTCATGCTGACTATTTGAACTGCAGAGGGTGCAGACAGCAAACTCTATGGAGGGCGTCTGT
Organism: Pongo pygmaeus; assembly: GCF_028885625.2. Taxonomy (NCBI): domain Eukaryota; kingdom Metazoa; phylum Chordata; class Mammalia; order Primates; family Hominidae; genus Pongo; species Pongo pygmaeus. Next base: position 153,146,031 of record NC_072380.2, read on the forward strand.
TAGGGACTGAGCTGCGTCCCCCTTCCCCAGCTGCATCTACTGAAGGCCTATCCCCCAATGGGACAGCTTTAGGAGGTGGGGCCTTTGGGAGGTAATTAGGTTTAGATGAAGCAATGGAGGTGGAGCCCCCTCTATGAGATGAGTACCCTTGTAAGAAGGCGTGGACATCAGAGCTCCCTCTCTCTTCCACATGGGGACGCAGCACGAAGGTGGCCATCTGCAAGCCAGGAAGAGGGCCCTCCCTCACCAGAAAATCACCACGGCTGACACTCTGATCTCAGACTCCCAGTCTCCAGAGCTATGAGGAAATAAATCTTGGTTGTTTAAGCTGTTCTGTCTGTGGTATTTTGTTAGGGGAGCCTGAGTTGACTGAAAGACTCCACACTGCCTCCAAATGAATGCTTCATAATTTGGCATAATTAATTTATGAAATCTTTTTTTTTTTTTTGAGATGGAGTCTCACTGTGTTGCCCAGGCTGGAGTGCAGTGGCATGATCTCGACTCACTGCAACCTCCGCCTCCCAGGTTCAAGCGATTCTCCTGCCCTCAGCCTCCTGAGTAGCTGGGATTACAGGCATGTGCCACCATGCCCGACTAATTTTTGTATTTTTAATAGAGACAGGATTTCACCATGTTGTCCAGGCTGGTCTGAAACTCCTGGCCTCAGGTGATCCACCCGCCCTGGCCTCCCAAAGTGCTGAGATTATAGATGTGAGCCACCACACCCAGCCAATCTATGAAATCTTATCTCTAATCAGTCCTAATGTTACAACAAATATAAATTTCCATTTCTTCCACACTCCACCTCCTTACAGATATCATCAGACTTTGAAGGAAAACTTTATCATCACAGCTAATTAGATGTCTAAAGAATCACAGCAGTTACACTTGAAAAAATGCAGTAATTCCTACATTCCACTAATTTAGAATGACCTGCTGGTAAATGAGTACAAAATAATAAAGAGTGAGAATTAAATCATTTAAATAAAAAGTACTTTTATTACTTTCAGACACATACAGTAACTCACTCTGTTAACAAAGTGCCCAGGAGATGTCTCAGGCAGCTTGAGTTAATGAATGACAAGTGAGTTACAAACAGCAAACAGCAGGCATCAAGGGATGGAGGTTGCTACACAGTATCTAGGACCCTGACGTGCTAATTAAAATTAGGAAAGTGCTTACCATCACTGAGATCCTGCAGCAGATTCTCCTGGCAGGAGAAATCCAGCTTCACTTTGATGATGATTGTGAACGTGGCCACCTTCCCAGGCTGCAAAGGGAACTGGGCAAGGGTTTCCTCTAGCTTCCAGCTCAAGAAGTCGCCATACAATTTTTCTATAATAGTAACAATGACAGTGATGAGGATGCTGTAACTGAGGCAGTATGGGACTTACCAATCCCCTAGAAAATTCTGATGCATTCTCAAAAGCCAAGGAAAAAGAAGAGCTTTTAAAATGTGTAAGATCAAAGTGACAAGAACATTCCAGAACCAAGAAGTGTTGCAAGGCAATCACCCCTGTTTATGAAGGAGGCACAGGGAAGAGGAAGAACGGCTCATCTCTAGAGGCACCGAGCTCAAGCCAAGCCATCTTGACGCCTTAGTGAGCAACTCCTTCTCATTGACCAAATAAATGCTGTTTTGCTCTTATAAACTAAATCAGAGTTAAACTAAATTTGTCCACAATGAATATTTTCCGTATTATATCACCTTAAAGAGAAACAGATCCAAGTGTAATAGGGAAAGTGTATATTTAATATGAGACACCTCTTCACAAAAAGAGAATACAAAATCAAAACCCAAGCAGGACGCTGTGGCTCACACTTATAATCCCAGCACTTTGAAAGGCTGAGGCAGGGTGAATCACTTGAGGTCAGCAGTTCGAGACCAGCCTGGACAACATGGTGAAACCCCATCTCTACAAAATATACAAAATTTAGCCAGTGTGGCAGCGCGCCTCTGTAATCCCAGCTACTCGGGAGGCTGAGGCAGGAGAATCGCTTGAACCTGGGAGGCAGAGGTTGCAGTGAGCCAAGATCATGCCACTGCACTCCAGCCTGGGCAACAGAACAAGACTCCATCTCAAAAAAAAAAAAAAATCAAATCACAGAATTAAGGACAGCACCTTGGGAAGGGCCTCCGGGGAGAGGTGTTTCCCTTGCTTTCTGGCAAATACACCGTGGTCTTTAATAAAAAGTCTTGAATGTTAGAGTCACATGGCCTTGACTTTGGTGCTTTTTTGATACTGACTAACTCGAGTGCCATGGAAAATAATGATCCCTTGGAGTCAAGGTTTCTTTGTGTGTAAAATGGGGATAACAATTACTGCACCGCAGGGTTATTTTACAGATTCAATAAAGTACTATCTGTAAAAGCACCAAGAAGACCACAGCACTGTAAGAACCTCAGGCAACACGGGAGGAAGGGGGACAGGAAGGGGACACAGGGAGGCCACTGCTGGTGCCCCCTGAAGTAGCTGCGTCTCTCCACGGCTCCAGTTCCTAAAACCCAGGCACAGTATGACATGCTGCCTTGACATCCAGCGAAACTGGGAGGGCCCCAAACGGCCTCACCACAAGTCCCCTCCTGACTCTGCTCCTGCAGATACAGGGTCCCTCAGCCAGGCAGGCTTCCAGGCGCGGAAAGCAGGTGCAGCCCTGTGTATCCTGAGCAGTGGGTGTCAGTTCCCTGCCAGCCTGGGAGGGACTGAAATAAGCCAGTCACATCCTCCCTGGGGAGCTGGGGGCAGCCCTCCCTCTCCATACCCCAAAGCCCGCCTCCCCCAGTCCCCGCGCAGCTGCTCTCTCTGTTCCTGAGTGCAGCCCCACGTGGCCCTACGTGGCATGATATCCTCCTTCCCCAGCTGTGAGTGTCTGTGACCAATGAACTGCTGTCAGGTGCACATGTCCTGTGTCACATGCTAGATGTCTGGCTGTCCCCACATGGTAGAGCAAGAAACCCTCCTGACCAACACAGGGGACAGGAAGCCATAAGCACGGGGCCCTCCTCCTCCCAGGAAGGGCCCAGCTTCCAGGCTCTGCAAAGGTCCTCCTCCTCGTGCCCCACCAGCCTAGGAGGCAGGAGCGACTTGCTGTTTTCCCACCATCCCCTTTCTGGGAACCAGTTCTCTATGCTGAACATCTTCAGTCTGAATAAGGAGACGGTTTTAGAGAGATGAAGTAACTTATCCATGGTCACAAACTATGGAATCGGTCTAGAATCCTAGATCCAAATGATTCCAAAGTCACATTCACTTCCTGCATGAAGATATTTCATGGTGAAGTTCAAATATAAAGTCCTGGTCGGAGGACCCAGAAATGAACCTCACAGGAGCTCAGTGGAAGATGGAGAGCTTGACCAAAATCTCCATGAAAGAAAAAAGATACATGGTGTGCTAACTCCAGAACACGAGGACAAACTGAGCTGCAAAATAAGCAGACATATTCCTGGCCGGAGGTGTGCTCGACCATGGCACGGTGCTGCAGAACTGGCCAAGCTCCCTCTGGAGCACGTCTGACAGATGGCGTTTATGTCTCCATGTTTCCTTAAAGAAGGATAATAACACACAGAGACAGATCCAGGGGACAGTGTCCTTGAAAAGTGTTTAGAAACCGCATCACATTCATTTATTTATTTAGTCATTCACAGAACACCTCAAATGTGCCAGACACTCCATGTGTTACCTCACTTAATCCTCCCAACAACCAGTGAAATCATGGAAGGAGGTTAGCATATGTAACAGGTCATTCAGCTGTCAGTGGAAGACGTGGCATATTATAGATGTTCAATAAATATTAGCTGCCCTTCAGCATCACCCAGTCCACCACCTTAGATGCTGTTCAGATGCTTTGCAAACTGATACTATCACGGTATTTTAGAATGATCTGGGAAAAGATAGACGGCTGGGAAAAGGATGATGGAATTGTTGAGTGGGCTGGTTCCTGGAAAGTCAGCTTTAATGACAGTCTGAGGAATGAATCCCTGCGTTCAGATGGTTTCGAGAAGCTGTGGGCCGGGCACAGTGACTCACACCTGTAATCCCAGCACTTTGGGAGGCCAAGGCGGGCGGATCACCTGAGGCCAGGCGTTTGAGGCCAGCCTGGGCAACAGGGCAAAACCCCGTCTCTACTAAAAATACAAAAACTAGCTGGGCATGGTGGCACACACCTGCAGTCCCAGCTATTCAGGAGCCCAAGGCATGAGAGTCACTTGAACAAGGGAGGTGGAGGTTGCAGTGAGCCAAAGTCACGCCACTACACTCCAGTCTGGGCAACAAAGCGAGACTCCATCCCCAAAACAGAAGAAGCTGTGGCTGTTGGATGAGATTCTTATAGGAATTTAGTGAAAGGGAAATGGAGAATTGGAGGGAAGCATTATCCAAAAGTCAAAGTGGGAGATGGAATGGGTCAACAAGAATCACCTAAAGCAGAAGAACGTGCATCATATCCAATTATAGCCACTCTAATTACAGGATAAAAATCTAAACACTTCAGTCAAGCTTTGGTGGCAAAGGGTACAAAACGCTGATCGCTTTGGTATCTCATGACGACAACAGGCTACTGAATTCTGTGTCTGGAAACCCGCTTCAACACACGACATTTGGCCCTTGGCTGCTCAGGGGAATGTGTGGATACTCACATATATGATTTATCCTTTAGACGGTAAGTCAGTCAGAGAAAGAACAAAGATCTGTCTCCAAATGGGAAAAGAACTTCAAAGCCATGTTCCAGGTGAGAAAGCAGAAGGAAAAGGAGAGTCTGACACAAAATCATATCATCAGTTGGGTCGCAGCCTTCCTCCCACCCCTTCAGAAGGGCTCTGACAACATCTTGGCTCATTAGTAAGGAAGGTAACTGACTTTCTTCCTTCCCACCTGCTCTCTCAGGCCATGCCAGTTCTCTGCCTACTCCATGTGACCTCCTCCACGCAGGACCCCCAGGCAGGCCCACCTGCTTCCACTTGGTTGCCACTCTATGTGTATTCTGAGAATCTACCCTCCCACAAGACGCTGGAGTTCCTTTCCACTGTGCTCTTCTGTAGGTGCTGACATGTCTGTGGGCAGCTGCAGAAGCTGTGGTTAAACACAACTGAAACTACAGCCCTGGGTTCAAACCCCAGATCCCCACCTTCCTAGCTTGCCATTGGCTGTGTTACTTTCCTGGGGTCTCAGCTTCCCCTTCTTTTACAAGTAAAGAGGGGAGAAATACCAGTACCTACTTTCTAGGGCTGCTGTGAGGGTTAGTGGGTTTAAAACTTATAGAGTACTTAGGACAGGGCACGGTGCCCAGTGAGCCTCAGTTAAGTGTTTGCTCTTATAATTATTCAGGTTTGGCAAGAACACCACCAATGATGGGGGCTCGTAGCCTTCCATGCCTACTACTTCCTGCTACTTCCATTACGGAACAGTCCCAATAAGTGTTCAGGTGTCTGAGCTCTCCCTCTGTGCCAGGCACTGTCTGAAGTTCATATGCTAAGGCGAGAGGAGGCATAAGTATCAGCCATAGTGCAGAGTAGTTAGCTTACAGCATACCCTTAGCTCCTCCCAAAATCTCCATATGCCAGCACTATCCACATCATATGAATGAGCAAACTAGAGTTCAGAGAGATCAAGCAGCTTTCCTAAGGGTACAAAGCTAAGATGTCCCAGAGTCAAGAAGTGAACCCTGGCCCTCACACCCATTCACCGTGCCTCTGTCCTCTGGCAGCTCAGAACGCAGTTGCCGCCTCTTTTCTCACGCAGCAGTGCTCGCGCCGGCCTGGGTCTCTTCTGCGCTGAGCTAACCTGTCCACCTTCCTTCCACTTCTCCTCCAATGGTACTCGGAGGTGCCATCCTGACGACACTACTTGAGACCCACCTGGTTTTGAAAAGAAGCCTCCCCAAACAGGAGCCCAGGAGTGGGAAAAAGGACCCCGTGTTGTGTGAGCGCACAGGAGAGGGAGGAAAGAAGCACACGTCCTTTCAGAAGTTGACATCTGGTGACACCTCCAATACACTCCTAGCACGGGGGGTCCCTGAATACGCCAAATGCTTTCTCAAGTCCAGAACTCTGCCCCATCATGTGCCCACTACTGGAAATGTCTTCCCCTGCCTTCTCTGCCTGGCTGGATTTTCTAGAGCTTTTTAATACCCAGGTCCAGGGTATCTACTCAGATATGCAACCATCCCAGCCCTTGCTCTTAGGCTGGAGGCCCTCCCGCCATGCCTGCAAACACCTGCACATGCCTCCAGGACAGGCTCCAGCACTCTGCACCCAACTGTGTGAGCCGATCTTTCTGTTTGTAGCTCTCACTGGGATATGCATGTGAGGAGAACTGCATCACTGTCCTTTGGCAAAGTAAGTAGTCCTTCTTCAGATAAATATTTATTGAGTGTCTCCTGTGTGTCAAGCTCTGTAGCGGGCACAAAAAAACACATCAGTGGGCAAACAGGCCAGTGACCGCTCTTCCAGGGCTCATGGTCTGACAGAGAAGACAGAAATTAGGCAGGAAACTAGACACAAGACAACAAAGTGTGTCATGACCGGGTCAGTCTGTCTTGGGTATGCGACAGCACACGACAGACAAGTCTGGAGGGCCAGGGAAACTCCCCGGAGAGACCGCCATTCAGACACAGCCTGAGGGAGCAGGAGGGCTTGAGCAGGTTCAAAAGAGGGAGGGTGACCCTGTGCGACTAATTCTGGACTTGTTTTCCGCGTTCACACGCTCCCTGGCACAAGTAATGGACTTGACATTTCACTCAAAACTCCTCACACACACAGCTGTTGCCATCTTCTTCCTCTATAATAATCTATAGAACATAAAGATTTTAGATGTTTGCTGATAATTCTTCTGTTCTTGGAGCACATGGCACTAATCTAGTCTGGAAACACAATTAAATTTTACAAATTTTCCTGGTCTCTCACCTAAACTGCAGTCCAGAAACTCAAACCGCCTGCTAGATACATTCTCTAGGGGTTTTGCCAGCACCTGACCCCAAAATGGAAGCTATCGCTTTCCCTTCCAACCATTTACAGCACCAAGATCCTCCTGATGACCCAGGAACTTACCGTATATAAATATGTGCCCAGTAGATTCATAAATGGCATTTTGTCTTTCTCTTTCAATCCAGTCAATCAATTCAGGATGGAATGGGATAAGAGAGGCCAGGCCACATGAAACCGATGCAGAAAACCAATGGGGCCTGCATGCTGGGGGCCAGGGCCCAAGGCCTCAAGAACATCAGAAGTGTGTGCCAACTTCTTTAAACGGCCTATCCCAGGGCTGCAGGGGTCCTGGCCAACCTCCCCATGAACCACCAATACAGCTGAGATACTGAGGCCCTGTAAGAGCCTCCCCTCCCAAGTGTCCTGTCAGACCATTTCTGAAACACGGGCCCCAAGAATCAGCCACCCCTTTGGGTCCTGCCCTGTGGCAGCTCAGCCCGCCCCGCAGAGGAAGCAGCAGAGGGCTCTCAGGCTCATCTCTGGCTGCACTGGCACATAACAGCAACGTCGTGGGATGGGCACCCGGGAATCCCCTCTCACGGCTGCTCTCCTTCCCCGCCCTTCACCCTTGTGCCCTAGTTACCCGCCTGCACACACCACTCCCTCTGCCAGGAATGCCCTGCTCACTTTCCCAAATACAGAAACTCTATGCGTCCCTCACAACCCAACTTGGAGGCTCCTTTCCTGTGATGCCTTCCCATCCCACATCACTGCTCTGGGCTCCAACACACACACCTCTAGCGGAACACCATCCAGGTACCAAGCAGCTCATTCTTCCACCAAACAGTCAAAAATGGAAGGCAGGGACCAGACCTGGCCTTTGAACCTCACCACCTCAGGAGGCAGGGTGTGTGCTAGTTACAAACCCCAGCTTCAGGACAAAAGGCCCTGGGTTCACATCCTGGCTCCAGCCGGCTATCCTTCGGTAAATTACCAAAGTTCTGTGTATCTTAGTCTACTCATCTATAAAATGGGTCGTCATGCAGAATCAACAAGTTGGCAGAAGTCAAATGCTTACAACAGTGCCCAGCTTAGAATAAGTACTCAACCAATGCTAGTTATTCCTCCCACTCCTCAAGCCCCAGTTTCCTTCTCCTAACTGGACAATCTTCACAACCCTTTATCAGAGCTGTGTGGACGAAGTGATTCCTGCAGAGTGTCTAACCCTGTCCCTGGCATTCAGTGAGTGCACGTTAGGGTTAGCTGCCATCAGTGCCCCTTCCCATGCAATGGGTCACAGGGCCTGGCCCCCAGCAGGCACTCAACAGTGCGTGAGGCTGAACACACACATGTGCCCAGACATCACGCTTAGAACAGATGGAAAAGAGCTACGTGAAAAAAGCAGAATACCACAGTGAATATACGATTAACTCCAACTACATGAAAACATTGACATCGAAAAAGAAAACGAAGACATGCCTATCTGCTCTTATTGGTTGTCCTTGAGTCATGAGATCATGGGTAGTTTCAAATTGTTTCTTATTTTTTTGAATTTTTGACAATAAGTATACATTAAGCTTTTATAAACAAACATATACACACTCACACCTATACACACACATGCACGGATATAAAACCATGCTAACATTTCACTCGAGTCGAAGCTCACCACCCTACCATCACCCTCCAATTTAGTATAGACAGAAGCCCCACGGATCTGGCCTGCAAATCCACATGCAAGACAGACCTTGCTAAGGCCCGTGGCTCGAGGGTGAAGTGGGTTCTGAGCCAATGGTGATGCTTTCTATGGTGTCCTACAAGAGGGCCAGGGAATCATGTGAACTGGTGAGAAGGACAACAATCAAATGGGGCATGTGCATCACTGTTGAAGTCCCCAGACTCAACTCTGCCAGCTGAATAAACTTCTCTGAGGTGGTGGATGAACTCTGCCGTAGCCATGCAAATTGGAAGGCGATCAAATGCCTAGAAAAAATTTGCCCAGGCTAATGAAAACCACTAGTCCAAACTAATTAGGTAAGTTCTACCTCTCCTTTCTACTACCTGTGCTAACGTAGCACAGAAGGGCCACTCTGGAGGAAGGAGGAAGGAGAACACAAGACAATAACTGAAACAACCATCTATTAAGTCCTATCTTTTAACTTCACATTAGAGCTACATTATCTACATGTATATTAAAGAGGCAACTAAAAGTCAGAGAGTTTAAGCAACTTACCCAAAGCCCAACAGCTAATAATAAGTAACAGAACCAAGAGTCAGACCAGCACTGGCAAAGACCAATCTGCCTCTCACCCCTTATCTGAACCCATGAACCCAACCAGCATCATCACCAGGTGGAAAGCACACACAAGCAGAGGCTCATGAAGGTGAGGGGAGAGAGTACTTTAAAAAGATATGGCAGAAAAGAAAATATAATGGCCAAGCACATGAGCTCTGGGGTCAGACACACGTGAATGTGGGTCCTAACACTGCCATCTTATCAGTTCTTTGAACACGGGCAGTCACATGTCCTCTGTCATCCCAAGGCGCCCTGTCAGTACATGGGGACCACGTCAGAGGTGACGTGGACACAGAATGAGACAGCATAAAGGCTTTCTGCGGCACCTGGCACACAGGACCCGCCTAGGTCATGTGCATGCAAGTCCTCTGTCTGCTCTGCAGCACTGTGATGAGACTTGGTTTTTACATTCTATTGCTGCCCATTTCATTCATTCAATGGACACTTACTGCACAGCCTTAAAATATCCCCATGGCAGGCGCTATGCTAGGTTCTGGGGACAGAGATAAAGAAGATGCAGCCCCTGCCCTCTGGGGAGGTTGTCTCTGATTGTAGGAAGAAATGGTATCGGGGCTACAGGAGAAGCCCCCAAAAGCTGGGACCAGATGAGAGATGAGGCTTCTCTCAATCTAAAAATTTCTGTAAAATTTACAATACCATTACACATAGAACAGGTTCAACAACTGCTTGCTGAATTAATTGCCCAAGCCAGGGTAGCATATAACTGAAATAAGACTTGCTGTCCTCGTAGCTGGAAGTAAAAGGTGAACCTGCTAGGGTCCCAGACCTCTGTAAAATATCTCATTCTTTCAGCTATCAGTCTAGCATATCAGGAGTGTACAACTAAATTCAAAAACTATAATTACAGCACTATTCTTGCCTGTTGGGATGGCTTTTCATTTCTTAAACGTGCTTCAACTGAGAGATGAACCCTGTCAAAATGGACTGTGAATGCCCACCCACCAGGCTTCCCCATGGTCATGGCTGCAGGATGCATCAGACACCCAGATCAAGAGGAGTGGCTTGTAATGGAGACATGAAACTAAAGAAACACCACCTGCCAAACACAACCCGGAAAGAAGAGAAGGGGGAGGATACAAACATTTAGCATGTTAGTTACTGTTACTTAAATCACCATCATCAGCCATCTAAGCTCTATGGAGTACTCCCGTAAAACAGGTACTAAGACCTGTACGTCTATTGTCTCATTAAATCCACACATTGATTCTCTGAATAGGTCCTGCTATCACACCCATTTTAGGGAAGCTACTCAGGCTATGCAGAAGTGGGTATAGCCAGGATTCAACACTCTGCTCTACAACCCACCCCTTAATAAGTTCACCGGCTTAATCCTAAAAGCCTGTGAAATCGTGCTGTAGTCCCATTTTAAGAAGTGCACTTTTTTCATTTTTTTTACAGAGACATGACATACCAAAGACTCCAAACAACTAACTGCGAGTTTGATTTTCAGGAGCTCCCAAGTGGCAGGCCAGACATCTTCATCCCCTCAGCCCTCCCTGTGTTATTTATTTCCCATCCATGCTCCCGAGGCGCTGAACATGACAGGTCTCACAGAACTGATTAAAAGGCATTTCACTTTGTCTTAAGATCAGCTTGTTTTGTAAACTTCTCCAGCATGACCCTAGAAATGTGTAAAATGCTGAACCATACCAGAAAGCTGCTGCAATCGTGTATACGAGGGGGCAGCAAGTTGAATGACTTTTAGTCATTCAGGAATTTCAATGTCTTTCTAGGAGACACACCAGTAAATCCATTCACTGTGGTTAGTCAACATGCAGTAGAAATAATACAGGATGTACAGTTGGAATTCAGTTCAATTCAGTGCACACGTCTGCCTCCTACACTGAGCCGTGAGCTCCTCAGGACAGGGTTCATGCATTATTCATGTGCCTGCATGGTGACCGGCATGTCAATGTGATGTAAATGTTTGATTGTTGAATAATACAAAGCCAAGTGAGGTAAGTGTTCTTGTAACAGAATATAAGCAAAGCAATGGACGGTAGAAGTGGCATAATTAATTCTACTTGAAGGGCTCGGGAAAGCTTTCAGGAGGTGGTAGTGGACGGAACTGCGAATGAGGGACAGACTTGGCGATGCACAGAGGACATCTGGGAGTGAGCAAAGTTCCAAACACATAAAAGTGTGTTCAAAGACAGCTGGAGCACAAGGGCTGTGGCGGAACATTCTGCACTCCCCAGGGCAGAGCCCTCGGTCGCATTCACGCCGGTGTCCCCAGTGCCCAACATGATGGCCACCAGGTAGGAGGTGCTCAGTACGGGCTGCTGAGGAGTCCAGCAAAGGCAAGAGCAGCTGGCAGCCATAAAGACAGACAGGTGAGCACCAGAGGGAGCAACCACTCCAAAAAAGAGCAGAGAGGACGATCCCTCTGCTGCCCTCACCCTGCCCACTGCTTTCAAGGGACACCTTGTACCTGTTCACCATTGAGTCTCCCATTACTCTCAGAGCTCCAGGAGGACAGGGATGACTGTGCTCCTGCTCCCCAAGGCACAATACCTGAAGCACAGTGGGTACTGGGGAAGTGTGCAAGAAAGAGAGGGAAGGAAAAAGGCAGGCAGCCAGCCACAGGATGGATTTCACTGAATGCTGGGCTAAGAAACTAGGGATAGGAAAATAATTTCAACATGTTTTAGAAAGGTGACAAATGAGTTGACATTTTTATAAGACGACAATGGCAGCAGCATCAAAGATAACAGTACCTTACAGGAGGAACTAGGATTTACCAAGCCCTAACTAATGCCAGGTACTGTATTAAGTGCCTTGTATGTAGTATAACAACCAGAAGAGCTACGGAGTACCAGCTCCACTAGGAGGGGACAATGGTCACAGACACAAGTAACTTGGTCCAGGTCACCCAGCCAGTAGGTGGCAAAGCCAGGACTCTAACAAAAGTCCGTCTGATCCTAAATATTATAACATTGACCATCATAAGTAAGTTGAAAATTGAGGGAGGCCTGACCTAGGGGCTTCCAGCTAGTCTGCTGGCCTGGCTACCCGGAGCCGGCTGCCACAGCTGTCCTCAGCTCCATCTCTACCTCTGTCCACGCCCAGATATGCAAGTGGGACTTGGTGTGAAAACTGAAGCAGAGATTGGAGGAACTGAATCCTTTCCCCTGCTCCCCAAGACACTCCACTCTATGACAATACCAAGAAATAAAAGCCACTTTTCTCCGAGACTGATTTCTAAAATTTTGCCCTGCCTTGCCGTGATTATTTTTAAGAAAAGAAATATACAAAAATAGCCTAATAAAAGCACCTTGGAAACAGACCAGACCACAAAGTTAGAAAGCCCAGCAGGGTGGGTAGCTCTCATATGGCACTTCAGCCAGCTCATTACCGAACCCCTCGGGTCCTGAGAATTGCAAGAGTAACAGGTTTCCCTCTGTCAGCAGGAGCCAATCGTCTCCTCCCCATCAGCACTGCCCGTGGCCTCCCAAGGTGCTTCTCGCACTCTTGCCTTTCCCGGGTGCTCCCCATGGCCTCCCAAGGTGCTTCTCACACTCTTGCTTTCCCGGCTTCCTTCCCTGTGTTATGAGGAGGCCTTATGCTGACTCTACTAAACGGCTTCTGGTTTGGATTTGCTACGGTTTTAATGAAAGCATACCTTTATTCACCCGGGGAATTGTTACATTTCACCATCCCAGAAAGTCTGAGAACAAGGGGAAAGCTAAGACAGTTTCTGAATCATCCTAGAAAAGAAGGGGGGCGAGGGGAGGAGAGACGGAGAGAAAGAGAGAGAGAGGCGGGGGACGGGGGGAGAGAGAGAGAGAGAGAGAGAGAGATGAAGCCAGGAAATGTAGACAGAGGCACCTGTCTTCCTCAAGCGGGGCATGCATTTGCTTATTTCGAGTCAGCCGTAACAATTTGGATGTTCTGGTTTTCCAGGCCCTGGCAGACCAAGGAAGCCAAACCATCAGTCTTGGGACTGCAACTAAACAGCTACTCCTACCCCCACCCACCCTGTGCTAAGCACTGTGTTAGGTCCTCCAGAGACAGGAACGCGTGTTCTGGGATGACCGCGTGAGAGAGGGACTGGATCCTGGTAAGTATCCAGACGAGAACACCAAGCCTCCAGCAGTCAGTCAACTTGCTCAAGACAAGTCACACAGCTAATAATACGAGACACCAAAACACATGTTCTTGTCATCACGCCAGCTGAACAGAGACTGTGCCGGACAACAGAGGCAACGAGCAACAGCGACACCCATGAAAGGGAGAGGAAAACCACACAGAAACCAAGAGGGCAACAGGCCGGCCTGTTCCACATACACAGAAGCAGCAGAGTGCAAGAAGAGATTCGACACTGCCACACCAGGCCGTGCCCAGGCCAGTAACTGAAGAGTGTTCAGAGTCTCACCTTCAGAATCCTACTATTTCCAAGCATAAGGTATGCTCAGAAGATGTCTAACCACACTGCTTATTTGTGTATTAAGTTCTGTAGCTTAAGAGTGACGTATTCAAATAACAAGCAAATCCACACACATGGGAACAGCTTATTCCCCTCTGATGCCAAACAACCAAGGTATTTATAGCTAAGAAATAAGAGAGGAAATTCACGGTGCAGAGATGATCTTTCTGTAGCCACAGCACTGTGGAAAGCTGAATAGCTTGCTCGTCCGACTTAATGTTTTTGCACCTCAAAAGTGGGCCTGTTTTCCCCTTTCCTTCCTGTGGCACAGAACTGGGTGTCTGAAGGGGCTCTGCAGAATCCTACACAGTAACATGCTGCAGGAATAACAAGAGAGCCATCCGTTGACAGTGGAACATCTGTCACCAATTTCTTTCCCCTGTGAAATTTCATTTCAGAAATAATAGTTATTATTTAAATGCTAGCATTTAGGTAAGGGCTATCAGGTGAAATTGGTTACTTTATGTTGATAATAACAGAGGAATTACTGCTGCTGTGAACCTGAGACATGTAAGAAGCCATTAATATTAGCTTCTAACTCCAGGGATGCTGTGGTACAACATTCATGAGAAAAGCAATAAAGAGAATCTCGCCTCAAAACATTTATGAATTTTTAATTATAACAATACGGAGCCATCATTTTTTGTTAAAATATTAAACAGAAGAATGAAGAAATTAAGCGGTGTGTATGTGCATTTGTGTATACAGGTATGTATATGTTTCTATTTGTATCACACTCACATACACATATCTTTGAACAGTTGTGGAAAAGCTAATATAGTAAATATTTCTTAATTTGAGCTTTATTACAATGAAATCTATGACTAAGCAAAAGCAAGAGTTCACCTCTTTCACAATCTACACATAAAAACTTGCTTACAAGTGGCCAGGCATGGTGGGTCACGCCTGTAATACAGGACTTTGGGAGGCTGAGGCGGACAGAGTATTTGGCCTCCCAAAGTGCTGGAATTACAGGCGTGAGCCACCACACCCAGTTGAGTAAAAGCTATTCTTAGTACTGAGATATAAAATAACTCTACCAAAGTACAAAGAGAATCATATGGGAACCCAAAGAAGGGAGTGTTTCATCCCATGTGGCAAAATTTTATACAGCAGACATTTTAGAGACAGTTAAAGCTCAATGGGCTTAGAATAAAGATAATGCTAAAATAAAAATCAATCCACAACCAAGTCCTATGTATTCTCCTACAGTTAACATTCACAACCAAATCCTACGCTGTCTCCTATAGTTGACATCCACAACCAAGTCCTACGCTGTCTCCTATAGTTGACATCCACAGCCAAGTCCTACGCTGTCTCCTATAGTTGACATCCACAGCCAAGTCCTACGCTGTCTCCTATAGTTGACATCCACAGCCAAGTCCTACGCTGTCTCCTATAGTTGACATCCACAGCCAAGTCCTACGCTGTCTCCTATAGTTGACATCCACAGCCAAGTCCTACGCTGTCTCCTATAGTTGACATCCACAGCCAAGTCCTACGCTGTCTCCTAGTTGACATGCACAGCCAAGTCCTCCGCTGTCTCCTATAGTTGACATGCACAGCCAAGTCCTCCGCTGTCTCCTATAGTTGACGTCCACAGCCAAGCCCTCCGCTGTCTCCTATAGTTGACGTCCACAGCCAAGCCCTCCGCTGTCTCCTATAGTTGACGTCCACAGCCAAGCCCTCCGCTGTCTCCTATAGTTGACGTCCACAGCCAAGCCCTCCGCTGTCTCCTATAGTTGACGTCCACAGCCAAGCCCTCCGCTGTCTCCTATAGTTGACGTCCACAGCCAAGCCCTCCGCTGTCTCCTATAGTTGACGTCCACAGCCAAGCCCTCCGCTGTCTCCTATAGTTGACGTCCACAGCCAAGCCCTCCGCTGTCTCCTATAGTTGACGTCCACAGCCAAGCCCTCCGCTGTCTCCTATAGTTGACGTCCACAGCCAAGCCCTCCGCTGTCTCCTATAGTTGACGTCCACAGCCAAGCCCTCCGCTGTCTCCTATAGTTGACGTCCACAGCCAAGCCCTCCGCTGTCTCCTATAGTTGACGTCCACAGCCAAGCCCTCCGCTGTCTCCTATAGTTGACGTCCACAGCCAAGCCCTCCGCTGTCTCCTATAGTTGACGTCCACAGCCAAGCCCTCCGCTGTCTCCTATAGTTGACGTCCACAGCCAAGCCCTCCGCTGTCTCCTATAGTTGACGTCCACAGCCAAGCCCTCCGCTGTCTCCTCTAGTTGACGTCCACAGCCAAGCCCTGCGCTGTCTCCTCTAGTTGACGTCCACAGCCAAGCCCTGCGCTGTCTCCTCTAGTTGACGTCCACAGCCAAGCCCTGCGCTGTCTCCTCTAGTTGACGTCCACAGCCAAGCCCTGCGCTGTCTCCTCTAGTTGACGTCCACAGCCAAGCCCTGCGCTGTCTCCTCTAGTTGACGTCCACAGCCAAGCCCTGCGCTGTCTCCTCTAGTTGACGTCCACAGCCAAGCCCTGCGCTGTCTCCTCTAGTTGACGTCCACAGCCAAGCCCTGCGCTGTCTCCTCTAGTTGACGTCCACAGCCAAGCCCTGCGCTGTCTCCTCTAGTTGACGTCCACAGCCAAGCCCTGCGCTGTCTCCTCTAGTTGACGTCCACAGCCAAGCCCTGCGCTGTCTCCTCTAGTTGACGTCCACAGCCAAGCCCTGCGCTGTCTCCTCTAGTTGACGTCCACAGCCAAGCCCTGCGCTGTCTCCTCTAGTTGACGTCCACAGCCAAGCCCTGCGCTGTCTCCTCTAGTTGACGTCCACAGCCAAGCCCTGCGCTGTCTCCTCTAGTTGACGTCCACAGCCAAGCCCTGCGCTGTCTCCTCTAGTTGACGTCCACAGCCAAGCCCTGCGCTGTCTCCTCTAGTTGACGTCCACAGCCAAGCCCTGCGCTGTCTCCTCTAGTTGACGTCCACAGCCAAGTCCTGCGCTGTCTCCTCTAGTTGACGTCCACAGCCAAGTCCTGCGCTGTCTCCTCTAGTTGACGTCCACAGCCAAGTCCTATGCTGTCTCCTCTAGTTGACGTCCACAGCCAAGTCCTATGCTGTCTCCTCTAGTTGACGTCCACAGCCAAGTCCTATGCTGTCTCCTCTAGTTGACGTCCACAGCCAAGTCCTATGCTGTCTCCTCTAGTTCACGTCCACAGCCAAGTCCTATGCTGTCTCCTCTAGTTCACGTCCACAGCCAAGTCCTATGCTGTCTCCTCTAGTTGACGTCCACAGCCAAGTCCTATGCTGTCTCCTCTAGTTGACGTCCACAGCCAAGTCCTATGCTGTCTCCTCTAGTTGACGTCCACAGCCAAGTCCTATGCTGTCTCCTCTAGTTGACGTCCACAGCCAAGTCCTATGCTGTCTCCTATAGTTCACGTCCACAGCCAAGTCCTATGCTGTCTCCTATAGTTCACGTCCACAGCCAAGTCCTGTGCTGTCTCCTATAGTTCACGTCCACAGCCAAGTCCTGTGCTGTCTCCTATAGTTCACGTCCACAGCCAAGTCCTGTGCTGTCTCCTATAGTTGACGTCCACAGCCAAGTCCTATGCTGTCTCCTATAGTTGACGTCCACAGCCAAGTCCTATGCTGTCTCCTATAGTTCACATCCACAGCCAAGTCCTATGCTGTCTCCTATAGTTCACATCCACAGCCAAGTCCTATGCTGTCTCCTATAGTTCACATCCACAGCCAAGTCCTATCTCTGCTCCGCCTCCCTCACCCTCCCCACCACCAGTGGCTTCTGCTCATACTCCCATATCCTCAGAGCAGGTCCTCTGTTCATTCATGCTGGCAGCTTTCGGTGCTGTAGGACTAAAGTGACAGGAGTTACTCCCTTTGTGTATTTTGGAAACAGATGGTTTGTTTTCATTAATGTAATTCCATATGTAAATGTACTGCAGCTTGAAACAAGAATTAAAAAAGAATGATAGCTTTCATTTTTCACGTGTAACCCTGTTGTTTTGAAAATGGGTCTGCCATGCTGTCTATTTACATTTATCATGATTACAGGTAAAGTCACAAGAGCTGGGAAGGAGGAGGCCTTTGTTTTTGTGCCGGCTCCTCGTGCAGCTGACCTGTGACCTGAGGCTGGCCACCCACCTCTTCTGCTTTCACTTTCCCTGTGCATAAAGCCAGGGTGGCCCTATGTGCCCTGCACATCCTCAGACTGACTGGGGACCCGACTGGAGAGAACCACAGAAAACCACACAATAACAAAGACAGACGAGGCGTAGGCAAGGCATGACGGGCAACTACGTTTGAGGCCTGCAGAGAGAAGACAACCATGTTGACAGTCTCGACATGAACCACCACCAAAAGCGTCTCCCTTGGAATTCTGTCCCGCTGCCACAATGCTCCCCACCTTCTACATCATCACTAGGAAGTGCTCACTAGGCCGACCAGGTAAATGGAAAGAGTGGATTGCCCCGGGGCTGGGGCAGGGATTGGCTGGCAAGGAACATGTGGGAATTTTCTGGGGTGGCGGAAATGTTCTATACTATATCCTGATAAGGGTTTGCGTTAGACAGATCCATGTATTTCTAAACCTCACTAAATGGTACACAAGATTTGCACATGTCACTGTACATGTTTTTACCAAAAAAAAAGTGAACTCTAGTTAATGGTACATGTGCTATAGCATTTAGGGGTAAAATATACTGAAAACTGCAACTTACTTTAAACTGCATTAAAAAAACAAGATAGATTTGGCCAGGTGCAGTGGCTCATGCCTGTAATTCCAGCACTTTGGGAGGCCAAGGTGGGCAGATCACGAGGTCAGGAGATCAAGACCATCCTGGCTAACACGGTGAAACCCTGTCTCTACTAAAAATACAAAAAATTAGCCGGGCATGGTGGCGGGTGCCTGGAGTCCCAGCTACTAGGGAGGCTGAGGCAGGAGAATGGCGTGAACCCAGGAGGCAGAGTTTGCAGTGAGCCAAGATCGCACCACTGCACTCCAGCCCGGGTGACAGAGCAAGACTCTGTCTCAAAAAATAAAATAAATAAATAAATAAATAAGATGGATTAAACGATGGATAGGAGGCTGGATAGATACGTAATAAAGCAAATATAACAAAATGTTCATTACAGAACCTAGATGGTTTGTATGTAAGTGTTTGCTATACAATTCTTTCAACTCTTCTGCATGGTTCAGTGTTTTTATAATAAAAGTTTGAGGATGGAAATGATGGTTGATACAGAATAAGTTCCAGATGAAGTCAGAGGCATAAGGAACACCAAGGATGGTCGGGCATGGTCGCTCGTGCCTGTAATCCCAGCACTTTGGAAGGCCAAGGTGGAGGGATCACTTGAGGTCAGGAGTTCAAGACCAGCCTGGCCAACTTGGTGAAAGTACATCTCTACTAAAAATACAAAAAATTAGCCAGGAATGGTGGCAGGCACCTGTAATCCCAGTTACTCGGGAGGCTGAGACAGGAGAATCGCTTGAACCTGGGAGGTGGAGGTTGCAGCAAGCCAAGACCGTGCCACTGCACTCCAGCCTGGGCAACAGAGCGAGACTCCATCTCAAAAAAAAAAAAAGAGAGAGAGAGAAACACCAAAGGCTAAGGTAGCCTAGAAAGCTGGGACAGAAGCTGGACCTTGAGATGAGACCTCAGATGACCAAGAAGCAGAGGAAAGCCTCTCCAGGAAGGGGGCGGTGTCTAAGGCAGAGCAGCAGAGGCAGAGACCTGCACAGAGCAGGTGTGGAGACGGGAGCATCTAAGGCAGAGCCGTGCCGCGCATTCAAAATCGCAGAGTGGTTCCCACACACTTGTCTACGTCCTCCACTCAGCCAACAGGAGGAATAGGCAGTGACCTGCACAGAGCAGGTGTGGAGAGGGGAGCATCTAAGGCAGAGCTAGGACGCATATTCAAAATCACAGAGTGGTTCCCACACGCTCGTCTACGTCCTCCACTCAGCCAACAGGAGGGACAGGCATGCTCCCATCAGCCTCATTCTCAAAATGCAGCTGATAGGACCGTGCCACAAAATGTCTTTCCGTCACCAATTACTCGGTACTGAGTACCTGCTATGTGCCAGGCCCTGGAAATAGAAGAGAAAACCCAGTCACTGCCTTGGAGAGACCATACCCTGATTAGAGAAAGAGACCAATAAAGAAGCCATCACCATACACAGTGGCAAGACCTCCTGTGGCACTAAGTCAGAGCAGCCCGAGGCAGCAAAGAGGAGACCCAGGAGCCCAGGCTTAGGCAGGCTTTCCAGAAAGGGCAGCCAAGCCAGAGCCCAGAGGATAAATGCTCTGGAGCTGAGGAGGCAGGAGGGGTGGGACAAGTCAGCATGGCGTGCCCGGGGAGGAAAGGGTGTGTCCTCACATCATGGCAGATGGCAGGAGCATCCAGGAAGCCAAAATTAGCTCCTGACAGCAATGCTACTCCAGCTGAGGAGGAGAGGTGGCCATAGATGAAGCCAAGCATGGGGCAGAGGCTCGGCCACACAGGGCCACGGGGGCCACAGGGGCCACACAGGGCCACAGGGGCCAGGGCGACAGCAGCCACTCATGGATTTCTGAAGAGAGAAGCAGGTGAAGACTTTTGCTTCAGAAAGAAAGGGGGATTTTGTAATGAATAATGGGCACACGATTACCACTGAGTTTATCTGAGGGAAGGAAAAAATGTTTTCCAGTTGCTAAGTTGGGAGGGCAAGTTAAATTACAGGAGATGTGAGAAAAGTTTGCCATGTAGACTGTAATTTTCTGTTATTCAATATTAGCTTGCTTGTTCAAATATCAACCAAACTCTATAACCAATTAAGTTCAGAGTACCAGATGAAGGCTTTTATGCCAGAGAAGCACCTTCCACCTCACCCAAATTGGTCCCAAAAGGAGGGTGGATAGGAAAGCATGAAATTAAGGTAGTATCATTAAATTTCTCAAAGACTAAGAGTATACAAAGTTTTTAAAATAAGACACAAATAAACAACATTTTTAAAAGAAAAAATGATTAAAAGAACCACATTAAAGTTAAGAACTTCTGTTCATCCAAAGCCACCACTAAGAGGTAAAGGCAAACAAATCATAGTATGGGAGAGGATGGTCACGCCACGCGTCCAACAAAGAGCTCACACCAAGGGTATATATAAAGAAGTCCTCCAAGTCAGGAGAGATGGGGAAGGGGAGGGAGAAACAGAGAGAGACAGAGAGAGAGCAGACAACCAATGGGGGAAAAAAGGGCAAAGTCCTCATACAAAAGAGGATATACAAGCGGCCAGAACATTGGAAAAGTGCTCAACTTCACCGATCATCGGGGAAAAGCAATTTGAAACCCCAATGCTACACCATTATATACCTCACTCTCACACTCTCATCTCAAGAATGAATAACATGACTGCAAACACCAAGTAAAGGCAGGTGAAATGAATCTATGCCATTAGAAGTCAAACGGTGGTAGCCTTAGGCAGAGAAGTGGCTAGACATCTGATGCACAAAACTTCAATCCTCATGACAACTCTACAAAATGGTGGTGTCGGTGGCAACAGCAATAGTGGCAGTGGCGGTGGTGGTAGTGATGGTGGTAGTGGTAGCAGCAGTGATGGTGATGGTGCTTGTGAGGATGGCAGTAATGATGGTGGTGGTGGTGGTAGTGATGGTGGTGACAGGGGTGATGGTGGCAGTGGTAATGGTGGTGGTTGTAGTGGTTATGGTAGTGATGGTGATGATGGTGGCGGTTGTGTTGATGAGGTGATTGTGGTGGTGGCAATGGTGATAGTGATTATGGTGGTGTCAATGATGATGGTGATGGTGGCGATGGTGATGGTGATGGTGGTAGCAGTGATGGCAGTGGTTGTGGTGGTGGTTATGGTGGTGATGGTGCCAGTGGTGAGGGTGGTGGTTGTGTTGGTAGTGGTGGTGGTGGGGGTTCGGGTGGTGTTTGTGGTGGTGACGGTGGTGGTGGCAGTTGTGACGGTGGTTGTGGTGGTTATAGTGGTGATGGTGGTTTTGGTGGTCACAGTGGAGAGAGTGGTAGTTGTGGTGTAGTGGTAGTGAGGGTGGTGGTGATGATGGTGATCATGATGATGGTGATGGTGGCGATGGTGATAATGGTGATGGTGATGGTAGTGATGGTAGTGATGGTGGTGCTGGTGATGGCAGTGGTAGTGATGGTGATGGTGGTGGTGGTGATAGTGGTAGTGATGATGATGGTGGTGTTGATGGTGGTGGTTATAATGGTAGTGACAGTGATGGTAGTGATGGTGATAGTGGTAGAGATGGTGATGGTGGTGATGGTGGTGGTAATGGTGATGGTGGTGGTGATGGTGGTGGTGCTGGTGGCGATGGTGATGGTGGTGGTGATGGTGATGGTGATGGTGGTGATGATGGTGATGGTGGTGGTGGTGATGGTGATAGTGGTAGTGATGGTGGTGGTGATGGTGGAGTTGATGGTGGTGGTGGTGGTGATGGTGGTGGTGGTGGTGATAGTGGTGGTGATGGTGGTGGTGGTGGTGATAGTGGTAGTAATGTTGATGGTGATAGTGGAGTTGATAGTGATGGTGGTGGTGGTGGTGGTGATGGTGATAGTGGTAGTGATGGTGATGGTGGTGGTGATGGTGATAGTGGTGGTGATGGTGGTGGTGGTGATGATGGTGATAGTAATGTTGATGGTGATGGTGGAGTTGATAGTGATGGTGGTGGTGGTGGTGGTGATGGTGATAGTGGTGGTGGTGATGATGGTGATGGTGATGGTGGTGGTGATGGTGATAGTGGTAGTGATGGTGATGGTGATGGTGGTGGTGGTGGTGATAGTGGTGATGATGGTGATGGTGGAGTTGATGGTGGTGGTGGTGGTGATGGTGATAGTGGTGGTGGTGATGATGGTGATGGTGATGGTGGTGGTGATGGTGGTGGTGATGGTGATAGTGGTAGTGATGGTGATGGTGATGGTGGTGGTGATGGTGATAGTGGTAGTGATGGTGGTGGAGATGGTGGTGGTAATGGTAGTGACAGTGATGGTAGTGATGGTGATAGTGATGGTGGTGGTGATGGTGATAATGGTGATGATGGTGATGGTGGAGTTGATGGTGGTGGTGGTGGTGATGGTGGTGGTGGTGGTGATGGTGATAGTGGTGGTGGTGATGATGGTGGTGGTGATGGTGATAGTGGTAGTGATGGTGATGGTGGTGGTGACGGTGATGGTGGTGGTGATGGTGATAGTGGTAGTGATGGTGGTGGAGATGGTGGTGGTAATGGTAGTGACAGTGATGGTAGTGATGGTGATAGTGATGGTGGTGGTGATGGTGATAGTGGTGATGATGGTGATGGTGGAGTTGATGGTGATGGTGGTGGTGGTGGTGGTGATGGTGACAGTGATGGTGGAGTTGATGGTGATGGTGGTGGTGATGATGGTGATGGTGATAGTGGTAGTGGTGGTGATGGTGATGGTGATGGTGGTGATGATGGTGGTGGTGGTGATGACAGTGGTAATGGTGGTGGTGGTGATGAAAGTGGTAGTGATGGTGGTGGTGGTGATGAAAGTGGTAGTGATGGTGGTGGTGGTGATGAAAGTGGTAGTGATGGTGGTGGTGGTGATGAAAGTGGTAGTGATGGTGGTGGTGGCAGCGGTGATGCCGGTGGTTGTGGTAGCAGTAGTGGCAAGAGTGGCAGTGTATTAATTCACTTTGCATTGCTATAAAGGAATACCTGAGGCTGGCTAATTTACAGGGAGAAGAGGTTTTATTTGGGCCCACAGTTCCACATCCTGTACAAGCATGGAGCTGGCCTCTGCTTCTGGTGAGGGCCTGAGGAAGCTTCCATTCATGGCAGAGGAGGGCAAAGCGGGAGCAGGCAGTTACACAGTGAGGGGAGAGGAGAGGAGGCACCAGGCTCTTTTGAACAACCAGCACTAATGAGAACTAACAGAGTGAGAACTCATTCATTCCCATGAGACGAGCACACAGCCATTCATGAGGGATCCACCCCCATGACCCAAAACCCCCCACCAGATCCCCCTCCAACACTGGGGATGACATTTCAACATGAGAGGTGGAGAGGACACACACCTAAACCACAGCAAGTAGTAACTTGTGTGAGAACAAATCTGAGTGCTTATACGCCAAGCACTGCCTCAAGTGCTTCACACATATTATCTCATTTAATTCTCAGTTAAATCAATGAGATGTAGGTACCATTCTTAGTGTTATTTTACAGAACAGTAAGGCCAGACGGTGCCCTCCCCAGAGGTCTGGGTGCCCCGAGCTGAGATTCCAGCACCGCAGCCGGGCCACTCCTCTGAGGTCTCAGTTGCCGCTCCTGGGTACTTCCTCTCAACTTCTGGGCCACACTGGTCCAACCTCTTCACAAGCTGTGCCAGCCCAGGATAGGAGCTGCCTCCCTCCTCGCACGTCCTGTTGCTTTACATTATCTTTGCCTCTCAAACACCTTGCACCTGTCGGCCATTGTTCATAGCGATTCTTTCTGTTCTGGTGTGGCCTGTCTCCTGCCTGGTCCCGGAGTGACACAAGGAGGGACCCGGCCCCCAACAGCTGTGATCCAGCTCGGCTTGGGCTGCTATGCCACTAGTTCCCTTATCCCAGAGACAGGCCGCCCATGTTTTTATTGTTGAAAATGCAGGTGAGGCTTGCAGTGAAGCCTTTCACACACAGGTTGTGTGATCAGTGAGCTCCAACGCCTCCTTCCCCTCCCACCCCAGGCCTCCCCTCTCTTGGCCAAAGGCCTGGCACAGAAAAGGTAACCCCTCGGCATTCCTGCTGCTCCAAGCACCTGCCCAGGCCCCTCTGCCTGGCTTTCATTGTTGGGGTACTTTTGGGTGCTGTGTTGCCTACTCGGGGAACAGCTTTTCCTTAGTCCTCCCAGAGTCCCACTTCCGCTCTCACCCTCCCTCTAACCCAGACTCCACGACACCTGTGGCCGATGCTGTGTTACGGGGGGTTGAAATGATTTCCTTGTTTCACAGGGAATGGTTTTATTTTCACTGTTTCTTCATACTTTGTTGTTCGGGGGAGATTTCAAGAGAAAGAGTAGAATAAAAATGCTACTCTTCTGCCATCTTTATGCATAAACCATGCCAAATTAACAACTGCCAGCAGGTTCTGTACTGGGCCCCGGCTCCCCAGGGGATGGGACCACCTCCCTGTGATCTCCTTAGGGCTGAAGCAAAGCCTTAGATGAGTGCAAGAACCACTCCTCAGGGGCAAGGGAGCAAGATGAACACATCAGACTTGCATTTTTAATAACTATTTAGCATATAACAATTTGCCACTTATGGCCTCACTCAATAAAAACTATACTTGTTATTCCATGTTGTGTGACTAGCACTGAAAGGAAAAAGGGGGGAAAAAACCCCACGGAAAAGGGAAGGATTCAAGACAAGAAAAAATAAAATGAATGTGCACCGACAAGCTACAGGTGACTTCCTGCTCCATCCCCACTCCCTGCTCTGGGCACACCCGGCCCTCCTGAGCAAGAACACAAGGCGGGCTGCCCCACGGCTCCAGCCCCATGACCATGCACACAAATCACTGAGGACAAGCCTGGGTCGCTCCCCAGGCCAAGGCTCCTTCCAGGGCAGACACGGACCGGGAGAATGGGTTAGACAATGCGGACGCAAAGCTTCATGCTTTACGTCCTACAGACACAGATTTCTATCAAACTCAGTGGAAGAAATATGGGAATACAAGATACCCTGAAATTTTCCAGAGCGGTACAAGCCCAAATTAACCCTTTCTTACACACTCCAAACTCATTCTCTCATGACATAATTCTTTGCCTGCAAATTCTCCCAAGCTCAGCCCTGGACCTTCCCTCAAGCTGGAACTAACCAGAGGGTCTGTGGCTCTACCTCTAAGAAACTTGGTTTGTCGCATTATAATGTCATTAGCATGGGGAGGGAGCCCTCTGCCAGGAAGTAACATGTGATTAGTACATCCTCTACTGGAAACTTAACCATAACCAGTCAAACTCCCCTTGTATGCCTGGTTCATCTCACCCATACGTCAAAAGCACAAAAAACACCCCAAACTCCTGCTAACTTGCTTTCCCTTTTTCATTCTCTGTCTGGTCTCACTAGCCTACAATTTCTCTAAATGTATTAAATTACCTGGTTTTATTTCCACATATTACTCTTGATACTTTTCCCTCCTCCCATACAATATATTCCCCCTTTGATCAATGCACTCACCAGCCTCTGACACACCAGGTGTCCTGCCAAACATGACCTCCCTAGTTCACTCTTGCAATGTATGTGCTAAATACTACCTCCCCTATTTATCCAAGAGGAAATCGAGGTACAGTAGTAACAGTTCCCCAAGGACAAATAGCTAGTAAATGGTGAAGTCCAAATTTCAGCACAGGTCCCCTGACCCCAAACTACGTGAGCTGAACGCATGATGGGATGGATCCCAAACAGACTCCTTCCAGGCCTACTAATGCTTCTCTCCCGTTCATTGAAGAAATAGTTCTGCTGAGTGGCTGATGGATGTTGAGGTCTGGGAAAGGGCACTGGGGATACAGAGGTGTGTGCTCGGTCCCGCTGTCTTCTGCTGTGTGTCTTTCACGAAGAACTGGTTTCCTACTGTCATGATAGCACCAAGCTTCCCCGAGGCTCCTGCACTCAAGCTCTCAGCCTGTAAGGCCTCGCCTGACTTCTACTGACTTTATCTGAATCCACAAAGAAGTTTTTAGATTCTCTGAAAACTGAGTATTTAAACTATCGCTTTTACAAGTAAACAATACAAACATTCCCAGGGTCAAAGCTGCTTACGATACCTACCTTTAGTGGTGAGAACTTTCGAGGTGACCTCTAGTTTCTCCAATGGTTCCATTCCAATATTTTCCAATTTAATGATTAGTTGCTGACTTTCTCCATTGTAAAGCTGAACAGATACATTAGTAGATATTTCATCACCAGAAGAAGGTTGCAATGAATGTGCAGATCTAAAATAATAAGAAGAAATTTAAAGAAGAAAGAAGGAAGAAGCCAAGGCCATTTGAGAATTACTCACTTCCCAAAGAAGAATCACCATACTCATGCATTTCAGAAACAGGGGCTAGGAAATCTTGGCTTCATACATGGAGTTCACTACCCAGCTATCAGGAATGGAAAGCGAGCTGCCACATGCCTCATGCTTTCCTCATGCAGACACGTCCAGGTCTTTGTGTGTCATAAACATGAACACCCTCACTCAGCCTTCATTTCTCATGCGTATGTGAAGCATAAAAATACTTAATTACTAAGTTATGGGGTATAAAAATTACATGATGAATTCATTCAAATAAACCATGAGGCTGCTGTTCTCTCAAAATCTAAAAAATGTCATGCTTAGAAGTGCCTTGGGAAACTCCATAGATTTAAGAGGAAAATGTATACCAACCATTCCAGCTGATAACATAGAGCTGAGGCCAAAGAGGAATGAGAAGCTGTCCCACAGACCCCTTCCTACAGGTATAAACTGTGAGGAATGCCCACCAACACCTGGCATCACACGAGGGCAGCTGGGCCAGGCCCTGGGGTCAGGCAGTATCTGCGGGGCTCCATCCTCACACCAGTCAGGTGAGGCCCTGGACTACGGGACAGGCCAAGGCAGCCAAGCCAGATGAATATGCAACACAGAAGCCAGGGCCTCCCCGAGACTCCTGCACTCAAGCTCTCAGCCTGTAAGCCCTCGCCTGACTTCTACTGACTTTAACTGAATCCACAAAACTAATTGTCCTGGTTGCATCCTTCCCAACCCACAGGCTGCAAACAGTGGGTTGGGAAGGAGGTCACTGGTGATCACAGAGAAAATATATCTGGTAGCACAATGGGGACAAATGCCAGCGGATGACAAATAGAGGCATGTGACAGGTGAGGTTAAACACACACATGGCTCCCTGGAGAAGTTTGGCCACAGGACAAAGGGGCAGACAGAGGAGGTGGCCAGAGCAGGCAGGCCGACATGTTCTCCTGGGGCCTGAAGGTTTCCTGAGTAGCCCACACCTTCTTCCTGTCCCTGAAGGATTTCCACAGAGAGCCACAATTAGTCCAGCATACTTGAGCCAACATCGTGTGCTTAGTGCATCCAGAAATGGCTCATGAAGTCAACTAAGCGGACTGTGGACCACCCCACTCCAGACACTCTCCAGCAGTCTTTCCGATGCCCAGCTCCTCCTGGCCCTGCTCCCGGTCACAGCACACAGGATCAGAGTCGGAACAGCTTCCCACGCCATGGGAGCACTTGGTGTCACACACTATTGGTCCAAAGGACAGAAAAGAATGTTCCAGACTCAGACCTCTGCCATCCAAGGGAAGAAATGCTGCTTAACACAAGCCAAGCTCATGGCGCCAGGCACGTGTTTCCTGGGGGCTTCCAGATGCAGACTCTGATGGAGAAGCTTCTGCATCCAAACCAAATTTTGGTGAAATAATTGCATAATAAATCAAGGTGAGCTCCTTGGAATTTAAATATCTTTAATGTTCATGAGTCAAGAAATAAACTTCCTCTGTCAAGGAAGGAAAATTGGACTCGTGTCCTTACCATAAACGGCTTCTTTCCATCTTTTAGCAGGCAGCCTTTCTCAAGCAAAAGTTTGTACTCAATGTGGATTTGAAGAGAAGGTATCAGGAAAAACATAAAACATGGCCAAGACTCACTATTTTGTGTCTCAAACAACAGGATTTTCAAACAAAACAAAACAATGTTTGACCTGGCAGTCACAGGGCCTGGGCCTAACACAGGCCCTGACGGTCCCAGCTGCAGCGTCCCAGTTGTCGTGAACAGTGGAGCTTGGGTGGGACTCGGGCTGGCACTGAAAAGGAGCTGAGTCCTGAACAGGCCATGACACTAAAGAGATGGCAGCAGGGACCCCACTCCAGCCAAGGTCAGGCCCCCAGGGAGGGGCTGCAGAGGCTGGGCAAGGGTCAGGTCCAGTCTCCTAGGAGGAGATGCAGACCAGGAGCTTCTTGGCAGAGAGAAACTCCAATGTGGGACTATGGGCAAACTGTGGGAGGTAGAAGTAAGGTCTACGGCGACGAGACTCTCTTGTTTAAGGAGATGGCCCCTAATATGTGGTCTGCGTTAGGTTAGGCAGCCCCTGGGTCTGAGCAGCACAGGAACTGCAAGGTGAGTCACTGGTGCCTGAAGCTTGGCACGCCTGTGTCCCCCGAGCACTCTGTGGACTCAGCTGCCCTTTCTGTAGCTCTGCCCTCCCCACTCCTGCACTGGACCAAAAGTTTTTTCAAGACAGGGACAATTTTTTTTTTTTAAGATAGTCTCGCTCTGTTGCTCAGGCTGGAGCACAGTGGCACAATCTCCACTCACTGCAACCTCCGCCTCCTGGGTTCAAGCGATTCTCCTGCCTCAGCCTCCCGAGTAGCTGGGATTACAGGCTCATGCCACCATGCCCAGCTAATTTTTTTGTATTTTTAGTAGAGATGGGATTTGGCCATGTTGGCCAGGCTGGTCTCGAACTCCTGACCTCAGGTGATCCGCCTGCCTTGGCCTCCCAAAGTGCTAGGATTACAGGAGTGAGCCACCGCACCCGGCCGTGACAATATTTTTATCTTGCATTATCAGCTCCTACCCAGCCAGGTACCTGGCACATAACAGGTACTCACTAAGTATGTATTGAACAAATTAACAAGCATCTCAAACTTGAACCACTGTGCAACACAGAAAAGCACCCTAGCAGTAGTCAAGATGGGCCTGGGACAGAGTGGCCTGCTAACACACTTCACAGCTGCCTCCTGCTGAGCCTCACCCTGTGCAGGGTGTCTCTGCATGGCTGCCTGGCCACGGAGAAGGCGGGACAATGCAATTCCACAGGAGATGCCATCAGGCCACCTGCTCCTGACCTCTGCCCTCATCACTGTCAGTGCTCAAGGCACCACTCCCGCCAGGCTCCATCCGGGCACCTCTGACTCCCATCCTGGAATGCTCTCTGCTGCGTCCCACTGGCTGCCTACCAGCTCTGCTCCTCTGCGTGTCTCCTCGGCAGAGGCCTTTCCTGAAGAGCTCCCTGCAAAGCAGGCCTTGCCATCTGACGCTGCTTCACAAAGTGACCTGCCTTCTGTCTCTGAAGGCCTGCCTCTTCTGGACATCTCATCTCATCTCATCTGACCCGCTGTGTTTTCATCACAGTGCTGAATTCTCCTGCACCATGGTCTGTATTTATTGGGTTGGTTGACTTGTTGTTCCCTCTTCTTTGCATTTTCTTCCATGCTTGATTATCTGACCAGTTGTTGTGGATCTTGTAAGGCCCAGTTGAATACCACTTCTTCTATGAAGGCTTCCCGAACCCCAAAGATACGGTCAACCTCTACTTTGTTTTTATATTACAGAGCCAGTTAGCAAATTTGACTCTAGTTAGTCTGAGTACCTCCTTCCAGACATACAAGGGGAGTGGCCTAGGTCGAGGGCATTTTTTATTCATTGAATCTTTTATTAATTGCTAGTCCTATAGCACAGGGCCTAAAGCACATGGTAGGTGTCGATAAATGTTTGTGAGTAAATTTAATGAATCAGTCACTGGAATGTTCATATTAGATAAATAACAATCAAAACTCAAAGAATAGTCACATTTTATTTCAGGAAGCCACCTTAGAAAAATATATACATTATACACAATTTTTTAAAATAAGAAATAAAAAGCAAACATTTTAACTCCGAATCAGTTCCACTGGACCCTCCTCCTCCAGCCCCTGGTCCTCATCAGGACCATGCTGGGATCCACATTCCTCCCCAGGGCCCAGGCTCGGTGTCGTGGTGGCCGCCCACAGCAGCACATCTTGTTGAGAGGTAGCAGGTACCAGAGCATGCATGCACCCCCATCACAGTGCATCCACAGGACAATAAAAATGGGGGGTCAGAGGCATTATATTTGGAAACTATTCTAAACACAGGAGAAAAATGTGGGGTGGGCAAAGAGAAGCAGCTAGAGGACCTGCTTTCTTCACTGCCTTTTACAGCTGGCAGGGACCTTCGGGGAAGCCTTATTAGCAGGACAAATGACAAAGTTAAAGTAACCCTTCTCAAGTTATTTTTCCTTTTTGGTAACAGCTGCCCTTAGCGTTTCTTGGCCTTCAGCCACCCCCCGCCCTTTTGCTGAAGCGCTGGCTGGGGCTCGCTAAGCTGAAGCTGGAGCCATAATCTCCTTTACGAGCTCTCTCAGTGCTCACCTCCAGCTTTTGTTGGGCGGCTGGTGCCCTGCACAGGCCTGTGAGCGCATGCCGTCAAACTGTAGCTGAAGCTAGTGTCCTTCCTAGCCTAGCGCCCACTGGGTGCCACAGTTCTACTGACAGCAGTGGCAGAATTCAGCAGCCAAAGCCAGAGCTGGGAGTCTGCGCATCTGGCTGTTCAAGCTAATGTGCCTGGAAGTGTCCAGGCCTGGGAAGTCCTGGTGGCAGGCTCAGCGGAAATCATGTGTCCATTCAACACTGAAGCCCTGCCAAAATTCATCTTTCTAAACAGCATATGCAGGTATAAAATCCACCTAGCTTAAATATGCAATGCAATCATTTTTGGTAAATTTACAAATAACTGATACCCAGTGTTTTTTTCTTTTGTTTTGTTTTGTTTTGTTTTTATTTTGAGACAAAGTCTCGCCCTTTGTCCCCCAGGCTGGAGTGTAATGGCGCAATCTCGGCTCACTGCAACCTCCGCCTCCCAGGTTCAAGTGATTCTCCTGCCTCAGCCTCCCAAGTAGCTGGGATTACAGGCTCCTGCCACCACACCCAGCTAATTTTTGTGTATTTTTTTTAGTAGAGACAGGGTTTCATCATGTTGGCCAGGCTGGTCTCGAACTCCTGACCTCAGGTGATCCGCCCGCCTCGGCCTCCCAAAATGCTAGGATTACAGGCGTGAGCCACTGCGCCCGGTCTGATACCCAGTTTTAAAACACTTGCAGCACCCCAAAGAGATACCGCAGGAGCACTTCCAATCAGTGTAGTCCCCACACCACTGGCAGCCTCAGGCAGCCGCTGAGCTGTGTCCTGCCGCTAGAAACCTGCTTTCCAGATGTTTCACATCAGAGAACGCACACTCTATGCCTCTCGCATCTGGCTTCTTGCACTCAGCAGCTCGCCTCTGAGGCTGGTCTGCACTGGGGCATGTGTCCCTTCGTCCCTTCATTGCGGAGTGGTGTTCCGCTGCAGGGACACACTGCATTCTGCTGACCCATTCACCAGCTGACGGCCATCTGGGCCCTTTCCAGTTTTCTGACTGTGAACGATGCTGCTATGAATACTCGTGCGCAGGTTTCTATGTCGACATATGTGTTCCGTTGTCTTGAGCAGGCACCTAGGAGTGGAATTGTTGGGTCATATGGTAAACTTATGTGTAACTTCTGAAGAAACTGCCAATGTGTTTTCAAAAGGGATGTCCCATCAGCATCCCTATCGGCCTCGCACGAGGCATCCAGCTTCTCCGAAACCTTGTAGCCCTGCTATCGTGAGCCCCGTGAGCGGGTGTGAACTGGAGCCTCACGTGGTGCCAGTTCAGAGACTAATGATGTCGACCATCCTTCCAGGTTGCTTACGAGCTATTTGCATATCTTGTGGTGAAACAGGTACTCAAATCTCTTGTCCATTTTTTAAATTAGGTTGTTTTGCCTTATTTTTATTAAGTTTTAAGAGTTCTTAATGTGAATATAAGCTCTTTATCAGATATTTAATATGCAAATATTTTCTTCCAGTCTGTAACTTTCATTCTTTTAGTGGTGTCTTTGGAAGCGAAAGTTTTTAATTTTGATGAAGTCCAATCTGTCAACGTTTTATTCCAGGGATCCTGCTTTTGGTGTCACATCAAAGAACTCTGCCCAATTCAAGGTCATGATAATTTTCTTTTATTTTCTTCTAAAAGTTATATATTTTCAGCTTTTATACTCAGGTCTATGATCCCTTTTGAGTAAATGTTGTCTGTGTTTCATTTTATTCCCCGATTATACGTCAGTGTCTCCACCTCTCCTTCCTCTGTCGAAGACCGCCCTGCCTGGCCTTGCACCCGGCCAGTTCCTCCTCCCTCCCATCAAGCTTGGTGTCGCCTCCTGGAAGAACTCTTCCCTGAGACTGTGACCTCCCCCAGCACGTGGGACCTCCCCCATCACAGTCCTGACGACAGTGCACTGTGATTATTCGGCGACTTGTCAATTTCCCCACTTGACAGAACTTCCCGTGAGGACAGAAACCAGGACTGTCATGATCAGTGCTACAGCCCTAGCACCCAGCACAGCAACTGGCAAATGAAAGGGTCTATTGAACACACGAATGGGCTTTAAAAACATTTCAGAAAATCCCAAGACATATTTTATAAAAATGGCCAAAAGGATATCCATTAAGTGTTATTCATAAGTGCAAAAATTAAGAACAGGCTGGATGTGGTAGCTTGTGTGTGTAATCCCAGCACTTTGGGAGGCCGAGGCGGGCAGATCACTTGAGGTCAGGAGTTTGAGACCAGCCTGGCCAATATGGCAAAACCCCGTCTCTACTAAAAACACAAAAATTAGCTGGGCATGGTGGCGGGTACTTGTAATCCCAGCTACTCGGGAGGCTGAGGCAGGAGAATTGCTCGAACCCGGGAGGTGGAGGTTGCAGTGAGCCAAGATTGTGCCACTGCACTCCAGCCTGGGCGACAGAGCCAGACTCCACCTCAAAAAAAAAGACTGTGCCACGGCACTCCAGCCTGGGCAACAGAGCAAGACTCTGTCAAAAAAAAAAAATTGAGAACATCCCAAATTCCAATAGCAAGGAAATTAATGGGTATGTAATTTTGAGATATCTTTATGATGTGCTTTGTTGAAGCAATTAAAATTGAATTTTCTCAAGAATTTGTAAAGGCATGAAGAAAAGCTTACGTTACATGGTTATGCAAAAAGTAATCTATAATACTATATATGATGTCATGTAATCTCAACTGTTCAAATACATATTTTTAAATAAGATGGATAAAACACTGGAAGGAAATATCACAACAAATCATTTATAGTAATTGCTTCTGGGACTCCTGAGATTGCTTTTTCTTTCTTATTTTTATGTTTTCCTGCAATGCTAAAAAACAAATAAACAAGATCAAAACTATTTCTTAGAAGATAAGAGTTGGCTGAGCACGGTGGCTCACACCTGTAATCCCAGCACTTTGGGAGGCCAAGATGGGTGGATTGTTTGAACCCAGGAGTTTGAGACCAGCCTGGGCAACATGGCGAAACCCCACCTCTACAAAAAATACAAAAATTAGCCAGGCATAGTGGTGCAAACCTGTAGTCCCAGCTACTCAGGAGGCTGAGGTGGGAGGATCGCTTGAACCTGGGAGGTGGAGGTGGAGGTTGCAGTGAGCCGAGATCGCAATACTGTACTCCAGCCTGGGTGAAAGAGTGGGACCCTGTCTCAAAAAATTAATTAATTAATTAAAATATAATATAATATAAAAGTTTAATTAAAATTCCCTTTTTTTTTTTTGAGATGGAGTCTCACTTTGCCACCCATGCTGGAGTGCAGTGGTGCGATCTCGGCTCACTGCAAGCTCCGCCTCCTGGGTTCACACCATTCTCCTGCCTCAGCCTCCCGAGTAGCTGGGACTACAGGCGCCCGCCACCACGCCTGGCTAATTTTTTTTTTTCTTTTTAGTAGAGACGGGGTTTCGCTGTGTTAGCCAAGATGGTCTCGATATCCTGACCTCGTGATCCACCTGCCTCAGGCTTCAAAGTGCTGGGATTACAGATGTGAGCCACCACGCTGGGCCAAAATTCCCTATATTTTTAAGGGAATTCCTAAATTCCCTAATTTTGATTTTCAAAAGAATTATGATTCCATAGGCTAATTTCACATTCTGTTCTGATCATGGTAAGAAAGATTTCAACTTTGTTCTAATTCGTTTTCAGCAAAGCATATTGATGTTGCTTATCTTAAAGAAATCCTTCACCTATATTCTGGTCACAAGAATTACAGGCTCTTTGTGCCATTAAAAAAAAAAATGTAGGACCAAAAATGATGCCTCAGAGCCACTCTGGTCTGTGACCCTCGTGCACACTACCTGGGCAGAGAGGTGCTGATCTGCAGTCTTGGCAACGCGGGAATGACTTCGACTGTGGAGCCACTGGTTTTTATTCCTGGCAGGTTATCCAGCAAACAGTCACTGAACACACCGAAGACTGTAGTATGGTAACCTGGAACAGAAAATGAACATCTTCACTCCACTGGCAAGGCTTTGGGTCTCACGCCCATGGCTGAAGCAGTGCAAAGAGTACGGGGCTCCTCTTCAGAAGACCTGAGTTCCGAAGCTGCCCAGGGCCCGCCAGCGCTCACCCACACTCCCACCCTCAACCCCACGACCCTCACTGTCCTTGTACGTGATGGGGAGGATAACAGCATCTGCATTCCTGTTTCACAAGGCTGGCTGGGCCCAAATGAAAGACTATATGCGAAGGTCCTTGTAAACTATAAATGTCTACTTAATAATCAGTATCTCATCCCTTTACTCATTTGCTTTTCAGATTTATCCATCTCTAAAACGAGAATGTTAATATTCTTTCCCAGGACATAATGTGACTTAATGAGTATGTGAAAAATGCTTCAAAGCCTTCTGTTGAGAGACGAAAGTTCACACACGAGCCAATTGTTATTGTAGCTGCTGCTGATATGGCAGATGTGCTGTATGTGTATAAGCACCATAATTTAAGATTAGCAAATTTCCCATGTTAAAAAAAAAGTCCACTGGTTAGATAAGCACTTGAAATTGTTTAAGCAAAGCTTTAAAATGGCTTTTGAAATTTCGCAAGATAATTATTATAAACAACATTCACTCTGTAACAAAATTAAACAATACCCCATGGCTAGATGCCTAGGGTGACAACTTTTCTGCATTCATATCAAACTACTCCATACTAAAAGGAGAGGCAGGCACTCCCTCGAGGGCAAATCAGGGACCTTACACAGCCTCAATCAGCCCCGTGCTCACCTCTTGCCAGCTTGAAGCTGCCCTATCAACGTAACCCCCATTCAAAGCAGCCACGCTTCCTCTAAAGTATACCTCTTCAAAAACGTCTTTAACTGGCAAACATTCTCCTCCCCAAAACCACATCTGGCACTAATGTCCTTTCTATAAAACCTGGTATGATGTGGTTTTGTCCGCTAAGCAGCCATTATTTTGCAATTCTTAATTTAAATCAGTCATTTTCCTTTTCTTACTGTTGCTTAAAATAACTGCCATATAAACTCTAAACTCTGTTGACAAATAGCGCATTACAATGTCTGATAATACAAGGTCAGTCCTTTTGACTTCGTTCCCAAAGCGGGCCAAAAATGAACACTCACTAGTCTGGACCCAGGATAAACAACTAAGAACTGTGTGACTAAGGCTCTGACTCCTCATCTGTGAACATACTAGTTATGGGTTATGTGTTATTCTGAATCAAGCCCTTCACTCCTCGCTGCTCCTCTCTCATCTATTCCTATCTCCTATGCTCCACTGCCAGGCCACAGCTATGGTCCTACCTCTGTCCCTTTCTCCCTGGGTCATCGCTGAAGCTTGATCACTGGTGTCCCTGCCTCCAGTCCTTCCCATCTCAACAGGGATCCTGGATCCTGAGGGATGGCTCTGAACTGCCCACCTGACCACATCTCTCTTCAAATAACGCAGCAGCCCCACTGCCCTCCGGAGAAAGCTGGCATCCTTCGGCACAGTGTGTAAGACCCCCAGGTCGGCCCTCTGCCTTCCTTCCAGTCTGTCTCATCCCTGCCACCCTGTCCTGGACCACCTACTCTGACCACCCCCAGGTCCCCCAAATGTACCACGTTCTCTCTTACCACCACGTTGTTCTTTCTGCCTGGAACTCTCTTTCTGCCCCCTGTGGACTCCCCCCACGGCCCACCCCCATTCATTTGAATAGTTCCTAGTTAGCCTTCAAGCCTCAGGGTCACTGACCAACCCACTCTCCCCGCTGGGTCCATGCCCAGAGTCATTCGCTCCCACGGCCACTCCACTCCGTCTCCCCACTTGGGGCAGCACACCCTCACCTACAATTACACCTGCCTCACTCACTCGTAGGGAGTGCTCTTCCAGCCAACAAACACACACTGAAGACCTACTGTGTGCCAGGCTCCACACTAGGCATGGAGCTGCAGCTGAGCGAGACACACGAGGCCAGCAAGGAATCCATCGCCCAGAGTCAGGAAGGAGACCACCGCACAGGGGCCTAGACCAGCGAGCTCACGCCGAGGAAGGCTCCCAGAGGAAGGGAAGCCTGTGCTGAGGACTGAGGGAAGCCCAGGAGCCGGCGAGGGTGATAAGCACTCGATGGGGCACAGGCAAAGCCTCGGAAAACCTGGAAAGCTGCCAGATCTAAAGAGTCTTCGGAGACCGAAGTAGGAGGGGAGAGGCAGAGAGGAGGTTGCGGAGGCCAGCAGGAGCCGGACCACACCGGGCTCCAGAGCAACACTTAAGGACTGGGCCTTGATAACAAGGGCCTGGCGACAGCTGTGAGGCTCCCAGTTGAGAGATGTCAGGAGCATATTCACACTAGGAAGATTGCCAGGCCACAGATGGGAGGTGGGTCTGTTAGCAAGCAAGACCAGGGCAAAAACACCAGTCCCAATGCTCTTGTGACAAACCCTAGAAGAGTTATGATCTGCAAGACAGGAGGCAGTGGAGGTGGAGAGAAGTAGCGGTTCTCAGGAAGCACTGAGGGAGGGGAGGTGGGGGTGCTGTGACAGACAGCGAGGGTCAAGGATGACCCCCAAGAACCCATCAGGGCAAATAGCTGATGGGAATGCCTGCACTGAGATGGAGGCTTGACGGGGGCAGGCGCAGTTTTGGGGAGGCGAGGTAGGGAGTTCTGATTTGCAGGTATTATATACGAGGCGCCCAGGAGCCAGCTGGGAAGGGCTGGAGGTGCAGGCTGGGAAGAAGTCCAGCCCTGGAAATCATCTGCACATTGGAGGAAATGGAAGACAGGAAGCAAGGGCATTGGTGGGATCACCTAAGGTAGCCTGCGGAAGAGGAAGAGTTAACAGGGCCAGGGAACACAGGGCGAGGGGTGGGGAAGGAAAGAAGTGGGGTGTGAGGAAGGCCTGACTGAGGGGTGGGCTGCAGAAGACGAGAGAGACCCAAACAGAAGGGCCAGAAAGGCAGTAAAACATCCGGAGGGGCAGGCTCACAGCAGCTAGAGCAGAGAGGTGGTAAAGTATCCAGAGGGCAGGCTCACAGCAGCCAGAGGAGAGGGCATGCCTAGTGGAGGGTCGGCCAGGGACTCAAAGGGCACTGAGGAGCGAATTTAGACACAAAACTGAAAAGTAGGCCCTGGATTTAGCCCAAAAAATACTGCTTGTGACAGGAGTTTTGGAGAAGTGAAAAGGGCTGAGTCCAGGATGTAGAGGGTTAAAGGCCCTCTGCAGAGGGGAGATTCAATGTGTGTAGACACCCTCTGAGGAGTTCCAGCAAGAAGGAGCAGGAGGAAGGCTCACTGGAGGAAGACGGCAGAAAGGAGACGAAGTAGAGGGAGGAGGGGCGTGGGCAGTGGGGTCAGAGCACAGGAAGGACCCCTCCCACCACCACACATCCCACATCCCACGAACAGATTTTTTTCATGCTTCCCAAAGAGACATGTTCTTCATTATCTCCTAACTGGTTAGGACTGGCATGAGGGGCGATCAGCTCTGGACCTCATGGAGGCCATGCAAGGGTTCAGCAGACCCTCCTGAGCAGCAACCATGAAGGGACTCTCCTTACCGTTCACAGTAATCGTTCCAGTCGTCTGCGGGACCCCGACGAGTGTCACTGGGTACAGACCAGATTCAGCCGGAAGAGAAAGCGCCGCAGGGAGAGACTCGAACTCCACTCCGCTGGTGAGCAGCCCCTAAACAAAGCGACGCAGCATCGTAAGCCCAAAGCAAACCTACTGTGCGTGCTCAGTTCCAAATGCGCCTTAAGACATTGCCTATGGCACATCCAGAACTGCTGGAATAAAATGACCAACGGTCTTCACAGAAACCCACAGAGAACCTTGGAGACAGTGTACAGTGGAACACAAAACCACCTAAACACGGTAAGCACTGCAGGTGCTCAGGCGATACACCACGGATCCACTTGATTTCAGCCCTGTTTGCTGTCTGTTTGATATTTATCATTTTACCAAATGGGAATGTGAACACAAAGAGAAAATATTTTATTTATAAACAAAAATAAATAAAAACATGGCTGGGCATGGTGGCGCACACCTGTAATCCCAACACTTTGGGAGGCCAAGGTGGAAAGAACACTTGAGCCCAGGAGACCAAGACCAACCTGGGCAACACGGTAAGACCCCATCTCTACAAAAAAAATTTAAAATTAGTCAGGGAAGGTGGCACGCACCTGTGGTCCCAGCTACTTGGGAGACTGAGGTGGGATGATCACCCGAGCCCAGGAGGCTGAGGCTGCAATGATCACACCACTGCGCTCCAACGTGGGGGACAGAGTGAGACCCTATCTCAATCAATCAATCAATAAAATGTGGAACTATACCACCAGTTAATATCCCTGCCACACATCTGTGAGTTATCAACTTATTTCGGTATGTACTAAGCTTGCTAGTACAGGCACTAAGCTTGCTAGTGAGCAAAACAGGCAGATTCCCTGGCCTCAAGATGGTAGCCCATGATTGGAAGCAGTGCAGGTATGTCGGCCCTCAGGACTTCCCAGCATTGTAACAGAGGTCCTACTCAGGGCACTAAAGCAAGAAAAAGGAAGAAAAGGCATACAGGCAATTACTCACAGAAAACAAAACCAGGGTCATAGAAAACACTATGGAATCTACAATGAAACTTGAACTTTCGAGTACATTTAGCAAAGTGACAGAGTCAGAAAAAAAAAAGCATTATTTCTATAGTTTAGCAATAAGCAATTGGGGAAAATATCATTAACAAGCGATCAAAACCATCAACTATATTAGAATAAACCTAACAAATGACAGGCAAGGTTTCATAACAGTTATAGAACACTGCTGAGATAAAGAAGCCCTGGGCGAAGGAGGAAATCCTGGATTCTTTTTAGCGGGTTGGTTTTCTGCAGCGGTATGGTCAAAGCTACCCTGCAACTATCTCAGACATGACAGGACTGAGCATCTAAGTAGATGTGCTGATGTTGGGAGCCCGAGTTCTCACGCGGGAAGAAAGGACACACACAGATGGAGGAAGGCAAGCACCCTCTGGAGAAGTGCTGGAAAGCAAGGGTCCCCGTGAACAGGGCAGATAATACATGCATGTCCATGGTGCAGATGCAGGGGTATACACGTGTGTACATATATGTAGGCATATGGGTTTAGATATATATGTGTGTGTGTTCTCATGTATGTGTATATGCATACAGACTTTTCCCAACTCTGTCTACAGGAAGCACCCAGAAGCAAAGCCAGTTTCTCGGCAGTGAGTACACTTAGTGCCCGGACTTGGAGCCAAGGTGTGAAATGATCTATGTGTGGAACAGATGCAGCAGGCAAGGGTGGAAGCCGAGGAGCCAATTGTCTCTAGGCAAATATATTGGCATTTATTTCTTTTGAAAATAGCTAAAGCAATATGGCCAACTGTGAACATTTTTTAAATGTGAATGGTGGAGATGCGAGTGTGTACTACTCCCTGTAACATTTCATAGGTTTAAAATACTTCCTAATTTAGTTTTTAAAACTTTGCCCATGATTTGTGGGCTATCTCCATGTGGTGCTTTTTATTTTGTTCCCTGCTCTTCCTCATTTGTTATAATAAGCACATATTGTTTTTAAACCAGATAAAAATGAAAGCTACATTTTAAGACCAAAAAAACAAAAATGTGTAAGAAAGAGCAGCAGGCATTTGATACTTTAACCACTTTGGGGAAAATTCTCTAAACTGCTTCTCCCTACTAAGGCTGAGACAGAAAGCCACAGGAAAGGGCAGAGCCAAATCCTACTGCAGGTCAGTCCTCACCCAACAGGAGGAGAAGCGCTCCTCCCGAGCGCACCTCAAGACTACAAGCTGAACATCCAGCTGAGCTTCCAGGAGCTCAGACGGATTTCGGGAAACTATGCCACATGCTAGAGGCCTAAACAGCATTTCAACAGCCACCACGTGTCCACCTGGCAAACTGCAACTCAGCCTGTACTCACAGCCAGGCTGTCACATCTGTCCCAGGAACCCTTCCCTGACTCTCCAGGGCCAGGCAGACTCCCCCCACATCAGGCCTGCAACACCTCGTGCACCCCAACAGAGCCTTGATCACAGCGGCAGCAGGGACCAGGGCCTGACCATCTCTGTCCCCTCAGGGCCTTGCCTGGGGCCCGACATGTGGCAAGAGCACTCAGCGAGATACCTGCATGAAGGGCCCACCTCTTACCCTGAACACCAGTCACAAAACCCTGAAAGACAACGTCCACTCTCGCAGCACCCTCCTTTGCGTGCTGCTGAAAAGTTACACAGCAGCACCACACAGCAATGCAGAGAAGACTCGAGGGATGGAACCTACATTGGCGTGGGGAGGGTCTGCTCTGAAAACATAGAATCAGCTTAGAGGGCCAGTACAAATCTCCTTCCCCCTGACTAGAGAATTGGGTAAGCATTTCCAACAGAAGAGATTACAAAGTGAATTTTTCACACCCTACACAAAGTACAGAAATGGGACATCAGGATTTTAAAACAAGAGAAAGCTCGTGGTGGTGGTGTGGTCATTTATCCTCCCATTCCACAGCTTGTTCTTCCCTGGGGCCTTGATCATCTTATCATCTTGCAGCAATAAAATCATGCTGATATCACTGAGCAGCAGGCAGAATGTGGACTTTGCAACCGCAACGCATCTCATGTAAGCTTCAAAATTATTATTTCACATCTTATACCCAATCAACTAAGCTCGGTATGTGTTCAAATCAGAGGTTTCTTTGTAGGTTCAAATATTTATTGAGAACCAAGCCTAAAGACACAGGAATAACATAACATGGTCTTCATTTACAATAAGCTTATATGCTCTGGCAAAACAAACATAAAAACAGACACATATCATAAGATGTGTGCCTCAGACATTAAGTAAAACCTACTTTAATGAGAAGTTTGTGTGTTAGCCCAAAAAGGTCAAATGATTGGTGATACATACCATGTTTTCAACTCGAAGTTCAAACGGCATTGGGTTATATACCATCAGCTGAACTTCACACACATCTCCTTGAACCCACTGGAAATCTAGAAAATACACACACATAAATGAATCCATGTATTGTTGGTTTTTTTCACTTTCCACATGGTTTCCAATTATTCCTCTGGCAATTTATACTCTCAGTGAGGCAGCAGGCTCTATGATCATCTTGAGACGAGTGATTCAAAGCTGCTTTTTCCACCAGCTTTCTCTGAAACAAAGCAAGGCAGCCGTCACTGGCGCTTTGATGCCACATGAATGGCGCTTTGATGCCACATGAATGGCGCTTGTCGCCACCTTTGGCGGGCTGCATTCATGCTGGCATCAGTCCAGATGGCACTGTTCTTGGTACAGAGCCATAAGGCACACCGCGCTTCACAGGGCTGAGAGGCTGGCAACACAGGAAGATGGCACTGGGGTCACTTTTGAGTAACACGGAGTGTGATTTGCCCTATTCCCCTAAGATTGTGAGAGGGGAGGCTTCTCCTCCCCACCTACTCCCAGGTCAACTGCAGTTCAGTACCTGTGCAGGGGCAGAATTCTGATGACCTCCAAAACCCCCAGCCTTGGTGTGCACAATCTGGTGTGCACGCACTATGTAATCCCCACCTTCAGTGTGAATATGATGATTAGGCTATATTGTAAAACAAAGGTGGAAAGATTTTGCAGATGTGATTGAGGACCTCAATCCATTGACTCTGAGTTAATCAAAAGGAAGATTGTCCTGGATGGGCTTGTTCTAATCAGGTAAGACCGCACAGGAGACCATATCCTTGCCTAGAGGGCCTTTGGAGAGGACCACATGGCAAGGGCCTAAGAGCAGCCTCTAGGAGCTGAGAGCAGCACCGGCAGACAGCAAGAGAATGGGGTTCACAGGAAATGAATGAAGAACAGCCTGAGGAGTCGTGAAAGCAGGCCCTTCCCTTAGTTGAGCCTCCAGATGAGGATACAGCCCCAGATGACACTTAGATTTCAGTCCTGTGAATCCCTGAGCAGAGGACCCAGCTGAAGTCCACACAAATCTTGAGGAAGCAGATTTGTGTTGTGTTAAGCCACTGAGTCTGTGGTCATTTGTTACAAAGCAACAAAAAGCTAATTCAGCATCTGTCCCAATTTCTATCACCCCCTCCTCCCTTTACAATCCTCTCGTAGGCAAACCAGAAGGAATTTCAGAATCAATCAACACGTAGCAGGCATGTGTTAGGTGTGAGGCACTTCCAGACAGGTTATCTCATTACTCAGCACAAAGACCTCCTGAGATAGGTATGATAACCCCCATCACTGCAAGGCAAACACTCAAGGTCCAAACAGGGTGATAAATTGGCCCAGGAACCACACAGCAAATGAGAGGAGCTGCTGGATTCAAGCCTCTGAACTCAGAGGCACCCCAAGCAGACACGGGTGGCTAACAGGGCAGTGGACGGCTTTTTCTCTAGCAGATAAGAAAGTCTGTTGACCAGAATTATTCAACTTTCACAGAGCTTTCATAAGCGTGTTCTCAAAACACAGCTTTTTCCACACACTCTGCACCCTGCACAGAGATGAGGACTGACTCCACCACACCTATGACATCTGACCCAGAGCTGGCATGTTGACATTGCCTAAATTAATACAGTGCCCACCAGGTGAGCTAACAGCTCCCCCAATGCCTGCACCACGATGTACTCCTCTGAGCCTCTGGACAACGCAGTGAATAGCCACAGTCTATGTCAGCAGCACAAATGCTATGCCCGTTCTACAAAAGAGGAGAACCCCTCTGACAGGCTGGCCTGCCTGCCTGACCTATGGTCCTGAGAAGCAAGAGAACTGAGATTCGAACTCCAGTCTGTCTGGTTCCAAAACCTACACTCTTTTCACCCTACTGCTTCACCTCTCAGGACCCCAGAAACTCAGTTCTTGTCCTTCCCTCATCCTAGCTTCCATGCCCCCCACCTCCCAGGCCCACCAGCTTCTGAGGACCTTCAATGGGAGGGGGCTCACCTGCTCTCCTCATGCACATAAATCAATGGCCAGAGCACAACATGCTCCCAGCCCACCTGCCCACCGGCCTCACCCAGCCTGCCCGGCACCACTGATGGTCAGCATCCCAGCCCACTCCTCACCACAAATGAAGAAGGTCACTCTCTTTAAACAAGTGGCTAACGCCTGGTAATTAAGAAACGGCTTGTCCTATCATGGTCATGATGATGATGATGATAATAATAATAAGCCATTTAAAAAATCACTTTCTAGGGTACTGAAAAAATAATGTATACTTAGATGGTCCATGTCTACTAAAGGGTGAATCTAAAATAAACTGTTGATTACATAAAAATTTATTCTTCTTTTTTTTTTCTTTTTTTGAGATGGAGTATCACTCTGTACCCAGGTTGGAGTGCAGCGGTGTGATCTCGGCTCACTGCAACTTCCACCTCCCAGGTTCAAACGAGTCTCCTTCCTCAGCCTCCCAAGTAGCTGGGACTACAGGTGTGTGCCACCATGCCCAGCTAATTTTGTTTGTATTTTTAGTAGAGACAGGGTTTCGCCATGTTGGCCAGGCTGGTCTCGAACTCCTGACCTCAACTAATCCCCCCACCTCGGCCTCCCAGAGTACCGGAATTACAGGCGTGAGCCACCACGCCCGGCCTGAAAAGTGATTTTGCTGAAAGAAGGAGATAACCCCCTTCCACCCTCAGCATGTCAAAGCACATGGTGGTGGCCCTTCCTATTTTGTCCCAGAAATAGTGTGAAGGCACAAGAATTAGCCTCTCTGAAACCCCCTCACCTCAGGCCCTGCCCTCCCTGTTGCGGGACACACTGTGCATGCTGTCATCTG
This sequence comes from Pongo pygmaeus, assembly GCF_028885625.2. Lineage (NCBI taxonomy): Eukaryota > Metazoa > Chordata > Mammalia > Primates > Hominidae > Pongo > Pongo pygmaeus. The sequence continues at coordinate 153,190,586 of NC_072380.2, forward strand.
TGGACCCACGGCACCGGGCGGTGGCATTTATTGACAAGTTCGTCTCTTTCTGCTACACTGTATGGACTCACGTGGCAGGAAAGACTCCTGATTTATCAATGCATCCCCAGCACATAGCACAGGGCATATAACTGCTACCAAATATGTTACTGAATGGCTGCCAGGGACTTTAGAAACATTATCTCCCTTGATCCTTAGAACCACCCTCCGTGTCATCTTCTAATGTCCCCATTCTGTAGACGGCATGACTGCAGAGGCGCGATCAGCTGTCCACGGTCACACAGTGGGGAGCTGCAGGGCCAGGCTGCAGCCCAGGTCCACCTGACAGCCACAGCCTCTCCAGGCCACCACGCTGCCTCTGGGGCAGCAGTCGACCTTGGCACTAAGCCTGGCAGCACCACAAAGACCTATCAAAAATGACAGAAGGCCTTCAACCCAACACACTCAAGCTGAGGCCAGTGTTGCAGTCATCTTTGAATGAATTTCACTCGGATGATGGCCACACCAGCCAACACACAAAGACTCGTGAACTATTCCAAGTTAAAGTGGAAAATGGTCTCAAACACTGCCCTCAAGAGCTTCTTCATCTCTAAAACTCTATGCCACCGGCTGTGATGATACCTCCCCCAATTATACACCGAGGTTCATTTAGAGAGACTGGAAATTTAGGTTAAAGTTATGTGATCTGTCAAGCCTCTGTACACTCACTGATCAGTACATTGCCAAAAAGATATTAGAAGCTATGGGATATAAATTGCATTTTCCTACCAAACAAATAATGTGCATTTTGGCTGAAACTTGCGTTATATCTCAGAAAAAAATCTTACATCATCCACTGAATTTGTCCTCAGCCCAGATGAGCAGGTACTTCTTACTACAGTGAGAAGCCATATTATAAAGGAAAAAGGCCCTGGGCATCGAGTCCTGCAACCTGGCATGGAGCCTGGGGAATGTCACTGACAAGCTATCTGACCTGGGGCAGGTACTTAAATTTCGTTCAGTCTTAATTTTCTCATCTGGAAATAGGGAATATAATAATGCCTGCAGCATCAGCATCAAATAGTTTTGAGAATCACTGGATAATGTTTGCTTAAGCCCTCTTCAACAAATACAGATTGTAATTTTCATAAAAGGAATCTTCGACAATGTCTTTTTATTTGTTTTTTGAGGTAGGGTCTTGCTCTGTCACCCAGGCTGGAGTGCAGTGGTACAATCTTGGCTCACTATAGCCTCGACCTCCTAGGCTCAGGTGATTCTCCCACCTCAGCCTCCCAAGTAGCTGGGACCACAGGTGCCCGCCACCAGGACTGGCTAATTTTTCGTATTTTGTGTAGAGATGGGGTTTTGCCATGTTGGCCAGGCTGGTCTCGAACTCCTGGGCTCAAGCAATCCACCCGCCTCAGCCTCCCGAAGTGCTGGGATTACAGGCGTGGGCCACCACACTCGGCCAACAATTTCTTAAGATTGAAAAGGAAAAGCAGAGAGGCAGGGCCTACAATCCATGCCATCAGTGGCACAGGGCCCTGCGCCCTGGCATCTGGGTTCACGCTCTGCTGTTGCTGTCTTCAAATTCTTAGTGATGTTTGAACAAAGGCCCTATGTTTGCATTTTGCACTGGGCCCCACATATCACATGGCCCATCCTGAGAAGAGGAGTCTCACACCTCCAGTCTCCTAAATCACCTCTAGAAGTTTTTCTCAACAAAAGGACTGAAGCTTTCCTCAAAAGTTCTGTAGGGGAGATAGCTCATCACCAACCCTGATGAGAACGCAAAAGAGCAGACAGAGACTCTAGAAGGTCCCAGGGGGAAAAGCCTGAGCACTCGTAGGACAGCGAGTCCGGGGCAGGGGAGACAGAGGAGCCCTGAGGGTGGCCGGCCCATCCCCACGGAGCTCCGAAGACGCCCTCCAGAGAGGAAAGGTGGCGTTCCCACAGGAGGCCAGGAAACAATGTCCCCAAAACACAGTGAGGACAGGATTTGTACAGCTCTCTCCTGCTTACCGCAACACACGCTGGAGCACATCTGGGGCCGCCATCAGGCCCTGCCTGTTCATTCACCACGTCTACCCAGCACCTACACTTCCTGTCACCTCATGTTCTCCAGATCAGAGAAGCAGTGGCAGGAGAGACAAGGTTGGGGTGTCTTTCAGAATCAATAGACTAAAAATGGCATTTTAAAAACGCATACACACACACACACACACATGCATAGACACACACATACACACACACACGCATACACACAATATACACATGCATACACACATACACACGCATACACACACATACACACAGATGCATACACACATACACACGCATACACACACACAGATGCATACACACATACACACGCATACACACACACACACACACACACAAATTCTAGAGTAGACTATATAGTTAGCGCTCATGTTTTCAGAAATTTTCCAAAATACAGTATTGACTGCAGTTTTTCAAGGGCATGACCCCATGTCTCTTTATTTTCTTCTCATTCTAACAGTGAACAGCTACAACAGCTGGAGCCACTCCTTGCAAAGCCCACACGGCTCCTCAGAGGGAGGCTGCGTCTGAGCCTCCAGAGGGCTTCCCCAGGGTCTGCGGGGCCCCCACCCCACACCCCACTCCCAGTTAGCCCAGTGTTTATTGTTCATTCAAGTTCAACGTGTAAGTAACCAGGTACCCCTGCGGACAGGTGTACAGTTTTAGAGACCTTTTATTCACATTTAGTCTCGACAGTCAACTTCTCATGTTTGTGTCTTGCCTGCATGAACTAAACAGAAAAACCAGCCAAGGGTGAGGACTGTGGGGTCCAGGTAATAGGTCTCTCCCACACCTGCTGTGCAAGTGAGAGGAAACCACAGGGTACTAACGGAGACAGGACACGTGGTCTGTGATGTGAAATCAAGCTTGTCACTAACTGAGTAACTTTTAGTTACTTCTAAAAGTCGTTTCTCTGAGTTTGTTTCCTCATCTGTAAAAGGGAGATAAAAATGAAATCTCCCAAAAATACTAGAAAAACTAAACAAGGTAACATATGATAGCCTCTTATAAAGCACAATTAGAACAAAAGAAATGATTACCATTTTTAAAAGCACAAGGTTCTTTGAGTACTCCCACCCTAGTTATGCCCTTTATCTCAGCAAACAACTTTATTTCCTCTGAAGCACTTTATTTTTTAAGGCATTCAGATAATTTACAAATTGTTAATGAAGTTTATCATGAGACCCTTACAGAAGCTAAGAAATCCTAGAGCTAGTAATATACGAGAAATGCTCATCAAGACAATGTGCTGGCTGGACGCAGAGGTCCCCACCTGTAATCCCAGCTCTCTAGGAGGCCGAGGCAGGCGATTCACTTGACCCCAAGAATTCAAGACCAGCCTGGGCAACATGGCAAAACCCCATCTCTACAAAAAATACAAAAATCAGTGGGTGTGGTAGTGTGCACCTGTGGTCCCACCTACTCGGGAGGCTGAGGCAGGAGGATCAATTGAGCCCAGGAGGTTGAGGCAGCAGTGAGCCCTAATTACACCACTGCACTCCAGCCTGGGTGACAGAGCTAGACCCTGTCTCAAAAAAAAAAACAAAAGATGATGTGCTACACGTAACGCTCTTATTGTCCCTTCTGCCTTGAATTCCACCATGCCCTGCCAGGAACATGAAATGTACAGTGAGATCTAGGTTCTCCTGTGAGTTCCTGGACATGACACTTAAACGTCCTGAATCAGTTTCCCTGTCTATCAAATCTACAAAATGGGATTCATAATATGTACCCTATCCATTCATTCATTCTTTTGTCACTGCTCCAGGTGCTGGGGAGACAGCAGCTGCACACAGCCTGACAGAATTCTGGGCTTCAGGTGATATTGCGGGACAAAGCATCAATGGGCCAGTGTGGGTCTGAGCTGGAGAGAAGCTGGGAAGAGAATCCCAGACAACACTGCTAGAGACGGTGGGAGGAGTGGCCTGCAAGGTGCTGGGATCAGAGAACACCCCTCTGAAGGAGGGGGCATTTGAACAGAGACCAAAAGGGTGTGACAACAAGAGAGCCAATGATAGAGGGGGAGGGGACGAGTCCCTGGCAAAGGAAAGAGCGAGCCCCAAAGCCCTGGGCCTGGATCAAGCCTGTTTCTTTCCACGACCAGAAAGGAGTCACTATGGCTAAACCAGAGTGATGGTGGCAGGAGGTGGCATGAAAAGCCCGACAGAGTGGGAGGGGTGTGGGCAGGGCGGGGTCAGGGAGCGCCTGCCGTCCGTAACTCGGGGTGTGGGTGAGCTTGCAAGTGCAACAGGAAGCCTCTGTCCTGGAAAGAAAAGCATGGTGGGAAAAGGAGCTGGAATGCCTTTTTCCTAAATTGGAGGTACAGGAATTAAGAGCAGAAATAAAGAAACAGAAGGAGAAGAAAGCACTGGATATCAAACGCAGAGCGCCACGGTTGCGCAGGCCTCCCGCTCACACTCCTCGGAGGCCCTGGCAGTCGCCAAGAAGCAGCCAGCCTCCAGGCCCTCAAGGTTCTGTCACAGGACATGTGGGCTCGACCGGCAGTGGTCCCCAGTGACCGGCAATCACAATCTCCTGCAAGTGGCAGCAAGGGACAGGGAGCTTGGCACCACAGCCGGGCTTCGGGAAGGACACCAAGGGACAGGGCTGGTGGTGCATGCTGAGCCCTGGTGCAGGAGGGACAAGAGCTCAGACACAGGAAAGCTCAGGAGAGATTGTCCACTCCCAGTCTCTCCCACAACACAGCTTAACCCCAGGACTGGCTGTCCTGATCACCTGTGTTCACAAAAGAACATAACACAATTACCTCATCCCCCACTCAATCCTGAACACAATCCAACCCTGAATCTTTCTTTGATGATTCAGAAGTCACTTCAGCCCTTGGAAAATCAGTCTGCATCTCCAAAGATCACTCTTCTGTAGTTCACATAAGTCTCAGTTAACAAAAGTCTTTCTGGTTTCCAGAACTTTCACAAAATTACCTTATATGAAATAAATTTTTTAAAATCAGATATATGGGCAATTGCCTGCCAAAAGCAACAAATCAAATAAACTTCCATGACAGACTGCACACACGCACACACACGCGCACATGTGTGCACACATCCACACATGTACACGTGTAAACACACATATGCATGCATGCACACATACACACACGTATGCACACATGCACACACATATACACACATATGCATGCGTGCACACATCCATGCACACACACACACGCACATGCATGAACTGGCTTAAAATTCTGTTCTAAAAATCTAGAAAAGCCATTGGAAATCAGGTGGCAGAGCACGGTGGGAAAGCCAGGATCAACGTCCTACCTATTTTTTTGTTCCGCTCTTCTCCACGGTTGTGTGCGATAATTGGTGAATAGATGAAGGGACTTTTGGTTGACACGTTCTGACCCAGCAAGCTTTTCATTTTGTGTGGCCGGAGGCTAGCAGGAAGGTTCAACAGTTTCACATGCCTGTTGTTTCAAACAGAACACAAATACTTCAACTGTCTGGTTAGCGTGGTTTCAGGATAAACACAACCAAACATGATGTATCAGAAAAACAGTAAATCAGTCAGGAAGAAGATAAATGGAGGGAGGAAAAGCACTCCGAGGCAACAGGACACAGCAAGGAAGTGTTGCAACAGTAACTCAAGACTCTCCCAGAGAGGGGAAATCACTCCCTGGAACTAGGGGAGCAGCCACTTCCCTCTGGGGACTCCTGAACTGGGCCCAAGGATGGTCTGGAGTCAGAAAGGCCAGCTTGAAATCTCGCTTCACACTTACCAGCCGTGTGCCTTTGGGCATGTGCCTTGCCATCTCTAAAACATAGGTTCCTTGTGTATAAAGTGCAGGTGGGGCCACCACCTTCCCCATGGACCCATGGGGAGGATCCGGCTAAAGACTCCTGGCATAGGGCCCACTGCCTGGCCCAGGATGGCTCTTCTCTGCCTCTCCCTTTCCCGAGGGACCTGCCCACAGCAAGTGGCAGCCAGACCCTGACCCACAGGAAGAGATGGCACCCATGAGAAGGTCAACAGCACCCTCTGCTCTACTCGCATGCATGACTGCCTCTCCAGCAGCAGCATCTGTATCTGACATTGCTTGCCACAGCATCCCAGCTGTGGATGTCTGCCAATCTGTACTCATGCTCGAATTCATCCAGCTAGCATTAAGATAAATTTATCAATCCATGGAGCCTGAGCATAATCAGGCACTGTGCTAACCACTGCATATGTATTATCTCACTTAAACGTCACAAACACCTTCTTAGTTTGGGTACAATTACTATTGTCTCCACGTCATCAATAAGGAAACTCACACAAGAGGGACTAAGTATATTGCCCCAAATCCGATGGCTGGAAAGCAGTAACAATAGGTGACACTATGCTCTTAAACCACAGTACTAGAAGGTGCTGTCACCCTTGTGACCAGTTTGGGATGGTGGTTAAGATCTGGAACACTCCTGGACGTCAGACAGAAAGGACAAGGGGTGGAGGTGGGAAAACGGGAAGACTGATAGTGACACTGATCACGATGAATCTACATGCTCCCACCCTCCGCCTCCCGGCCTCCGCAGGAAGGTGAGGCCACCTGAGGAGCTCTGGCCAGTAGGTTGTGAGTGGGAGCCACCGAGGCCTCTGAGAGACACACACTTTAGAGCGACAGGCCAGCCCCCAGCTCTCTCCTTCGGCTGCATGGCCATGGCGATCCTGGAGGCTGGACATTGAGAAGGTGGAGCACCAGACAGATGCAGCCTGGAGCACTGAGCAACCTCCCAGAGCTCAGCTGCCCTGGAGAGCCACCCAACCCACATCAAACTTGTGTGAGTGAGGCAGAAACTGTTGTTACAATAAATCACGAAGATTTCAGGGTTAATTCTTCTGCCACAGTGCACCCTAACCTATACTGCGTAATAATGACTGCCTTACAGAATCCACAAAATCACCACCTCTCTCAGTGAGGAGGGACCTCAGATGCCTCATTCCATCCTGCCCTGTGCAAAGCACACCTACAGCACTCGGCAGACAATCCCCACCAGAGACCCACATCCCAGCCCCAGGAAGCCTGCCACGTGTGTGGTTCTCACCCACCATCCTCAGTGACTCACGGCAGGAGATGGTGCTAACCCCGCACCCTCCAGACGAAGGGCACACCCAGCACGTGCTCCCCAGCTCCCTTCGCTTTGTGTGTGCCCTTCATTATGCCTTTATCATAGCGGACCAGAACCATTTCATTTTGTATCTGTTTCCACTCAGCTGTGATGTGAGCCTGCTGAGGACAGGGGCACCAGGGCCTTATCTGTCTCTAGCTGCAGAACTAATAAAAATTGTACTTGGTCTATGAAGCTGCCAACAGTAAAGCAGAAGTCCAGGGATAAAGTGTCCAAGACAAGGATGATCTTGACAGATTCCGTCTGGAAACTGCTGACACCGTAAAAACCTGACTTCCCTCAGGAGCAGCAGCCGTCGGGGCCGCGCAAAGCACCGCAGAGCGCTGATCAGGAAGCGACACCAGACGAACTGGTCGAGAGGAATGACAGTCAACAACCACTCACCTTTTGTTTCTTGGTTTTTAATTCATCAATCTTATTCACAGAGAAACATATCTAAGAAGAGATGGGTGGAGACTACGACTGGCCTCAAGTGCCTCGTGTGTGTGACAGTGTGGAGGTTGCTTGCTCCGAGTCCGGAGCAACTGAGCGAGCTGGAAAGGGCGACCGCGCCAGCTGTAGTAGCAAGGTGGGGCCAGCCGCTCCCGTCCTGAATGCCGCTGTACAATTCTCATCAGCTCTAAATAGCTCTGGTTTAAGAAATTCTTAAGGAAGGTTATGGCTTGGCCGCTAGACCATGTATGGGAGAAAATCCTGGACAGTGGCGTGAACACAGTCATGGAGGCTGCATCCTGACTGGTGTCTGGGAGGCCGAAGCACAACCCTGAATTTGGGCCTCTAAACACCTCTCTGAATAAATGCCTAGAATCCTTCCTCACACGGCAGAATTAACTTAAAAGTTTAAGTTTTAAACGTATCAAAGCAACTCGAAGCTCACTCTGACTAGAGGATTTGGGTCTTTGTTCACGTAAATGCCTTCATTAACTCTTAAGCTCTTTTCCAGGTTGAAAGAGCTCAATGTTAGCTCTTAAAAAAAAATATTCAATGAATCCCACTCCCCCATCACTGCCCCCAAATTAAAGACTCACTGGTTAACTGGAAATGGCACTGAAACTCTATTCCACTTCCTTAATAATAATCCAGGACTTACAGTGTGTTAATAATCTACACGCTTACTACGGGCCTGATAGTCTACTGTTGGCTACTGTGTACACACTGTATCATTTTTGCAGAGAATTCCATAAGTAAGGAAAAAAGATCGCTTATAGTTCTATCAGAACCATCCTCTGCTTTAACTCTGGGCAACAGCAACAGGATGTGGGCTTGGCCACCTCCTGGCAGATGAGATCATGCTTGGCCACTACTACCTCTTCGCAATTAGCCTTGGACCAAAAGCGCATCTTAGGCACTCAATAAATATTTTATTAATTGAATTTTGGAATACAATTAAAATAGGGATGTATTTTGGCTCCTTTTTCATTACTTGCATCATAATTACTTGAAACCATCTTTGGGTGAGCCTAGTTTATGCTCCCATGCTACAGAGAACAAGTAAGTATCTTCCTGTATATTGCTAAAATAGTTTTATTGTCAAATACTAAGAAAGGCCTCAAGGGAAAAGAAAATGGCTCTGATCATCTATTCTAAAACCAAAGTCATAATTATGAGCCAAACCCAGGAGTAAATTCGTTTACGTTTAACGATTCTATATAGCAGGTCTGATAATTTACTCACCAATGTAGACATTTTTCAATGAACTTATCCTGTAACACTAACAGGAGCTTTAGTTTTCAAGTGTACATATTACTGAGCTCTTCTTATGTCATAGGGGTTGACCTGCAATGCCTGACTTAATTTTTTTTTTTTTTTTTTTTGAGATAGAGTCTCGCTCTTGTCGCCCAGGCTGGAGTGCAGTGGCACGATCTTGGTTCACTGCAACCTCCACCTTCTGGGTTCCGGCGATTCTCTTGCCTCAGCCTCCCAAGTAGCTGGGACTACAGGCACCTGCCACCACGCCTGGCTAATGTTTGTATTTTTAGTAGAGACGGAGTTTCGCCATGTTGGCCAGGCTGGTCTCGAATTCCTGACCTCCAGTGATCTGCCCACCTCTGCCTCCCAAAGTGCCAGTATTACAGGTGTGAACCACCGTGCCCAGCACCAATTTTTTTTTTAATTAAACTGGTAAAATCCATGTTTCCGGGCATAGGACGTTGAAGTGTTTGGTTGATATATGAAGATAGTCCCGGATTTGTTTCCTAAGGAAGCCTTGGCCTAGTCCATAGCTACTGCCCAGGCCTTCCTTCAGGTGGAGATGAGGAGCAAGGATTTAGGAAGAGGGGGACAACCCTACATGTGATGTGGACATTTAACTACTGCACACAGATTCACTGCAGGCCTGCCACGGAACAGGTGCTGAGAGCATTAACAACACAGGCCCGCTCTCCTCAGTCAGCATCGGCAGACACCTACCAGCTCTTCTTGATGCCTGAGAACATAACTCTGGATTCTCTGTTGCCCAACTCCTGCCAAAAGCTCAATGGCATTCATGAAGGAGTGTGTGATGCACAGCAGCCCACCCGTTATCCTAGATGCTGGCAGCACGGGGGCTAATGCAAGCCAGGCAACAGCAGGCCACACTGCCCTGTCCTCTGGGAGAGCCACCTTCACCCCCTGGTGCTCCGGTCCCATGCCCTCAGTATGCGTTACCAAATGCTAACAGCAAAACAACATCAGACACCTGCCTAGATTTTCATGGGGATGTTGCTGAGCATGTTACTCAAAACATCAGAACGTTCTCTTCGAGCGAATCCACTAAAGAGGTTTCCCACCTCATTGCTGGGAAGAGATGCATTTCCCCAGTGTGACTGATACATGCCTGTTCTTGAGAGGGGGGGCTCTTGTAGTCAATCATGCTTCCTTCTTGTCAGTTACCTCAGAATCATGCTCTCTCCCATCTCCAGCCATTACGTAGGACATTATGAATTCCAGGTACTAACAGAACTTGTCACTTTAGTTTTCTATCTCACTGTTACTTTCCCCTCACTCTGGTTACCTTAACTTGTTCTTTTTTTTGAGAGAAAGAGAGAGAGAGTATCGCACTATCACCCAGGTTGGAGTGCAGTGGTGCGATCTCCGCTCACTGCAACCTCCGCCTCCTGGGTTCAAGCAATTCTGGTGCCTCGGCCGCCCAAGTAGCTGGGACTCCAGGCATGCGCTACCACATCCGACTAATTTTTTGTATTTTTGGAAGAGATGGGGTTCCGCTCTGTTGGCCAGGCTGGTCTCGAACTCCTGAGCTCAGGCAATCCCCCTGCCTCGGCCTCCCAAAGTGTTCACATTACAGGCGTGAGCCACCATGCCCAACCCAGGAATTTTTTTAAATAACTAAATAGCTACATATCTGCATTTCTTAAGGGAGTGATGGAACTAATTCATTTGATTTAATTCAACACGTACAAACAAAAGTAAAAACTGACAGGGAATGGTAAGGTGACATCTAATTAGAGGCAAAATTCCCTGAAACCTCTATAAGAACTCATGTCTGCAAAGAGTTTTCTGCTTATAAAACAATTTCCCAAACATTTCATTTGATCCATGCATGGGAGGTATGTCTCATCAACCTCAGTTCAAGAAGAGGAAGTTAAATCGTTTGTTCAAAGTCACAAAGCTAACTGCAGAATGGGGGATAGGAATACAAGACTACTGAACAAAAGCCAGTGGCTTTTCCAGTTTTACATGAAGGGGGTTTATTGGTGCTTGGCATAAATATGTCAATGCATTTTAGTTACTATCCTTCCTTTCTGAAACCTACAGAGATGTGTACACATCAGTATCCCTCACACATCATCATGATAGTCTTAGAGAAGGAAGTGGCATACAGTCTTTTCTAGAAGTATGGCCCATGGCATATCTTGGGGGAAAAAAGATCTTGCTTTGACAAGAAAAAGAGAAGTGCTGGAGGCTAAAGAATTACGGAGGCCAGGCGCAGTGGCTCATACCTGTAATCCTAGCACTGTGGGAGGCCAAGGCGGGTGGATCATGAGGTCAGTGATTTGAGACCAGCCTGGCCAACATAGTGAAACCCTGTCTCTACTAAAAATACAAAAATTAGCCAGGCATGGTGGCACGCACCTGTAGTCCCAGCTACTCGGGAGGCTGAGGCAGGAGAATTGCTTGAACCTGGGAGGCGAAGGTTGCAGTGAGCCTAGACTGTGCCACTGCACTCCAGCCTCAGCAACAGAGCAAGACTCTGTCTCAAAAAAAAAAAAAAAAAAAAAGAAGAAGAAGAAGAAGAAGAATTATGGAGCAAGGACATCACATCTGTCCTAATTCTCCCTACTTTCAAATGGCAAAAACTTAGGAGAAAGGCATGAAAAGCAAATCTGGCCAGCACATTAAAGTGTGCACATTTTTATCTATGGGTGAAAATTAGTCTCATATAAAACACGAGCCTATTTATTAGTAAGAATGGAAGCATATAACCAGCACTCTGCATCAGAAAGTGCCACAAGTCCAAGGAAGAGAACATGCAGTTCATAAAGCGTGCACTTGCTTCAAGGTTGTGCTTTTCCAAGGTATGCCTTCTGACTTGCGAAGGGCAGCTATTCATCAATGCATTATCTTGACTCATAAGCATTACAGGTCACAAACCAAAACCAGGACTTTTGATCTGGAGCAGTGCGGTGGGATGAGTGGGTCTTAGGTGTCATTTGCTATTGTGTCATCAGTTGCTTCCTAACATCCACTTGACTCTTCTCCTGTGCCCAACTATTCCTCGGTTTTGCTTTAGAGGAACTATACATGGTCTCCTTGCAGCCATGTGGTTTGCAGGGACTCAGTCCTATCTGAGTACATAACTCCATGAGGGGCAGTGAAAAGCAAAAGGACATTCTCCCACTGAAAGAAAGCAGCGTTCCTTTACAGGTGTTACTAAAAGGCACCTGCTCTCTTTTCCTGGACACAGTAGCGAAAGGATGTGAGGCCTGGAGCTGATGAGCCACTCTGATAGCACCTGGGACCTGCAACTAAAGCCAACACTGCAGAGGACAGAGCTCAGAGGGAAAGAAACCAAGTTTTGATGAGGTTGTTTCAGCCCTGACTCCAGCCCTACATGAATTCCTCCCTGAACTTTCCAGGTATATGTGCCATAAATTATTTTTGCCTAAGTTAGTCTGGTTTCTATCAGCTGCTATTACAAAATATTCTAAGGAATCCAACTATTTACTCATTCAACACAAAAGGTCACCTGGGGGCTACGAAGACAAAGAAGAGAGAAGGACCCAAAATATCAACAAAGATGTACAGTCAAGTTCCATAAGCGCTACAGAAGAAAGATATGGCATATACTGTTGGCTGGCTGACCAAGCACGAATTTCTGACCCCATTCTCCATTCCCCACCTATATCACAGATTCTAGGAAAGCTAAATATTTATTTTCTCAGCCTGTCTTGCAATTAGAGATGGCCATGAGACACACTTCCTGTTAATGAGACTGGGGCAGAAGCCTACTCGAATCTGTCAAGAACATTTTTGCTTCCCTATTAAGCAAAAGATAGACATCCCTAGACCTGCCCCACCTCCCTTCTTTCTGCCTTGGATGTAGATGTGTTATCTGGAGCTGCAGCAGTCATCTGGTAATCATGAGGTAAAGACAGAGTTACAGAGAAGCCACCTGTTTCCGGCTTCTTAATAAACTAGAAAAATAACTTCCTATTAACTATCTACTATTAGGTCTTCTGTTCTTTACAGCTGAAATAATTCCTAACTTACAAAGAAAGTATAGTCATTTCTACCTGGGTGGCTCTGGAAAAGGCTTTATAGAGGACATAATCCTTGAACTAAAATCATGAAAGATGACTAAGTGTCATCAGGCAGAGCAGGGAAGCACAGGCATTCCAAGCCAGAGATAAAGCCTAAACGAAGGAACAAAACCAGGCACACATTTGGCCCACTCTAAGTATTCCCACAAGGGAAAGCAGGAGCATAGGACCAGGGAAATAGGGGGCTCACAACCAAATCTGGAGACACGGCAGGCCACAGAGGCCCTGTAAGCCATGCAAAGCAAGTACATTAGAGTCTGTTCTCTAAGCGGTGGGGAGCAGAGTAGGCTACGAGATACTCCAGCTCTCCAAATGTTCCAAAGACCTTCCCTTTCATTTGACCAGTTGTACTGATGTTCCGTGAGTTTACCACACTGAATCTCAGGCAGTTCTTCTTCCCAGTTTTCAATGAGACCAGGTACGATCCACGTGAGGAAGGAGTCACCAGGACACTGAGGGGTTACTTCTCTACCTAAAGTCTTCAGAAAACCATCACAAATATGTTTATGCAGATGGTGGGCCATACATAAAATCAGATTTTTGAAAACAGCCCATGGCCAGGCCCGGTGGCTCACGCCTGTAATCCCAACACCTTGGGAGGCTGAGGCGGGTGGATCACGAGGTCAGGAGTTCGAGATCAGCCTGGCCAATATGGTGAAACCCCGTCTCTACTAAAAATACAAATATTAGCCGGTCATGGTGCCATACGCCTGTAGTCCAGCTACTCAGGAGGCTGATGCAGAAGAATCACTTGAACCCGGGATGTGGAGGTTGCAGTGAGCCAACATCATGCCACTGCACTCCAGCCTGGGCAACAGAGTGAGACTACAACTCAAAAAAAAAAAAAAAAAAAAAAGTCCATGACCACACTGAGCAAGAACAATGGCACCAGGATGCCAGGCAAGACTCAGCTAACTGTTCGCAGGGAGCTCTGCCACAGGAGCCTCAGGACCCTAACAGAGAAAGAGACACACTGCCCAGGAAAGGGATGCACACAGAAGATTCGGAAAACAGCGCCTGCCCAAAGGGTAGACTGTTAGACTCTCACCCAATCTGCCTTCTCTAATGTTTCAACAGCCGAGGGACTAAAATGTGAATGTTACAGTACTTTTCAACGTGCTGTTTGAAAACACAGGTGAAAAAATGTCTCCAAGAAGAAAACTAAGATGTACTGAGCGCTTCCTAGGCGCTAGGCATGGTGCTCTGCACTTTCGTGTGCCTCTGCTCAGCTGAAACAAAACCAAACCACCCTGTGTGAGGCAACTTTTAAACTCGGCTTAAAGATGAAGAAAACGAAGTGTAAAGAGGCTGCTTCTTTACCAAGGCCACACACAAGTGAGAGTGAACCCAGGGCCTCTCGCTTAACTCCAGGGCTGCCTGGCAGGCTGTGAGGAGAACAAGCATGCTTCTTCCTTGGTTCCAATGACCTGCAAGGACCAATCATCCCCAGCTTCAGGGACAAGAAGCCTGAGCTCCTGGATATCTACACATAGCACCAAACACCCAGAATGTTCTGTAAGCTTCATAACATTCTACTAGGCAAGGTTTTCTAAATTTAAAAATGATTCAAGTCATGATGTAAATATAAAATTATTAAGAAAGGCTTTTCTAGACCTTAATCTTTAAAAAATGAATCATGCCCTTAATCCCAAGTCAAATGCGTTCAGCTCTAAGTCTTAGTCATAGAAAAGCCTCAAAGGCCCCTTTGCTCCACAGCCTGCATCAATGCTGAGCAAGTACTGGGCACTGCAGAGCAGCCACGCCCTTCCTGGGCCCTCCAAACAGCGGTGTTACAAGTCCCTCTGGACATTCTGAGGAGCAGCCAGAGCAACTTCTCAGGACACAGCCACGCCTTTTGGATGCTGCTCCTTGCAGCTCTGCCTGATGAACAATCTCAGCAGTGCTCTTCAGAACACCTTAAAATTCCAGTGTGGCCTGCCATGGGCTGCAATGCACAGCAACCCTTTCTGCCCCCATTTCTCGGGAGCACACAACTCTTTGGCAAAAAGAAACCATTTCATTTGGCAGTACTATACTTGCCTTCAAAGAATGCAGGGAGAAAGAAAACTAACATTTCTTAAGCACCATACACATACTTTTACATGTTACTTCATTGAATTCTCATAATAGCTTAATGCTATGGGTTTTCTTCTTAATTTTGGGGGCATAGTGGGGAGATAAGCAAACTGACACCCAGGAGGTTAAGTGACTCATTCATGGAATGCAGCAGGCCTGTGAGTCAAAGCGAGTGCATGGCAAGACCGAGTGAAGCTGGGGAACAATAGCCAAGCCAAGAGCGTCTTAAAGATACTTAGCATCTTCATCACACCGAATCCTAAGGAGACAGCACTTCCACTCAACAGTAAAATGTCAAATTCAACTGTTTCTTTCCAGTCTTCAAACAAATATTTCAGAAATTCAGAAATCACCTCACAGGATTAGCTCATAAACCTTTTGCAGGTCCCAAGCCTTGAGTGGTGAATTAAAAACAAAAACCTTTTGCAAGGACCCACTTTGCATGTGCCAAAAGGTCTCCACTCTAAAATCTCACACTCTTAGGAGTGACAGTCACACAGAAAGGACGGCACATGGCAGCAAATCCTGGGACAGAGGTGGGCAATGGGTGCCATGGAAACTCAGGGAGCTCGCCTCTCAGGAAAGGTGTCCTGGAAATGGGGCTGAGGATGAGCGTGAAGGAACGAGGGAGCACGGACAGAATGAAGCCGGGAGAGGAGACAGCCTGCCAGGCAGAGGCAGTGCAGAGCAAAGGCGGGAGCTGGCAAGCGCTTGTGTGGGCGAGGAGCTGCCCTGTTCCCGTGTGGCTGGGGTGCATGCCCTGCGGAAAGGGAAATGACTGAAAACTTCCAAGGAGAAGACGATGTGATCAGACTGGTTTCCACCACGGTGTAGTGGTCGCAAGGCAGGCTTTGGAACCAAGCAAGGCTGGGTGCAGACATGACTCTGCCATTTAGTGGGCACGGAACTGCAGCAGTTATGGAATGTCGCTGGCCCTGACTCTCTCGTCTCTAAAATACTTACTTCCATGTCATAGGGCTGCTTTCAAGTTTAATGAGATAATGAACCCGATACACAGCCAACAAAAAACGGAAGCTCTTCTAAAGATCTCTATTCACAATCAGACTAGAGGACGGTGTCCCAGAGGGCAGCCGCCTTTCCGGCTCTACAGGGCGCGTCTCACCTGACGATGGGAAGCTTGGTGAAGGGCACCGGTGGCAGGGTGAGGCCGCCAGGGAGGGCAATGGGCTCCATGGTCCCAGGACACTTGGACGTATAGTTCTCTAGGCTTTGGGTCACATCTTTCTTTTCTGAAGAGAAGATGAAAACAAAATAAAGATTTATTAGGCAAAAGTCAAAGTGGCTGGCTTTCATTTTACTTGGGGCATTTCATGACAGTCCAATGAGTCCAATCTTCTGACAGAAATGAAGGGGCAGTGAGCAAAAGAGACCAGAACAAAGCAGAAGCTATATTCCACTTATTCGAAAATCACCGGCACTGCTCCTCTTAAGGGCCTGTGGATAAAAGGGAAATTAAGTTAGTATCCTCCAGGAGACTTCCATTTTCCAAGAAAATAAACCCTTATCAAATTTCAAGAAAGTCTGTAGGCAGGACTAGAGAATCAGTATATTTTATAACTTAACGATACTTTTTCAGCAATTACTAGGTAATTACCAAGCAAAATGCCAGGACCTGTCTGTCCCTCAGGAGTCTGTAATTTATCTGTATGACAGATACTTAGGCAAATAATGACAAATCAACATTTTTGATGCAAATGTAGAGCTTTGTGAGAAAAGACTGTTGTTCACCATCCCGCCCCCATCCCTTTCACAAGGAGGGAGGAAAAGAGGACACAGGCGATAATCATGTCCGCTTCCTGTCCATGGCACACTCTAGACAGGCCACGGACACAGACCCCTTCTCACCCACAGCACGACAGAGCTCAGGAGCACCTGCTGTGCTCTAGGACTCAGGCTGGCTCAGGAAGGCAGGCACGCCTGTCCCCACTTTGCAAATGAAAAACCTGAGACCAAGGGAAATTAAGCAGCTTGTCAAAGACTTGGCCTTAGGCCTGTGGTTTTCTCACTAGAGTATTTTAAAGAATTAAGGAAAGGATGGGATTATGGGAGGGGTGTGAAAAAAGGAGTCCCTCCTTGCAGCATCTAGCTTCTCTGTGAAATACCAAAGTGACTGCTGATGGGGAAGACAGAGGACTTGGAGAGAAGAGCAGCAGAGGGACACGATCACCAGGGAAGAGACCTAGAACAGCGAAGTTAGATCCGACTCCAGGAGATGCCTTGGTCTTTCCCTATCTACTGTGCTACCACCTTAGGAGAAGTCCTTCAACCTTTCTGCATCTTGTTTGCCTGCAGTAAGAAGAGTGCCTATATCAGGAATTACTAAGGATAAATGAGATAATACATTAAAAAAACAGTGACTGGCAGATATGGTACACTGAATAAACTGAAATGATAATAACCATTATCATCATTACCATATAGCTGCACTGGAGTGGACAAAGAGCAGGTAAATAACTGCAAAGTGAAGCCAGATGCTCCACTGAGGCTGGTGACCATAAATAATAAATATCAAGGCAAGGGCTTCATAGAGCTCAGGCACATGTATTAATTGTTAAACTGCTACCATAGGAATTTTCTGTGCCTACGCATTCTTCTTTTTTTTTGAAACAGGATCTCACTCTGTCTCCCAGGCTGGAGTGCAGAGGTACAATCTCAGCTCACTGCAACCTCCGCTTCCCAGGTTCAAGCAATCCTCCCACCTCAGCCTCCTAAGTAGCTGAGACTACAGACATGTGTCACCATGCTTGGCTGATTTTTTAATTTTGGGTAGAGATGAGGTCTCACTACATTGCCCAGGCTAGTCTCAAACTCCTGGGCTCAAGTGATCCCCCGGCCTTGGCCTTCCAAAGTGCTGGGATTACAGGCATAAGCCATCACACCCAGCCTGCATCATTCTTAGGACGCCAGAGAGCAGAGCAGAAAAGTGACCAGAATTACTTTTGAATACAACACAACAATGTTAATCTGAAACATGAAAAAAGCCTTTAAATAACCAAATCATTCTCGATCTATAAAAATCTCCCAAAGGGCTCCAGCTGCTATCATGTATATTATCTAATTTGCCTAATGTTAGGCAGAGCACTTATGGTTGAGGTATCCTATTCAGTTGAATTCTACCCCATATGCACTCTCGGTAAATGCTGCTGAAATGAAGAAGGAAAGGGATCTATTTGTGGTGCCTCATGCCACTTGCACTGTTATCCAAGAAAGGAAATGCACCACAGCGTATCATTCGGCTAAACTCTGAATGGCATTTCTAGACAGAAAATAACGTACACAATGAGTAGCACGGGGGAGGCTGCTTCACCGCAGCGTGGTCTGGCTGTGCCATTTCATTAGAGAACCCCCGTGTTTGTGCTTTAGCTCTGGTCACTATCCTGTGGAGGAATTTCCTATGTAGGGATACAGCCTGGCTGTGAGCACTCTCCGAGCTTTGTGGAAGTCCAGGTTGGGGGTACCTCAATATTCACTTATTCCCCTTGAGCGCAGCAGGGCACACCTCTCCGGCTGTGCCTGGTGACTCCCTGAAGGGAGTCAAATGCTAATCTTCTGCTGGGGTGGAAAAGGGACCATCACCTGCTGCAGGGGCAGAGGCGATCTGTGGATATGCAATCAATCATAAATGATTTTCAGCAGCGCCTACTGCCGTGTGGTGCTCCTGCTAGGGACAGGGAATGGGGGTTGCTTCTTGGCTTTCCCCTACTACCATACGACCCCATCGCCATTTCAGTGGGGTTTCTAGAGTCAAACGCTTATGCCCAATTGTCAGCATGGCCCATCCAGTGCAAAGGCCCCATCCACCTTCTCCTAAAGGATTCAAGTGTCAGCTATAAATTGTTGCCAGATCTATTATTTCATCAGGAATTACAAACTGGTGATTTTCTAATTCTCTAATTCCTCTGCACTTAGAAGCTAGAATTTGTTTACAAGGAAGGATTTTTTCCTCATCAGTCATTTGGTTAACCTAGAACACAGACAACATAGACATTAATAAATGGTTGAGCCTTTCCCTTTATTTACTGAGTGGAGAACTATTGCACAATGAAACTCCAGTAATGACCAATGCGTTGTTTTGTTTATTGTTTAGTATCATTATATACTGATGGATTTTTATCTAATTGATGTTTCCATTTATTGTTATCACATCCTTTTTTATTTCTAATGGATACGTAATAATTGTACATATTTATGGGGTACAGTATGATGTTTTAACACATTTATTGTATAACAATCAAATCAGGGTAACCAGCATATCCACTGCGTCAAACATTTATCAGTTCTTTGTGATAAAAGCATTCAAATTCCTCTCTTCTAGATCTTTTGAAATATACCTTTCTGTGAACTATAGTCACCCAACCGTGCATTAGAATACCAGAACTTACTTCTCCTATCTAACTAGAGCATTGTATCCACTGTTCATCCTCTCCCCATCTCCCTTCTCCCGACCATCCCCAGCCTCTTCTAACCTCTATTCTGCTAATTCCATGAGACAGACGTTTAAAAATTTCACACCTGAGGGAGACCACGAGGGATTTGTCTTTCTGTACCTGGCTTTTTTCACTTAACATATGCCCTCCAGGTTCATCTGTGTTATTGCAAATGACAGGATTTAATTCTTTTTTATGGCTGAATAGTATCCCACTGTGTATCTATATCACATTTTCTTTATCCATTCATCTGCTGAATGGCACTTAGGTTGATTCCATATCTTGGGTATTTGAACAGTGCTGCAATAAATGCAGGCATGCAGTCACCCCTTCGACACTGACTTCATTTCCTTTGGATATATGCTTAGTAGCGGAATGGAAGATTATACAGTGGTTCTATTTTTAAGTTTTTTGAGGAACCTCCATACTGTTTAACATAATGGCCATACTAATTTACATTCCCACCAACAGTGTGTAAAGGACCCCTTTTCTTCACCTCCTCACCAACATTTCATCTTTTGACTTTTTGATAATAGGCATTCCAACTGGAGAAAGGCGATCTCTCATAGTGGTTTTGATTTGCATTTCCCTGATGATTAGTGATGTTGAGCATTTTTTCATACGTCTTTTGGCCATTTGTATGTCTGTTTTTGTACGTCTTTGGCCATTTGTTTTTTTGTTTTTTGGGGTTTTTTTGGTGGGCATGTGAGATTATAAGGGCTGATTTTGAGAGATAAAATAAGTTCAGTTTCTCTATAAATTAATCATTATTGTCAAAGGCACACTGATGCAAGACCAGCATATGAGCCCCTGTGTCAGATTAGCAAGGTTTTCTTGAAGCATTAACCAACTCCTTAGTAAAGGTTATAAAGATTATAAAAAGCTTATGAAAGTTATATCTCATGTTCAAGATTAAAATTTTATAGTTTATAAAATTTTGAAAAACAAATTTAATTGGTTTCATGCTATTTTATTAGGACATATTGTTTGGAAAATTAAGGCTTCTTTCTCAAAGAACGAAGGTTTTCACCTTTTTAAAAAAATCCTTGAGTTATTACTTTGGTCAAATGAATGACTTATTTTACAATGATCTGTGATATAAGTGTTTTAAACCTTTGACCTTTCCAAAATCAAATTATAAATTATGTCTTTTTCTGAACTAATTAATCCTTTAAGATACTAGGTTCCCTAAAGTCCAAAAGTGACATAATTTGTCTTATTTGGTATAAAAATTACACAGGAAACACTGTCAAATATGAAATGGTGTTTAGTTTTCTCTAGGCTATATTTACACAAATATGTTACTGGCATGTGTTCCAAAATCATGGGAAACTCCTATAGTTCTGATATGACTTAGTGTACATTATCAGTAATAATTATAATTGTTATGTTAAATTATTGTGTGCCACAGAGGTGACAAATTTCCTTATGGATTGTATCTTTGACTATGGCTGCCCTAAAACCTTTTGTCATCCACAGACAATTGTTGTCTGTTTTGGTCCTCTTTAGAAGGTGGTTTTATAATCAGCTATAAAACTCTACCAGGTGCTGTTGAATACAAGTTTCTGATAACTTTGGAGATTGTGACATCAGAATAGAAGAAAAACTTTCAGGACTCACGGAGAACTGAAATGTTCAGGAATATCAAACAGAATGGGAATTAACTACAGACTGAACTAATACAAGACTGAAGTAATCTTTTTGACTTTTTGCTTAAAACGTTGCTGGTCCTTTGTTTTGTCTTTTCAGAGTCAAGGAAACTTTTCTTTTGAGCTATTAACAGCTTTTAATGATTGAGTGTACTCCTACGAAAAAAATTTAGAACATATTTGTTTCATTCTACCTGACTCTTCCAGAATTTGGAAACTATTTGTGAGTATTCTTAATACCTAATTTGTTGAGAGTTTTTATCATGAAGGGATGCTGAATTTTGTCAAATGCTTTTTCTGCATCTATAGAAATGATAATATGGTTTTGGTTCTTCATTCCGTTAATGTGACATGTCACATCTATGTTGAACCATGTTTGCATCCCTGGGATGAATTCCACTTGATCATGGTGGAAGATCTTTTAAATGTGCTGTTGAATTTTGTTTGCTAGTATTTTGTGGCAGATTTTTGCATCTAATCTTCATCAGGGATATCTGTCTTTTGAGATTAGTTTTCTGTTGTTGATGGTGTGTCTTTCTCTGGTTTTGGTATACCAAAGTAATGCTGGCTTCACAGCATGAGTTTGGAAGTAGTTTGAGAAAAATTGGTACTAGTTCTTTGTTAAATGTTTCAGCAGTGAAGCCCTCAGGTCCTGGGCTTTTCTTTGATGGGAGACTTTTTATTACTGATTCACTTTTCTTATTCGTTTTTGGTCGTTCAGATTTTCTATTTCTTCATGATTCCATCTTGGCAGGTTGTATGTGTCCATGCAGTTATCCATGTCTTCTAGGTCACTGAGTTTGTTGGCACATAATTGTTCATAATAGTCTCTTGTGATCTTTTATGTTTCTGTGTTATCAGTTGTAAATTTCTTCTTTTTGATCTCTGATGTTATTGATTTGACATTTATTCTTTTTTTCATAATCTAGCTAAAGGTTTGTTAAGCTTTTCAAAACACCAGCTCTTCATTTCATTAATCTTTTGTATGGTTTTTCTAATCTCTATTTCATTTATTTCCACTCTGATCTTTATGATTTCCTTCTTTCTACTAACCTTGGTTGAGTCTGTTCTTGTTTTTCTAATTCCTTAAGATGCAGTGTTAGATTGTTTATTTGAAAGCTTTCTTCTTTTTTGATGTAGGCACCATCTTTAGCCAGTGGGAGTCCCTTCTGGTTGGTTCCTGTGTCCTTTGGATAAGGTCCCATTATTCTTTGATCCCTTTCTTTCTGGTTCATATCCAGCCCCAGGCCTAGAATAAAATCACTTCTCCAAGGAGCTCTCATTCCCTTTAGTGGAAAGAAGTGTTTAGAGACTAAAACCCAGAGGCTAGAAGTGCTCTTTGCTACTGGATTCTCATTGTCTCTGAAGGGCTTTACAAAGGACAGGACAACTTACAAAGTTTTTACAGTGGTAAGATTATAAGTGATTTCTGCTTTAAATTTTTTTTAAGTTTGACAATGAAAAATAAAAGATTTGGACTATAAGCTCCTTAAAAGGAAGAAAGTCATGTCCCTACCCACAATTACATTTATTGAGCACTTACGATGTGCCAAATATTGTACTATGTTCTTTAGACTATAAAATCTTTAAGGCAAGGGATTCTGGTATATATTAATAACAAACTTCATTGTTTTTTATCCAAAATAGGCATATAATACCATCTTACAAAATACCTGCCAAAGAAGTGGGGAAAGGCATTATGATCCCCCTTCTAAAGTTCATAAAGATGAACTCAGGAGCAACCCTGGACGTTTGATTACAGATTGGTATCAAATGTCACCAAAAAATAATTATTAATGTTTTAAGTATAATATTGTAGTTATATAAGAAAATGCTCATTTTTTAGCAATGCATACTAAAGTATGAAGGTCTGAAATGATATGTCTCTGATATCAAATGATATGTCTTTAAAATAATTCAGCAAATTTAAAAAGCAAGAGATGAAGTAAATGTGTAAAAGTCTTGATAACCACTGAATCTGGGTGATGGATATATGAAGATTCATTTTACAATTCTTTTTACCTTCTTTCTGTTTGAAAATGTTTCATAGCAATAATTCTTATTATATTTTGACAAATTATCATTGCATGTATTTATAGGATAAAAAGTGTTATGATTTTTAATACAATGTGAAATGATTAAATCAAGCCAACATATCCATCACCTGAAATATTTAACATTTTTTGTGATAAGAGCATTTGAAATTTGTTGTTTTAGTAACTGAAATGTACAGCACTCAATTCTTAGCCATATTCACCATGCTGTGCAATAGATCTCAAAAAAAGTCAACTTACTCCTCCTGTCTAACTGAGGCTTTCTACCTTTTGACCATCATCTCCCCATTCCACCTACCTCCCAGCCTCTGCTAACTTCCCTTCTACTCTCTGCTTCTATGAGTTCAATTGTTTTGAATCCCACATATAAGTGAGAACATACGGTATTTGTCTTTCTGTGTTTGGCTTATTTCACTTAGCCTAATGCTCTCCAGTTCCATCCATGTTGTCACAAATAACAGAATTTCTTCCCTTTTTACAGCTGTATAGTATTCCATTGTGTATACATACCACATTTTCTTTATGCATTCATCTGTTCATGGACACAGCAATAAAGTTTAATGGGCTTGGATAACTGAAATTATTTTCTCATGGTCATACAGAGGAACAGAGTTAGGATTCAGATCAAGAGTTGACTGAGTCTTCCTGTTACAACATATTAAGCCTGACCACATATACCCAGTGTTACCATAAGAGGAATAAAAGAACACACAGCCGTGGTGGCTGCTGATATCTGTTCCACATGCCAAGCTGGAGAAAAGCTTGTGAAAAATTTAACATGTTCACAGCATATGATTTGGTTAGCGGGAGGTGATGATTCCTCAACTTATGTCACTAAAAATCAATCCATCTTATTCCATTTTTGATCAGATTATCCAACAATGATTTTAGTCAAATTAGAGCAGCTAATGCCCTTGAAAGTTATTTTGAACTTTTTTTTTTTTTTTTTTTGAGATGGAGTCTCGTTCTGTCGCCCAGGCTGGAGTGCAGTGGCGCGATCTCCGCTCACTGCAAGCTCCGTCTCCCAGGTTCACGACATTCTCCTGCCTCAGCCTCCCGAGTAGCTGGGACTACAGGGACCCGCCACCACGCCTGGCTAATTTTTTTTGCATTTTTACTAGAGACGGGGTTTCACCGTGTTAGCCAGGATGATCTCGATCTCCTCACCTCCTGATCCGCCTGCCTCAGCCTCCCAAAGTGCTGGGATTATAGGCTTGAGCCACCATGCCCGGCCAACTGTTTGGTTTTTTTTGAGACAGAGTCTCTCTCTGTGGCCTAGGCTGGAGTACAGTGGCGCGATCTGCAACCTCCACCGCCCGGGCTCAAGCGATCCTCCCACCTCAGCCTACCAGATAGCTGGGACTACAGGCGCGCACCACCACACCCAGCTAATTTTTCATATTTTCTGTAAGGATGGGTTTTTGCCATGTTGCTCAGGCTGGTCTTGAATTCTGGAACTCAAGTGATCCACCCACCTCAGCCTCCGAAAGTGCTGGGATTACAGGAGTGAGCCACTACGCCTGGCCCAAACAGAACATTTTTAATGAAAGCCTCGTTATTACTTAACTATATTGTTCTTACAGAAGTAGAAAATATGATCACCAAAACCTTGGATCAGAAATGATTTACAGGCCATTTAAATGGACACTAGCTTGAAAACCAGTGCATCATGATTTCACAGTTATTCTTGTCTCTGCTAAGTAATAATCGGAGACAACCAGGCTTGCATTCAGTCAGTTATGGTACTCTAAACAGGTAGAGAATAGAAAGAGGGAAAGAAGTACATCTTTTTTTTCTAAATCTAGGAGGAAAAACCTAAGGAAGAAGGAAAAAGAAAATACGGAGGAAAAAGTACAGGTGTGGTTTCATCAAATATCTGAAGTTACATTTTCACAATCGATTCTGGTACTTTCACTTATAGAAATAATACCACAGTTAGTATTTGAATGGTTTTCTTAGGAATAATGATATTGATCTTTCAACATAACAATGCTGAGGTCTCTTTGGAGGCTCCCACTAAGCAGGGCTTTGTCCCCTGGTGTCTATTTAAGTGGAAAACAAAACAAAAGAAAAAGATGGAGCTGATGCATCTTTATTACCAACACAGGCTATGTTGAAGGACACGACCTAAGGTTTTTTAGAAACTGAAATTCCTCACTAACACCAAGAATTGGGCAGACACAGCTTCCTTCCCAGACACAGGCTGTGCTGAATTGGGCACCCCCTAGCCCCACTCAGGGGAGGCCATGCCAAACGTCCAGCACAGAGCTGCAGACGGGAACTCAGGCTCTGTGACCAACGAGCTCCCAAGACCAAGCAGGGCCCAGCCAAGCCGAATCCAGCACCCGGTTATCAGGACCAAATGCAGCAATCAGATAAGTCACTCTGCCTCTCCACATTTACCTAGCCAAACTCCCTTCTTACAAAAGAGGCTTGAGGGTTTGTGAAGAGTATTATTCTCCATTAACAAATACGGTGTTATTGTTATCCCCATTTTATTACTGGCATACTTGAGGCCCAGGGAGAGGAAGTGATTAGCCCGAAGTCAGAAAACCAGTCATCTGTGAAGCTGGACCTCAAAGTCAGGCCCTCTACGAACCCTACATCTCACGATCTTTCTACACTAACCTTGTACATCCAATAGCATCCCACTGTCATGAAAAGGTTACTATTCCATTAAGTGCCCATTACGAGTACACCTGTGGAAACTTCCACTTCTAGAGCAGCTTCTAGCAGAACAGCACTCCCACCAGTAACGTAAAGAGCTAGATAAAGTGTCAAAAAGAGGAGGGGGCACTGGAGAGTGGCCAAGACGTGGAGGACTTGCAAGATTCCAGACAGAAGGGAAGCTCGCTGAGAGGAGCACAGCTGCCTGCGGCACCACTTCACCCTGGGAGTGATGCAGATTCTCAACAGGGAGAGAACCACTGCCTGGGCAGAGAAGCCAGCAGAGCACTCCAGGCACTCTCATGGGGCCAGGAGAGCCATGGCTGGAGCTGGAGCCACCCAGTGAGGCAGACCCTGAGGAGCCAGGTGCCAGGAGGAGCCAGGAGTATTGAGAGTGAACCCGGAGCTCAGCATGAGCTCCCCCCTCGCTTGTTCCCATTCAGCTCCGCAGGACAGGAGGCTGCCAGGTCCATCCAAGACTGCCTCAAAAGCAGAGTTGATGTTCAACTCTAAAAAGTGGCACCAGATGGCCTTTGCACACTAATGATGAAAATGAGATGCATAAGCTGTAAGAGGGGCTTCTTGAAAAACCCATCAGAGAGCTGAGGATGCAAAGGAACAGGCATGAACTAAATTCCAGGAAGCAGCAAGCTCTTCCTAGGAGACAGGGCCCAACAGCTGCTTTGTCCCTGGCAGAGCAGCAAGAGAAGGGAGAATTGGGAAGAGAACCGGGGAAGGAGAAAAGGGCTGAACTTGGAAGACACTTTCACCACCTGCCTGGAGGTGGGCGCAACAGTGTAGAAGCCCACAGGCAGATCTACCATTCACCAACACCTCCTGCAGGCTTTTGCAGAGGGCAAAGTGCAGTACACTGAGGCTGAGGGCAGGAAGGACAGCTAGGAGGACAGTCCCAGGCACTCAGGACCTCCCCTAGATGCCTGACAGCTGCCACAGAAGTCCAGGCAGGGCAGAGAGCTGGCAGATGCCCTGAGGGGCACTACGCTTTCTCCAAGTGCAAAGCAGAGGCTTGCGGAGCCTTGGTAGACAAGAGAACAACCGAGATCCCTCCTCTAAGACCATGGCTGCCAAAGGTTAGAGCCAAGCAGCAAAGTTTGAAGAAACCCCTCCAAGGCATCAGGACCCTTCATTGAGTGCAAGGCAGTACCCTGTGGAAGGCTGGGGGCAGGACCAAGAGAGAGCTCCCAAAATGCAGAAAGCCAGAGATAGGGCTGGAGATCAAAGAAAACTCTCCCAAACCCACAAATCCAGCATCCAGGCTCAAAGCACAAAGATGGGAAGCTGGTGACTGGCTGCAAACCAAACTCCAGTCTTTTCTGTGCTCAGACCCCAAGCCAACAGAAGGTCAAATCTTGACCACACCTTCAAACACCTGAAGCTAAAGATGAAATGACCCCAAGGAGAGCTAGGACCAAGGCTATACCCAACTCAACTGCAGATCAGATTGGCAATGCCCCACCCCGCTGGTGGCAAGCCTTTTGAGGAGGGTAAATATTTACTTTACGCTTTTTAATACAAGTGCAAAAGAGGAAGTAGTACAATATTTGAAGGGGGTTATGTTAAAAATGCATATTATAATCTCCAGAGCAAGCACTTTTTAAATAGAGATATGGCTTAAAAAGCCAACAGAGGCTGGATGCGGTGGCTCACACCTGTGTTCCCAGCACTTCTGGAGGCTGAGGCAGGAGGACTGCTTCAGGCCAGGAGTTCAAGGCCAACCTGGGCAACGTAGCAAGACCCCCATCTCTACAAAAAAAAAAAAAAAATGTAAAAATTAACCAGGCATGGTGGTGTGCACCTGTATTCCCAACTATTCAGGAGGCTGAGGTGGAAGGGTTGCTTGAGCCCAGGAGTTCAAGGCTGTAGTGAGCTATGATTACGGGCCACTGTACTCCAGCCTGGGAAACAGAGTGAGATCCTGTCTCAAAAAACAAAAAAGCCAACAGAAAAGACAAAGTAGAATACAAGCATGATATCGTAAAATATCTGCTTGGCCTTTGACTACATTGCCTGTCATACAACTCCTTAAATTCTTAGAATCTCCAGAGTGATGTATTTTTGTGCACTGAGTTGACCGAAGGCTGGCAGTCCCCAGGCAACTTCAGGATGAGGCTGGTCACCAGAAAGACAAAGGCATGATTAGAGCCCCACCACGGGGGACGGGAGAGAGACTGAAAGTTGAGTTGATCAGCAGCCAGTGGTCTAGTGAGTCACGGCTATGTCATGAAGCCTCCATAAAAACCCAAAAAGACAGGGTTTGGAGAGCTTGCAAATAACAGCTAGGGCCTCCTGGAGGGTGGCGCACCTGGAGAGGCATGACAGCTCTGAGCCCCTTCCCCCACACCTTGCCCTGGGCATCTCTTCATCTGTATCCTTTGTAATATCCTTTACAATAAACCAGTAAACGTAAGTGTTTCCTTCAGTTTTGAGAGTTGCTCTAGCAAATTACTCGAACCCAAGGAGGCGGCGGTGGAATCTCTGATTCACAGACAGCCAATCAGAAACAAAGGTCATAAACTGGGGCTCTCTAAGGGTATCTGAAAGGGTGGCGGGGAACCGTCTCATGGGACTGGACTCTAAATCTGTGGGATCCGACACTACCTTCAGATAGACAGTATCAGAAGTGAATTAGAGGACACCCAGCTGGTATCTGTTGGAAAACTGACTGACTGGTTATTAAGGGGAAGAAATACTTACACACATTTTGGTAACCAGAAGTCACAGAAATTTTCTGTGCTGGTTGTCATGCTGAGAGAACAGAAAAAACACTTTGAGTGTGTTTTTCCACAGGACAAAATATATTTTATTGTCCCAAATAAAGGCATAAAAGGAGAAAAAAGAAGAGGAAAAAAACAGATACGACAAACAGAAAACAAATACCAAGATGGTAGACTTGAATCCATCCACAAAAAACTCAATAAAAAACCCAAGATCCAACTATATATACTTTATACTCTCAGGAAACAAACTTTTTAAAAATATATATATTTTTTATTTGCATAGGTTTTCGGGGAACAGGTGGTGTTTGGTTACATAAATCAGTTCTTTAGTGGTGATTTCTGAGATGTTGGTGCACCCATCACCCTAGTGATATACACTGTACCCAATTTGTACTATTTTAACCCTCACCCCCCTCCCACCCTTTCTCCGGAGTCCCCAAAGTCCGTTGTATCATTCTTATGCCTTGCATCCTTATAGCTTAGATCCCACTTACGAGTGAGAACATACAATGTTTGGTTTTCAGGAAACAACCTTTAAATATGAAGACACAGACTGAAAATAAAAGGATGGGGGGAAAAGATATACCACACGAACACAAGTAATAAGCATAATAAACCTGGTGTGGCAACATTAATATCAGACAAAGGGGATTTCAGTGTAAGCAAAGGGATGAATGGACACATTTCATAATGAAAAAGGCAATTCATCAAAGAGATACAATACTAAATTTGTATGTACTGAATAGCAGAGCTTTACAATACATGAAGTAAAACCTGATAGAACTAAAGAACAGAAAGATTCATGATTTTTTTAAAGTTGGAGACTTTAACACCCCTTTGTTAAAATAAATAAAAGAGGCCAAGCATGGTGGCTCACATCTGTAATCCCAGCACTTTGGGAGGCCAAGGCAGGAGGATTGCTTGAGCCCAGGAGTTCGAGACCAGCCTGGGCAATATGGTGAGCCCTGTTTCTACAAAAAATAAGAACATTAGGTGGGCGTGGTAGTACGTGCCCATGGGCCCAACTACTCAGGAGGCTGAGGCTGGAAAATCACCTGAGCCCAGGAAGCAAAGACTGCAGTAAGCCACGATCGTGCCACTGCACTCCAGCCTGAGCAACAGAGAGAGATCCTGTCTCAAAAATAAATAAATGAAATTTTAAAACTTTTTAAGTAAAAGAATAGACAATAATGATATGGAAGATTTAAACAAACTATTAAATAACTTCTTCAACTGACATTTATACAACACTATACCCCTCAACTGCAGAATATAAGTTCCTTTCAAGTACTCATGGAAAATCCACCAAGACAGACCAAATGCCACACCATAAAACACATCTCAATACATTTTAAAAGACTGAAATCACACAGAATATGTTCTGACCATTACAGTATTAAAACAGAAATCAATAACAATACCATTTCCACAACATCTACAAATACCTGAAAAGTAAGCAATACACACACACGTCAAAAATAAAAACAAAAGTGAAATGCTAAAAATATTTCCAACTGAATGGTAATAAAAATACAACAGGTCAATATTTGTGAGATGTACCTGAAGCAGTGCTTAGAGGGAAATTTATAGCTTTAAATGTTCATATTAGGAAAAAAAAAGGTCCCAAACCAATATCTAAGTCTGCACTGTAGAAGCTAGAAAAAAGACATAAAATTAAATATAAAGTTGAAAGAAAATAATTAATGAAATAGGAAACAGGAAACAATAAAGAAAATCAACAAAGTCAGTGGTTCTTTGAAAACAAATGATAAACCCCTAGGAGAGAAACACAGATCATCTATATCAGGAATAAAAAGGAGGCAGATCCTACGCTCATTAAGAGGATAATAAGGGAATAGTATAAACAACCATATGCCAATACATTTGACAAATGTCGTGAAATAGACAAACTCCTTGGGGGTAAAATGACACAAGAAAAAACTGACAATCTTGATAGTCCTGTATTTATTAAAGAAGTTGAATCTGTAATCCAAACTCCCACAAAAATTTCCATCCCAGATGGCTTCACTCATAAGTTCTATCAAACATTTAAAGAAGAAATAATATCAATCTCATACAAACTCTTTCAGAAAACAAAGGAGCGAATACTTCCCAACTTGTGTTATGAAGCCAGCACAACCCTGACACCAAAACCTGACAAATAACTAAAAGAATAAACTTAGACAGTAAAAGCAGCGTGGAGTCTTCAGCAGTCTCACAGAACTAAAGAGATAAACAGCAGCGTTCAGGATCCACTGAGGAAGACAGACCCCCCAAAAATACCATGAGTTCTCAGCTGGCACCCCCAAAGCACTATACAATAAGAGTACACTGAAGCCTTTTAAAAACTGCAATTTGTATATCTTTATTAAAGAAGTTGATATACAAATGGATATACAAATGGAAATATACAAATGGAAATCTGATATACAAATGGAAATCCGGGTAGTTTCTAAGAAGTGGTGGGTTACTGGCCGGGTGCGGTGGCTCATGCCTGTAATCCCAGCACTTTGGGAGGCCGAGGCGGGCAGATCACGAGATCAGGAGATCAAGACCATCCTGGCTAACACGGTAAAACCCCGTCTCTACTAAAAAAAAAAAAGAAGAAGAAGAAGTGGGGGGTTACTGCAGGGAAGGCACCTAAAGACCTGCGCAGTCATTACTTTTTGGGGAACCTTCCCTGGTGACTCTGCCTTGTGCTCTGCTCTGTCATATTTGGATTTGCTGATGCAGAGGCAGGCCACATAGTGCACAGGTGGCCTATGTACCTCATAGTAGCAGTGATCTAGAAATGCTTTACATCCCCCCACCATGATGAAAGGACCCGCTTTGCCTGCCACCACCCACAATGCTCTACAACCATGACCAGTGACTCCTGACATACTAATGTCTCAACAACTTATTTTCCCCATTCACTCAGACAAACATCATCAATGATGACTTTAAGATATGCACTATGGCCAGGTGTGATGGCTCACGCCTGTAATCCCTGCACTTTGGGAAGCCAAGGCAGAAGGATCACTTGAGCTCAGGAGTTCAAAACCAGTCTGGGCAACACGAGACTTTGTCTCTAATAAAATTCAAAAAAAAATAAATTAACTAGGAGTAATGGCATGTGCCTGTAGTCCTAGCTACTCTGAGGGCTGAGGTGGGAGGATCGCTTGAGCCCAGGAGGTCAAGGCTGCAATGAGTCCTGATTGTGCCACTGAACTCCAGCCTTGGTGACAGAGCAAGACCCTGTCTCAAAAAAATAAAATAAAATGTATATTACTTATTTTCTCTTTTGGTCACAAAAAAGAAACATGACACAGTGATGCAAAAAACAATCATCCAGGCCAGGCGCAGTGGCTCATGCCTGTAATCCCAGCACTCTGGGAGGCCAAGGCGGGCACATCACCTGAGGTCAGGAGTTCCAAGACCAGCCTAACCAATATGGTGAAACCCCATCTCTACTAAAAATACAAAAATTAGCAGGGCATGGTGGTGTGAGCCTGTTGTCCCAGCTACTTGGGAGACTGAGACAGGAGAATTGCTTGAACCTGGGAAGCGGAGGTTGCAGTGAGCTGAGATCACGCCACTGCACTCCAGCCTGGGTGACAGGACGTCTAAAAAAAAAGACAAGACAAGACACGACAAGGCAAGAATCATCTGACCCTCGTGCACTGCTGGAAGGAATGTAAAATCGTACATCTGCTGTGCCAAACAGTTTGGCAGTTCCTCAAAAAGTTAAGCATAGAATTACCATATGATCCAGCGATTCCACTCCCACTACACATATACCAAAAAACATTGAAAATAGAGACTTAAACAGATACTTGTAGACCAACGTGCACAGCAGCAGCATTTACAATGGCCAAAAGGTAGAAACGAGCCAAATGTCCATTGACTGATGAACAGATAAACAAAATGTAGTTTATCCATACAGCGGAATATTATTCAGCTCTAAAAACAAATGAAATTTTGATAAATGCTACAATACAGATAAACCTTAAAACATGCTAAGTGAAATAAGTCCGACACAAAAGAACAAATATTGTATAACTCCACTTATATGAGGTACCTAAAATAGGCAAATTCATGGAGAGGAAAAGTAGAATGATGGTTGCCAGGAGGATCAGAGGAGTGAGAATGAGAATTATTGGGTAATGAGTACAGAGCTTCTGTTTAGAGTGAAGAAAAAGTTCTAGAAATGGAGGGTGGTGATGGTTGCATCACACTGTGAATGTATGTACTCAATACCACTGAATTGTATGCTTAAAACAGTTAAAATGGTACATTTTGTGTTGTGTATATCTTACCACAGTTTTCAAAATCAATGTAAAAATAATTTAAAATTGGTCAGGCGAGGTGGCTCACACCTGTAATCCCAGCACTTTGGGAGGCCAAGGCAGGTGGATCACCTGAGGTCAGGAGTTTGATACCAGCTGGCCAATAAGGTAAAACCCCATCTCTACTAAAAATACAAAAATTAGCTGGGCATTGTGGCGGGTGCCTATAATCCCTGCTACTCAAGAGGCTCAGACAGAAGAATCACTTGAAGCCAGGGAGCAGGGGTTGCAGTAAGCTGAGATCATGCCACTTCACTCTAGCCTGGGCGAAAGAGCGAAAGTCCGTCTCAAAAAAAAAATTAATTAATTAATTAATTAATAACAATAATTTAAAATAAAACAGTATCACAAGCTCAAAAAAGGAAAATACTTAGGTAGAAATCTAACAAAATATGTACATGATCAATCGTTGAGGCATGGTATGTGTCAGATGTGGTGTAAGGTCCTGGAGCTTTACATAAAAAGGAATGAATTAATGGCATTTGCAGCAACCTGGATGAGACTGGAGACTATCATTCCAAGTGAGGTAACTCAGGAATGTAAAATCAAACATCGTATGTTCTCACTCCTAAGTGGGAGCTAAGCTATGAGGATGCAAAGGCACAACAATGATACAATGGACTTTGGGGACTCGGCGGGAAAGGATGGGAGCAGGTGAAGGATAAAAGGCTACAAACTGGATTCAGTGTATACTGCTTAGGTCTCAGAAATCACCACTAAAGAACTTACTCAGGTAACCAAATACCACCTGTTCCCCAACAACCTATGGAAATAAATTTTTTTTTAATTTTGAAAAAAGGTCCTAGAGCTTTAGAGATGCTTAGCTATGACCAAAGAGGCCACAGTCTAATTAGCATAGTTATAATTTATGAATTAGGGTGAAAGGATCTGATGCTCAATTGGACACAGAAACTGAAGGAGGCAGAGACAAGACTGGCACTGAGGGTGATGGCTTTGGGGACCAGGTAGAGGAGAGCCACTGGCTGAGACAGAAGCCCAAGTTAAGAGGAAGGGCAGGGCGAGTTCATCGGAAGACAGCAGCTCCGGCAGGTTGAGTCTAAAGCACCGGAGGGTGGAGAGACCCAAACTAGGGTAACTAGGAAAGTATACTGGGCACAAGCGGACCCCTGAGCACCATGAACATCAGCAGAGATAACACTCCCAGGTAGAATGTGAAGGTGACAAAGAAAAACAGAGGGCCCAAGGATGACATCCTGGGGAACACAGAGGTGAGGGGCAGTCAGAAACACATCTGGAAAGAATGCTAGAGGTTCGAGATGAGACTCAAGAGGCCAAAAGGTGAGATCTTCTAGAAAGAAAAGAAATGGGGGTGGATATGAGAGAAACATCTGTTGGGATCACCATACGTGGGAGTTAAGTGGTCATTTGTGACCTTCGAAAAAACTTTCATCCATGCAGGAACCCAGCAGCAACAAATTAAAAATGGGACAGGAGCAGACAAAGCGATGGCTCGTCTCCTAGGGAGCACATGGTGTTTCAAGCGCACACAGACAGCGGTCTGGAAGTCAAGTGCTGCATTAGAAGCTCACCTGCATTGCTTTACTTAATATTTACATTTATCTAGTGAGTCAAATATTATCATTAGCCCCACTGTAGGGAAGAGAAAAGTGAGAGTCAGAGATATTATAAATCTTTTCAAAGGCCACACTGCTAGTAAGTGAGGCTGAGATTTTAACCCCAGGCTTCTTGAATCCATTGCTCTTTCTACCATATTAAGCAACTTCCTCAGCATTTTTGTGCCCATTTGGGAATCTAAGGCTTGGAAAGGTCATGTTACTTTCCTGGGGTTATTAAGGTAATAAGCAGCTAAATTATATTCAAACTCACTGCTGGCCAGGCGCGGTGGTTCACACCTGTCATCCCAGCACTTTGGGAGGCCAAGGCGGGCAGATCACCTGAGGTCAGGAGCTTGAGACCAGCCTGGCCAACGTGGTAAAACCCTGTCTCTACTAAAAAATACAAAAATTACCCGGGTGTGGTGGTGGGCACCTGTAATTCCAGCTAACTCAGGAGGCTGAGGCAGGAGAATCACTTGAACCTGGGAGGCAAAAGTTGCAGGCAGCCAAGATTGTGCCATTGCACTCCAGCCTGGGCAACAAGAGCGAAACTCAGTCTCAAAAACAAAACAAAACAAAACAAAACAAAACACCTCAATGCTATATGTTCACGCTTTTTGCTTTCCTCAGTTTGTGACTTTGCCACCGAGATTGCCCCAAAATGTGACTGATATCCTGAAATCGCCATTCCAACATGTCCAGCAAGTTAAGCATCTTACAGAGCAAGAGAAATCAACTCAGCTTTTCTTCATTCTGCATTTACATCCAGGTAGCATAATGGTCTACCTAGAAAGGCTGAAAAAGTCACATGCCACCACTATAAATATTAATGATATGACAAACCAGGAGATATGGAAGAAGATCTGTCATGTAACAAGAAAACAAGGCATTTCCTTAACAGAGTGTGGATTAACTTAGATAAATTTGCAGTGAGCCACATTAACTGCCTCCCATCAATAATTCTTTGTATTTGCTAGACACTTAATTTTCAGAGTGACCAGTTGGAGGCCCTGATGAACAATCATTCAAGTGCACCAAAAGACTGAATATTTTTCCTTGTTCCTTTCAGGTTTATAAACATGTTCTACCAAAATGAAAGGTAATTGTGTTAAACCATCAGCTCACTATAAAAACATCTATTTCAAGCACTGCCTAGAAAAATTTTTAACATCTCTAGAGATCTTAACATAATGCCCAGAAGAAGAAATTATATTAAGAAGAAAGACCTGTACTACCCAGAGCAATCTACAAATTTAAATTACTTTCTTGGGGCTATTCATGTAATAAATTGCTAGATTATATTCAAACTCAAAGCTTTAAGTTCAAACTTTCTGCTTTTTTCATTTTGTCACACTGCCCAACCAGACTGCCCCAAAATGAAAAAATGCAAACACAGATATCCTAGAAATAATCCCTATCAAAATACCAATGATGTTTTTGACAGAAAGAGAAAAACAAATCCTAAAATTCATATGGAACCTTAAAAATCCTCAAATAGCTAAGGCGATCCTGAGCAAAAAATAACAAAGCAGGAGGCATCACATTACCTGACTTCAAAATATACTACAAAGGTATAGTAACCAAAACAGCATGGTATTGACATAAAAACAGACTTGTAGACCAATTAAAAAAAAAAAAAAAGAACCCAGATATAAACCCATGCTTTTACAGCCAAATAATTTTTATCAGAGTTGTCAAGAGCATTCACTGGGAAAAAGACAATCTCTTCAATAAATGGCGCTGGGAAAACTGGATATAAGTATGCAGAAGAATGAAACTAGACCTTTATGTGCCACTATATACAAAAATTGACTCAAAAGGGATTGAAGACTTAAATGTAAAAACCGAAACTACAAATCTAATAGAAGAAAAACATAGGGAAAACACTTCAGGTCATTGGTCTAGGCAAAGATTTTATGGATAAGGACTTGAAAGCACAGGCCAATAAAAACAGAAATAGATAAATGAGATTATATCAAACTAAAAAACCTCTGCACAGCAAAGGAAACAACACAGTGAACACACAATCTGCAGAATGAGAGAAAATATCTGCAAACTATTCATCCAACAAGGGACCAATGTCCAGAATATAAAGGAACTCAACAGCAAAAAATCATCATCATCATCATCATCATCATCATCATCATCATCATCCCATTAAAAAGTAGGCAAAAGACGTGAATAGACATTTCTCAAAAGAAGACATACAAAATGGCCAACAGGTATATGAAACAATGCTCATCACTAATCATCGGGGAAATGCAAACCAAAACCGCAGTGAGAGATCATCTCACCCCAGCAAGAATGGCTGTGATCAAAAAGACAAAGGATAACAAATACAGGAGGGTGCAGAGAAAGGGGAACCCTTCTGTGCTGTTGATAGGAATGTAAATTAGCACTGTTATGATGGAAAACAGTTTGAAGGTTCCTCAAAGAACTAAAAATAGAACTATCACATGATCCAGCAATCCCACTGCTGGGATTTCCAAAGGAAAAGAAATCAGGATGTCAAAGAGATACCTGCACTCCCATGTCTACCGAGCACTAAGTCACAATAGCCAAGATATGGAATCAACCCAAGTGTCCATCAATAGAAGACTAGATAAGGAAAATGTGCTATATATACACAGTGAAATGTGATTCAGCCATAAAAAAAGAATGAAATTCTGTGATTCACTACGACATGGTTGAACCTACTGTCCTAAAGGGCATTATGTTAAGTAAAATAAGCCAGGCACAGAAAGGCAAATACCACATGTTCTCTCTCATATATGGAAGCTAAACAAGTTGATCTCATGAGGAGACAGTAGAGGCTAGGAAGGGTTGGGGGAAGGAAGGATAGGGAGAGGTTGGTCAACAGATGCAAAATTACAGCTAGACAGGAAGAATAAATTCGAGTGTCCTATAGCACTGTAGGGTGACTAAAAGTAACAACAATTTTTTGTGTATTTTCAATTGGCTAGAAGAGAGGATTCTGAATGTTCCCAACATAAAGAAATGATAAATGTTTGAAGACGGATTTGCAAAGTACCCTGAATTGATCATTACACATGATATACGTGTATCAAAACATTACACAGTACCACATAAACATATACAATTATTGTACCAATTAAAAATACTAAAATAAAAAATGTTAAAGTTTTAAAAAAATAAAGATAATAAATTATTAGAATCTGCACATCTAACTATGAAGTAATGGTTAGATAAACTATGGTACAGCAGCATAATGCAAATTTATGCAATCACTAAAAATGACATTTATAAAGACTGCAACAATACGGAAAATGTTATGTCACATGGAAAATCAGGATACAGAATTATATTTACAAAATAAATTCGATTTAAGGAATTAACCCACCTGGGCACGGTGGCTCAAACCTGTAATCCCAGAACTTTGGAAAGCCGAGGGGGGGAGGATCACAAGGTCAGGAGTTCAAGACCAGCCTGGCCAACATCGTGAAACCCCCATCTCTACTAAAAATAGGAAAATTAGCCGGACACGGTGGCACATGCCAGTAGTCCCAGCTACTCAATCCCAGAGACTGAGGCAAGAGAATCACTTGAACCCGGGAGGCAGAGGTTGCAGTGAGCCGAGATCATACCACTGCACCCGAGTCTGGGCTAAAAAGCGAGACTTTGTCTCACAAAAAAAAAGAAAAAGAAAAGAATGAAAAGAAAGAAAGCAATTAACCCAATTTTTTAAATAACAGAAAACAATACAAAAGAAATACACTAAAAATGTTAATAGGGCTTGCTTATATAGGATTATGCATAATTTTTTCCTGTTTATGTTTGCCAAGATTTCTAAAAGAAGTATATATTACTTGTATAATAAAAACTATATATATGTAGATAGCTAGACATAGATATAGATATATAGGTTTTTGTTTTGTTTGTTGTTGTTGTTGTTGTTGTTGTTGTTGTTGCTGAGACGGAGTCTCACTCTTGTCGCCCAGGCTGGAGTGCAATGGTGCGATCTCAGCTCATTGCAACCTCTGCCTCCCGGATTCAAGCTTCTCCTGCCTCAGCCTCCTGAGTAGCTGGGATTACAGGCACCCACCACCATGCCCAGCTAATTTTTATACTTTTAGTAAAGACGGGACTTTGCAACGTTGGCCAGGCTGGTCTTGAACTCCTGACCTCAGGTGATCCGCCCACCTCAGCTTCCCAAAGTGCTGGGATTACAGGTGTGAGCCACTGCGCCCAGCCATAAAAACTATATTTTAAATGCTCAAAATTGAATTTTCAAAAAGGTTTTACAACGAAAAATCAGGGTTTGTTTATAAATGCCCCATGAGTGAAGAACATAGTATCATAAAATGTCAATGGTGTAAGAAAACTTTGAAGTTCCTTCATTTCCACAAAGGTGGAAGTTTAAAGTAAGGGAATTTATAGCCCTTCCCAGTGTAACACAGATGTTTTGCAAACAACAGCTGCATTGATAACTGACATTTAATGAGGTCTTACTACATGCCAAGCACTAGTCCAAGCACTTTACATATACCTTATTAAATGATTCCCAAAACCTTACCAAAAAAGTGCCATTGTTTACAGATGAGGGAAATTGAAGCTTAGAAAGATCTCACCCCCATTCAGTTCAGTGTGCCTTCTACTTCTCCGCCACAATCTCTCATGTGTAATATGCTCAGCCATCTCCCTTTATTCTAAAACTATTTCATATTTCACTTCATATTCATTTGACAAACAAATCTTGAATATCCACCCTCTATAAGGAAGAAGCCTATCTTAAATCGCTCAACTGGAGTCCCACGTCTTCAAGCACAACAGCAAAATCTCGTAATTCCTTTGTCTGCCTGGTGGAGTCTCAATTGATACATTTTAGGAAATAATTTGAGAAAGGTAATGTGAAATTAAATCAGTTCCATGGCTCGGCACGGTGGCTCACGCCTATAATCCCAGCACTTTGGGAGGCCGAGGCAGGCGGATCACTTGAGGTCAGGAGTTCGACACTAGCCTAGCCAACGTGGTGAAACCCCGTCTCTACTAAAAATACAAAAATTAGCCAGGTGTGGTGGCGCGCGCCTGTAATCCCAGCTACTCGGGAAGCTGAGGCAGGAGAATCGCTTGAACCCAGGAGGTGGAGGTTGCAGTGAGCCGAGATCGTGCCATTGTACCACAGCCTGGGTGACAGAGCGGGACTCTGTCTCTAAATAAATAAATAAATAAATAAGTTCCACATGTATTGACTACTTTCTAGGTAAAAGCATTGCCCAAACTGATAAAAGATAAAAGGTGAACAGACATGGTCCCTGTCCCCAAGGAGTCTGTAACCTAGTGAGGGAGTCGGATAGGTAAATTATTCTGAAGGTATAATAAAATGATGCTGAATTGAGAACTAAGCAAGATAATAAGGAGGTGCAGAGGAATAAATTAATTTCTTAATAACAGGAAACAGGGAAAGTACAAGAACAGAGCACGCTACAATAGGAGCAGCATGAAAAACCATGTGATACACTTAAAAAGCAAAAAATGTTCAGTGTATCTGAAGTATAGGTTACATGGATGGAAAAAGTATGCAATGAGCCTAGAAACATGGTTTGAATCAAATCGTGAATGTCCTTGAGAAAGAGTTGAGACTTTACTAGAGAGACAAAGGGTAGGCACTGCAGATTCTTAAGGAACAGAATGTGATTTAGCTTGCATTCTAAGGACGTAACTCCGGCTGCAATGCGACGCATAGGTGGAAGGAGCAAAGCCAGGGAACAGGACCATGATGTCAAGCGTCTACTGCACTAATCCAAGTATAGGTGTTGAGAGTCTGAACCACAGTCATGACCACACTAGGGAGAGGGGAAATCCCCATATGAGAGAAACTCAGGCATTAGAATGGGCATTCCAGGCAATTAATAGGATATAGGATAAGTACGACAACTTGAGGATGACTGACAAAGTTTTAAGCTTCCAACACTAAGAAAATGCCGGCACCCTTAACTCAAACGGGAAACATAGAAGGAAAAGAGAATGAATTCAGCTGAGGATATGGTAACTGCAGGATCCTATGAGACATTCAGGAGACAAATCCAGCCTTCATTTGGAAACTGAAGTTCAGAGGTCAGGCGTGGAAATATAACTATGTGAAATCATGAGCAAATTTTTGTTATATTTTGAACATATCAAGAGCTTCACTCTTAAGTCCCAGCATAAGTCTTCACAATTTTTTTTTTTTTTTTTTTTTTTTTGAGACAGGGTCTTGCTCTGTCACCCAGGCTGGAGTGCAGTGGCGCGATCTCAGCTCACCGCAACCTCGACCTCCTGGGTTCAAGCGATTCTCCTGCTTTAGCCTCCCAAGTAGCTGGGATTACAGGCTCCCGCCACCATGTCTGGCTGGTTTTTGTATTTTCAGTAGATCCAGGGATTTCGCCATGTTGACCAGGCTGGTCTCAAACTCCTGACCTCAAGTGATAGGCCCGCCTTGGCCCCACAAAGTGCTGGGATTACAGGTGCAAGCCACCGCACCTAGCCAACAATATTTTTTAACTTTATAATCTCAATGACTCACTGTGTAATTCCTTATTTTTAAGAACCTTTTTTTTAACAATTCAAATTATTACTTTTGATGTATAACTAACTTCATAATTTTTGAAACCAAAATTTCTTTTCCATCTTCTCAGTTTTCTCCCCCACGATGAAGCATACTTCTGTGTCACGTCCCTGAGGTCACGGGACTTAACAATTACAGTAAAAGCCCCTTGTTTACTTATGACATAATGATCACAGCTACAACAACAAAAGAATTTGTTCAACAGATATTCCTACTGTGTATAGCTGTGGCTGCAAGCCAGCCGACATTCCCAGCCCTGGCTTGCCTCTGTCTGCACCACGCTCTGCTCTGCGGCAAATGAGAGACAGTTGATGTGAACAGGGAGGCAAAGAAAGGCAACACCAAAACTGAGGGCCACTGGAAATATGTAGAAAATGCACCACTTCTTTCATTTCCTGCCCTTCCCCAGCCCCAAGAAACACAGTGAAATGAGGTGAGGTCCATCTCACTAAGATCAAGGCCCCAGTAACGCACAACCTCATCCAGACCAAGTCCCTATCTACTCTGACACTGATGGATGGCAAACTTTTAACACATTTTCTTTGGGCTGAGTAGCAAAATAATGAGCAAGCAACAAAATGAAGGGGTAGCTGAATAAATTACATCTGACATTTTCTATCTCATCCAATCCTTGTCTTTCAAACAAATGACAACTGTATCTAAGTTGATAGATAACCTCCTTGGTACAGAAACAAACTAACGCAAGTCATCAGGGTTGAAGGTCTAACCAGGGCCGTGACGACGGAAGGAAGAAGACGAATTCCACATGTGATAAACTCAAGCATTAGAATGAGTCTTCCAGGTGATTAACAGGATATGGGGTAAGTAAGACAATTTAAGGATGACTCCAAAAGCTGTAAGCTTCCAAAACTTAGAAAACAGCAACACCCTTGACTGGTGTCTGATGCTGGCTGGTACAGCCTTTAGTGGGTGCAACCCCTTGTCAGTGTCGGACACTGAGATCCAACATCCACTGAGTAAGTGTCCTTAGCCGGCTGCAGGTGACCCAGGATGCGGGGTCAGGCATGTGCTCCAGAGCCAGGCACCTAGGACTGTAATCCCCGCTCCCACACGCAGCCGCGGATGCCCACCATGCCTCTACTGCCTCCTCCTTGTAATCTAAGCCTGCAGTGTGCCCTGTAACCATGACCATCAGAGGAGTTCACACACATGAAGGCACATGTTACACCAGGCCCAGCACACAACAGATGCATGACAACTCCTGTCACACACTCTCGCGGGAACCAGAAACCAACTGCAGGCAAAGGCTGGTCACTGTTCCTCTACATCCAGAAGGTGCTGCATTTGAGGAAAGATAAAACAGGAAGAACACTCTAAGAAGACAAATACTGGCTGGGTGAGTGAGAAAATTAATTAATCAAGCTTGAGCAGGCCAGAACTGTGACATATGAGCCACAGAGAGGATCAGGACTTGTCAATCCAGAAAGCAGAGACAGAGAACAAGGCCATCGGCAAGAGAGAGAACAAACGGACTGCGCCTCATCCAGATGCGCCTCCCTCCGGCTCCGCCATGCAGCGCGTGGGTGCAGGTACTGGATCCACCTGCCCTGAACCTGCTGCCTCTCCCACCAAAATGGGCTGCCTAGGTGTCAGATGGGCACGTGACCAACAGTGCTGTGAGAGTGGCTGTGGGAACAGAGGGAGGTGGAGACAAGGCTTAGGAGGGCAGTTAATAATAACTGAGAGGGCTGCGAGATGAACCCTCAGGCCCTCAGGGCTGTGCACAAACAGCCAAGCCAGCACCATGGGCCGGGCACCCTGTTGCCTGGTGCAGGTGTTCTGGAGGGGCCTTCCAGAACAGGTTGGACCCCAGTGGACTGAGCAGAGAATCTTCTCCCCTGCAAAATGGGGTTGTCTGACAGTCAGTCCAGGAGGAGATAAATCCTGAACGTTCTAAAGAGGGCCTCTATATTTTATTTTATACCAAGGAACATGCCATTTCTTCCCCTAAAACAGATCCCTGCCACTTAGAAGTTGCTAAAAAAAATATTATTAATTTGAATTAAACTCAATGTCTTTTTTTAAATGACAGGCAGAAAAGTCTTATTTTTCTCTCTCAGATCACTGAAGTGGACACCAGCAAGATTGGGTGGCTGCATGGGCCAAATAACTGTATTCTGTCCCCACACCATACGTATAAGCAAAGCCCACAAATATGGACCAGTGGGCACAGGAGGCACAGGGGAGGTCTTCAGCTGACATTTCAAATGTGTCCACTCCGTGACCACTTCCAAAAGAGCAACACAAGCATATAATGTACTGTCAGTCACTGTGGCCTCCTTCGCAGGTCATACAAATTAATTGAGTGGATAGTGACCAGCGTCCCTTAGGATGGGACAGGACAGGTGAGACCATGGTGCATGGTATAGGTTGAATCATGTCCCCTCCCTGCAAAATTCATATATTGAAGTCCTAACCCCCAGCACCTCAGAATGTGACCGTGTGTGGAGACAGGTTCTTCAAAGAGATAATGGAGGTAAAATGAGTTTTGTTGGGGTGAACCCTAATCTAATATGACTGGTGTCCTTATAACAAGAGGGGATTAGGACACACGCACAGAGGAAAGACCACGTGGAGACCCGTCAAGAAGACGGCCACCTACAGGCCAACAGGAAAGGGCTCAAAGAAAACCAACACCACCAGACGGCCACCTACAGGCCAAACAGAAGGCCTCAAAGCAAACCAGCACCGCCAACACCTGCATTTCAGATCTCTGGCCTTACAGCCACCTACAGACCAAAGAGAAAGGCCTCAAACCAGCACTGCCAACATCTGCATTTCAGATCTGTGGCCTTCGGGACCAGAATAGCAAATTTGCAGTACGTCAAACATATGGCAAAATTAATTTTTACAGTATATGATAATTATTTTCTGTCACTTCACATTGAAGTGACAGAAAATACTAATCGACTTGAAATTATATATCAAATCTGAGATTCAGAATCTAATACAGAGCTCTTTGACAAGTGAATGAACATATATGAGTGCTTATTTAATCCAATTCCTACACTTTTTATAAAGGAGAAAACTGAGGACCAGTGAGAAGACAAGGTCACACGTGGAAAGGCTAAGGATAAAGTCTCACCTCCCAACTCCTCATCCGGTCCTTTGTCCAAACAAACCAGGCCAAACCCTGAGGAAGACCCATAGTCCTTGTGCATCCAGCCTGCATGCCCTTTT
Source organism: Pongo pygmaeus (assembly GCF_028885625.2). NCBI lineage: Eukaryota > Metazoa > Chordata > Mammalia > Primates > Hominidae > Pongo > Pongo pygmaeus. The sequence goes on from NC_072380.2 coordinate 153,234,823, forward strand.
CCAGTTCGTTCCAATTTTCAGATTCAGTACTTCCGTATGAAACCCTACCACTTCACTTCGGCTTCAATTCAATCATCAGAAATTCTGCTTATCTTATTCTCACATGGTCCTGATACAGAGATGTCTACATTTTCATCACTGAAGTCACACTTAGCATTAAGTACCTGCAACATACCACTAAAATAAACTTTTTTTTTCTTTTTTGAGACTGAGTTTCGCTGTTGTTGCCAAGGCTAGAGTGCAGTGGTGCAGTCTCAGCTCACTACAACCTCCACCTCCCAGGTTCAAGTGATTCTCCTGCCTCAGCCTCCCAAGTAGCTGGGATTACAGGCGTGCACCACCACACTCAGCTAATTTTTTGTATTTCATAGAGATGGGGAGTTTCACCATGTTGGCCACGCTGGTCTCAAACTCCTGACCTCAGGTGACCCACCCGCCTCAGCCTCCCAAAGTACTGAGATTCACAGGCGTGAGCCACTGCACCCAGCCAAGATAAACATTTTTTAAACTAAATTGGTCAGTTAAAGATTAGAGTCAGAGTCAGACATAGTCAAAAATAAAGGCTCCCCCATCTGTTCCCACCTGGCTGAGAAACAATCTTTTGGTAACAATCACCTGCAGAGAAACAATCTTTTGGTAACTTTAGCTCGTTACTCTGTTGCTAAAACTTTCAATAATACCCACTGAAAGCCTAACATTTCACCAGAGATAGAAACTTTTCTTTCTAACTTAGAGACCTAAGTAAAAATATGTAGGTCTCTAAGTTAGAAAGAACTGTACAGCCTCATTGGGGAAACTGCCCACCTGCCTAGTGGGTGAAGTAAGCAAAGACACCAGCACTGTTGAAATCCCACTGTGGCAGGCACGATGCCAGGCAGCTGACACATTCTTTCTGATAAATCCTCCACCTAACTAGGCACAATCTTCTTAATTTTGCAGTTGAAAAACAGGCTTGGTAAAGTCAGTAAATTGTCAAAGGTCACATTTGATAAGTACATGAGCCAGGATACAAACCCAGCTCTGCCTGAGCTTAAAGATCACAGCCCCTACTGTCCTCTGCTGAATTAAAGCATCATCGGCCCCTTCCTACACATGCAGTAGCCCAGGCCCAGGGGCAGTCAGCATCTTGCCCAAGGCCACTCAAATACCCATGAATGATATGTATACATCATCAAAATAGAAAACTGGGAGACTCTTTAAGAGCAGCATATGTTGAAACACTCTTTGGAAGTCACGAACAAATCCACGTAAGCAAAAACAATTACTATATATTGAGCACAGGTTCTCAATTGAGAACAGGTTGAGAACAGGTTCTTTATATACATTGTTTCTAATCCTTATGACAGCACAGGAAGATAGGTATTCATCCTCATGTTACTGAGGAGGAAACAATGGCAGAGGAAAAAAAGGCAATTGGGCTTATCAAGCATTTATTGAGCCTCTATGATTAGGCTGGGATTAAAAAAACAAAGACTACATTCCAGCTGTCCCGCCTCACACCTCAGTCCACAGACATGAAACTAAAAATTAATATATATGAAATATAAAAATTAATGTGTAGACCCTGAAAAAGCCAGCTCCACAGGATGAATCCATCCTGAGTGGCTAACAGGACCTAGATTCAAGTTAGACTCAAGCAGCCATCTGCTGACTAGAGGTCACACACAGACCTTGAGTTCCTGGAAAACCCACGTGTCTGCTTAACTTAGGGGCCTACATAGCTGCCTGTTCCCATTCATGCCATCAATAGACTGTGACCTGCAACAACCAATCAGAACTCAGCAAGTCTGAAACCTTCAAGTACATAAGTGAACCTGAGTGGGAACCCGGGCGGGAGCTTTCTCTGTAAAAGACAAACCTTTCTTTTGTTGTCTGGAATGGGTAGCTTCAGTTTGCATCAAAGGCTGTTCTCCTCAGTTTGTAAACTATTCCCCAGAATAAAGTCTCCCCTCTAAAGTCCTTTTCAGAGAACTCATGTTCACAAATGTGATAAGCATTGTTAAATACACATGGGGAAAAAAAAAAAAAAACTTTGGGAAGAAAAAAATTTGCTTCTACCAAAAGGTGTCAAGGAAAGGGGCTGGGGGGAAGCAGGGAGCACGGGCAGGGGGGCTAGTGCTCCATTCTAGGTAGTGAAAAGCCAGAAGAAACTCACAGTACGTGCGTGTAGAGCCTCTCCTCTGAGCACAGCAGCTAAGACTCCCTCCCAAGCTAAAGAGATGGCCTGGGCCAGACTGAAAGAGCAGTGCACAACGTGCAGGGCCTTCGGCTTCTGACACTATTTCAGCAGAAGATTGCTGCAGATATACACCTGCTTTAGAAAGATCACTTTATCACATGGGTGGAGGACAGGAAAGAAAGGGCTGATCTGGAAGACAGGGAGGTCCCTCAGGATGAGTTGCCATATTCCGGACCAGAAGTGGCAGAGTCCAGCCTGAGTAATGGTGTCTTGGCACTCTGTGCAGCAGATGGTGGGCAGGCAAACGGAAAGCAGGATTGCACCGCACTGCTGGGGAGAGGACACCACCTGGAGCCACGTTGTCCCAAAGAGACTAGATCCTTCGTGGTGTTGCAGAAGGTCCCTTTTGATACCACCCTGGGATGTTCTATTTTGGTTCACCCAAAACCTGGCAAATTAGTATTTTCCTATAACTAGTATATCCACTAATATATTTGGGATTTTGACGTACTGATAGTTTTTCTTCACCTCACTAATTTACATGTGTGGTTTCTCTACCAAGCATGCATTTTATTAGCAGGTACTTATTATGTTGTACTATATGATATTTATCTCTTCAACATACAACTAAAAGTACATCAAAAGCTTCCCTTCATTTCTGCTGGGGTTTTATTCAATCCTTTCTCTCTAGTTCTGGACAAACAAAAGGGATTGCATAAATTGCAATGGAAACAAATTATACCCCTTTACTGACGAACTCCCACTGGGATTCCTTGTAACACAGCAATGCAGATGTATACCTTCTCCCCAGCCCAGGTGAAAAATGAAATATAGCAAATCGAAGGTCCCAAAGAAACCACATAAGCCATCTGGAGAAAAAACTGCAAGGGGGAAAAACGCATGTCAGGAATGAAAAATAGGAAATATATATATATATCCTTAGCAATACAAAAAATCACGTCATTCATTTTTGGCCAGAGTTCGTATTTTAGCTCTTTATGCTCTGCTATATGAAGCTAAGGGACAAAAACTCAAATGTGAAGCCTGCAGATACTTCACAATGGGAACAAAATACAACATATGATGTCAACATACGACACGTAGAGCTTTCAACCCAAACCCCATATATTTTAGTCTGTTAGTCTATATAATAGGAAGCTTGCAATCATTATGGCCAAAATCCAAAATTCCAAAATTCCAAAATCCAGCAAAAATAATACATTATTGTTTTAATACTATTTTAGAATTTACTGAAATTCAAAAAATATAAAGGACATATATTAAAATATCCAGGATGATAAAAGATGACCAGAAAAGCACATCACAATTGAAAAGTCTCCATAAGTGAAAAGTCAGCATGGGGTAGGAAATGGAGGGGTGGCTCTGGCCCCGTGTGCTCCTGAGCCCGGCAGTGCTGGGCCGCGGCCTCGACCCTCACTCTCCAAGGATGACTGCTGGGCTGAAGCCCGTGGCGTGCATATCAGCCTCAGCATTTTTCTTTTCAATAAAAGTGCTTCACTAAATCTTCAACCAAAGGTGATACATTGTTTTGCATTACTTTTCAAACATATAAGTTTACAAGGCATGAGAAATCTCACTGGGCCACGTCGTGAATCTCACTTGGGAAATACTGCCATCCACAGAGGCAGGGCCACCAAAGGACGCAGAATTCCTCTAGGGGTGACAAGGCAGCAAAGGCGACTCTGAGCATTTCACTTCCTAACCAGTCAAATGATGAGTGAGGAGGGGAAAGAAGGGAGGCTGGTTTTCAGAAACAGACAAAGACCCAGAGAAGGCCTTGGTTAAAAATACCTCACTAGTAATTTCCACTTGTCAAAGGCTGTGTCTCAGACCTGGCACACACCTCCTGTCCTGGCCTCCCCGGGGTCCCTGCGAAGCACAGACTCCTGGGTCCTGGGCCAGAGATTCTGACTTGATAGGAATGGGGCCCTGGAACTGGCATTGTAAATTCTGAAGATTTTCTTTAAAAATATAAGCATTGTCCCTGAGAACTAAGTCTTACTTGCACAAAATAACCAAACCAACACCCAGCCGAGTGTGGAGGGCAGAGGGAGAGAGGAACTACCAGCTGTCTGAGCTTCCCAAGCCAAGACAGAGTGGAGGGAATGACGGAAATGGAACCAGCTTTAATCCTCACACACACCCTGCTATGGTCTGAACGTCTGTGTCCCCCCAAATTCAAGTTATACCCTAACTCCCAAGGTAATGGGATTAAGACAGGGCCTTTGCGGGGGCGATCAGGGCATGTGAGTAGAGTTCTCGTGATGGGAGGAGCTGCCTTGTAAAGGAGACCCCAGAGAGCTCCCTCGCCCCTTCCAGCATGTCTCTGAGCCAGGAAGTAGCCCTCTCAGGACACAAATCTGCTGGCACCCTGGTCTTGAATTTCCAGCCCCCAGAGCTGTGAGAGGTAAATGTCCCCTTATTTATAAGCCACCTAGTCTGCAGTATTTTGTTAAAGCAACCAGTGAAGATGCACCCCAGGAGGTGGGTCCTTCTTGTGTCCCTTTTCCAAATGGGGAAAATGAGGTGGGGAGAAGTTACGTGACTTTCCCTTGCTGCACAGGGAGTCAACAGACATTTGCTGAGCCCCTGCCACACAGCGCTCCAGGCCACAGAGACTGCACAGGACGGCGGCATGCCTGCCCTCAAGGAGCCTCCATCTAGCAAGGAGGGAGACTGATGGTAGCGCCAGGCAGAGAGGGGTGGGCGTTTGGCTCAGAACTGAGGTGCACAGAAATGGCAGCCATGCCAAGACCCGGAGGAAGCTGTTCACACAGAAAAAAACAAGTGTAAGGTCCTGGACAAGAGCCGGAAATCAAGTTTGTTTTCTCAGAGACACAGAAACAAGACAAACCTGGCTGGTGCTGAGTGAATGTGCAGAAGACTGGAGAGAGGTGAGCAAGGAGAACTGAGGAGGAAACATCAGGTGGACCTGGGAGGCTTCCAAAACTAACCCGGCTTTCCTTCCACTTCCTGATACGTGTCCTGGGAGCCACCAGGGAGGTTTAAGCAGAAAGGTGCTATGGCATGAAGCCGTGGTCATATCTGGGATGTGCTGAGGCAGTGAAGCCTCCAGGACTTCCTGATGTACTAGACGTGGGGTCTGACGGCGGGGAAGCCATGACAACGTCAAGGTTTCTGCCCAAGCAGCGGGGCGGGCAGGGGCACCCTGTGCACTGTGCTGAGAGGGAAGCGAAGGCAGGATGAGCAGGTAGACAGTCAGGCCTGCAGCACTGCAGAAGGAAGAAGTACAGGTACCATGAATGCAAAGACCATTCCTGAAGCCCTAGGGCCAGGTGAGATCCCCCAGCAGAATGTGCAGAGGTAGGAGAGCAGGCAGGATTGAGCAGGTCCTCTGTATGGGTGCTGAAGTCACCAGGAACAGAGATGGGGTGGAGGTGCTGAGGACAGAGCAGGCCAGGGACTGAGACCCCAGTGAGTGAGTAGAAGTAGCCAGTGCACCTGGCAATGACCACGACACAAGGAAAGGCAGGAGCCATCAATCCTAATGGCACACCCTCCCAAAGAGCTGGAGTGTTCTGAGGAGGACTGTTTGGAAGTAGCAACGGAAAATGATGCCCGTCCCATCTCTAGGCCCTGAGGTCCTGGGGGCAGAGGAGAAAAACCAGCATGCATTTGAGACAACAGCAGGAGAGGCAGGCTGAGAAAAGGGCTGGTTCTCATCTCCCCGGATTGCTAGGATGGCATTGTTGAGTGGGACAGTAATTTATTGCCCGGCACTGGGCTACATTTGCATTTCACTTCCCTGTCCCTTCCGACTAAATACTGGCGACAGGCCCCGGTCACAGTTATGCCAGAAACACTCCCACACATTTCCAAACTTCCCTGCTGAAGAGCCACTCACTCCATATGAGAAGGTTAAGGCAACACTCGGGGAGGAAGAGGACGAGGAAATGCAGGAGTCAGCTACCAACAGACCTCAAGTTCCTGCAGTCACCACGGAAGGGGTCACGGGAGCGGGGAGGGACGGGAAATGGGGCTGGGGTGGAGACTCCTGGAGATGGACCACCTGGGGCCTGCACTGACAGAATGGAAAGGCACAGAGATGTCGCCACCGTGGACAACCCAGGAGACCTAGGGGCAGCAGCTGAAGACCCAAGGAAGGCTGGACACAGCCCTGGGGGTGGGGCAGACGCAAGGGGACAACACAAAGGGGCTTACGGGACTGGAAGAGTTAAGGAAACAAACACATCCTAGTGTTCAAAGCCAGCTCTGCCACCTCCAAATCCATACTCAGACATCCAAGGTAGGACGGCACCAAATAGAAAGCGAGCCTTCGACCTAAGGAAGCTGAAACACGTGAAGCTGCCTGGAGTGCATCGGCTGGGGAGGGTGAGGGTGTGGGAAGCAGCAGCCAACCTCGGCTTCTCCCAGTTGCTCCATCTCCCCGGCCAGTTTCTCCAGGCCATCCCCAAAGGAACTGCGTGCCCCTCACACTGCTGGGATTGCGCACAGGACCCAACTTAACGCAAGATGATCCACAAATACCTGCAGAAAGGATGTAAAGGGAGCTGCTGCTCCTGTGCAGACTTTCCAGCTCCTCCTTGTCCCTTATTATCTGAACAGTACTCCTAGAACCTGTAAAACACATCCTTTGGAGTCCTGAGGGTCTACTAAAATTAAATGCTCAGCTCAAACACCTCAGTTTTACATGCAAAAACCAAGATTTTTAAAGGAGTTAGTTACTTTATTTTTTCTTATGCTTTTCACTGTCCAATTCACTCTCATTCAGAAAGCCTCACGTAATATCAGATCAATATTTTTCTATCCAAGATGGGGAGAAGGAGGAGGAGAATTATTAGTATCCCTGTCTAACCCATCTAACTAAACCTGTAAGGATGGACTTGCCAAAGAGAAAACAAAACAAAAAGCTGTTTCAGGTGTTAAAATTTCAGTCAAATATCAAATATGCTAGAGAGAGAGACGCAAAGAAAATGAATGCTTTTTCTTGATGGGGATTTATCTCCTGCTTCCTAAAAGTGGACTTGAGATTCACATCAGAAATTAAAATCTTCACCACTGTGTCCACTCGGCTGAGTTGGAATGACACTTCCCAGCCCCTCGCTGCGAAGCTGAGTCAGCACATGGAGTGATGTCTGAGGCAGAGGCACGGGGCAGCATCGGTTCCAGGGCCCAGGGCAGGACACACACCCACATCGGTGGGCTAGGCAGCATCTCACCCATAGCTCCTCTGCTTCTCCAGCTCTGGGCCAGACACACGTTTAGCACGGCAGCAAAGAGCACCAGCCTCTCCTCCAGGAGCCCCCACCGTTAGAGCGGGAGGCTGGGAGGTGGTGAGAAGCTGACATGGGCTCCAGGCCATCCCCATGGGGTCCAGCTCAGCCCCACAGTTCCTGGCTTGTCCTTACTTCCCTCCCTTCACACCCGCCTTCCCTTCCCAGCCACCTGCCTGCCTCAGTCCTTCGGGATCCAGCAGCAGACACCGAAACGATGCTTCACAGGCCTGGGTAGCCAGCTCCCACAGCGCACAGCCCGATCCCCTACAAGAAATCCTATGTATGTGTGCATATGTATAGACATGTGCACTGACAAAGACTCTCTCCTTGACCAAACTTCAGACAAGCTCCTGTGAGTCCTCTTTCCAACGAGGCCTCATCCTTCAGCCCTGTCCTCAGCCTGCCTAGCCCAGTTTCAGCAAGAATCCCAGGAAGTCACCCTGGGCCGCCCTGTTAGGCAAGTTTAGGAAGAATCCCCTATACTTAATGTCTTTCCTCTTAGTAATTTTCCATCCACTGACCCCCTCACTCTGCTCATTGGCTATAAAGCCCCACTTGGCCTTGTTGTATTCAGAGGTGAGTTCAATCCCTCCTCTGTTGCAATAGAGTTGACTCCTACTGTAGCAGTCTTAAATAAAATCCTCCTTACCATTTTAATAAGTGTCAGAATAATTTCTCTTTAATGGTGTACATGTATGTCTCTAGAACTGTGATGAATACAGTGATTTTTATAGCTGTCTCATAATTTTCCAGGTGGTACTTCCTCCTTTTCCATAAGTCCTCCGGTCAAAGGCTGTTTTGAAATTTTTCCAGGTTCAATGTTCAATGGGTGTCTTTTCCTTCAAAGAAACATAAACATATATCATCACCCCACCACCAGGGACCAGGAGCACTGGGCTAAGAAGAATTTGCCATCGGCAACTCCAGCAGCTCTAAGAAGGGCACTCACTCACATGACAACTGAACAAAAATGTCAGTCAAAGGTGCCGTGGCAAGTGTTTCCCCCTTTCTGAGGCGCTGGGACGCCAGGGGTCCTGCTGTTCTGACACTCACAGCTGACTGGATAACTGGGTGACTGTGGGCAGACCACTTCATTCACATCACAAAGCATGATGGCAGGACACCATCTGCCCCATCAAACCCCAACTAAGTTTCAGTGATAGTCAAATGAGAAGGAGGGAGGAAGCAATCAGAAGACTGGAAAAGAACTTCACATAAAAGAGATACAACAAACAAACCTGCAGAAAAAATCCAACCTTGCAAGTCACCAAGAAAACGCAAATTAGAAGAGTAAGGCAGCGTTCTGCACACACTGAATTAGCAGCCCTGCTGCTGGCTGCATCCAGCAGTGTCTCAACAGCAATCACAATGCTCAAAAAGGCTGACCCAGGAAGCCTGCTCCTGATGAATACTCTCTCCTGCTAAAAAAAAAAAAAGCCAAAGACCTAAAGATGTTCACCACGGTGTTATCAACAGTACCAAAAACAACCTGAAAAGCAAGCAAGAAAGGGGACCAAAAAAAGCATGTATTATCAATGCATTCAACTATAGGTGACTGCCAACGTGTGCCTCTAACTAGCTGTAGGGTGCCGGGCTTCCTTTGGAGGTGATAAAAATGTTCTAAAACTGACTGTGGTGATAGGTGCACGTATCTGTGAACATGCCAAAAAGCTAAAGTGTACACTTTAAATGGTATCTAAAGGCATGCGGCTGAGGGGAATCACCAGACACTGGGAGCAAAGAGACAAGCGGGGCAGAACCAAGCCCTGACTCAAGTGCCCACCCAGCACACGGGAATCAGAAGTGGGGAAGCTCCAGGATGAGCTGGGAAAAGGAAGAAAATGCCGTGCATAGGAAGCACTGGACTGAGAGGACACTGTTGACAGACAGAAAAAGAGGACAGGAAATGACTCCTGCTTTGGAAACTGGTGACCTTGGCAAGGGAGAGGAGAGTGACGTCCGGCAGAGGGGGCCGAAGGGGGGCGCGCGACGGAAGGGCACACAGGGGGCCGATGGGGGCGCACGAAGGAAGGGCACACCACGGGGCCGAAGGCGGCGCGCGAGGGAAGGGCACACAAGGGGGCCGATGGGTGCGCACGAAGGAAGGGCACACCAGGGGGCCGAAGGAGGCGGGCGAGGGAAGGGCACACAAGGGGGCCTAAGGGGGCGCGCGAGGGAAGGGCACACGGGGGGCCGATGAGGGCGCACGAAGTAAGGGCACACCAGGGGGCCGAAGGAGGCGCGCGAGGAAATGGCACACAAGGGGGCCGAAGAGGACGCGCAAGGGAAGGGCACACAAGGGGGACCGAAGGGGGCGCGCGAGGGAACGGCACAAAGGGGGGCTGAAGGGGGCACGCGAGGGAAGGGCACACAGGGGGGCTGAAGAGGGCGCGCCAGGGAAGGGCACACAGGGGGGCTGAAGAGGGCGCGCGAGGGAAGGGCACACAGGGGGGCTGAAGAGGGCGCGCGAGGGAAGGCAGACGACCCTGGCAGAGGTTCTGCTTCAGAGCGGAAGGTTGCTTGGCCTGCTGGGCTGAGCTGAGCTGCACATAGGGGTAATTACCGCACGTTTGCATATAGGGAAGCCAGTGGGGTGGGAGAAAGGGAGGCGGCAGGAGGGGGCGGGGAACACTGAGAGGGCAGGAGGGCATGAGCGCTTGTGCCATGGGCTTTGCGGCCCTTCCGCAACATTCCAATGAGACACCAGGCCTGGTGAAGTCAACATCCACCCCCTTCCAGCGGTGCCCCTTAAAGAATGGCACTGCACCAAGAATAGGGGCGGGAACTGGGGAAAGTGAAGAAGACCCGATGAGGGTAACGGGCTGCCACCACGTCCAGGTAGCCCGGCAACTGCAGCACAGGGTGTCAGGCTGCGGAAGCCACCTCTGCCCAGCAGTGCCTCTCTCACTCAGCTACACGGTCAGCAGATGATTTACATCCTCTAAGTAAGTGACCAAGTCTTGCTCTGATTAAGTAATCCTTCCCTAACTCCCTTTTCTAAAAACGTCTTTACAATCATCTAACATAACTGATTCCCTGTGCCACAAAGTCAAGGAGCACCTTTTGAGGGAACAGTGGGATCTGCGGCAGCCTTGGTTAGGAAGACGCGCCTTTCCAGCAAACATGCCCGCTAAGGTTTAAAAGCAGAGATGCTGAATTCTGCTCTGAAAATAACATTTTCTGAAGCAACAAACTTTGCTTTCTTTCAAAATAATTGCAGTGATTATTTTTGGTATCCTGTATTCAGCGACGTCTGCTGCCACTTCCACCCTCCATCAAGGTGACTTTGATAGAGACAAGCAGCCCGTGACAAGATGAGCGACCTGCAAGGTGCAATCATCAGTGGCCACCCCAGGCAAGTCCCATTAGCAAACCAGATGGGGAAGCGACATTTAGACTTCTCCTAAACGGCCATCGCAATGTGACAGGGACAGTGGCAAAGCAGTGTGCAGGTAAATATATCAAAGGGAGGTTGTCCATCCATTTAACGGTATTTCTTCACACCTGCTGTGTTCCAGGCCATCCCAGGACAAGGCAGATGGGGTCTGCTAGCCTCTCACGTTAAGACTGGGAAGCGCAAAGCGGCAGGTATGACGCAGAAGAGCCGGGGGTCAGGGTGGTCTCCTGGAGAAGACAGCACTGGAGGTGAGACCTCATGGAGAAGTGCACCATTCAAAATCGCCCAGGAACAGGCATGTGGGGCTCTGGGGTGGAAAAAGCTTGGCACATAAGCATTAATTAAGGAAGCCAAAGGAACTGGAACCAGGAGCGGATGAGAAAGGGACAAGGTGGGAGAGAGAGCAGGGCCGGGGCCAGAACCTGCAGGCCACAGTGAGTCCTGGGTTTTATTACAGGAGCAACAAAATAGGATCTGATTTGCAATTTAAACAGTAACTGTGAGGAGTGTCCGGAGAATGAGGCAATGGGAGGCTGGAGTGGAGCAAGGGAGGGGCGGGAGGCTCCAGAGAGGAGATGATGGCAAATGAAACAGAACCAAGGCAGTCGGGGAGAAAGCGGAAGCAGGCTGGCTGGGCCTCTCAACGAATCCAAGATGCAGAGAGGAGAGTATGGCAGAAAAGGTGATTCCAGGGGTGGGCCGGAACAACCGCATGGGTAGTCAGGTAAAGGATGAGGAAGGAGAAGCGACAACGGACGAGAGACACAGGCCCACGCTGGTCGCTGACTGTGCCGCCATTCTCCCCGCACCCCTCCAGCTCCCCACGCTGCCTGCCCCTAGAGACAAAGACGGCCAAATCCATTCGGCCCTTCCTAGCTGTAGCACTGAGCCCATGGATTCAACCAACCGAGGATTGAAAATATTTGGGGGAAAAAATTGCATCTGTGCTGAACGTGTGTAGTTTTTTTTTTTTTTCCTTTCCCTAAACAATGCAGTAAATAATGACTTATGTAGATAGCATTTACATTGTATGAAGTGTTACAAGTCATCTAGAGATGGCTTAAACCATATAGGAGGCTGGGTGCGGTGGCTCACACCTGTAATTCCAACACTTCGGGAGGCTGAGGCAGGAGGACTGCTTCAGCCCAAGAGGACAAGACCAGCCTGAGCAACATGGCGAGACCTCATCTCTGCTAAAAATAAAAATAAATAAATAACCTATATGGCAGGATGTGTATAAGTTATATGCAAATACTATGCCATTTTATATCAGGGACTTGAGTATCCCTAGGTTTTGGTATCCAAGAGAGAGCCTGGAGCCAATGTCCCCCACCAATACTCAGGAATGACTGTGCTTCCCATCACACTTACAGTGGGCTGGCATGCCCACGTGATCTGGTTCTAGCCCATGAGACAGAGAGGTCTGCTAGAGACTCTTAAAAACTTTTGTAACAGCCTTATTGAGATATAATTCACATAGCAGTTGGCCCATTAAAAGGTGCAATTCAATGGTTTTGAGGATATCACACAGTTGTGCAACAATCACCACAATGTAATATTGGAATATCTTCACCGCCTCAACCCCATACCCTTTAGCTATCGCCCCACCAAGTCCCCCATTACCCCAGTCCTAAGAAAGACTAATCCATTCTGTCCCTATAGTCTATTTTGGTCATTTCAAATAATTGAGATCATAAAACATGTGTGTGGAATTAAGAGCCTGGCTTCCTTCACTTGGCATTACATTTTAAAGGATCATCCACGCCACAGCAGGGATGAGTAGTTCACTTGTGGTGTGGCTGCACAACCCTGTGAGCATTCTCGTATACTTTAGATGGATAAATTGTATGGCATATGAGTTAGCTCTCAAAAACTTCTTTTATTTTAGTAAGACTTTCGGTTTCTTGTAGGCAAAGCATGACAGCAGCTATGCGGAGAGAGGCACTGCATAGTGACAGTTGTTTCGGAAGTTTAAGATGCTTAAACAACCTCAAGGTCTAACAGCAAGTCAGATTCGTGTTGGATACTATGAGACCTAGGATTCTGCGCTACTTCCACTGAACGAGGAACTGGCAGCCTAATCTTGATCTGCACTTTCAATGGCGAGGTGGAGAGGCCACCTTCCCAACCCCTTAGGACTGGGCTGAACATTAAACGCGGGGGAAACAGCATGCACTGAATCCCCGGTTACACTGGCCGCCGTTCCCTGCCTGAAGAACACCTCTGGGCGGCACCATCCTTTCCTTCCCCTTGCTCCTCTTCCTCTGTTTCCACCTCCCACTCACCCCTTCCCCAGGCCAGTCAGAGCAGTGCTATGGTTAATTACAATATTATAAGACAAATTATAACAGCAGCACATCTTGGAAAAGAATCACATCCACATCTGACAGCCCTTTGGGGTGATTCTGCTGTTCTCTATTTCTCTCTCCAAGTCTTCTTAAGGTAACCTTGAGCAAAAGAACCACTAATGTCTGACCAAGGAGCTGGCGTCCAGGTCCCCCAGAAGGAAAACAGTGCCATCTTATGATATTTACTAAGCACTTCTTGGCAGCAGACATTGTTAGGCACTTCAGGTGTGTCATCTCCAATCCTTAAAACAATCCCACAAGGTAGATGCAAAAACCAAGACACAGATAGGGTTTTCAAGAAAACACCATCTACTCAGAGGCCTCCGGAAAGACACTGGACCACAGTAGAACAGGTAAACCAAAAGCCTTCAGATCCCAACAAGACCAAGCCCAGGAAACCACGTGCAATGCAAACCATCTATACTCTAGTGTGAGAACATCACACTCCCTGCCATCCTAACCTGGTAAAGTCACTCCAACAGCAGAAATGCTGTGAAATAAGGCACATCCTTAATACAGGTTCATTCACTGGCCCTCTCCCATCTCATGGGACCCCCCATTTCGTCAATACTCAGTCTTTTCACAGTAGCATTAATATGACATATTTATAGTATGCATTTTTTCCCCTTCTTTTCGTAGGTATTGATATAGTATGCATTTTTTAACCACACTTCACTCACAGTAGCAGAGCCAACATATAGTTGAACCTTACTCGCTCGCCTGGGGCTTTTGATCTCAGTCCCTGAAACAGTTTACCTAACTAATTTTTCCCCTTGTTCCCTTTTTTAGCTATTTGATGTGAAAGCCACGAGTCTTTTTTATTTTCCACAGGAACTGGTGTCAGTAACTGTAAATTCATCCTGAAACGGCCAGTGCAAGGATAAACATCAGGCAGCGGGCCAGACCTGGTCCATAGGCCACGGTTTGCCAAACTCTGCTCAAAAGCCTGATCAAAGGCCACAGCAGGATCTTTAAAATTGCCAATTAGAAGAAATATCCATTTGGAAGCATAGCAGAAGGTGGGTTTAAAGAGACAGAAGACATCATTCATTCAGCCGGCATTTAAGGACCTGTAAGGTACCAGGTTCTGCTCCAGATACGCATGACAGTTCGTGTCTTTGAGGAGCTTAGAAGCTTGCTGGGTGGGGAAACAGACCAACACCTCCACAGCCCAGCATGCTGTTAGCTCTAACAGCGGCAGGCACAGGGCACGGGGAGCTCCCAGAGGGGGCACTACAGTCATGGCAGGGATGAATTCCTGGACAATGTGACAGTAATGGAAACAGCATGTACAAAGGCAGCAGAATAGCAATGCTGCTGTATTTGGAGAACTGTCAACAATTTAGTACGGCCAAATACAGAGTGAATGTGAGAGTGGGAAAAGATGAGTCTGGAAATTACAAATATGTGCCATTCTAAACCTTTCACAAAGGAAGGAATCCTTCTGCCCTTTTAAGAGACTACTGTGCAGTTCACAGGACCAGGTTTGCATGCACAACCCATGAGGCTTCAGAGGATGACAGCTCCATTAATCTACTGCTGGAATGCCACAGAAGCTCTCTGCCCACACACATGTGAAGCCTCAACAAAAATGGCCCTGTACCCATGATCAGAAAAGCAACACAGTCACAGTTCCTAAGAAGATTCCACAAATCATCAGGGTAGTACATCATCTTGTAAAAAATGACCAAAGTCTTGGAGAACTCAGAGCCTTTCCATGTAAATACTTGCCCTAATAACGTATCTTGTAGGTTCAATCTTTTGCACATACTGGAGGGTACACATGGAGCAGAAGTCCCCAGATGATGCTATCTTCAACTGCACGTCACCAGTCCAGCTTCACAAAGGACAAGAAGGCTAGAAAGACCCTCCTCAACCCTGGGGTCATGTTTTTCCATTCCTGGCTGCTCTTCTATTCCATACTTTATTTCAATGCAGCAAAATTTAGAAATGTTAGTTATCAAGTCTGTGAATAGCACCATGAGCTCTTCAGAAAAAAAGACCATCCAATAAATTATAGTATCCATCATTAAAAATAACAAACTGCCACCTAGCCCTGCACAACCCAGCTGTCCAAATGAGAAAATGGAGGCTAGGGAGAATGTAATTATTGATTGGAGGTTACAGTAATTAGAGGCTGAGGTGAGTGGAAAGAACCTCTCAGACCTCCTGACTTTTGTCCTTTTCTCAGATGACTCCAATTAACCAAATATCATTATACAAAGGTCTTTCAAGAGACTGTTATTTGTTCAACAGTATCAAGTGTCCCAAGTTCTTCTCCTTTTAAACTAAGTGTCTTTAAATCACTGATTAATATGACTTTAAATAACCATAAGACACTATCAGCATTTCATGGATAAACAAATTTTCCTGTTACCTAAAAACATACAGCTCGGACCCCATCAATCACAGTGTGCGTCCCCTTCCCAGGACAAGGGGCACCTGACACCTCTAGAGGGTTATGCTGCCTTTTCATCAAAAATCAAACGCAATTTATATCTAATGGAAACACAGCCCATATGGAAGCATAGTGATTTCGTTCCCTGTTTTCTCACTGGGAACTAACAATCCACCAAAAGAAAGCAGACCTTAGAAGTACATCATGAACATAGCTCCTCCTCTCTTTTCCCATCAACCGCCTGATCTGAAATCTAGCTGAGTCTGGTTGCAGCTTTGTCAGTCATCCAAACTGAGATGATGAATCTCTCCTAACTCACTCTACAAATACCACGGATCAAAACTTCCTACCATGACTAATTCAAACTCAGATTTTAAACATATATTCTCCTCCAGTATTTCTGGTAGATCTTAAAAAGAGGAAAAGAAAAAAAAAGAAACTATCTTCAGGATTCCAGCATGGAGAAGATACACCAAAGAGAGATCACAGCCTTGGGGGGAATTAACTAAGGGCTCTGGCCGTAAAAGCAATGGCCAGTCATGACCACGTGAGAGAGACAATCAGTCTAATGGGCGAGCCACATCCAACTTGAAGCCTCCATCCTCACTTAGGGCTGGTGAAGACCATAGGCTATGGTTAAACATGTCATTTCAATAAGAGTTCACATTTACATATTTTACACACATATATTAAAAGAGCCTCCAATGTGACCTGTTATAAAATGTCTAATTACTCAAAAATATAGCATACAGATCACACGAGGAAAAGGTACCTTTTTGAAAGATCACATGAGGAAAAGGTACAACGATCCCATGATAGGCTTAGAAGTGAACAAAGCTTAAAAACATAAACAGGATAAGAAAAAAAGGTGGGGAAGGCAGAGGTTAAAGCGTCAACGAGAACCCTCGCTGTATCTTCCTGTAGAGGTTTTTCTTTGCCACCTGGAGAAAAACGCTGACTCTGAGTTCTGGACAGGAAGGGCAGGGGAGACAGGCAGGCACACACCCACCACCACTCCCAGGCATGGGGATGCTCATCAACAATACATGAATGCTATTAATAAAAAAAGAAACACAGCAACAGAGCAATTAACAGAGAGCCCTGTGTGCTCATCCACTCTCTGTTCTTCCCGGCGGCCATTTCATGGACACATGTGCAAACATCAACCTCCGAGCACGTGGGGCTGGGAAACACAATCTACTTCTCAGTGCCGTCATCAAAATAAGACAAGGCCTCACATGTCTGGAGTGGAGACGGTCGGCTCATCAGCCTGACACAGAAGAGTGGAATGGGTCACTCCAATTATTGATCCTGCATACACGCTCAGTCATCTCACCATGTCCCATGGAAATCGCAGGGCACCCAAAGGGGAAGATATGGCCCATGCCCTTGAGAAATACAAACTCCAACAGAAAAACACGATGCAGCATACGTATACACACACATACAGTGTACATACACATGTGTTCATTGTAAAAAGAATGTGCTTTTTTTTTTTTGAGCTGGAGTCTCACCCAGGCTGGGGTGCAGTGGCGTGATCTCGGCTCACTGCAACCTCCACCTCCCGGGTTCAAGCGATTCTCCTGCCTCAGCCTCCCAAGTAGCTGGGATTACAGGCATGCGCCACCTCGCCCGGTTAATTTTTGTATTTTTAGTAGAGATGGGGTTTCACCACGTTGGCCAGGCTAGTGTCAAACTCCTGACCTCAGGTGATCGGCCCGTCTCACCCTCCCAAAGTGCTGGGATTACAGGAGTGAGCCACCATGCCCAGCCAAGAATGTGCTTTTGAAAAATGTCTGAGGGCCCAAGTCAGAATCAACTTTCCCATAAGCAATCACGATGAAGGCAAGGGCTGCGACAACATCACTCACACTTCAGCAGCCATGCACTTGGCATCTAGCCTTTGCCAGGTCCAGCTCCAGGTAGACAGCAGGCAGAATGAGGTCTTCTCCCATGGAGGGAGACAAGCATGGACCAACTAAATACGCAACTGATGACCAACAAGTGCAGGAAGGCAGAGAGCAGAGGCCCAGAGTCCCTGGTCTAGCTAGGGACTTGTGAAGGCTTTCAAGAGGAGGCCAGGCCCAAGAGGAGTCACATGGTGAAGGGGCAGGGTGTCGGGACAGGGGAGGTGCACCGGCCCTGCTGTGGGAAGGAAGGTGTGTGCTGAAGAAGTTAAAGATGCAGCAGACGCAGCAGGCGAAGGAGTGACACTGACGGCTCAGGCGAAGGGCTCAGGGCCGTGTCACCACAACTCACCAACCGTGGGGACTGTGCTTACTGAGGTGAGGTGTGTGGGGACACTGCCACCAGGAGAGAACAAAGTCCTGGCTACAGGGGCAGAGGGACATGCCATGGGTCAGGGATGGCACCCGAGATTCTAAGCCCCTGCACAAACAGAGTCCAGGCACTGCCTCCTTAGAGTTGCTGGATCACGGGGAGGCTCAAGAAATCCCAGGGGAGTAGGGGAGGTGGGCAGCACTCCCAGGGGCTGGGGAGAGCAAACATTCACTAGAGCAGGTAACACCAGACCACTGCCCAAGCCGTCACTGAGCCACAGCCTCCCCAGCAGCAGACACGGGTGGCTCTGGGAGCTCTGCCTTGACCTGCTGCTCCCTCCCATCACTGAAATGCCAGACTGCAAATGGGCCATGGAGCCAGCTTCCACGGTGGCCCTGCTGGCCACCTGCTCACTCTGCAGGTACAACCAAGAAAAGCGCAGCTCAAATGCAGCCCCAAAAGCAATGGCGACCCAATACACGCAGAAAAGGAGCTGCACGGCTGTCGCAGGAGTCCCGGTCAGAGCAGAGATTCACTTGGGTCACCAGAAGTCCTCAATAGAAAACAACAGCTACTCCACACGAGGATGCAAACGGCCACAATAAGTGGTGTGTGCCTTCAGAACCTTGGCAACAAAGAACCACAGGGGTTCACGAAAGGAGAATTCCTTTCTCTTAGAGATGGCCGTGGAAATCACTATAGAGAAATCAATGTTTCCTTTAAAGAATGCTAGCGTTTCAACAGGTGCAGTGAGAAGATGGGCTTTATGAGGACTGCTTAATGTATACTAGGTTTCTTTCTTTTTTTTTTTTTGAGACAGAATTTCACTCTTGTCGCCCAGGCTGGAGTGCAATGGGGCAACATTGGCTCACTGCAAGCGCCACTCCTGGGTTCAAGTTATTCTCCTGCCTCAGCCTCCTGAGTAGCTGGGATTACAGGGGCCTGCCACCATGCCTGGCTGATTTTTTGTATTTTTAGTAGATACGGGGTTTCACCATGTGGGCCAGGCTGGTCTCAATCTCCTGACCTCAGGTGATCCGCCCGCCTGGGCCTCCCAAAGAGATCGGATTACAGGAATGAAGCTACCACACCCGGCCGGAATTAGTGCATTTAAACCTCACAACCACCCTCAGAGATGCACACCCCACGTTACCCCGGAGCCAGAGCCTGCTCAAAGACAGACAGAGAACAGCCAGGGGAAAGCAGTGGGTGGAGGGCTGGAGAGAAAGATGTGCTGCTTTTAGAAATGTGAAAACAGAGAAGCACGAAATTTGGGAGGTGCCAGGACATGAGACTGAGGGAGTGGGGTCACCGCCTGGACAGCAGCGATGGCACAGCACTGCAGGGGGCAGTAATGAGCCGCCCGGACGGCCTGCAGGGAGGAGAGGCCCGTTCCCCGGGGGAGAGTGCTGCCTCCCCAGAAGCTGTCCTTGACGGGCGAGAGCCCTTCATCAAGACCCTACCCTTTCCTGGGAGCGGTGAGCACCCAGGGCCTGGCACGGGGACAGGAAGCCCCGGCTCTCCCATCGCCAGAGATCTCTCCAACGGCTTCCCAGCTGCACAGGCCCTGCTGGGTCAGCAGAAGCCTTGTCTCCTTGCTGAAGAGAACCACATCGCCCAGGGTAGCCTGCATCCAACTGCTGGTCAGTGAGGGAGGAGAAAGGCCCGGCCCCCTCAGAACAACATGGGACACGTCTGCAGGCCACGGCAGTGCAGGGCTCCCCGTGCGGCTGAGGCCTGTGTCCATATAGCACTGAGGCCCAGCTTCTCCCACTGTCCAGTCTCGCCTCCATCTCTTTCCTTCCACGGGGCTGATCCCATGAGTACCTCCCAATACACTCTGCACACATCAGTCTCCCCAGCAGACAGCACTTCCCCAAGAACCCAGCCGGCACCACATGCTGGGCCAGGGCCAGGGGTACAAGGAGGAAGGCAAGTTTGGGGCAGCTGAGCCCCAAGCGCGTAGGGAAACAGGTCATGACAGAAACTCAAAAAGCAGATAGCACCCAGGAGCAGCATAAGAAGAGAAGATGAAGGCCGAGAAAGGAGCCCAGGAGAAAGGCAATCTTGAAACAGGGGCAGAGATACCACATGGCCCCATGAGAGCCAACACATGCAAACGTCATCTTTGGTTCTGGAAGGGGGGATGGAGTTACCCAGTGACTCAAAGGGGCATGAGGGGCCCTGGGTTCTGTTCATGCCCGTCTCTGACCTGGGTGTTGATTACAGCGGTGGCCACTTGGTGAGAATTTACTGAGCCACATTCCTATGAGTTGTACACTCCTCTATGTAAATGTTATGCTTTGACATTTATAGTTTTAAAAAGGCAGGCTAAGGAAATGGGAGGCAACACAGGAGGCTGAAAAGAAGCCTGAGAGGCGGAGGGAAAAGCCGTGGAGTGTGGCGGCCGAGGAGCAGGAGAAGATGGCGTGAAGGGGGCAGGAGGTGGCACAGGTGTCCCAGAGAAGTGAGTGTGGAAGGAGGGAGCCAAGGCATGGGGCAGGGACCTTGTCACCGACGAGGAGCTGGGCAGCATCTTCCACCCTCTGAAACCCAAGCCCAGGGTTTACATGAACCAGCATCTAAAGTGCTCTCATTCACAGTTCCTTGAAAAAAAATTGTGGTTTGAGCTCACTCACCCTGATCTGACAAGAAGTCCAGCATGGTCTGTAGAAGGAAGGACAGGTGTCTGACAGAGAGGGCAGGGTTCCCCATCCTTCGGGAGGCGTAGACCAATTCATGGAGCAGACGCATCTGGACCGCAGCCCAGCCTCTGTGCGTGCCTGCGATGGAAGTTACAAAACATCACAAAAGTGCTTGGAGAGGGTGCAGGAAATACAGTTAATCTAAGTTGTAAAACTTGGCAATTTGAAGACAGATGCCTCAACTATCAAACTCCAAGAGCAACAAAAAATATTTCCTCTGCTTTTAATGACCCTGGAAAAGGACTTTAAAGTTGGCATGGTTTTCATACAGCAAAAACAGGCATTACACTATAGCTTCTCTCTCTGCAAAGACATGATTTGATTTCAAAAATAGCCTGCTTCGAAATAATAAGCTTAGAACAAAAGATGGATTTCATATATCTGAGTTAAAGACATACTTTTTTCCAAGAAAATACTCATATTTGAAGGGCCTTCATTATCAACAACCAAGAACATTAAATAAAAATATAATATTTCTCTAAAATATAAGAAAAATGAAGAAAAGTAGATAGCTAAATTAGAAAAAAAAAGTTAAATTCTACAGCTGCTCACTCCAAAACAGTTTAGCATCTTTGAATTAAAGACAGAGAAATCTGGATGCACAGACAGTTGAAAAGTATCTCTTTTTTTAAGAGATGGGGTCTTTCTCTGTCATCCAGGCTGGAGTGTGGTGGTGCAATCACAGCTTACTGCAGTCTGGACCTCCAGGGCTCAAGCAATCAATCCTCCCATTTCAGCCTCCTGTGTAGCTGGGACTACAGGTACACACCGCCATGCCCAACTAATTTTTTGTTCCCATAGAGACAGGGTCTCCCCATATTGCCCAGGCTGATCTTGAACCCCTGGCCTAGAACGATCCTCCCACCTTGGCCTCCCAAAGTGCTGGGATTACAGGTATGAGCCACTGCTCCCAGCCAATCTGTGTTAACACACACACCCTGCCAATGGCCCTGATAACCAACCACACAGACTGGCTAATCACTGCTCCAGCTGATCCAAAACTTAGACCACGAAAAAACACATAAAGGCGCATTCAAACTCCGACAAAACTGCCACGCACTGAAAGTCCATAATAGCTCATGACCGTCGGTTGCTTAACAAGTATTTACTGAGAACACAATACTGTGCAGGGTAGGTTCTCGTGCCATTGACATTCTTGTGGGAAGAGCCAGGCCTCAGCTCTGGGAAACAGCATGCTGGTGGATGCTGGGACGAACACAAACAGTAATAGTGAGGGCTGATGGGGCTGAGAGATGCTACGTCAGCCAGGGCAGGTGGGCAAGGAGGTGACCTCTGGGGTGAACCCTCGATGAGAAGGGGGCCACACCAAACAGTAAAATGGAGACAGTAGTCAGAGTACAAGTTAAAGTTGTGAGGCTTAAGTGCAATAACCCATTTAAAGCACTTCAGCAGTTTATCATAAGTTCTCAATAAGTGCTAGTTGCTATTAATATTATTATTCAATGAATATAATGTGGTTAACACACAGGTCAACCTTTGACTCTAGCTGTGACATGATTAATGATCCAACCTGTTCCAGTTTCACTGAGTCCTCCATTTTTTTAAATCCCTATTGAGGTTATTTATTAAGTAAAATTACCTGCTTGTGTGTCAAAATCCCCCATTCAGGTATGACTTCCTGTACCTGAAGACTGTGTGTTACTTACTATTGCATCCCCAGGACAGGGCCTGACATGAGACTGGGTGCTTGGCTGAGGCTGACTGGCAAGCAAACAGAACAAGAAGGGATGTCTCCTCCCCAGCGCAAATAGCAGGGGCCCTTCCTTCTATCCTAACCTTTCTCTGTTTGCCCACTGATATCTGAAGACGTTGCTCCAAGGGTTCCGCCACTCACAGCCCTTCCTGACCTCTTCCCTCAGCACCCTGCCCTGCACAGCTGACCAGTCCCTCTTCTGTATTTCCGCTGTATTTTGCACAAATTTCAGCCCATAGGAGTTATCTGGCAGGTACCATAAGGTACCTGTAATATCATGTCTTTGTTTCTCTCATCAATCCTTAATTTCACTGGGAGGCAGGTTTGTGTCTTATCCATTCAAGTGTCCTTAATGCCTGGCAGGGTGCCTGATAACAAAGTCGGTACTTAACACGCACGTGGATCAAGACGCAAGGCTGGTGAAAGGAAACCCTCCCATGTTGTGGACGTGCATACAGCTATGAAGGAGTACAGTGATGTGGTTTCTGGGATCTGCTTTAAATACTTCAACAAAAAAATGAATAAAGTAAAAATAAAGCCAATGTGGTCAAATCTTGAAAATGATTTAATCTGGGCAATGGACTCAATATTCTATTCTATCCTCTCTAATTTGTATATATTTAAAGTATTTCTTCATAACTTCTCATTGAAATCCTTGGAGCTGACCATACACACACTTAAAAAATAAAAATAAAAATAAAACACTACTTTAAATCTTAGTAGTTTATCTTCCCGACATCTTTTGGACTATAAAATGGTAGTACTTCTCATACAACTGCAGGAAAGGAGAGAAAGACGAGTCCCTGCAATATTCCACATGGTCAAAAGAAGCCAAGACCAAATGCCAAAATGAAGAAGAGATTTTTTTTAAAGATTATGAAGCTGAAATCAATGCCATGACTAACCTAGCCATGAATTCAGAAAGACCCAATTTAACTAATCTCAACACTACCATATCTAGAAGGTTTTCTCACATAAGAATTGGGCAAATATCACTTTGCTGATTCTTTTAAAAATAGATAATGATCCAGTTCCTACCATGGGCGATTATGAGTAAGACCGAGTATAAATTTTCTTAACAGTAAATGGTGTACAAGTCATAATTGTGGCTCAAAGTGCTCTCCCTATAAAATGTGAATTATTTTTCTGAAGACAGATTTGCAGCATATGACCCAGTGATAAAATTTTCAATACTCTTGTAATCAAAAAGTTCACCAATTTGGAGGTGTATTTTATATATGAACTATTGCCTTTTAGCAAATCTAT
This sequence comes from Pongo pygmaeus, assembly GCF_028885625.2. Lineage (NCBI taxonomy): Eukaryota > Metazoa > Chordata > Mammalia > Primates > Hominidae > Pongo > Pongo pygmaeus. Next base: position 153,258,389 of record NC_072380.2, read on the forward strand.
CTGCCTTAGCAGTCTCTTTCTTTCATAAGAGTTCCTGGGCAAAATTTAATCCTTCGTCCAGGAAAAGGCTTGAGCAAAAGGCATGATCAAAAATCTTCATATACAGCAACACAAATAAGATTTAAATGATACTAAGCGGCCCCTTCAGCTGGCAAATACACACAGCACACATCAGTGTTCCTTCCTCGACTGTCTATAACCAGCTAGTGCAAACGTTCATTTCAAGAAAAAGAATACATTTTGGGACCTGAGAATACAGACAATTTGCCTTTTATTTACAGGTACAGGGTGTTAGTAGATTTCCATTACATTCTCTGGGAGATGTTTAAAGCAGTCCAGAGCCACAGTGGAGATGGGGTTTAAAGTGACTTTTGTGTTTTGTTAAATATACAGCCAGCTGACATTTATCATTTTTAATCTCAGCCAGTCACCTTCTTTCTCTAGCTCTTTCACAAAATAATGGAAAATGTCTTCTCCTGACACAAACGTCTTTTTTTTCTTCCTGTTTTTTTTTTTTTTGTTTTTTTTTTTTTGAAATGGAGTTTCACTCTTGTTGCCCAGGCTGGAGTGCAATGCCACGATCTTGGTTCACTGCAACTTCTGCCTCCCAGGTTCAAGCAATTCTCCTGCCTCAGCCTCCCGAGTAGCTGGGATTACAGGTGCGTACCACCATGCCTGGCTAATTTTTGAATTTTTAGTAGAGACAGGGTTTCACCATATTGGCCAGGCTTGTCTAGAACTCCTGACCTCAGGTGACCCACCTGCCTCAGCCTCTCAAAGTGCTGGGATTACAGGCATCAGCCACTGCACCCGGCCCCAAACATTTTTCAAATGTACTTACAAATCATGAGAAGTGTTATAAGGAAGAACAACAGAATTCAATAAAAAGAGAAAAATAACAGCATTCAATGAAAGAGAAAAATAAAACAGTTCCACTTAAGGCTGAAAGGACCACTGAGGACCTCTCTGAAGAAATGGCATCCAGCTGTGACCTGAGGATGACTGGAAGTGAGGCAAGAAGACAGGGAAGAGTGTCCCCGAAGGAGGCAAGAGGCATCAGAAGACCTCAGACCGATGCAGTCTTAAATGTTATAGATAACTGGCCCCAGGACAGGAAAAAAAGAAAATGAAGACCACTCCTAAGATAACTTGCATAAAGCCCAGGAGGCTTGCTTTTACCCTGAAGCCAGCCTGGAGTTACATTCAAAGGATGCCAAAAAAAAAAAAAAAAAAAAGGACCGAAAAGCAATTTAAATCTTGCCTGAAGTCTCTCAAAAGCACAGCAAATGGGGATTTCATTCACAAGTGCACACACAGATCTATTAAAATACACTTTCTTATCACTCTACAAAGCAATAGTGTGACTGCTTTAAAAACTTTTTTCTTCCTAAACACTACTCCTTCCCAATTAAATTTCTCCAGAATCCAGCCTAAATGAGCTTAGACACCCAACTCTCCCCTGCTAAGACTCTGGGGTCTAATCTCTCCTCCTCCACCAGTAACTCTTAGCATTTTTTTTTCCGAGATGGAGTCTCGCTCTGTCACCCAGGCTGGAGTGCAGTGGTGCATTCTCAGCTCACTGCAACCCTTCCACCTCCCAGGTTCAAGCGATTGTCCTGCCTCAGCCTCCTGAGTAGCTAGGATTACAGGCATGCGCCACTACACCTGGCTAATTTGTATTTTTTTAGTACAGACGGGGTTTCGTCATGTTGGCCAGGCTGGTCTCGAACTCCTGGCCTCAAGTGATCCATCCATCTCGACCTCCCAAAGTGCTGGGATTACAGGCATAAGCCACCATACCTGGCCACTCTTAGCCTTTTAAAATGTAAATCCTACAAGTTTTAAGGCTTGTCCAGTTATTTTGTCCAAAATTAACTGTGTTGCTAGGGCAGGCCCCTCCCTGGCCCTCATCTGCAACCAAAGGCCAGGGAGGGCCTGCCCCAGCAACACACACTCTTTCTGGGGGAGCCAGGGAGGGACAGGCCTTGCAAACCCCGTTCACACTGGCCTCAGGGGATGCTATGGGAGGCATACTAGACCTGACCAAAGATCTCATTTGACTAACAGCCGCTAACATTTGCTGAGCGCTGTCCAAAGCACCTCACAAGGACTGATCCATTCAATCCTTACAATCTCCACCAGTAAACTCGTGTAAACTAGTTCCCCACTTACAGATGAGAAAGTCCGCACACAGGACTCAGGGACACAGCCAGCATCCCACAGCTGGTCAGTAATGGCGTCCTGTGCTCTCACCAGCTGTGCAACCTCAGGAGTAACACTGCGCCCTGCCTGCCCTGGTCCCTCACATGGCACGTGGAACGCGCGGTCTCCACTCACCAGGCTGTAAGAAATGAGGTTATGCATGTGAAACTATTTACCATAAGGCCTCAGCTAGCCTTGGCATGGATTAGAAAGAGATACCCCGTAGGCAAACGCAGCCTGCAGGCACCAGGCTTAGCAAGGCATGCCCAGAAGGTCCCTACGGGAGACAACAGCTCCCCTTCATCTGAATGCACCCAGCTCTGAGCCGCAGATGGCTGGCAAGCACGGCCCAGCACCCTGCACAGGCTGCAATTGCACGGCGACCCTGCCCAGCACAGCAGCTGCTCCAGGTGTGTCACCTAAAATACCAAGAAACAGCGAAGAAAATGGGAACAATCACCTTTTGTGAACAATCAATTTTTTGTAACATCTAATAAGGACCATTTATTTCAACTCTCATTTTAAGTTCAGGGGTAAAAGTGAAGGTTTGTTACACTGGTAAACGTGTGTCGTAGGCGTTTATTGTACAGATTAGTTTGTGACCCAGGTATTAAGCCTAGCACCCATTAGTTATTTTTCCTGATCCCCTCCCTCCTTCTACCCTCCACCGTCCAACAGGCCCCAGTGTGTGTTATTCCCCTCTACACGGCTATGTGTTCTCGTAATTCAGCTCCCACTTATAAGTGAGAACATGTGGTATTTGGTTTTCTGTTCCTGCATTAGTTTGGTATGAATAATTGCCTCCAGCTCCATCCATATCCCTGCAAAGAACATGACCTCATTTTTTATGGCTGCATAATATTCCACGGTGTATATGTAGCACATTTTCTTTATCCAGTCTATCACTGATGGGCATTGAGGTTGATTCCACATCTTTGCTATTGTGAATAATCCTGCAGTGAACATACCCATCCATGTGTCTTCATAATAGAATGATTTAAAGAAATATAAATCATTCTATTATAAAATTTTTTAATAAAAATTTCCCTAATCTCGAGGCTTACTATAAAACTATAGTACTCAAGATAGTGTGGTACTGGTGAAAGAACAGACAAATAGGTCAATGGAGCAGAAGAGACAGCCCAGAAATAGAATCTCATAAGTATAGTCAACTGGTCTTTGACAAAGCAGCAAAGGCAATCAATGGAGCAAAGACAGTCTTTTCAATAAATGGTGCTGACCACTCCCTAATCTCAAGTACCCAGGGGCACAAACACTGCAGAAGGCCGCAGGGACCTCTGCCTAGGAAAACCAGAGACCTTTGCTCATGTGTTTATCTGCTGACCTTCTCTCCACTATTATCCTATGACCCTGCCATATCTCCCTCTCCGAGAAACACCCAAGAATGATCAATAAATAGTTCATAAATAAAAAAATAAAATAAAATAAATAAAAATATAAATAAAAAAGCAAAATGAAAAAGAAAAAAGAAACAAAAAAAAAAAAACAGAGAATAAAGAGGCTGAGGCAGTGGCTCATGCCTGTAATCACAACACTTTGGGGGGCTAAGGCCAGGGGATCACTTGAGGTCAGGAGTTCAAGACCAGCCTGGCCAACATGGTGAACAACAGCCTGTCTCTACTAAAAATATAAAAATTATATTAAAGTGAGCAACCCTGCAAGCCTCTCCTTGGAGAAGTAGCAGATGAATAAAGCTTCCTGTGTTGTGTGATTAAAAAAAAAAAAAAAAGCCAGGAATGGTGGTGTGCACCTGTAATCCCAGCCACTCGGGAGGCTGAGGCAGGAAAATCTCTTGAACCCAGGAGGTGGAGGTTGCAGTGAGCCAAGATTGCACCGCTGCACTCCAGACTGGGCAACAGAGCAAGACTCCATCTCAAAAAAAGAAAAAGAGAGAATAAGGAAAAAGGTCAGAGTCAGAAACTAAAATTGGAGTTACTTATAACCATCCTGATGGCTGGGAGTGTTGAACTAAAGTATGTTTGTAAGATCAATGACTGGCATATACTCATCTTACCTGGATTTCCAGATAATTCTTCTTCATTACCACTATTATAGCTTAAAAATTTTACTACAAATCTCTGTGTCATTATCCCTAGAAATAAAACAAAATAAAATATTAAAAATAAATAAATAAATAAATAAATGGTGCTGAAATAACTGGACATCCACAAGCAAAAAAATAACTCTAGACACAGACCTCACACTCTTCACAAATATTAACTCAAAACAGATCATAAACCCAAATGCAGGATGAGAAAATACAAACCTCCCAGAAGTTAACACAAGAGAAAATCTAGATGATCTTAGGTATACTAATGACTCTTTAGATATAACACCCAAGGTATAACCCATCAAAGAAAGAATTGATAAGCTAGACTTCATTAAAATTTAAAACTTCTGCTCTGCAAAAGACATATCAAGAGAATGAGAAAACAAGACACAGACTGGGAAGAAATATTTGCAAAAGACACAACTGATAAAGGACTGTCATCCAAATCATATAAAAAACTCTTAAAGTCAACAGCAAGGAAACAAACAACCCAATTAAATAGGGGGCAAAAGATCTGAACAGACATTTCACCAAAGAAGGTATCCAGATGGCAAATAAGCATAAGAAAAATGCTCAACATCATATGTCACCAGGAAATTGCAAAGTAAAGCAACGAGATACCACTACACACCTATTAGAATGGCCAAAATCTAACACTGACAACCCCAAATGCTGGCAAGGATGTGGAGCAACAGGAACTCTCATTCATTGCTGAAGGGGATGCAAATGGTTCAGCCACTGTGGAAGACAGTTTGGCGGGTTCTTACAAAAGTAAACATACTTTTACCATATCTTCCAGGAACCATGCTCCTTGATATTTACTCAAATGAGCTGAAAACTTATATCCACACAAAAACTTGCACACGAATGTTTATGGCTGCTTTACAATTGCCAAAACTTGCAAGCAACCAAGTTGTCAACCAAGATTCATTAGGTGAATGTATAAATAACTGTGATATATTCTGATAGTAGAATATTATTCAGCACTATAAAGTAATGAGCTATCAAGCTGAGAAAAGATATGAAGGAAACTTAAATGTATATTACTAAGAGAAAGAAGCCAATTTGAAAAGGCTGCATATTGTATGATTCCAACTATATGACATTCTGGGAAAGGCAAAACTATGGAGACAGTAAAAGGGTCAGTGGTTGCCAGAAGGTAACAGGGAGAGAGGGATGAGGAGACAGAGCACAAAGGATTTTCAGGGCAGGGAAACTTCTCTGTATGATATCATAATGGTGGATACTCATCACTACACATTTGTCAAAACCCACAGAATGTACACCACCAAGAGTGAACCCTAATGTAAACTACAAACTTTGGGCGATGATGATGTGTCAACGTAGGTTCATCAATTGCAACAAATGTACCACCCTGGTATGGGGTGTTGACAGTGGGGAAGTCTGTGCGTCTGCAAGGGCAGGAGGTAAGGGGGTCATCAGCCTCAATTCACACACCCTCATGGTCCATCTAAAGGTGCCAATCATGAAATAAGGGCTTGGGAGCCAGCCTCCATCCCATCCCTCCGGGGAACACAGAGGAAAAAGAAATTAGAGAAAGGGCAGGTGAAGAAAAACTATCATAAACCCCGTCTCAGAGCACACCTTATCCATCTTTGTGTATGACCTGGCCAGGTCTCCCCTATTCTGCACCCCGTCATGGTTTTTGGGGTTTCTTTAAACATGGGACTTGACATCTGTCTGTGCTGGATGTGCTGATGATTGGACTCATACTGTTAGTGGAGTTCATTTTGAACCTGGATTTTATCCCTTGCTTTTGTCTTAGCCGTTGGTGATGATACTGACTGCAAGAGGTCAACAGCAGAATTCAGGACCCTCTCCAGCAGGCCTTCTATTCTGCAGGGACGTCTTGGTTCTTTCTTTATGCTGGACACCATTCACATGTTGAGGGTGAACACACAAAGTGCCAAACTCCCTGCCAGATCTCAGCCATCTCACCCGAGCAGACAGCATGACAGGCTTTTATCACTTGCCCAGAGTGGTCACCAGTGCTCCACCTGCCCCTGTGGCTCCAGAGAGGCAGGATATCTTAGGCTCTGAAGACAAAAACCCTCAAAAACTGGGGATTTATATGGGGAACTTGATGGGACTTGGGGGATTTTCAACCCTGAACACATCTGCTTCACGCAGGGCCTCAGCTCTTCCTGGCATAGCTTCAGGCCAGACCACAGCAGTCCAGAGCAGAAGTGCCCTCCCCAGACTGAAAAAGCACCCCCCAGGTCTAGTTCTCTTCCCTGAAGAGAAATAAGAGGCTAAAGTGCTGCGTACACTCCATCCCAGCCTCCCTTCATTCCCCTTCACTGCCCGCCTGACTCTCCTCCTGCTATATTACTCTCTCAGTCTGCGTTTTCTCTTCCAAACCCAGTGCCCTCCTTTTAAATGAGGAAGGAGGATCGCTTCAACCTAAGAGTTTGAGGCCAGCCTGGGCAACACAGCGAGACCTCATCTCTAAAAAATAAAAATAAATAAATGACTTCAAATATCACAGTGTTCTCAGCAAGGGATTTCGCAAAGTAGAGCTGCCATGCCAAATCTGGCCACCATATACTAACGTAAACACAGTTTCATGGTTTGCGTGCTGTCCATGGCTGCATGCTGTCCATGGCTGCTTTCACACCACAAAGTATAGCTGCCATGCCAAATGTGGCCACCGTGTACTAATGTAAACACAGTTCCACGGTTTGCGTGCTGTCCATGGCTGCTTTCACACCACAACAGCAGGGTCCAGTCATTTCCGCACAGACCGTGTGGCCCATTAAGCCTAAAATATTTACTATCTGGCCCTTTACAGAGAACATTTGCTGACCCCTGCTCGAAGCTAATCAGAATGCATCCTGAGAATCGGATTTGAGGTTCTATCAAATGTAAGTGTTGCCTTGGGAAGATAGTTGAACAGTAAGAAGTCTGGGGAGTGTGACTTAGGAGTGACTGTCATAGCAACCATAGACACGTAAGTTAGAAGCAGGCTCTGGAAGGACCTGAGAGCTCTGTGCAAACACCGGGAAGCTGTCACATGTGAGAGGCACCTGTTTATTTCCACTGTAGAGGGCAGAAACTGTCTCCTTTGCCATCGCATCACTCACCCAACACACTGCATGGCATGGGGTCAGGAGTATAATGAATTACCTGTTAAATCAATGTACAAAAAAGTCCAGTAGATATGTCTTCAGATATTCCAGCAGGTGAAAGTAAGGAGAAACATAATTTTAATTCAACGCTGGGGAGAGCCCTAACTATCAGAATTATCCAAAAGCAGAGCTGGATTCAACATAAAGTCATGAGCACCTCCAGTCAGCAGAGGCCAGTGAAATGGATGGACATGAGCACATAAAAAAGATACTGAAGAGGCCGGGTGTGGTGGCTCACACCTGTAATCCCAGCACTTTGGGAGGCCAAGGTGGGCGGATCACCTGAGGTCAGGAGTTTGAGACCAGCCTGGCCAACATGGTGAAACCCCGTCTCTACTAAAAATACAAAAATTAGCTGGGCATGGTGGCACCTGCCTGTAATCCCAGCTTCTCAGGAGGCTGAGGCAGGAGAATCACTTGAACCCAGGAGGTGGAGGCTGCAGTGAGCCAAGATCATGCCATTGCACTCCAGCCTGGACAACAAGAGTGAAACTGTCTCAGGGAAAAAAAAGAAAAAGAAGAAGAATGCCGAAGAACCCATTTTTGCCCTGGTGAAAAATTAACCTAGATGACATCACAGTTCTTTCCTGTCTAGAAGCCTATACCTTCACTAGCTCTAGGCTTGAACTGAAGAAAAAGTGTTGTATGTTTCCTATCTAAAAGTAACCCCTCAAAAATGTTGTTTTTTTGTTGTTTTTTGGGGTTTTTTTAGATAAGGTCTTTCTCTGTCACCCAGGCTGGAGTGCAGTAGCCCGATCTCAGCTCACTGCAACCTCCACCTCCCAGGTTCAAGTAATTCTCTTGCCTCAGCCTCCTGAGTAGCTGGGACTACAAGAGCGCGCCACCATGCCCAGCTAATTTTTGTTTTTTGGTAGAGACAGCGTTTCACCATGTTGGCCAGGCTGGTCATGAACTCCTGACCTCAAGTGATCTGCCCACCCTGGTCTCCCAAAGTGCTGGGGATTACAGGAGTGAGCCACCATGCCTGGCCTCCAAAAATGTTTTTTCTCCTTCTAATCAGACTTTGTCTAATACTGGGCATTATCCTTGTACATATTTGTTATTAGATTGATAGCTTTATTTTTAATACATATTACCCTGCATTAATATTTCAGAATAAGAATTTACTCCTGAATGCATAGCTCAGGTATACACATATACCCAAGGATATTTATTCTGGGTTCATCGATTTGTGCTAACCTAACTAAATCTCATGAGTAAAATTCATTAGATATTTCCAGTGTTTGATTGATGATGACACACCATGCCAATGAACTCAAAGGCAATTTCTGACTCCCACTGATAAAGATTCAAGAATCCGAGCCCCAAGGCAAAGCACCAGTACTTTTTCCTATAATCTGATTAAAGGAGGCACCCAACTCCAGGGCAGGGATCTAGTCATTCTGGAGCCACCAGCACCAACCACAATGTCTGCCACTCAGGGCAAGGGCTGAAACAGCATGTGACCATCCTACAGAAAGCAACACCTCAGCGCCAGCAAGGGGACTCCAGTACCTCTGCTGAAATCTTTGGGATCCAGCGACAGACTGTAGCCGGGGAGCGTTTCCAGGAGGAGTTTGTAGCAGGCCCTCCACCCAGGCTCCGCGATGCTCGGGGCCACGCACTGCATGGCGGCCACGCGCTTGAAGAACGCAGACTTGCGATGGAAGCCGATCAGCTCATAGAGCTCGGAGAGGATGCTGTAGCGCTGAATTTTCTCTTCCTCAGAAAGCTGAAGCACAGACAGAAAGTAAAAAGCTTTTGAAAGAAACATATAAGTGAAAAAAGAAGCACACATTAAAAATGTTTCTTCATAAAACAAAGACCTGAGGAGACATCAAGGAGAGGGAAAGCCTGGTGAGCAGCGCAAGGCGCAGGCCCCAGGTGGCTTCAGACCTTCCCCAGCCATGGCTGCAGGTGCAGCCCATCCTCTTGCTGATAAAGCCCAGATTCTCTGCTACAAAGGTACTTGCTACAAATCTGAGACCTCTACTTTAAGTTCCTTTACAAAAGAAAAGAAAAGGAACAAGAGTTCATCTACACAACAGGATTTTATCAAGGTCTCTCATCAAACAGAAAAAATCTTAAAGCACAAGGAGACACAGAACCATGTAACTGGGTAATGAATTATTAATAACACCACTGAAATCAGACTTAAGACTTCAGGGTTTACAAAAAGTTTTCTTTCATCCACGACCCAACTGAATCCTCCCAACAACCCTGTAGTGTAGCAATCATAACTTCTGTTTCTTTTCTTTTTTTTTTTTTGAGATGGAGTCTCACTCTGTCACTCAGGCTGGAGTGCAGTGGTACAATCTTGGCTCACTGCAACCTCCACCTCCTGGGTTCAAGCGATTCTCCTGCCTCATCCTCCTGTGTAGCTGAGATTACAAACACCCACCCCCATGACTGGCTAATTTTTGTACTTTCAGTAGAGACGGGATTTCACCATGTTAACCAGGCTGGTCTCGAACTCCTGACCTCAGGTGATCTGCCTGCCTCAGCCTCCCAAAGTGCTGGGATTACAGGTGTAAGCCACCATGCCCAGCCGACAACTTCTGTTTCTTCAACACCTACTGTATGACAGCAGACTTAACATACCTGATTTACTCAATACAACCATCCTGTGAGCTGGCAAATAAGGACATTAACAGCTCAGGGACACATTAATCACCTGTGCAAAATCACACAGCCAAGAAGTATCAGGGACAAGACCTGACTCTGGGCCTGGGCCCTGCCCACCGCACAGCTGCCTTCAGAGAAGAAGGAAGGCAGAGCCCACTCTGCTGCTCCAGGAGCATTGCTTAAGGAAGCGCTTCTCTCCCTCCTCTGCCCTGGACGATGAATGTTTCCCTGATGTTTCTGTGAGTACAGAGCCTTAGCTTGAACGCCCTTCCAACTTGGGCCTCCAAACCCTCCCTCCATCCCCTCTCCTCTGCGCTCACTGCCATGGCCTCGCTGGGGCCCTCATCAGCCCTCATCTGGAAGAGGAATCGGCATCGTCTTCCTACCACCTCTCCACCTTCCTTCACCTGTCCGCACACCCCTGCCAGACTATGGTTCCTGAGACATGGCTCAGAGCCCATCACCCCAGCCATGGTTTGAATGTTTGTGCCTCCCCAAAATTCACATGTTGAAAGCCTAGCCCCCAAGGTGATGGAATTAGGAGGTGGGGACTTTAAAAAGTGATTGGGTCAGGGGGGTGAAGCACTCACAAATGGAATTAGTGCCCTTATAAGAAGAGACCCTAAAGAGCTAGTTCACCTGTTCCACCATGTGAGAACACAGAGAAAAGATGGTGGTCTATGAACAAGCAAGTGGGCCCTCCCCAGACACGAAACATGCTGGTACCTGGATCATGGACTTCTAACCTCTAGAACTGTGCACAATACATTTCTATTGTTTATCAGCCACCCAGTCTGTGGCATTTTGTGACAGCAGCCTCACCAAACTAAGACAATCCCCATCTTGAAACCACTAGATCCCTTCAGGACTGTAAAATGGAGCCCAAATGCCTTCACAGCCATGCCAGGCCCTCCTCAGTCAGCCCCAAGCTGCTCTGGGAATTCGAGGCCCCACTGCCTACCTATGACCTCACCAGACTGAACAACTTTAACTCATTTGTTTTCTCATTCTGTCAACACATATTTACTGAACCCCTACTCTGGTGCCAGCCACTCTTGTGGCAGGGGATACAGCAGTGAACAAAACAGGCTAAGACTCCTACCCTGGGGGCCTCCATGCTAATGACAGGCTAGTCCCCTGGCTTAGAATCAGTGGGGAGGATGACAATAAATCAATGAAAAAATAAACAAAATAGCGGCTCTAAGTCCAATGAAATACTCTTTGACATAGAATCATGGGTGGAAGCATATGAGGCGGACTGTACTAGGTGATGCCGCCGGGGCACACAGGCTCTCTGCTCCTGCGCTCCCTCCACAGCCACATCTGGCTCTCCCTTTGGAGACTCGGTTCCAATGCCACCCTCTCCAAGAAGCTGGTCCTCACGCCCTTCAGCGGGAAGCTGCTGCTTCTTTCCCTAAATTCTCCTAACCATGCTGGACTCCATAATGTCCTTTCTCTGTGTCTCCCATACTATTTATGTACACATCGCATCTCTGCCACCCCCACTTTTCCTACAGTGAAAGGTCATGCCAACGCCGACGATGTGTGAGAATCACCGTTGCTCCACCTGCTCACCAGCATATGAGGATATCAGTCTTTTTTATTTTAGACGTTCTGGTAGCTTTAACTTCCATTTCCCTGAAAACTCATGATGTTGAACCTTTTTCATATGATTACTGGCCACTGGTATATCTTCCTTTGTGAAGTGCTTGTTCAAATCTTCTGACAGTTTTTAAAATTAGATCATTTGTTTTATTACTGAGTTCTGTATATATTCTGAATGCAAGTCCTTAGTTATATATGTTTTGCAAATATTTCCTCCCGGTCTGTTGCCAATTTATTTTCCTAAGGGAGTCTTAATAAGCAAAAGCATCTCTCTGTGATGTAGCTCAATTTATCAGCTTTTTCTTCTATGGTTAGTGCCGTCTATGTCCTAATCTTAGAAAAATCTTTGCCCGAGATCACAAAGATATCCTATGTTTTCATCTAGAAGTTGTTGTCTAAGTCTATGGTCCATGAATATTCAAATTTGAGTAGGACATGGCCTGTTCCTTTCCAGGAGTGCGCAGTAGAGCAGCGAACAGAAGCCCCAGTACTGGAGGACAGCAGCCAGGGACGGGGTGGAGGAGGTCTGTAAAGAGGAGGCAGGGGTTGGCCGGGCGCGGTGGCGCACACCTGTAATCCCAGCACTTTGGGAGGCCGAGGCAGGCAGATCACCTGAGGTTGGGAGTTTGAGACCAGCCTGACCAACATGGAGAAACCCATCTCTACTAAAAAATACAAAATTAGCCAGGCGTGGTGGTGCATAAGGCTGTAATCCCAGCTACTTGAGAGGCTGAAGCAGAAGAATTGCTTGAACCCAGGAGGCGGAGGTTGCAGTGATCCAAGATTGCGCCATTACACTCCAGCCTGGGCAACAAGAGTGAAACTCCGTGTCAAAAAAAAAAGAAGAGGTGGGGGTACTTAACACCTTTATCACAAATCTGGAAATGCCCAGACCTTCAGCTGCACCCACTACGTGCCAAACATGATAAAAGATGTTGGGGCAGAAAAGACAAATACTGATCTTAGCCAGTGCCCTTCAAGAGGCCACCATCTAAAATAAAGGTGACAGCCGGGGAAGGTCACATGCCTTGGCCTCCAATGCATTAGAACTCCCATTGATTCTTTCATGGAACCTATCTAAGATGAAAGGTTGTAATACTATGATCAGTAATAATACTATTTCATTCCCCTTATCATTTCAGTGTAATAAGAAATCAAATGATAAATACTATATTGCAAATGGAACCGGCATCACTTCAAAGCCCTAAAACAGTTCCTGAATGGGAAAAGCTCGAGCGCAACTGCTTTTGGGCACTAAGCAGACACTTGACTGAGAAGCCGTGAGCCCAGGGAGCCTCAGGACAAAGCCATGTTTGGTCGACACAGGCACCTACGGCACAAGGAGCCGGGGAGTACAAAACGGTCCCAGGCAAAGCTAGGCCAAGATCCTCAGGAAATCTTGAAATGAGATGAAATCCCCAAACTCATTTCCAACCTGCTGCTCTTTTAGGGAATATTAATCAGCACATCTTTGTTCTAATCTTTCAACAGGCTGCACAGTCACGAAGTCCGAGTTCAGGGCCCAGATGTTTATGTGAGGTTCCAACGGAAATGGCTCCAAGACTACTCAAGACAAGGAGCTTTATTCACAAGACAGACTCTGAGGGATCCAAATATTAATTCACTACTCCATTTCCAAGTAGAAAGTAAGTCTGGACCTGCTTTATTCTGTTAATAAGAAATAAAGTGACAACATCAGAGGGAAACTCCAGACACAGGACTTGTCTCTGGCAGGATGGAGAGGGAGGAATACAGCCTGGAGCTGTAAAGTCCTGAGTTCCAGGGCCACATCTGCATATCCCTAAGAAACAGGGATCATCAAATCTAATTACGATTGTCAAAAAGACTCAATGAAATAATGCGAACACTGAACATAAGCCTAAAACTCTCGGTGAGTGTTCAAGAAACAGAAATATCACTGTTAGTTAATGCCTTTGAAACCACAGGTTCTAACCCCAAGTTAACCAGCCACTGATGCTCTAGAAAATGCCTTAATCCTCATCAGCCTTCTCAAATGTGGGCACTTGCAGTGCTCGGAAGAACAAGGCAGTGACAGATGCATGGGGCAGCCTGGTGGCTGCACTCAACTAGGTGATGACCCTGGGGGAATGCTGGATGGGAAACAGCGGGCCCCACACATTCCCAGGTTTGAAAACACACTTTGCTTCTCTCACTGGCTATTTCCAGCCATAATTACTTGGAGAGAAAATACATCTTCAAAATTATACAAACTTCCCACATATGTCTATCAAAAAAGTTTGGAAAAAACATAACTTACTTTCTTATATCCCAGAGTAGGGGTATGAGGCATGCACCAAGGATTTTCCTTTAAAAAGCATCTGTCTAAAGTAATTGGATCCATTTTCAGTTTTAATCATTCAAAGGTAAGAATGAAAACAAAGCAAAACAAAACAAAAGCTTCAATAAGACCCGGTCCCTCAAAACTTCATGAAGTAGTAGAGGAGACAGGCCCATAAAGAATCACAGTGTTGGAGGCTGGGCACGGTAGCTCACGCCTGTAATCCTAGCACTTTGGGAGGACGAGGCAGGCGGATCACAAGGTCAGGAGATCGAGACCATCCTAGCCAACACAGTGAAACCCCATCTCTACTAAAAATACAAAAAATTAGACAGGTATAGTGGCAGGCACCTGTAGTCCCAGCTACTTGGGAGGCTGAGGCAGGAGAATGATGTGAACTCGGGAGACAGAGCTTGCAGTGAGCCGAGATTGCGCCACTGCACTCTAGCCTGGGCACAGAGCAAGACTCCGTCTCAAAAAAAAAAAAAAGAATCACAGTGTTCAGGCCAGGTAATGTGGCTCAGGCCTATAATCTCAGCACTTTGGGAGGCTGAGGCAGGCAGATTACCTGAGGTCAGGAGTTCAAGACCAGCCTGGCCAACATAGTGAAACCCCATGTCAACTAAAAATACAAAAATTAGCCAGGCGTGATGATGGGTGCCTATAGTCCCAGCTACTCAGGAGGCTGAGGCAGGAGAATCACTTTAACCCAGGAGGTGGAAGTTGGCAGTGAACCGAGATCGTGCCACTGCACTCCAGCACAACAAGAGTGAGGCTCCATCTCAAAAAAAAAAAAAAAAAAAGAATCACAGTGTTGGGAAGAAGATGGACAGAGAGATGGCTGAAACAGGGATGCTGTGCCCTACGCCTTGGACAGGTACCTGGAAGGTTCCTAGACTACCAGCTGTACCCACCACATGCTAGAGGAAGGATACTTTGTAAAAGTCAGTGCCCTTCGTGAGGACACCATCCAAAAGAGATGGCCAAGCAAAGTCCATGCTTGACCCCTGATCACCCTGGTTCCAGCCTTTGATTCACTCTTGGATAACCTGAAAAACCCACTCCTTTGGCTTCAAGAAATACTGCCTATTTTACCATCTTTGGGTTTAGTGAGCAAGTGAGTTCATGTGTACTTTAAAGATGATTTGAATTCTGACTACAGCTTTTCTCCACATTCATCTTTCCATACCAGAGTTCTGAGTTTCTTTCTTTTTTTCCTTTTTTTGAGACAGAGTTTCACTCTTGTTGCCCAGGCTGGAGTGCAGTGGCATGATCTCAGCTTACTGCAACCTCTGCCTCCCAGGTTCAAACAATTCTCCTGCCTCAGCCTCCTCAATAGCTGTGATTACAGGTGCCCGACACCACATCCGGCTACTTTTTGTATTTTTAGTAGAGACAGGGTTTCATCATGTTGGCCAAGCTGGTCTCAACCCCTGACCTCAGGTGATCCACCTCAGCCTCCCAAAGTGCTGGGATTACAGGCATAAGCCACTGCACCTGGCCAAGTTCTGAGTTTCTTTAAGTCTGTTCTCCATAAAATCTAGTCCCTCCAATGACAACTCATGCAGCCTGAAATTAAAAGCCAATTAAACAAGACCATACACAGCTAAAACGTCCCCCACCCCCGCATCACTGCTTTCCTAAACTCCTCTCCTGCCTGTCCAAAATAGACTAATGCCTTCCACACTACACTCACAAAACACTGCAGATCTCTCTCCTCAAGCAGAAATGAGCTCTCTATAGGAGGAGACCATTTGTATTCCCCTCTGAATTCCTAGCACAGCGTGGTGGCAACAGATATGATTGTCATTATAGTTTCTTTCCTTTAAAAATACTTTGGGCCAGCCCGGCCAACATAGTGAAACCCCGTCTCTACTAAAAATACAAAAATTAGATGGACACGGTGGTGCACACCTGTAATCCCAGCTACTTGGGAAGCTGAAGCAGGTGAATCGCTTGAACCCAGGAGGGCAGAGGTTGCAGTGAGCCACGACCACGCCACTGCACTCCAGCATGAGTGACAGAGCAAGACTCCATCTCAAATGGGATACTTAAATGAGACCTTAGGAGAGAGACAAAGGTAGTACGTTTGGGGTCTAACATCTCAATCCAGAGCTTCCATGAACCTTTTTCATGTTTTCTGTTCACTGATTGATTCAGAACGTAGCTTGTCACTCCAGAAGGATTTACGTTTTTCTGCCAGGAGTTTGTGGTCACTCTTATACCAGCACAACTTTAAACTAAACCCTGTTGGGATTGGTTTTGTTTCCTTCTGTAATGCTTAATACTGAGCGTCAACTTGATGGGATTGAACGATGCACAGTGTTGATCCTGGGTGTGTCTGTGAGGGTGCTGCCAAAGGAGATGAACATTTGAGTCAGTGGGTTGGGAGAGGCAGACCCACTCGTCATCTGTTGCCAGCGCAGCTAAGAATATAAGCAGGCAGAAAATATGAAAAGACGAGACTGGCCTAGCCTCCCAGCCTACATCTTTCTCCTATGCTAGATGCTTCCCCCACTAGAACATCGGACTCCAAGTTCTTCATTTTTGAGTCTCGGACTGGCTCTCCTTGCTCCTCAGCTTGCAGACAGCCTATTGTGGAACCTTGTAATCATGTGAGTTAATACTCAGTACACTCCCCTCCCCTTTATATATGTATATATCCTATCAGTTCTGTCCCTCTAGAGAACCCTGACTAATACACCTTCCAACAAGATCAAGTTTCTTTATTTTCTTACTTTAAGGACTGAGGTATTTTCTATTTCATTCTTTTGCTAAACGTGTTGTTTGGGGGATCTTGGCTTTACACATGGGTCTGCCATCCAACTCCCAAGTCTGGGCAGGTCTAAGGTTTATTTTCTATCCCTCCTATGTGAGCACTGAAAGCTGTTACCACAGCTAGGCAGGGCATTCTCTGGCTTCCAAGGCCCACTGACTTTCAGAATTCCTGCTTTTGGGAAAAAGATTTCCCTTTCCTTTCTTAACAATGAGCTTTGCATTTTGAAAGATGTTGGGGATGGGGATGGGGGGATTTTTATCTCTTAATCAGAATTTTAAGGAACTTGTGCTGACAGTTTTTGGACCACTATATTGTCAAAACAAAAATCACTAGGTATTTTCCAAACTTAAGTATTATTTGAAATTTTTCTTTTCTTCCTTTTTAACTATTAACAGACTTTTTTTTTTTTTTTTCATTAAAAAACATTGCTCAGTCCATGGCCCAGCCTGGTATCTGGGGCCACAGGGCCTGCCCGGTGCTGGTTTTTACCAGGGCAGCCTGGTGCTGGTGTCCGAGGCAGGCCTGGAACTCACATCGCTCTCCTTTCGCTAGTGGAGATCATCTCCCTCCACGCTGTGCTGCCTGGGGCCGGAGAAGGCTGGTGCAAGGCTGTCCTTCCCATCCTCTTCCATGCACCTTTTCTTATTTATGTGCGACCCCTGGGTGTAGCTGTGGTCTCCTGCCTGGTTTCCTGGCTCTTGTGAAGGTGTGTGTGTGGATGGTTGTCAGGTTGGTGTTTCTTCAGGTGGACAAGTGCCGAAAGGTCCTATTCTGCCATCTGGCTCACATCACACCTTCTCTAAGAGAATTAATATCAGCCCTAAATCTTCACATTATACATGACACATTTAAGGTGAAGCAAACATGCAGGAAAGAAATGCTAGGATAAATCACTTGTCCCCATATATTGTTTGCTTTATAAAAGAATTATTTATTGCAATTAAATTGCATAAAAAGAAAAAAAATTAAGCCAGCAACTAGAATGAAGCCTTGAAGGGACATACAAAATTAAGAAAGGGATGAAGCCAAAAAATGAGAAGACAATCTATAAGCTTAATAAAATCCATATCCTACGGATGAAATTACTGATTGCTAGAACACCTAATCTAAACATGACAGTAACGTAAGATGCCTTTCTTATTAGGAAATGGCCAAGATAAAAAATAATCAATTAAAACAAAAAATTAAATTATAAGTTTTGCCTGCAACTAAATTTGTCTCCTTCCTGGAAAAAAGGAAGATTTGCTGGTTCTTTATTGTAGATATCTCGTGTTCATGGATTGGAAGACAATATTGTTAAGATGGTAAAACACCTCAAATTGATCTACAGACTCAATGCGATCCCTATCAAAATCCCAGCTGACTTATTTGGAGAAATTGACAAGCTTATGCCAAAATTCACATAGAAGTACAAGGAACCCAGAATAGCCAGAACGATCTTCAAGAAGAACGAAGTTGGAGGAGACACACTTCCCAGCTTCAAAACTTACTAATAAAGCTATAATAACCAAGATAGTGTGGTACTGGCATTAAGTACCACATAAGATCAATGGAATAGAATTAAGAGTCCAGAAAAAAAAAATTACGATCAACTAATTTTCCACAAGAGTGCCAATGGGGAAAGAATTGTCTTTACAACAAATGCTGCTTGGACAACTGGATATTCATATACAAACAAATAAAGTTAGCCCCGGCATGGTGGCTCACGCCTGTAATCCCAGCGCTTTGGGAGGCCGGGGTGGGTGGACTGCCTAAGGTCAGGAGTTCAAGACCAGCCTGGCCAACACAGTGAAACCCTGTCTCTACTAAACTTAGAAAAAATTAGCCAGGCGTGGTGGCAGGCACCTGTAATCCCAACTACTCAGGAGGCTGAGGCAGGAGAATCACTTAAACCCGGGAGGCGGGGGCTGCACTGAGCTGAGATCGTGCCACTGCACTCCAGCCTAGGTGACAAAGAGAGAATGTCTCAAAAAAAAAAAAAGAAAAAAGAAAAAGAATAAAGTTGGACCCCCTAACTCACATGATGAACAAAAATTAACTCAAAATGGGTCACAGACCTAAATGCAAAAACTAACCCTATAAAGTTCCCAAAAGAAAACAATAAATCTTCATGACCTTGGGTTAGCAATTTTTTTAAATATATAACACCAAAAACACATGAAGAAAAAATAAATAAATTAGACTTCACCAAAATTAGAAACTTTTGTGCTGCCAAGGACACCATCAAGAAAGTGAAATGGGCCAGGCATGGTGGTTCATGCCTGTAATCCTAGCAATCTGGGAGGCCGAGGCAGGTGGATCACTTGAGGCCAGGAGTTCAAGACCAGCCTGGCCAACATTATGAAACCCTGTCTCTACTAAAAATACAAAAATTAGCCATGTGTGGTGGTGTATGCCTGTAATCCCAGCTACTTGGGAAGCTGAGGCAGGAAAATCGCTTGAACCCGGGAGGCGGAGGTTGCAGTGAGCTGCGATTGTGCCACTACACTCAAGCTTGGGCAACACAGCCAAACTCCATCTCAAAAAAAAAAAAAAGAAGAAAAGAAAAAGAAAGAAAGTGAAATGACAATAACAAAATGGGAGAGAAATTCTGCAAAGCAAGGATCTGGTAAGGGACTAGTATCCACAATATATAATGAACTCTTACAGCTAAACAATAAAAAGAAAGTAAACCCCAATTTAAAACTTGACAAAGAGGGCCAGGCACAGTGGCTTGCACCTGTAATCCCAGCACTTTGGGAGGCCGAGGTGGGCGGATCACAAGGTCGGCAGATCAAGACCATCTTGGCCAACATGGTGAAACCCCGTCTCTACTAAAAGTACCAAAAAAATTAGCTGGGCGTGGTGGCATGCGCCTGTAGTCCCAGCTACTCAGGAGGCTGAGGCAGGAGAATCACTTGAACCCAGGAGGCGGAGGCTGCAGTGAGCCGAGATTGCACCACTGCACTCCAGCCCGGACAACAGAGTGAGACTCTGTCTCAAAAAAAAAAAAAAAAAAAAAAAGCACATGGGAAAAATGCTCAACAGCATCAGCCATCAGGGAAATGTAAATCAAAACCAAAATGAGATATCACTTCATACCCACTAGAATGGCTCTCATCAAAAGATGGACAATAACAAGTGTTAATGAGGATATAGAGAAACTGGAACCTTCAGACATTGCTGGTAGAAATGTAAAATGGCGCAGCTGCTTTGGAAAAGTTCACAGTTTCTCAAAAAGTTAAACCCAGCAATTTCACTCCCAAGTATATACCCAAGAGAACTGAAAATATGTGTTCCCACAAACACTTGTACATTCCCACAAAACTTTGTTTCCACAAAATACATGTATATGAGCGTTCACTGCAGCATTATTCTTAATAGCCAAAGGGTGGAAACAACCTAAAGTCCATCAACCGATACATGGATAAATAAAACATGGTATCTCCATACAGCAGATACTAAGTGGCCATAAGAAGGAATGAAGGGGCGGTTCCAAGATGGCCGAATAGGAACAGCTCCAGTCTACAGCTCCCAGCGTGAGCAACACAGAAGACGAAGATGGATTATTTCTGCATTTCCAACTGAGGTACCAGGTTCATTTCACTGGGGCTTGTCGGACAGTGGGTGCAGGACAGTGGGTGCAGCACACCAAGCGTGAGGCATCGCCTCACCCGGGAAGCGCAAAGGGTCAGGGAATTCCCTTTCCTAGCCAAGCAAAGCTGTGACAGATGACACCTGGAAAATCGGGTCACTCCCACCCTAATACTGCACTTTTCCAATGGTCTTAGCAAATGGCACACCAGGAGATTATATCCCGTGCCTGGCTCGGAGGGTCCCACACCCACAGAGCCTTGCTCATTGATTGCTAGCACAGCAGTCTGAGATCGAACTGCTAGGCAGCATCGAGGCTGGGGGAGGGGCGCCAGCCATTGCTGAGGCTTGAGTAGGTAAACAAAGCTGGAACTGGGTGGAGCCCACCGCAGCTGAAGGAGGCCTGCCTGCCTCTGTAGACTCCACCTCTGGGGGCATGGCATAGCCAAACAAAAGGCAGCAGAAACCTCTGCAGACTTAAATGTCCCTGTCTGACAGCTTTGAAGAGAGTAGTGGTTCTCCCAGCACGGAGTTTGAGATCTGAGAACAGACAGACTGCCTCCTCAAGTGAGTCCCTGACCCCCGAGTAGCCTAACTGGGAGGTACCCCCCAGTAGGGGCAGACTGACACCTCACACGGCTGGGTACCCCTCTAAGATGAAACTTCCAGAAAAACGATCAGGCAGCAACATTTGCTGTTAGCAATATTCGCTGTTCTGCAGCCTCCGCTGCTGATACCCAGGCAAACAGCGTCTGGAGTGGACCTCCAGCAAACTCCAACAGACCTGCAGCTGAGGGTCCTGACTGTTAGAAGGAAAACTAACAAACAGAAAGGACGTCCACATCAAAACCGAATCAGTACGTCACCATCATCAAAGACCAAAGGTAGATAAAACCACAAAGATGGGGAAAAAACAGAGCAGAAAAACTGAAAATTCTAAAAATCAGAGAACCTCTCCTCCTCCAAAGGAACGCAGCTCCTCACCAGCAGTGGAGCAAAGCTGGACAGAAAATGACTTTGATGAGTTGAGAGAAGAAGGCTTCAGATGACCAAACTTCTCCGAGCTAAAGGAGGAAGTTCGAACCCATCGCAAAGAACTTAAAAACCTTGAAAAAAGATTAGACGAATGGCTAACTAGAATAACCAACGTAGAGAAGTCCTTAAATGACCTGATGGAGCTGAAAACCATGGCATGAGAACTACGTGACGAATGCACAAGCTTCAGTAGCCAATTCGATCAACTGGAAGAAAGGCTATCAGTGATTGAAGATCAAATGAATGAAATGAAGCGAGAAGTTTAGAGAAAAAATAATAAAAAGAAACGAACAAAGCCTCCAAGAAATATGGGACTATGTGAAAAGACCAAATCTACGTCTGATTGGTGTACCTGAAAGTGACGGGGAGAATGGAACCAAGTTGGAAAACACTCTGCAGGATATTATCCAGGAGAACTTCCCCAACCTAGCAAGGCAGGCCAACATTCAAATTCAGGAAATACAGAGAATGCCACAAAGATACTCCTCAAGAAGAGCAACTCCAAGACACATAATTGTCAGATTCACCAAAGTTGAAATGAAGGAAAAAATGTTAAGGGCAGCCAGAGAGAAAGGTCGGGTTACCCACAAAGGGAAGCCCATCAGACTAACAGCTGATCTCTCAGCAGAAACTCTACAAGCCAGAAGAGAGTGGGGGCCAATATTCAACATTCTTAAAGAAAAGAATTTTCAACCAAGAATTTCATATCCAGCCAAACTAAGCTTCATAAGTGAAGGAGAAATAAAATCCTTTACAGGCAAGCAAATGTTGAGAGATTTTGTCGCCTCCAGGCCTGCCCTACAAGAGCTCCTGAAGGAAGCACTAAACATGGAAAGGAACAACCAGTATCAGCCACTGCAAAAACATGCCAAATTGTAAAGACCACCGATGCTAGGAGAAAACTGCATCAATTAACAAGCAAAATAACCAGCTAACATCATAATGACAGTATCAAATTCACACATAACAATATTAACCTTAAGTGTAAATGGGCTAAATGCTCCAATTAAAAGACACAGACTGGCAAATTGGATAAAGAGTCAAGACCTATCAGTGTGCTGTATTCAGGAAACCCATCTCACGTGCAGAGACACACATAGGCTCAAAATAAAGGGATGGAGGAAGATCTACCAAGCAAATGGAAAACAAAAAAAGGCAGGGGTTGCAATCCTAGTCTCTGATAAAACAGACATTAAACCAACAAAGATCAAAAGAGACAAAGAAGGCTACATAATGGCATAATGGTAAAGGGATCAATTCAACAAGAAGAGCTAACTATCCTAAATATATATGCACCCAATACAGGAGCCCCCAGATTCATAAAGCAAATCCTTAGAGACCTACAAAGAGACTTAGACTCCCACACAATAATAATGGGAGACTTTAACACCCCACTGTCAACATTAGACAGATCAACAAGACAGAAAGTTAACAAGAATATCTAGGAATTGAACTCAGCTCTGCACCAAGCAGACTTAATAGACACCTACAGAACTCTCCACCCCAATCAACAGAATATACATTCTTCTCAGCACCACATCACACTTATTCCAAAATTGACCACATAGTTGGAAGTAAAGCACTCCTCAGCAAATGTAAAAGAACAGAAATTATAACAAACTGTCTCTCAGACCACAGTGCAATCAAACTAGAACTCAGGATTAAGAAACTCACTCAAAACCGCTCAACTACATGGAAACTGAACAACCTGCTCCTGAATGATACTGGGTACACAACGAAATGAAGGCAGAAATAAAGATGTTCTTTGAAACCAATGAGAACAGAGACACAACATACCAGAATCTCTGGGACACATTTAAAGCAGTGTGTAGAGGGAAATTTATAGCACTAAATGCCCACAAGAGAAAGCAGGAAAGATCCAAAATTGACACCCTAACATCACAATTAAAAGAACTAGAGAAGCAACAGCAAACACATTCAAAAGCTAGCAGAAGACAAGAAACAACTAAGATCAGAGCAGAACTGAAGGAGACAGAGACACAAAAAACCCTTCAAAAAATCAATGAATCCAAGAGCTGGTTTTTTGAAAAGATCAACAAAATTGATAGACTGCTAGCAAGACTAATAAAGAAGAAAAGAGAAAAGAATCAAATAGATGCAATAAAAAATGATAAAGGGGATATCACCACCAATCCCACAGAAATACAAACTACCATCAGAGAATACTATAAACACCTCTATGCAAATAAACTAGAAAATCTAGAAGAAATGGATAAATTCCTGGACACATACACCCTCCCAAGACTAAACCACGAAGAAGTTGAATCTCTGAATAGACCAATAACAGGCTCTGAAATTGAGGCAATAATTAATAGCTTACCAACCAAAAAAAGTCCAGGACCAGATGATTCACAGCCGAATTCTACCAGAGGTATAAGGAGGAGCTGGTACCATTCCTTCTGAAACTATTCCAATCAATAGAAAAAGAGGGAATCCTCCCTAACTCATTTTATGAGGCCAGCATCATCCTGATACCAAAGCCTGGCAGAGACACAACAAAAAAAGAGAATTTTAGACCAATATCCCTGATGAACATCGATGCAAAAATCCTCAATAAAATACTGGCAAACCGAATCCAGCAGCACATCAAAAAGCTTATCCACCATGATCAAGTGGGCTTCATCCCTGGGATGCAAGGCTGGTTCAACATACGCAAATCAACAAATGTGATCCAGCATATAAACAGAACCAAAGACAAAAACCACATGATTATCTCAATAGATGCAGAAAAGGCTTTTGACAAAATTCAACAGCCCTTCATGCTAAGAACTCTTGATAAATTAGGTATTGATGGGATGTACCTCAAAATAATAAGAGCTATTTATGACAAACCCACAGCCAATATCATACTGAATGGGCAAAAACTGGAAGCATTCCCTTTGAAAACTGGCACAAGACAGGGATGCCCTCTCTCACTACTACTATTCAACATAGTGTTGGAAGTTCTGGCCAGGGCAATCAGGCAGGAGAAGGAAATAAAGGGTATTCAATTAGGAAAAGAGGAAGTCAAATTGTCCCTGTTTGTAGATGACATGATTGTATATCTAGAAAAACCCATTTTCTCAGCCCAAAATCTCCTTAAGCTGATAAGCAACTTCAGCAAAGCCTCAGGATACAAAATCAATGTGCAAAAATCACAAGCATTCTTATACACCAATAACAGACAAACAGAGAGCCAAATCATGAGTGAACTCTCATTCACAATTGCTTCAAAGAGAATAAAATACCTAGGAATCCAACTTACAAGGGATGTGAAAGACCTGTTCAAGAAGAGCACAAACCACTGCTCAGTGAAATAAAAGAGGATACAAACAAATGGAAGAACATTCCATGCTCATGGATAGGAAGAATCAATATCGTGAAAATGGCCATACTGCCCAAGGTAATTTATAGATTCAATGCCACCCCCATCAAGCTACCAATGACTTTCTTCACAGAATTGGAAAAAACTACTTTCAAGTTCATATGGAACCAAAAAAGAGCCCACACTGCCAAGTCAATCCTAAGCCAAAAGAACAAAGCTGGAGGCATCACGCTACCTGACTTCAAACTATACCACAAGGCTACAGTAACCAAAACAGCATGGTACTGGTACCAAAACAGAGATATAGACCAATGGAACAGAATAGAGCCCTCAGAAATAATACCACACATCTACAACCATCTGATTTTTGACAAATCTGACAAAAACAAGAAATGGGGAAAGGATTCCCTATTTAACAAATGGTGCTGGGAAAACTGGCTAGTCATATGTAGAAAGCTGAAACTGGATCCCTTCCTTACACCTTATACAAAAATTAATTCAAGATGGATGAAAGACTTAAATGTTAGACCTAAAACCATAAAAACCCTAGAAGAAAACCTAGGCAATACCATTCAGGACATAGGCATGGGCAAGGACTTCATGTCTAAAACACCAAAAGCAATGGCAACAAAAGCCAAATTTGACAACTGGGATCTAATTAAACTAAAGAGCTTCTGCACAGCAAAAGAAACTACCATCAGAGTGAACAGGCAACCTACAAAATGGGAGAAAATTTTTGCAATCTACTCATCTGACAAAGGGCTAATATCCAGAATCTACAATGAACTCAAACAATTTACAAGAAAAAAACAAACAACCCTATCAACAAGTGGGCAAAGGATATGAACAGACACTTCTCAAAAGAAGACATTTATGCAGCCAACAGACACCTGAAAAAATGCCCATCATCACTGGCCATCAGAGAAATGCAAATCAAAACCACAATGAGATACCATCTCACACCAGTTACAATGGCAATCATTAAAAAGTCAGGAAACAACAGGTGCTGGAGAGGATGTGGAGAAATAGCAACACTTTTTACACTGTTGGTGGGACTGTAAACTAGTTCAACCATCGTGGAAGACAGTGTGGTGATTCCTCAGGGATCTAGAACTAGAAATACCATTTGACCCAGCCATCCCATTACTGGGTATATACCCAAAAGATTATAAGTCATGCTGCTATAAAGACACAAGCACACGTATGTTTATTGCGGCACTATTCACCGTAGCAAAGACTTGGAACCAACCCAAATGTCCATCAATGATAGACTGAATTAAGAAAATGTTGCACATACACACCATGGAATACTATGCAGCCATAAAAAAGGATGAGTTCACGTCCTTTGTAGGGACATGGATGAAGCTGGAAACCATCATTCTCAGCAAACTATCACAAGGACAAAAAACCAAACACCACATGTTCTTACTCATAGGTGGGAATTGAACAATGAGAACACTTGGATGCAGGAAGGGGAACATCACACACTGGGGCCTGTTGTCAGGTGAGGGGATGGGGGAGGGATAGCATTAGGAGATATACCTAATGTAAATGATGAGTTAATGGATGCAGCACACCAACATGGCACATGTATACATATGTAACAAACCTGCACATTGTGCACATGTACCCTAGAGCTTAAAATATAGTTAAAAAAAAAAAAAGAAAAAGAAGGAATGAAGGGGACTGGGTTCAGTGGCTCACGCCTGTAATCCCAGCACTTTTGGAGGCCAAGGCGGGCAGATCACCTGAAGTTGGGAGTTCGAGAGACCATCCTGACCAACATGGAGAAACCCCGTCTCTACTAAAAATACAAAATTAGCCGGGCGTGGTGGCGCATGCCTGTAATCCCAGCTACTCAGGAGGCTGAGGCAGGAGAATCGCTTGAACCTGGGAGGCAGAGGTTGTGGTGAGCTGAGATCGCACCATTGCACTCAACCTGGGTGACAGAGCAAGACTCTGTCTCAAAAAAAAAAATACAAAACTTAGCTGGGCGTGGTGGTGCACACCTGTAATCCCAGCTACTCGGGATGCTGAGGTGGGGGAATTGCTTGAACCTGGGAGGCGGAGGTTGCAGTGAGCAGAGATGGCGCCATTGCACACTCCAGCCTGGTCAACAGAGTGACACTCCGTCAAAAAAAAAAAAAGGAATGAAGGACTGATTCGTCCTACAACATGGATGAACCATGAAAACATGACGCTAAGTGAGTAATCTAGACACAGAAGGACAAACACTGTCCTTTTTTTTTTTTTGGCAGAGTTTTGCTCTTGTCACCGAGGCTGGAGTGCAATGGCGTGATCTCGGCTCACTGCAACCTCCGCCTCCCAGGTTCAAGCGATTCTCCTGCCTCAGCCTCCCGAGTAGCTGGGATTACAGGCATGCGCTACTATGCCCGGTTAATTTTGTATTTTTAGTAGAGACAGGGTTTCTACATGTTCATCAGGCTGGTCTCAAACTCCCGACCTCAGGTGATCTGCCTGCCTCAGCCTCCCAAAGTGCTGGGACTACAGGTGTGAGCCACCGCACCTGGCTAACACTGTCCTTTTAGGTGAAGGGCATATAAGTGTTCACTGAACTACTCCTGTAGCTTTTCTGAAGGTTTGAAGTCTTTCCAAGTAAAAATAAAGTATATTATACATTACAAATATAAAACAATAAAAGCAATCCCTCATTGTGGGTGGAGTGGTTACGGATTAAATGCAGACACAGGTGTGGC
The DNA here is from genome assembly GCF_028885625.2 of Pongo pygmaeus. Lineage (NCBI taxonomy): Eukaryota > Metazoa > Chordata > Mammalia > Primates > Hominidae > Pongo > Pongo pygmaeus. The sequence continues at coordinate 153,285,769 of NC_072380.2, forward strand.
ACAGCCACCAATGGTCACTGCTGTCATGGCCACTCAGGTGAGTGGTGCTGATGCTGGCGAGTGCCACAGGATGGAGCATGAGTCATAGCTGACTCCACTTCATGCATCCAACAAACATTAAAAAGTGCCTGGTCTATGACAAGTATTGTGCTTAGCACAGTGGCTAAAAAAATGAATAAGATACAGTCCCCAGTCTAGAATCTGCATGCATTACCAAACTTTCCTATTAAAAATGTATCACTTTAATATTCAGCTCAGCTCTAAGGTAACCCCTAAGGTAAAGAGCTTAGAATTTCTAAAAGCAATAAGTGTCTGTAATATGCTCTGTTTATGCATTTATTTACATTCTGCCTCATTCTAAAAGAGGATCTAAAATCAATTTTTTAAACACACACAATTTAACAACAATAACCAAAAAAAAAAAAAAAAGATAAAAATCAGTGTAGAGAAAATGAGAATTCTAGTTAAAGGAAACCAGGGGAAGGTTAAATCACAAAAATGTCTGCCATGAAGTAGGTGTAATTATTAAGGGTAAGCTAGAGACTCAGCTCTAAGGCTCCTAACAGCTAAAGCAAAAAGATAAAGATGAAGGCTGGGCGTGGTGGCTCATGCCTGTAATCCCAGCACTTTGGGAGGCCGAGGCAGGTGGATCATTTGAGGTCAGGAGTTCAAGACCAGCCTGGCCAATATGATGAAACCCCGTCTGTACTAAAAATACAAAAATTAGCCAGGCAGTAGTGGCAGGTGCCAGTAACCCCAGCTACTCGTGAGGCTGAGGCAGGAGAATCGCTTGAGCCTGGGAGGCAGAGGTTGTGGTGAGAGATCTGGCCACTGCACTCCAGTCTGGGGAAGAAAGTGAAACCTTGTCTCTAAATAAATAAATAAATAAATAAATAGAGATAAATATCAATGCCCACGAAATAAGTATCTGCACCAACTGCAGGCATGTCCCCATGCAAGAAGCTGTGAAGCACCATTCTCATCCTGGAGCATCATTCTCAATGCCTTCCTGGGTTAAACAGAACAACCCACAGCACAGATATGGGGCTCATTCTCCAGGCTCTGGCTTTTCCTTTATTTTAGTCCTCTCCCTCTTTCCTCACTTTATTGGGCTTCAAATGGGATCTGAAACTCCAACCTAAGGACTGGGTCAAAGATTCCTACCGCTTTGCAGGCAGCTGCCATCCACAGCCCAGCGGGGCATCAGAGACCCACCTGGCTTCTCATATCTCTTCAGCTTTGACTGCTCACTCAAGAGAGATTTCCTTATATGCCTCTTACTCTCTCCTAAAGACAAGGTGCAATATAGCAGACTCTTGTTCATTCAGAAATGTCTCAGTTCCCTCTCTCTCCTTTTACATCTCTAATAAGGAACTTGACTTTCCTCCTTCCCCATCCAACAGCTTCTTTGTGAGAACTATGAATTCCTCACAAACAATCTCAAAGCCACGCACCCTGCTGGCTGGACTAAACTGTTTCAGCCATAGCTAAGCTGCATTCCTACTACTTTCCCCCTTCTATCTTAAAAAGCCTTTCCCAAATCTCCCCGTGCCTCTGATTTTCAGCTTAAATTGACATAAAGTTTGAGGTTGCAATTATTATGTGCATATCTAGCAGGCTTTTCCTGGGTTTCCTTAGCAACAGCTTCATTAAGGAACTGCATCAAAAATTTTAAAGAGGCTATACTTACATCTGAACAGAGTAGCCTGCATAAAATTTGAATGGCTTTGAAGAGAAAATTAACCAGGAACAAAGAGGTGGCAGGTCTTAGTCAGCAGTATCATAAGCCAAAGTGTTTTCAAATGGCTCGGAATTATTCCTGAATATTTGGTTTGTGGGAGGCAAAGGGTGTTGGATTCAATGCGAGTTGATCCTAGAGTATGTTCTGTAATCTGGTAAAGTCAGATTATTTTCTAGTTTTTCAAACAATTCCCTACTACCGCTTTCTCTTACTGTCACTTGCCATTTTTGACTAATTAAGAATTAAGAAAGTAAGCCGGGTGCAGTGGCTCATGCCTGTAATCCCAGCACTTTGGGAGGCCAAGGCAGGTGGATCACCTAAGGTCGGGAGTTCGAGACCAGCCTGACCAACATGGAGAAGCCCTGTCTCTACTAAAAATACAAAATTAGCCGGGTGTGGTGGCACATGCCTGTAATCCCAGCTACTCGGGAGGCTGAGGCAGGAGAATCACTCGAACCCAGGAGGCAGAGGTTGCGGTGAGCCGAGATCGTGCCATTGCACTCCAGCCTGGGCAACAACAGCGAAACTCTGTCTCAAAAAAAAAAAAAAAAAGAATTAAGAAAGTGAGCAGGGCGTGGTGGCTCACGCCTGTAATCCCAGCACTTTGGGAGGCCGAGACGGGCGGATCACCTGAAGTCAGGAGTTTGAGACCAGTCTGGCCAATGTGGTGAAACCCCATCTCTACCAAAAATACAAAAATTAGCCAGGTGTGGAGCGGGCACCTGTAATCCCAGCTACTCGGGAGGCTGAGGCAGAAGAATTGCTTGAACCCAAGAGTCAGAAGTTGCAGTGAGCCAAGATCGTGCCACTGCACTCCAACCTGGGCTACAAGAGCAAAACTCCGTCTCAAAAAAAAAAAAGAATTAAGAAAGTGAATTTCAATCATTTGGGTAGTTTGGGGGAAACTACCTGATGTGGTACATAGAGCTTGGATTTTAGAACCCAAATGGTTTAAATACCAATGGCGGTATCTACAAGACAATCCTGGAGACACGGCAAACTCCTCTCCTCAATTTCTCATCCTTAAAATGGAGCGTAATAAACTACTTTGCAAAGTTGTTGTGATGATTATGGCCAATATCTGAAAAGCATCTAGCTAAATGCATGCAACAAGCTGGCTGCTTAATCACTCGTATTATCAATGAGTTTCAGCTTATCTGATAACAGAGAGGCTCTGCCTTTTCATCTTTTTTGTGTGCCAACAAAGCTTATTTTACAGGATTAATACTGCTAGAGCAGGCCTGACTAGAAAATTCCCCAGGTCTACAAGGCAGAACATGTTCTTTTCCTTGGATCAAATTTACAATTATCTATGTTTATGTTTATCTGCTCAGTACCCATTCCCCCCTCTAGACCTGAAGCTCAGTCAGTGTGAGACCATGTCTGTTTTGCTGCCCACTGAACACTCAAGGCTAGCAGACGACTGACACAGCGCTGAGTGCCTGGCCTTTGGTGTGGAACACGTGAGTGAGGGCGGGAAAGAGAGAACCAGCACACCTCCCAGAGGCCCTTCGCCTCTGAAATTATGGTCTGGCTTTGGACAAGTTGTACAACCTTTCCTTAGCCTGAGGTTCCTCCTCTACAAACAAGAATAACTTTACTGGAAACACAGAATTATAAGGATTAAAGAAAATAACCAAATTCACAAGCCTGTAAACTGTCTGTTAATGGGTCCTCAACAAACAGGAGCTGCCTGCCATCCCTTTGATACAACCAGTGAGCCGTGAGGCAGACATGTTTGCTGAATGCTTTCTAAAAGCCAAGCACAGTGCTTAGCACTTTATATGCATTATTCTATCATTTACAACTTACAGCAACTCTAGAAAGAAGTGAATATTATCATTCCCATTGTATTTTACTTTATTTTATTTTTTATTTTATTTTTTTTTAGATGGAGTTTTACTCTTGTCACCCAGGCTGGAGTGCAGTGGCACCATCTCGGCGCACTGCAACCTCCACCTCCTGGGTACAAGCGATTCTCCTGCCTCAGTCTCCTGAGTAGCTGGGATTACAGGTGCCCCCCACCACACCCAGCTATCATTCCCATTTTATAGACTTGGAAACAGGCTAATGAGGTTACATAACTGTTCCAGGTCCCACAGCGAGGAAATGGCAACTTCAATCTAAATCTGGGGGGCCAAAGTCCATGCTTCTTCCACCTCACCTCTACCTCACTCTTTGCTTGTAAAATCCACATGTCCAACTCATAAGTGTATAGGTAGACAGTTATTAAATGAGGTGTTTGCTACCATTTGTGAATTATCTTAGATAGATAATTATCATAAACCATTCACCTAAACAACTAAGGAAAAGACAGGTCAATCCATATCCCTGCACACAAAGAGAAGGAACTCAGCAGTGAATTCCGTAAAACGAAAAAACCCTTTCCAATACCACTAAACCCAGATGTATTATTTATCAGTTTTTGTATTTGCACAGGGATTCTTAAAGCAGAAGGAACTTGCAATAATCATATCTCAGTTCCTTTCAAAATTTCCATATTAGCCAAAGTCATTTCCAGGAATAGATAAAACTCATCAATTCTACAATGGAACATACTTGATCAAGAACCAAAAGCTTGTTCTATTTCAGAAAAACTACAGACCCCTCTTCTTTATTGTTCTTATAAAATCCCACCAGAACTCATTATCTTGCTGCCTGCTCATCTGGCAAACAAACATGGAGATGAGTCAACTCAAGCCAAGCGTCGTGCTGGGGAAAACTCACAGGGCCACGGAACCACATCTGCACTGTCCCCGCCCGCCCAGCATGGGAGAGCGCTGTTCGCCTTTCGCCGTGTCTTTGCTGACCTCTAGTGGTCCACAGGAAAAAAGCGCAAACAGCAAAAGGACAGGCTGCTCCAGAACAAAACGTCCTCACATTTTAAGTGAAAACATTTTATTTTATGAAATGTGTGTTTCTATACCCACCAGTGAAAACAGATTTCCAGCATGCCCAATTTAGCAGCATTAACTTGCAAAGGCAACTCCAGTTGTTAACGGCAAGCCACTCTCAAAGCCCTGCCCCCGGCTCCCAACCAAATCGTCTGCAATTCCACTGCTTCAGGCCTTCGAAGGGTCCGTTTAAAAGCACAGTCCACCCTCCACTGTCACAAAAGATGTCTCTTTACACCCTCCAATCTGATCATAACACTTGCCCATCACAGAGTCACTTTATGGGGCAGGCATCAAGACAGTACTGGGCAGGAGGTGTCAAGGCCAGTCCTTCCAGTGACCACATGAATTTGTTATCCTGTCATTTTACAGACCATACTATTAAGAGGCAGAGACACCGAGTGATTGTGCTCAAGGTTACGCAGCTAACAGGTGGCAATGCAGGAGTGTGAACCTGAGCCCATCTGACAGCTCGACTCCACTGCAACTCCCCGCTTAGATTCCTTCAGGGATTCTCTCTTGCCTACCTGATAACTTTTATGCAAGACCCATGACAGGAACTGACCTCAGCCTGCGCCGGGGCCCTTCTTCCCCACACTGTCCCTCACAAACAAAACTGCTATGACCCCCAAGTGACTTCTGTGCTCAGAGCTCACACCCAGTCACATGTTTACACCCGGTCTCTCTGCTCAGAGGCTCCTCAGCACCACTCTGCCGGGTACTTTTCACTCTCCTCAGAGAGCACCTCCTCCAGGAAGCCCTCCACCCTCAGCACTTAGCGCATCAGGCTCCGGGGCAGGGACCACATCCTCATTGGTCCTACAAATCTGTGGCCCGGCGCTGTGCTGAACCCCTTGTAGGTCCCCCAAAAAGCATGTCAAATAAGAAGTATGATCCAGCTGTTGGTTCATTTGCCCGGCATCACCGGGGAGAATACCTCCCCTTGGGCGCCCAGGTAACTGAAGCTTCCACTTTGAAGTGTCAGGTTCCCGCTTCTGCCCATCTTTACCAGAAACTTCAACATAAACTGCAAGATACAGACCTCCTCCTAATGCTCTTCTGATGACACACTGCAGCAATGGTGGTGCTGTTTCCCTTACACTACGTGGCCTACAGCTTTGAGGGACTGTGGTGTTGTTTGTTTTTACTCGGTTTATGGGCTTTACTCTGTTCTGGTCTCTCCCTTTGGTGTGACACTGACACTTGCCACTTTGACTTATCGGCCTCCCTGCCAACGTCTAATCTAGGAAATTAGCCAAGATGACGGGTCCAAGGGGCAGTAAATACACTTTACAGAGAGGGAACTGAGGCACACAGAGGTTAAACATCTCGCCAAGGCGAGTGAAGCTGGAATGCCGACCCCAGCAGTCTGTATCCAGTCTGTGTGCTCAACTCTCATGCTAAAACGCCTCTCTTTTTATAGACTATGGCTATAAACATTATAAAGTACCAAAATATGGACCAACTCTGACACGGTGGTATACTGTTATTTTGTTTCTACTTAGGTTATCTGCTTTCAATTGAAAAAATTAAGAATCTCTGTAGTCAATGTGGCAACATTTCAACATATTAAATCTGGATGATAAGCATGAGTGTCTTATTATTAGTCATACTTTTTTGTGTGTTCAAAAGAGAAACTGATTTGAAAGTCTCTCTCCTCTCTCCTCCACCCCCTGCCCTGTCCCTCGCCTGAGCCCCCAGACCCACACCTCTCTTGTTATGTGAGAAGCTGAACCTCTCCTCTTTCCCTCCACCACTACCTTGCAGCTTGCCCTCCTCGGAGCCCAGCCTGACCATCGGGCACCTAACAGAGCAACACTCCATTCCACCCGACCCACAGCCAGCCGCCGACCCTTTCCACGTAGACTCCCAAGCACGTTTCCAGTGGGCTGGCCTTCCCGCCAACAGCCCCAGTCCTCTGGGAAAGCTGTCAGCACTGCTCGCCTGGGCTCCCCAAGGGCCTCTGCAATGGGCCCCCTCCCTCCCTCTCCCTCCGTCTCCCTCCACTCCACACAAATCTGGTCGCATCAGTCCCTGATGTTAAGACCTTGCCTTTTTTTTTTTTTTTTTTTGAGACAGAGTCTCGCTCTGTCGCCCAGACTGGAGTGCAGTGGTATGATCTCAGCTCACTGCAAGCTCTGCCTCCCAGGTTCACACCATTCTCCTGCCTCAGCCTCCTGAGTAGCTGGGAGTACAGGCACCCGCCACCACACCTGGCTAATTTTTTGTATTTTCAGTAGAGATGGAGTTTCACCATGTTATCCAGGATGGTCTCGATCTCCTGACCTCACGATCCGCCCGCCTCAGCCTCCCAAAGTGCTGGGATTACAGGCGTGAGCCACTGCGCCCGGCCAAGACCTTGCTTTTAAAACCCGCCGCTCTTAGAAGCAGCCCCAAATGCTTCACCTGGCCAAGAAAGCCCTCCCGCTCAGATTCTGTCCTCCCTACCCCTCTCTCTTCCTCTCCCTCCCTCCCTCTCCTCCCCTCCCTCTCCATCTCCCCATCTTTCCACCCCCACCGCCATCTCTGACTTTATTTGGTCTCTCCCAGTGATGTGTTCTGTTTCTGGGCATCACTCATGCTGAGCCATTTTCTTCGTGAATGACCTTCTCCCATCTCCTCTTTACCTGGCTATCTCCTATTCATCCTTCAAGGCCCAGTTCCAGTCTCACTGACTTAGAGACTGTCCCTGGCCCCCACACCCTCCACCTCCATTAAACTAAATTAAATCCTTTTGTCACTTGCTCCCTTGGCACCTGTACCTCCAATTTTTTTCCACTTACCCACTGCTCAATGTCTGCCTTTCCCACAAAACTGTCAGATGGATGAGGACAGGACCCACCTGCCTCAGCTCTCTTTCCCCCACCCTTAGCACAACGCCCTCCTCACTAAGTATCTGCTGAATTACAGTGACCTATGTTCTCATACTCATCTTGTGTCCTTAAGCAAATTGTTTAAATTGGTCTCAGTTTCCCTACCTATAAAGATCCAAGTTAAACTAAATATCTAAAATCCTTCTAAGACTATCAATTTTAGGATTTAGCATTATCAATCCACAACTAAAGGTTTTGATGATTGTTTTATTAAAAATCCATTTAGATTGAGATTTAAGTATTATTTGCTGGGTTACCACTGTGTCAAAGGAGCTATATAAGTGCTTTCACAAACTGCATGTTTTATAAATCCAACACCCCAAACTGGGTTACAAATGGCAAGTACTTCATGAGTGACAATATCAAGACAAGAGGCGTGAAGCTTGTTGAAGGTTGCCAAGCTGGTAAAACACAGTTATTTCTCCAAAAAAACAAACAAAAAAAAAATGCAAAGGACAGCAAGTTCTGAATTTTGAAAGTTAAATACCACAATGAAAGAAGTAAAATATACAAATAACCATGTTAATTAGAAATCAAGTTAAGATTCAACAGTTTTTATCATGGCATGCTGAACCTCAGCAAAACGAAATAAGCTGAATTCATAGTGAATCAATTCCACAAGAACTGGAGGAACTCTTCCACTTATAGGTAGATATACACTCACCTGTCGAAGGTTAATGTAAACTGCATTCTGAAGAAATTCTGATGCTTCCATGCTCCGTTTCTGAATTGCAAGGACACGTACAGCCTTGATGCACGCTTCCAACTCAATCACTCCCGCATTCTTATACTGCACGGTGTAAAGGAAATGCCTCAGTCAAAAAAGAGTTCAGATGTTTCTGTCACATTCTAAAGGCTGTGCTACTGGGACTCAATAACTACAACAACACTTCCCCCAGCACAGGGCTCCAGATACCCCTCCTGATATGGTTTGGCTCTGTGTCCCCACCCAAATCTCATCTTGAATTGTACTCCCATAATTCCCACATGTTGTAGGAGGGACCTGGTGGGAGATAATTGAATCACGGGGGTGCTTTCCCCCCATATTGTTTTCGTGATAGTGAATACGTCTCATGAGATCTGATGGTTTTATCAGGGGTTTCTGCTTTTGCATTTCCTCATTCTCTCTTTGCCTGCCGTCATCCATGTAAGACCTGACTTGCTCCTCCTTGCCTTCTGCCATGATTGTGAGGCTTCCCCAGCCACATAGAACTGTAAGTCCAATTAAACCTCTTTCTTTTGTAAATTGCCCAGTCTCGGGTATATCTTTATCAGCAGCATGAAAACAGACTAACACAGTAAATTGGTACCAAGAGTGGAGTGTTGCTGAAAAAACACCTGAAAATGTGGAAGCGACTTTGGAACTAGCTAACAGTCAGAGGCACGAACAGTTTACAGGGCTCAGAAGAAGACAAGATGTGTGAAAGTTTGGAACTTCCTAGAGACTTGTCAAATGGCTTTGACCAAAATGCTGATAATGATATGGACAATGAAATGAACAATGATATGGACAATGAAAGAGGGCTGAGGTGGTCTCGGATGGAGATCTCAGTTCTTGTTGGCAACTGGAGCAAAGGTGACTCTCGTTACATTTTAGCAAAGAAACTGGTGGCATTTTGCCCCCACCGTGGAGATTTGTGAACTTGAGAGAGATGATTTAGGATATCTGGTGGAAGAAATTTCTAAGCAGCAAAGCATTCAAGAGGTACCCTAGGTGCTGTTAAAAGCATTCCGTTTTAAAAGGGAAACAGCATAAAAGTTTGAAAAATTTGCAGCCTGACAATGCGATAGAAAAGAAAATCAGATTTTCTTAGGAGAAATTCAAGCCAGCTGTGGTAATTTGCATAAGTAACAAGCAGCCAAATGTTAATCCCCAAGACAATGGGGAAAATGTCAGAGGTCTTCACAGCAGTCCCTCCCATCACAGGCCTGGAGGCCTAGGAGGAAAAAGTGGATTCGTGGGCCGGGCCGAGGGTCACCATGCTGTGTACAGCCTAGGGTCTTGGTGCCTGTGTCCCAGCCACTCTAGCCAAGGCTGAAAGGAGCCAACATACAGCTCGGGCCATGGCTTCAGAGGATGCAAGCCCCAAGCCTTGGCAGCTTCCATGTGGTGTTGAGTGTGTGGGTGCATGGAAGTCAATAACTGAAGTTTGGGCAGTTTCTGCCTAGATTTCAGGAGATGTATGGAAACAGCTGGATGCCCAGGCAGAAGTTTGCATCAGGGGTGGGGCTCTCATGGAGAACCTCTGCTAAGGTAGTGCAAAAGGGAAATATGGGGTCGGAGCCCCCACATAGAGTCCCTACTGGGGCACTGCCTAGTGGAGCTGTGAGAAGAGAGCCACTGTCCTGCAGACCCCAGAATGGCAGATCCACTGACAGCTTGCACTGTGCACTTAGAAAAGCCACAGACACTCAATGCCAGCCCATGAAAGCAGCCAGGACAGGGGCTGTACCCTGCAAAGCCACAGGGGCAGGGTTGCCCAAGACCATGGGAACCCACCTCTTTCATCAGCATGACCTGGATACGAGACATGGAATCAAAGGAGATCATTTTAGAGCTTTAAGATTTGACTGCCCCCCTGGGTTTCGGACTTGCATGGGCCCTGTAACCCCTTTGTTTTGCCAATTTCTCCCATTTGGAATGGTTGTATTTACTCAATGTGTGTACCCCCGTTGTATCTAGGAAATAAGCAGCCTGCTTTTGATTTTATAGGCTCATAGGCAGAAGGGACTTGCCTTGTCTCAGATGAGACTTTGAAGTGTGGACTTCTGAGTCACTGCTGAAATGAGTTAAAACTTTGGGGAACTGCTGGGAAGCCATGATTGGTTTTGAAATGTGAGGACATGAGATTTGGAGGGGCCGGGGTGGAATGATAATAGTCTGACTCTGTGTCCCCACCCAAATCTCATCTTAAATTGTACTCCCAAAATTCCCACATGTTGTGGGAGGGATCCAGTGGGAGATAATTGAATCATGGAGGTGGTTTCCCCCATACTGTTCTTGTGGTAGTGAATAAGTCTCATGAGATCTGTGTTTTTATCAGGAGCTTCCGCTTTGGAGTCCTCTCCTCATTCTCTCTTTGCCTGCTGCCATCCATGTAAGACGGGACTTACTCCTCCTTGCCTTCCACCATGATTGTGAGGCTTCCCCAGCCACACGGAACTGTAAGTCCAATTAAACCTCTTTCTTTTGTAAATTGCCAGTCTCCGGTAAGTCTTTATCAGCAGCATGAAAATGAACTAATACACCTCCCCACCAAAGCCAGAGAATTTGTTTGTGAGAAAGTCTATCCTTTATGGAAGCAAAAGCGATTGGTGTGGCTGAGTGAGTCTATGAATGCCACATAAATGTGTATGCATTCATTAAAATAATATGACCACAGTAGCTTGCTATTTTGCAAAATTTCAAAATATTATCAGTGGATACTTTGCTATTCATTTCTGCTTATCATCCCTTGTAGTACTCTAAAAAATTTTTAGAAACTCTCACACCTGCAGCTTTAATGCAGTTGTTGTAAATTCATTTTACTCAGTTGCAAAAAATCTGGCTCCCTGTGTGTTCAATGCTTTCTGATTTTGTCTCAGAGTTGCTTGTTCCTACTTCTCAGTTCCTATTATGGTTCCTGAGATGAAGAATAAATGAGGGCGTTTGGAACAGAAAAGGCTTTGTGGAATTTCATTCAACTACGCAATAAACTGGGGAGTATCTCTTAAGCTTCATCCCCAGTTCTCCTAGCTTCAAGACAGGAGAGCCACCCCCAGCCCCTCTTACACACCATGTAGCTCCAGACCCGGGAGCAGGGAAAAGAGGAGGATTCAGGTTCCAGAACTCTTCCAAAAAAGAAGAGTTCAGATGGATGGATCTCCTTCCTTCCCTCCGATGCCCTTCTCCCTCCCAAGCCTCCACTGCAAAATCCTCCATGCTAGCCATTCTGCATTTTTGTTTTCTACTCCAAACCTTATTTTTATTTTTTTTCTTAGTTATCCCACCTGGACTGATTTTCAACTAATGTTGCATAATTTAAAATTAAAGAAAGGGTTTATAGAGGTTGTCCATGTATACTAGTATCTGAAGAGAAACAGAGGTTGGGAGGAAAAACACACTAATATTCTTTTGCTGGGGCATTAGGACATGTGAAAACCAATGCATATAATCGACAAGCCTTTGCTGAGACCCACTAGAGGCCTGGTGTGGCATCACTGCTAATGAACACGCAGTCTATTTACCAACCATGAAGAAGCAAAGGCACAACTGGTTATCTTTCTCACTAAAATCATGTATAAGGTGGGACAAGCAGTTTTATAATTACTATGCCAGAAAGGGTAGGCTTCATTCCTCCCCTTTTCCACACACATAATGTACATGTAATCTGTGTTATATTAAATATAAGTTATCACAGACGATCAGAAAAAGGAGCTTTTTATACTCGCTTAAATACCAACAATGAAGTCAGAAATCTATCAATTGTATACACTGTTACATGACACAAGAAAAAACTAACATAGCAACTTGATTCTATGGAAATGCCATTTTTCCTTCAAAACTCTTAAAACAGGTTCTATTGACATGAGAATAAAAGTCAGCACAAATTTTTCCCACATATTTTTGGTTAAATTTACATATTTTAATGTATATTACAAAGAGATTTAAAATGAAATCATGAAAAATTATTTTTTTTTGAGACAGGGTCTTGCTCTGTTGCCCAGGCTGGAGTGCAGTGGCTTGATCACAGCTCATCGTAGCCTCAATCTCCCAGGCTCAGGTGATCCTCCCACCTCAGCCTCACGGGTAGCTGAGACAGGAGGTGTGCACCACCACACTCGGCTAATTTTTTTGTATATTTTGTAGAGGCAGGGTTTTGCCATGTTGCCCAGGCTAGTCTGGAACTCCTGAGCTCAAGTGATCCTCCCACCTCAGCCTCCCAAAGTGCTGGAATTACAGGCATGAGCCATTGCACTCAACCTCTTTTTTTTTTTTTTTTTTTTTTTGTTAATTGTTTCCTCCCATTCAAATTTTCAGGGCCAGTATGATTAATATATTATTCCTCAAAAATTCTAAAATAATTTGTTCAAGTTAAAAAAAAACAGATTGGAGTTTTGATGGGGCTTTCAGTATGTTTTATTCTGGGAGGTTATGTGTAGTGGCTTAGGCCCGTAATCCCAGCGTCTCAGGAGGCCATGGTGGGAGGACTGCTTGAGGCCAGGAGTTCCAGACCAGCCTGGGCAACATGGAGAGACCCCATCATTACAAATAAAAAATAAAAAATTAGCCAGGCACAGTGGCGTGCACCTGTAGTTACAGCTACTTGGGCATCTGAGTGAGGCCGGGTGAGGTAGGAGGATGAGGGTGGGAGGACTGGTTGAGTCGAGGTTACAGTGAGCTGTGATCATGCTACTGCACTCCAGACTCGGCAACAAAGCAAGACCCTGTCTCAAAAAAAAAAATAATGGGTGGGTGCAGTGGCTCACGCCTGTAACCCCAGCACTTTAGGAGGCCCGAAGCAGGCAGAATGCTTGAGCCAGAAGTTCAAGACAAGCCTGGGCAACATGGTAAAACCCCACCTCTACAAAAAATACAAAAAAAATAGCTGGGCATGGTGTTGCACACCTGTAGTCCCAGCACACAGGAAGGCAGAGGTGGGAGGATCACCTGAACCTGGGGGATAAAAGCTGCAATGAACCGTGATCACGCCGCTGCACTCCAGCCTGGGCAACAGAACAAAACCCTGTCTCAAAAAAAAAAAAAAAAGAAAGAAACACTCTTAGATATCAGGATAAAATATGGTGCTGAAGAAAAGAAAGATTCACAGAAAGGAATGAAAAGTTAATATGTGAAAGTATTTAGTACAGGTAAGAATTCAAATCAAAAAGAAAGAAATATGAATTCAATACATTGTGGGGCAACAATGAGGTAATGACCTGGAAAAAATAAATTGTATTCTTATGTCATAATACACACAAAATAAATTACAGATAATTAGATAATTATAAAAATACTTTAAATGCTAATAACAGTGAATACAAATATATATTTGCATAGATTATCTCAGCTTAACTACAGCTCTATGAGATGATGGGTACTGTTATCATCCTCATTTTAGAGATTAAAAAACTAAGGAAAAGAGTTTTATTCTATTGTTAAGAAAGTATTTCTAAGCAGGCCAGGTGCAGTGGCCAACACCTGTAATCCCAGAACTTTGGGAGGCCAAGGCGAGCAGATCACTTGAGGTCAGGAGTTCAAGACCAGCCTGGCCAGCATGGTGAAGTTCTGTGTCTACTAAAAATATAAAAAATTAGCCGGGCATGGTGGCTCGCACCTGTAGTCCCGCTACTCAGGAGGCTGAGACAGGAGAATCGCTTGAATCCGGGAGGCGGAGGTTGCAGTGAGCCCAGATCATGCTACTACACTCGAGCCTGGGCAACAGAGCGAGACTCTGTCTCAAAAAAAAAGATATTTCTAAGCATAATGCCAAACTCCTGGCCTCAAGTGACCCAGCCACCTAGGCCTCCTGAAGTGCTGGGATTACAGGCATGAGCCAATGCACTCAGCTGTATTGGCAAATATTTTTCAAAAATAATAGCTAGTGTTTGTTTATGGAGGAGTAAATTGTTAATAACCTTCTTGGAGGACAATACAAGAATATATAACACTTTAAGAAAAGTATACTGTTTTGTTTTTTTTTTTTGAGACGGAGTCTCACTCTGTAGCCTAAGCTGGAGTGCAGTGGTGTGATCTCGGCTCACTGTAACTTCCGCCTCCAGGGCTCAAGTGATTCTTGAGCCTCAGCCTCCCGAGTAGCTGGGACTATGGGTGCACACCACCACATCTGGCTAATTTTTTGTATTTTAGTAGAGACAGGGTTTCACCATGTTGCCCAGGGTGGTCTCAAACTCCTGAGCTCAGGCAATCTGCCTACATCAGCCTCCCAAAGTGCTGGAATTACTGGCGGGTGTGAGCCACTGTGCCATGCCAAAAAAAACGTACACTCTTTAACTCAAGTCAACTTCTAGGAATTGTTCCCTTAAAAAAAATCAGTCCAAAAAGATGTATGCATAGGGGCATTTATCAGAGAACTGTTTACAATAGGGGGAAGAAAAAATGGAAATAAATAATAATCAGTAACAGAATTGGTGAAATAAATAATTCTACATCTTTTCACTCTCTATTAGAGGAGGAATTTGGAGAGTAACTTGAACATAACCTATGATAAATGTTAATATATCCAGGATAAATTTCTAGAAAAATTGAACCTAAAGGAATAATGATACAAGAACACAAGAATATAGGGGCAAAAATGTTCAGTAAAGCATTTTTTCTAATTCATGGTGAAAAAGTGAGAAAGCCTAAGTATCCATCCACGAGAGAATAATTAAGCAAATTAAGGCAAGCCGTGAAATCTGTAAGAGCAGGCATTTCATCTCGTTCTAGGTGCTGTTTATGAGCATGTCTCACAAAATGTCTTGATGAATACAGGACTACATCCACATTTTGGAGAACCTTTCCACACTCTCTGAAAGAAGCAAGCAGGATTTTAGAAAACCTTTCCACATGCTCTGAAAGAAGCAAGCAGGTCTGGAGGCGAGTGTACACCTGTGGTCTATGATATACTGCTGAGTGGGTAAAGCAAGTGCAGAATAACATAGTATGATCCCATTTTCGTAAACAAGATGTGCACGTGTGTGTGAGCATGTGTGTGTACGTGCACATGTGAGTGTGTGTGAGCATGCATGTGTATGTGTATGTGTGAGCATGCGTGTGTACATGCATGTGTGTGGGTGTGAGCATGCATGTGTACGTGCATGTGTGTGTGCATGTGTGTGAGCGTGTGTGTGTACGTGCATGTGAGCACGGGTATGTGCATGTGTGAGCATATGTGTATGTGCATGTGTGAGCATGTGTGCATGTGTGCGTGTGTGAGCATGTGTGTACGTGCATGTGTGTGCATGTGTGTGAGCATGTGTACGTGCATGTGTGTGCATGTGTGAGCATGCGTGTGTACATGCATGTGTATGTGTGAGCATGTGTGTACGTGCGTGTGCATGTGTGAGCATGTGTGTACGTGCATGTGTGCGTGTGTGAGCATGTGTATGTGCATGTGTGTGCATGTGTGAGAGCATGTGTGTACGTGTGTGCATGTGTGTGAGCATGCGTGTGTATGTGCGTGTGTGCATGTGTGAGAGCATGTGTGTGCATATGTCTGAGCATGCGTGTGTACGTGTGTGTGCATGTGTGTGAGCATGTGTGTGTACGTGTGTGCATGTGTGTGTCTCATAGGCATAAAGGTCATGGAGGCTATGGACCAAGTTGTTGATAATAAACCAAGTTGTTAATAAGAGTAGTGGAGGTAGAGGACTTTCATTTTTTACTTGATGCCACTCTTCAGCACAATTTTCTTTTTCAGTATTTTAGTAAGTACATTTGGAATGCGAAATTGTTTTCAATCCAAACTAAAAAGAAGGGTGCCTCCATAAGATGGAATGCTCTACAGGTCACTGAAAATTATGCCATGGAAGATTTCAACAGCATAGAAAACACAGACTAACATGGGTCACCACACAGTACACAAGTATGCTCCATTTCTTAAAATATAAATAATCTACATTGATAAAAGAACCAGAACATAGATATAAAATATTAACAATCATTATCTGTGAGTACGGGGGCCATTGTAGCCTTTTTCCTCCCTTTTCCAAATTTATTATACTAAACCTACACTGTTTTGAATCAGAAAAAGAAAACATTTTAGGCATATAGTACTATGCATTAGAGAGCAAGACATGAATACTTACAGAAATAAATAATTAAGAGACACTGCAGCATTACACAATGTAAAAGGGAAACTTCTGATTGAAACAACACAACTGTGTAAAAAATTCACAAAGCCATAAAATCACCTTGCTGTAATAGGAAATTGCCTCTTTATACTTGTCAATTATGTCTTCAGGGCTAAGGCAGTTCTTAGCACGTCCGATCTCAGTACTGGTGTCAGGATTGATGCCATTGGTGGTGAGGGCACCTGCAAACCAAGAGGAAGAAAAGAAATAATCTTTTGCTTTTTCTGTATTATTTCTTTGTTAAAGAGGAGCATGAATAAGGTAAAACTTAAATATGCCCTACTGAAATTTAAATAAAGTGTTTACTCTTCACAGCTTATATGCTTCCTATAATAGCCTTGCTATCAAAGCACTGTATTAAATGTTAACTCAAAATAAGTTTTCCTCCCTTTTGAAATTTTTTATTGAAGAACATGAAATGCATTACATAAAAGTAACATATTTACAGTAACTAGCTCAATTGTCTTGAAGGCAATGGTGAAGTCAGCACACATTCTCTCACAGCTTGAAGCTCTTCATGTTAGCAAGAAACCACCTCGCATCCTCAAAGGAGGTCAACTACACAAAAGCATTTTCTGAACCACACAGCATTAAAAAAAAAAATTATAAATGATAGTATGCTTTCTATGCCTGTCATTTTCTATTTCTGACCAACTCCTATCAATAAGCAGAAGCATCTGATTCCCCAGCCACCAAACCCACATGGGCAAGCATTTTGGCGCAACTTCCATTTAAAGAATATAACCAACTAAACAGAGAACTCTGGCAGAAAAAAAATTAAGATAAAATATTCATTGACTTCACAGAACACTCAAAAAATATTCTCCTAAATCTCAATAGCAGGAAAAGCTGGGCTTCTATGAAACCACTTGTTTAGCTTACAGAGAGGGAGCATCTCCACAAATCCTGTTTCCCTTGCGCTGCTGGGAGGCTCAGGGATGAGCTTGCCACCCATCTGTGTAACCTCACAAGGCCAAAGACGTGCATCTCACACTGCCCTCATCCCCCGTGCAGCTCACTTCTTACACTTGCTTTCTAATCTTGGTCCAGTTTTTTCACCTGCTTATTGTTTGTTCTCTAATTCGGTAAGCTGCCTCAAAAGGTTTTTTGGAACAAGACAGAAGAATAAACAAGTGGAGAGATGGATGGACAAATGGAAGGAGAACTCTAAGAAAAGGAGAAGGAAGCATTTCATGTGGAAAATCCTCTTCTGGTGAGGGAAGAAAGAACTGTAATAGAACTGTGAAGAGGCAGGTGGTTTAGGACTTTGTTTCCTGCTGATTTTGTGAAAATCATAGCAAGAGACAAGAGGGAAGAACTATAAATAATAATAGAAAAGGGCATGCTTGGAAAAATATATCTCAAATATGCACTTTTTAAAGAATAGATCCAAATCAGCAAGACCCGGTGACATAAACTGTGGGTAGAGAATTGAGAACTCCATCCCCCAGGCAGCAGGCATCCCTTCGAGCAGCGAGCATTCACACAGGTTATTATAATGCCATCGGGGCAAAAGCGACATTTTTTCACACTCAGCAGAAGCAGGACCTACGTCAGGAACATCTACACGTGTCATCATCTACAGCAACTCTATGAGAGTATTCTTAGTGTACCCCATCTCTGCAGGGGAGGAGACAAGATTCTAGAGAGGTTAAATCTCCTTACTAGTTCTCACAATTACAGAGTTGGTGACCCCAAGTAGGAGGCCATCTTGGGCCTATGTTCTTAACCACAGAAGTGTGGTGCTTTGTGTGCTTTTCATGCTTATAATACATTTGTTTCTAGCATAAGTTAATATTTAATAAGTGGCAAGGAGTCTTGATTTATTTCATTAGCTCTAATGAATTATCTTTACATTGTTGAGTTTTACTCTCTTTTTTTCCCTTGGAGAAATGGTGGTGGGGGGCTCAGAATGAGGTGGGTTTTTCATTCTTCGTATGGTATCTCATCTCTTCTCTGAGGAGTAAATGATCAAAGCATAAGAGGGAAATCCCCCCCACGGAGAAGGAACAAGTGCTCCCACCATCTTTTAAAGAAAGGGCATCTCCAGTCATGAAGGCTAATTTGATCAACTTAACTTCTTTTTTTTTTTCTTTTGAGACAGAGTCTCTGTCACCCAGGCTGGAGTGCAGTGGTGCTGGAGTGCAGTGGCATGATCTTAGCTCACTACAATCCCTGCCTCCTGGTTTCAAGTGATTCTCCTGCCTCAGCCTCCCAAGTAGCTGGGATGACAGGCACCCACCAGCAAGCCCCATTAATTTTTGTATTTTTAGTAGAGATGGGGTTTCACCATGTTGGCCAAGCTGGTCTTGAACTCCTGACCTCAAGTGATCTGTCCAATTCGACCTCCCAAAGTGCTGGAATTACAGGTGTGAGCCACCGCGCCCAGCTGATAAACTTCATTTCAACATCAAGGCTAGAGGAAAAATTTCTGTGTGGAGCAACCAAGAAAAATCCAAACCATAGGAAAATAACAAGAGCATCGCTCCCAAGAGAGCTTAGTGGGTCAGACCAATTTAATTTCATTCAACAAAAGAATAATAAGTTCTAGAAACACTAGTAAGCCATAGATTTTATCTTTCTTGACATCTGTAAAGTTGTGACAGCCCGTATGAGACGTCATCATGAACTAGTGAACCAGAGCCATCAAGACCCATAGCCTGTAGATTACAGGCAGGAAAATCAATGCCACAGGAGGCTAAGACCTAGATGGGAGGAGAGACAAAGAAAGAGCATGGATGAGAAGAAGTCATGGGGAGGGGGAAGGCTGAAAAAGGCACCACAAAGGTTCTCAAGTATCAGCCCAACAATGGTTTCATCATTCACTGAAGAGACAGGTACTGAGCTGCTACCACACAAGACTGTACACAAGGCACAAAACTGGAAACCCAGACATACACATAAGATAAAGCAAAAAAAAAGAAGGAAGACAGCAGAGATGGATGCTGCTTGAGAAAGGTTTGCCCTTTCTCTCCTAGAGAGAAGAATAAAAAGGGCTTAGATACACCAAGAACCAATGTGGCAATAATTTCAGCAATGGGTAACAGGCTAGCACCAGCCTGGGTCACTAACATCTGCTGTCCAACTACAAAACAAAAACCCTGCTACGTGGGCACTGTGGGCTTCATTTTGCAGAGGAATGGCAGGAAGACAAGGCATCCATAAGCCACAGTGTGGGATCGAGTCCTCCAGCACCAGAACACAGTGCCTGGAATCACCGGGGCCAAGATGGACTTTTCAATGATGGTCTGGGACACCTGAGTGGCCATTTGAAAAAAAAAAACAAAAAACAAAATCAAACCCACACCTCACAGGCGACACAAGAGTAAACTCCAAATGGATCTGAGATCTGAATGTAAAACAGAAAACCATAGATCAAAAAACACGGGTAAATTCCTCTAAAACCTGGACAAAGGAAAAGGCTCTCTATCACACAAACCTAAATGCAATAAAAGACTAATATATTCAACCACATAAAAATGCAGCAAAATTACTATAAACAAAGCAAAACATAAATAATAATCTGATTTAAAAATACATGCAACGTATATCACAAAGGGCTAATATTCCACATACATCAAGGTCACAAAAGTTGAAAAAGAAAAACACAACTAAAAATCCAACAGAAAAAGAAATGGCCAAAAGATTTGGGCAGATAATTCATAAAAGAAAAACATAAAAATGACCCTTAAGCATTTAAAAAGATATTCAACTTCATTAATGGTAAGAGATGCCATTTCTCACGTATCTAGTTGGCAAAAATGTTAAAAGCCTGACAACACACAGTGTTGGTGTATGTATGGAGAAAACACTCTGCACTGCTACTGTGAGTGCGAATGATGGGCCTTTGTGAAGAAGACTTTGGCAGAGTCTAGTAACACTACATTTATGTTTACTTTTTGACCCAGTAATTCCACTTCTAGGAATTTACACTGAAGACACACCTTCAACAGTACAGAAACACACCTATGCAATGTGATTTGCTGATATATTATCTGTAACTCCCAAACACTGGAAACAATCATAACAATCCATATGTAGAAGAGTGGTGAAATAAAACACGGTACCTGCAGGCTTAGTGTGCCACACAGCTGTGAAAGTGGATGAGGAAGATCTCCATAAGCTGATATGGACTGATCTCCAGGATACATTAGCAACCAAAACAAAACAAAAAACACCAAGTACAAAAGAATATATGTAGTATCTTACCAGTTGCACTAGAAAAAGAATTAAGAACATCAATGTGTTTATTTAAAAAATAAGAAGAAGAAAAGGCCAGGAACAAATGATATGAGTTACCTATAAGGGTAGGGAAACGAGGTGGAAAGAATAGGAGAGGCACTGGGCGCGGTGGCTCACGCCTATAACCGCAGCACTTTGGGAGGACAAGGAAGGCTCCTGGGTTGAGCCCAGGAGTTCAAGACTAGCCTGAGCAATGTGGCAAAATCCCATCTCCACAAAAAAAACACAAAAAAATTAGCCAGGCATGGTGGCACACGCCTGTGATTCCCAGCTACTTGGGAGGCTGAGGCAGGAGGACTGCTTGAGCCCAGAAGGCCAAGGCTGCAGTGAGCTGTGATCATGCCACTGCACTCCAGCCTGGGCGAGAGCATGAGACCTTGTCTCCAAAAAAAAAAAAATAGGAGAGGAAGTGGCACTTATCTGGGTAACCCTTTTTATATAGTTTTGATTTTTGGAACCATATTAACATTTTATATAGATTTGGCCAGGCGCAATGGCTCATGCCTGTAAGCCCTGCCCTTTAGGAGGCTGCGGCAGACAGCTCGACTGAGGCCAGGAGTTCAAGACCAGCCTGGCCAACATGGTAAAACCCCAGCTCTATTAAAAATACAAAAATTAGCCAGACATGGTGGCATGCACCTGTAGTCCCAACTACTCAGGAGGCTGAGGCACAAGAATTGCTTCAACTCGGGAAGCGGAGATTGCAGTGAGCCAAGATCATGCCACTGCACTCCAGCCTGGGCAACAGAGCGAGACTCTATCTCAAAAATAAAACAACAACAACAAAAAAGGCCGGGCGCAGTGGCTCATGCCTGTAATCCCAGCACTTTGGAAGGCCGAGGCGGGCGGATCACAAGGTCAGGAGATCAAAACCATCCTGGCTAACATGGTGAAACTCCATCTCTACTAAAAATACAAAAAATTAGCCAGGCGTGGTGGTGGGCACCTGTAGTCCCAGCTACTCAGGAGGCTGAGGCAGGAGAATGGCGTGAACCCGGGAGGCAGAGCTTGCAGTGAGCCGAGACTGCACCACTGCATTCTAGCCTGGGCGACAGAGCGAGACTGTCTCAAAAAAAAAAAAAAAAAATTATATAGATTTAGAAATATAAAACAGCAACTCAAAGAACTGTAAAAATAAAAAAGGAAAAAAGATTTAAAAAATCAGCAAAGATGGGCAAACTCATTAATGATATATAAACAGAAATAATTACATTTCAAATAACATAATCACACTGACAGGAAGCATTAAAGGACAAATCCAAGTAACCTCTGACTGCAGCACCCTGTGTATTTATCCTTGGTATCATGACCAAAAGAACCACAACCAATCCTTGAACTCTAACTCTAGGTAGGGGTTTGTTTTTACAGTAACATCAGTTACATGTTGCAGGACTAAGAAAACAAGGAACTATATTGATGTCCTTGGGAGTCATGTTTCTCCCTGGTGGAGAAGGAAGATGTGAAAATGAAACAGGGAGAGAACAGAAAGAAGCCTGGAATTTGAGTCTGTAATTAGAAGTTAGTATGAACTTGACATAACAGTAGAACTTCTCAAATGGCCTAGAATCAATGAACCTCAGTAGCAATGAGCATGCTTAGTGACCAGACCTTGGTTTCTAAATACCACTCTCCAACAAAAGAAACTAAAACTCCTTAGAAAAATGTCTGATTCCAGAGCTGGAACAAGGAAAGTACAAAATCAACTTAAAATATCTTTCTATTTTTTTGAGATGGAGTCTCATTCTTGTCGCCCAGGCTGGAGTGCAGTGGCAAAATCTTGGCTCACTGCAACCTCCGCCTCTCAGGTTCAAGCGATTCTCCTGCCTCCGCCTGCCAAGTAGCTGGGATTACAGGCAACCGCCACCACGCTCAGCTAATTTTTGTATTTTTAGTAGAGACGGGGTTTTGCTATGTTGGCCAGGCTGATGTTGAACTCCTGACCTCAGGTGATGCCTGCCTCAGATTCCCAAAGTGCTGGGATTACAGGTATGAGCCACCGTGCCTGGCCTGAATCTAAAATATCTTGAGCCTGAAAGTAAACATATGTTCAATAACTGATTGAGGAACATGTCAAAAGGTTTTAAGAATCGGCTTGAAGAGCTTCCATTGGCCAAATCTAGCCAATGAGCTACAAAATAAAGAATAATAGCAATGGATTAGAACCCACTAAAAAAATAATGATCCATAAGTCCATAACAATAGATGGATGGATGGAAGGAAAGAAGGAGAAAAGCAAAAAAAAAAAGCGTCTCCTTATAGTAAAATGAGAATAAACATATAAGGAATGATGAAGCAAGAAAATCACCATTTGGCAGCCAGCACAGTAATAACTGACTCAGGTGAAACTCTTCACTGAATCAGCCAGAACCAGTTCAGCCAGAACCAGTGGGTGAAAGTGTGATGACAAACAAGATGTATACAGTCTCAAACTATTTCCCACAAATTACTTATTATTTACATCGAGAAAAATAGTTAACTTTACAGTGGAAAACTCCATCAGACTCTACTTTAACCAATTATCAAAGTTATCCTCACCAGTAATGGGACAAATGAACCTCATGTGCCTCTGATTTGATGCATGATCGATCACTTACTTGACCCCTCCCTCTGCCCTGCCAAAATGCAAAACCTCATAATCATAAAGCAACTTCAGGCAAACACAAAGTGAGAACATTCCACAAAATAAATGGCCTGCATTCTTCAGAAATATCAATTATCATGAAAAACGAAGATAGGCTGAGACGATACTAAGTGCCACAGACACTAAATGCCGTGTGTGATCCTGGACTGGATCCCACATTAGGAAATAGAACTGCTGTATTGGAACAGCTGGTGGAATGCAAATAAGGTCTGGGGGGTAGATAAAGGTATTGAATGCATCAACGTTAAATTCTCTGATTTTAATCACTGTACTGTTTATGTGAATGACCTTGTCCTTAACGCACACCGAGGTATTCAGGACAGGGCATCAGGTCTGCAACTCACTGTCAAATCGCTCAAAAAAAACTCTGTATATGCACAGAGATCAAATAATAAAGCAAATGACAACAACTGGCAAATACGGGTGAAGAGTACATCAGAATTATCTTTACCACTCTTTTATAAGATTTATAAGTTTTAAATTATTTCAAAATCAACAGTTAAAAAAATTAGAATTATGGTAAACTCATTAAGCTACAAAACAATTCTATTATATTAAAAACAGGATGCATTTCGTAAAGACAAGTGCACTAAAACATATATAATTGGGAATATAAATGAAATGAAAATGGAGAAGACAAATTACAAATTAAGATCATAGGCCGTGATCCACTGGCCTTTGTGTCTGGGAAAGGAAAGGCCATAGGCCATGAGCAGAATGAGTCACTTTTTCACTTACACACTCATAACACTTGCTAAGTGCCTCTTCTGTGCCAGGTGCTGAGCTGGGCACGGGGAATCCACTGCCACAGCAGTGTGTGCAATAATTAAAAAGTCGCCACCCAGGTCGGGCACGGTGGCTCACGTCTGTAATCCCAGCACTTTGGGAGGCCGAGGCAGGTAGATCATCTGAGGTCAGGAGTTCAAGACCAGCCTGGCCAACATGGTGAAACCCCATCTCTACTAAAAATACAAAAATTAGCCAGGCGTGGTGGCACATGCCTGTAATCCCAGCTACTCAGGAGGCTGAGGCAGTAGAATTGCTTGAACCAGGGAAGCAGAGGTTGCAGTGAGCTGAGATCATGCATTGCACTCCAGCCTGGGCAACAAGAGCGAGACTCTGTCTCAAAAAAAATAATAATAAATAAATAAATAGTCATCATCTGGACACCATGATGAAAGGAACATAAGCGTCAGGCCAGCCTTTGGCTTTACTGACAGCTGCCAGACACCTACTGAAGAACCAAGTCTTGAAGGAAGGCCTGATTCTTTTTCTTCCCCAGGAACATAAAAATTCTGGAATAAGACTGGAGATACATCATCAAAAGAATTAAAGGGAAATTGACCCAAGAAGAAATATGAAGAAGTTGTGGTTTTTAAGCAAGCTGAAAGAAGATAAAGGAAGCATGACCAAAAAATATTCTACAGTAGAAATTTTAAAAAAATAAAAAGAAGGCCAGGAGCAGTGACTTACACCTACAATCCAAGCACTTTGGGAGGCTAAGGCGGGAAGATCACTTGAGCCTAGGAGTTCGAGACCAGCATGGGCAACATAGTGAGGTCCTGACTACAGAAAATCTAAAAATTAACCAGGCATGGTGTCATGGCCCTGTAGTCCCAGCTACTTTAGAGGCTGAGGTGGAAGGATTGCTTGAGCCTGGGAGGTTGAGGCTGCAGTGAGCCATGATCATGCCACTGCACTCCAGCCTGGGTGACAGAGAGAGACCCTGTCTCAAAATAAATGAATAAATAAATAAATAAATAAATAACTGAAATCATATAAATGTGTTCTTCAACCACAACAGAATTATTTTTTTATAACAGAATTATTTTAGATATCAACAACAGAATGAAATTTGGGGAATTCACAAATACTTGGAAATTAAATAGCACACACCTAAATAACCAATGGGTCCAAGAAGAAATCACAAGATAAATTAGAAAATACTTTTTTTTTTTACTTTGAGACAGGTTCTCTCTCTGTCCCCCAGTCTGGAGTGCAATGGTGCGATCTTGGCTCATTGCAACCTCTGCCTCCCAGGTTCAAGCAATTCTCCTGCCTCAGCCTCCCCAGTAGCTGCGATTACAGACATGCCACCATGCCCAGCTAATTTTTGTATTTTTAGTAGAGATGGGGTTTCACCATGTTGGCCAGGCTGGTCTTGAACTTCTAACCTCAAATGATCTGCCTGCCTCAGCCTCCCAAAGTACTGGGATTATAGGCGTGAGCCACCACGCCTGGCCTAGAAATTAGAAAATACTTTGATTAGCTGGGTATGATGCCATGTGCCTATAGTCTCAGCTACTTGGGAGGCGGAAGCAGGAGGATCTCTTGAGCCCAGGAATTCTAGGCTGCAGTGAGCTATAATCGCCACTGCACTCCAGCCTGGGCAACAGAGTAGAACCTTGTCTAAAAATAAGAAGAAGAAAATAAAAATAAAAATAATTGAAAACAAAATACTTTGAGCTGAAAACTGGCCAGGTGCAGTGGCTCACACCTATAATCCCAGCACTTTAGGAGGCCAAGGTGGCCAGATCACCTGTGGTCAGGAGTTCAAGATGACCTAGGCCAACATGGTGAAACCCCATCTCTACTAAAAATACAAAAAATTAGCCAGGCGTGGTGGTGCACGCCTGTAATCCCAGTTACTTGGGAAGCTGAGCCAGAAGAATAGCTTGAACCCAGGAGGTGGAGGTTGCAAGTGAGCCGAGATCATGCCACTGCCCTCCAGCCTGGGTGACAGAGTGAGTCTCTGTCACAAAAAAAAAAAAAAAGAAAAGAAAAAGAATACTTTGAGCTGAAAACAAAGCCATAATATAGTAAAAATTATATGCCACAAAAGCAGTGCATAGAGGGCAATTTGTAGCTATAAATACTTACATTTTTTAAAAACAGGCCAGGTGCAGTGGCTCACATCTATAATCCCAGAAGTTTGGGAAGCAGAGGTGAGAAGATCACTTGAGGCCAGGAGTCCAAGACCAGGCTTGGTAACATAGAGAGATCCCATCTCTATAAAAATTTAAAAAGTAGACAGGCATGGTGCATAACTAAAGTCCTAGCTACTCAGAGGCTGAGGCTGAAGGATCACTTGAGCACAGGAGACGACTATAGTGAACCATGACTGTACCATTGCACTCTACCCTGGGCGACAGCGCAAGACGCTGTCTCTAAAAACAGAAGAAAGAGCTCATGTCAACAACCTAAGAAACTAGAAAAAGAAGAGAAAACTAAATTCAAAGCAAACAGAAGGAAGGAAATAAAGATTAAAGCAGAAATAAATGAAAGGGGGGAATTGAAAAACAATAGAGAAAGGTCAACAAAAACCAAAAGTTCATTCTTAAAACAACCACAAAATTATGAACTAGCTAAGAAGAGAGAAGAATCAAGTTACTAAAATCAGAGCTGAAAGAATAGACATTACTACCAACCTTACAGAAATATATTGTAAGACAATATTATGAACAATTATACACCAATGAATTATCTAATTTAGATGAGTTGGGCAAATTCCCAGAAAGATACAAACTACTAAACCCCTCAAGAAGATCTAGAAAATCTAAATAGACCCATAACAAGTAAAGTGATTGAATCAATAATCAAAAAATCTCCCAGAAAGAAAAGCCAGGCACACAATAATAGACAAACAGAGAGCCAAATCATGAGTGAACTCCCATTCACAATTGCTTCAAAGAGAATAAAATACCTAGGAACACAACTTACAAGGGATGTGAAGGACCTCTTCAAGGAGAACTATAAACCGCTGCTCAACGAAATAAGAGAGGACATAAACAAATGGAAAAACATTCCATGCTCATGGATAGGAAGAATCAATATCGTGAAAATGGTCATACTGCCTAAAGTAATTTATAGATTCAATGCTATCCCCGTCAAGCTACCATTAACTTTCTTCACAAAATTTTAAAAAACTACTTTAAATTTCATATGAAACCAAAAAAGAGCCCAGATAGCCAAGACAATCCTAAACAAAAAGAACAAAGCTGGAGGCATCACGCTACCTGACTTCAAACTATACTACAAGGCTACAGTAACCAAAACAGCATGGTACTGGTACCAAAACAGATACATAGATCAACGGAACAGAACAGAGGCCTCAGAAATAATGCCACACATCTACAACCATCTGATTTTTGACAAAGCTGACAAAAACAAGCAATGAGGAAAAGATTCCCTATTTAATAAACGGTGTTGGGAAAACTGGCTAGCCATATGCAGAAAACTGAAACTGGACCCCTTCCTTACACCTCATACAAAAATTAACTCAAGATGGATTAAAGACTTAAACATAGGACCTAAAATCATAAAAATCTTAGAAGAAAACCTAGACAATACCACTCAGGACATAGGCAAGGGTAAAGACTTCATAACTAAACAGCAGTGGCAACAAAAGCCAAAACTGACAAATGGGATCTAATTAAACTAAAGAGCTTCTACACAGGAAAAGAAACTATCATTAGAGTCAACAGGCAACCTACAGAATGGGAGAAAATTTTTGCAATCTATCTATCTGACAAAGGGCTAATATCCAGAATCTATAAAGAACTTAAACAAATTTACAAGAAAAAAACAACTCCATCAAAAAGTGGGCAAAGGATATGAACAGACACTTCTCAAGAGAAGACATTTATGCGGCCAACAAACATACGAAAAGAGCTCATCATCACTGGTCATTAAAGAAATGCAAATCAAAACCACAATGAGATACCATCTCACGCCAGTTAGAATGGCGGTCATTGAAAAGTCAGGAAACAACAGATGCTAGAAAGGATGTGGAGAAATAGGAACGCCTTTATACTGTTGGTGGGAGTGTAAATTAGTTCAACCATTGTGGAAGACAGTGTAGCGATTCCTCAAGGATCTAGAACCAGAAATATCATTTGACCCAGCAATCGCATTACTGGGTATATACCCAAAGGACTGTAAATCATTCTACTATAAAGACACATACACACGTATGTTTATTGCAGCACTGTTCACAACAGCAAAGACTTGGAACCAACCCAAATGCCCATCAATGATAGACTGAATAAAGAAAATGTGACACATACACACCATGGAACACTATGCAGCCATAAAAAAGGATGACTTCATGTCCTTTGCAGGGACATAGATGAAGCTGGAAACCATCATTCTCAGCAAACTAACACAGGAACAGAAAACCAAACACCACATGTTTTCACTCATAAGTGGGAGCTGAACAGTGATAACACATGGACACAGGGAGGGGAACATCACACACCAGGGCCTGTCAGGGAATGGGGGGCTAGGGGAAGGACAGCATTAGGAGAAATACTTCATGTAGATGACGGGTTGATGGGTACAGCAAACCACCATGGCACGTGTATACCTATATAACAAACCTGCACATTCTGCACGTGTATCCCAAAACTTAAAGTATCATAAAAAATAAAAATAAAGAAAAGCCAGGTACAGCTGTCTTCAATGGTGAATTCTACCAAATATTTAAGGACAAATTAACACCCATTCTTCATAAACTCTTCCAGAAAACATAAGAGGAAGGAACATTAACCAATTCATTATATGAGGCTAATGTTGCCCTAATACCAAAACCAGAAAAAGACATCAAAAGAAAACTACGGATCCACATTTCTTATGAATATAAATGCAAGGCCGGGCGCAGTGGCTCACATCTGTAATCCCAGCACTTTGGGAGGCCAAGGCAGGTGGATTGACTGAGGTCAGGAGTTCAAGACCAGCCTAGCCAACATGGTAAAACCCTGTCTCTACTAAAAATACAAAAATTAGCTGGGAGCAGTGGCACATGCCTGTAGTCCCAGCTACTCAGGAGGCTGAGGCAGTAGAATCGCTTGAACCTGGGAGGCAGAGGTTGCAGTGAGCCCAGATCATGCAACTGCACTCCAGCCTGGGAGACAAAGCAAGACTCCAGCTCAAAAAGATAGATAGATGATAGATAGATTAGATAGATAGATTAGATAGATAGATAGATAGATAGATAGATAGACAGATGCAAATATCCTCAATAAAATACTAGCACACTGAATCCAGCATGATATAAAAAGGCTTATACAACATGATCAAGTGGAATTCAGCTCAGGAATCTAAGGTTAGTTTAATGTCTGAAAATTAGTAGAATAAAGGACATCCCATGTCCATGGATTACAAGATATAATCTTCTTAAAATGGCAATATTCTCCAAACTGATCAAAAGTTTGGAGAATCTCTATCAAATCTCTATCAAAATCCCAGCTGGATTCTTTGTGGAAAATGACCATCTGATCCTAAAATTCATATGGAAATTCAAAGGATCCAGAATAACCAAAACTATCTTGAGAAGAAAAGAACAAATTCAGAAGACTTATAATTCCCAATTTCAAAATTTACTACAACCTACCTGGGGTGGGGGAGGTATGGGTAATTTTTAAATTTATTTATTTTCTTTACCTTTATTTTCTACATTCTCTATAATGAAGATGACTTTTACAATAAGGAAAAAATATGGTTTTGTTTTTACATTTTTTTTTCTTTCCAACTTTTATTTTATGTTCAAGGGGTACATGTGCAGGTTTGTTACATGTATAAGTTATTTTTTAAACATGCACACCTACTCCTTAAAAAAAAATGTATAACAAGATAAACAAATATCTAGTGAAAAATAACTTATAAATAAGAGTTTATTTTTTCATAAATTGAAAACTTAAAAGCAAAAACCCATCAAGTTCCTAGAGAAATTTGTATAACATATAAAAACAAATTCATTTTCAAAAGTTCTAGTTGACTAATGAAAACCCAACAAACAAAGGGAAAATCACATTTGATAGTCAACTTTAAACACATGGAGAGGAAAAGGCCTAGAAATTACAGCCCCAGCCAGGTACTATGGATCACGCCTAAATTCCTAGCGTTTTGGGAGGTTGAGGCAAGAGGCTCGCTTAAGGCCAGGATTTCAAGAAATCACAGCTCCTGTAATTCAGATATTAACTCAATATAATGGAAGGAAACCTTTCCCTAAGAGACAGTGGAATTCTGTGCATAAGACAGGATAAACTCAGCCCAAAGTGCACTAGCCACAGTGATGATTTTTTAAATAGAATTCTAAAGTTAGAATAATGTTGAAAAGCTGCCAAATCCTCTGAAAGACGGAAATACATGCATGAACACACATATATATAAAGTCTACCCCCATGCTGCATATAAATGCTAGCTTATTTTTGTTTACTCATGGGCACTAATTACTTTAATGGAGCCAGAATATTTTAAATTGTGACAGGTAATCAATATTACATGACTTGTCAAATCTAGTTAATAAATTTACTCTGTTGTGTAACCATAATACGTCTAAGACATCTAAAAGCAGTGAAAATACCTTTGTATGTTTTTGTTTTCTAGAAGTCTTTACAAAATTCCAGGCTTTTTCCATACATCTGAGAGATATTTCTATATGATTTTTTCCCTTGTGAAACAAACAACAGATACTGTTGTCAAAATTCTGTCATTGTACACAGTGACTGAAGACCGCCATACTCTAGCTAATCCGCTGGACAATGAGGCACTATGCCAGGCACTGTGTGAGGGAACAACAGGAAAAAAAGGAAGACAACAACCCCATTCTGGAAAGGCTTACAATCTGTGTCAACACTGGGGATTTTTTTCCTTTAGTTAATGAAATGGAATCAATCAAATACTGTTTTTGAACTTTCCGTAGTCATGACACTACCTTTATTAGTGTGATGACCAGAAAAGCCTTAAATGACTTTGTTAGGTCAACTAGCAATGATCATCACTGGAGAGTAAGTAATGCAGAAATTAACTGATAGCAATGATTCTGCCTACATTCGACCAAAAATAAACCTATGCTGAACTCTGCAAGGTGAATGAAGAGATAAGGTCCCTCATGACCAAAAAAAAAAAAAAAAAAAAAAAAAAAACGGGCAAGAAATCAAATAAGCAAAGAGTTTTCAATAGATGATTCCCTAAAAAAAGCAATAGAGTATAATGGTTAAGAGGATAAATCCTGGGTGCAAACTCATGAGTTTGAATGCCCACATCACCACTTACTAGCTATGATCCTCAGCGAGTCAGAAAACCTTCCTGCATCTCAGTTTCCCCACTTATAGACTAGGGATAACAACAGTACCGGTCTCCTAGAATCATGAAGATTAAATTGCTTTAGGTGTAAAGTTTACATAGAGCACCTTAAGTCGTAGATATAACATCAAAAGCACAGGAACAAAGAAAATATAAACTGGATTTCATCCAAATTTAAAACTTGTATGCTTCAAAGGACACCATATCAAGAGAATGAAAAGATAACACACAGAATGAAAGAAAAATTTTGCTAATCATATATCAAAGGACTCATATATAGAATATATAAAAAACTGTTACTGGCCGGGTGCAGTGGCTCATGCCTGTAATCCCAGCACTTTGGGAAGCCAAGGTGGGCGGATCACCTGAGGTCAGGAGTTCGAGACCAGCCTGGTCAAAATGGTGAAACCTCATCTCTACTAAAAATACAAAAATTAGCCAGGCATGGTGGCATGTGTCTGTAATCCCAGCTGCTCAGGAGGCTGAGGCAAGAGAATCGCTTGAACCCGGGTGGTAGAGGTTGCAGTGAGCCGAGCTCACACCACTGCACTCCAGCCTGGGCAACAAAGCAAGATTCCGTCTCAAAAAAAAAAAAAAAAACCTGTTACAACTCAACAATAAAAAGACAAAAAGACAACCCAATTTAAAAATTGGTAACTATCTAAATAGATATTTTTTCAAAGAAAATATAGAGATGACAATAATCATATGAAAAGATGCACATCATTAGCTACAAGGGACATGCAAACCAAAACTACAATGAGACACCAGGTCACATCCACCAGGATGGCCACAATCAAAAAGGTAACAAGTATTGACAAAGATGCAGAGAAATTAGAACTTGCATTCATTGCTAGTAATAATGTAAAGTGGTACAGCCACTTTGGAAAACAATCTGGCAGTTTCTGAAAAAGTTAAACGTTGAGTTACCACATGACCCAGCAACTCCCCTTCCTAGGCATACACATAATAGAATTTAAAACATATGGGCCAGGCACAGTGGCTCACACCTGTAATACTAGCACTTTGGGAGGCTGAGGCGGGATCACCTGAGGTCAGGAGTTCAGGACCAGCCTGGCCAACATGGTGAAACCCCTTCTCTACTAAAAATACAAAAAAAATTAGCCGGGCATGGTGGTGGGCACCTGTAATCCCAGCTATTTGGGAGGCTGAGGCAGGAGAATCGCTTGAACCCAGGAGGTGGAGGTTGCAGAGAGCCAAGACTGCACCATTGCACTCCAGCCTGGGCAACAAGAATGAAACTCCATCTCAAAAAATAAATAAATTAATAAATAAAACACAAATGCTTATAACATCATTATTCATAATAGCCAAAAGGTACAAACGATACAAATGTCCACCAACTGATGGAATATGGAAAAACAAAATGTGGTATATATATATATACACACACATATATATACACATATATACACATATACATACACATATACATATACATACACATATATACACATATACACACACACATATACATATATACACATATATACACATATATACATATATACACATATACACATATACACATATATACATATATATATACACAGAATGGAATATTATTCTGCAAGAAGAAAAAGAAATGCATACTGACACATGCTATACGGATGAAGTTTGAAACATACAGTAAGTGAAAGAGGCCAGTCACAAAAACCACATACCATTATGTGTATCATGCCATTTATATGAGATGTCCAGAACAGGCAAATAATAGAGAAAGAAAATAGCTTACTAGTTGCTTGGGGGTAAGGGAAGGACATAGGCAAAGGAGAGTGACTGCTAACGGGTACATGGCTTCCTGCTGGGGTTATGAGAATGTCCTAAAACTGATTGCAGTGAGGGTTGCACAACTTTGTAAATATACTAAAAATGACTGGATTTTACCCTTTAAATAGGTAAACCGCATTAAAACTAGTTTGTTTGTTTTTTTTAAAAAAAAGCACCTTAGAACAGTGTCTCTCACATAATAAGTGCAAACTGCTCATTTTTATTACAGGAAGAAGAAACTCTCCTCAACACGAAAATGGAAAAAGCAATTATGAGTCAACTAAAATTATCCAAAAGATCATTTTATGTAAAGTAGTTGCTGAATATACATGAAATGTTTAGAAATTAAATTTAAAAAAAAAAAAAAAAAAAAAAGGCCAGGCACAGTGGCTCGCGTTTGTAATCACTTTGGGAGGCAAAGGTGGGAGGATTGCTTGAGGCCAGGACCAGCCTGGTCAACATAGAGAGACCCCATCTCTATGAAAAAATTTAAAAATTAGCTAGGCATGGTGGCACACACCTGTAGTCCCAGCTACTCCAGAGGCTGAGGTGGCAGAATTGCCTGGGTCCAGGAGTTCAAGGGCGCAGTGAGCTAGGATCGTGCCTGTGAATAGCCACTGCACTCCAGCCTTGGCGGCAGAGTGAGAACCCGTCTCCAAAAAAAAAAAGAAAAGAAATGAAAGAAAAAAAAAAACACAAGAAAAAAGAGTTTTAAGAATCATTCCACTTTAAAAATGCAGATAAAGAACACAAAGGCCTAGCTGCTAGAAATGCTGGGAGGGGAAGCTTAGTTCTTAGGATGAGAGATGGAGGAGCCCCTGAAAACCGTGAAACTTTTGTTCCGGTTTTGGAAACGATGGTGGGGAAAGCAGGTAGGAAAAAAATTTGGAAACAGCTTGCTTCAAACATTATGTCCATTTAAAACTCAAAAATCAAATGAAAGTGATGTAATTTTGTGATAGCGTCACATGAATGGGTTTTCCGGGAGCTGAACAATTTTACAACCCCTGAGAGAGTGTTAGCTATTCAGATAGAGAGGCTGTGAAGAATCAAATTGCATTGCTCCTAGGAGCTAGGAAGATTCCCTACCAGCACTGTCACTGCTAACACATTTGCAAGGGTTTAGAAAGGACCAACGCTTGAAAGACAGATATGATTTCAGTAGCGAGTCAGTCCTGGTACAAAGGTCCCCACGAGCAGAAGCCAGAAGGCATTAGCAGGAACTGGGGTGGCCTGGAAGGCAGGAACCAGATATGTGGGGCCAGGACGGCATCTCATTCTCTTTACTCGCTCTCCCATTGGTAGAGAAGTCAGGTCCACACGTTTCTCATTTGGGACCATTACAGAGGATGTCCTCACACACCAAACACTGGTTTCTGAGTCCTTCCTGGCAGTTTTCACCTCTACAGCAGAACCTTGATGCACCCTTGAATAACAAAGCCCCACAGAATCTCCTCACTTTTCCTCCCAGCACTCTAAACTCAATTTCACCTCTACACAACCTTATCCTGAAAAGCGTCAGAAATCTTTTTAAAATGCCTTATCTCGACAAACACCTGATTTTTCTTATAGCTCTAAGCTACTTCTATATGGTGTACACATCTAATTCTCCTACAACTAATGCAATTGACACACTGCAATTCAGTGTTTTATAGCAGGCATAACCAGCCAAACTGGGGCTCAACAACTCATACTGGTCAAATACCAGTACACTCAACATCCATTTCATTTGTCATCAGTGTTGGCGGGGCTTTCAGCTCTTCAGTGGCATAAAGTCTGCCCGCCTGACTATCCCCCAGATGTCTTCTCATCAGCAACTCAGGTCTCCTGAAACCAAAACTAAGCATTTGTCCTTTCTCTACACATTCCACAAACTCCATCAGGAAACTTAGCCACTGGCCTAGAGAAAGGAGTGAACGCAAATGTTAAAACCAACGCCTGCAAACTTGAGGCAACTTCATTTCAGAGCCAAGATGCACGAGGAGATGAAAGAGAATGTGTTAGTCACAAAGCCTGTGTAAGCACAGCCATCTGATTTCAATTCTAGACTGTTTTCATTTTGTATTATTTACCCTGTCATTGTTTCTCATTAAGTCAGAAAACAATAGAGCTCATCATGAAATAATTAAGCACTGTAATAAAAGAGGTTTTTGCTGTATTAATTACAGAAGATATTACGACGGGAAGAAAAACCTGCCTCTGTAAAAAATACGAGATTTCTTTCCCTGTTAAGAACACACAGACGAAATGCAGTAGAGAATTAACTCACGTGGAAGGGAGCACAAGCCACAAATCAGAGCAAAGTCATGATTACAAATGAATTCAAAATTAACAGGACAAACATGCTCAACGCATTCAAAGAATTAAAGGCACAATTCTCAAATCATTCACTTAGCCATGCTAGAGGAAGAAGCCTCCTCTTCAACAGACAACATAAAGCAATGGGTTTCCCATCAAGCAAGGACCCACCAATCAATCATCAAGCTTTTAACATTTCTGATTTACAGTTACTTAAATCAGAATGTTCCAAAGATCATCATCCAGAAATTTTAACCATTCATTCACATCACCATGAAACAGGCACTTAAAAAAAATAACCAAAAGAAACTAAACACATAGATCATGTACCTGGATCAATGAGAACTTCCTGTGCGCCTGGAAGAAAGAACAAATTATGGTATTTTATTTGGAAAACAAAACTACTTTTAAAAATAACTACTAAAACACATTTCATAATTCACATAGCCTAGAGAAAAATCTGACTTGTATCTGATCAGAAAAGCAATTCTGAGGAACAGTATGTTACAAGTTTGGTGCCTTTTTGCTTCAGACAGGAAAAAAGAAAAGCTACTATTACTCATACCCTAAACAAATTGTTAAGTGCCTCCTCACCTCTCTGCCTTCCCACTTTCTATGTTCATGCTCCCAGCTCTTCTTTTTTTTTTTTCTGAGACAGAGTCTTGCTCTGTCACCCAGGCTGGAGTGCAGTGGCGTGATCTCGGCTCACTTGATCCTCTGCCTCCCAGGTTCCAGCAATTCTCCTGCCTCAGCCTCCCAGGTAGCTGGGACTGCAGGCGTGCGCCACCACACCCAGCTAATTTTTTGTATTTTTAGTAGAGACGAGTTTCACCATGTTAGCCAGGCTGGTCTCAAACTGCTGGGATTACCGGCAAGATCCACCATGCCCGGCCTGCCACCTCTTCTTAAACAAGTATGAGAATTCCTTATTTCCACAAATAAGCCAAGTGACAAAGGATTATTATTTGTGCAAATGTATGTCAGCAACCTACAATGGGGGAGAAAAGGTGCCAGTGGCTCTGCGGAACTTTTCACAACCCCCCTAAAATACATCTCTCTCTCTCTTTATCTCTATCTCTCTCTCTCTCTCTCACACACACACAGAATAACTGGACACTTCATCAAGTTAAAGATTTCCAACTTTTAGAAGGTAGCTTTGTAGTTAGTTTAAAATACAAAACTATTAACTTCACTATTATGAAGAAACTTTTGAAAGCCTTGGTGGTCTGCTAAACTACCCAAATATCTGTGTGATCCAATTCGACTTCTCTATAGAATGCAATTTCCCATCATGGCAAAATACACCTCAAGAGGTACTGGTTCCAAGAGTCATGTTTATCATTAGCTATTTTCATTTTTAAACATGTTAAGAAGATTCAAAATGGTATGTCCCAATAATCTTACGGAAATAGCACATTTATTCAATTGTCTACACAGAGAAGAGGCCCCATGATTATGGTGCTATTTAAGAGCTATTTTGTGTACAGCCATCTCTGTTTGTAAATGCAGACAAAAGTCACTGCAATCTTGACGCCACCATTAAAATAAAAAACAGGTGTTTTCCATTTAATAACACCTTTATGCCAAGCACGATGCTTAACAAATATCATGTACGACCTTCAGAGCAACCCTACAAAATAAACAGATATTAACCCTCACTGCCTGTGGGGAGACTGAAGCCCAGAGGAGCCACCACCACACCCGCCATGACACCAGGTCTGAGGTCTGCACTGAGCCAGACATTCAGCTGCACAGACCTTGAGGAATTCTGGATTTCCAGATAACCCTACAAACGTTTTGTTCTGTGAAGAACCTGGCCAAATATATTATACTATGCCATGTCCTTTAGATATGGGATATGAATTAAACTTTTGATGCCTCAGAGTTATTATCACAATCATCAATCATTTGATTATTAGCATCATCAGCCTCTAGTAGACTGATTTCACATTAACCAAACTTGTAAGAGACCGATGTAGGAAAACTGGAGGTTTAACTATTAATGTAACGGGAGACACAAAATTATCAATCAGACCAAAATATCAGGGTTCAACAATCAGCACATTTTCTCTTCAAAGGCCAGATCACAGGCAGGAGGTAAGTAGAAATCAGGTCCATACATCTCATTTAGGACTATTACAGAGGATGCCCTCACACACCAAATGCTGGTTTTTAGGCCCTTTCCTAGTGGTTGTCACCTCTACAGCAGGATCCGGACACCTGAATAACAAAGCCTCACATCATCACCCCTGCCTGTAAAATGAAGAGAGTGGGCCGATGCTTCAGTTTGTTCCTGTTCTAAGGTAAGCCTCTGTGAGCCTCTATCTTTTGTTTATATTTAGGGGCATTAAAGTGTTCAGATGGGGAACTGAATACCACTCCCTTCCCTGAAACAAAATTCAGTAGTTGTATTTTGTTGAAATACAAATCAATTTCATCTAGAAAACTCCACTTTCTCTGAACAGGAGTTTTCTAGATGAATTTGATGGACTAAAGTTCTGTTACAGGGAGAAACCTGCTGCCTACACAAATGATTAACGCAAACCGCAGTGCACTCTCTGTGGACAGTGGCCAAGACACAAATGCCAGTGCTGCATAACTCTCTCTGTCCCACCCTTTCCACACTGGCCAACCCCCTGACTGATGTATAGATGTACACATGGAACTGTAGATATGCTGATACCTCTAAACCCCGGAAGCCAATCTACTGAAGCTCAGCCCGACTGCCAGGGGTTTTTTGTTTTGTTTTCTGTTTTTCTGGGGTTTTTTTTGTTTTTTTTCTTTGAGACAGAGTCTCACTCTGTCGCCCAGGCTGGAGTGCAGTGGCACAATCTCGGCTCACTACAACCTCTGCCTCCCAGGTTCAAGCGATTCTTCTGCCACAGCCTCCCAAGGGGCTGGGACTACAGGTGCGCACCACCACGCCCAGCTAATTTTTTGTTGTTATTGTTGTATTTTCAGTAGACACGGGGTTTCACCATATTGGCCAGGCTGGTCTGGAACTCCTGACCTCGTGATCTGCCCACCTTGGCCTCCCAGTGCTGGGATTACAGGTGTGAGCCACTGCACCTGGCCAACTGCCAGGGTTTAAATCCCAGCTCTGCTACTTACTACCTCCATAACCTTGGTCAAGTTCCTCAACCTGTCTATGCCTCAGTTTCCACATCTGTAAAACCTGGATAATAATCCAACCTACCTTACTTGGTTGTTGTGAAGATTAAAGGGTTAAATTGGTTTATGTAAAATGTGTGTAGAGGCCGAGGCGAGTGGATCACTTGAGGTCAGGAGTTTGAGACCAGCCTGGCCAACATGGTGAAACCTCATCTCTACTAAAAATACGAAAATTAGCCGGTCATGGTGGTGCACACCTGTAATCCCAGCTACTCGGGAGGCTGAGGCACGAGAATTGCTTGAACCCAGGAGACAGAGGTTGCAGTGAGCCACTGCATTCCAGCCTTGGTGACAGAGTGAGACTCTATCTCAAAAAAAAAAAAAAAAAAAAAAAAAAAGAACTACTGACCCTCCTCAAATATTTCCTTCATTTCCTGAGTCTCTCTTCACAAAAACATTTTTCCTATTTCAATGCCTCAGTAATTTCCAAACACTATAAAATGATGACTTCATATAAAATAATAGCTAATGGTCATGAGATATTTTATGAGATGACCACCATGCTAAACATTTTGCACACATTCTCTCTAATTCTCACAATTCTACAAAGCAGAAATTAGGAGCCCCTACTCATAGATGCAGAGCGAGGAGGTGGGGGGTACCTGAGAAAGAACTGTAGGACCTGCGTTCAGACACAAGCCAGCTGAACGAGGCTTTTCCATGACACCACAACACCACCCACTAGCAAACATGCAAAACTGGGTGCAATACTCAGGGAGTTCCAGATTCTTTTCAGCTTTAAGGTGCTCCAGACGGTTTCTATCTCTTTTATAAATCATGGCTGACTGGTTTCTAACACTGGAAGAAAAGTCCAATTTCACCACTGTCCACATTGCACATCTGAAATTTTCATGCTGAAATGACATAATAAAAATAACTAGAATACTTTTCCAGGTCTCCATATATAATGGGCATAGTGCTATTCTAAAGCATTAAACAACAACAACAGCAAAATTCAAATGAAGGAAGCCTTATTTAAGTCTTTCACCAACAGGAAAATTAGGACATTAAAAATATATGTGTACAACAGCGCCACCTATGGCCAGAAAGGTCTTTCCAGGTTGCTGAAAAAAAAAGGTAACAAATTTAATTGTTGGCATAATAAGAAATGATCAACAGGGCTTTTTAAAATACGATGCTCAGAGAGCATAACTAAAAGTGTAGCTAGCACATACTGAAATCTGCTTCAAGGAAGGGAACAGTGTTCAGTATTTAATCCGAAAGCTTTA
This sequence comes from Pongo pygmaeus, assembly GCF_028885625.2. Lineage (NCBI taxonomy): Eukaryota > Metazoa > Chordata > Mammalia > Primates > Hominidae > Pongo > Pongo pygmaeus. Next base: position 153,325,569 of record NC_072380.2, read on the forward strand.
ACACCCCTACATATAAACAGAAGACACAGCCTCAAAGAAACTAATCTTAGAACAGGAAGAAAACTCGAGCATCTGGCCCACTCTCTTCATTCTACAGGTAGTGAGGTTGAGACCCAGAGAATTTGTTCTTCTAGCAATCAGTGGCAAAGCTTTCTCCTAGTCCTTGGATTTTGCAGTATACCAAAAGCCACCTTAATCTATACCAACCCTATAATCATAAAAGTCACGTCTGGCCGGGCGCAGTGGCTCACGCCTGTAATCCCAGCACTTTGGGAGGCCGAGGTGGGCGGATCATGAAGTCAGGAGATTGAGACCATCCTGGCTAACATGGTGAAACCCCGTCTCTACTAAAAATACAAAAAATTAGCCAGGCGTGGTGGCAGGTGCCTGTAGTCCCAGCTACTCGGGAGGCTAAGGCAGGAGAATGGCATGAACCTGGGAGGCAGAGGTTGCAGTGAGCCAAGATCGCGCCTCTGCACTGCAGCCTGGGCAATGAGCGAGACTCCATCTCAAAAAAAAAAAAAAAAAAAATCATGTCTCTATATTTCAATCAGTAAATAGCCTAAGTGCCTTACAAAAAAATACTTCCCAAAGGACTGCCAACTATTAATCATACAATTTTGTTGAAATACAAACACATTTATTTATATATTAAAACAGCATAATTGGCCAAGCACAGTGGCTCACACCTGTAATCCCAGCACTTTGGGAGGCCGAAGCGGGTGGATCACTTGAGTCAGGAGTTGGAGACTAGCCTGACCAACATGGCGAAACCTTGTCTCTACAAAAATTAGCTGGGCATGGTGGCACACACTTGTAATCCTGTTACTCAGGAGGCTGAGACACAAGAATCACTTGAACCCGGGAGGCAGAGGTTATAGTCAGCCGAGATCATGCTGCTGCACTTCAGCCTGGGCAACAGAGCAAGACTCTGTCTCAAAAAAAACCACACAGGCCAGGAGCGGTGGCTCACACCTGTAATCCCAACACTTTGGGAGGCCGAGGCAGGCAGATCACTTGAGATCTGGAGTTCAAGACCAGCCTGGCCAACATGGTGAAACCGCATCTCTACTGAAAATACAAAAATTTGCCGGGTGTGGTGACGGACACCTGTAATCCCAGCTACTCAGGAGGCTGAGGCAGGAGAACCACTGAAACCCGAGAAGCAGAAGTTGCAGTGAGCCAAGATTGAGCCACTGCATTCCAGCCTGGGTGACAGAGTGAGACTCTGTCTCAAAAAAAAAAAACCACACACATAATCTATTCAACAATGTCCCCTTGTAGTCAATCTATAAAGGAAAAGTGACTGATGTCAAATCAACGTTTTCACTTTTCTCATCTATTACAGATACAGGAAAAAAATCAAAATTTTCTCAATCACAAAAAAGATAAGCCTGAGGCAGAAGAATAGGATCTAGAGGCAAAGAACCTAAGGTTGTTTCACGCAGACTTACTACAACTAAATTGAGAGGAAAACCCTAACTTTCCATGACTAAGTAACAAAAGGACCAGAGGCTGCTCCCTTTGACCTTTTCTGCATGACAGATGGGAAATTGGCTGTCCGCAACCAATCAGACTGATTGCGGGTGGAGTCTTAGTTTGCATAGAAGTATAACTTTGTCTACTTTTCATGTGCATAGAAGCATAACTTTGTAACTTCACCTTAGCCTCAGATTGGTTGCTTTTTGCAACCAATCAGATGTTTGCACAGGAGTGTGACCTTTGTTAACTTCAGCCTCTGAGTGGCTGCTTTCTGCAACCAATCAGACTAACTGCAGGCTACCACTTCATTTACAAGAGGTGAGCGTGAAGTGGCCAACGGGAAACTTCTAGTGGGTATTTAGACCCAAGAAGATTCTGTATCCGTGCCCTTGAGCCCGCTGCTCGGCCCACTCCCACACTGTGGAGTGTACTTTCGTTTTCAATAAATCCCTGCTTTCATTATTTTGTTGCTTCCTTCTTTGTGACCTATGCAACATGACGACTGAATCCTGAGCCATTAAAGGCAGGTTCATTCATCAAGGACCAAAACGTTCATGTTCATTCAGCATTCGTGGGTCTGCTCCACCCAAGAAGTTTTCTCACTCTTCATTGGTTCTACCAAGCATAAGCAAATCAAACAATTCATTGAGAGAACGTCATCAGCCAATAAAATAAGAAACTGCTCCCAGGCCCTGAATCAGCTATTAAAATTGACCTCTGGGACTAGCTTCTCCTAATACATAAAATTATAAAAAAGACTTAGACACAGAACCTCAAGTCTGTTCTACCAGGAAATTTTACACAACTATTCCAGAAATCAACCAATCATTCTAACCCATTAGTGGTATTCAATAAGATCGAAAGTATTCAATAAAATCAGAACAAAATGTCTCATACAAGATTTCTGGGCAGGGCACGGTGACTCACACCTGTAATCCCAGTACTTTGGGAGGCCGAGGCGGGTGGATCACGAGGTCAAGCATTTGAGACCAGCCTAGCCAATATAGTGAACCCCATCTCTATTAAAAATACAAAAAATTAGCCGGGTGTGGTGGCAGGCGCCTGTAATCCCAACTACTCAGGAAGCTGAGGGAGGAGAATCGCTTGAACCTGGGAGGCAGAGGTTGCAGTGAGCCGAGATCGCGCCACTGCACTCCAGCCCAGGCAACAGTGCGAGACTCTGCCTCAAAAAAAAAAAAAAAAAAAAAAATTACTGACTCAATAGATTTTACAGTTTATTTAAATATTAGTCCTAACACAAAGGAAAAAGTAACAAATGAGTCTGCTTTATTTAAAGACCGCAAGTGAGCAGAGGCCAGAAAAAGGGCAAAGCTCACCTGGCCGGTGTCTGTTGGCTGCTTCAGCAGGAAGTGTGCTGCCCTGGAACCTCCGAGCTCCACTCTTCCCACCAGTTCCACCAGGATAGTGATAGATGACAGAAGCTGAACACAATCCTTCCAGGGCAGCTGGGCATTAAGAAAACAAAAAACAAAAACCAGCATCATTAGTCAAGTCAGTGACCCTTCATTAGCTCAAACTGCAGTAACTAAGAATGATTTAAACACGTGGATTATTTGGAAATGCCAATTTTTCTCCCAAAACAAAGATCAAACCTAAAGATCACTAGTTTTTTGCAAATGGGAACTTGCCACCTGTCTTTCCCATGCCCATGTCCAGGCAGGCAACACAGAACACTCTCACCACACTCAAGATTTCCCTGCAGGGCTGAGCGCACACGTGAAACAGGCCAGCCTCTGCGTTCATCCATTCATGTGGCCAGCATTCCTGCACAGACTGTGTGGCAGACTGCACCAGGTTCTGGAGCTACAGAGATGTATAACAGAAAGTGCCCTGGATTGAAAATATTTCACAGTAATAGCACCAAAGCAAGACCAGAATGCCTTTCCAGACCACGCACCCCATAGGCATCTGCTCCTTCTGCGGCTATAGATGTCCCTCTTCCTCAAAAACAGCCGTATCAACTCGCTACACAGCCCGTTCTTCTCTCATGACGTGACAACCTAATAATCTCCAGCTATGACACATGCCTTAGAAGGTATGTCGCAGTATTCATCTCTATCATTTTTATCCATTAATTCAGTGGTCCTTAAACTTTTGGTCTAAAAACTCCTTGATGCTCTTAAAAATGACTTAGGATCACAAAGAGCTTTTTTTGTGATGTGGGTTACACCTGTAGATATTTACCATATTGGAAAATAAAACTGAGAAAAGGATTTAAGTATTTATGTATTAATTCCTTTTAAAATAGGCCAGGCGCAGTGGCTCATGCCAGTAATCCCAGCACTTTGGGAGGCCAAGGTGGGTGGATCACTTGAGGTCAGGAGTTCAAGACCAGCCTGGCCAACATGGTGAAAGCCTGACTCTACTAAAAATACAAAAATTGGCCAGGCATGATAGCACACACCTGTAGCCCCAGCTACTCAGGAGGCTCAGGCAAGAGAATCGCTTGAACCTGGGAAATGGAAGTTTCAGTGAGCTGAAATCACGTCATTGCACTCCAGCCTGGGCGACAGAGCGAGACTCTGTCTCAAAAAAATAAAAATAAAAAATCAAATAATAAGCTTGTCGTGTGTTAACAGTTTTATGAAAGATAATTGTTTTCCAAAAGAAAAATAAAATACTGGAGGAATGGCATTATTTGACATGTTCACACATTTCTTTAATGTCAGAGTTAATACAAGTCAGCTGGATCTTCTATCGGCTTCTACATTCAGTCTGCTGTGATGTCAGGCATAAGTAGCTTGTGGACAACTCCACTGTCCACTTCTGAGAGGCTGAGCATGGAAGAGGCCCACGGCACACAGCACCGTCCTTCTCTGTGTGCCCTTTAGGAGCTCTCCTGATCCAGTCCAGCGCCGCATGGGGAAGGCATATGGGCAGTACCAGTCTTTCTGGAGAAGCACCACTGCACATGCCCTAGTCTCAGAGCCCACTGGGAGACGCACAGATTCTCTAATTGATACAATAAGGAGTACTTAGGGAGACAACACTCTTTCAAGAAAACCAAGTAAAACTATGTGTTTCTCAGCCTGCTTAATCCTTTATCTGATTCTCTTTTCTTTTCCATCCCTAATTCTTACTCTCTCTTTCCCCACTTTTATTTCTCTAGCCTCTTTAAAAAACTAAATTTAAGTCCATTTTAAGTTTTATTTTTGTTTTTTCTTAAGAGATAAAGTCTCACTCTTGCTCAGGATGGAGTGCAGTGGTGCAATCATGGCTCACTGCAGCCTTGGCCTCCTGAGCCCAAGCGATCCTCCTGCCTCAGCCTCACAAGTAGCCGGGACTACAGGCACAGACCACCAAGCCCAGCTAATGTTTTTTATTTTTTTATTTTTATTTTTTATTTTATTATTATTATTTTTTTTTTTGGTAGAAGTGAGGTCTCCCTATGTTGCTCAGGCTGGTCTACACCCAGTTAATGTTTTTTAATTTTGTTTTGTAGAAATGAGGTGAAGTAAGGTTTTTTTGTTTTTTATTTTTTGTAGAAGTGTTGGGATTACAGGCATGAGCCACCGTGCCTGGCCATTTGAAGTATTTCTTATATTTGGCTGGGCACAGTGGCTTATGCCTGTAATCCCAGCACTCTGGGAGGCCAAGGCAGGCAGATCAGCTGAGGTCGAGTTCAAGAGCAGCCCGGCCAACATGGCAAAACCCCATCTCTACTAAAAATACAAAAATTAGCAGGGCGTGGTAGTGCACACCTGTAAGTCCCAGCTACTCGGAAGGCTGAGGCAGGAGAATCGCTTGAATCCAGGAGGCGGAGATTGCAGTGAGCCAAGATGATGCCACTACACTCCAGCCTGGGCAACAGAGCGAGACTCTGTCCCCAAGAAGGAAAGAATTTGTTATATTTCATATGTTCTACAGCACCTCGTTAAACTTCTGTTACAGAACTCACCTCATTACTTCATTCCGACTTGTATTATCATAAGTGGCTGACAGGCGTCCTTGCTAAACTGTCAACTTCAACGAAAGAACCCTGTTTTAGTCCTTACTCACACATTGTTCACTTAACAAGCATTTAGGGAGCATCTGCAACATGTCAGGCAATGGACACAGCCAGTCCATCCTCCCAGGACCACCTCCAGGAGGCGCAGTCCCCAAAGGGAAGACCACACACAGACATCCAATTCCAGCACAAAGTGTCAGCAACATCTCAGGCAGAGCACCCGCTCTGCCGACTGCTGCAGGGGATCAGAGATGGCTGTGCTTTGAAATAGGATTTCTTCTTGCCTTTCTTTTAATTTTTAAGATTGACATAGAGTTCACATACCATATAATTCACCCACTTAAAGTGTGCACGTCAGCAGTTTTTAGTATATTCACAACTGTGCAACCATCACCACTAACACTCTGGAACATTTTCATCACCCCAGAAAGAAACCTTATGCCCGTTAACAGCCACTTCCCCTGCAGCCAAGTAAGCCAACTGAGTTCCTTTCCTCATGGGGGCCCAGTGTGCAATGGCTGCACACAGCAGCTTCCTTGGTAGTGTACGCAGCCTGTTGGTTGTATGGGTTGCTCTAAGGGACCTTGGAGACAGGCCTTTCCGATGGATGTTCATGTTTCTGACCTTGCACTACCCCAATGTAGGCTCCAAACAGGCATGCGAGGTGCCTTTGGAAAGCCCCAGGGCACTGTGGCCAGGGTTCATATTGGCCAAGTTATCATGTCCATCCGCACCAAGCTGCAGAACAAGGAGCATGTGATTGAGGCCCTGCGCAGGGCCAAGTTCAAGTTTCCTGGCCGCCAGAAAATCCACATCTCAAAGAAGTGGGGCTTCACCAAGTTCAATGCTGATGAATTTGAAGACATGGTGGCTGAGAAGCGGCTCATCCCAGATGGCTGTGGGGTCAAGTACATCCCCAATCGTGGCCCTCTGGACAAGCGGCGGGCCCTGCACTCATGAGGGCTTCCAATGTGCTGCCCCCCTCTTAATACTCACCAATAAATTCTACTTCCTGTCCAAAAAAAAAAAAAAAACAAACAGTCACTTCCCATTCCCCCTCCTCCCAGCCCCTAGAACCAGTTGTCTACTTTCTGCTTCTATAGATTTGCCTATTCTAGCCACTTCATATAAATAGAATCACACAATCTGCGGCCTTTTTCATGCCTGGCTTCTCTCACTTAGCACAAAGTTGTCAAGGTTCATCCGTGCTGCAGTGGTATCACAATTTCGCTCCTTTTCATGGCTGAATAATATTCCGCTGTATGCCCATAACACATTTCGTTTATCCATTCATCATGTGACACATGGAGGAGGTTTTGAGGGATGAGTGTAAGAGGTAAAGATCATGGGGAACGGCATCCAAAGCAGAGGGCAAGGTATACTAAGAACAGAGGAAAAGGGAAAGCGTGGGCAGGGCCTCCTTCAGATGACGCATGGCAGGGCGGGAGGACGGCAGCAGATACAGCAGGGAAGCATCCTAGGCCACTGCTCGTGGCAACCGGCACAGGCTGGCTGCTTTTCCTCCCTCATCCCTTCTTTTTGGGGACTTTCTTTTGCCGTTTCCTCTCATTTCTTTTTTTATTTTATTTTATTTATTTTTGAGATGGAGTCTCGCTCTGTTGCCAGGCTGGAGTGCAGTGGCGCAACCTCTGCTCACTGCAACCTCTGCCTTCTGGTTCAAGAAATTCTGCTGCCTCCGCCTCCCGAGTAGCTGGGACTATAGGCGCATGCCACCACGCCCACCTAATTTGTGTATTTTTAGTAGAGACGTGGTTACACCATGTTGGCCAGGATGGTCTCAATCTCTTGACATCATGTTCGGCCCACCGCAGCCTCCCAAAGTGCTAGGATTACAGGCGTGAGCCACCACGCCCAGCCTCTCATTTTAAATAACAGTTGAAACAATTACATATCAGATCATCTTCATCAGCTCATCTTACCTCCAAGCCACAGAAAGTCATTCACAGAACGCAGCAGCTCCACCGACATGTGGTAATGCACCAGGGAGTCCTGCAGCATCCCTGCCTGCAGGCACAGGTCCCCCACGTGCTTCCGCATGCGGCCTTGGCACCGCTTCTTGTAATGTCTAGAAAATAAATGACAATGTATCTTTATTACTATACAACTCCCACCCAGAAAGCACTCTGACTAAGCACTATTCAATTCTCTCACTACTAAAAATGCTAAGAAGGCAACTGTAGGCTCTGTAATTTTAAGTCAGCAATAATCATTGCCAGTTATGCGAGCTGGAGTGGTCTTGATTTCAAAAATGTACTGCCAAGCAATTTTTTTAAAGGTGATAGGTACGTAAGGACTTCTACCATGTCTTTCACGTAGGCAATGTTAGAATTGGATTTTTCTTTTTAGATTTTCCAGTTGTAACATTAGCATAAGGAAGTTTATGTTTCAGCTTTTTAAAAAAATCAATTTATCTTCCACTTCTTAACATCAAACCTATTATTATTTTATAAAGAGAGCTATGCTGAGTCTTGTTAGCCAACCATTTGGCTTCAGCAAACAAGATGTTCATCCTTGCTATTTCAGGGCAAGCTTTAGGAAAGCTTTCAGAGGGCAGGGCCTGGGGTGCTCACTAATAGCTCTTTAAATATTGGCAAGGATATGCCATTAAATAATGCAAAGGCTTCTGAGTCCCTATGAACTCAGAAACCAAAGCAACTGTACCAAAATATTCCTTTTATCATTTTTAAATACTTCTAATCTTTAAATGTTATCTTTCTTAAGATAGATGATTTTTTTTTAAAGAAAAACTGCAGCTGGATTAAACTTTCCCTCATCAAGAAAGCAAACTTATCAAGAATAAAACTCCTCTGGAAATCCAGAAGATGTGACGTTTCTAAGTAAATGAATGTTATTGACACATCTCAATACAATGTTAAATCCTATCATGTCTAACTCTAACAAGTTCAACAAACTCTTTGTTGCTCTGGAATTTAGCGTTTCCAATCTGAATAAGTTTTAAACAAAGATCACAACGTAAGGCAGATGCGGAAAGAAGAAGAAACGCCAGCCTTCGTTTGTCTCCTTCTTGGCCACAATGCAGTGTCAGGATGGCCCCTGCTAACAGACCCTCCCCATAAGAAAATGCAGCATCTGGCAGGGTGCAGTGGGTCATGCCTGTAATCCCAGCACTTTGGGAGGCCGAGGTGGGTGGATCACAAGGTCAGGAGATAGAGACCATCCTAGCTAACACGATGAAACCCCATCTCTACTAAAAATACAAAAAATTAGCCAGGCGTGGTGGCACATGCCTGTAGTCCCAGCTACTCAGGAGGCTGAGGCAGGAGAATCACTTGAACCCGGGAGGCGGAGGTTGCAGTGAGCCGAGATCATGCCACTGCACTCCAGCCTGGGGGACAGGGTGAGACTCTCAAAAAAAAAAAAAAAAGAAAAGAAAAAAAAGCATCTGAGCTGCTCCTCCCATCCCAATAGCAGTCACCTCAGCAGCCTCCACCTCGTCTCTGACTCCTCACTCTGCACCCCCTTTCCTTCATTGCTTCTATACACACACAGCCAGAGTGTCCTTCCCAAAGCACAAATCAGTCTGTGTCCCTCCCCCACTGCAAACTTTTCACAGGATGCTCAATTCAGTCGTAGGGAGAAGCATGCGGTCCATAGCCAGCCCCTCCTACAGCTCTGGCCTCCCGTCCTACGGCTGTGGCTTTGCACTCCACAGGCAACCTTGCTGCAACGCTGAAGTCCCCCGACCTCAGGCTCTATCTGCCTCACAACTTCCACTCTCTTTTAGGCTCATCTCAATGACTAGTTTCTCAAGGGAGCCTTCCCTGACTCCAACCTCTGCACTTTGTGTTAAGTGTCCTTGATGTGTTTCTAGAATATTGTTCCTTTTTTTTTTTTTTTTTTTTTTTTTGGAGACAAGGTCTTGTTCTGCTGCCCAGGCTGGAGCCCAGTGGCACAATCACAGCTCACTGCAACCTCCAACTCCTGGGCTCAAGAGATCCTCCCACCTCAGCCTCCCCAGTAACTGGGACCACAGGTGTGCACCACGACATCTGGCTAATTTTTTTTTATTTTTTGTAGAGATAGGGTCTCCTTATGTTGCTCAAGCTGGTCTTGAACTCCTGGGCTCAAGTGATCCTCTTGCCTCAGCCTCCCAAAGAGCTGGGATTACAGCTCTTTGCCCAGCCAGCTCTTACTCTCAAAGGTAGACAGTGTTTTGCTCACTTCCTCGGTATGTTATCCTGTTCCAAATGGGGAAAAAAAATTCGGTATCCAAATGGACATTTTACTCCACCAGTAACATAACTGTCAACTCTTAATACATGAATAAGTTTACAAATACTACTGTATATTAGTTTAGTATATTTTAAATTAGACTTTAAAGCAACAACAAAACTTTACTCCTAACCAATTAGAAAAAGATTCACTTTAAAGCATCCTAAAGAAGTAAATTAGGTCAGGCATGGTGGCTAATACCTGTAATACCACCACTTTGGGAGGCCAAGGCAGGAGGATCACTTAAGGCTAGGACTTCGAGACAGCTGGGCAACAGAGCAAGACCATGTCTCTCCAAGGCTCAGGTGATCCTCCCACCTTAGCCTCCCAAGTAACTGGGACTACAGGCACACAACCCCTTGCTCAACTAATATTTATATTTTTTGTAGAGACAGGGTCTCACCATGTTGCCCAGGCTGGTCTGGAGCTCCTGGGCCCAAGCAATCTACCTGCCTTGGCCTCCCAAAGTGCTAGATTTATAGGAGTCAGCCACTGTGCCCAGCCTACAAAAAAATTTTTTTTAATTAGCTGGGCATGGTGGCTCGCACCTGTAGTCCCAGCTACTCAGGAGGTAGAGGCAGGAAGATCACTGGAGCCCTGGAATTCGAGACTGCAGTGAGCCATGATTTTGCCACTGCTCTCTAATCTGGGCAACAGACCAAGATCCTGTCCCTTAAAAAAAGAAAGGAGTAAATTATTACATCTTCACATGAACTTTACAAAAGTGTACACCTACTGTAGCAAAATATAACCCACAAAATTTTCAAAAATATTTTTCTAGTAGCAGCTTCCAAATACATAACTTGTTTTTAAAAGTGCAAACATTATGATAAACAATTTGTTTTGAAAACATAGGACTTTTACAAAAAGTCATATAAATACTCTTCTAGTTTTTCATATGAAGGCCATGATACAATAAAACCATACAAATATTTTAAATTGTATAAAAACAAAATGAGGCCGGGCGCGGTGGCTCACGCCTGTAATCCCAGCACTTTGGGAGGCCAAGGTGGGCGGATCACAAGGTGAGGAAATTGAGACCATCCTGGCTAACACGGCGAAACCCCGTGTCTACTGAAAATACAAAAAATTAGCCAGGCGTGGTGGCTGGCGCCTGTAGTCCCAGCTACTCGGGAGGCTGAGGCAGGAGAATGGTGTGAACCTGAGAGGCGGAGCTTGCAGTGAGCGGAGATCGCACCACTGCACTCCAGCCTGGTCGACAGAGAGAGACTCTGTCAAAAAAAAAAAAAAAAAAAAAGAATAAAATGCTTAATATTTTGGTGATTTTGGTACTATTTATATGGCTTATGGAAAACAAGAGCTTGGTATTCTAGTCCAAAAAAACAATTTATCTGCAAAGAAATTTCTATATTCAAATCCAAAGAAAAGCTAAAGCTGCTCAACAACAACAGTTTGCAATTAAAATCCAAGAGAACCTGGATAGAGAGAATCTCTTTTGCAGGGTCAGGGATGGTATTACACAGTTTAAGAAGTCTTTGGGCCTGGCAAGGTGGCTAATGCCTGTAATCCCAGCACTATGGGAGGCTGAGGCAGGCGGATCACGAGGTTAAGAGATCGAGACCATCCTGGCCAACACGGTGAAACCCCCATCTCTACTAAAAATACAAGAATTAGCTGGGCATGGTGGCACATGCCTGTAGTCCCAGCTACTCAGGAGGCTGAGGCAGGAGAATCGCTTGAACCCAGGAGGCGGAGGTTGCAGTGAGCTGAGATGGCACCACTGCACTCTGGCCTGGCAACGGAGCAAGACTCCATCTCAAAAAAAAAAAAAAAAAAGCCAGGCACAGTGGCTCACGCCTGTAATCCCAGCACTTTGGGAGGCCAAGGCGGGCAGATCACGAAGACAGGAGATCGAGACCATCCTGGCTCACATGGTGACACCCCGTCTCTACTAAAAAATACAAAAAACTGGCAGGGCGCGGTGGCTCACGCCTGTAATCCCAGCACTTTGGGAGGCCGAGGCGGGCAGATCATGAGGTCAGGAGATCGAGACCATCCTGGCCAACATGATGAAACTCTGTCTCTACTAAAAATACAAAAAATTAGCCGGGCGTGGTGGCGGGCACCTGTAGTCCCAGCTACTCGGGAGGCTGAGGCAGAAGAACGGTGTGAACCTGGGAGGCAGAGCTTGCAGTGAGTGGAGATCACGCCACTGCACTCCAGCCTGGGTGACAGAGCAAGACTCCGTCTCAAAAAAAAAAAAAAAAAAAAAAAAATTAGCCAGGCGTGGTGGTGGGCGCCTGTAGTCTCAGCTATCAGGAGGCTGAGGCAGGAGAATGGTGTGAACCTGGGAGGGGGAGCGTGCAGTGGGCCAAGATCGCGCCACTGCACTCCAGCGTGGGCGACAGAGCAAGACTCCGTCTCAAAAAAAAAAGAAGTCTTTGTATACTTAAATAATGGCTACAGCCCATAATTTTGCACTACAATATTTTGGGATGGGGAGCTTTTTGACTACGTGCCTGATGTAAATACAATAAGTATACTAAAAGGTGCCCACGTGGTAGAGCTAAAGCACCAAAGCAGACAAACTTAAGATGCCAGAGCAGCTGGGCGCAGTGGCTCACACCTGAAATCTCAGCACTTTGGGAAGCTGAGGCAGGCAGATCATTTGAAGCCAGGAGTTCGAGAGCAGCCTGTCCGACATAGCAAAACCCTGTCTCTACTAAAAATACTAAAATTAGGCCCGGCACGGTGGCTCACGCCTGTAATCCCAGCATTTTGGGAGGCTGAGGCAGGCGGATCACCTGAGGTCAGGAGTTTGAGACCAGCCTGGCCAGCATGGTGAAACCCCATCTCTACTAAAAACACAAAATTAGCCAGGCGTGGTGGCACGCTCTTATAATCCCAGCTACTCAGGAGCCTGAGGCAGGAAAATTGCTTGAATCTGGGAGGCGGAGGTTGCAGTGAGCAGAGATCACGCCACTGCACTCCAGCCTGGGCGACAAGAGCGAGACTCCATCTTAAAAATAAAATAAAATAAAATAAAATTAGCAGAGTGTGGTGGCGCACACCTGTAATAATCCCAGCTACTCAGAGGCTGGACGCACAAGAATGGTTTGAGCCTGGGAGGCGGAGGTTGCAGTGAACCAAGATCGCGCCACTGTACTCCAGCCTGGGCGAATGAGACATTGTCTCAAAAAAAAAAAAAAAAAAAAAAAAAGGTGCAAGAGAGCTCTAAACAGAAAGTTAAAAAAAAAAAAAAAAAGAAAAAAAAGACATGCAACGTTTTATACTCAGTTTCAGATGCTTTATGGACCATTAGCTGATACTGTATCCTGCCTAATGAAAAACTGAAAACAAATTGTGAGTGTTGATTTCTTCCATCTGAACTTTTTTATGTTAAAAGTTTGAATATTAAAACATCACTCTATACAAAGAAAGAGCAAGAAGCCAGCTACGTGGCTCACACCTGTAATCCCTGCATGGATTACACAGCATGCCTGTAATTCCAGGCAGATTGCTTGAGCTCAGGAATTCGAGACCAGCCTGGGCAACATGGTTAAACCCCATCTTTACAAAAACATACAAAAAATTTAACCAGATGTGGTGGTGCATGCCTGTAGTCCCAGCTACTCGGGAGGCTGAGGTGGGAGGATCACTTGAACCCAGGAGGCAGAGTTTGCAATGAGCCAAGATCACGCCACTGCACTCCAGCCTGGGCAACAAGCCAGACCCCATCACAAAAAAAAAAAAAAAAAGAGAGAGAACTGAAAAGTTTTCATTAAAAGTTCAGAAGTGTCTACATTTTGTTTTGCATATGTGCATTATTTGCAACCATGTCCATGTAAAAGCAAAATGAAAAATCTATCTCCCTGGGATGTAAAACACTTTGACGCTACCTAACTATCAAGGAAGTCTGAGCTTTGTGAAATAAATCTGCAGCACTTAAGAGAAGTTCTTTTGACAAGTTTTCTGAAAGGCTCTGAAACTGATTTACTTTAGTCTTCCAAGTATAAGAGGAAGGTAACATAATTAGTAGAGAGAACACGCATTTATTTAAAGTCTGAAGAACCTGAGTTTCAGTCCTGCTGCTTCATTACTAGCTGGGTGACGCTGGACTCATTATTTAACCCCTCTGAGAATGCTTCCTCCCAGCAAATTAGGCCTGTCACAGTCTGCCTCAGGTGGCATCAGTGCAACATAAATGAAATAGGTAGGTGGGTGGCTAACTGGTGTCTGACGTATAGTCACATCCGTTTCTCCCTTCTCCCCTTTTAAACTTGTATTACTCCCGTAGTCAGATTTAAGCCTCTGATGATAGGCTGTCTTATTTGTCCTCATATCCACTCAGCATAGTGCCTTACACTTAGAAGTGTCAAAAAAGAACTGCTTCCAGCCGGGCATAGTGGCTCACTCCTGTAATCCTAGCACTTTGGGAGGCCAAGGCAGGTGGATTGTCTCGGCTCAGGAGTTCAAGACCAGCCTGGGCAACATGGCAAAACCCCATCTCTACTAAACAAAATATAAAGATTAGCCGGGCATGGTGGCATACACCTATGGTCCCAGCTACTCAGGAGGCTGAGGCAAGAGAATTGCTTGAACCCAGGAGGCAGAGGTTGCAGTGAGCTGAGAACATGCCACTGCCCTCCAGCCTGAGCAACAGAGTGAGACTCCGTCTCAAAAAAAAAAGAACTGCTTCCTCGATAGTAACTAGCAATGTTCATAAGAGGGTTTTGTTTTTTGTTTTTTATCTTTTGTTAAAAAGAGCTATTCTAGAACTATTCAACAGTCCCTCCCCCAATTCCCCAGCACCTCTCTCCTCAAGATGCCCTTCCTGATCTGCCCTTCTGGGTCCATAGGAAAGAGTCTGTTCAGCTGGAACTCCATCCTGCTGCCAGCACAGAGGAGGTGAAGGGCAAATCTGGCCACATCATTCCCTTCAGATTTCTTTAGTAGCTCCCCCACCCCCAGCACCTTTAGAAGAAGTGGCAGCTGCACCTAAAACCCCTAACTCCATGGAATAATATAGAAAACCCCAACCAGGAGTGGTGGCTCACGACTGTAATCTCAACACTTCGGGAGGCTGACCTGAGGTCAGGCGTTCAAGACCAGCCTAGCCAACATGGTGAGACCCCCAGCTCTACTAAAAATACAAAATTAGTGGGGCATGGTTGCAGATGCCTGTAATCCTAGCTACTCAGGAGGCAAGGCTGGAGAATCACTTGAACCAGGGAGGCGGAGGTTGCAGTGAGCTGATATGGTACCACTGCATTCCAACCTGGGCAACAAGAGTGAAACTCCAATCTCAGGAAAAAAAAAAAAACAGGATCTAGGCTGTCCTCCAGTCTCTTGGTCATGGCAAGCACCCAGGGGTCAGCCTAGGGCCTTCCTCCTGCCTCCATCTGCATTCTCCCTCACTCAGCTCATCCACATTCGGGGTTTTCAACACAGGCTACATACTGCCAACAACCATGTGTCTCGTGAGTCCACCTCCTGCACCTGAGCTCCAGACTCCCATCCGATTGCCTCTTTAATCTCTCTGTTTGAATGCCCAACAGACATCTCAAAAACACTTCCCCCATGGCCTCCCAGTTTTCCTCATGGTAAGAAACAGCCCACCGGGTACCCTGTTGTTCCAGTCACACTCTCAGACAGATTTCTCCTGTCTGTCCATCATCTTTTCCCCATCTCTGTCTCTAAAGTATATCATAGCTTGGTGCCCCGGCACCTAGCACAGCACACGGCAAGCTTCCCGTAAATGTGTGCTGAGTCACCTCTGGAGGGCACCTGCTAATGAGGGAGGTCTCTCCTGGCACAGGTCACTTAGGAAAGGCGCTTGTCTCTCACAGAGGAGGTGGAGAGGACAGCCCAGGACAAGGACTCAAGACTCTCCTGTGGTCTGAACTCTGAAGGGCCTGCGGTCCAGGAGAGCACCTGGGTTTTGAACTCCGAGACTCGGCTGCCAGGAGAGCAGGGGAGGAGGGAGCCCAGGCCAGATTGTCCCCATGGATCCTGGGAGCCAGCGGCAGCAGGAAAGGCCCACCGCCTAGGGTTAAACCAGCCACCCCTGGATCCCTGCCCTGCATTTTCCAAGCTGGACAGCTACGACTTCCTGTACTTAATACATTCATGTCTCTTCTGTTCTGCCACCCTAGAATGTGATGATATCTTTCAGAAAGCCCAGCCTGTCTCAACTGGGACAAAGCAAACGAAGAAAGTAAGTGTTGGTACTTGGACCAGAGCACTAAGGAAGAAACAAGGCCCCTGGGCAGTGAGGTGGTGGCAGCAGGTCACAGAGCGAGAACCTTTCCCTGAGGGGGATGAAACCACAGGAGACTAGGCCAGCCAAAGAGTGTCCTGTAGGGCTGCCCTTGGTGTTGGAGACTCTAGATCAGTAATGCAAACAAATGATGTGCCACCAGTGAGGGACATTAGCGTCAACAAATGCAGACACTGGCTTGGTGCAGTGGCTCATGCCTGTAATCCCAGTACTTTGGGAGGCCAAGGCAGGCGGATTACTTGAGGTCAGGAGTTCGAGACCAGCCTGGCCAACATAGTGAAACCCTGTCTGTACTAAAAATACAAAAAACTAGCCTGGTGTGGTGGCACGTGCCTGCAATCCCAGCTACTTGAGAGGCTGAAGCAGGAGAATCGCTTCAACCCAGGAGGCGGAGTTTGCAGTGAGCCAAGATCACGCCACTGCACTCCAGCCTGGGCGAGAGAGTAAGACTCTGTCTCAAAAAAAAAAAAAAAAAGCAGACACAGTTATGTCTGTGTCTTACCTACATGAGGTTAAATGGAAAGTCTAGAGCAGGTAAGAGCCTGTACAATAGCTACGGGTGAACTGCCTGTCTGGTTCTGAATGCTCATTGGCAGAAGCAAAAAGGAAACAGTGGTCACTTATATAGGGCCTTGTGTCTACAAGATCCAAGTGAACTAGAAGGCCGTATTTCCCTGACACTTAAACAAATTGCCCTTGAGCCCTCATAAGGGGTGCAAAAGACTGGTGTGGGTTTTTTTGTTTTTTATTTTGAGATGGAGTTTCGCTCTTGTTGCCCGGGCTAGAGTGCGATGACTTGCACTTGGCTCACTGCAACTTTGCCTCCCAGATTCAAGTAATTCTCCTGCCTCAGCCTCTCAAGTAAGCTGGGACTACAGGCACATGCCACCACGCCCGGCTAACTTTTTTATTTTTGGTAGAGACAGGGTTTCACCATGTTGACCTCAGGTGATCCACCCGCCTCAGCCTTCCAAAGTGCTGAGATTACAGATGTGAACCACCGCGCCCAGCCTGGTGTGGGTTTTAGAATGGCCTGTGTCTCCTTTATGGTGGAAAGTCGCTGAGGTGAAGGAAATGGGAAACGGCATGCTCAAGGCAGAAGCAAAAGAAAAGACAGCCGCACCCTCCCGCAGCTCCCCTGGCCGCCAGCACACTCCAGCGCCAGCATTCCTTGCCTTCATGCACGGCCCACAGCCACAGCCGGGAATCACAGGCCAGAAACGTTCGCTCAGAAGCCCAGGATCAAGCACGGCGCTGCAGCCTGGGACTTTCGCAGTTAAGCTATCCCAGGAAAACCCCCTAAAGCCGCCAGAATCAATTAGCAATTCACTTCCTCAAAACAAACAGACGAAAGAATAAAGGCTCGTGTGTCACTAAATGCTACAGACTGAACACGATCCCCCAGAGCAAGTATTTTAGCAAACACCAAACGCCAATGGGTTACGTGCTAAAAAAAAGCTAAAATTAAAAAACATATTTAAAAAAATGAAAAGACTATCCAGTTAACATATAGATTTAGACAGCAGTGTTTGTTTTTTAAAGCAGTGAAGGCTATGAGAAGGCAGCACATAGGGAAATCTAGCTATTTTTAATGCAACATGTTTACAGCCTACCTTTTCAGACCCAATAACACACTCACAGGGCAGTATGACAGAAAAAAAGAAAAAGAAAAAGAAAAGAAAGAGGAACAAGCAAAAATTAGAAACATATAAGAGCAGAAATAATTTTGATAACTACAACACTACATGGACAAAAATGGGCCACGGGTTTTCATGAGGGGCACATGTGAGCTTTTAAGTAAATTACACCTACACCTCGTGTACCGGGGAACTCCAGGACCTGAAGGTAGAATGACCTGTCAGGGGGCCTATCAGTATGGTCAACGTGTCAAACTAAAACTGGCCTTACATCTGGACATTTCCTGTTGAGCTACAAAATACTATCCCATTTCAGGTTGGACACTCTCTCACTCCTACCAAGAGTTGCAGGGGAGAGCAAGGCTTTGTTCCTGCACCAAATCATTCCTTCAAAAATTAGAGAACCGGCCGGGCACTGTGGCTCACACCTGTAATCCCAGCACTTTGGGAGGCCGAGGCAGGCGGATCACTTGAGGTCAGGAGTTCAAGACCAGCCTGGCCAACATGGTGAAACCCCGTCTCTACTAAAAATACAAAAATTAGCCGAGTGTGGTGGCACACGCCTGTAATCCCAGCTACTCAGGAGGCTGAGGCACGAAGAATTGCTTGAGCCCAGGAGATGGAGGTTGCAGTGAGCCGAGACCGCGCCACCACACTCCAGCCTGGACGACACAGCAAGACACCATCTCAAAAAAAAAAAAAAAAAAAAATTAGAAAACCATGGAGAAACAAAAGCAACAACAGGTTACCATTATGAGAGGAGGATGTATCTGATTTGAGTTCACCAGTGTCATTATCTCACTGAAGTTCAAATGCTAACTGATGTCTAATTGCGGTTGTCCCACTACAGTGAGCAAGCAGCTTTATTTGCCACTGTATTTTCAGTGCCTGGAGCCATGCCTGGCATATGAAGGCTCTCAACAAACGCTTGTCAGTCATTATCCACTATGTGTGACGCACTGCATCACAGCACACTCCCATTCCTCCTGCAGAGTTGTGAGCACAGATTTCAAAAGGCAAAAAAGACCTGGCATTTGAAGGTGGATCTGCAACCTCACAGCCAAGAAGTGGATGACTGAAAAACGTCACTGATGCCCATGTGGCAAAGGAGGAAGGCATGAGTCAAGGGGTCAGAGCGGGATTCTTGACCCATGCCGCCTGTGAGCTTCAACCCCTCACCCCTTCTCTGTAAAGCAGGGGCAGGCCACTCCCTGCCGACCTCGCAGGTGGCTGCCAAGCTGTGCACACCATACAGCAACACCTTATCAGGGATGACTCCCGTGGTGCCTGCTGGCTGGACAGCAGTGTGCGCTATTCAAGAGGCACAGGAGGCGCAGCAGAAGGCAACGAGGTGAGGTAGAAAGGCCCTGGGCCTCAGAGACAGCCCTGGTGCTTATATCAGCGCTGCTGCTCAGTGGCTGCCCGGGTCTCTAAACCTTGCTGCCTCAGCCCCACATCAGCCAGCAGAGCAACCCCGTGTAGATCACAGGGCTGGTATGAGGATTAAACACAGAGCAGGTCTACAGCATGCCTTTCCCTTTCCTTAAGCCAAATATGCACATTTGGGTGAAGAAACGAAAATTCCTTCCTTCCAGACCCCGCAAAGCACCACAGGCAGGTGTGACTGAGGCTATTCTATGCTTCCAACTCTGAGGGCTGGACTTAGACAACTGTGTCTCAATTCTGTGATCATTTCTCCTTATACTTACCAACAACCAGAAAGACACCATGTGGCCTTAGATAAATTTCAGAAACATACTGAGCACCTACTTTGCAGCAGGCACTATGGTGGCGTGCACCTTACGTCACTGAATCCTCACCTGTGGCTCATCAGCCAATCCTACACAGGAGGAGGGAGAGCCCTGTCCAAGCCAGGAGGCCAGTGACTGACACAGTGACACATCACTTTCCCTGGCAAATGGGGACGCCCTCTTGGCAAATAGCTGCTGCCTAGGCTTGCATCTCATCCAGCTCTGCAGAACAGCCACCATGGCAAGACACAGCAGCGAGCAGAGAGTGGAAGGAAGTGGCAAGGAAGAGCTCATCTGCAATTCTGATTTGAAATAAAGTTTTTGACTTCATAACAGGCAAGATGGGAAGCTGACCTTTTCCTGCTCTATCCAACACTCCTTGTACACAGACAGAATAGACATACTTTTCATTTGTATAAGGTAGCTGTTTAGGAGCTCCCAGGTGGTATTTCTGGCATCCTGATATCCACGCTTGGCTGCTCTGTAAGTGTGGCCATCAGGAGAGAAAAAGTAGCCACATACGCAGGGTGCACAGCCTGGCAATCAGGAGACGTGGGCTCTATTTCTAGCTCAGCTAGGACCTAACCCTTACCTCTCCAGATTCACCCTCTCATCTGTGAACCAAAGGGATGAGACTGAATAAAAGTGTTCAAACTGTGCTCTAGCACAGTGCTGTCCAACAGAAATAAAATGCAAGTCACGTAAGTACATTTCGGTTTCTAGTTGCCACATTTTTAAAAGTAAGAATGAAACAGTTGATACTGATTTTTAAAATATAGTTTATTTAACCTAAGATATGTAAAATACTATCATTTCAACATGTAATCTATATAAAACATATTAGCAAGAAAGTTGGCCAGGCATGGAGGCTCACACCTGTAATCCCAGCACTTTGGGAGGCCAAGGCAGGCAGATCACTTGAGGCCAGGAGTTCAAGACCAGCCTGGCCAACGTGGCAAGATCCTATCTCTATTAAAGATACAAAACTTAGCCAGGCATGGTGGCACGTGCCTGTAGTCCCAGCTACTTGGGAGGCTGAGGCATGAGAATCACTTGAACCTGGGAGGTGCAGGTTGCACTGAGCCAAGATCGCACCACTGCACTCCAGCCTGAGAGACAGAGTAAGACTCTGTCTCAAAAAAAAAATTAGCAAGGAAGTTTATTTTTTCAGAATTAAGTCTCAAAATCTGGCGTGGGTTTTATTCACAGCCCACCTCAATTCAAACTAGCCTCATGTCTAGTGCCCAAAAGCCACAACTGGCTGTGGCTGCTGTATGGGACAGAGCTCCAGGAGTCCCACGAGGGGAGCCCCACTAAAAAAAGGGGAGTGTACAAGACAACTCTAAAAGACTTCCCCAACCAAAGGCTGTCTCTGTCTTTAAAAGTCACTGGTTTTTGTTTGGTTGGTTTATTAGCAGCACTCAAACAGATTCTGACAGAAAGTCATTAGTTTTAAAAACCAATGAACAACATCTTTCTACTCCTTGCTACAATAAAATTCTGCCCTGTGCTTTTGTGCTTTCCCCTTCTGATGTAGGGAAGCCAAGGGGCCTGGGTCTCTAGGTAAACTTACCTGCTGTCTGTGTCCAGTCCTACAAAGTCCTTTTTCTCAAATGGGACACAGAGAAGGGGGATCTTATCCCCAGACTTGTCTGTGGCTCTGTCCAGACGCTTGGACTCCAGCACGATGAACAGTGACTCGATGAAGTCCTCGATTCTCTTCTCCACCGTCTGGCAGTCCTCGTAGTTGGGGTAGAAGGCCACGTCAGTGCGCGGCTGCTCCACGATCTCCCCCTGCAGCCCGAAGACAAAGAGCCGGGAATCATACAGCGTGGAGCCGTAGATCTCCTTCTGCACGTGGAACTTCTCGAAGGTCTGTGGCCAGTCCTTGGCCGAGAAGCAGTCTGTGATGGTGATGAGGCCCACGACTTTGCGGTGGGTCTGGAAGTCGCCCCACTCATTGTTCTCGGGTGGGTAGTGGTGCCTGTAGCGGATGTAGAGGACTCGCTGGGAGTCCCGCACGCTGATCTGACTCACAGAGCAAATCCTCTTATAGATCCTGAAGAAGTTCTCCTCGGAGACGATGCCCACAGGCTGGACCACCACGAGCAGCGTCTGGTGGTCCTCAGCACACTGCATGTAGTCAGGGACGCTCATTTTCAAGTCCCTGTTCAGAGAGAAGAAATGAGGCTGTGAGACACAGAGTCCTGAGTGCTGAGAGCCCACTCTGGGAGGCAGTGACTATGACCTTCACTACCCAGAGGCAGGGGAAGCCCCAAGGAAAGCCGTGGCATCAACAGGTCTTAGGGCTCCACATGTGGCTGTCGCAGTTCTGATCATAATGCTGTAACTGTTGACCTTCAGTCCCTTGGCCTCAGCGTGGAGCTTCTACAGAAATGGGGCTGTTTCTTGTCTTTCTATTCTTACCACCTAACCAGGAGTAGTAAGAGTCAGTGCTCAAAAATGCCTGTTGAGTGAATGAATAAACACGTGTGTAATTGCTCCCCCATCCCCTCAACAGGATTTTAAGAAAAATCCACCACACAATCAGATCTGGATTTGAATTCCGGGCTCCCTGGAACTCCTCAGCTACAAAATAGTGGTGATAATAGAACTTGTCGTGGCCAGGCATGGTGGCTCATGCCTGTAATCCTAACACTTTGGAAGGCCGAGGGTGATGGATCACTTGAGGTCAGGAATTCGAGACCAGCCTGGCCAACATGGTGAAACCCCACCTGTACTAAAAATGCAAAAATTAGCCATGCATGGTGGCACGTGCCT
Source organism: Pongo pygmaeus (assembly GCF_028885625.2). Classification (NCBI taxonomy): domain Eukaryota; kingdom Metazoa; phylum Chordata; class Mammalia; order Primates; family Hominidae; genus Pongo; species Pongo pygmaeus. The sequence continues at coordinate 153,347,685 of NC_072380.2, forward strand.
GTAATCCCAGCTACCCAGGAGGCTGAGGCAGGAAAATCGTTGGAACCCGGGAGGTGGAAGCTGCAGTGAGCCAAGATTGCACCACTGCACTCCAGCCTGCGTGACAGAGTGAGACTCCGTCTCAAAAAAAAACAAGAGGCAGGGCGTGGTGGCTCACACCTGTAATCCCAGCACTTTGGGAAGCTGAGGCAGGTGGATCATGTGGTCAGAAGATCGAGATCATCCTGGCTAACATGGTGAAACCCCATCTCTACTAAAAATACAAAAAATTAGCCCGGCGTGGTGGCAGGCGCCTGCAGTCCCAGCTACTTGGGAGGCTGAGGCAGGAGAATGGCGTGAACCAGGGAGGCGGAGCTTGCAGTGAGCCGAGATCGTGCCACTGCACTCCAGCCTGGGCAACAGAGCCAGACTCCATCTCAAAAAAAAAAAAAAAAAAGAATTAAAAGAAAAAGAACTTGCCTTATAAAACTGTATTTAGATTGAGGAGGTTACGAATGTAAAGGGCCTAGCATTGTGCCTAATATAAAAGGAGAGATTACACAAATATACCACCGTTCCTTTATAAACTGGAGAGTTGCCATAACCTCTCTGAGCCAATTTTGTCGGATATAAAAAGAAAACGTTATTACCTGATTCCCCAGAGCTGGGGAAAAATTAAATTAGATGACCCACATGAAAGAATCTGGCTCACAGGAGATCCTCAATACATGTTTGTTGAAGGGAATAGTGAACAAACAAACAAATGAACAATCCAATGAATGCTGCCCCCAGACCACAGACGGTCATGATGGAAATCCCACTGCCTGGAATGATATTCAACTCCCAGCTCTACATGCACGACCTGGGTCACCTGGAGCAAGCCTGTGCGCTTCCCTGAACCCCAGTTTCATCGTGAATAAAAATGAGGATAGTAACACATACCTCAAGGTGTCAGCAAGTCAACATTCTGGTTGTGATAAAATACTGTGGTTTTGTAAGATGGCACCACAGGGGGAAATTGGGCAAAAGGTATATAGGATCCCTCAGTATTATTTCTGACAAATGCACATGGAGCTACAACCACCATAGTCTCAAATAAAAAGTTCAATTTTTTTAAAGGTTAGGGAGATTAAACGAGCTCTCTGTATCAAATAAGAAAAAGATGCCTCGATACACACCTCCACTGTCCCCATCAGCAGGCTCACACTTCCTGAGGGGATTTGGCCATGGTCCCCATGGCCAGAGGCAGCTGTACCATGAGCTAATGGGGCTCAGCTTCAGGCCCCTTCTATGGCCCTCTATCTAATTTTGCATTTTTAATTTTGTTTTCTTTTTCTTAAATAGGAAGGCCAAAACTGCATAACCTTCAGGTCACCAAAGCCTGACTGCAGAGATCGTGGCAGTAAAACCTTCTCAGGTGAGACACTAAGATTAAAGTGACATAGCTACAAGACCTCTGTGAAATTCTAATGGCAAGCCTCTCACCTGCACGGAGAGGAGGAGGACTGCGTGTCGGGGGCTATCCCATTCTGAATATGCAGAGCCCACAATGAACTATACATCACAACCCTACCTCTACAGACTTCCAAAATACACATGGATAGAGGAGTATGGATAAAGTTAAATTTTAAAAAAGGAAACCTTAGCCTCCCAACATGTCTTGCTTCTGCCCAGGATCCAAATGGTTCACAAGTATATTACATGTGTGTGACTCGGCCCAAGTCCCTGACTACAGTGCTCACGCTCTCAAAGACGACGCCCCACTCTCTCCTGCCCTTTCCCCACAACGATTCCCTAAAGAGTCTTTTCTGCACACAAAAACCACCTTGGAAAGAACCAAAATCACATCATCTTCCAACAAAGAGGCATAACACCCCTCGGAGGACATATCAAAATACTGAGTGGGGGAGACTGGAGAGCTCATGTTTCTCAAAAGTAGGCACGGGTTTAACAGAAGTTGAGAAACACTGAAGCCTTCATTCTACAGAGGAGGAAAACGCAGCCCACCACAGATGAAGAAAGGGCCTTATTTTAAAAGTATCATCTCGGCCAGACACAGTGGCTCACACCTGTAATCCCAGCACTTTGGGAGGCAGAGGCGGGAGGATCACTTGAGGTCAGGAGTTAGAGACCAGCCTGGTCAACATGACAAAACCCTGTCTCTACTAAAAATACAAAAATTAGACAGGAGGGGTGGCACACACCTGTAGTCCCAGCTACTCCGGAGGCTGAGGCAGGAGAATTGCTTGAACTCAGGAGGTGGAGGAGGCAGTGAGCCAAGATCACAACATTGCACTCCAGCCTGGGTAACAGAGCGAGACTCCATCTCAAAAAAATAAATAACAATAATTTTAAAATAAAAAGTATTGTCTCATTTAAAAAGCAGCATAATCAGCCGGGTGTGGTGGCTCACACCTGTAATCCCAGCACTTTGGGAGGCCGAGGCAGGCAGATCACTTGAGGTCAGGAGTTGTAGACCAGCCTGACCAACATGGAGATACCCGGTCTCTAATAAAAATACAAAAAAATTAGCCAGGCTTGGTGGCGCATGCCTGTAATCCCAGCTACTCAGGAGGCTGAGGCAGGAGAATCGCTTGAACCCAGGAGGTGGGGGTTGCAGTGAGCTGAGATCGCACCACTGCACTCCAGCCTGGGCGCTAAGAGTGAGACTCCCTCTCAAAAAAAACAAAAAAAAAACCTGACCTCACACTTGTGATCTCAGCACTTTGGGAGGCCAAGTCGAGTGGATCGCCTGAGGTCAGGAGTTCAAGACCAGCCTGGCCAACATGGCAAAACCCTTTCTCTACTAAAAATACAAAAATTAGCCAGGCTTGGTGACATGCACCTATAATTCCAGCTACTTGGGAGGCTGAGGCATGGGAATCGCTTGAACCCAGGGAGGAGGAAGTTACAGTGAACTGAGATCACACCACTGCACTCCAGCCTGGGTGATAGAGAAAGACTCTTAAAAAAAAAAAAAAGATGCCTGCTACTGAGCCAGTTTTGGTATGAGACTAAGCTAATACAGGTATTAAAACAGCAAAAATATGTATCTTCAACTTGGTAGTTCCTCCACAGAGCTACCATAAAACCAGCAATCCAAGAGATCTGAAAACATGTGTCCACACCAGAAACTTGTACAGGAATGTACATAGCAGTATTACTCCTTTTTGAGACGGAGTTTTTCTCTGTCACCCAGGCTGGAGTGCAGTGGCAGGATTTCAGCTTACCTCAAGCTCTGCCTCCCAGGTTCAAGCGATTCTCATGCCTCACCCTCCCGGGTAGCTGGTACTACAGGCATGAGCCACCATGCTCGGCTAGTTTTTGTATTTTTAGTGGAGATAGGGTTTCGCCATGTTGTCCAGGCTGGTCTCGAACTCATGATCTCAGGTGATCCACCCACCTCAGCCTCCCAAAGTGCTGGGATTACAAGCACAACATTATTCTTGTTTTTTGTTTGTTTGTTGTTTCGAGATGGAGTCTCACTCTGTCGCCAGGCTGGAAAGCAGTGGCGCAATCTCGGCTCACTGCAAACTCCGCCTCCCAGGTTCAAGGGATTCTACTGCCTCAGCCTCCCGAGTAGCTGGGACTACAGGTGCCCACCACCATGCCCAGCTAATTTTTGTATTTTTAGTAGAGAGGGGGTTTCACCATGTTGGCCAGGATGGTCTCGATCTCTTGACCTCGTGATCTGCCCACCTCGGCCTCCCAAAGTGCTGGGATTACAGGCGTGAGCCACCATGCCTGGCCAGGCACAGCATTATTCTTAATAGCTAAGGAGTGAAAACAACACAAATGTCCATCAACTGCCTGATACACAAAATGTTAAATCTCTACAATGGAATATTATTCAGCCACAGAAAGGAACAAAGTGCTGATGTAAGCCACAACATGAATAACTTTAGAGCATTGTGCTGAGTGAAAGAAGCCAAATACAAAAGGCCACATGTTGTATGATTCCCTTAATAGGAAATTCCCTGAATATGCAAATCTATATATATCGAAAGTAAACTGGGGGCCGCCAGGGGCTGTGGGAGTGGGGAATGAGGAGTGACTGTTAATGGATATGGAGTTTCTTTCTGGGGTGATGAAAATATTCTGGAATGACAATGGTTACACAAGTGTGAATATACTAAAAATCACTGAATTGGCCGGGCATGGTGGCTCACGCCTGTAATCCTAGCACTTTGGGAGGCCAAGGCGGGTGGATCACGAGGTCAGGAGTTCGAGAGCAGCCTGGCCAACATAGTGAAACCCCGTCTCTACTAAAAAATACAAAAAAAATTTAGCCAGGCATGGTGGCAGCCACCTGTAGTCCCAGCTACTCGGGAGGCCGAGGCAGGTGAATCACTTGAACCCAGGAGGCAGAGGGTGCAGTGAGCCAAGATAGTGCCATTGCACTCCAGCCCGGGCGACAGTGCGAGACTCCGTCCCAAAAAAAAAATCACCGAATTGTACACTTTAAAGCAGTGGATTTTATGGCAGGTAATCGAGGCTCAATGAAGCTGTTATTTTTGACACACTAGATTTCTGAAACATTTATTGTTTACATGTTTCCGGACAACTATTTTTCCCTCTTCACTACTAGTCTTCCACACAATTAAAAAAACGAACAAACACACACAACAAAACCTAGCCAGATCTTTAGGACGGCAATGTTCCTGGGCCTCCAATATCATTCACCCGGTGCTTTGTTTCATGTTAACAAATAAAGATGTCATAGGTAGCTATGACTACCTTAGAAACACCGGACAGTCGCCAGTTTAAACTGGGGCCGTGGGGTATGGAAGGGAAGTCACTCCCCCATACCTTTCAACTGGGCCTTGCTTCCAGGGTTTTAATTCCTCTCTCTATAAAAACATTTGAAGACAGACAACGCATCCTAACACGGGAAAACTTTCGGTTAACAGACATTCACGTTGGGAAGGTCCGTAGGGATGGAAGGGATTGGGGTGGGCTGACAGGGAGAAGACTACAGGCCAGTAGGTTGACTTCCTCTCTCCAGGGTTCCCTGGGATAAGTTGGAGTTGACAGCGCGCTTATCCCAGAGAGCACCGCCTGACGCCGCCCAGCTAGATCGGAGGCAGTTTGAATCCAGGAGACGGGAGGGAAAGGGCTAGGGGAGAAGTCCGGGATCTCAGGGCGGGGAAAGCGCCGGGGGCGTGGGCTGTGCTGGGCCCCAGGCCCCAGCCGCGCGTCCCAGACACCGCGGGCTCCAGGGGGCGTAGCCAGGCCCAGGGGCGGGGGGCTCCAGCGCCGCGGACGGCCCGGGAAGGGAAGCCAGGCGGAGACAGCTCAGAGGCGCTGAGGGGAAGGGGACCCCGCCGCGGGCTCGGGAGAGCAGAGCCGGCCCGGGCAGCAGGTGTGGGCCGGGTCCCGGACAGGTGTCCGCCGAGTCTTCAGCGGGTGTGGACACAGCCTTGGACAGATGTAAGCAGAGCGCCAACAGGAGCGAGGGCGCCTGGAGCAGGTGCAAGCTGAACCCCGGCCGGGCAGCGGACCCGGACAGGTGTGGCGGGCTCCGCCCGGACAGGTGAGGGCCGGGCGAGCCCCTCCGCGGGACGCGCCGACTCCACGGCCAGCCGCGCAGCCCTCCCCGCAGCCGGTCCGAATTGCCTGACCGGGAGCCCCCCCGCTTTGCACTTACACAGCCGGTGGCCCCGGGCCCGGAGCGGGAGCCCACGACCTGGCGGGCAGCGGGGCCGAGCAGCCTCTGCAGCCACTTCCCAGGCTCTGGGCTGGCGCTTCCGACTGGCGGCCGAGCCGGCGCTGCTCCTGCGCGTGCGCGGAGGCCAGGCCCGGGCCCCCGATCCGTCCCGGGTTTTGCAAGAGACGCGAGGGAAGCAAGTGGATAGGAGCGAGGGAGAAAGGAGGAAGGAGGAGAGAGGGAGAGAAGAGAGGACAGGGAGGGAGGGGACATGGGGAGGGAGGAGGAGGAGAGAGGAGGGAGGAGGGAGAGAAAAAGGTGGGATGAAAGAAGGAGGGAGGAGGAGCGAGGGAGAGAAGCGGGGACAGGGAGGGAGGGGACGGGGGAGGGAGGAGGAGGAGAGTGGGAGGAGGAGGGGTGAAACAAGGAGGGAGGGGCAGCGAGAGAGAGAAGCGGGGACAGGGAGGGGACTGGGAGAGGGTGGAGGAGGGAGGAGGGAGAGAAAAAGGAGGGGTGAAAGGAGGGAGGAGGGAGAGAAAAAGGAGGGGTGAAAGGAGGGAGGAGGAGCGAGGGAGAGAAGCGGAGACAGGGAGGGACGGGACAGGGGGAGGGAGGAGGAGGGAGAGAAAAAGGAGGGGAGAAAGAAGGAGGGAGGAGGAGGAGAGGGAGGGAAGGAGGGAGATGGAGGGAGATGGAGGGAGGAGGGAGGGAGGGACCGGGGCAAGAGAGCGGAGACTAGGAGGAAAGCTTCTGCACCTGGGACGGCGCAGCTGGAGGGAGGCCCAGTTCTGTCCCCGCCGCTTACCAGTCCTTCAGGGAGCGCAGCTCAAATTTCACTTCTTCTGTGAAGCTCAGGGGTTGAGGCCCCGCGGAAGCCCACTGTGGATCCCTCCGGCACCCCCCGTGACCCTCACGGTCGTGCCCCCTCTTTTCATGTTGGGTGATCGTGGCGCGCGCGGCATGGGGGCGCCTCCAGGATCGCAGGGCCCGGGAGGCACGTGAGGTGCGAGCCCCAGCCTGGGCCGTCTTCCCCTTGTGTGGCCAGCTGGCACCATGGCACTCCCGACTTTGAGGACCCCAACAATCCATCCACATAAAAGGTTCCAAAGAGGCGACAGGGGCTAGGACAGCTGTCGTTAGTTCAGTGCCAAGGCGCCAAGCTTGCTAAGTGCGGGCAGAAGCCATTTAAGGATTTAAACCCCTCTGGGTTCAAAAATAAAATAAAATAAAGCAGGAGATGGGGGAGGCTTGCCTACTTAAGATGCCCAGCACATGAGTTAACAGTGGCATCCGCAGCGAAAATCGAAAACAGAGAGCCGCTCTCCGTTATGTATGTTTAATGTTCTTTTTGAATCTTTTAACATGTACATGTATTTCTTTTTCAATTAAAAAATCCTGGCCAGGCGCAATGGCTCACACCTGTAATCCCAACACTTTGGGAGACTGAGGCGGGTGGATCACTTGAGGTTAGGACTTCGAGACCAGCCTGGCCAACATGGTGAAACCCCGTCTCTACTAAAAATACAAAATTAGCCAGATGTGGTGGCACGCGCCTGTAATCCCAGCTACTCAGCAGGCTGAGGCAGGAGAATCGCTTGAACCTGGGAGACAGAGGTTGCAGTAAGCCGAGATCACGCGATTGCACTCCAGCCTGGGCAACAACAGCAAAACTCTATCTCAAAAAAACAAACAAACAAAAAAAAAACCCACTAAAAAGGGCTGGGTGTGGTGGCTCACACCTGTAATCTCAGCACTTTGGGAGGCCGAGGCGGGTGGATCACCTGAGGTCAGGAGTTCAAGATCATCCTGGGCAACATGGTGAAACTCCAGTCTCCACTAAAAATACAAAAATTAGTTGAGCGTGGTGGTACATGCCTGTAATCCCAGCTACTAGGCAGTCTGAGGCAGGAGAATCGCTTGAACCCGGGAGGCGGGGGCTGCAGTAAACCGAGATCACACCACTGCACTCCAGCCTGGGTGACAGAGAGAACCCATCTCAAAAAAAAAAAAAAAAAGAAAATCCTAAAATGGAAAAGTAAAGAGGACAGGAGTGGTTCTCTCAGCACATACAGCAGCAAGGGAGAAATGGTCTGAGCCAGCACTTTTCCATTCAGCCAGCAGGCACTTACCCACTCTGGGCTATGTGACCAGGGCTGTTTTATTATCACATGTGTTATAAAATAAGATACTATCCCTCATCCCTGCTCAGGGCTAGTGGAAAACCAATTGAGTTTTTATTGAATTATTTTCTACAGAGTCAGAATGAGTTATAAATAAAACATATCTTCAGGGCAAAACAAATAGAGCTGATTTCCAGCCTGCCAGACAGCCAGGAAGTTTTCAACAGAGGTGCCCAAGGGCTGAGGAAGAGTGTCTCCCTGACAATGCACAAGCTGCCCAACGTGGCTGCCCCATGGTGTTATGACTGCATGGAGGCCGTGCAGTGGCTCACAGCTGTAATCCCAGCACTTTGGGAGGCCGAAGCAGACGGATCGCTTGAGCCCAGGAGTTTAAGACCAGCCTGGGCAACACACAGAAACTCTGTCTCTTGGAAAAAATACCAAAATTAGCTGGGCAGGATGGCACAAACCTGTAGTCACAGCTACTCAGGAGACTGAGGCAAGAGGATCGCTTGAGTCCAGCCAGGTTGAAGCTGCAGTAAGCCATGATCACTCTAGACTGGGAGAGACAGCAAGACCCTGTCTCAAAAAAAAAGTGTTGTTTTTTTTTTTTTTAATGAATAAATAAACAAAAGAGTGTACAGGGTTAACAGAGAATACAGAAAAGATACATTTAAAAGGCCACTGCTAATGGAGGTCTGAGTGCAGAAAGTAGGCTCCAACCTTACCTCATAAGATCCAAGCAAGGGAGCTATTTTTAGTGCTGAAGTCCAGAAAGGATACCCTACTTGGCTGGGGTCACACAAGTGGCTGGTGCTATTTAGGGATTCAAATCCAGGGCTGTCAGACCCCACAGACTGTACTTTTTGCATAGGTCTTTTCTTATTCTGTCTGTAAGTGGATAAGGCAAGCAACTTGGAAAGCAAGATTGAAAGCTGACAAAAGGAAACATTGCTTATTTGCAGTGTACACACTTCAATCAATTTATGTTGTTGTCTCAGCAAATCTGTGGTGGAAGGAGAGCGGGGACTATTATTCTGCTTTTCTTTTAATTTATGTATTTACTTTTTTGAGACAGAGTCTCACTCTGTCACCCAGGCTGGAATATAGTGGCGCGATCTCAGCTCACTGCAACCTCCACCTCCCAGGTTCAAGCGATTCTCCTGCCTCAGCCTCCTGAGTAGCTGAGATTACAGGCATGTGCCACCACACTCGGCTGATTTTTGTATTTTTAGTAGAGATGGGGTTTCACCATGTTGGTCAGGCTGGTCTCAAACTCCTGACCTCGAGATCCACCCACCTCGGCCTCCCAAAGTGCTGGTATTATTACTCTGCATTTTTACCAATGAGAAAATGGAGGCTCAGAGAGTGTAAGAGCCTGCCACAGCCCAGCCCACAACGATCAAATGAGAACATCCGAACATCCAAAGCAGTCCCCGTACTGTCTAGGTCCTGGGGCTGTGCTCCTTTAGCAGCTTTAACATTTCCTAAGCATCTCCTCTGAAGGGTGACAATTCAAACATACAAAACCTGCCCTCAAGGAATTTACAGACATCTAAGGTTGGAAGGAATTTCTAAAATAACCAGGTTCAACCTCATACTCACACTCTCTCCTCTCTACAAAAGTCCTAACAGGCGGAACGCTTTGATGATGTGGCTATTTGTCTTAGTTGGTTTGGGCAGATATAAGAAATTACTAGAACAACACTGAGATCAGGGCGCCAGCATGGGTAGGGTCTGATGAAGGTCATCTTCTGAATGGCAGATGGCTGGCTTCTTGTATTTTCACATGACAGATAGAGAGCAAACTAGCTGTCTGGTCTCTTTTTTTTTTTAAGATGGAGTCTTGCTCTTGTTGTCCAGGCTGGAGTGCAATGGCGCAATCTCAGCTCACTGCAACCTCCACCTCCTGGGTTCAAGCGATTCTCCTGCCTCAGCCTCCTGAGTACTTGGGATTACAGGTATGCACCTCCACACCCAGCTAATTTTTTGTATTTTTTTAGTAGAGACAGGGTTTCTCCATGTTGGTCAGGCTGGTCTCAAACTCCCGACCTCAGGTGATTCGCCTGCCTCAGCCTCCCAAAGTGCTGGGATTACAGGCATGAGCCACCGCACCCGGCCTAATTTTGTATTTTAGGTAGAGGCACAGTTTCACCATGTTGGCCAGGCTTGTCTCGAACTCCCAACCTCAGGTGATCCACCTGCCTCAGCCTCCCAAGGTGCTGGGATTACAGGCATGAGCCACCGTGTCCAGCCTGGTCTCTTCTTAGAAGGGCACTAATCCCATTCATGGGGGTTCTGCCCTTATGACCTAATTACCTCCCAAAGGCCCGACATCCATATGTGATCATATTGGGGAATAAATTTAACCGTATGAATTTGGGAAGAACATCAACATTCAGTTCATAACAAGCTCTATAAGAAAATTCTCCAGTAAACTCAGCCAGAATATGCTTCCCTGAAACATCCAATCAAGGGGTCTCAAGAAATAGGACCAAGCTGGCCTCGGTATCTCATGTCTGTAATCCCAGCATTTTGAGAGGCCAAGGAGGGAGGATTGTTTGATCCCAGGAGCTCGAGATGAGCCCAAGCAACATAGCTAGACCCCATCTCTGCAGAAAATTTAAAAAATAGCCGGCATGATTGTGCACACCTGTAGTCCCAGCTACTTGGGATGCTGAGGTGAGGGGATTGCTTGAGCTCAGAAAGTCAAGGTTGTAGTGAGCTCGATCGTGCCACTGCACTCCAGCCTGGGAGACAGAGCAAAGAGTGAGACTCTAAGTATTCACACAAATACACACACACACATATATATATTATATATATATAATCTATATATGGGACTAATGCCCCACAAGGCTTGCTGAGGTTGACAATTATCACAGCTGTGAGTTAAAAGTACAGGCTGGGACAGGTACGGTGGCTCATATCTGTAATCCCAGCACTTTGGGAGGCCGAGGCGGGCAGATCACAAGGTCAGGAGTTTGACACCACCCTGGCCAACATGGCAAAACCCCGTCTCTACTAAAAATAATAATAATAATACAAAAATTAGCCGGACGTGGTGGTGGGCGCCTGTAATCCCAGCTACTCAGGCGGCTGAGGCAGGAGAATCGCTTGAACCTGGGAGGCAGAGGCTACAGTGAGCAGAGATCGTGCCACTGCACTCCAGCTTGGGCAACGAGAGCAAGACTCCGTCTCAAAAAAAAAAAAAAAAAAAGTGCAGGCTACACTCCAGCCTGGGCAACAGTGTGAGACCCTATCTCAAAAAAAAAAAAAAAAAAAAAAAGTTTAGGCCAGAGTCCCTGCTCCATCACTCCCTAATTACTTGCCTTCCATATTTTCAGTTATTATATAAGGATAATCATTTCATAGGGCTATCATTAGGATTAAAGAAAGTGTGAGAAGGCAATTTGAGACAGAATGGACAAATTCTGTCACATGCTACTTGTACAGCCTCAGGGTAAGGTGACCATATAGCTTTACTTTCCTGGTACAATTCCAGCTTATGACTGCTGTCCTGGCTAACGGTGTTCCGGTTGGGTGATAACAAATCACTCCACTTTGGGCAAAAGCCAGCACCTCTCAAGGGTTTCGATCCCCCACCAGTACCATAAAGAGTTTCTTCTCCTTCCCGGGTTATAGGACTCCATAGTGTCATGTCTCACCTGGGCTTTGTAGCTCACAGGCTATGGAGGGAAGAAATAACTATATTTATTTAGCACAACTAAGAACCAGCTACTTGGTTAGACCTTCATAACTCTTCCTTCAAAATAACACAGTGATGGTAACTACCATTTACAAAACTTTTTTTTCTCTTTTTTTTTTTTTTGAGACAGGGTCTTGCTCTGTGGCCCAGGCTGAAGCGCAGTGGCGCGATCTTGGCTCACTGTGGATCCTCTTCCTCCCACTTCAGCCTCCCATCACGCCCGGCTAATTTTTGTAAATTTGTTTTGTAGAGGCAGGGTTTCCCTACGTTACCCAGGCTAGTCTGGAACTCCTGAGCCCAAGTGATCCGCCCGCCTCGGCCTCCCAAAGTGCTGGGATTACAGGCGTGAGCCACCGTGCCCGGCCTCATTTATGAAACTCTTATCTGGTAGGCAATGTGCAATGTGCTTAGCATAAATATCTCATATCCTCACAATAATCGTGTAAGGAGGAAACTCGGATTCAACCTCAAGATAAGCACCAAAGCTCATTTTAAACCTCACTGCCCTCTGCAAGATAACTATACAGATGCTCCTCGATTTATAATGGGTTGCTTCCCGATAAGCCCATCGCAAAGTTGAAAAATCCCCTAAGTCGAGCCACCCTAAGTTGCGGACGCCCGCACCATGCTTTCAGAGGCGAATGTAAAGTGGGAGAAGGGGCTCAGTGATTGAGCGCTAGCCAGGATTCCACGCCAGGCCTTTCCGTGTTCAACAGCTGCTTTCAGAAGTGTGGAAGCCTCGGAGAGGGTCCCTGAGGTAAGATGGGCTGAGCGTCGCCGCCTTCTGCAAGGACATCAGCCTTGAGAGAAGAGAGGAGATAAGGTGCAAAGGAAGAAAGGCGGGGACGCCGCGGTGTCAGTTGAAGCGTGGGCTCCTTAAGGACAGGGGCTGTGTCCGACTCGGCTCTGAATCCCCAGCGCCTACACAAGCTCTGACACAGCGTACACTCAGTAAACATGGAGTGAATCAGTTCAATCAATGAATGAACGAATGAATGAAACGCCAGAGCCCGCCACAGGGGTCCGCTGCCGCTCCACGCCTGGGCCTCTCACCGGCCAATCAACACTGACTCGTACGCCCTGCCCCTGATGCCTCGCCCATCACTCGCCCCTATGGATTCCCTCCGGCTGCGTGGAAATCCCGGAGCACTGGATTTCCCAGAGGCGCCTCCGGTAGCAGTGCGCATGCTCCAGGGCTGGTAGCTGAGGCATCAATTTCCCGCGGCGCCTAGGGGACGGATTGGAAAGCGATTGGCTTAGGGGACGGAAGCCAAGCTCCACCTGCCTGACGCCCGGCTCTTCTCGCAGAACCGAAGGTTCATTTTGGACAGCCCTTCCCCAGTACCACTCCCACCCCGACGTTTGTCCCCATCGGAACCTATCCTAAACAAGGCTGAAAAAAAGACAGCAGCGACCGGAAGTGACGCACGAGCGCGAGCGGAAAAACAGAGGCCCAGCGCCTGTTGCCGTGGAAACCGAGCCCTCGGCTTGCGTCCCGCATGCGTCACAGCTCCGGCTGACCACGCCCCGCGCGCGGCCCCGAGGCCCTGAGGCCCAGGGCGGGGACCAAAAGCCGCGAGCTTGTGATGTTGTCGCTGCGGGGCACGCTGAGGGGCGGAGAGGAAATTTAGGGCCTGCCTTTTGTACATTCGGTTATTCAGCCCAGAAATATGTATTCAACCCCAGGCGCGTGCCTGGCATTGTGGAAGGCGACACGTGGGGAGAATTGTGACTGACCCAGATGTCACCACCCCCAGCCCAGTAGTCATTCTTCTCTGGAAGTCCTTACCCATCTCACCTGCTCATTCTTTGACCCCCAGTTTCCCGACCTCTCTTTTTCCTGAAGCCACGCCCTTCCACGCTTTCTTGTCTTTTCTGTGGTGTTCCTTCAGTCTAGAATATTCTCCACCTAGCACAATCCTGCTCCTCCCCTGACATTCTGCTGAAATTGCACTCTTCAGCCTTTCCAGGTAGCTGTGGGCTGCGACATGTGTCAGAGACTGACTGATGAGTTTTCTTTTTACTTTTGTATATTGCCTCATTTTTTTTCTTTAAGCATACATACATTGATTTTATAATGAAACAGAAATCATTTTTAAAGAGATCAGTTATTCTCAAAGAGCTTGTTACTTTCGGGAACACTTTTTGGGGTGTTTATATATATTACTATATATGTACTTTATATGTATACTTTTAAATTCACAGAAAATTGACACGCATTGTAAAAAGAATCGTGATTATATCCTTTATCCATAATCACCAATTTTTACATTTTTGCCTCATTTTCACATTCTTCCTCTCTCTGTGTGCCAATTATGTCCTTTATAGCTATTTCCCCTCTGTCCAAAATCATACTGTTTCAATTAGTTGTCAAATCTTTTTTTAGTATCCTTTTATCTAGAACAGGGTCTCAGTCTTTCTTCCTCTTTCATGTCTTTGTGAAACTTGCAGCTACCAGGATGAGACAACTCTACTCAGACCCAAGCATACCAAGCCAGGAATGCACAAAGGAGGGCGGATGTTTGAGATAAGAACTGTCTCAAGGACTTTCTATAATAACCACACAAGAAATTCCTCATGTACGTCACAAGTTTCATGCGTTTCTCCACCTACGTTTTGCATATATGCACACATTTATTTATTTAGAGACAGGGATCTTGCTGTGCTGCCCAGACCAGACTCAAATTCCTGGGCTCAATCGGTCCTCCTGCCTCAGCCTCTAGAGTAGCTGGGACTCCAGGCATGCACCACCCTGTTATTTCTGTGACCAGGCTTAGCACTAGGCATTCTTTAGGACGACAGCAATTCAAATAAGATGCCCTCCAAAGAACACTTGCCTAGTAGCTGCATCTCCAAAAATGAATTGATGCTGCTCCAGCTTTGAGCCTTCAGAACCAAAGAAACCTGTTTCCAGACAGCTTATGTGAGCTTCTACTTTTGGCTAATAAGAGCTCCCACTTACCCCTGCCCTATTCAGGTGCACCTGTGGCTTGCCATAGCCATATAGCCAGGTGCACCATCCTTTTTGCCTGCTCCTGAATAAATTAATTATATTAGGAGACATCTTTCTCTGATGTCTTTTTTAGGTTAGCAACTCTAATATGTTGGAAGAATACAGGTCAGCTACTTTGTAGAATGTTCCCCAGTTTGAGTTTGTATGATGCTTTCTCATGATTAGATTCAGGTTATGTATGTTTTGCAAAAATACCTCAGAAGTGATGGCATCCTTGGTGCATTATATCAGGAGGCAAATTATGTGGGTTTGTCCCATTGTTTGTAATGGTAACATTGGTTGCTTGGTTAAGGTGAAGGGTGCCAAGCTTCTCCACTGTAAAGTTCCTATTTTTTTCTCTGTAATTAATAAGTAATTTGTATGATACTTTGAGATAACAAAGTAGACTGTTCTTCATCAAACTTTCATCAATGAATTTAACATCCAAAGACACCTCAAGAATGATCATCAAAAGCAGCCTACTAATGACTGTCATTTACCATTTAATACATTTGAAACAGTGCATGTGCTCTGTGACATATTCTGGGAAAGAACATGTTACCTGATACATAATAGGTGATCAATAAATAGTATTTACTGACAGGTTTCCTTCCTTTGTAGATAAATGAAGTTTCTTGTTTCATGGGGTATAATTAGAAGCATTACTTTAATTAGCCATCCTGATTATTCTGACTTTGTACCAGCATCTGCCTCAGTACCTAGTATATATTAGCAATTCATTTTTTAATTAATAATGGAAAATTATGTACACACACACACACACATACACACCAAGAAATTATATCAAAAGATTAATTGTGATAATTGAGCAGTTAATGCTTAACCAAGTGTTTTCACCGATACAGGGCAGTCACTGTTAGAAACAGAAAGCTTTTAAAAGTAAATTATGATAAATCCAACTTAAGCAAATCAGATTTTACATTACAAAATAAAGTTTAAAAAAAGAAAGAAAGGATTCGAAAGGAAAAAAATTCGAAAAGGATCACGTAGGAGAAGCTGCAGTTCCATGTGTGACCACCAGGTGCCGGAACAAGCTAGGTAGCCACACTAGAAAAACAAACGTCCTCATCTGGGCTGAATTTGCATCTAATTGCCTCAAATTGCTTCTGAAACCCGGGATTTTTTCTGTCACTTTGTCAGTGGAGCTTAGGTCAGTGAGTTCTGGGCAAATCGAGAGTAGGCTGAAGCTGGGGAGGAATTCACAAGCGAGATTTAACTAAATTGGCCGTGGCTTATTCTTGAACTGGGTTACTTAAGAATTCAAGTTATTATATATTACATCATATTGTATTATATATTTTATATGTTACAGACAATATCTTGTAATCCAACTGGAAATATATGTTGTATATTACATATCAAGTTATTGTATTATAATTCAAGTTGCCTTATTCTTTATACCTTTTGGTTTTGATGCATGGTTTTATACCTTTTGGTTTTTGTGCGATCTCGGCTCACTACAACCTCTGCCCCCATGGTTCAAGGGATTCTCTTGCCTCAGTCTCCCGAGTAGCTGGGATTACAGGCACCTGCCACCACACCCGGCTAATTTTTGTATTTTGCTTTTTAGTAGAGATGGATTTTCACCATGTTGGTCAGGCTGGTCTCGAACTCCTGACCTCAGGTGGTCCACCTGCCCCTGCTTCCCAAAGTGTTGGGATTACAGGCGTGAGTCACTATGCCCGGCCTCTTTATACCTTTTGTATGTCCTAAATATAACAGAGTTAAAGCAAAAGTTTTAAAGGAAAGACTGAGGCTACAGGGATTATGCGAATTTTTTCAAAGAACACAAATCAAGTGGAGGGTTTGGGAGTTGTTAAAATCACAATTACCCATACCTTTGCAATTTCGTCTTCTTTTTTTTTTTTTTTTTTTTGAGATAGAATCTTGATCTGTCACCCGGAGTGCAGTTGTGAGATCTCAGCTCACTGCAGCCTCAACTCCCAAGTTCAGGCAATCCTCCAACCTCATCACGTCAAGTAGCTGGGACTACAAGCAGGTGCCACCACGTGTCACGGCTAATTTTTGTTTGGTAGAGACAGGGTTTTGCCATGTTGCCCAGGCTGGTCTCGAACTCCTGGGCTCAAGCAATCCTCTGGCCTCAGCCTCCCAAAGTACTGGGATCATAGGCAGGAGTCACCATGCCCAGCCCCTTTCCTTCTTTTTCTGAACCAGGTAAAGAGGATTCGGATCAAACTGAACATCAGTGCGAATAGGACAAATATAAGTGGCTGGAAATATCCTGACAGGATGGAACTAGAAGAGCCCAGCAACACGCCTGTGGTGTTCCCGCCAAGGATGCATGCCCTGCGTCTAATCGATGAAACCACAGACAAACGAAAATGGGGACATTCTGCACGACCACTAGCCTGTGACCTTCAAAAGCATCGAGGTCATGAAAATTAAGGAAAGCCTGAGAAAACTTTCCATATTAAAGAAGACTAAAGAGACGTGACAACTAAGTATTATGCGTGATTCTGAACTGGATCATTTTGCTACAAAAATATACTATTGTGGCCAGGTGTGGTGGTTCTTGCCTGTAATCCCAGAACTTTGGGAGGCAGAGGCAGGTGGATCACCTTAGGTCAGGAGTTTAAGACCAGCCTGGCCAACATGGCAAAAACCCGTCTGTCTTAAAAATACAAAAAAAAAAAAATTAGCCGGGCATTGTGGCAGGTACCTATAATCCCAGCTACTTGGGAGACTGAGGCAGGAGAATCACTTGAACCCGGGAGGCAGAGGTTGCAGTGAGCTGAGATTTCACCACTGCACTTCAGCCTGGGCAACAGAGTGAGTGAGACTCTGTCTCAAAAAAAAAAAAAAAAAATATATATATATATATATAACATAGATATGCTAATAGAACAAATATAAGTGGCTGCCTTATATTATATGCTTATATTATATATAATTGGAACAACTGGTGAAACTTGAATAGAGCCTGAGGATCCTGTGGCAGCCACGTATGGATGTTACAGTCCTGACCTTGAGGGCTGTGTTATGGTTATGCAGAATATCCTTGTTTGTGGAAAAGACACACTCAGCTCTCCAGGGGTGCTGGGGTATCCCTCAGCTACTTACTCTAAAACAATTCAAGAAAATGAGTTATTTGTACTGTACTTGCGACTTAAGTTTGAAGTCGTTTCAGAAATTATTGAAAAGAGGATTCCAGAGAAAGTCCAAGCCATTAAAAATACCCCATGATTTTCCTGGCCTGACTCAGAACTACTGAATGAGAACACTGGGGGCGTGGCCTTGAGATGTGTGTTTTCCAAAGCACAGCCAGGTCTGGAAAGCAGCTACTCCCCATGGGCTGGGAGAGGGAAGCACAGCCTGTGCACACAGACCAGTTCCTCTCATCCTCCTTTCATCCACATCACCATCCGGCAGCTACGAGAATTCGTTCCACACAAGTTGCCTGGTTCAATTCTGCCTCCACTGATCTCTGAGGTTTTTTGTTTTGTGTTGTTTTTTTGAGATGGAGTTTCACTCTTGTTGCCTAGGCTGGAGTGCAATGGCGCTATCTTGGCTCACTGCAACCTCTGCCTCCCGGGTTCAAGTGATCCTCCTGCCTTGGCCTCCCAAGTAGCTGGGATTATAGGCGCCTGCCACCACGTCAGGCTAATTTTTTGTATTTTTAGTAGAGACAGGGTTTTACTATGTTACCCAGGCTGATCTCGAACTCCTGACCTCAGATGATCCACCCACCTTGGCCTCCCAAAGTGCTGGGATTACAGGCGTGAGCCACCGTGCCCAGCTGAGGTATTGTTTCCCATTCATGTCAATAAGCTGCAGGCCTTCTCCCTCCCACTTCAAAAAGTACCACTCTCAAATAAGAAAGCTGAGATCCTCTTTGGAAGTGTTCCTCTCAGAGCACTCCCCAAGGAAGCTCTGGGGTGCCTGGCAAATGAGAAGCTTCTGGGAGCCTCAGTCGGTCCAGCCCCACATTCCTGGTGCTTTATGGTCCCCTTTGCTTTGACTATTAAGACACAGTCCTGACCTGGTGCGGTGGCCCATGCCTGTAATCCCAGCTCTTTGGGAGGCTGAGGCGGGTGGATCACCTTAGGTCAGGCGTTCAAGACCAGCCTAGCCAACATGGTGAAACCCTGTCTCTACTAAACACAAAAATTAGCCAAGCATGGTGGCGGGCAACTGTAACCCCAGCTACTTGGGAGGCTGAGGCAGGGGAATTGCTTGAACCCAGGAGGCAGAGGCTGCAGTGAGTTGAGATCATGCTACTACACTCCAGCCTGAGCAACAGAGCGAGACTCTGTCTCAAAAAAAAAAAAAAACACAGGAGCTGTGGCCTGTGGTGGGGAGTGGACTTGGGGGGCCTCCTCCTCCTCCCTCACAATCCACAGGAAACCTGCTCCAGCTCTGCCTAGCTGGGGACAAAGAGTACTGCCTTTCTTCTTTTCTGCCTGGACCCACCTTGCTCCAGCTTCGCCATCAGTCTTTATGCACCCACATATCCCCATAAGCCAGTTCAGGGGCCCCAGGAAGGCAAACCTCAATAGGACCTTATAAGGCTTCCTGATGGTGGGATGCAACACTCTGAACATACTAAAAGCCAATGAATCATACTCTAAATGCATGAATTTCCTAACAGGTGTCTTCTATCTCAATAAACCTGTTCAAAACAAAGCGCTTCCTGCCTACCAGTCCATCCTCACCGGCTGCAGTTCCCAACCTCATACCATGGTTCAGCCTTGCTAAACTACTTGTTTTCTGGATGTCACTCTACACTGCTGAGCTCTTCTCTTTTGCTTCCCTCCCATCCTCATTTACTTGCTCTCAAACCTTTTTTTTTCACTTGCTCTCAAACTTTTTTTTTTTTTTGAGACAGGATCTTGCGCCAGGCGTGATGGCTCACACCTGTAATCCCAGCACTTTGGGAGGCTGAGGCGGGCAAATCACGAGGTCAGGAGATCGAGACCATCCTGGCTAACATGGTGAAACCCCATCTCTACTAAAAATACAAAAAATTAGCCAGGTGTGGTGGCGGGCGCCTGTAGTCCCAGCTACTCGGGAGGCTGAGGCAGGAGAATGGCGTGAACCTGGGAGGTGGAACTTGCAGTGAACCAAGATCGTGCCACTGCACTCCAGCCTGGGCTACAGAGCGAGACTCCGTCTCAAAAAAAAAAAAAAAAAGAATCTTGCTCTGTCGCCCAGGCTGGAATGCAGTGGCACAATCTCGGCTCACTGCAGCCTCTGCCTCCTGGGTTCAAGCGACTCTTCTGCCTCAGCCTCCCAAGTAGCTGGGATTGCAGGCACATGCCACCATGTCCGGCTAATATTTTTGTATTTTTAGTAGAGATGGGGTTTCCCCATGTTGGCCAGGCTGGTCTCAAACTCCTGACCTCAGGTGATCCGCCCACCTTGGCCTCCCAAAGTGCTGGGATTACAGGTGTGAGCCACCGCGCCTGGACAAAGCCAATTTTTAAAAAGTGAAAAACAAATATAGAGGGGATTGCGGCATCTAGACGTGTTTTCACCGTAAACAAATAGAAAACCGGGGGTAGGGGGCAGAAAAGGGAACTGTTTTCAGACTCGACAACAGGCAGCTCAGGACTGTTCCCTGAGAAACAAACAAATGAGAAATAAACAAGTGGAGCTCTGTGCTCACTGGGCTTTCTGCCTGGAGTCCATATCGGATCCATGGTACAGAGGGCAGGAACTCAAACAAAGGCCACCAGTGTCACCCAGTTGAGGAGACAGAGAATGGACAGAAAGGAGCTAGGGAGAGGTAACCCAAAAAGTCGTGTATGAGCTACTGGGCTCACCACTGAGATGTACACACATGGATCAGAATGGCTGAAATTAGGCCAGGCAGGGTGGCTTACTGTAATCCCAGCACTCTGGGAGGCCAAGACAGGAGAATCACTTGAGCCCAGGAGTTCCAGACCAGCCTGAACAGTGTGGTGAGACCCCTGTTTTGTAGAGACGTCTCTACAAAAAATCAACAAATTAGCCAGGTGTGATAAAGCATGCCCATAGTTCCAGCTACTCAGGAGGCTGAGGTAGGAGGCTCTCTGGCTTGGGAGGTCGAGGCTGCAAGTGAGCTATGATTGCGTGACTGTACTCCTCTAGCCTGGGTAACAGAGACCCTATCTCAAAAAAAAAAAAAAAAGCTAAAATTAAAAGACTCATGACACCAAGTGTTAGGGAGACACTGGAATTCTCATGCATTGCTGGTGGGAATGTAAGATGTACAAGTACTTTGGAACAAGGTCTGGCGATTTTTTATAAAATTAAACATATGCTTACTTTTTGCCCCAGCCATTCAGTGTCTAGGTATTTATCCAAAATAAATCAAAACAAACATATGTTCACCAAAATATTTGTCCAAGAATGATGACGGCAGCTTTATTTAAAATTGCTGCCAGGCACGGTGGCTCAGGCCTGTAATCCCAGCACTTTGGGAGGCCGAGGCAGGCGGATCGAGAGATCGAGGTCAGGAGATCGAGACCATCCTGGCTAACACGGTGAAACCCCATCTCTACTAAAAAATACAGAGAACTAGCCAGGCGTGGTGGCAGGTGCCTGTAGTCCCAGCTACTTGGGAGGCTGAGGCAGGAGAATGGCATGAACCCGGGAGGTGGAGCTTGCAGTGAGCCAAGATCACACCACTGCACTCCAGCCTGGGCGACGGAGTGACACTCTGTCTCAAAAAAAAAAAAAAAAAAAAAATTAGCCGGGTGTTGAGGCACATGCCTGTAGTCCCAGCTACCTGGGAGGCTGAGTGAGGCAGGAGAATGGCTTGAACCCAGGAAACAGAGGTTGCAGTGAGCCGAGATCGCACCATTGCACTCCAGCCTGGGTGACAGAGCAAGACTCCCTCTCAAAAATAAATAAATAAATAAATTAATTAATTAATTAATTAATTAAAAAATAAACAAAATTGCCAAAAATTGGACATAACTCAAGTTGTCTGTTAATGGGAAGACTGATAAACTGTTGTATATTCCTATATACATTGCATTTATCCTCAGAGCAATACTACTAAGCAATAAACATAAACCACTGATACGTGCAATGGCATGGATGACTCTCACCAAGGGAAGCTGAGCAAAGAAAGCTGCAAACCGTGGAGTTCATGCCAGGTGAGTCTGTTTACACAAAGTACCAGAACAGACAAAACTCATCCAAGGTACAAAAAATCAGATACCTGACCCCACATGTCTCCTTCTTGGTTCCCCTGGAAATGCATCCGTCTCAGTCAGCTTCCCCAAGAGATCAGCACAGCCAGGGCAGGCCCATTCTGATAAAGAGAGTTCCCATTTCCTAAAAAGGATGAGTGCAGGGGTTAGCTTGTCCACTCGGTCCCTGGGAAAGTTGTGTCAGGCCCTGGATCCCAGCTGGGTACTCAACAGTGAGTCAGGTGGACACAGTCCCCACTGCAGGGAGCCCTGTAGCCTTTTCAGGGAAACAAACAATAAAACAAAGGGTGTTCACAGGACTCATCCATGTGTTATAAACGGAATTCTGTCCTCCCTAAATTCATATGCTGAAGCCCTAACCCCCAGTCCCTCTGAATGTTATTGTGTTTGGAGATACGGCCTTTAAAGTGGTGATTAATTAAGATGGGGTTGTTAGGGTGGGCCCTAGGCAAATATGCCTGGTGTCATTAGGAGAGGAGCAGGCTAGGGCTCACACCTGTAATCCCAGCCCTTTGGGAGGCTGAGGTGAATCGATTGCTTGAGATCAGCCTGGGCAACATACAGAGACACTGTCTCTATAAAAATAAAAATAATTAGCCAAGTGTGGTGGCACATGCCTATAATCCCAGCTATGTGGGAGATTGAGGTGGGAGGGTCACTTGAGCCTGGAGCTTAGGGCTGCATTGAGCTATGATCGTGCCAATGCACTCCAGCCTGGGTGACAGAGCAAGACCCTGTCTCTGAAAAAGAAAAAAAGATTAGGATACAGGCATACACAGTGGCAAGACCAAAACCATGTGAAGACACAGGAAGAAGGTGCCAAGGAGTGAGGCCTCAGGAGAAACCAGTCCTGCCGACGCCTTGATCGTGGACGAGTACTTTGTCGTCCATCCAGATGAGATTCAGTTCAGGATGCTGCAATGAGAGACAACCCTGGAGGATCCTCATGGGCCCAATGTAATCACAAAGGTCCTTTGAAAACGGACGCAGGAGGGAAGAGTCAGAGAAGGGGATGAGATGACAGAAGCCGGAGTCAGAGAAGGAGCTCTGAGGATGCTATGCTGCTGGCTTTAAGATGGAGGAGGCGGTGGCTCACACCTGAAATCCCAGCACTTTGAGGGGCTGAGGCAGGTGTATCACTTGAGGTCAGGAGTTCAAGACCAGCCTGGCGAACATAGTGAAACCCGTCTCTACTAAAAAAAAAAAAAAAAAATTAACCGAGTATGGTGGTGCATGCATGTAATCCCAGCTACTCAGGAGGCTGAGGCAGGAGAATCACTCAAACCTGGGAGGCAGAGGCTGCAGTGAGCTGGGATTGTGCCACTGCAATCCAGCCTGAGCAACAAAGTAAGACTCCATCTCAAAAAGTTAAATTAAAATAACATAAGATGGAGGAGGGGGCTGGGGGCAATGAATGCAGGCCCCTCTGGAAGCTGGAAAGAGCAGGAAGCTGGCGTCTCCTCTGCAGCATCCACCAGGAAGGCAGCCCTGGTGACATTCTGATCTCAGGACTTTGACCTCCAGAAAGTTAAGATAATAAACTTCTGTTGGCCACATGTATGTCTTTAAGTGTCTATTCATGTCCTTTGCCCACTTTTTAATGGGGTTGTTTGGTTTTTTTCTTGTCACTTTGCTTAAGTTCCTTGTAGATTCTAGATATTAGACCTTTGCCAGATGGATAGATTGCAAAAATTTTCTTCCATTCTGTAGGTTGTCTGTTCACTCTGATGATAGTTTCTTTTGCTGTGCAGAAGCTCTTTAGTTTAATTAGATCTCATTTGTCAAGCTTTGCTTTTTTTTTCTTTTTTTTCTGAGATGGAGTCTTGCTCTGTCCCCCAGGCTGGAGTGCAGTGGTGTGATCTCAGCTCACTGCAATCTCCGCCTCCCAGGTTCAAGCAATTCTTCTGCCTCAGCCTCCTGAGTAGCTAGGATTACAGGCGTGTGCCACCATGCCTGGCTAATTTTTGTATTTTTAGTAGAGATGGGACTTCACCATGTTGGCCAGGCTGGTCTCGAACTCCTGACCTCGTGATCCACCCACCTCGGCCTCCCAAAGTGCTGGGATTACAGGCATGAGCCACCATACCTGGCCAAATTTTTGCTTTTGTTGCAATTGCTTTTGGTGATTTCATTATAAAATCTTTGCCTATGCGTATGTCTGGAATGGTATTGCCTAGATTTTCTTCTAAGGTTTTTATAGTTTTGGGTTTTACATTTAAGTCTTCAATCCATCTTGAGTTAATTTTTGTATAAGATGTAAGGAAGGGGTCCAGTTTCAATTTTCTGCATATGGCTAGCCAGTTCTCCCAACACCATTTATTAAATAGGAAATCCATTCCCCATTGCTTATTTTTGTCAGGTTTGTCAAAGATCAGATGGTTGTAGATATGTGGTTATATTTCTGAGTTCTCTAGTTTGTTCCAAAAACAAGCTCGACATCACTGATCATAGAGAAATGCAAATAAAAACCACAATGAGACACCATCTCATGCCAGTCAGAATGGTGATTATTAAAAAGTCAAGAACAACAGATGCTGATGAGGTTGCAGAGAAACAGGAATGCTTTTACATTGTTGGTGGGAATGTAAACTAGTTCAACAATTGTGGAAGACAGCATTGCAATTCCTCAAAGATTTAGAACCAGAAATACCATTTGACCCAGCAATCCCATTACTGGGTGTATACCCAAAGGAATATAAATTCTATTATAAAGATACTTGCATGCATGTGTTCATTGCAGCACTATTCACAATAGCAAAGACATGGAACCAACCCAAATGCCCATCAGTGATAGACTGGATGAAGAAAATGTGGTCCATATACACTGTATTAGTCCATTTTCATGCTGCCGATAAAGACATACCAGAGACTGGGAAGAAAAAGAAGTTTATTTGGACTTACAGTTCCACATGGCTGGGGAGGCCTCAGAATCATGGCAGGAGGTGAAAGGCACTTCTTACATGGTGGTGGCAGGCGAAAAATGAGGAAGAAGCAAAAGCAGAAACCCCTGATAAAACCATCAGATCTCATAAGACTTATTCACTACCAAAAGAACAGTATGGGGGAACTGCCCCCATGATTCAAATTATCTCCCACCGGCTTCCTCTCACAACATGTTGGAATTATGGGAGTACAATTCAAGATGAGATTTGGGTGGGGACAGAGTCAAACCATATCATTACAACTCTGGCCCCTCCAAATCCCATGTCCTCACATTTCAAAACCAATCATGCCTTCCCAACAGTCCCCCAAAGTCTTAACTCATTTCAGCATTAACTCAAAAGTCCACAGTCCAAAGTCTCATCTGAGACAAGGCAAGTCCCTTCTGCCTATGAGCCTGTAAAATCAAAAGCAAGCTAGTTACTTCCTAGATACAGTGGGGATACAGGTTATTGGGAAAATACAGCCATTCCAAATGGGAAAAATTGGTCAAAGCAAAGGGGTTACAGGGCCCACAGAAGTCCGAAATCCAGCAGGGCAGTCAAATCTTAAAACTCCAAAATGATCTCCTTTGACTCCAGATCTCACATCCAGGTCATGCTGATGCAAGAGGTGGGTTCCCATGGTCTTGGGCAGCTCTGCCCTTGTGGCTTTGCAGGGTACAGCCTCCCTCCTGGCTGCTTTCCCTGGCTGGCGTTCAGTGTCTGTGCCTTTTCCAGGCACATGGTGCAAGCTGTCGGTGGATCTACCATTCTGGGGTCTGGAGGACAGAGGCCCTCTTCTCACAGCTCCACTAGGCAGTGCCCCAGTAGGAACTCTGTGTGGGGGCTCTGACCCCACACTTCCCTTCTGCACTACCCTAGCAGAAGATCTCCATGAGAGTCCCACCCCTGCAGCAAACCTCTGCCTGGGCATCCAGGCGTTTCCATACATCTTCTGAAATTTAGGTGGAGGTTCCCAAACCTCAATTCTTGACTTCTGTGCACCTGTAGGCTCAACACCACATGGAAGCTGCCAAGGATTGGGGCTTGCACCCTTGGAAGCCACAGCCCAAGCTCTATGTTGGCCCCTTTCAGCCACAGCCAGAGTGGCTAGGATGAAGGGCACCAAATCCCTAGGCTGCACACAACTCAGGGACCCTGAGCCCAGCCCATGAAACCACTTTTTCCTCCTAGGCCTCTGGGCCTGTGATGGGAGGAGCTGCAGTGAAGTCCTCTGACATGCCCTGGAGACATTTTCCCCATTGTCTTGGGGATTAACATTTGGCTCCTTGTTACTTATGCAAATTACTGTAGCCAGCTTGAATTTCTCCTCAGAAAATGGGATTTTCTTTTCTATTGCATTGTCAGCCTGCAAATTTTTCAAACTTTAGTACTCTGTTTCCCTTTTCAAACTGAATGCTTTTAGGCTGGGCTTGGTGGCCCACACCTGTAATCTCAGCACTTTGGGAGGCTGAGGTGGGTGGATTGCCTGAGGTGTCAGGAGTTCCAGACCAGCCTGGCTAACATGGTGAAACCACATCTCTACTAAAAATACAAAAATTAGCTGGGTGTGGTGTCACATGTCTGTAGTCCCAGCTACTCTGGAGGCTGAGGGAGGAGAATTGCTTGAACCCAGGAGGCAGAGGTTCCAGTGAGCCAAGGTCGCACCACTGCACTCCAGCCTGGGCAACAGAGCAAGACTCCACTAAAAAAAAAAAAAAAAAAAAAAAACCTGAACGCTTTTAACAATACCCAAGTCACCTCTTGAATGCTTTGCTGCTTAGAAATTTCTTCCACCAGATACCCTAAATCATCCCTCTCAAGTTCAAAGTTCCAAAAATCTCTAGGGCAGGGGCAAAATGCTGCCAGTCTCTTGGCTAAAACATAAGAAGAGTCACCTTTTCACCTTTGCTCTAGTTCCCAAGTTTCTCATCTCCATCTTAGATCACCTCAGCCTGGACCATAAGGTCCAGGTCGCTATCAGCATTTTGGGCAAAGCCATTCAACAAGTCTCTAGGAAGTTCCAAACTTTTCCCACATTTTCTTGTCTTCTTTGCCCTCCAGACTGTTCTAACCTCTGCCTGTCACCCAGTTCCAAAGTTGCTTCCACATTTTTGGGTATCTTTTCAGCAACGCCCCACTCTGCTGGTACCAATTTACTGTACTGTGGGTTTTCATGCTGCTAATAAAGACATACCCGAGATGGGGAAGAAAAAGAGGCTTAATTGGACTTACAGTTCCACATGGCTGGGGAGGCCTCAGAATCATGGCAGGAGGTGAAAGGCACTTCTTACATGGCAGCAGCAAGAGAAAATGAGGAAGATGCAAAAGCGGAAACCCCTGATAAAACCATCAGATCTCGTGAGACTTATTAACTATCATGAGAACAATATGGGGGAAACCGCACCCATGATTCAAATTCTCTCCCACCAGGTCCCTCCTACAACATGTGGGAATTATGGGAGTACAATTCTAGATGAGGTTTGGGTGGAGACAGAGAGTCAAACCATATCATACATCGTGGAATAATATGCAACCATGAAAAGGAATAAGAGGCCAAGCACGGTGGCTCGCACCTGTAATCCCAGCACTTCGGGAGGCAGAGGTGGGTGGATCACCTGAGATAAGGAGTTCGGGACCAGCCTGATTAACATGGTGAAACCCCGCCTCTACTAAAAATACAAAATTAGCTGGGTGTGGTGGTGCATGCCTGTAATCCCAGCTACACAGGAGACTGAAGCAGGAGAAGTGCTTGAACCTGGGAGGCAGTGAACTGAGATCGCGCCATTGCACTCCAGCCTGGGCAACGAGAGCGAAACTCTGTCTCAAAAAAAAGAAAAAGGAACAAGATCATGTCTTTTCAGGGACATGGATGGAGCTAGAAGCCATTATCTTCAGCAAACTAACACAGGAACAGAAAACCAAACACTGCATGTTCTCACTTATAAGTGGGAGCTAACAATGAGAACGCGTGGGCTCAGGGAGGAGAACCACACACACTGGGGTCCTGGTGGGGGGTGGGGGCAGAACATTAGAAAAAAGAGCTAAGGCGTGCTGTGCTTAAACCTAGGTGATGGGTTGATAGGTGCAGCAAACCACCACGACACACATTCACCTATGCAACAAACCTGCACATCCTGCACATGTAGCCTGGGACTTAAAAAGATAAAATTTAAAAAAAAAAAAAGATTTGTGTTGTTTTAAGTGACTGAGTTCGCTCAGGCCAAACTCCCAGCCCCTCCAGCGCCAGGCTGGTGCAGTCATCAGGCCTGGCTTTCGGTGGAACATTTGCTCCATTATCAGATACTGGACGCCAGACCTTGCAATCTCTTGTTAGTGCTTCTGCTTCCAGTGGAGGTGGGGGATGTCAGCCCCGGGAACAGCGTGTTCTTGAAATAAATGTCCTTTTAGAGGGACGTGTCTGAGCCAGAGCAGTCAGGAAAAAGTGGGTCAGTGCTTGCCTTTTTTTTTTTTTTTTTAAATAAGTGCACTCATATCCAAAGCTTGGTTTGGGCACAAAGCCAAGTAAGCTTGGACTTCCCAAGCTCCCGTCTGTGCCCACGTTCCAGACAGAGACCACAGAGAAATGGCCTTGCACATCCATTCAGGAGAGCGGGCCCTGGGGCCACCCCAGGACCGGATGAGGACCAGCCCCTCCTTCCCAGGGAAAGGGAGTTCACAGAGTCCATTTGTTTTCTTTGCTGCCATCACAAACTTCCACAAATTTAGAGGCTGACAACAGCACAATGTATAACCCTGCAGTTCCGTAATGGGGGCCGGGGAGAATCCCTTTTCTGTGCTCATTTGTATTGTCTGCAGAATGCAGATCCTTGCAGTGTGGGACTGAGGTGCTGTCACCTTGCTGGGGTCAGTGGGGACCATTCTCAGCATCTAGGGGCAGCCCCCTACCAGCTTGCAAAGCCAATGATGGCTGATGAGCACACGGCACCTCCCTGCCTCCTCCTCTGCCGTCACTTCTCTCAGACGGGCTCTTCTGCCTTTGTCCTCCTCTTCTGGGGTTCATGCCATTCCGCTGGGCCACCTAAGTAACCCAGGATCGCCTCCCCAGTCAAGGTCACGAACTGACTCACACCTGCACAGTCCCTTTTACCATGGAAGGCAGCAGGTTCACAGCTTAGGGCCGAGGGCACGGACTTCTTCACAGGCGGTTCTCTGGGAGATCACAGCGAGGAAGCAGAGATGTGTAGACCTTCACCCAAGTCAGATGGGCTGACCCCAGCCTGGGAGAGGAACAGACTCAGCGGCCAAGCTGGGGCTATTGTCTAAGGAGCCTGGCCTGGTCTGTACCGAGTTCCTCCACGCCTCCCCGCCTTGCTGTGGGCCCAGAACTCCACTGACACCTAAGGGGGCTTGCACTCTGAGGTGGCAAGCGATGTGCTCAAGGTGGATTTCAGGCCAGGCAAAGTGGCTCACGCCTGTAATCTCAACACTTTGGGAGGCTGAGGCGGGTGGATCACCTGAGGTCAGGAGTTTGAGACCAGCCTGGCCAACATGGTGAAACCCTGTCTCTATTAAAAATACAAAAATCATCCAGGCATGGTGGCAGGCGCCTATAATCCCAGCTACTCGGGAGGCTGAGACATGAGAATCGCTTGAACCTGGGAGACTGCAGAGAGCCGAGATTGCGCCACTGCACTCCAGCCTGGGCGACAGAGCGAGACTTCGTCTCAAACAACAACAAAAACAAATACAAGATGTTCAAAGAACACCTGGGAGATTCATCGAAAAAACATCATCACTTAGGCACATTGTCGTCAGATTATCTAAAGTCAAGGTGAAGGGAAGAATCTTAAGAGCTGTGAGGCAAAAGCACCAGGTAACCTGGCCGGGCGCGGTGGCTCACGCCTGTAATCCCAGCACTTTGGGAGGCTGAGATGGGGAGATCAAGACCATCTTGGCTGGTGAAACCCCATCTCTACTAAAAATACAAAAAAATTAGCCAGGCATGGTGGCGGACGCCTGTAGTCCCAGCTACTTGGGAGGTTGAGGCAGGAGAACGGCGTGAACCTGGGAGGCGCAGCTTGCAGTGACCGGAGATCGCACCATTGCACTCCAGCCTGGGCGACAGAGTGAGACTCCATCTCAAAAACAGACAAACAAACAAACCAGGTAACCTATAGGGGAAAACCTATGAGATTCACAGCAGATTTCTCAGCAGAAACCCTACAAGCTAGATGGCAGAGAACACTGAAAAAGTGTATGGTTCATCCCTCCCTATCTGTAGATTCCTCATCCATGGATTCAACCAAGTGTGGATTGCAAATATTCAGAGTGAAAATGGATGACTGCATCTGTACTGAACATGTACTGACTTTGTTTTTTATTTTTTGAGATGAAATCTCACTCTGTCATCCAGGCCGGAGTGCAATGGCACCATCTTGGCTCACTGCAACCTCTGCCTCTTAGGTTCAAGCAATTCTCCTGCTTCAGCCTCCCGAGTAGCTGGGCGCACAATCTTGCACCACCATGCCCAGCTAATTTTTTGTATTTTTAGTAGAGATGGGATTTCACCATGTTGGCCAGGCTGGTCTCGAATTCCTGACCTCAAGTGATAAACCTGCCTCGGCCTCCCCAAGTGCTGGGATTACAAGCATGAGCCACCACACCCAGTCCTGACTTCTAAATCTTGTTATTATTCCCCAAACAATACAGTATAACAACTTTTTTTTTTTTCTTTTTGAGGCAGGGTCTCCTTCTGTTGCCCAGGCTGGAGGGCAGTGACACGATCACCGCTCACTGTAGCCTCCACCCCTGGGCTCAATCAATCCTCCACTTCAGCCTCCCAAGTAGCTGAGACTTACAGGCATGTGCCACCATGTCTGGCTAATTTTTGTATTTATTTGTAGAGATGGGGTTTTGCCCTGTTGCCCAGGCTGTCTTGAACTCCTTCCTGGGCTCAAGCAATCTGCTAGCTTCAGACTCCCAAAGTGTTGGGATTACAGGCATGAGCCACCTTGCCCAGCCATAGTTGAACAACTATTTACATAGCATTTACATTGTGTTAAGCGTTATGAGTAACCTAGAGATGATTTAACATATATAGGAGGTTATATGCAAATATAATCATGTTATATCAGGGACTTGAGCATTGTAGATTTTGGTTTCTGCTGGGGGTCCTGGAACCAATCCTGAGGGACAACTGTATTTCCATGGAAAATTCATAGCTAAGTCAGAGCCCAGTGTTCTTCTGCCTATAAGTTGTCTGAAAAAGACTATCTTTCCTTCATTTATGAAGCTTAGTTTTGCTGGATACAAAATTCTTGGCTGATAATTGTTTTGTTTAAGGAGGCTGAAGATAGGGGTCCAATCCCTTTTTGAGTGTTCTCTCCTGAATCTATATTGAAGCTATTGACTAAAGCAGATTTATTTCAGGAGTGAGAAAAGAAGAGTGTAAATCCACCTGGACCCAGACTCATGGAGGCTGCAGCCCCTGCTGCTTCAGGAGTGCATGTGGTTGCCGAGATACCTGTGGGGTTCCTCCCCACGCCCTAACCTCAGGAACCTGTGAACATACTAGGTTATGTGGTAAAGAGAATTAAGGCTGCAGATTAAATTAGGGTTGCTACTCAACTGATGTTCAAATAGGAGATTGCTCATTTGTTCTAGATTATTTGGGTGAAGCCAATGTAATCACAAAGATCCTTAAAAATGGAAGAGAGGCTGGATGCAGCGGTTGACACTTATAATCCCAACACTTTGGGAGGCCAATGCAGGCAGATCACTTGAGGTCAGGAGTTCAAGACCAGCCTGGCCAACATGGTGAAATCCTGTCTTTACTAAAAAAACAAAAAATCGCTATAAGCAGTAGGCTGGACTGTTCTGACTGGTCAGCTACTGGTGTCAGAGGGGGTCAGCCCCACCTGAAACATATGGTGGTAAGTTTCCTGAGGCCTCCCCAGCCATGCTTCCTGTACAGCCTGTGAAACTGTGAGTCAATTAAACCTCCTTTCTTTATAAATTACCCAGTCTCAGGTAGTTCTTTTTTTTTTTTTTTGAGACAGAGTTTCACTCTGTCACACAGGTTGGAGTGCGGTGGCACGATCTTGGCTCACTGCAACCTCTGCCCCCCGGGTTCAAGCAATTCTCTGCCTCAGTCTCCCTAGTAGCTGGGATTACAGGCACCCGCCACCACGCCCAGCTAATTTTTTTGTATTTTTAGTAGAGATGGAGTTTCACCATCTTGGCCAGGCTGATCTTGAAGTCCTGACCTCGTGATCCACCCACCTTGGCCTCCCAAAGTGCTGGTATTACAGGCATGAACCACCGTGCCTGGCCTCAGGTAGTTCTTTATAGCGATGTGTGAAACAGACTCATACAGCAGGTTTGCTTGCAGCCCATTATAAAACTTTAGGGCTTCCTTAGATCGGGATTCCTCAGCTATGATGCAAACCTACTGAGTGTGTGGCATGCACTGGATCACTTCCACATCATCCCCATGGAAAATAAGAACTCAACCCCTTTTACAACAGCTGCCAAAAAAAAAAAAAAAAAAACTTAGGAATATACCTAACAAAGGATGTGAAAGACTTCTAAACAAGGAAAACTACAAAACACTGCCGAAAGAAATCATAGACAACGCAAACAAATGGAAACACATCCCATGCTTATGAATGGGTAGAATCAATATTGTGAAAATGACCAGACTGCCAAAAGCAATCTACAAATTCAATGCAATTCCCATCAAAATACCACCATCATTCTTCACAGAGCTAGAAAAAAAATCCTAAAATTCATATGGAACCAGGTCGGGTGCAGTGGCTCACGCCTGTAATCCCAGCACTTTGAGAGGCCGAGGCTGGCTGATCAACTGAGGTCAGGAGTTCGAGACCAGCCTGGTCAACATGGTGAAAACTCATCTCTACTAAAAATATAAATAATTAGCTGGGTGTGGTGGTGCACGCCTGTAGTCCCAGGTACTTGGGAGGCTGAGGGAGGAGAACCACTTGAACCTGGGAGGTGGAGATTGCAGTAAGCTGAGAATGCACCATTGCACTCCAGCCTGGGCAATGAGAGCAAAACTCTGTCTCAAAAAAACAAAACAAAACAAAACAAAACACAATGCAATACCACCTTATTCCTGCAAGAATGGCCATTATCAAAAAATAAAAAAATTATAGATGTTGGCATGGATGTGGTGAAAAGGGAACACTTCTACACTGCTGGTGGGAATGTAAACTAGTACAATCACTATGGAAAACAATGTGGAGCTTACTTAAAGAACTAAAAGCAGAACTACCATTTGATCCAGGAATCCCACTACTGGGTATCTACCCAGAGGAAAAGAAGTCATTATTCGAAAAAGATACTTGCACACATGTTTATAGCAGCACAAGTCACAATTGCAAAAATGTGGAACCAGCCCAAATGTTCATCAGTCAATGAGTGGATAAAAAAACTGTGGTACATATATATGATAGAATACTACTCAGCCATAAAAAGAAATGAATTAATGGCATACACAACAAGCTGGATGGAACTGGAGACTATTATTCTAAGTGAAGTAACTCAGGAATAGAAAACCAAACATCATATGTTCTCACTCATAAGTGGGAGCTAAGCTATGAAGATGCAAAGGTTCGAGAAGAATACAATGGACTTTGGGGACACGGGGGGAAAGGGTGGAAAGGGGGTAAGAGAAAAAAACTACAAATTGGGTTCAGTATATACTGCTCAGGTGATGGGGGCACCAAATCTCACAAATCCCCACTAAAGAACTTACTCATGTAACTAACTCATGTAACCTATTCCCCAAAAACCTATGGAAATAAAAAATAAAAAAAAAAAAAGAAAGAAACTTGAGACCCATGCAGAATTGTCTCCCAAAAGTCTTTTCAGACTTTTTCTAGCCCATGTTTCCAGTTACAATGGTTATAATCATGGTATGTATATAACTTCATCTCATAAGATGGGTTGCCAGGCTCCTAGCTTCTCCATCTCTCCAGCTTGCAGATAGCTTATCGTGGGACTTTGCCTCTGTGATCCTAAGAACCAAGAAGGTTCTTTTACATTTAATTAAAGTGTTTTTCATGCTGTTCAAAGTTATCTACAAACATCATTTTAAAAGCCTTTATGGGCCGGGTGCCATGGCTCACACCTGCAATCCCAGCACTTTGGGAGGCTGAGGCGGGCGGATGACGAGGTCAGGAGATCGAGACCATCCTGGCTAACATGGTGAAACCCCGTCTCTACTAAAAATACAAAAAAAAAAAAAAAAAAAAAAAAAATTAGCAGGGCATGGTGGCGGGCGCCTGTAATCCCAGCTACTCAAGAGGCTGAGCCAGGAGAATGGCGTGAACCTGGGAGGCAGAGCTTGCAGTGAGCTGAGATCATGTCACTGCACTCCAGCCTGAACAACAGAGCGAGACTCCATTAAAAAAAAAAGAAAAAAAAGCCTTTATGGGCTGAGCGTGGTGGCTCACGCCTGTAATCCCAACACGATATAGGCTGGGTGCGGTGGCTCACATCTGTAATCCCAGCACTTTGGGAGGCCGAGGCAGGCAAATCACCTGAGGTCAGGAGTTCCAGACCAGCTTGGCCAACATGGTGAAACCCCGTCTCTACTAAAAATACAAAATATTAGCTAGACGTGGTGGCAGGGACCTGTAATCCCAGCTACTCGGGAGGCTGAGGCAGGAGAATCGCTTGAACCTGGGAGGCAGAGGTTGTGGTGCGCTGAGATCATGCACTCACTGCACTCCAGCCTGGGTGACAGGGCCAGACTCTGTCTCAAAAAAAAAAAAAAAAAAAAAAGCCTTTATGTAAAGTGTTTGATTCCAATCAGACTATTAACACTGCTATGAATATCTTTGTGTATATTGCTTTTTGCAAACTTCTGATTATTTCCTCAGAGACAGGCCCAGAGGCAGACTTCCTGAATCTAGGGCTAAGCCCACTTTTAAGGCCTTAGCTACATATTGCCAAATATCTTTTTTTTTTTTTTTTTTTTAGACAGAGTTTCACTTTTGTTGCCCAGGCTGGAGTGCAATGGCTCAATCTTGGCTTACCACAGCCTCTGCCTCCCGGGTTCAAGCGATTCTCCTACCTCAGACTCCTGAGTAGCTGGGATTACAGGCACCTGCCACCACACCCGGCTAATTTTTTTGTATTTTTAGTAGAGATGGGGTTTCTTCATGTTGGTCAGGCTGGTCTCAAACTCCTGACCTCAGGTGATCCGCCTGCCTCGGCTTCCTAAAGTGCTGGGATTACAGGCGTGAGCCACTGCACCCAGCCTATATCTTTCTAGTAAGTCAGTACAACTTGCACAGCCCAAGCAGGGTATGAATAAGAGCCCTGCCCTATATGCCACAAATATTAAGAAATCATTGCATTGTCTTCTCATCCACATTATTAATTAAGCACATCAAAAACAGCCAAAGAGCTTCTTATCAGCGGGGTCTCCCACCGGGGTGGCCACATTGAGCTGACATGATTCCAGGCCAAAGTAGGAGCACTGTTACAGTGTTGCAAGCTCCCAGCACTGGGACTGAAGTTTCTTCCAGGCCACGCGGGAAGAGGGAGAAACCTGATGACAGAGGCCTCAGACACACTGAGATGGCCCTTCTCCACTTATGAGGGAGTGACAGCGCCTTCTCTTCTTTTGTTTTCATTTGTTTGTTTTTGAGACAGAGTCTCTCTCTAATGCCCAGGCTGGAGTGCAGTGGCATGATCTTGGGTCTCTGCAACCTCCGCCTCCCAGGTTCAAGCAACTCTCCTGCCTCAGCCTCCTGAGTAGCTGGGATTACAGGTATGCACCACTGTGACCGGCTAATTTTTGTATTTTTAGTGGAGACAGAGTTTCACCATGTTGGTTAGGCTGGTCTCGAACTCCTGACCTCAAGTGATCCACCCACCTCAGCCTCCCAAAGTGCGGGGATTACAGGCATGAGCCACTGTACCGGGCCTACTTCTCTGCTTTTTGTTTGTTTGTTTGTTTGTTTGTTTGAGACAGTCTCGCTCTATTGCCCAGGCTGGAGTGCAGTGGCACCATCTCGGCTCACCGCAACCTCTACCTAGGGTTCAAGCAATCCTCCCACCTCAGCCTCCTGAGTAGCTGGATAATAGACACACACCACCATGCCCGGCTAGTTTTTGTATTTTTAGTAGAGATAAGCTTTTGCCATGTTTGCCAGGCTGGTCTTGACCTCAAGTGATCCGCCCGCCTCGGCCTTCCAGAGTGCTGGGATTACATGTATGAGCCATCGCACCCAGCCCTTCTCTTTTGACTAGCTTCTCCTGAATGTGCTCACTTTGCTAGTTGTAGTTATTTGAACTGTTGCTTGTTGCTTGAAATCAAGGCGAAGAAGAAGTCCCAAGAGACTTGGATGATGGTTAATTTCAGGTGTCAACTTGACTGGATGGAGGGATGGCCGCTGGCTGGTGGAGCATTATTTCTGAGTGTCTGTGAGGATGTTTCCAAGGAAGATTAGTGGGTAAGTCAGTGGCCTGAGAGAGGGAGACCCATCCTTAATGAAGGTCTAACTGGTTGGGGGCCCATTTGGGATGAACAGGTGGAAGAGGGGGCACTGGCCCTCTCTGCTCTCCCTCCCTTCTGGAGCAGGACAACTTTTCTTTTTTTTTTCTTTTTTTTTTTTTTGAGATGGAGTCTCCCTCTGTTGCCAGGCTGGATTGCACTGGCATGATCTCGGTTCACTGAAACCACCGCCTCCCGGGTTCAAGCGATTCTCCTGCCTCAGCCTCCTGAGTAGCTGGGACTGCAGGCATGCACCACCATGCCCAGCTAATTTTTGTATTTTTAGTAGAGACAGGGTTTTGCCATGTTGGCCAGGATGGTCTCGATCTCTTGACCTTGTGATCCCCCCGCATTGGCCTCCCAAAGTGCTGGGATTACAGGCGTGAGCCACTATGCCGGGCCGGGACACCTTTTCTCCTGCTGTCCTCAGACAGGTCCTCTGGTTTTCAGACTCTAGATGCAGACTCTGTTGCACCAGTGGCCTCCTGGGGGCCCTCAGGCCTTTAGCCTCAGACTGGGGCCTGTACCGTCAGCTTCCCTGGTGCTGAGGCTCCCAGCTTCTCCATTTCTCCAGTTTGCAGACGGTTTATCATTGGACTTCGCCTCTGTGATCATAAGAACCAATTCCCCGTTGTGTGGTTTTTGTTTTGTTTTGTTTTTTTGATATGGAGTTTCGCTCTTATTGCCCAGGCTGGAGTGCAATGACATGATCTAGGCTCACCGCAACATCTACCTCCCGGGTTCAAGTGATTCTCCTGCCTCAGTCTCCCGAGTAGCTGGGATTACAGGCATGTGCCACCAAACCTGGCTAATTTTGTATTTTTAGTAGAGACAGGGTTTCTCCATGTTGGTCAGGCTGGTCTCGAACTCCTGACCTCATATGATTTCGCCCGCCTCGGCATCCCAAAGTGTCGGGATCACAGGCGTGAGCCACCGCGCCTGGACTTTTTTTTTTTTTTTTTTTTTTTTTTTGAGACAGAGTTTTGCTCTTGTTGCGCAGGTGGGAGTTCAAGGGCGCGATCTCTGCTCACTGCAACCTCCACCTCCCAGGTTCAAGTGATTCTCCTGCCTCGGCTTCCTAAGTAGGTGGGATTACAGGCGCCTGCTACCATGCCTGGCTAATTTTTTGTATTTTTAGTAGAGACAGGGTTTTACCATGTTGTCCAGGCTGGTCTCGAACTCCTGACCTCAGGTGATCCACCCGCCTCAGCCTCCCAAAGTGCTGGGATTACAGGCATGAGCCACTGCACCCAGCCCAATTTCCTGTTGATTCTGTCTCTCTGGAAGAACCTCACTAATAAACCTTACTTGATCTTCAAAATAATAATGCTCAAAAGACTTCTTGGAAAAAAAAAAGGAAGGATCCACAAAGGGCTAAACATCTTGTCATTTAAGAAACGTAAACTTAAGGCTGGGTGCCATGGCTTCTATCTGCAGTCCCAGCACTTTGGGAGGCCAAGGCGGGAGGATCACTTGAACCCACAAGTTCGAGACCAGCCTGGGCAACGTAGTGAGACCTTATCTTTTTTTTTTTTTTTTTTTTTGAGACGGAGTCTTGCTCTGTCGCCCAAGTTGGAGCACAGTGGTGCAACCTCGGCTCACTGCAAGCTCCGCCTCCTGGGTTCACGCCATTCTCCTGCCTCAGCCTCCCAAGTAGCTGGGACTACAGGCGCCTGCCACCACGCCCGGCTAATTTTTTTGTATTTTTAGTAAAGACGGGGTTTCACCATGTTAGCCAGGATGATCTCGATCTCCTGACCTTGTGATCCGCCCGCATCGGCCTCCCAAAGTGCTGGGATTACAGGCATGAGCCACCGCGCCCAGCCATGAGACCCCATCTTTAAAAAAACAAAAAAATTAGTTGGGCATGGTGGCGTGCACCAGTAGTCCCAGCTATTCAGAAGGCTGAGGTGGGAGGATTGCTTGAGCCCAGGAGGTCAAGGCTGCAGTGAGTTGAGATTGCACCACTGCCCTCCAGCCTGAGCAATAGAGCAAGACGCTGTCTCAATTAAAAATAAAAATATGGTGCCAGAAATGGTGTATGAAAACAGAGGAAAAAATAAAAATGAGTGAATGAATGAATGAATGACATGTAAACATAATTGGGATGAATTCTAAGCACACCGACCAGGACCTGAGGTGCGTCTGGAATCTGCATGGTTCCTTCCCCGCTCCCACTCACTCCCGCCTTCAGGTTGCCAATCTGTAAAGTGACATACAACAAGCACTTACATAAATAGTTCCTTCCAAAGTGAGAAAGGGGGCCGGGCACGGTGGCTCATGCCTGTAATCCCAGCACTTTGGGAGGCCCAGGCAGGCGGATCACTTGAGGTCAGGAGTTCGAGAACAGCCTGGCCAAATGGTGAAACCCTGTATCTACTAAAAATACAAAAATTAGCCGGGCATCGTTGCACACGCCTGTAATCCCAGCTACTTGAGAGGCTGAAGCATGAGAATTACTTGAACCCAGGAGGTGGAGGTTACAGTGAGCCGAGATCACGCCTGTGCAGCCTGGGTAACAGAGCGAGACCCTGTCTGGAAAAAAAAGAAAGTGAGAAAGGATTGAGGTGATTCATTGGCAATAAGGTAACAATACCATTTGTCATTCAAGCCAGAACATTTCTGAGAGTGAAAGGGAAATCTGTTAGTAATTATGCTGGTTTAAAGTTCCTTTCCTGGCAAACTTCAGACACACAGCTGTTCACACATGGGCAAAATTAATGAATGGATGGATGGATAGACATTCACCTGCTGTGAGCTCTGTGCCAGGCTCTGGAGAGTCCCTCTTCATGCTGGCTGGCTCCATTCTCACTCTGCCCTGCAGGTAGATTCTGTTCTTCTTTTACAGCTGGGGAAAGAGGAGCCCAGAGAGCTAAAGCAACTGCCTAATGCCACCAGACCAGGAAAATGGACAAAGATTTTTTGCTTGGCCAATCTTTAGTCAACTTCAGAAACTTCTCCAAGGCCCATCTGGGCACTTCCTTGTAAAATCCAGTTTTAGCAAAGAACTCCTCTTTTTTTGAGACGGTCTCACTCCTGTCGCCCAGGCTGGAGTGCAGTGGCATGATCTCAGCTTACTGCAACCTCCACCTCCCTGGTTCAAGGGATTCTCCTGCCTCAGCCACCCCAACTAGCTGGGATTTCAGGTGCCTGCCACCAAGCCCGGCTCATTTTTGTATTTTTAGTAGCAATGGGGTTTCACCATGTTGGCCAGGCTGGTCTCAAACTCCTGACTTCAAGTGATCCACTTGCCTCAGCCTCCCAAAGTGTTGGAATTACAGGCATGAGCCACTGCGCCTGGCTAAGTTTTAGCAAAGAACTCTTCTAAGTCAGTTTACTCCACCCTCGATAACCAATTAGGTTACTCATTCCCTCTGCCCCCCAGGTGGTGTCTGAGCACCCTGGCCTGTCTTCAGCAAGCATCCTGCTAGGCTGGTTTAGCCCGAATCCCCTTACTCCCAGTGCTTTCTCTTAGTAATTTTGCATCTGCTGTTCCCCGCCCTGCTCCCTGGCTGTATGTAAATCCTCACTTGCCTGTGCTGTATTCGGGGTTGAGCCCACTCTCTCCCCAGCTGCAAGTCGTGGTTGCAATGGTCCCCGCACCTATTATAAGGGGCCTGAACAAATCTGCCTTACTGTGCTCTAACAAGCACTACCGGATAACCTGTTCTTCCAAAACCCCAGATGGAAAGAATGAAACTGAGCAGCCAAATCAGCAGCCGCAACAAAAAGCCTTCGGGTAGTGGGGAGGGGGTTTGGGTCGGGGGGAGCCTGTTGGAAGGCAGGGCTGGACGAGGGCCCTGAAGAGTCGCCAAGGGGCCTGTGTTGAAAGGTATGCACACCTGAGTGGGTTACTGGGTCTGATGGGGGGAGGGCTTTGCACATGCCCCGCAGCTGGGCTGAGTTCAGTACCCCCGTGCTGGGGCGGGAGGTTGATCAGTGCGTGAAGTGTCTTTGCCAAGTGAAAGCATGCCCCAGGCTTTAGTTCTCCTTGACAGTACCACAGTGGAGGAGAACCCGGGGTGCCAAGAGGCAGCTGTCCCCCAGGTCTCTTGGTAGGTCAGCCGCAGAGTGGGGCCCAAACCAGGCTCTTGCCTCCAGGCCCCCCAGGTTGCTGCTGCTCTTGGTTTCCAGCTGGCCAAGAAAGCGCCAAGGCACTGATTAGAAACACAGAAGGTTTTTACTGTGATGGTGACCAGCAGAGGGAAGGACAATAGGGGTGTCAGACACACCAGGAGACATTTAGCAGGCACTGCCTGGAGAGGAATCTGGCCATGCGGAAGACACATGAGTGCCCGGGGTGAGGGCTGATTCCTGAAAGATGTCTAAGCCTACTCACTGCTGGATAGGATTAAGAGTTTTGTGGTTTGATGCCAGGTGCAGTGGCTCATCCCTGTAATCCCAGCACTTTGGGAGGCTGA
The DNA here is from genome assembly GCF_028885625.2 of Pongo pygmaeus. Taxonomy (NCBI): domain Eukaryota; kingdom Metazoa; phylum Chordata; class Mammalia; order Primates; family Hominidae; genus Pongo; species Pongo pygmaeus. The sequence goes on from NC_072380.2 coordinate 153,388,146, forward strand.
GGTGGGCGGATCACGAGGTCAGGAGTTTGAGACCAGCCTGGCCAATATGGTGAAACCCCAACTCTATTAAAAAATACAAAAACTAGCCAGGTGTGGTGGTGTGTGCCTGTAGTCCCAGCTACTCAGGAGGCTGAGGCAGGATGATCTCTTGAACCCAAGAGGTGGAGGTTGCAGTGAGCCAAGATCGCACCACTGCACTCCAGCCTGGGCAATAGAGGGAGACTCCATCTCAAAAAAAAAAAAAATTGTTTTGTGGTTTGCAAGTCAAGAGCAAGTAAGCCTAAGGGCATGACTCCAGGGGGACAGTGGCACCTTCCTACATCAAAGCCCCAATCCTGGAACCCCTCCCCCTCTCCCTCCTCCCAGTCACTATGCACCCCTAACTGCGGCTGGGATTGTGGCCTGGCCTTCTCTCCCTGGCCCTGGGGAACTCACAGGGCATAGAGGAGCGGGATTCCTAGCAGGATCCTCTGCATGGAGCTCACTCCGCCGCCCACTTTCCTCCAGGCTGCTCCTCAGGCCCAAGCACCTTCCCTCTCTGGTGAGCTCCTCCTTGTCCTTCAAGGCCTAAATCAATAGGAAAGGTCTGGAGGGGCACACACCAGAAATCTGAGTGAGGCAGGATTGTGAGTGGAAGCATGAGGTTTTTCTTTCTTTCTTTTTTTTTTTTTTTGAGACGGAGTCTTGCTTTGTCACTCAGGCTGGAGTGCAGCGGTGCGATCTCGGCTCACTGCAACCTCTGCCTCCCAGGTTCAAGCGATTCTCCTGCTTCAGCCTCCTGAGTAGCTGGGATTACAGGCGTGTGCCACCACACCCAGCTAATTTTTGTAATTTTAGTAGATAAGTGGTTTTGCCATGATGCCCAGGCTGGTCTCGAACTCCTGACTTTAAGTGATCCGCCTCCCTCGGCCTCCCAAAGTGCTGGGATTACAGGCATGAGCCACTGTGCCTGGACTCTTTTCCTTCTTTTTGCCTATCTGGTTTTCTTTTTCTATACTGGAGAGGTGTTGCTTTGGTGATAAGAAGACCGTAGTGATGATCATGATGCTAGCAAGGAGCGTAACGATCTGTCCCGGGTCGGACCCCATCTCTGTCATGAAACTCCCCTCCCCGCCTTTCCCACCCCTGTCTTCAGCAGGCTGGCTTCTTGGGGCTCCTGCATCGGGTCCTTATTTTTGTTGTTTTGTTGTTGTTGTTTTAGAGATGGGGTTTCACTTTGTCACCCAAGCTGGAGTTCAGTAAAGCGATCATAGCTCACTGCAGCCTGGAACTCCTGGGCTCAAGCGATCCTCCTGCCTCAGCCTCCTGAGTAGCTGGAACTGCAGACACATGCCGCTATGCCCAGCTAATTTTTCCTTTTCTTTCTTTCTTTTTTTTTTTTTTTCTTTGAGACAGAGTTTTGCCCTCATTGCCCAGGCTGGAGTGCAATGGCGCGATCTTGGCTACTGCAAACTCTGCCTCCCGGGTCAAGCGATTCTCCTGCCCTCAGCCTCCCGAGTAGCTGGGATTACAGGCATGCGCCACCACACCCAGCTGATTTTGTATTTTTAGTAGAGATGGGTTTTCTCCATGTTGGTCAGGCTGGTCTCAAACTCCCAACCTCAGGTGATCCCCCGCCTCGGCCTCCCAAAGTGCTGGGATTACAGGCGTGAGCCACCGCTCCAGGCCTAAATTTTCTTTTTTACAAGTCCTTGTTTTTTCTGCACAGCATCTGCACAAGCAATTCTCCCGCGCTAGGGCTCTCCCTCCTGCCCGAGCCCCCCGCCCCACTGCCAACCAAACGCCATCAGCTCACGCTGTGGTGACTTCAGAGTCCCTGCGGCTTCATCACAGATTGTGACTCCATGTGCATTTCTGTCATAACTTGAATTACACCCCTCACCCCGTCCCCAACCCCTGGCTCCATGAGAGCAGTGATAGGGCCTTTTCTTTCTTCTTTTTTTTTGAGATGGAGTCTCGCTCTGTCGCCCAGGCTGGAGTGCAGTGGTGCAACCTTGTCTCACTGCAACCTCTGCCTCCCAGGTTCAGGCAATTCTCCTGCCTCAGCCTCCTGAGTAGCGGGGACTATAGAGGCCTGCCACCACACCCGGCTAATTTTTTGTATTTTTAGTAGAGATGGGGTTTCACCGTGTTAGCCAGGATGGTCTCGATCTCCTGACCGCATGATCCACCCACCTCGGCCTCCCAAAGTGCTGGGATTACAGGCGTGAGCCACTGCACCCGGCCAACAGGGCCTTTTCTTTTAAATCAACTTCATCATGACATAATTTCATACAGTAAAAGGCATCCCTTTTAAGTGTACAATGTAATGAGTTTTGACAAGTGTATACACCCTTATAACCACTTTCGCAATCAAAATACAGACATTTCCACTATGCCCCTTGGCAGTCAGCCCCCATCCCCACCCTGGCAGGCAACCAAGGATCTGTTTCCTGTCACTGTGAATGTGCTCAGCCTGATCTAGAATTTCGTGTAACGTGGTCCTGCAGGGAGTGCTCTTCTGTCTGGCTTCCCTTGGCACAGTGCTTCTGAGTCATCCTGGCGACGGTGTGTGCCCGTTGCTTCTCCCGCTGTTGGTGTTCCACACAGGGATGTGCCATGGTTTGTGAACAGTCTCTCTGCTCATGGGTGTTTGAGTTATTTCCACCCATAGCTATTATGAATAAAGCTGAAATGAACATTCAGGGACAATCCTGTGTGGACATACCTGTTTGTTTCTTTGGGTAAATAACAGAAGTAAAAGTGCTGGCTCCCATGGTAAGAGGATGTTTAGCTTTTTAAGAACTGTAACCTATTTTCCAAAGTGTTTGGAACATATAGCATTGCCACCAGCAGTGTGTGAGGGCAGCAGTTGGGGCCACACCTCACTCTCTAACATGGGGTACCACTGCATCATGAATCTTGTACAGCACACATCCTGGATCCTGGCCCAGTGCTGGCCACTGTGGGTGCCCACTCTATTTTTTTTTTAGACGGAGTCTCACTGTTGTTGCCCAGACTGGAGTGCAATGGCGCGATCTCGGCTCACTGCAACCTCCGCCTCCCAGGTTCAAGTGATTCTCCTGCCTCAGCCTCCTGAATAGTTGGGATTACAGGCACCTGCCACCACGCCTGGATAATTTTTGTATTTTTAAGAGACAGGGTTTCACCATGTTGGTCAGGCTGGTCTCGAACTCCTGACCTCAGGTGATCCACCTGCCTCGGCCTCCCAAAGTGCTGAGATTACAGGTGTGAGCCACTGTGACCAGCCTTTTGTTTTGTTTTGTTTTGTTTGTTTGTTTTTTAGAGACAGGGTCTTGCTCTGTCACCCAGGCTAGAATTCAGGGGTGCAATCACAGCTCACTGCAGCCTCAAACTCCTGGCTCAAGTGATCCTCCCACCTTAGCCTCCCAAGTAGTTGGGACTATAGGTGCCCAGCACCACATCTGGCTAATTTAAAAAACTTTTTAGAATTGAGGTCTCACCATGTTTCCCAGGCTGGTCTTGAACTTCTGGGCTTAAGTGATCCTCCTGCCTCAGACTCCCAAAGTGTTGGGATTATAGGTATGTGCCACCGTGTTCCTCCAGCTTTTGTTATTTTAAATACACCATTGGGTGTGGTGGCACACAAAAAAGAAGTGGCCTGAGGCCCGCTGGAGCAGGCAGTTAGGAAGGAGGAGAGGCATGAAGAAAGGGTGTTCAGAGTCCTAGCGTGGAGAGCTGGGGGGTGTTCAGAGTCCTAGTGTGGAGAGCGGGTGAGCTGGAAGTGGGCTGTGTCTGGTGGATGGGGGTTTCCAGATCCCAAGGCTAATGAGAGTGCCAATATTTAGCAACTGATCACTGCACATGCCCAGTTGGTCCCACTGCCCACACAAAGTCAGGGGTCTCACTGCAGCAAAGAAACATCCGCCCAGGATCCGCAGTCATGGAGGAGGCGTGGCTCCCGGCTTCCTTTTGATTTTCACTTGATTTTCATGCTCAGTGGTAAACAAAGCAAGTCTGGCCCCAAATGTGAAATAACCAGGTGGGTCTGGGTCCTTGGACCTCCCCTTCTCTGGCTACTCTCCTCGCTCAGTCACCCTACCAGTCTCATGGTCCTATAGGCCACCTATCTGGGGATGCTCACATTTCTATCCCAGCCTGCATGTCCCCCCTGAGCCTCCACTGACCTTCCCACCTGACTGTCTTATAGCCATCTTGGACTTCTGTGCCCTCATATAACTCTTGATACCTCTGTCCCCAACTCTATTTCTTCTCGTCTTCCCCATCCCAGAAATAGGCAGCACCATTTGTTCTAACCCCAAACTAAGGCGTCATTCTTTTTTTGTTTTTGAGATGGAGTTTTGCTTTTGTCACCCAGGCTGAAGTGCAATGGCGTGATCTCAGCTCACCGTAACCTCTACCTCCTGGGTTCAAGCGATTCTCCTGCCTCAGCCTCTCCAGTAGCTGGGATTACAGGCGCATGCCACCACACCCGGCTAATTTTTTTTGTGTGTGTGTATATATATATATATATATAAAAAAAAATTATATATATATAAATTTTGTATATCTATATATACATACAGATATACATACATTAAAAAATATATTTTTTTTGTAGTAGAGAAGGGGTTTCACCATGTTGGCCAGGCTGGTCTCAAACTCCTGGCCTCTGATGATCTGCCTGCGTCAGCCTCCACAGTGCTGAGATTACAGGCGTGAGCCACCACAGCCAGCATGCGGAGTCATTCTTGATTCCTTTTTTCACTCCTAACCCATCCAATCCATCACTAAATCCTATTGATTTCACCATCCAAACACTTCCCAAATTGCCCAGGCTTCTCTGCATCCAATGCCACCTCTCCATTCAGAAGCACTATCAATTTCTCCCTGAACTGCCTCCTACGTGGTCTCCTGCTTCTATGCTTACTACATCCTAAGTTAAAATAATATATCAGCCAACAGTGTTTTCTACAGAAACAGAAAAATCCATCTTAAAATTCAAGGGACCCCAAACAGCCAAAACTATCTTGAAAAAGAACAAAGCTGGAGGAATCGCACTTCCTGATTTCAAAACTTACTATAGGCCATGCGTGGTGGCTCACGCCTGTAATCCCAGAACTTTGGGAGGCCGAGGTGGGTGGATCTTTTGAGGCCAGGATGTCAAGACCAGCCTGGCCAACATGGCAAAACCCCGTCTCTACTAAAAATATAAAAATCAGCTGGGCGTAGTGGCACATGCCTGTAATCCCAGCTACTCGAGAGGCTGAGGCATAAGAATCACTTGAACCTGGGAGGTGGAGGTTGCAGTGAGCTGAGATCATGTCACTGTACTCCAGCCTGGGCTACTGAGTGAGACTCTGTTTCAAAACAAAACAAAACAACACAACACAACACAAAACAAAACAAAACACCTGATTTGGGAGACGTTCACACACTGAAGGAATTGTGGGATATCAATCAATTTTTACCAGCAGAAACCTGGGGAATATATGGGAGTGGATTCTAATGGGTCAGTCCAGAGCCTCTAGTTACCAACATAGCTGACTTGCAAGAGTCTGAATCCAGTGTGTTAGCTTCGACAGCTGGGATAGCTCCAACTGTTTGCTTAGCTAAGCTAGTGGAATGACATCTGGATTTGAGTGTCCTGCACTGCTGGCTTTCCTTGACTTTTAGAGATAATAGCAACCACATTTGAGTATGCTGCTCCGACCCATTTGACAGATAATCCTGCAGATCCAGTGGTGCTCAGGGTGTCCGTGACAGGTCATGCTCCTGTAAGTTCTGGCAGGGACCAGTATAAGAGTCACAGCACAGGCTGGGTGCGGTGGCTCACTCCTGTAATCCCAGCACTTTGGGAGGCCAAGGCGAGGTGGATCACCTGAGGTCAGGAGTTCAAGACCAGCCTGGCCAACATGGTGAAATTTAAATGTCTTTAAATTTAAAGTCTTTACTAAAAAATACAAAAAATTAGCTGCACATGGTGGTGGGTGCCTATAATCCCAGCTACTCAGGAGGCTGAAGCAGGAGAACCGCTTGAACCCAAGAGGCAGAGGTTGCAGTGAGCTGAGATCACGCCATTGCACTCTAGCCTGGGCAACAAGAGCAAGACTCTGTCTCAAAAAAAAAAAAAAAAAGTCACAGCACAGACTCCAAGGGGTTTAGAGCAAAGATACACCCTCCTCTGAAAATGATTATTCTCCATTTAAGCATTACACAGCTTCAGATTTGCTACCAGGAACTGTTAGAAAACAAATGCCAGACTCTAGGACCCCAAATGAGGGTGTCTTCTGAGCATTATTATTTTGAAGGTCAAGTAAGGTTTATTAGTGAGGGTTCTTCCAGAGAGACAGAATCAACAGGGCTGGGTGCAGTGGCTCACACCTATAATCCCAGCACTTTGGGAGGCCGAGGCGGGTGGATCACCTGAGGTCAGGAGTTTGAGACCAGCCTGACCAACATGGAAAAACCCCATCTCTACTAAAAATACAAAATTAGCCGAGTGTGGTGGCACGCGCCTGTAATCCCAGCTATTCAGGTGGCTGAGGCAGGAGAATTGCTTGAACTCGGGAGGCGGAGGTTGTGGTGAGCCGAGATCGCGCCATTGCACTCCAGCCTGGGCAACAAGAATGAAACTCCGTCTCAAAAAAAAAAAAAAAAAAAAAAAGCCAGAAGGGTTGGGTCTACTCCATTTCAGGGACAGTCACTAACACTTTGAAGGTTCAGGAACTTGGAAATAACATGTTTGGAGGCAGAAAGACAAGAAGGTCTGGGGAGGGGGTGTGGATGAACCTTTCAGATTGGCGAGAGATGAGCAGAGATTTGTATTCCATGTGAATGCTTATCAAAGGACACCTTCTACACAGGAGGCCTTTACTCGGCAAGTGGCAGGATCCCCCATTCGTACATGTCCATTGGTCTCTTTTCCAGCAGCTCTAAGGTGCTGTGTTAGTGCTTATTCCATCAAGCTTACGTATAAAGTGGCCATGGCCACATCTGGAGCTGTGGGAGCCAAGTCTGGAACTGACGCAGTAAGGGTGTCTGCAAGGGCCTTAGAGATTTCAGTCTTTCTGCTTTGTCATTCTTGGCATGCTGGTTTTAGGCTTCATGCTTACTGCCTCATGGTCGAAAAATGGCTGCTACTGCTCCAGACTTTGTGACTGCATTAGACAAGAACAAAGGGAAAGGGCAGTTTCCGCATTTCTTCCTCAGGCCTCAAGGCTTTGTCTTTTTTTTTTTTTTTTTTTTGAGACAGTGTCTTGCTCTGTCACCCAGGCTGGAGTGCAGTGGTACAATCTCAGCTCACTGCAACCTCTACCTCCCAGGTTCCAGCAATTCTCCTTACAGGTGTGAGCCACTGCACCCAAACAGCTTTGTCTTTTTACTGAAGAAAAGATACTCTTTTTTTTTTTTTTTTTGAGACTGAGTCTCACTGTATCGTCCAGGCTGGAGTGCCGTGGCATGATCTCGGCTCACTGCAACCTGTGCCTCCTGGGTTCAAGTGACTCTCGTGCCTCAGCCTCCCGAGTAGCTGAGATTACAGGTACCCACCACCACGCCTGGCTAATTTTTGTATTTTTAGTAGAGATGGGGTTTCACCATGTTGGCCAGGGTGGTCTCAAACTCCTGACCTCAAGTGATCTGCCTGCCTCAGCCTCCCAAAGTGCTGGGATTACAGGTGTGAGCCCCCACGCCTGGCCGAAAATATCTTTTTAGCAGTCTTCCTCTTACATTTCATTTGTCAGAGTTGGGTCATTAGCTCACCCTGTGACTAATGACTGGCCAAAGGGCATGATATTACTAGGACTGGTTTATGCCAATTAAGATTTGTATCCTTTGATTTTTTTTTTTTTTTGGATATGGAGTCTCGCTCTGTCACCCAGGCTGGAGTGCAGTGGCGCGATCTCAGCTCACTGCAAGCTCTGCCTCCCAGGTTCACAACATTCTCCTGCCTCAGCCTCCCAAGTAGCTAAGACTACAGGCACCTGCCACCACGCCCGGCTAATTTTTTTTTGTATTTTTAGTAGAGACGGGGTTTCACCATGTTAGCCAGGATCACGATCTCCTGACCTCGTGATCCGCCCGCCTCGGCCTCCCAAAGTGCTGGGATTATATGCGTGAGCCATTGCACCCAGCCTGTATCCTTTGATTTTATAAGGATGTTGGATATCTGATCCCTACTGAAATGAATTGGGGTGCGGAGGGCAGTGAGGTTTAAGGCAAGGAATGCCAAAGTTGCCAACATATAAAATATTGGAGATTTTACTTATAAATCCAAATTGAAGACTGGAACAGCACTCACTGATCCCACATTGCCTCATGGCAAAATTGGCTGCCCTCTTAGATAAGCCAGAGCCATCAGGTTTGCTACAGACCCCTCCATTCTCTATCACTCACCTGTCAGCTTCACCCATTTCCATTACTGCTTGGATCCTGACTTAGGATAGTGCTTGAGTTTTGTTTTGTTTTTAGAGACAGGGTCTCATTCTGTCACCCAGGCTGGAGAGCAGTGGCACGATCATAGCTTACTGCAGCCCGTAGTCACATGCCACCAGGCCTGGCTAGTTTTCAAATTTTTTGCACAGAAGGGGCCTCACTATGTTGCCCAGGCTCATCTCAAACTCCTGGCCTCAAGCAGTCCTCAGACCTCATCCTCCTAAAGGCTTGGGATTACTGGCTCATCGCCTGGTCTCAGGGTGATCTTTTTGAGCATATGTTTCCCCCACTGGATTAGCACAGTGTTTGGCACCTAAAGTGTAAACAGGATTTTTTAAAAAGGAAGTTGCCTATTCTAGTAAACTTGGCTAACATAGTGCATGAAAGGAGTGGGAGAGGCTTTGTGTAAAAAAGACCCACAGGCAAATCTTAACCTCTGCTACTTACTAATACTAGCTTCCTCAGCCTGATTGTTTCCTTATGTGTAAACTGAAGTCAATAGCATCTGCTCCACAGCATTGCTAAGAAGCACCTATAAGCTCAGGCATGCAAACCCCAGACAAAACGCAGAAGTTCCCTCCTTCTCCAAGAAGGAAGATTGGTTAAGTTGAAATGAATTTGGGTTGGAATTAGGAAGAAAGATTTTAAGAGCTGAGGCCACATCTTATTATGTCTGCACAGCTAGAAGTGCTTAATAAATATTTAATAATGATTATAATGATCATTTAGCTCAATAGAATATAATTATACAAATTGTGAAAATAAAATTATGCCAGGCTGTCATTACAGATAATGGCCTGAATACAGGGATAACAAGGGGCACACCAGAGCCCATTGCTGTGACGGCTGCCAACAGGCAGGGAGCTCACAGAGCTGCTGAAGGGCTCCATGCAGGGGTTGGGGGGCCTGGCAGCTAGAGAAAGGGGTAGGAGGAAGCAATCTGGGCCAAGGGGAGAGGCTGGTGGGAGCTACATTGTGCAGAGCCTTGTGGTCCAGCATGGTGGACCCATCCCACAGGATGATGGAGTGGGAAGCCATTGGAGAGTTTTCAACAGAACGGCAAGAGTTGATATATGATTTTAAAATGTTTTTATCATGGTAAAATATAATATAAACATTACGATTAACATTATACATTAACATATATATTAACATTATTATATTGTTAATGAATGTTAAATTTTATTATCTTGAGACAGGGCCTTGCTCTGTCACCCACACTGGGGTGCAGTGGCACAATCACAGCTCACTGCAGCCTCTACATGTTGCACTCAAGCAATCCTCCCACCTCAGCCTTCAAAGTAGCTAGGACCACAGATATACACCACGACACTGGGCTTTTTGTTTGTTTGTTTAAGACAGAGTCTTGCTTTGTTGCCCACGCTGGAGTGCAGTGGCACAATCTCAGGTCACTGCAACCTCTGTCTCCTGGGTTCAAGCAATTCTCCTGCCTCAGCCTCCTCAGTAGCTGGTATTACGGGCGCCCACTACCATGCCCAGCTAATTTTTTTATGTTTTTAGTAGAGACGGGGTTTCACCATGTCGGCCGGGCTGGTCTCGAACTCCTGTCCTCAGGTGATCCACCCGCCTCGGCCTTCCAAAGTGCTGGGATTAAAGGCGTGAGCCACCACGCCCCGCCTTTTTTTTTTTTTTTGAGACGGAGTCTCACTCTATCACACAGGCTGGAGTGCAATGGTGCAATCTTGGCTCACTGCCACCTAAACCTCCCGGGTTCAAGTGATTCTCCTGCCTCAGCCTCCCAAGTAGCTGGGATTACAGGCGTACGCCACCATACCTGGCTAATTTTTTTGTATTTTTAGTAGAGATGGGATTTCACCATCATGGCCAGTCTGGTCTCGAACTCCTGACCTCAAATTATCCACCTGCTCGGCCTCCCAAAGTGCCAGAATTACAGGTGTGAGCCACCCCGACTGGCCCTAAAGCAAAAAAAAATTTTTTGAGATGGAGTATCGCTCTATTGCCCAGGCTGGAGTGCAATGGCGTGATCTCGGCTCATCTGAACCTCTGCCTCCCGGATTCAAGCGATTCTCCTGCCTCAGCCTCCCAAATAGCTGGGATTACAGGCTTGTGCCACCACGCCCAGCTAATTTTTATATTTTTAGTAGAGACGGGGTTTCACCATATTGGCTAGACCGATCTCAAATTCCTGCTCTCGTGATCTGCCCACCTTGGCCTCCCAATGTGCTGGGATTATAGGTGTGAGCCACCGTGCCCTGCCTAAGCAAAATTTTTAAAGGAAAGACTGAGGCTACATCTCTGCTATCTGCAACCAGATACAGGGATTATGCAAATTTCTTCAAGGAACACAAATCAAGTGGAGGAAGTGGCTGGGATTACAGGGCACGTCACCATGCCCCACACTGGACTTTTTCTGGTTTTTCGATAGTACTCATCATCCCAATAGGTGTGAGGTTATATTTCACTGTAGTTTTGGTTTTCATTTCCCTGATAGTGATGTTGAACATCTTTTCATGTACTTATTAGCTATTTGTATATCTTCTTTGGAGAAATACCTATTCAAGTCCTTTGCCGATTTTTAAATCAGATTGTTTGTGTTGCTGAGTTTTAGAAGTTCTCTCTATATTCTGGATATTAATCATCCTTTATTGGAAGTATGATTTACAAATATTTTCTCCACTTCTATGGGTTGCCCTTTTACTGTTGATAGTGTCCTTTTTTTTGAGATGGAGTCTCACTCTGTCACCCAGGCTGAAGTGCAGTGGGCAATCTCAGCTCACTGCAACCTCTGCCTCCGGGGTTCAAGTTAATTCTCCTGCCTCAGACTCCCAAGTAGCTGGGACTACAGGCGCGTGCACCACCACACCTGGCTAATTTTTTGTTTTTGAGAGGCTACAGTTCAGAGGCACGATCTTGGCTCATTGCAACCTCTGTCTTCTGGGTTCAAGTGATTCTTCTGCCTCAGTCTCCCGAGTAGCTGGGATTACAGGTGTGTGCCACCATGCCTGGCTAATTTTTGTATTTTTAGTAGAGATGGGATTTCACCATGTTGGCCAGGCTGGTCTTGAACTCCTGACCTCAAGTGATCTGCACACTTTGGCCTCCCAAAGTGCTGGGATTACAGGCATGAGACACTGCGTTGGGCCTGGCTAATTTTCGTATTTTTAGTAGAGACGGGGTTTCACCATGTTGGCCAGGCTGGTCTCAAACTCCTGACCTCAAGTGATCTGCCTGCCTCAGACTCCCAAAGTGTTGAGATTAGAGGCTTGAGCCACTGCGCATGGTCAGGAATTGTTTTCAAGGACATTGTTAGAGCTGGAGGCGCATGACTGAGAAGGAGGCACGTGACTGAGGAGGCACGTGACTGAGAAGGGTGAGGTGCTATGGAGCAAAAGGGAGATGCTACCTAGAGATCAGGAAGCTGGGACTGCCCCTGGCCTGGAGCCCAGGAGCCCACACTCGCCCCCAAAGGACTCCAGGGCTGCCACCGTTGAGCAGAAACTTAAGAGTGAAGCTGCTCAAAGCTCCCCATGTGCAGGTGGTGATCCCTATAACCCCACTGCAGTCCTCTACCCTGCAGCCAGCAGGCTGATAAACAAGGCTGCTTCCTCCCACCCCACAGCGATCTTTCACAGGGGCCTCCAATTTGCAGAATCTACCCAGCAGCCAGCTGACAGGGCATTCTGGGAAGTGCAGAAAACTGCCTTGCACCACCCTGGGATACCCATGAGAATGGTGCAAGGTACTGTCATGAAGACAAAGTGAGCCCCTAAAAAACACAGCTAACGACAGGATGAGACTAACTCACTGAGCTTTTTCCAGAGCCGGGAAGTTCTCAAGGATAACAGTCTTGAATTCTGCCGTCTTAGGTTTAAAGCTTCCTTTTTTTACATTTTTTTCTCTTTGTAGAGATGTGGGTCTTGTTATATTGTCCAGGCTGGTCTCAAACTCCTGGCTTCACGTATTTCTCCTGCCTCAGCCTCCAAGTGTTGGGATTACAGCTGTGAACCACACTGGATTTGTTTTGTTTTTTTTAAAATGGTGAGCACTTCTTTTCAGTCTGAAGATTTCCTGCTTGGCTTCTCTCTCTACTTCTCAAATGATTAATGACTGCAAACATCACCTGCCAATTCTACAAGCTGAGCTTCTCATCTCTATTCTCTCTCCTTTCCCTCCCTCCCTCCCTCTTCTGTGCTCTTACCTAATGTTAACCCATCCTGTTCTCACACATACTCAAAAGAGAAAGACAAGCCATACAAAAATAACAGCCAGCTAGAGAAACAAAACATCTAACAGCTTCAAAATATGTCATCACTATGGCTTGTTTCTTGTGTGGACCAAAGGACCCTCTTGTGTAGCTGCTCTTGTGTAGCAGTTCCCTGCCCGTCTTTTGTGAATGTCAAGGGCTTTCCCATTTACAGAGGCAAGGCCGAGAGGGAGAGGGAGTCTGCAGCTCTCCCTCCAGCCTGTGCAAACTGCCAGGAGTCGGCTCTGCATAAGGCACAGTGCCATTTGGTCATCACTCAAGAACCAGTGTGTGCTTTTAAAGTAGATCTGCTCCCTTCAAAACCTTTTTTTTTTTTTTTTGAGAGTCTTGCTCTGTTGCCCAGGCTGGAGTGCAGTGGTGTGATCTCTGCTCACTGCAACCTCCATCTTCTGAGTTCAAGTGATTCTCCTGCCTCAGTCTCCCGTGCAGCTGGGATTACAGGTGCTTACCACCATGCCCAGCTAATTTTTGTATTTTTAGTAGAGACATGGTTTTGCCATGTTAGCCAGGCTGCTCTGGATTGTTTGTTTTTGAGACGGAGTTTCTCTCTTGTTGCCCAGGCTGGAGTGCAAGTGGCGTGATCTTGGCTCACTGCAACCTCCGCCTCCCGGGTTCAAGCAATTCTCCTGCCTCAGCCTCCTGAGTAGCTGGGATTACAGGCACCTGCCACCATGTCCGGCTAATTTTTTGTATTTTTAGTAGAGACGGGGTTTCTCCACGTTGGTCAGGCTGGTCTCGAACTCCTCACCTCAGGTGATCTGCCCCCCTCGGCCTCCCAAAGTGCTGGGATTACAGGTGTGAGCCACTGCGCCTGGCCAAAAATAAAATTTTTGTAGAGATGCTGCCTTGCTATGCTGCCCGGGCTAATCTCAAACTCCTGGGCTCAAGCGATCTGCCCGCTTCAGCCTCCTAAAGTGCTGGGATTACAGGCGTCCACCACCTCGAGTTCAAAATTCTTCATTATTTTCCATTACTCTTGGAATGAAAGCCAAACTTTTTACCCAGGGCCGGAGCCAGTCCCACCTACCTCGATAACCACACCTCCCGTGCTCTCTGCCTCCCTAAGCTCCAGACACACTGGCTTTTCAGTTCCTCAAACTGCCCATTTTCCTCGTCAGGTGTTCTCCCTAGAGCCTGACTTGTTCCGAAAGCGCATCTTGTCTCAGTCTTTCTGTATGAGTGGCTCCTTTTCTTTCTTCAGTTCTGGGCACAAATGTCACTTCCCAGAGGGGCTGTCCTATCACTTGCACATGGTTTTGTTTCCTTCGTAGCATTCAGCATTGGAGGTGTTCTTTTTTTTTTGAGATGGAGTCTCCCTCTGTCGCCCAGGCTGCTGGAGTGCAGTGGCGCGATCCCAGATCACTGCAACCTCTGCCTCCTGGGTTCCAGCGATTCTCCTGCCTCAGCCTCCCGAGTAGCTGGGATTACAGGTGCCCACCACCACGCCCAGCTAATTTTAGTATTTTCAGTAGAGATGGGGTTTGACTATATTGGTTGGGCTGGTCTCGAACTCTTGACCTCAGGTGATCCACCCACCTCGGCCTCCCAAAGTGCGGGGATTACAGGCGTGACCCACAGCCCCCGGCTGGAGGTATTCTTATTTATTTTTCAGTCTCCCTCAGACCTGAAAGTCAGCTCTAAGAGGGCAGGGACCATGGCAGCCCTGCTCACTGGCTGTACCCTTGTGCCTAGCAATGCCTGACATGTATTTCTGTGCTCAATTATTTGCGCCAGGACCTCAGGTCACAGTGGTGAAGAAGACACTACACTTAACACGCTCCAATTCAAACCTCTGCCAAACTGTGCTCCCTATCTCAGTAAATGGCTCTTTACCAAGGCCTTTCTGCTATCTCAGTAAGCTGTGCTGATACTCCACAGCAGCTCCCTCTTGAAATCAGACCCCAAACCCTACCACTTCCCATGATCCTGGCAGAAGTTAAGCTGGTGGCAGGGCGCGGTGGCTCACGCCTGTACTCCCAGCACTTTGGGAGGCCGAGGCGGGCGAATCACGAGGTCAGGAGATCGAGACCATCCTGGCCAACATGGTGAAAACCAGTCTCTACTAAAAATACAAAAAATTAGCTGGGTGGCGCGTGCCTGTGATCTCAGCTACTCAGGAGGCTGAGGCAGGAGAATTGCTTGAACCGGGGAGTCTGAGGTTGCAGTGAGCCGAGATCGCACCACCGCACCGCGAGACTGTCTCAAAAAAAAAAAAAAAAAAAAAAGTGAAGTTGGACCCCTTACTCTTCCAAGGGCCTCCCCACTGATTCAGAGAGAATTCTGCGGTATCCACGGCTTTCCCTGGTCTGGCCCCTGACCATCTCCTGCCTCTCTCCTCCCCGCTGCTGTCCCCTTGGTACTCCCGGCCTCCTGAGGGCCACGTTCCTGGGTTCTCCTAATCATCTTCTACCTGGTCTCTGTGATTCCGGCCTTACGCGCACCCACGCCCTCCCAGCCGGCAGCTGCAGGGATCCTTTTAAAACTTCCCGGGACTCCTTCGCTCAAACCCTACCACGACTTCCCATTTTCCTTAGAAAAAAAAATCCAACAGGACCTAGCCCCGGGCTGCCTGTCAGACCTCGGCGAGCACGCCAGGCTCTGCACACCGTCTCTTGGAGCAGTCCCGAAGAGGCCGTTCCCACCAGACTCCGGGACCTCCTCAGGGCAGCTCCCCCTCCTCCACCCTGCAGGAAGGCGCTTCTCTCAATCACCCCGCGGCGCAGCAAGCCTGGCCCCGCCACATCGCCAGCGCTGGTCTCTGCTCTTCCACCGGTCGCCTGGCTACCGGCGCAAGACGCATCCGCTGTCCGCTTGGTCGTCCCCCCTGGACTTTGTGCTTCAGGAAAGCGTCACTTTTTGCCCACGGCGGCACGCCCGGTCCTAGTACAGCGCAGGCGCTTAACACACAGCATCCAGCGACGAGGCCCGGAGTCAGAGGGCTTTGCTTGCCCACTCACAGAGCCCTCACCCGCGGATCAAAGTCGTATTCCGCGACCGCAGCCCGGAGACTCCCGAGAGCGGCGCAGCGCAGCGTGCCCCGCCCCCACTAGGCTTTCGGCTCCCGGCTCCGCGCCGGGCCTCGCACTCGGAGGCGGTGTCCGAGCGCCGGCGCATGCGCAGATTGGGCGCGCGAGGCATCACGGAGTTCGTAGTTTCCCCGACGGGCCGCTCCCGGCCTCGCGGCCGCGCCTCCCCACACTACAACTCCCACGGGGCAGCGGGCGCAGCTCCCCGCAACCACCGGCTGGCCGGGCAGGGCAGCCACTTCGCGGTCAGGCCCGCCGGCTGCGGGCGCTCGCGTGAGAGGCGGGAAGATGGCGGATGTGGTCGTGGGCAAAGATAAGTGCGGGGAGCAGCGGCTCATCTCGCTGCCTCTATCCCGCATCCGGGTCATTATGAAGAGCTCCCCCGAGGTGTCCAGCATCAACCAGGAGGCGTTGGTGCTCACTGCCAAGGCCACGGTGAGGGGGCAGGGCGGGGGTGTGGGCCGCCCTTACCCGTCGCGCCCCGCCCCGCCGGGCTCTAGGCACTGCCTAGTCCCCTTGGGCCCGCGCGCCGCCGGCTGCCCTTGCCGGGCTCGCGCTCGCCCGGCTGTCCCCCTCCCACGCCGGCGCGCGCTTCGGTGCCCGCGCGCCCCCGCACTTTCTCGCGCGTCTTCGCCCCGCCCACCCCGCGCCGCTCTCTCATGTTCTTGAGTTTCTTCGTCCCGCCTACCGCGCGCTTCTCCCGCCCTTTGTCGCCTTCCTTCGCTCCGCCCGCCCCTTCCTTCCATTCGCACCTTCGCCCCGCCCACCCCACTGCCCTCCCGCCCTTTCTCTCGCGCTTTCATTCGGCAAACCCGTAAGCTCCCGCGTTCCTCTGCGCGCCTTTCGTCCCTCCCACCTGTGCGCTCCCGTCCTCCCTCGCGTGCGGCGCCGTTTCCGGCCCTGCCCGTGGGCGTCGGCGCCTAGTGGCGCTCTTCTTATTTGGGTTCTTTGGGGGCTCTTTCACCCGCGACTCTCTACTCCCGGCCTGCCTTTTTCTTGTCACTGGCCTGCTTCGTGCTTTGAGGGCCCTAAGTCCTCCAGTGTCCCGTGGGAGGGGCAGCCGGGCGCTTCACCCGCGACTCGAGGCTCTTTTCCCGCGGGTGCGGTGCCAGCTCCAGCGGTCCGAGGCTTTCGAGCCCTCCCGCCCGCCACACCTGGCCCCTCGTCTAAGAGGCAGCACATCCCCCAACCAGAATTTAAGGAAGTCCGGGGAACTTAGTTTTACAGCCTGCTTAGCATCCTCCTGGATGCAAAATAGATAATTTTGTCTTTTTTTAAAAAATTGCGTCTTGATAGTGTTAGGCCAGATGTTTTCCTTTTCTGATACTGGGCCATGTTTCAGCTACACAGTTAAATGCTTTAGCTTGTCTTGGATTCTATTTTCCAGCCCCTACTTGTAGTTAAGTATATTATGTCCCTGCAGTGTTGGACTAGAACTAAGGGAAGTGGGAAATTACAGGTTTCTTGCCCGCTTTATGTCAGAGCCATGTTTTCCTAGAGCCCAGGGAAATAATTGCATATTCAGCATTTCATCTGGGGACATTTGTATTTTCCTATACAATTTCTTTCTATTGGTATTAAGGAATGAGGATTTATGCAGGCACTTCTGACCCATTATTTTATTTTTTGAGATGGAGTTTCCCAGGCTGGAGTGTAGTAGCACTATCTTGCTCACTACAACCTCTGCCTCGCGGGTTCAGATGATTCTCCTGCCTCAGCCTCCTGAGTAGGTGGGATTACAGGTGCCTGCCATCACACTCGGCTAATTTTTGTATTTTTTGGTAGAGACAGGGTTTTACCATGTTGCCCAAGTTGGTCTTAAACTCCTGACCTCAGGTGATCGTCTGCCTCAGCCTCCCGAAGTGCTGGGATTACAGGCGTGAACCACCACGCCCGTCTTTCTCATCCCTTATTAACTGAACTAGATGCATTAAAGTCAAAACCTTGAGAAAGAGGCTCAGTTCAGCCTCTAAAAATGAAGACTTGGCCCTGCTATAAGAACTGGGGTGCAGGAGGGAGAAGATCAGTTCCGGTTGTTTCATTAGGTCTGAGGGTTGTATGTCAGTTCGTAGAATAGAAAAGTTTCGGCAAAATGTGAGCTGTGGTCACTATAGTTGTAGGTGACCACCTTAGAACAGTGTATACACCTTAGAAACAGTGTATGCAAATAGAAGACTAAAAAGGTATTCCTGAGCCAAATAGAATTTTTGAATGGCTTTTTGCTGCTTTCTATTTTTTTTTTCTTTTTTTTTTTTGAGACGGGGTCTCGCTCTGTCGCCCAGGTTGGAGTGCAGTAGCGCGATCTCGGCTCACTGCAAGCTCCGCCTCTGGGTTTACGCCATTCTCCTGCCTCAGCCTCACGAGTAGCTGGGACTACAGCCGCCTCCACGCCTGGCTAATTTTGTTTTTTTTTTTTATTATTAGTAGAGACGGGGTTTCACTGTGTTAGCCAGGATGGTCTCGATCTCCTGACCTCGTGATCCGCCGGCCTTGGCCTCCCAAACTGCTGGGATTACAGGCGTGAGCCACAGCTCCCGGTCGCTTCTTTTACTCTAGAGGTTGGTCATTAAACAGTTACGATTCATCTTTTTCGTAAGTTAGACATCTAAAATAAGCCTCTGGAAAATGCCTGCTTCTCCGCCAATTTTGATACTGGCTTTGCTTTCTTTCTGACCTCATGTTTTTCTTTTCCCCAGTGATTTCTTTTTTTTTTCTTTTCTTTTTCTTTTTTTTTTTTTTTGAGATGGAGTCTTGCTTGATCGCCCAGGCCAGAGTGCTGCAACCTCCAACCTCCACTTCCCAGGTTCAAGCGATTCTCCTGCCTCAGCCTCCCAACTGGCTGGGATTACAGGCACCGACCACCATGCCCAGCTAATTTTTGTATTTTTAATAGAGATGGGGTTTCACTGTGTTGGCTAGTCTGGTCTCAAACTCCTGACCTCAAGTGATCCGCCTGCCTCAGCCTCCCAAAGTGTTGGTATTACTGGCGTGAGCCACCACGCCGGGCCTCCCCAGTGATTTCTTGTAATTTAATTTGAGAAACCAAGAGAATCTGAAGTCTTAATATACTTTTAAGCCTGATTAAGGAATCAACAATGTAATTTTAAAAATTAAGCTCTGTGGTACATTTTCAAAGCACACCTTTCATTTTCATTTTTCATTTTGTTTTAGGAGCTCTTTGTTCAATGCCTAGCCACCTATTCCTACAGACACGGCAGTGGAAAGGAAAAGAAAGTACTGACTTACAGTGATTTAGCAAATACTGCACAGGAATCAGAAACTTTTCAGTTTCTTGCAGGTACTTAGTCTTTGAAACATTCTGGTTAAAAAATGATTAGTAATCAATAGCTCTTTCCCCACCCCTTGCCTCCCTTCTGCTCTCCCAGAATTAGACTTTTTACTACTTTTTCCAAGCCACAAAGTACTATGAGCTGTCACAGGAAGATGCTTTTAGTCTCTCTGTTTGAATGTGTTTGTCATGTGGTCCACCTAGAACAATAGTGAAGCCAACAACATTCACAAGATGTTAGTTGGCCGCGTGTGCTGGGCAGTCCTTTACTGTCTACAGGGACCCTGCCTGCCACTGAAGGGAAAACTCAGGGTGGGTCTACATGCCCGTAGTTAGAGCTTAAGTCTACCCTGGGGCTAGCCGAGGCTATCTCACGTAGTCGGGCAGGGTTGCTCATAAAAGCAGCTCATAGAGACACCATGGTTTGTACTCATTGGAATGGAAAGAGGCCTATAGCGTTCGTTAGGAGACAATGCTAGTTTCTCTGATATTTTACCCAGAAATGTAGCCTGAATTTCAACTTGTTTTGGAACCTCTTATAGAGGTCAAAGCAGGAACTAGTACATTTTGAAATGTGCATTGGTGTGTTCATAGTCTACCATAACCAATTGCTGATGTACGCTTTATGTTTTTAAGATATATTACCAAAGAAGATTTTAGCTAGTAAGTACCTGAAAATGCTTAAAGAGGAAAAGAGGGAAGAACATGAGGAGAATGACAATGATAATGAAAGTGACCATTATGAAGCGGACTCCTAAACCAAAAAAGTGCTTTAAAAACAAGCCTGGCGAGGACGGCCCTGGACCCACTCCACTGTCTCTAAGTAAACACAGCACTGCCTGCTTTTAGCGTCTTTACTTCTTCACAGACTTCCAGTGCGTGGTATTCTTTCGAGGTATTCTTTCCAGGCCGAGATTGAGCACCTCATGCACCTACGCCACAAACAGCCGGAGGGAAAGCGACCCAGACAGCAGCCCCTCCTCGACAGGCCCACCCTGTAGCTCAGGCACCAAGAAAACAGCCGATACTGGCAGCCATTGCAGCTCCAAACTGCAGAGGCAAGGCCAATTTTAACTTTTCAATTTACAGTCGATTTTGAAGAGCTTCTACATATCAGTTATGTAAATTCATATATGTATATTTTGGAATCAGTTCTTATAAACAGCTTGATTCAGTTTTAGCTAAATTTATAGTTTATAGGTAGTATGTTACATTTGAATTTTTGTCTTAAGAAAAGTTGACTGTTCAGATATTTTTCTACTGTAAAGAAATATACTTTTCTATTAAAGATCTGTACATATTTTTACAGTAAAATGCTTTATGGAACTAGTTTTAGAGCCGTCTATGGCTTTAAGGCCTTGCTTACTGCCTGCAAACTTTGAGAAATTTAAAAATAAGCATTCTAACACTTTTATTCCCGCAGAAAAATTCTGAGTCAAATTATCAAATCAAATACAAAAATAAGTGTTACCTCTTGTATAAGCATGTTGTACTAAAAAAAAATTTTGAAACATTTTGTATATTGAAGATCTCTCTCATCTTACTGTTCTTTGCTTTAAATTCCTGGCACTTCTTTTTACTGTCTATAAGAGAAAACCTATCATAAGCCCAATTTTTTTTTCCCACTTAGGGTAAATGTTTGGCTCCTCTCATTTCATTATCTTTTTTTTTTTTTTTTTTAAGACAGATTCTCACTCAGTTGCCCAGGCTGGATTGCGGTGGCGCTGTCTCAGCTCACTGCAACCTCCGCCTCCTAGGTTCAAGTGATTCTCCTGCCTCATCCTCCCGAGTAGCTGGGATTACAGGCATGTGCCACCATGCCCAACCTATTTTTGTATTTTTAGTAGAGACGGGGTTTACCATGTTGGCCAGGCTCGTCACAAACTCCTAACCTCAAGTGATCCACCTGCCTCGGCCTCCCAAAGTGCCAGGATTACAGGCGTGAGCCACCATGCCTGGCCTTCATTATCTCTCTTTGAAAAATAAAAAAGTTTATAATTTACATTCAGTAAAATCACCCTTTTTAGTGTCTAGTCTGTGAATTTTGACAAATACATAGTTTTGTAACCAGTCGATAGGACAGTTCCGTCACCCAGGACATTCCCCTCTGTTCCCTGTACTTAGTCTCTTCTCCTGCCTCCTAGCAACCACTGGTGTTTTCTGTCCCTCTTGTTCATTAACTTTTATTTTAAAATAAAACATTTTAAAATCTACTTTTTGGTGTACAGTTCTGAGTTTTGGCAAATGCAGTCAAGTCACCACCACCACCACCACAATTAACAACTATATCACCCTCCAGTAAATTCCCTTGTGGTCAACTCCTTCCCCACCTTTTACCCTGGCAACCGTCAAGCTATTCTCTGTCCCTATAGCAGGTGTCAGCAAATTTTTTTCTGGAAAGGGCCATGCAGTAAATAGTTCAAGCTTTGTGGGCTTTTATAGTCTCTGTTCCTGCTGCTAAACTCAGCTGTTGTAGTACGAAAGAAGCCAGATAATTAATATATGAAGGAATGCAGGTGGCTGTGTTTCAATAGAGCTTTATTTCTGTAAACTGAAACTTGAGTTTTGTGTAATTTTCATGTGTCATGAAATATTGTTTTCTCCAACCATTTAATAATGTAAATACTTGTTAGCTTATGTGCCATTAAAAAATGACTTGATTTGGCTTACAGACCAGAGTTTGCTGGCCTGTCTTTTCCAGAATGTCATGTAAATGGAATCATTCAGTATGTAGCATTTGAGTCGGCAGTTTTTCTGTTTAGCAGAATGCATTTGAGATTCATACGTGTTGTCACAGGTATCAGCAGTCCATTCCTTTATATTGCTGAGTAGGATTCCATTGTATGGATGTATCTGTTTATCCATTTTCCAGGTATATGGCTAATTACCCATTTAGATTGTTTCTAGTTTTGATGATTGTAATTTTTTTTTTTTTGACAGGGTCTCACTCTGTCACCCAGGCTGGAGTGCAGTGGCATGATCATGGCTTACTCAACTTCCGCCTCCTGGGTTCAACTGATTCTTGTGTCTCGGCCTCCTGAGTAGCTGGGATTACGGGCATGGCGTCACCACACTTAGCTCATTTTTTTGTACTTTTAGTAGAGATGGGGTTTCACCATGTTTGCCAGGCTGGTCTCAAACTCCTGACATCAAATGATCCACCCACCTCGGCCTCCCAGTGATGGGATTATAGGCATAAGCCACCACACCTGGCCTTGATGACTATAATTAATAAAGCCCTGTAAGTATTTGTGTACAGGTTTTGTTTTTATTTTTTGAGATGGAGTCTCACAAACTCTGCTGCCCAGGGTGATGTGCAGTGGTGTGATCTTGGCTCACTGCAACCTCTCCCACCTAGGTTCAAGCCATCCTCCTGCCTCAGCCTCCTGAGTAGCTAGGATTACAGGCGCCCACCACCACACCTGGCAAATGTTCGTATTTTTAGTAGAGATGGGTTTTCGCCATGTTGGCCAGGCTGGTTTCGAACTCCTGAGCTCAATTAATACCTGCCCACCTCAGCCTTCCAAAGCGCTGAGATTACAGGTGTGAGCCACTGTGCATGGCCTATGTACAGGTTTTGTGTGAACATAGGATTTCATTTTACTTGGGGATATGCTTATGAGTGGAATGGGATACAGAAGTTTATAAGAAACTGCCAAACTGTTTTCCAAAGTGACTGTGCCATTTTGCAGTCCCACCAGTAGTGAGTTCCAGTGGCTCTGCAGCCTCTACAAAAATTGGTGTCAGTTTTTGTTGTTTTGAGAGATTTATATATTCTTAATACAAGTTATTTGCCTGACAGGAGATTTGCAAACATTTTCTCCCAGCCACTTTTCATTCTCTTAATAGCATCTTTTTTTTTTTTTCGAGACTGAGTCTTGCTCTGTCACCCAGGCTGGAGTGCAATGGCACGATCTCGGCTTACTGCAACCTCCGCCTCCCAGGTTCAAGTGATTCTCCTGCCTCAGCCTCTCGAGTAGCTGCGATACAGGTGTGTGCCACCATGCCTGGCTAATTTTTGTATTCTTAGTAAAGATGGGGTTTTACCCTGCTGGCCAGGCTGGTCTTGAACTCCTGACCTCAAGAAGTGATCCACCCACCTCGGCCTCTGAAAGTGCTGGGATTACAGGCATGAGCCACCGCGCCCGGCCTGAAGCATTCTTAAGGCACCATAAGTGTTTGAGATCTGATCATTCAGGGAACACTTACCCTTTCGGTTCCTCCTTGAACCGGGTGCCAGGTTGTTACAGTAGCTTCCTAAGTGGTTTCCTCACAGTGCCTATAGCCTTTCCTCGTTCCACCTTGCATACTGCTGTCAGATTATCAAAATGATTTTATGAAGATGAATCTTTTGCTCCCGGTTTCAAGTGTTAAATCATTACTGCTTCTGGCCATTCAGTAAATGATGGTGAAATAGTGAGAATATAACAAAGGCCACATCGAGTGGCTATACTGCTGTAGATGAGTTTCTGTGTATTCTTCCGGTTTTGACTACCATGTCCCAGGGCCAGTGGGCACAGAGGTGCTTTGTATACTAAGAAGTAGTAAAGGGTTCTAGATACATTAAGAAAAAAGTAAATCTTGATTTTTGTTTAAAAAAATAAGACTGCAGAACAAGATAAATCAGAATGTTAAGGTTAATTACCTATGTGTTGTGACTAGAGATAGTTCTTTATCTGAATTTTCACATTTTCCTGTAACATTGTTCTTAAAATTTGGAAACCCAAAATAAGGACAAAATCTTGGCCTGCCTCAGCAGTGATGTACAGCCTAGGGATTTGCTGCCATTTTGGGGCTTTCTTAAGAAAAGGAAAAGCCCGGCCGGGCGCGGTGGCTCACGCCTCTCATCCCAGCACTTTGGGAGGCTGAGGCGGGCAGATCACCTGAGGTCAGGAGTTCAAGATCAGCCTGGCCAACATGATGAAACCCTGTCTCTACTAAAATACAAAAGTTAGCTGGGCATGGTGGTGGCGCAGGCCCGTAGTCCCAGCTACTCGGGAGGCTTAGGTGGGAGAATCACTTGAACCCGGGAGGCAGAGGTTGCAGTGAGCTGAGATGGCGCCACTGCACTCCAGCCTGGGTGACAAAGTGAAGCTCCATCTCAAAAAAAAAAAAAGAAAAAGGAAAAGCCCCCTTTTCCTTTCCCAGCACGTCATCTTCTCAGTAAAGACAGCAGAAGTCAAAAACAGCCCAGTCAGGGTGAGGCCACCAGGGATTTGAGAGCAGCGCCAATGTG
The DNA here is from genome assembly GCF_028885625.2 of Pongo pygmaeus. NCBI lineage: Eukaryota > Metazoa > Chordata > Mammalia > Primates > Hominidae > Pongo > Pongo pygmaeus. Next base: position 153,412,340 of record NC_072380.2, read on the forward strand.
CGTAAGCCTAGCCAGGATAGAGTAGCAAAGTGACTGGCCAGGCTGAGAACCAGGACGGTGCCAGCTCAGGTTCCCACACTCAACACAGAACTCAGGACCTTGCTCATGACAGGCTTAGCTGAATGGCTTCTTGATCCTTTCTCATGCTGCAAGAGCAGAAACAGCCAACTGTCTGACACACCATGGCTGTTCCCACTCGTCCAACTCATGCCTGTGGTTCTCATCCCCCAAACCCAAATCCTCGGGTAATGCTCAGCTCTGCCAAGTACATTCTTCAAGGAACAGCCCCCTGTTTGTGGAACAGGGCTCTGGACTTCCATCCCTGAAGGCACGCTTCTGCCTCGGGAACTGGAATCATACATAACCTGTGCAGAACGAAGTGCCTAAAGAAGTAGGTGAGGAATTAAAGATTTTTGGAAGAGGCAGCTGTAAATAGGAGGACTTTTATTTAATTTTTTGCTGACATACTATGAGGCAAAACAAAATTGACACCATACAAAATAACTTTATAAAATATCATTCACATCATATTTTATCAGATTTACAGCATTCTGTGCATGTTAGGGGTTATGTAAGGAGGTGAAAAAACACTATGCCAAACTTTTAGTATTAGTTTATATACACACAGTAAGAAACAAAACAAGTAACTGTTAGGTTTTCCATGAATTTATTGCAAAAATAGTGCAAACTACTTAACCTAGTAAGCTGTAAAAACAAACTAGAAAGGACCCAGCTAAGCTTAAACACGACAATAGATGCTCAGTTTCTCAGCATTTAGCTTTCTTCACCAGTTTTATCTTGACAAGACCACTCCCCATCTGTTCAGTTTCGGGTGAGTGCTGAGGAATAGAGAAATGTGAAGATGGGCTCTCTGGAGAGACCAGAGGCTCGGGCTGCCTGATTTCAGCAACACATTTAGGATCATGCTACTTCCTCAATCGCAATTTTTCTGAGGTCTGTATTGGGGGAAAAAAAAAAGGTGACATGATTTTTAACCTTGAGCTTAGAAGTAAGTTATCCAACCTCTTGATAACATGGAGAAACGAATTAAGAAAGCAGCATGAACAGGAAGGATTCAGAACATTATTGTCTGCTTATAAACATAGTGTCTGCCTCCTTGGGTGTATTTGGCTAAAGTATTATTCTAATATAGGGCAACCTTCGAGCCAGATATTGCAGCAATTTTTTTTTAATTTTTTTAATTTTTATTTTTTAAGGATACTATATCCCTACAAGAGTAATTTTTAAATTTCTTTCAACAGTCTATTGGGGTCCAAAAAGCATATATCTAAACAAAAATAACAAAAGCAAAACAAAATGCTACATGTAAAAAGCTAAAGAAAGAAAATGCAGCATATTCAGGTTCTTTTTCTTGAGGTACCTATATAAATTTAATCACCTGCCCCAAAGTCCTCTCGTTAGGTTAAAAACACAATGCGTCCTGGGGAGCCAATTGCCCGGCACGTCTTATTACTGAGAAAGTGCAAGAATGCTGATCATCTTATGCAGCATACTAAAGGATGATTTACTCTTTACAAAATAGAGCTTAAGTATCAACCTGATGGAAGTTAGAAAATTAAAAACATTTAAGTAGAATCATCTCTCTCTCTTTTTATTTTTGAGATCCTGCAGCAAAAAGCCTCCCAAATCAACTTTCAAAGTTCTGCCATTAAGGAATGTTGGTTCTCTTGTAAAATTCAGAGACCTCTTTAAAATAGTAAAACTATATACTACAGGAAAGATCCCTAATTTTTATTTCTTATCGGTATAAAATCAAATTCTTAAGACTCCAAAATATTGTTACCTCCAAAGAATTAAGTAAAAAAAGATCGCCATAGTAGGAAAAGTCTAGAATTGTAAACTGCCAAATATAAAAGCATGGTAAGTCATCAACCTATCTCATTTTCTTACCTGTCAGAAAGCCTTCCTAACTTACAGGCACACAGGGCCGCTGCTGAATGCAGGCCTCTGCCTCCACCAAGCCACGAGCTCTGGCTCGCCCCTTTCTGTCCATGGCCATTAGCACCTCCACCAGGTAGGTCAGGAGAGATGAAATCGACAACAGTCCGTTTGCTGCTTATGAAATAAACTCTTAGAAAATGTGCCAGAGGAAGAGGGGGCATGAATGGCTAGAAAAGCAATGATGAGGGTACTTGGGATTTTTTTTTGGCCACCCCTTCACTGGCACAGAAAATGAAGTGATAAGCTATAAATATGTGCATAGAGGAGTTCGGACTTTATTGTTTGTAAAATGTTAAATTTGCTCTTGGACATTTTTTTTTTCTTTTCACAGGGGGGCAGTCGGGATTATAATACACTGTAGCAGTTGGCTGGGGAAAAGTCTATCAAATTCCATGACCAATTGGACTTTTCTCCCCACCTGTAATATAAATAAAATATGTACTGTTTCATACTGATTTTTTTCAATGCATTGGGGTTCAACATAAAAGGCACAAATAAATAAAAATATCATTAAATAAACGGAAATTACAATTTCAAGTTTCATGTGGAGTTGTATCTCACTGTTTGGTTACTTTTTCCAATTTAATTTGACAGACTTAGTAATAGCACCCAACTGTTTAACTGAGGTAGATCCACATTGTAAAGAAAGCTGGGTCCCCTCCATTTTATCTCTAAATTTATGATACTTTTATAAAAACAAAAATCCATTTAAATCATATGCAGAAGCGATGACAGGTGGTACTACCTGAAGAAAGCTTAGAACATGAGCAGGTTTGCAAATAAGACCTACGCCCAAATTACACTCTCCATCAGCCACACAGAAATCTCAGACTGGAGGGGAAAAAAAAAAGAAACATGAAAACAAAACAAAACAAAACAAAACAAAAAACCCTGAAAAAGTCGCAAGACTTTTATAACAGGTCTTTTTGACTGTCACAGAAATGCACAATGGTCCATTTTCATCAAGCTATGGCCGCAGCCAAGCTAGACGAGAGAAAGAGAGACAGAGACAGAGAGAGAGAGGGAGGGGGAGGGGGAGGGGGGAGAGGGAGAGGGAAAGAGAGAGAGAGAGAGAGAGAGAGAGAGGTGTCACTGAATGCTTCCCTTTAACTCCAGAAAAAATATCTTGAATTATGATACAGCATCTTGATCTGAACAGTTTACACTCACTCTGCCTAATATTTTTGCATACTCTGAAACTCACAAATTTAACATCTGATTAAGGCTTAATTTAAAGTGGCATTGCCACCTAGCATCATGCAGGCGTGGACATCTTCAAGACACACAGCATGGTATTCAACTAAAGACAATGACATGAAGCCTCAGAATTGTATTTAGCAGGTACTATAATTTTATAATTAATTTTACAATTCATGTAGCAAATGGAAAATCATACAGAGAGGCCAATGTATATAAATAAGAGTTTATACAGAAACTGTCAATTCACAAAACAGCACTGCATGGTTTCTATATTGCAAGCACAAGACATGGTCACATGGTTCCACTGTACAGGTAGAAACAAGCCCATAGACAATACATAGAGTACCACCTGAAACGAGGCCCTTGGAGCTGCTCAGCTTCTTAGAAAATAGAGAACTTTCAATGGTCATAATACATTTTGATTCAAAATGTCTTCTAAAATGTTTTCATTGTGGGAGAAAATTAAGAAGGGGCAAAAATCCATCTATGGAACTTTTGAATTCATTTTTGGTTCTTTTTCCATTATTTTATAAAAATAAAATAAAACTAGAAAAATTGATAAAACTAAGGGTTAAAACCCCTCAATATGTATTAGGTAAGTAATCTGAAGTGTACCAGAGGTAAGAAAAAGCTGGATTTAGATACTACATTCTTTTCCTGTATTTAATGAGTAATTAGCCACTTTGCTGCACAGAAACTTATAAATTATTCTCTCAAAACTTTTTAAAAAATAAAAACTTGCTTGCCTCTACAGTTATAAAACATGAATTCATACCTTTAACAACTACATAAAAATCCACTATCAAACTCAGGCCTGGAATTTCAACGCAACGCCACCCTCCATGTAGGATTTGAGTTGCGCGTGTCTGTTTGGCTTTGAAGAGAAGCTGGGATTGCCGCCACAGTGCTCCCTCTGCAGCCTTTGCCTCTGCGGAAGGAGAGGCCATTCCTTGCCTTTCAGGATGGTGGGTTGGGGGAGAAAGAGGGGAGGGCCAAGAGGAGCCACCAAGAAGAACTTCCTAGGTATTTAAGAAATAAGTACATGGGATTACTTCCCCACTTAAAACCAATAAAATCACCCCTTGACAGGGAAAGGTGGTTTCTCAGGCCATTGGCCAAGAAACTGCTCAGTACTTGGCTTGAAAAAGCTAGAGATAAAAACTGCCTGTTAAGTAAGTCAAAACTGGTGTCCTATGTGCACAGCTCAAGGTGACAACACACCAAAGTAAGCGGTTTCCCAGGAAGTCACAAAACAGAGCAACAGTAATGAAGAGCATTCCAAAATAAGGGTCACAGGACTGAATAGCACCTTACAGCTGAGGACTTCACACACATTCTACAAAGACATGATTCCAATTCCTTTTTTAAAAAATCTACTTCCATTACAATAAATATTCTTCTCAAGTGACTATGAGAAGACCACCAGGCTTTGCTGATGGTCACGGTCAATGTGTAAGAGATGGGTCTTGCACCAATCTCCTGCAATCCTGGCAGAGGTGGACTTGGTCAGACTATGGGAGAAACCACACGACTAGAACCAAGTGTTTTCCGCAATGAGACCAAGTGCGTCCCCCGCGGCTCCAGACTGCATGGCATCACAGTTTACAAGTCAGGGGCTGAGAAGCAGAAAGAAAGCTTCCGAGGCTGGAGGTCCACGCCTGCCTTGTGGAATGGCACAGGCTTAGTTCCCCAGAGAAACGCAGCCCCAACATGATTCTGAAAGGACACTGAGGACCGGACTTTAAAGGCACAGAGTCTGAGACTGGGTCTTCCAGAACGCGATCAGGCTGGCACCGGTGGAAACAGAGGAAGGCCTTGGCACCACCAGCTTCTTGGGACAGAGGGACCTGCCGTCTCCCACCCAAGACTGCGCACACAACTCCCAGGGTTCAAAGGAGCCCTGGACCCCTACACGAGCACCCCAATCTATGAAGTCGCTTGCACTGTGCCCTGCTGGTTGGTGCTGTGGGGTGTTCTTGGGATCAGCTCACTCATTTTAAGGACTTTGAAGCTGCAGAAAGAATTGAATGAGAATGGCCCCAATGTCCAGTTCCTGGAGACACTTGGGGGAAAGAGTTAATATTTGGTGTTTTAGCTTTAACTCTGAACTACTTAAATCCAAGGAGGTTTTAAATAGGAGATAATTCAGCCTCTTCCTACCCCCCAAAAGGGGGTTGGGGGGTGAGGTGAGGACTTAACCCTTTAGTCATACCACCCACAGCATTTAAAGACCTAACAACACATCTAACATTTCCACACCAACCAATAAGATAGAAACATGTTAACAAAAGCACCAGGAATCTTCAGTTCTCTCACTTCTGAGTAAATTCTCACAAACGCGAAGATGGTGGGAGGGCCCGGCGCACCATTCCGGAGATGCGCATGCAGGAAGCTTGCGGTAGATCTGCGTGCTGCAGCTCCCGTGATTGAGTCGAGGGGCGAGCGGCTGTGCAGCGTCCCCTCGAAACACCCTGGACCAGATTCTGACAGCCCAAGGCCAGCCCAGCGGACCCAAGCAGCCTGTATCCTGGGCCGGCAGGCAGTGGGACACCCACGAGGGCCCAAGCCTCTTGAGGTCTGTCCGCACAGAACAGCGTGGTGGCGGAATTACAAAACATTCTGAGAGAGACTGCAAAGGACACTTAGCTCTTCCGGAATGAAAGCACGCAACGCAGCATAAAAAGCATCGAAACCCCGAACAGCAGAGTGTTAAAGGCAATTGCTTCCAGGTAGTGACGTAGTAGAACCGCCGGAGCCAAACTCAATGTCTGATGAGCAGCCAACATGAGAGCAGGGCCACCTCCAAACACCCAGACGCCTCCAACTGTCAGACCATCGCCTGTTAACTCAGAAGTAAACTCATGGAGAAATTGGGGCGAGCGCTAACCTGAAAATCGGGGAACATATGGAACCCAAAGAAAGAAGCGAAGGAGGCCCGGGCCCACAGCACAGTGTAAGGGAAAATGACATTTCTGACAGCAAAGTGGTTAATCACAGGGAGGGGTGTTCAGAGCCTCCCAGGACTGACTTCCTGCCAGTCTGCATCAGACGGTCCACCGCGCCACTAGTGGGAACTTCTACTTCAAAACACCAGCTGTGGGCCCTGTGTTCTTTTCAAACAAAGGGCCCTGGATTTGAACAGAATGCTTTGCTTTCAACCCTTAGTTTGTTTTGCAGTAGGGAGTGAGAGTCACCCGAGGTCCCAAAGTCAAAGGCCAATTACGTCTGCATTGTCCTTGAAACCATGCAACTATTTTAAATGTATTATTTGCACGACAGTCGGTGTTGAAGCACCTTTGTGATTTCACAGAGTGTATAAAAGAGAGGAGAAGACAGAGGAGGCCATTTTCAACCCATTCGTAGGTAAAGCAGAAAAAAAAAGTGCTTTCTTATATTAAACAGGAAAGTGAAAAGCCAGGCAGGACACAGGCTGTTTCCAGATTTTGCCACACCTGCGCAGGCTCCTGCCAGCCTGATGGACAGCATGCCGTCCCGTGCAGAGAACCCTCCCATGCCATTCGTGCCGGCCGTAGAATCCTAGAATCTCAAAGCTGCACAGCACAGAGGTGACCCTGGTCCACCTGACACAGCAGAGGAGGAGGGGCTGCCCGTGGGTCACATTATGGCACACACATTTTCAAGCCAGAACTGAACAGATAGATGTTCACAATTCAGTTTATTCAGGCAGCATATTGGCTGTTTTCAGTGTGGACAGCTACACTTAAGAGCAAACATGATGAATCTATTGAGAATTCAGAGGTAGCCTTTATCTGCATTTTTTTTTTTTTTTTTTTTTAACTAAAAGGTATTTAGGAACCACCTTCTGTAGTGACTTGGCTAAGCCAATACATTCACTTTAGACAATAACATGGCAAAACTGAAAGAAGCCTAAGCGAGGGCACCGTAATGGCACTGGTGTGACTCGGACACACACACAGACTGGTCTGGGGCTGAAAAACTTCTTGCTGGGTGTGACACAGGGTAGCCTGACCACAGAGTGACACACGGGGGCTACAGTACACGCTGCTACTCCAGCAAAATAACGGGCACAAATGACGGCTTTGACACGACAGTGACCTCATGGCTTTAAGATGACTCTGACCACAGAGACGCAACGAGGCCCTGGCGTCCTAGTAGCAGGCGGAGCAGATGCCTCCCGTCCGGACCGTCCCAGGCTGGGTGGAACTCAAAGACCATGCTTTGGAGAGTGACGGTAAGCGACGAGGAATCAAACAGACCACAACAGTGTTCACAAGACTGCAACGAGTCTGCTTAGGACTAAATCATCAGGCACCAAGAGACCATGTTCTCCTAGTAACAGATCTAGAACTTCCCTTCAGAAGAAAAAGAAAATGAGGCGAACTTGTCCTTCATAAACGGTCCACAGACACGAAGCTAAGGGGCGGAACAGAGTTCAGTCCACACAACTCTAACACATAATACTGAATACGAGGCGGTGTCTCCACAACAGAGTCACGTGTTGCATTCATATCACTTCTCCTACCACAAATCTATTTACAATCATCTCAAACAAGTACAGCAGATGCGAAGTGGGACATCGTAAAAAGAAGTTGTCAAAAAATCAGTGCAATTATTTTGAGTCGAAGATTTTCCTCATAAAAAAAGAGTCAGCATGTGTGTGTGTGTAACAGGGGCACCCCCATGACAAAGTCACAGGTGCACTGCATCCGCACCGAAAAGCGTCACAGCAGACGAGACTGCTGGCACGGCAGCTAGAGCGCAACTCCTCGGTCACTTTGGGGAAGGGCTTCAAACATAAATAAAATACTCACGTTCTGCAAGCGAGGCGCATGAGCACTGAGGAAGTTTCTGTTTCTATTTATTGTACATTCCTTTTCTCGTGAGCGTGAGAGATGGGTCAGACAGAGGTCACAGGAAAACGTTGTATGGCTTGTCTGGGCCACTGGGATTGTCCACTGTCTGGATTATGTCGACTTCTAAAGCTCCTCCTAATGGAACTGCCTTATGTGTAGGAAAATGCCCATGAAAAATCCTTTTAACTGTCCAGCGGGTCACAGTCCCGCTGAAGGACTCATCCAGTTCCCAGAGGCGCAGGGAACAAGCCACGGGCCACCCCAGCCCCAAAGGCCTCCTGGGGACACTCCGGTGTCCCGGCTGCCTGACATGTGGCCGGTCTATCCTTAGCATATTGTATCAAATATATAATTTGACTGAAAAACTGCCTTGTAAAAATAAAATTTAAACCACCCCGCAGATCAATGTAAAATTACATTGCTGCATATATAAGAAAAACAATTCATCCAGAAAAATCACATTTGTGGCTTTCAAAAATAAATCATCCAGCAAACTTGAAGGTAAACATTAGGTAATTTATAAAAGTTGGGGAAATAATTTCTATCATATCCATTAGGTACCACATGCACTGGAATATCTGTGTCGGCCAAACCAAACCAGAGCAGAAAGGAAAAAATAAATAGCAATATTTGCATTTAACAGCAATAAAAGTAACAAATAACAACAACAATAAAACCCCCCACCTACTAACCCCACTACAGGAACTGAACTGACATGATCTGTTCTAACGGGCACTCAGTCACCGGGGTAAACATTAGTGATAGCAGTTTAGCTCAGCCTCAAACAAACAGCGTGGAGGTCACTGCCTGCTTCCAACAGTTCCCTCTTGGGCAAGCTGTACAATGGTCACGCACCGTTTGTGGTTCTAGAGTGCAAACATTCATTCAAAGGAGTGTGAGACCACCACCGAAAAGCAACATCATCTGGAAAAGAAAAGGGAGACCCTAATGTGCAATAAGAAGTCTGCATGTAAAGACTGCTTGAACCAGAGAAAACCAAAACTTAAGGAAAACGATCCCTTTCTAAAAGTACAGCTATGCCCAGTTTTACAAAATTTATCCAAACCAGGAAAATCTGAGCTTAGGACACACAAACAACAGGACAGTGGCTTTGCATCACCGAAGGGCTTTCACGCACGAGGGCAGCTTTCCACTGCTCCCCTGGTGTTCGTTAATTGCTTCGTCATTACAGCAAGAACTTGTCAAATGTGATAGGGTAGCGGTAAATGGATGCGAGTATATCAATGTTTTCAAAAAGTGAACATGTAAAAACGTACCAGGAAGAGTCCCAGTACAGGAATCGAATTGGGAGACCTCTTTTAAAGAGATGAGATACAATCCCAGTTTTTCTTTTAAACAAACCCAGACTTCTACAACATAATTTTCACATTCAGTTTGCTTAAAGCAAGGCACACCTTACTTAACAGTGGGATGGGGACAAAGCCAGCGAGTGGGCACCCCTCAGATCTTAACAGGCCCAGGGGGGCAGCAGTGGACAGGGAAGGGTGGCGAGGCCTCAGGCACCCACATGATCAGACGATCAGACGCCGGGGAAGGGGCCACCTCTGGCTTTCATGTGAACAGGGCTGGGACTTACCCTACTGTACTTTGAGATTTTACACTGTCTCAAAATTTATCCTAATAATGCAGGGATTGGTAAAAATTTGAGAAAACAATTGTTTACCTGAGAAATTGTAACTACAGCCATTTAAACTCTGAATCATCAGACATGTAGAAAGGTGTGCAGCTGACCCAGCTGGAGATGTTTGGTCTATTAATGTTTTTAGTATTAAAAGTTTTATAAAACAAGCACAGGGCTGTAAAAAAGTACCCTTCTCAAAGTACTCCGGCCCACTAAAAATAAACGTTTTCCTTCAAAATGATTAAAAAAAAAAAAAAAAATTGTAGTCCTACTTTTCTGCCAGCCCAGTCTGTCTCAGGCATCCGCTCAGGAAGCACCTCCTCCCTGCCGGGTGCTGCCAGAGCTGGGTCCTCAGACCCCAGGGAGCCCAGGGCTGCAGGCCATCGCTTATGCCCAGGCCAGCCCTGAAGTACCGCACGCAGGAGGTGGCAGCAGGCCCACAAATCTGCATTTTAAACAAGAACCACCATCCCCCAGACAGCCTGACGCAGGGGGAAGAAACACACCTTTGAGACACATGGTTCCAGATGATTCTAAAAATGGCTGGAAACTAATCTAATTTCAGATTTGAAAAGTTATTAGTCACAAGATTCCCTCCTTAGCTTGAATGCATCCATTAATTTAAGCTATGAGCATGTCTGTATCCTTCTGAAAAACAGGAGAAAGTGCCACTTGCCAATAAAACAAAAGGAACTGCCATTTCTTAGAGTGGGAGCTTCTGTCATTTAAAAAGATAAAAAAAAAAAAATAATACAGCCAGAAGAGACTAATGCCATTAATAAGACACTCACACACACACAGGGACACACGCATGCACACACACACACACACAACCACTCTGAGTACACATCTTCACAAATAATAGTCATCCCTTTGTCATTGCCGCCAATATCCAGGCGAGGTATCCGGAGACCCCCCACCTGCGGCTTGCTGCCCCTCCTGCTGCCTCCAAAGCAGCTGAGCACAAAGGTGGAGGGGGTGCCGCTCAGCAGGAGGCAGCTCCTTTGGCACCCCACCCCACCACAGTGCTGAGGTAAGTGTCGCGCAGGGCCGGGGAGGGAACAGCAGCAGGAAGAGGGGACCTACGGAGCGCACAGCAGCACTAGGGGAGGCTCGCCTCCTTCCTGACGCCTCTACACGGAACATGGATTTGAGTCTTACTAAAACTGTACAGAGACAAAAAAGCCCACTCAGCACAAACAGAGTTGTCTGTTGTTAGCCTTCAAAATCGTCCGTGGTGTCACTCTTAGTGCAACAGTTTCTAGATTGGCAAACCCATGTCTGGGGCCCCAAATGCAAACCCCAGAAGAATGGCCCATGCCCTCTGCTGGCCCTGCTATCCTTGGGCCTCCCAGGGCCGGGCAGGCTCCTTTGCTGTGACTGACGGCCTCACGCCCAGCAGAGCTACCACCGACAGCTTTCTACTAATCTCAGTGCACAGATCTATGAAAGTCATCTGACAAAAGCGCACACGGAGAGGAGTGAGTCCCCACACATCCATGTTTCCCAGCAATGCAAGAATAAATAATTTCCACTTGTGCTTCATCAGCTGAGTGAGTGACACACGGGGATGAGGCGGCAGGGAGGGTGGCAAGCGGCACGGAGGGCACATCCGCCCCTCCCGTGGGTACACGCTGCACAGTCTCCACGGGGGGAAGCGGGTTGCTGTCACATTAAGTCAATTGCATATTCCTGTCCTTAAGCACTAAGAACTGAGAGGCGGTCCCATCTCCAGGCTCCAAAACACTCTTGATAGGCTAAACAGATCACAGAAGCACCCCATAGTCAATAAAATGAAAAAACAGCATCTATCTATCACATTAATACTGCAAACCAGATATATATATTTTTCTCTTACATTAAAGACATAACAGTGAAAAAGGATTGTACTGTATTTATCGCCACAGACCCGTATTCTTTAAAAACTTTGGAAAATAAATGTCACAGTCCTATAGGACAAATCTGATGATTAGACTGTCAGTATATTGTCTTTTTTCTTTTTTTAAATACATTTTTTATTAAAATGGCACTTGTCTGCCAACCTCTCTGGACCTGGAAATGCTGTAAACACACGGGGCCCACCTTCTGCCACTGTTCCTTAGTTCAGGCCGGGTGAAGGGCGGTGCTGGCAGAACACGGCACCTGCGGACACCTCTGCATGGCCACCGGCCCTCAGTCGAGGAACTTGGGTGAGCCACGCCAGGGGCACACGAGCATCGCCTGGAAATCAACTTTAGTGACAACATCAGAATGTTCAAGGCTTTAAAACCACACTTGTGTTTTGTGTTGCTTTCACTCTCAGAAGATTCACAGCTAGTTTGAGCCCATCAATTTCATAGAGAATCATGTATTAAAAACAAGTAAATTGAATGACCAAATAAATTAAAAATGTTTTAAAGCCCTGAGTTCATAGACTGGTTTTAGGAGATTTTTAGGATACACGGGACTCTGTTTTAATAAGCAGCTTATAGATTTTAGCAAACCATATTTCCTATGACACTGGGTTCTCATACAGGTCTGCAGTTCAAAATCCAAGTTTGAAATCTGGGACGGAAGGCATTCTGGAAAACGGAGAATCTAATAAAATCAATGACGTCTCATGTTCGATGCTGGCTGTCACGGAAGGGCTGGCCATCTGTTGGTCTGAGTGTAGCTGGTCTCGTGAATCCCACTCGGTACACAATCGCTAAACACTAAAACATGTCAAGCAAAGTACATGGTGCGCAGAGTGTCTTGGTGAACCTGGACCGCCTTGGCCAGTGCTTGGTGGTCTCGCCCGTTACTCTGCCCAGAGGTATGGCTTCCTTCAGCACTGCAGGGATGAGACAGAGAGAGAATGAGAATGTGCAGCCTTAATGCACGACGAGGCGGCGCGTCGATCACTAAGTCGGGATGGCATGGCGGGAACCTGGGGGAGGGGAGAGTCCCATGCTGACGGCCATGCCACTAACAGGCCTTCTCGGGTGCCGGCTCCAGCCGCTGAGGCCCTGCCCCTTCCCCTTTTGGAAAAGCAGCTGCCAATACCCGTGACAAAAACCACCCCTGCTGTGACCTCCAGCCAGGCATGCCACTCACCTGTCATGTTCCTTATCCACCAGGTGGTACCTGGCCCGGAAGGCTACCAGGTGAGCGTAGTACGCTGGCGCTGGGATGGACACGGAGCGTGTGCAGCGCACGTAGGTGTGACACAGCTGGTAGGTTAGGATCTGCAGCTCATCAGAGGAGAAACGATTGTCGTCCCAGAGGACATGATAGTGCGAAGGCCTGCTTGTCCCCTAAAAGAGATCAGAAGAGTAGACAGTTGGACTCGCATAAAATCTTTAAAAGGATACTGTGGAGAAGATTTATAGTTATATTATTAAAAATGCATCACAGTCTGGACGCGGAGGCTCACGCCTGTAATCCCAGCACTTTGGGAGGCCAAGGCAGGCAGATCACGAGGTCAGGAGTTTGAGTCCAGCCTGGCCAACATAGTGAAACCCCGTCTCTACTAAAAATACAAAAAAATTAGCCGGGCGTGGTGGCACGCGCCTGTAGTCCCAGCTACTTAGGAGACTGAGGCAGGAGAACTGCTTTCTGAACCTGGGAGGTGGAGGTTGCGGTGAGCTGAGATCACGCCACTGCGCTCCAGCCTGGGCAACAGAGAGAGACTCCTCCATCTCAAAAAAAAAAAAAAAAAAAAAAAAAAAAAAAGCATCATAACTACATATAGTAAATGGCCCCATATTTGTAAAACTGTATACATTTATTTACACACAGAAAAATCATAGCAAAGATATAAAGCAGGCTGGGCCCGGTGGCTCACGCCTGTAATCCCAGAACTTTGGGAGGCCGAGGCAGGCAGATCACGAGGTCAGAAGATCAAGACCGTCCTGGCTAACAGGATGAAACCCCGTCTCTACTAAAAATACAAAAAATTAGCCGGGCGTGGTGGTGGGCATCTGTAGTCCCAGCTACTCGGGAGGCTGAGGCCAGAGAATGGCATGAACCTGGGAGGCAGAGCTTGCAGTGAGCCGAGATTGTGCCACTGCACTCCAGCCTAGGGGACAGAGTGAGATTCCGTCTCCAAAAAAAAAAAAAAAAAAGATATAAAGCAATATTGAAAGTGGACGTAACAAGGACAGTGCCATTTGTGTATCTTACGTTTTATATAATTGATTTATAATGGCAAGAAAAAGACCTCTAATAAAAGTTACACATTAGGCCAGGTGCGGTGGATCATGCCTGTAATTCCAGCACTTTGGGAGGCCGAGGCGCGCAGATCACCTGAGGTCAGGAGTTCGAGACCAGCCTGGCCAACATGGCGAAACCCCATCTCTACTAAAAATACAAAAATTAGCCATGTGTTGTTGCGTGCGCCTGTAATCCCAGCTACCCAGGAGGCTGAGGCATGAGAATCGCTGGAACCCAGGAGGCAGAGGCTGCAGTGAGCTGAGTACGCGCCACTGCACTCCAGCCTGGGCGACAGAGTGAGACTCTGTCTAAAAAAAAAAAAAAATTACACATTAGCAGTAACATTGTAGAAGTGAGAGTGTGAACGTGAGTACCATTTTACACACCTCCTGTGGTTGGAGATCCTTTGAAATGAAAGCAGCACCAGCTGCTGACTGCAGGCCTCTCTGCCACCTCTGCCTGCCTGCCTGCCCGCCTCACCGCCTGCTCCACCTGCCAGCCTCCCAGGCCCTTCCGACAACAACCTGTCCAGCACAGTCCCTGCCACCTGCTCTGTGTCTAGCCCTGTGCCGAGGCCCCTGGTGCTGGTGGGCATTGGAACGTTCATCCCTGATGCTCCACCGCACATGCTCCGGCACCCCTTTCCTGGCGTGTGACTGGTGGCTGTCACAGGGGCCCAGGGGAGTGAGGGCATCTGTCTCCATGGGTCTGCTAAGGACACAGCAGCAGTGGCAGCCTTGGGCCATAAATAGCTCACCAGAGAAGCAACCCCCGTTAGAAAGATTTTGGGTAGAAAGTTCAGGGAGAAGAGTTTGCCCAGGAAACATGCCCAGGAGGCCCTGGTGGGTGCGGCTCCCCCACCAGGAGGGAAGACTGAACAGAGGGCACACGCAGGCAGGGCACGGCTCCAGACCCATCTCACCAGCCCTGGCAAAGCAAGCCAACACTGGGATAGGCGCTTTGCACCAAGAAGTGCCACAAACCCTGCACGCACTCCATCGCCTGCTTCTCAACAACCCTTCGAACAGCAAAACCCACTCTCAGCTCCCGGGCTGCAGGCTGGACCTGGCCCACAGGCCACGGTTCACCAGCCCCCATTCCTTCTCTGTCAGGCATGTGAACAACATGACATTTTTAAATATTTCCAATGGAATATTAAAGGTACGTACAAAGTTCATAGCAAATCTTCAAACTCTAGGGTTCAAATCCTTTAGGAAGGGATATTCAAGTCCTTACTTATACTTTGAAAAACCAAAAGCCCCTCTGATCAAGCTCTCTGCAGGCAGGGACGGCACGTGACTAAGGTTCCTCCTGTCCCCAGGGTGAAGCTCTGCAGAGCTGGGGAGGGGCAGCTCCTACCATGGACGTGGTGCTCCTGCTCCTGTCAGTGCTCACAAGAATCGCCTTGGGCCAGATGGGGGTCCCCTCATGAAGGAACCCAGGAGAGCCTTGAGGTGATAACCAACACCATGGCAACCTTCTCTGAGCACCCAGTCCTTGGCTGGAGCCTGGCCCTGGCCAGTGATCGTGCGAGGAGGGGACGGCAAGGCTGACTGCGCCAAGTGCTCGTGAATCGACACGGAGGCTGCCCCATGTGGTCCCTACAGCAGCTTTCCAGTGGCCTTCTAGCTGCCACCCCATGGCAGCCCCAGCGCCTCATTCCTGCTCAGACCTCACCAAGCTCCAGCCACACCACATCCCCGGCTCCCCAAGGCCCTTGGTGCTCCCTGCTCCTCAGTCCTACTAAATGGGACTTCCTTCTTCTGGGAGGCCCATGCTGACCTGCCCCCCCAGGCCCCTCTCCCCACCCCAGCGGCCTGGCACAGCCTGGGCTCGCCGGTTCCCTGGTACTGCCTGTGTGGGCCCCTCACACCACATCCCACGTGCCAGCCAGAGCGCAAGTGTTTGCTGAATGTGGGGGATGACACGGCAGACGGCCAAGACTCTGTCCAAAGGGGACTCCCGGCCTTACCTGGATGCCAGCGTGACTACACAGGTAGAAGTCGAACTCGGTGGGGTGGGTGATTTTCGTGTCCACAGTCGTGCCTGCTGGAATGTTTCCACTTTTCCCAACCTTCGGCAACACAGGCATCTCATTAGACACAGCCAGGGACTGGCAGAGCCAAGCAGGCGGGCCAGGCAGCCGCACCGCCCGCTGGCCAGGGTGCCCTATTTTGAAGTTTTTAAATTGGCTAATACAGGTCCTCGGTAGTTTAGTGTTACATAAAATTTAACAAGTGCTGATCACCAAGTTAAATGAGTTAATGTTCTGTGTAGGCTGGGGTTATTTTCCGCCCACTCTCATGAACGCCCGTGAGTTCAATGCAGTCTTTTCACTGCAGAACGTGCCTTTAATGCCTTAAGAGTCCCTCACTACTGTTGGTGCTATTTTGATTCGAGGTCAAGATGGAAACTGTCACCAACATACAAATCTAAAGCTAAACCAGGTGACTGGCTGCAGATGGGCCATCATCCGAGCACAAGCACACCGGCGCTCGAGGCAGAGGAGCTGGGAGGCTCTGAACACTGTCAGGAGCGCCTGTGCTTTGCTGGTGGCTTGCTCCCAGCACCTGAGAGAGCAGGGCGGCTCCATCAGAGACTGTCCCAGAGGCCAGGGGTGGTACATATAACCATTCAATGGTTTAATTACAAGGTCACAAGCATGGACCAAAAAGCCAGCCAAGATGCAGGCACGGCCACCACAGCAGCAAACCCCCACCCCACAAGCCCTGCTCCGGCATTTAGCAGGGTCCCTGATGAATGTTTCCTAGTTGTACACATTTGAAATATACATACAAAAAAGAATCTCCAGTGTGTTCCCTTCTTTGCAATTTTTTTTTTTTTTTTTGAGACGGAGACTTGCTTTGTCACCCAGGCTGGAGCACAATGGCGCAGTCTCGGTTCACTGCAACCTCTGCCTCCCAGGTTCAAGCGATTCTCCTGCCTCGGCCTCCCGAGTGGCTGGGACTATAGGCATGTGCCACCACGGCCAGCTAATTTTTATATTTTTAGTAGAGACGGGGTTTCACTATGTTGGTCAGGCTGGTCTTGAACTCCTGACCTCATGATCTGCCTGCCTCAGCCTCCCAAAGTGCTGGGATTACAGGCATGAGCCAGCACATCCAGCCCTAATATCTCTTTTCAAAGTAGTGTTGGATTTTGTTCATCTGCTTTATTTCTTCTTCAGTTTCTACCTCATTCATTATATTCCATTCTAGGATGGAGAAGTGGCGTGTAGGTGTCACCAGGAGCAAGCTGACTTCAGAGCCCTCCTGCCTCCTGCAACAGAGATCTGGGGGCTGCAGCGGGGAGGAAGGGGGACAGGGGAAGACACCCAAGGCCATGAGTGCCTCAGCCTTCCCTTGACTCCTGGGGACTGAGATCTCTTATTCCCATCCTTCCTATGTCTTTAGGCTTCTTTTATTGCTCTCTTTCTTGTTGTACAACAAATTCATCTAAATCTACAGACTGCACTGTCTTAGCTGCATTGCATAAGGCTTGACAGGACATTCCCGATTCTGTTAGGTTCTGAGTACTTTGTGATTTCTATTCTTGTTACATGTTTAATGCATGAGCTACTCAGCAGTGAATTGAAAGTTGAAAACATTCTTCAACTTCGTTTCTACTGTTGATTTAAAATTTAATTGTATAATTATTAAAAAAATATGGCTTGAGACTGAAGTTTGGAAAGCTCCTGAGACTTCCTTTGTCCTGGTAGAACTTTTATAACCCTTCCATGTGAACGCAGCTATTTGTAAGGAAGATTCTATCTAGCTATTAGACCTGGCTTGGCTTGTTCATTTCACTCTTCCAATTTTCAGGGTTTCTTTTCTTCTTCTTCTTTTTTTTTTTTTTTAAGACAGGTTGGAGTGCAGTGGTGCAATCATAGCTCACTGCAGCCTCAACCTCCTGAGCTCAAGCAAATCTCTTGCCTCAGCCTCCTGAGTAGCTGGGACCATAGGTGTATGCCACCATACACAACTAATTTTTAAATTTCTTTTAGAGATGGGGTTTCACTTTGTTGCTCAGGCTGGTCTTGAACTCTTGGACTAATACGATCCTCCCACCTTGGCCTCCCAAAGTGGTGGGATGACAGTGTGAGTCACCACACCTGGCCCCAGTTTTTTTTCCCTTAGTTTTTCATTTTTGTCTGGAAACAGTATAATAAGAGCTGTGTAAAAATATCCATCTTTGATGGCGTGTTCATCAATTTCTCCTTAAAATTCTGTTAGTTTTTGCTTTACTTTTTTTTCTTTACATAATTTGGTGTTAGGTACATTCAAGCTCATTAGTTGCTTTATCTTTTTGGTGAATCATTCCACTTATTTATTTATTTATTTTTGGGTATTTTTTTTTCTTTTTTGAGACAGTCTCACTCTGTCCCCCAGGCTGGAGTGTAGTAGCGCAATGTCGGCTCACTGCAACCTCTGCCTCCCAGGTTTAAGCAATTCTCTTGCCTCAGCCTCCCCAGTACCCAGGACTACAGGCACCCACCACCACGCCTGGGTAATTTTTTGTATTTTTAGTAGAGATGGGGTTTCGCCATGTTGGCCAGGCTGGTCTCGGTCTCCTGACCTCAGGTGAGCCACCTGCCTCGGCCTCCCAAAGTGCCGGGATTACAGGCTTGAGCCACTGTGCCTGACCTGGTGAATGATTCCTTTTACTGTGATAAAATATCCTTTTTCTTCACTGTGATGCTTAACTTCTGTTTCGCCTTCCATTTGCACAGTAGACCTTCCCTGTGTCCTTGCACAGGTGTGCCTGTAGGGAGTCTAACACTCTTAAGTATTCTTTCCTGGGGGTGCCAAGTGGATGATAACCCTCTGCCTTCCGGCCCTGCCTTGACCAGGTCAAGGTCTTCTGGTTCAGTCCAAGGCCTCCTTTCTGGGCAGGTCTCTTTCCTTAGGCAGCTACCTTGATGTTATGCAGTTAGGACAATGTGGATAGGTGTGAGTTTATTTTTACTTATCCTACTAGGAATACGGAAAACACTTTTAACCTGGGTCTCCTATCTTTCGTCAGCTGTGGAGAATTCTCAGCTGTTCTGTCTACAACTCTTGCTCCTCCTCATTGTCCTTCCGGAACACCTGTGAGATGAACCGTGGCGCTTCAACGCCGCCACCTCTCCTCCCCTTCTCAGCACCACCTTCCAGCCCTGCCACAGGCACCTGCCGGGAGGGTCCAAGTTTGCACCACTCTGCCAATTCTTTACGACTGCACAGCTCCTTGCTGTGGTTTCCAAATGGGACTTTTTCAGAGCCACCTCTTTTGGTAATCTATTAGATAAGTGACATCTTGTGCCTAGAACTAGTCTAGGCCTATGGGATTTATAAATTAAGACTTTTTGGTGGGGCGCAGTGGTTCACACCTGTAATGCCAGCACTTTGGCAGGCCAAGGCAAGAGGATGGCTTGAGCCCAGGAGTTTGACACCAGCTTGGACAACATAGTGAGACCCTGTCTCTACAAAAAATAAAAAAAAAATTAGCCAGGTGTGGTGGTGGATGCCTTAGTCCTAGCTACCAGGGAGGGTGAGGTGGGAAGATCACTTGAGCCCAGGAGCTAGAGGCTGCAGTAAGCTATGATCGCACCACTGCACTCTAGCCTGGGTGACAGAGCCAGACCCCATTTTAAAACAAAAAAAAAAAACACAAAACCCTCCAAAACAACAACAAAAAAACTTCACCAAATCAAGGACAGCCTTCTCTAGTGCCCAAACCTGGGTCCCCACAAAGCCCCTTGGAGGACAGAGTCACCCTAGAGCCTGGGACAGTGGCACTGTGGCCAGTAGGTTCTCTGTGAGTGTGCTCGGGGTGTGGGGCTGAGGGGAGAACCGTGCCCCCTGCCTGGAGTCATGCAGAAACTCACCCGCTCGTTCTTGTCAGTGCAGAAGAGCCGGGTGTGGTGCCTCTTCTGCACCACGATGAAGGTGATCCCGGGCTGGTAGTCTTTTTCCAGCTTGATACAGGCCTCACGGATGGCCAGCAACTCGTGGTGGAGAACCTAGGGGTATGGGAGGGAGGAGGTTGTGCTTAAAGATGGTAGTGCGTGTGAGCAACGGTCCCACGTGTGGGTTCTGGGTTTAGAACACCCAGCCGTGGTGATTCTGAGAGACAATGAGTATGTTCACGGGGAGGTGAAAACACAGGAGGGCAGAAACCATCCTCTCTGCAGAAAGGACTGGATGCAGGAGGAGGGGGCTTGGCACTCAGGAATGGGAAGAACACTTCCCCTGGAGGGCGCAGGAGGTTGTGTGTGTGCAAGGGGCGCAGCCAACGCCAGGGATGCAGGCTGGGCTCTGTGCTGAGAAGGCACACGCAGAGGCCAAGCTCCTGCAGAAGCTCAGGGCAGGCTTTGGGCTGGGCGCAGTGGCTCACGCCTGTAATCCCAGCACTTTGGGAGGCCAAGGTGGGCGGATCACAAGATCAAGAGATCGAGATCATCCTGGCCAACATGGTGAAACCCCGTCTCTACTAAAAATACAAAAATTAACTGGGCGTGGTGGTGGGCACCTGTCGTAATCCCAGCTACTCGGGAGGCAGAGGCAGGAGAACTGCTTGAACCCGGGAGGTGGAGGTTGCAGTGAGCCGAGATCCTGCCACTGCACTCCAGCCTGGTGACAGCGAGAGTCTGTCTCAAAAAAAAAAAAAAAAAAAAAAAAAAAAAGCTCAGGGCAGGCTCCAGCCAGAGGTGCCGGCAGGTCAAGGTGTATCCATTCTGTCCTCCTAGGAGGCCATGGGTCTCAGGAACGAGCTCTGCTTCCACTCTGGACTGGGAAGGCAAATGCGGGAGCTGGGCTGCGTGCCATCCCGCCTCCTGATCAAGGCGGGGGAGTTCCTAAGCTCCTGGGGCAGCCACCGAGGATGTCTTCCCACCCCACTGGGTGGGGCTCCTCCCCCAACAGGCCCGGGGCGGCTTTCTTCTGCTTTTCTTGCTAACACCTCCCAAAGATGCGACTGTGTGGCATGGCGAGGGGTGGGGAGGAATCGGCTCTAGCCAACGGGAGAAACATTCAGGGCACCCACTGCCCGGGTTCCAGGCCAAGATGGACTCATTCCTGCCCACGGGTCACCTTGATCTGGGGGTGCTGTGTGTGCTCTCAACCAAAGACAGCAACAAAACTCCCCTCACCCCTCTGTGATGCCTTCCTTGCCTGTCCAGACCCAGCAGTGACCCACTGTGGCCGTCTCTCTCTACATCCAGACAGTGGCCGCGTCCTGGCGACCCTACTTTCAACAGAGCTGCCACCTATCCCTCCTCCTGGCCCTGCCTCCACACCTCTCACACTGCAGACAGGCGTCCCCAGGCACAATGAGCTCCCCACCTCGCAGGGACACCCGACAGCTCTCCACAGCCTGCAAGGCAAAGCCAGGCCCTCGGGAAGCCCCCAGATGGAGCTCTGCTCTGCAAGTCAGCGGGACTCAAGTGTCTCTCCCTCATCTCTCGGTCCCTAGGCCCACACCCACCCCTCCTCCTCTCCCTCTGTCCTGCCTCAGTGTCACGTGTCAGGGTCTCGACAGCCCCGTGTCCCATCTCCTCCCCGGACCCCCTTCCATGCTGTGACCCCTTTCATTCGGCCCCAAGATCAGCCTTGGGGCCGAATGAAAGCCACATAATTGTTGCCATTCATCGAGTGTGGTTCTGCTGCACAAACAGGTGAATTACAGACCCCGGAGAAGTGGAGGGAAGGTTCCAAGAGGCGCCCACCTGCTGGAACTGGCCTTCAGAGACGCCGTCGCGGTAGAAGATGATGCGGGTAGGCTTGAAGCGCGTGGACTTATAGAACTGGATGAGGAGCTCGCGGACCATGGCGGCCAGGTCTTGTATGATCTCCTGCCGGTGCTGCTGCACGCGCACGGTGGCGCAGTAGCGATTGGGGTGGGCGTCCATGCTGCCCACCACCTGCAGGAACAGGCAGTGAGTGTGGTCAGGGGTTCCCAAAACTTTCCTCTTCTGGGCATGTGCCTGGACTCTCGGGAAGATGGGGACGAGAAGTGTCCCCACCCTGGAACTCATGTCACAGTCAAGTGACAATGGCTGGCTGGGTGTGAACTCAGCCTTTAGGCTTTTGGTGTCTGGCAATAGTGTTCGTAAATACGTACTGAAGTACAAAAATTTGCCAAGTTACATAGTTTAAAAAACACAAAACAAAACAAAACAGGCCGGGTGCAGTGGCTCACACCTGTAATCCCAGCACTTTGGAGGCCAAGATGGGCGGATCACCTGAGATCAGGAGTTTGAGACCAGCCTGGCCAACGTGGTAAAACCCTGTCTCTGCTAAAAATATAAAAATGAGCTGGGTGTGGTGGTGCGTGCCTGTAATCCCAGCTACTTGGGAGGCTGAGGCAGGAAAACTGCTTGAACCCAGGAGGCGGAGGTTGCAGTGAGCCGAGATCACACCACACACTCCAGCCTGGGCAACAGAGTGAGACTCTATCTCAAAAACAGAAAGACAGATTAGAACTATCCTCTGCTTGGCATCAGATGTGGCTGAATTAATCAGTCCAAAGAAGGCAATGGGTGGGGGTGTCCCTATTTCTTCCAAAGAAACTACAAGCACATCAACAGAGAGCATCCTGAAGGCACACCAGCCATGCGAGCAGACACCGGAAGGTGCCAGCCACAAAGACGGCAGACAGAGAGAGCCCAGCACGGCTCTGCGGTTTCTTTGTCGGGGGCCAAGGGAGCGTGAGGGATGAGGTGGCCCAGCTCACGGAGGGAACCGGGTAGATCCCCACGTGCCGCTCCACCCTCTGGCTGGGGAAGGCGAGGTCCTTGAATTTTGAAAAACACTGATGGAAATAAAACCTCTCATGTCACTGAAAAATAGGAGCTGCTTCTTGGCAATCTGCCTCCTTCTTCGTAAATCCTTACTGAACAAGTTCTTTCCCAGTTAATTCTCCCACTATTCCACATCCTTTGTCCTGCCTTGGGCTATAATTTTTCTCTTAAACCAAGAGAAAAATAAATAAACTCTGTAATGTTTCCAGCTGGTATAAACAGAAATACATTAACATAAACAGAAATCTGTTCCTATTGATTGAGAATTGTGGGGATAGGGGATAAACACAGATTTCTCTGTTCCTGAAAACTTGAAAAAAAAAAAAAAAAAAAAAACCAGCCTAAGGCTCCAAAAACCCAAGATATAGTTGAATGCTTCATAACATTTGTATAGAAAAAAACAAAGCTAACGGGGACCAGGTGAGGTGGGAACAGGGGAGGGCGCCAGCCCGCTGTGCTGCGGGCTTTCTCCAGCTGCAGGACCCTCGGGGGCTCCCCTCTGTGCCCTGGCTCCCTCCTGGGCACACTGGTGCCCAGCTGTGGCTTGGTGACGGCCATGCGGTGCTTCACCATCAGAGGAAAGGGCTGAAAATGGCTCAGCATGGCCAGGTGCGGTGGCTCACACCTGTCATCCCAGCACTTTGGGAGGTTGAGGCAGGTGGATCACCTGAGGTCAGGAGTTCAAGACCAGCCTGGCCAACATGGTGAAACCCCATCTCTATAAAATACAAAATTTAGCCAGCCATGATGACAGGTGCCTGTAATCTCAGCTACTTGGGAGGCTGAGGCGGGAGAATTGCTTGAACCTGGGAGGCGAAGGTTGCAGTGAGCTGAGATCGCACCATTGCAATCCAGCCTGGGCGACAGTTACTCTGTCTCAAAAAACACAAAAAAACAAAAATAGAAACAAAAAAACCCACAAAACAACAACAACAAAAAAAGACTCAGCAACGTGAGCAGCGGTCTATGTGTGGGAGTGGTGGGGTTGTGATTATCGGGCCAAGTGGCAAGAATTAGTTGATGCATGTGAATTTCCTAAAGGAAGTGTGCCCTGAATAACACCAGAGCACATCTCATGTTGCTTTTCTTCCACCTGGGGCAGCTCGAATGGCTTCCTTGCGTCCCAGATAGACTCTCTTGCTCCATATTCTCTCCCAACTGATGAAATAATAATGGTAGCATTTTCTTTTTCTTTTTTGAGAGAAAATCTCACTTTGTTGGCCAGGCTGGAGTGCAGTGGCGCAATCTCTTCTCGCTGCAGCCTCGATCTCCTGTGCTCTGGCAATCCTCCCACCTCAGCCTCCTAGGTAGCAGGAACGACAGGCGCACGCCACCACCCCCAGCTATTTTTGTAGAGACGGGCGTTCGCCATGTTGCCCAGGCTGGAATGTAAGCATTTTCCGAGCATCTACTATGTGCCAGGCACCATGCCAGGGGCTTAACTACATCATTTCCTGATTCTCCCATGAGGTCAACATTTGTTTCCTCATTTTACACCCAAGAAAGTTCTGAAACATTAAGCTCATTGTCCAAGAAAAACAAGAAAATAGAAGCAGCACGGGCCTGTCTGAGGTTCGGGGCTGTGTCCAAGGCCGGAGTTTTCATGATGGGGGGGCACAGGTGTCATCACACCCTAGGCTACCACCCGCCAGTCAGGCCACGTGCAAGGGGGCCTCCTTGCCCTTCAGACCTCCCAAAGGGCTGGGATAGGCATGAGCCCCTATGCCCCACCTCTGACTGCTGCTTAGAACTTATTTTATGTCATTCTAGTGTCCCCTCCAAACACCTCTCTCCTGCATGACCCCGGCCGTCCCTACCGCAGCTTAGTGAGACCCCATGCCTTTCAGGAAGGACCCCTGGCCACGCTGTGACAGTGGGACTTCGACAGGGTCCTGCATGTTGTCAATGGAAGACCCATGGGGAAGCGCTGACACTCACGGCGGCAATGGAGGGCTTCTTCCCGTCCCCGGCAGGGGGGTGAGTGACGTCCGCTCCCAGAAAGATGACGGGCTGCTGGAACACCGGCGGCCTGCGGAGAGGAGTGGCGTCAGGGGCCACAGTGAGACATGCCTGGACCTCTGACCCTAGTAGGTGCCACCATCACCTTTTGGAGGTGCTCAGTGTATCATGGTAATGCTTTTGAAAAGAATCCTTATCTTTTAACAGGAATATTAAACTCCTTGCAGATTAAATGACACAAGGTCTGAAATCTGCTTCAGAAGAGCCAGGGGTTGGGGGGCTGACAGCTGTTGAGGCTGGGGCTCAGGCCCCAGAGGGCTCACCCTTCCACCCTCTACTCCCTCTGCAGCCACACCTACGCCAGGGTTTCTCACCACTACCCTTGGCACCACCAATGCCTGGGGCCAGCTCATTCTTTGTTGGGGCAGGGGGCTGTCCCAAGCATAGGCAGACGCTGAGAGGCCTCCACCCACTGGATGCCAGTAGCACTCCGTCTAGCCTGACACCCCAACATGTCTCCAGACATGACCACGCGTTCCCTGGCAGCAAAACCACCCCATGGAGAACTTTCAGACCCTGAGTGGTGACTTCCCCGGAAGTCACCCCAACGGTGACTTCCCCGGGAGGCAGCACGCACAGGGGCAGGGACAGGCATGTGGGCCTCGGGCTCTCCGGGGAAAGGTGGAGGTGGTGACAGCACCTCCCTCCAGGGTTGAGAGTGCACGACCCCACACCCTACCCAGCCTTGCTTGGCTGCTGCAGGCAACATCAGGAAGTGTCAGAAGTGGCCGTTCTGCCAGCCCTGCCTGTTGGAAACCGGGTACATGCGGCCCTCGCCTCTGCTGCCCTCTCCCCGCATCCATTTCCCCACAGGCCTGTGACTCACTCTCCGCCCACACCCTCTCTCTCCCATCGCCTGCCTTGCGGCAGAGCTCCCTGACTCAGCCGAACCCATCACTGCTTGCGCTGGCTCCCAGGCCCCTTTCTAGTCAGACTTCTCACGGCCACAGCAACAAGGCTCCTCTTCCCAAGGTCACCGATGACCTCTGCATCACCCAGACCCACGGCCGAGCCTCAGGCCTCGCTGCGTCTGGCCCGCTGCAGGACACACTTCCCTTGGTGCCTAGGGCCCTGCGGCCGGCCTCCCTGCCCCAGCCTCTCCCATCTCCTCTGCTGGTTCCTCCCTCTCCAGGCCTTGAACTCCAGCCTTCTCCAGGGCCCAGGGCTTGGAATACCACCTGTCTGCTAAGGATTCCTGGATCCTGTCTCGCCTGACGCCAGCCTCCTGGTTCCCACCGTCCACTCATCAGCTGCACTCAGATGCCCTGCAGAGGCTGCGGGGTCCAGTTCACCCATGCCCAGTGCTCACCCTCCCAACAGCCTCCCTGTCTAATGACGATGGGGTCTCTCCTGCAGCCCAGGCCAAGGTCCTTGATTTTTCCTTCACACACAGCCCAATCCCACCTGCCAGCAAGTCCCAGGGCTCTATCTTCAAAACATTTCAGAGTCTAGGTGCTCCCACTCTGTGCCCCTGCCCTGGCCTGGCCCAGGCCACCAGCCCCTCTCAGCTTCATGGAGCCAGAGGTGGCCACACTGTTAGTCGGGTGCCTCCAACGGCCCCAGCTCACCCCAGCTCACCAGAGGGAGCCTTCGTTCCCCAGCATTCCCCAGGCTGCACGGGGGCGGGCCTGTCTCCTGTCTGCTCTCACAGTCCTCCCACGGCTCTGGCATGCACCTGCCGCCTGTACGATGGGCTCATGACCTGGGTGCCTCCACCAGGACTTCCGGCCCAGTGCTGCCCGCTTATGGCCCAAACTCCCTGCACACAGTAGGTACTCAATACATACAGAACCTGTTGACTGAGGAACAGCACTTTCAGTTCCCAGCCAGCTCTGGATTGGTCTTTGTTCATTCCCATGAACCTGTTTCACCGCAGAGCCCGCGCCCACGCTCACGGCCATTCGACTCAGAATCCAGGTTCTTCCCATGTTATCACCCTGCTCCCTGATGAATTCAACGGACTGTTTCTGGGTGCGTGTAACTCGGTGGCTCTCAAAGCCTGGTCCCCCGTGTAGCAGCATCGGCACTGTGTGTGTCCACTTGCTAGGGGTGGAAATTCCTGGTCCCGATCAGTCCTGCTGAGTAGGACACTCCGGGAACGAGCCCCGCTGGGGTTCAAGAGCTGCTCAGGTGTGAGGACACTGTGGTGACCCAGCACAGGCCTGTGCATACAGCAGGGGCTCGCCACCGCCCACTTTCCAAATACAGAGGGTCACTGCCTTAAGGCAGTTCGATTTAGGATTCTTAAGTCTGTGACGGCGTGCCAGTGATGCAGATTTAGCGCACTGCCTGGCTTAGGATGGCTTTATCAGCTGAGCCCCACTGTGACTGGGAGCTCCAACAGATCCACGCCACAGGGGCTGCCTATAGCCTCCAGTTCCCTCCTGCCCAAACGCACAAATAATCTGATTCTACATATTCTCCGTTGTTGTCGTCCAAATGTTAAGACAACTGCCAGGGTTGGCAAAGATGCCTGTCATTGTGTGGAGACGTCTTTCTTGCCTACATCACAGGTTGGTGGCTTTGGAGGAGGGGAAGAAGCAAACCCTGGCCCTGCCCTGGAAAACCT
Source organism: Pongo pygmaeus (assembly GCF_028885625.2). Taxonomy (NCBI): domain Eukaryota; kingdom Metazoa; phylum Chordata; class Mammalia; order Primates; family Hominidae; genus Pongo; species Pongo pygmaeus. The sequence goes on from NC_072380.2 coordinate 153,439,519, forward strand.
GGATGCTCAGCCGGTCAGGAGGTGCCAGAGGAGGGTGCAGCTCCATCACCCCCAACCCCCGTCCCCGGCGGTCAGCCCTGGGCCTCTGAGACTGGCAGGTGGCCAGCGCTTGGCCACATATCCTGTCCCAGCCCGGGAGCTGCCAACAGTGTGCTCCCATGAGGAGCTTTTCAGTCTAAAGTCCCAGCACGACGCAGCATCCATGACCAGCCTGGCGTGGGAAGCATGGGGGGGCCCTGGTCCACATGGTAGCTGCTGCTGCTGAGCCAGGGAAGCCCATCTCCATCTCCTGGCCATCCAAGGCATGCCCTGCTCTGCCTTGCCCACTGGGATTCAAGGCACAAATTTCTCTGTCTGGAAACCCGGCCACAGTGCTCAAACTCCTGCAGACGTCCCTGGTCCCCAGGAGAGCGTGAGCAGCCAGATCTATGTCTGACATCTTTGCTCTGCTGTGGCCAGGACGGTGCTGGGCCCAGGTGAGGGGACCCTGCCCCCCTGCCCCCTGCATACTGCACCCCACCCTGCCAGGTATCCCACCATGCCCTGGTCGGCAGGCAGAGGTAAAGGGGCCAGGCCTTACCTGCCCTGGGGCAGCAGGATGTTGTTCACGCCTCCCAGCTTGACGTTGATCTTCAGGCAGAGGTTGGACAGGGTCTGCGGCGTGGTCCTCTGCACGTTCTTCATCTGCACGCACTGTGTGGCCATCCCCAGCACCGTGTCTCCCACACGCTTGACCTCGGCTAAGGGACACGAGAGGCACACACACAGCTCTGCTGGTGCCCCTTCCTCAGCTGGCCCCAAGAGCGGCAGCAGCCACCAGCCCTCTTGCCCCCATCTGGCAAGTGCAACCATGGCAGCTGTGTTGAGCTTTGCGTGTCCCCCTCTGTCCAAGGTCGGCGATAGAAGAGGGTCACTGGCCCTGAGGGGGACGCCAAGCTCCTTGGAGTCCAGACTCCAGCACGGCTGTGCCCGCCTCGCCCAGGCCAGGCTTCCCCTCCCTCAGGAAGGGAAGTTGAGTGAGTCTATCTCATCCCTCCAATTTATCAACAAAACCATATAAATGCCTCACCTAGGGCCCCAGGGCAGGAGAGAAAGAGCCCAACTAAAAGGAAGGACTTGGCTCCCTGCTTAGGAAGGCCACTTACACTGGCCGGGCACGGTGGCTCACACCTATAATCCCAGCACTCTGGGGGCCCGAGGCGGGCAGATCACCTGAGGTCAGGAGTTCAAGACCAGCCTGGCCAACATGGCAAAACTCTGTCTCTACTAATAATATAAAAATTAGCCGGGCATGGCAGTGTGTGCCTATAATCCCAGCTACTCAGGAGGCTGAGGCAGGAGAATTGCTTGAACTCAGGAGGCAGAGTTTGCAGTAAGCCAAAATCACACCACTGCACTCCAGGCTAGGAGACAGAGCCAGCCCTTGTCTAAAAAAAAAAAAAAAAAAAAGAAAGAAAGAAAAAAAGAAAAAAAAGGAAGGTCACTCATACCACGGTGCTCTGGCTGCAAGCAAATGCTTGGGTGGTTAAAAATAAAAACACTGGCACCCTCAAAATCCTTGGCAGATGTAGACCTGACATCAAAGAGCTCCATGGACCCACCCCCGGCTATTCCTGGTCTCTTTCATGAAGCAACTGATCAGCTGCTCACTGGGCAGGTCTGGGGAAACAGTGGCCCTGGGACAGTGTTAGCAGGATGTCAACACCAACAGCTTTTTCTTCCCTTCTTTTTTTGGGATGTTGAACTTAGAGAAGTGTGGTTTTTACATGTCAATAATCTGTCTGTGGCTGGGCGTGGGGCCCTGTGGGTGACCCCCTGGCATGGACTTTGGCAAAACTCCACAAAATTCTGAGGTGGGCACAGAGTGGTTATACATAGGCTGAGTCCCAGGCAGGAGGTGACCCCGCTGCAACGCTCTATGCGTTAAACAAATGCTCCCCCATCAAGCCAACACGCATGCTGTATGATGATGGGGTGCCCACCCATGTGCGAAGGCCTGTGCCACCTGAGGGTGCTGACTGCCCAGGACCACGGGATCATACAGGACGACGGGGAGGCCCTGAACACAGTGATCAGAAGTGGCAGTGATGACAAGCCACCTCTTCTTCCTCAGCCTCCTGAAAGGCCCGAAAGGAGCACCTTTCTCAGTGCAGCAGAAACACAGAGGGGCTTAGGCAGGAACAAACACCCATGGAGACCACGACGGCTCCCTACAGCCAGCGGGAGCGCCCACACCTACCGTACACGGGCGTCTTGCCGGGCAGGATAACCACCACCAGCTGCAGGCCCGCATACGTGTTCTTCAGGTGCCGGAACATGGGCTCCACGCTGTCCGCCCCCTGCGCGTATTTGCAGAAGCACGGCTGGCCCTGGATGGGCATGCCGGCGTCTCTTGAGATCTTTCTGAGCTGCTCTGTGAAGGACCTGCAGGAGGAGGCTCAGTTCACTACCGTGCACTGGGAATGGCGGAGAACTCAGGCCGACCAGAGGCTCTAACACAGGGGCGTCATTTTTACAAAGCCCAAAGCACTTTCACTGAGGTCAAAATTGTTCTTAAAGTCCTAGACGAGGCCAGAATTCAGAGCTACATCTCCTAACACATACTAACTCATGAGAAAGGTTAAGTGTGCTCAACATACATGTAAGCGCACTCGAAAGTCACGTGCGGCTAACTTGCCACCGTAACACAGCAGCCTTTAAACCGTGCTCACGCTGCCTCATGGCTGTGGCGGCCCCAGGGCGGTGATGCGATGCTGTCCCTGTAAAGCTGCTGAACAGCCCCTGGAGCTCCTGTGAAGGAGGCCAGCGTTCTCCCCACGCACAGGCCAGGCACTGTCAGAGTGAGGGAGGTTTTCAGCTCACTGTCCTTTTGGATCTTTTCCCCCAGTAGTTCTGATGGGCGTAACTCGGACTGTATGACATCATCACGAGAGAAAACAGCCCGCAGCCTAAGGAGTGGCAGCAGCTGGCAATGGCCAGCCTTGTGAAGCTGGGGTGGGGTGGGAGGCAGGGCAGCGGCTTCTATTTTAAGCTGAAGACTAAGAATCATGTCACCTTCTACAATAAGGGCGAGGACACGGCACTCCAACCCAGCCAGTGTCCAATTTCCTGTACATTAGATCAGGTCAAGAAACATGTGTGTGTCCACCCGTATCTTCAGCTCCAGGCCAAAGTGAAGGAAGGGGCCAAGGACAGAAGAAGGGACAGGAGGCGACCCGTGTTCAGAACTAACCTACTTCAGCTTGCTTCCCAAACCCCCTCTCTAGGCTTCCACCTCCTCTGCCAGCAGTGTGGACACAAGGTGGCCTCAGAAGGACAGATGGCCACTCGCCAGCAAGACATCAGCTCTGAGGGCCATGCCCGTTCACAGCCAGTCCTTGCTGGAACTGTTAAGGGACCGGCTACACACCTCACAGGCTGGAGTTCTCCCCTGCTGCCCCCACAGAGCAGGGAAGCAAAGACTTTATGTTCCCATTGAAGTTTGGCACAAAGGCACGAGCCACCCTGCTGTGTGCTCCCAACACAGTCCCGCTGGGCCCGTACCTGGCACAGCTGTGCTGGCCGAGGTGAGCGTCCTGGGTGAGGGCAGGCCCTTCCACGGCACTTGGGCCTCCTAGAGGGCCCGGCGCTCACCTGGGCAGGTGGCAGAGACCTGAACCAAAACTTCTCTCCTCTTAATCACTCCCCTTGTCTGGGAAGGAAGATAATACTCCCAGCCTCTCCATCTCTCTATTTCACCATCTCTTCCTATTTTTTTTCTTGAGATGGGGTCTTGCTTTTTCACCCAGGTTGGAGTGCAATGGTGTGATCTCGGCTCACTGCAACCTCCGCCTCCTGGGTTCAAGCGATTCTCCAGCCTCAGTGCCCCGAGTAGCTGGGACTACAGGTGCACCACCATGCTTGGCTAATTTTTCTATTTTTCGTAGAGATGGGCTGGTCTCAAACTCCTGACCTCAAGTGATCCTTCTGCCTCAGCCTCCCAAAGTGCTGGGGATTACAGGCATGAGCCACTGTGCCCGACCCATCTCTTCCTGATTCTGTCTTCATTTTCTCCTTCTAATTTACACTAATATGGAGCTAAATTTTTTTTTTAAAGTAACTGTAGTTCATTGAATCCAACTCTCTCTTTTGCCCCTACTTATAAATTTCCTTCAGATCCTGTTTGTTTTTGTCTACGGTCTGCGCTGCTTCTCCATGCTCACTGCAAGGGTGGGTCCCAGGAGTGAGGGGGCACCGATGGGGCCAGCATGTCTTGCCCTGGCCCGGCCAGTGGTATCTGACAGGGAAAGGTTGATGAACCCTGACATCAAAACCCATACCAGTGCCCTCACCCCCACCCCAACCAGAGTCAGTCCTGCAAGTGGTCACTCGAGCTGCCCATCGGGCAGGACCCCCAGGCCGGAGCCTCTGCTTGTGGCGGGCTTACTTCAGATGGACTTCCGTGCACTGGCGCTGGGGGGCGAAGCACGCGATGGCCCACACCTTAATCTCGATGCCCGTGTGGAACTGCTTGTTCCGCATGTCCCAGACGCCCTGGACAGGGGTCGCAATCGCTTTATTCTGCAAATGGCAAAAGGTTCAGGGTGAGAAAAAAATGGAAAACATATTCCTTCAACCTTAGACTTTGTCACTCTCACTGTTGGTCCCCCTGACCAACAATGGCTTCTCAGGGAAAGAACTTTTGTGTTGTCTCCTGTCTCTGACCTGCCTAATGATGCAGACAACTGGCAGGATCGGTAGATGGATGGGCTGGTGGAAGATGGGTGGGTGGATGGTTGATGGGTGGATAAGGTAGTGGGTGGTCGGTTGATAATCGGTGGATAAGAGGGGTGGGTGGATGGTTGATGGGTGGATAAAGTGGGTGGGTGGATGGCTGATGGGTGCATAAGGTGAATGGGTAAATGGTTGATGGGTGGATAAGGTGGGTGGGTGGATGGCTGATGAGTGGATAAGGTAGGTAGGTGGACGGAGAGATGGAGAGATGGATGGACGGATGGATGGAGTTAGATGGAGGATGGATGGGTAAGTAATGAACAGACAGATGGGGGCTAAGCCAGGAGGAGGAAGGCCCAAAGCTCCATCCAACCTCATGAGTAGCCTGGAGGAACAGAAGTGCCTTGCCAAGCTACAGGAAGGCCTCCTGTTCTATACAGAGCTTTAGTTGGGACTGAGCCCACAGCTTTTTCCACTCAGCATGCCACTGCCTGCAGCTGTGTCGGAAACGGGAGCTACTTCCACTTGAGAAGAGAAAGGCGGGCTGTGCAAATATGCTGTCAGCTCTCAACCAGACAGGACCAGCCAGCCCTCAGCACTGTCACCTAAGGAATCTGAACTGGCTTCAAGTGATTCTCAAGAGAAGGGTGGGCCAGGAAGGGTCCCGTGTGGGAGGGACGGGCACTCCTAGGCCTGGGGACATTGCTAAAGGATGTGGCTGTGCCTGAGTTGCTGTCATTTACTCTGGAAAGGTTTTTTTTTTTTAGCAGGAAGCGTTTTTCGTACAAAATACAAGCCTGCTGTAGAAATCAGACATGTGATAGAAATAAATGCTTTGTTTCCTATATTTTTATAACTACTGCCTGTTCCCACCAGCCTCCCTGTGTGCAAGAGTCTCACAGACAGCCTGGGGCTCCAGACAGGGAGTGCACACACACACACACACACACGCACTCACATGCACACACGCACACGCACACACGCACACACACACACACACACAGGCTCTTACTATACAGGTGCTTCTCAACCTCGGCACAACTGACATCTGAAGCTCAATGATTCTTTGTCAGGGGGCTGTCCTGTGCCCTGTAGGCTATCCCACTCACCCCCAAGTTGTGACAATAAAAAATGTCTCCCGACACTGCCAGACGTCCCCTGGGGGGCAAAATCATCCCTGGTTGAGAACTCCTGCTGTACACATTGCTTTCTGAGGGATATTTTGTTTTTTTGCACTAACAATGGACCAGGGATAGGTAGAGCAGGGGACAGGAATGTTTCCTCACATTATGATGTTTTAGAGATCGGGAAAAATGTATTCATGTATTAACAGAAGCACTACATGCTCAGTCAGGCGCGGTGGCTTACACCTGTAATCCCAGCTGAGGTGGGAGGACTGCTTGAGCCTAGGAGTTCAAGACGAGCCTGGGTAACATAGTGAGACCTCGTCTCTACAAAACATTAAAAACCTAGCTGGGTGTGGTGGTGTGGCTGTGGTCCCAGCAATTTGAGAGGCTGAGGTGGGAGGATCGCTTGAGCCTGGAAGGTCAGGGCTGTAATGAGCTATGACCGCGTCACTGCACTGCAGCCAGGGCAACAGAGAAACACTCTGTCTCAAACAAATTACAAGCTTTTTTTTTTTTTGAGACGGAGTTTCGCTCTTGTTGCCCAGGCTGGAGTGCAATGGCACGATCTTGGCTCACCGCAACCTCCGCCTCCTGGGTTCAAGTGATTCTCCTGACTCAGCCTCCCGAGTAGTTGGGATTACAGGCATGCACCACCACGCCTAGCTAATTTTGTATTTTTAGTAGAGACAGGATTTCTCCATGTTGGTCAGGCTGGTCTCGAACTCCCAACCTCAGGTGATCTGCCCGCCTTGGCCTCCCAAAGTGCTGAGATTACAAGTGTGAGCCACTGCGCCTGGCCTTTTTTTTTTAGACAGTGTCTCACACTCTGTTGTCCAGGCTGGAGTAAAGTGGCACCATCTCGGCTCACTGCAACCTCTGCCTCCCAGGTTCAAGCGGTTCTCCTGCCTCAGTCTCCCGAGTAGCTGGGATTACAGGCACGTGCCACCACGCCCGGCTAATTTTTGTATTTTTTAGTAGAGACAGGGTTTCACCATGTTGACCGGAGGCTGGTCTCGAACTCCTGACCTCAGGTGATCCTCCTGCCTTGGCCTCCCGAAGTGCTGGGATTACAGGCATGAGCTGCGGCGCCCAGCCTACAAGCTCTCTTAATCCCTACATTCTGAGATTTTTGCAAGGTTGGCTTACACAAGCTCTTCTGTTTTTCAGACAACCACTGCCCTTGCTAAGAGCTGGAAGCCCGAGGGAACAGAAGCTAGCAGCGCTGTGAAGCGGCGCTGGGTTCAAAAGCCCCGTCCCCGCACAGGGGCCAGGCACTCCTCTTGCCCACCCGGGGCGTCTCCTCCCTGACTCCTGAAGGGGAATCACGTGCTCTTCCTCCTGGGCTTGGGCTGTGTTTATACAGCATCTGGGGCCTCGGGGGACAAGCGAGCCAAGGAGGGGCTGAAGGGCCTTGCTCAGACTCCCTTCAGAGAGACAAGCAGTGGCCGTGCCCACCAGGGACACAGACCCCCACGTGATGGGGTGCCACGCAACAGTGCTAGAGGACAAGACACGCGCGAACAGCAACACAGAACGGCCAGCAGCCTCTCAGTTAGCTCTAAGGAAATATTAGCTAGAAAACAGTGAGGCACAGAAATATAGGTAATGCTATTATTTTCACAAAAAGGGGTGAATCATCCCTGGATGATTTTACAAAGGAGAAAGAACACCAATTGCTTCCTGAGAGGGCAACTGAGAACTGGGGAAAAAAGATACTTTTTCCTCTAATTCTTTTATATCTTCTGAATTCTGAAACATTTAAAAAACAGAACTGTTTTTTTAAGTATTTTTTATTTTTTGAGACAAGTCTTGCTCTGTCGCCCAGGCTGGAGTGCAGTGGTGCGATCTCAGCTCACTGCAACCTCCGCCTCCCGGGTTCAAGGGATTCTCCTGCCTCATCCTCCTGAGTAGCCGGGACTACAGGTGCGCACCACCACTCCAGGCTAATTTTTAGTAGAGACAGGGTTTCTGGTCTCAAACTCCTGACCTCAAGCGATCCACCCACCTCAGCCTCCCAAAGTGCTGGGATTACAGATGTGAACCACTCACTGCGCCCAGCCCAGAACCCATATTTTAAAATAAGACAGGAAAAACAAACAAACAAACAAAAAACAAACCAAAACCTCGCTACAGGTCTTGAGGATGAGAAAATTCCATTAGGTAGAAACTAGGGTGTAAAAGGTTAGGCAGACACTTACACAGATGCCAGGTGCTTAAAAAAGTCAGTGACCTCTGACACTAAGACCCTGCAGAGCCCTGGTGTCCCTCCCAGCGTGGTCACCTCTGGGCCCTCCCATCAGACGTGGTATGCTTGCACCCGTGGTAGGCGAGCCCAGGAGGAAATGAGAGGAGACCCTGGAGGGCTCAGTGCTCAGGACACCTTTGGTTACACACTAATAAAAAGGAGAAGTTAAGGGCTGGACACAGTGGCTCACGCCTGTATTCCCAGCTACTTGGGAGGCTGAGGTGAGAGATTTGTTTGAGTCCAGGAGTTAGAGGCTGCAGTGACCTATGGTCATGCCACTGCCTTCTAGCTCGGGTGACAGAGCAAGACCCTGCCTCAAAACAAACAAAACTAGAAGTTAAATTAGCAAGGACAAAAAACTGTTACCAAACATCCCCAAAGCAAAAGTTAAAGAATAGAAAAGCAGTACAGCCCTCTGGGAAATAATTCAACCCTCGGCGAGTGTCTGTCACGCAAAGAATGGTGCTCTCTAAACTTTCATGGGATAATAAAAATTATCTTCTGAAAACATTAACGATAATTCTGAAAAACTTTAAAAAGGACCAAGGAAAGCCATTCCTTTATGAAGTCTCACATCTTTTACAGGCTCAGCCCGGAGTAGAAAGGATTCTCCTGCGTGGGACACAGTCTACACCGCGGGTGATGACTCAGTACCTGAGAGGGGTCGCGGGGCAGAGACACGCCCCACAGCCACACGTTCCCCGCCGCCCCGCACGTACCCTGCCCCCGTAGAGGATGGAGGGCGGCTGCAGCACCCGCCCAGTCACGTCTGTCATCTCATCTTTGACCATGATTCCAAATTCACGGACGTATGGATCTGTGTTGAAACTTGCACTTCGCATCTGGCAAAGGGAAACAAGAAAACGCACGGAGTGGGTGGAGGCCTGCCATCTCTCTAGCAGCTGCGTCCATTCCAAGCATCAGAGGTTTCTGTGCCAGGGCAACCGGACTGGACTCCACAGGGCAGCCCTGCCCGGGACTGACGCTCACCAATTTGCTAATCTCTTCTTGCCGATCGGGCGCCGACCTAGCAGTCGCTCTGATCATGGTTGAGGTCTGATTGTCCGTTAATTTTTTAATACATCTTTGTCCTGCCACTATGTTACAGACCTGTGAAGAGGACGTAGAGACAGGCCGTCAGTGCCGCACTGGTGTGACCAGGGGAGCGGGCAGGGGGCTCAGGGGTTGGTGGCCTGGCTCCGCCTGGGACTGTCTCTGCCTCATCCCTGGGCTATGAAGCGCTGTGCAGGTATCTGCTGCGGGGGCTGCTCCATAGCCTTCCGCTTCACAACAGAAATCCCTGCTAAGTAAACCCCACGTCACGCGAACACACAGACCCCACGGCCTCTGTGCCCAGTGCATCAGGTGAGCGGGGCTGTGTCCTGACACCGGCACTTCTGGGCTCTCTCCAGTCTTCGGTGGCTGTGGGCGTGAAAGCGGCTGCAGGTGCAAAAGACGTCTACCTGTGGGACAAGGTGCTGGAGCCACCCAGCCCTACCTGAATGACAGGAAAGTGCCAGAATCTAAACACTGAGGGAAGAGTTACAGCACATGGCTCAGGGTTGGAATTTGATCCTTTCCCAAGGCAAGGATTTTTCAAAGAGTCGTGATGTTAGAGGAGAGTGAATGATGCAACGGTGCAGTGACGGAGCACCTGCCTCCCGCTGCGGGGCCTGCTGGGCGCGTTACACACAACCTCAGGCAAGGTTCACGCCAATCCCACAAGAGAGCTGCGGACCCCATTTTACTGAAGGCAAAACCGAGGTGTAACAAAGCCCATTAACTCACCCGCGTTCCTGCAGCAGCAGAGGCAGTGCCATTTGTACCTGACTGGGGCCTCGGCGGTTTCTCGAAGCTGCATGCCCTAGCCTGGGACGCCGCCCTCCCAAGCCCCCAGAGATGCACTGGAAGAGGGTGACTTGCCTCCAGGGGAAGGTAGGTGTGTTTCTGCTCCTGTCCGACTTGTAAACATGGGAGGTGGGGGTAGCGCAGAACCAACTTGTGCCTGTCCTTGAAGTACTGGGCCACCGTGCACTCCACTGTCTGCCCGCTCTCCTGCTGCAGCGGGAATCTGAGGAGCAAAGGGGCTGTTCAGGCCAAGGTCATCCTGGAGCCCCTTCCCCTGCGCTGCTTTATATTTGCATTTGCTTTTTAGGGTGACGTGTGAGGAGCAAACATTCAGAGCACCTCCGGGAGTGAAAACCATGTCACATGCTTTGGGTTATCTGGAATGTTCCTGAGCCCCTAAATTCTCATTTTGTTTCTGGAGTTGGGAAAGAAAAAATACCTACATGCGTCATTACTCATAAATTATCCACAACGTCACAGTGTGTGTAAAGGAGTCAGGACGAATGGACACGACCAGAAAGGTCTGTGTGTCTTCCAGCAGACCGTGGTGACCCTGGAAGCCGTTTACATGCCGCGCGCTCCCGGTGCCCAGAAGGCCTGAAGCCCCCAGGACAGGACGAGGAAAGCAGGCCAGGCTGGTTCCGGCAGCCAGGGCCTCTGCACGGTGATGGCAGGAGACGCCTGGGTGCAGTGTGGGTGAATGAGGGGGAGGCCCACAGTCACAGGAAGGCTGGCCTCTGTGTGGGATGCGGGCACAGGGGCTGCCAGTGCAGGGCAAAGGGCCACATGGCTCAGTTTCTGCTGCACCGACCCCTTCCCCTGATCCAGACTGCCGGGCCACCTGCGGCCTCTGCCGGGTCAGGGCCAGGCCACAGTCCCTCTCGTCCTTCTGCTCCCTGAGCCACGGGCATCTTGGTACCTCCAGTGCCTGGCAACAGGCCTGGCACTTTCCATGGAATGATCCATGAAATAAATGAACGCTACTGGCCTGGGAGACATTAACTGGGGCACAGGGGCCAAATCTATCACCTCCTCCCGCGAAGGAACACCAGTACAACCCAGGACAGCGGCATACTCTCACCCCCACTCTGGCCTGCATACCAAACTGTGCTCTTGCCGTAATGACGGGACACACGGACTAGCCCAGGGAAGGGGGCGTGGGTCAGGGCCACAGACCCGCCACCTCCATCACTAAGGATGGGACAACGAACGCAAAAGACCCTTCTCTCCTCTATGAGGCTCAGGAAGGAAGAGGGAGAGAGCGCCTGGGCCGGACCTCCCAGCACCCAGGTGGAATTTCATGATCTGAGTATTTTCTTAGGTGAAGTGTGGAATCTCCTGAGCCACATAAGGGACAATTTTGGGATTGAAAAACAGCATGAACTGGTCTTTTCTGGAGAATGGGCACAGAATCATGGCTCCAGAGTGTGCCCATCGGAGTGACAGTGGGGGACCCAGCCAAGAGAGTCTGAAAGGAAGGGCGTGTTACGTTTGGTGACTGGCGGGCCGCCGGGTCACATTGCAGACACGGTACTTCCTCTTCATCTGCCCACAGTGCGTTATCTCCACCTTTAGACCTGGGTACACAGAACACAGGCATCAGCATCTGGGCTGTTCCGACCTGAGTGCAAGCGGCACTTCCCGAGAACCAGTTTTCATAGGAATGTGGCTGCAGACCCAAGTTATGGGGGGCTGCAGGGCTCCCCTAGGGAGGGTGACCCACAGGTCACCCCCAGGCCACCCCAGCTGGGTCCATCTCACCTACAAGAGTACCACGTGGTGGAGGGGAGGGGAGGCTTAGAGCATGAGGTGTCCACCCTCGTGCTGTTCTGCGCCCCCCATGGATCATCGTGATAACACGGGGTACTGTGGATGGCCCTGCAAATGGCCTTCCAAAAGGACGGGTTCAGCGGGCAGGGCTTGTGGAGCCAGGGGTGGGCCCCCATTCTGTTGCTGATGGGCAGAAGGACCCCAGGCAAGTCCTAGACACCCCCAATCTGAGTTTCTTGGAGTAGAAAGCAGGCTGACCGGGTACAGATGCCTGCCAGGCTGTATAAGGACTAAATGAAGACAAAAGAAAATGCATCCTAGGTTCCAGCGTTATGAAATGCTGATCACAGCCACGCTGCTGCTTCTAGTCCTGACATCATGACTCAGACGTGACTGACTCCCCAACCTCATCCTCACCCCACGGGGTTGTATTTATTTAGGAAACCCCCACTCCAGCTCTGGGAAATGGGTCTAACTCATCTCCATGCTACTTCATCTGATGGCTAAATTCTGCCATCCCCACCTCCCTAAATGCACACAAGAACCAGAACTGCAAAATGCGGTCCTGGAGGCGGACTGGGAAGGGGCCTCCCAGCCCTCAGCCAGGTGTGCTGGGACAGTTCATTACCTTTAATTTCTTTGGTAAACTTTACCCTTTGGGAATCTGTCAGAGGTTTTTGTTGTTCTTCAATACTTTTAAAATCCAAAACTTCACAAACAAACTCGATTACTGGCTGTGCCTTGTAAAACGCTGTTGCCGACACTGTAGGCGAGAAAAGAGGCAAAGGCCTAAGCGTGACCGTGGGGCTGCTGGACGGGCCCATAGTCCTGGAGGGGCCTCACAGGCCAGGCCAGCCATGGTGGGGACACCCAGCCGGGGTTCTCACTCCCTACCGAGGCCAGCCTCAGGCCCAGACACGGGCAGGCCAGCAGTGACAAGCCCAGGCCCCAGCTGCTGACCCTCCCTCTGGTCAGGGTGACAGAAAGGAGCTGGCTGATTTTAAAGACTAAGTCACCCTCCGAGAATGAAGCCAGTGTTGTAGGATTTTCTGGTTACCGTCTGGTGTAGATATTTCTGAAATTCACCATTTCCTTTTATGTAATTCTTTTTCAATAAATGTGTAACTGAGCAAGATCAAATTCTCATTCCTTTCTAGAGCTTTTCATAATAATCAGCTCCCAAATGAGAAGACAGATCCTTTTCGCTGGCCTTCACTCTCATCTTTTTCATGGAGAGGGCAGCGGATGTCCTGCACAGATTAGCGACTAAGCCTCCCAAGAGAGGGACAGGCCGCACCCAGGCTACAGTCAAACCCAGGCCTACAGGAGGCCAGCAGGAAGGAAGCCCGGGATCCTCAGGCCCGCCTCAGCCCCTGGCCACAGCCTCTGAGGGTGCGACCTCCTCGTGGCTTCACGCTGGCCTGAGAGCCACTGCCCTAACCCACCCAACACTGCAGGTGAGACCAGCCAGGTGTCACGCAGCAGTGCCGGCTCTGACAGAGGCCATGCATGGAGCTGGCCACATGCCACCCGCCCACCGGGGTCCTGACCCCCCAGCCCATGCCCAACCCTGCTCTGCAGTGAAGACCCCAGGGCGCTGCTCACCATCAATATTCAGCATCATTTTCCAGAGAGAAGGCCGGACGGACTGATGGAAGCCAAACCACACTTCTCGGCCCCCGCCAAGAGGGTTGGAGCAGCCCTCGGACGCGGTGAAGAAGGAGCGGCCCACGGGGGTGTACCTGGAACCAAGAGACCCCACCCCGCCTCCCGTCAGATGCGTCGTCTTCCAGAAGCAACAGCCACCTCTGGGTGGGCTTCGTCTGCGCCCACCACATCCTCATCAGAGTTCCGTTTCCCCTCCTTTTAAATCTGCGTTTACCACACGGCACTCCAGCCTGTGTGCGTGGCCTGCTGTGCGGGACGCTGTGACAGCAGCAGGCTGGGGGACCCGTGGCCTCACTGGGGGATGGTGAAAGATGTTTAAACACACCGCACAGGTGGAGCACAAACCCCCAGGACCTGGCGTGTTTCTGGCCCAGGCTCCCTGTCCTGGCTTTGCCTCGCCTTACTGTCCTCACTGTCTACTCTTCACGTCTCGGGGCCTGTGTCCCCAAGCGCAGATAGAAGTGGGCACCTGCCAAGTGCCAGCCCCAGCCAGGCCCAGCCCCAGCCATGGGGAGACATGTTGCTTTTGGCCGGTGGCTGTCCAAGCATGACCCAGCATCTGCCGGCTCCTTTAGCCATGGGCTCCCCAGGTAGGCTCCAAGGCCCCGGAGCTGCCCGCTGTGGGCTCCCCCGTAGGAGGTGGAAGGGCCAGCATGAGGGCTTCACAACCTCTTCCGGGCCTGCAAGGAATGCTGTGCTGACCCGGCTGGAGCTACTCGACTGAAGCAGACACATTCTCCAGCACAGCAGCCTCACCTGCTGCACAGGCACCGTGGGGTCTGGTGGCCTAGGAGGCACCGTCACTAATGATTCTGAAGGGAAAACATGCTGTGAGCCTCGATGCTCCCTAATTGTGGGCTGCGCTGATCCAATCACCCACACGGCCCTTTCACTTTCCACCTGAGACGTGCTATAATCCCGCCTCTACTGCTCTTCTTTTCCCAAAATGAAAACAGCAGTTTCCTCCCTGATTATACAATTAATGTAAGTAATCCAAAAGAATTCAGAAAAGAATCACAGTCATTTCTGCAACTCTATTAAAAAGGTAGATGCCATTTTGGCAACCATCCTCCTAGACTGTTTCTCCACGTACCTACGACCTTCCTCCACCGATAGTTCAAAGCAGAGACAGATTACACATGGGGGTAGGTGTGTTCCTGCCGGGAGTGACAGCCTGTCCTGTATTTGCTCACCTCCTCCCATGCCTGAAGACTGAGAACACCATGGTCCCTTCTAAAAATCTTACACAAGGCCTCAAAGCACCTTCTCTTCTATGAGGGAAGCCCCAACTCTCTCCTAGAATCTTAAAGCTTTGGTCAGTCCTGGGGTTTGTCACTGTGGGGTTTGTTTCGGTTTAGGCTTTGGTTCGAAAGAGATAAAACTTGAAAACTCAAACTGTTCCCAGGCACCAGTGTGAGGGCAGGTGTGCTGAGGGCTGATGTGCTGAGCTGGCCTCGCTCCTCCAACAGCGGGCCACTCAGGAAATTAGCGCAACCCTCTGCCCAGCAACCGGGCAGCTTGTGAGCCCTTAAACTGTTCCCCTACACCCTCTCCCAGCAATCGCAAGTATGGCAATTTGTGGTAAAAGAGTAATCCTGAGAATAAGGACGTCCCCAACAGTCACAAAAAGCAGTGGTGACGATCCCTAGAGTTGCAGACATGCGTGCAGCACGAAACTGGGAACACAGCATTACTCTCCTATCACGAGTCCCAAGGGCAAGAGAGCGGCAGAAAAGTGCGGGCGCAGAGGGCTGCGCGGAACACGAAGGCACCAACGTGCACACAAATAGGGAGGCCACCGTTCCGGGCCAGGCCAAGAATGCTGGTGACTTATGTTTATATTAACACTGTTTCCACCTTAGCACCATTTGTGTTATCTTCATCACAGAAAACCCACATGACCAGTCCCACCCTGGATCCGAGAATGAGCCGTTCCTCGGACAGATTTCAGACCCTGTGGGGGGGGCCCTCGGAGCCGCAGGGGATTCCCCCGCCCTTGGTCCTGTGTGGCGCCCTCACCTCATGGATGGCAAGTGCCTCATGACCACGTCCAGGGCCTGGATCGTCTCAAAAGGGACGCTGGGCAGCCGCCCTGAAAGTGCATCGTGTAACGCCTGCAAGCTCACGCAGGACACCCACTTGATGGACACCTTGAAGATGCGATCCTTGCCTTCTCCCGGCAGCGTGACCTCCAGCTCCACCTGCGAGGATCCAAGGCACACAAGGTTACTCCCTCCTGCGAAGCCCCAGGGAGGACGCAGCCTGGCAGTGGTTGGCTTCCAGACACTCCTGGGTGAGGAAGTCCCCGCCCAGGCCTCTAGCCAACCACTAGCCACATGTGGCTATGGAGCACTTGAAATATGACCAAGGAACTGAATTTTAAACTTTACTCACTTACTTTTGATGAATTTAAATGTACAGAGCCACGTGTGGCAGTGGCTGGTGCACTGACAGTGGTCGAAAACGTATCCTCTTGTTTCTCCCCCAAACAATGAACTCACTACCTCTCTCCACCCCAGTCTCTGAATCACTCCTTCCCTCACCTATGGGTTGCACCTAACGCCAGATCATGCTGCTGTCACCTGCAAACCCTACTCCGCTACTCAGAACCCACAGTTAAATGGCGATCTGGCCCTCATACCTCCAAATATGTGGACACACACAAGCCCACTCAGGTGACGCGTGAAGCAACTTCGCTATTTGCTGATAATGCTTCCCAGTGTCTGAGGAACACCGACGTGACAGGTTACGGACGGTATATATGTTATCCTCACATGCCCAATGACCCCAGCAAGGGAAAATTCATTCCACTTTTGTTGAGACAGGGTCTCACTGTGGCCCAGGCTGGAGTGCAGTGGTGCAGTATTGGCTCACTTTGACCTTGACCTCTTTCTCACCTTGGCCTTCCAAGTAGCTGGAACTACAGCCACACGCCACCAAACTCGGCTAATTTTTCAATTTTTAATTTTGTAGAGATGGAGTCTCACCATGTTACCCGTGCTGGTCTCGAACTCCTGGGCTCAAGGGATCCTCCCACCTCGGCCTCTCAAAGTGCTGGGATACAAGCGTGAGCCACTGTGCCTGGCCAACTCACCGCTTTTTATACACGAAACCACAGAAACCCGGACTTAAAAAAACAGCCTAAGGCCACAAAGCCACGAAAGGGCAGAGATGGGATCTGGACCTCGAAGGCCTTCCCACTCCATGTGTGATGCCAGGGTCCCAGGTCTTCAGCACCGGCCTCTCCTAGCCTGCCCAGGGCCTGCTGCCTCTGCTCTGTGCACCTGAGGTGCCCTCCCTGATTCAGGACCACAAACCCCAGCTTGCCGGCATGCCCGGGTCCAGTGTTGTTTGGTGGCACCAGGCACATCTGCTCGCTCGCCCACTGCCCACCATGCCCAGCTCCCATCTGCTCATCCTTGTCACCCAGGGCCTGGCCTCTTGCCACACCTTGTTTGAACCTCACGGAGCAATGACCAGACTCTGCCGGCGTCACCTGCACACCTGGGTCCCAGGTACACACCCTTTCCACCTGGGCCTGGGCTGGCTCTGGCAGACGCCCACGAGCCCTCAGAGCACTGTTGTGCCCGACGGCCCCAAACTGGCCACGCCCCGAGGACCATCTGCAAAAGATGAGGGCGGGGAAAAAGGAGCAAATCCTTCCAGCTGGATGGACTTCAAACATCGAATAGCAAGAAAAGCAGCAAGCCACAGAAGGGCACTGTGGCACGATTCTTTCTGGACGTCAGAGCCACACACACGGGGGACGCAGCACAGCTGAGGAAACCAACAGAGGGAAGGGCCAGCTTCACTCAACTCATCAGGACAGCGGAGGGGGTGGCGGTGGGGGGACGCAATCAAGGCTTCGCCCATGGGGGATTTCAGGGTGGGAGGAGGGAACAGCTGGGCCTGGGTTGGGGGGTACAGGATGTGGTTTAATACCACTCTTTAAATATATGTACATAGCTGGCCCTTGCACAACATGGGTTGGAACTACGCAAGTGGAGTTATATATGGATTTCCTTCAGCTTCTGCTACCCCTGAGACAGCAAGACCAAGCTCCTCCTTTCTCTCCTCAGCATGAAGACAGAGGGGATCCTTTATAATAATCCACTTCCACTTAATGAAAAGTAGACATATTTTCTTTACCTTATGATTTCTTAAATAACTTTTCTCCAGCTTAAGCATGTAAGAATAAACTATATAGGGTCAGGCACAGTGGCTCATGCCTGTAATCCCAGCACTTTGGGAGGCTGAGGCAGATGGATCACCTAAGGTCAGGAGTTCAAGACCAGCCTGGCCAATGTGGCAAAACCCCATCTCTACTAAAAATACAAAAACTAGCTGTAACTATATCATACACTGTGGAAATAATATGCAGCCATAAAAAGGAACAAGACCAGCTGGGCGCGGTGGCTCACACCTCTAATCCCAGCACTTTGGGAGGCTGAGGCGGGTGGATCACGAGGTCAGGATTTCGAGACCACCCCGGCCCATAGTGAAATCTCGTCTCTACTAAAAATACAAAAAAACTAGCTGGGAATGGTGGCACGTGCCTATAATCCCAGCTACTTGGGAGGCTGGGGCAGGAGAATCGCTTAAACCCGGGAGGTGGAGGTTGCAGTGAGCTGAGATCACACCATACTCTGGCCTGGGTGACAAGAGTGAAACTCTATCTCAAAAAAACCCAACAAAACAAAACAAAAGCCAGGCACGGTGGCTCACACCTGTAATTCCAGCACTTTGGGAGGCTGAGGCGGGGGGATCACGAGGTCAGGAGATCGAGACCATCCTGGCTAACACGGTGAAATCCCGTCTCTACTAAAAATACAAAAAATTAGCCGGGTGTGGTGGTGGGCGCCTGTAGTCCCAGCTACTCGGGAGGCTGAGGCAGGAGAATGGCGTGAACCCGGGAGGAGGAGGTTGCAGTGAGCCGAGATCATGCCACTGCACTCCAGCCTGGGCGACAGAGCAAGACTCTGTCTCAAAAAAAAAAAAACAACCAAAAACCAAAAACCAAAAAAAATACAAAAATTATCCGGGTGTGGTGGTGGGCGACTTAATCCCAGCTACCTGGGAGGCTGAGGCAGGAGAATCATTTGAACCCAGGAGGTGAAGGTTGCAGTGAGCCGAGATAGCACCACTGCACTCCAGCCCTGGGCATCAGAGTGAGACTCTGTCTCAAAAAAAAAAAAAAAAAAAAGAAGAATAATAAACTATATAATACATGTAACATATAAAATATGTGTTAATTTACAGTTTATGTTATTGGTAAGGCTTCTGGTCAACAATAGACTATTAGTAGTAGTTTAAGTTTTAAGGGAGTCAAAAGTTATACATAGCTAGGTGCAGTGGTTCACGCCCATAATCCCAGCTCCTTGGGTGGCTGAGGTGGGAGGATGGTTTGAGTCCAGGAGTTGGAGACCAGCCTAGGCAATATAGGGGGACCCCATCTCTGTGCTCCCAGCTACTCAGGAGGTTGAGATAGGAGGATAGCTTGAGCCCAGGGAAGTCAAGGCTATAGTGAGCTGTGATTGTGCCACTGCTCTCCAGCCTGGGCAACAGAGAAATTGTTTCAAAAAAAAAAAGGTTATGAATGAGTTTTTGACTGCACGGGGAATCAGCACCTGATATGTTTGGCCGTGTCCCTACCCAAATCTCAACTTGAATTGTATCTCCTAGAATTCCCATATGTTGTGGTAGGAACCCAAGAAGGTGACTGAATCATGGGGGCTGGTCTTTCCTGTGCTATTTTTGTGACAGTGATCCAATTGGTTTATCAGTGGTTTCTGCTTTTGCTTCTTCCTCCTTCTCTCTTGCTGCCGCCATGTAAGAAGTGCCTTTTGTCCTCCGCCATGACTGTGATGCTTCCCTAGTATGTCCAATTAAACCTTTTTCTTTTGTAAATTGCCCAGTCTTTATCAGCAGCATGAAAATTGGCTAATATAGCACCATTAACCTTTTTGTTGTTCAAAGGCCAACTGTATATATATTTCTTTTTCATTAGTGCTACTTCATAATAAAATTCTAAATAAGTCATACACAAGTAACAGTAACTGAAAATGCACATTTGGCATAACACTGGCAACATAGCAGGCATTCCTGAACTCACTGGTTCCCCGTTTTACTTTCTTTCTTTCTTTTTTTTTTGGGGGGGGGGCAAGGAGTCCTGCTCTGTCAGTTAAAGAAACAGATCTGGAAGGGCTGACTGAGGCGCCCCGGGCCATGCGGCAGGAAGCAGAGGGGCGAGTGCCCCTGTCAAACTGTCTGATTCCTGACTCCAGAAAGGGAGACAGAGTCTCTATGGGCCCAGGACCAGTGGCTTGGCTGGGCATGGGGGGACGATTCCAGTATGGACTAGCAGCTACCGGGTCCCAATAGGAGTAGCCGGTCGCTGAGAAGGGAGTGCCATTCCCCTTGTCCAGAAACAGCACATCCAGGTCACGGCGTGCAGATGGAGTGCGCTTGGGAGTGGGAGAGTGCGTGCATTTCCAGCTCACACACGCCCCGGCCAGGAGGCACTTTAGGCCTGAGAACATCTGCAGCAACAGCACTCGGCGTCCGGCCTACAGTGCTGTGCCCTGGCACAGATCGGATGCCTGTCAATGCCACCCTTCAAAAACCTCTGTAGTCAAAACTGAGGAGCAATTCCAAGGGGTCTATTTTCCCACAGCAAAATACACTCTAATTTGTAAATGTATTGCAGTCCGGCCTCTGCTCGGCCCGTAGAGAAAGGATGGCAGAGTCACCCCGGGCTCTGTAACTGTCTGCGCATCCCACTTCCACAGTGGCTGGCTGGTGCTCGTGTGCAGCAGCTTAGGGCTGCATGGAGATTTTACCACGGCTGTCGTATGGGCAGGAGGCACACGGCTCTCCGAGGGACAGGCCCCGTGTGCGTCTGGGCTGCCAGCAGCAGGTGGTCCACACCCGAAACACTGCCGCCTCTCGACAGCCCAAAGCGCTCGGTCCCAATGACACGACATCTGAAAGTCACTCCCAGTGCTGCTGCCTCCTGTGTTCTGACCTCGGGCAGTGGCCCGAGGTCCAACTGCCATTTTCTGAACATGGATAATAGAAAATGTCAGCCCAGGACTCGATCCAAGGCCTGGAGCACAGCGAGGCAGCTGTGACTTCCAATCTCCCCAGACAAACCAAACCCGCAGGCTGGCCTCCCTGTCTGGAAATCCTCAGGGCGAGAGAAGTAGAACTGTCATGGGGTGATTCCTGTTGGGGTCGTCACACAACTCAGCAACAAAAGGAAAACAGCACTCTAAAGAATGTAAAGAGGACAGCCTGGGGCTCACGCCTGTAATCCCAGTACCGTGGGAGGCCGAGGTGGGCTGGATCTCTTGAGCTCAGGAGTTGTAGACCGGCCTGGGCAATGTGGCAAAACTCTGTCCCTACAAAAAGAGAATTAGTGGCTGGGCACAGTGGCTCACACCTGTAATCCCAGCACTTTGGGAGGCCGAGGCAGGCGGATCACAAGGTCAGGAGGAGTTCGAGACCAGCCTGACCAACATGGTGAAACCCCGTCTCTACTAAAAATACACACACACACCACACACACACACACACACACACACACACACACACACACACACACACACACACACACAAAAGAAAATTAGCCGGGCATGGTGGCACATGCCTGTAGTCCCAGCTACTCAGGAGGCTGAGGTGGGAGGCTCACTTGAGCCTGGGAGGTGGAGGTTACAGTGAGCTGACATTGTGCCACTGCACTCTAGCCTGGGTGACAGAGTGAGACCCTGTCTGGGAAAAAAAAAAAAAAAAGAGAGAGCACAAAGAAACTGTGTATGAATATGAAGCCAGGCAAAAGGCACAGAGGCGCAGCTGCCTTTCAAAAGGCTGTTCCTGCACTAAGCTTGGCTATGGCCCTGGCTGAGCCTATGGCCTCCCTGTCCACTGCTGCTGAGGAGGGAGTGAGGGAGGCACTGCAGACGTAGCATGTCTGGCTGGCCACAAGGATCCTGACCTGGATGGGGCCTCCCTGGGGCGGCAGGAAGAGTGACCACACCCACTATGCCTGCCGAGCCCAGGCCGAGAGACAGCTGCCAGGCTGCGCGCCACATGCCCCTCCCAGAAGGGGCTGTGCAGTTCACGTCTCGTTGAAATGTGCCAGGTGCTGAGGTCTAAAGGCATCCTGTGACTCTGTAGGGCAGCAGCTCTCGAAAGGCAGATCACTGACCCCCAAAAGACCTCAGCACCAAAACCAGTCCCACCCATCATGTCTGCAAAGTGTAGTGGGAATTCAAAGTCACCTGGCAGATGACAGAGCAGGTACAGGGAATGGCTGCTCAGTTAGGGCTCGGCACCACCTCCTGACCAGCTTGTATTGGGGTGGGCTCGGGTCAAAGCACCTGGCTCGCTCAAGGGGACCCATGGCCCCGAGAGGTAGCAGGTCAGCCCCAAAGATGCTTGCACCAGACCCAGGCTGAGCAGGCTCCCTGCCGCACACTGTCCAAACGGAGCCCCCCATGGCTTCCTCGCCTCCCACCTTCTCTCCCCAAGCCTTCAGGTGCAGAAGCTTCACTGCCTCGGGAGCCCTTGGCCTCCCTTGCTGCCAGACCCCCCCATCCCAGGTCAGCAGGCAACAGCCAGGCACTCCTGTGGTCACAGCATGGCTGAGCTGGACAGAGAGGCGGACAGGCAGGAGTGCCGAACTACCATCTCCTTCAACAGTGAACTCCATGCGTGGCTGTCTTCCCCCAAGGTACGCTGCTTCCAGGCAGGGTCTGCTATTGTTCTGAGCTGTGGATCTGCCCTAACTTCCTTCTGGGAAGGAGACACTGGTGCTGTCCACCACCACTCCTAGACCGTGTCAACCCAGACATTCAACTTGATCATTCAGTGAGATGTGGGAATAAATTCTCAGGTTCATCTTCCACCAGCCAAATCCCTTCCAGGCCAATGCCACTTGTCTTTTGTTATTTAGGGAGTTTAAAGTTGTCTCCATATGTTCCTAAACGGTGCTCCTTCTGGCCACCTTTCTAAATTTTCTACTCAACTGAGCAGAGAAACTCCAGGGAGCTGCAGACCTTCCATGGGCCCTGACAAGGGGAGGCATGGAGCTGGACCCAGAGCCAAGAAGAACAGACGACACAAATCATGCCTTCAAAGAGAACCCAGGAGTTCAACCTAAAATGCTGATCAACTTGTATAGTTTCCTGTGTCTCCACCTCCAGTTCTGGGAGGTGAGGTAGTGAGGCTGGGTGGTCCCAGCATCTCCCGGGCCTGGGAGAACTCGTCTCTCTTTCCACACAGGAGCTGGGATGAAGGCAGGCAGGCTAACATTGCAGTAGGAGATTTAGGAGCTTCGTGTGTAAGGGCGATGTGACATGGGCCCTCTGTGCAGAGGCCTGGGCCAGAGCTGCCAGAGTCCCCATGAGCCTACAGGATAATGGAGCACCAGAACGATTCCACTCTTACCACAAGTGAGGCACGAAAAAGTACTTCACAGAAAAAAGACAAAACCCAAAGACGACACTGGGACACGATGCGAGAAGATGGACATGGGGACACCTCCTTACGCAGGCTCTCACACAGAAGGTTAATTTCTGCACCCTGCAGAGATCCTACGGAACCCCCAAACCAGTGGGAGGAGCGTGGTCTGCAGCCGGGGAACCCCCACGCTAACCGAACACAGTGGCTTTGAGTAGGTTCTCTATGCTCTCTGGGACATGAGCTTTTCTTTCTTCCTTTTTTTTTTGAGATGGAGTTTTGCTCTTGTTGCCCAAGGCTGGAGTGCAATGGTGTGATCTTGGCTCACTGCAACCTCCACCTCCCAGGTTCAAGTGATTCTCATGCTTCAGCCTTCCAAGTAGCTGTGACTATAGGCGTGTGCCACTATGCTTGGCTAATTTTTTTTGTATTTTTAGTAGAGACGGGATTTAGTCATGTTGGCCAGGCTGGTCTCATACTCCTGGCTTCAAGTGATCCGCCTGCCTCGGCCTCCCAAATTGCTGGGATTACAGGCATGAACCACTGCACCTAGCCTTAAACAAAGAATTTTAAACCCTCGCTACTCAATGTGTGGCATGGGGCCAGCAGCACGGGCACCGGCTAGGGCTGGTGGGAGATGCACCACCCAGAGCCGTGGGGCACAGGCACCGGACAGGGATGTACATGCTCACTGAACTCTCACAAAGCCCCTGGGAAGTAGTTTTTATTGCCATCTCTCCGTTTTACAGGTGAGGCAGTTGAGGCTTGGCCAGTTGAGGTGCCTCAGGCCCCACCACAGGAAGGGTGGAGCCAGGCCTCAAACCCATATCTGGTTTTACCCCAGAGTCTGTGCGCAGTTAATTTCCACAATGACAGGTCTCAAATTTAAATATCAAATACCATATAGACTCCCTCAGCCCCTTTTCAGAAAAACTACCCTGATGCCCGCCTTGTGTGTAAATATAAATATGTACAGACAAAACTGTGTACAAACTCCTTATGCTTTTCTTTCTTATAAAACTTTAAGTGAAAACAAATGCAAATTAAGCACAGAACTTTAAAATGACTACATTTCAGCTCCACAGCACGCTAGTTTGCAAGGGGTGATCATGCTCGACTGATGTGCATTTGGTCTAGGACTAGCTCCTATTGGGAAAACCAATGTCTATCACCCTGGGCTGGCCGTGACAACGCATAGACCACTGTCCCCTCTTAGAACCATGAGATCGCTTTATGCAGAGCCCTATATCGTAAACTCGGCCTCTGCTCAGTCACAGCATGTTCTCCCCTTGTCAGAGCGTGATAACGTGGAGAAGCATCACTGGGCACTGAGATTGCTGGGCCCTGCTGACCATCCAGAAAGGCTGAAAGGAGCTTCTTCATTTCAAGATTATCATCAAAATGAAAAACTAGCCACTCTGGAGGCTGAGGTGGGAGGATCGCTTGAGCCTGGAAATTGAAGGCTACAGCAAGTGTGATTGCACCATTGCTTTCCAGCCTGGGCGACAGAGCCAGACCCTGTCTCAAAAGCAAAAGGAGGAAGATTGAACGTCTGTAGGGAGAGCTGCTTTTAGGCCACTTGCTCTCCCACTAAAACAGACATCCCTGACAGCAACTTGAGACCCTTTGCACATGGAGCTGGCTTCCTTCTCAGGAACTCAGGGTTTAAAAAGCAAACTGTGTACGTTGTTCCCAGAGGGAATCAGCCTTTCATTCTCAGCATTTCTTTCATAGTTGTTAAACTCCTGGTTTCTGATGTGTTTGCTTCTTAAAGTATGTGTAAAGATTATCTTTTATGTTTTATTTTTTTGAGACTGAGTCTCACTCTGTTGCCCAGGCTGGAGTGCAGTGGCGCGATCTCAGCTCACCATAACCTTCGCCTCCCAGGTTCAAGAGATTTTCCTGCCTTAGCTTCCCAAGTAGGTGGGATTACAGGTGCCTAGCTAATTTTTATATTTTTAGTAGAGATGGGGTTTCACCATACTGGCCAGGCTGGTCTCGAACTCCTGATCTTGTGATCCGCCCACCTCGGCCTCCCAAAGTGCTGGGGTTACAGGCGTGAGCCACCGCGCCCGGCCTGTAAAGATTATTGCTGAGCCAGGTTTCTGCTCTTCTTCTACTTACAAATAACACCCGTATCACTCTGCGGCAGCACATTTGTTGAAAGACATTCTCAAGATGTGACAACTTCTGGGCAGAAATTTTATTACTTTTTAAATAAAGCCATGATAAGGCTAAAGGTAATAAAAGAAGGTGACATTTTAATATACCCGCTCCTTCCGGGTTGACTAATCACCATCATTCTAATTTCAGATGAGTCACTGGCTACAGCAGAATGTTAACTGGGCCTCACTGCCATGTCTCTCTCTCACATACCCCTATATGAACGTAATTTTCCATAGCTCTTCTTGTGGAGATGGAGTCTCATTCTGTCGCCCAGGATGGAATTCGTGGCGCACTGAGATAGCTCACTTCAGCCTCGAACTCCTCAGCTCAAGCCATCTTCCTGCCTTGGCCTCTGTAGGTCTTTATAATACTGGTGCTTACTCTAGGCTCTTGTCTGGCGGTGGTTTGTGGCTTGTGTTTAGCATGTGTACTTTGTACTTAAAGTTTGGTGGTTTCAGCAAGTTCTTGATATCCGTGTCTGGACCTAGACAAGTTAAACCCCCATCACTGAAAGCCACAATACACAGAAGGTAGTTTTTATGGCTCTCAGGATGAAGCATGTGGCAGCGACCCGCTCTCTCCTCCTCAGTGAAATAGTTTCGTGTATGAGAACAGGCATGACGGACTTTACAACATGTGTGAGCTTTACTTCACCGTACGTTACTCCACCAAGGGCACCCCGGGGAGCTTACCTTGTCCCTCCCAATCGGAAGGGGCATGGCTGTGTATAGATTCTTCCTGCCGTCAAACACGGGCTTCCGATCCCCAAAGATCTGTGTTTTAAAGTGCTGGACCATGTGTTCCACGATTTCCCTGAAACAAAGACAAAAGTCGGGCAAAATGTCAATAAAATGGAGAAAATGGCATACAAGGACATTTTTCTGACGCTATTTTTTTTTTTTTTTGAGATGGAGTCTTGCTCTTGTGGCCCAGGCTGGAGTGCAATGGCGGGATCTCGGCTCACTGCAACCTCTGCCTCCTGGGTTCAAGCAATTCTCCTCCCTTAACCTCACAAGTAGCTGGGATTAACGCCACCACGCCCGGCTAATTTTTTTTTTTTTTTTTTTGAGACGGAGTTTCGCTCTTGTTGCCCGGGCTGGAGTGCAGTGGCACGATCTTGGCTCACTGCAATCTGCGCCTCCTGGGTTCAAGTGATTCTCCTGCCTCAGCCTCCCGAGTAGCTGGGAATACAGGTGCCCGCCACCACACTTGGCTAATTTTTTGTATTTTTTTTTTTTAACTAGAGACAAGGTTTCATCATGTTGGCCGGGCTGGTCTCGAACTCCCGACCTCAAGTGATCCGCCCGCCTTGGCCTCCCAAATGCTGGGATTACAGGCGTGAGCCACCGCACCCGGCCCTCTGATGCTATTTTTAAAGCAATTTTGTAAGACCTGTGGCTCCTTTGGGCAACATGACTTCCAACTTCTATAAAGAAGCAAACTAGACCCATGAGTGCGTTTGTGCTCGTGCATTTAGTGAAACACGGGAGAACCTGATACGCGCTGGGCACTTTATATGCCACATAGAGCAGATGACAGACACTTCCAGAACCTCCGGAGCTCTGTGAAGGCACTGACGAGAACAGAGCTTGTGACATTTGTGTTCCATAGAGGTAGGGTCAGGCGCTCATGCCTCTGCACGGCTTCCCACTGTGCACACAGACTGACAGGTGTGGCTCAGCTCGGCTGTGGGCCTTGCTGTGGCCACTAGGATTTGCTCTGTAGCCCCAGTCAAGGGGTTTGTGAGACTGGCTTGGCCTTCTGTGCTCTTCTGATTGCCAGAAAAATGAGTCCTGGGTGCTGCTGCCCCTCCAGTCCAGCCTGACCCAGGGGCCCAGCCAAACCTCAGCCCACTTGCAGAGCCATGGTATGAAACGGATGCTTGCTGCTGGGAGGGACTGGGGTTTTGGTGTTGGGCGCTCAGGCATTCCAGTGGCAGAAGGCTGCTAGATGCAAGGGAGCTGCTCTGCAGGGCTCCGTGAACAGAGATCCATGACCCCCACCCTCCACCCCCCAACCCCCACTTCCCCACCATGACAGAGAGGCCTCCAGAAACACACTCTGCAAACCTCCTGCTGGCCTTGAGCTCTGTTCCAAAGAGGTACCAGCTTGGCATAGCACTCTCCTGGCATTTCAGGTGGTTGTTTTATTTTATTTCATTAGAGACAGGGTCTCGCTCTATCATTGGAGTACACTGGCACGATTACTGCTCACTGCAGCCTTGATCTCCCAGGCAGAAGCAATCCTCCCATCCCAGCCTCCCAAGTAGCCGGAACTACATGCCCAGGCCACTATGCCCAGTTAATTTTTAAATTTTTTTGTAGAGATGGGGCCTCCCTTATGTTGCTCAGGCTGGTCTCAAACTCCTGGGCTCAGGCAATCCTCTTGCCTTTGCCTCCTGAAGTGCTGGGAGTACCAGCATGAGTCACTGTGCCCAGCTCAGGGGGGTTCTGATGCATTTTGACCCAACTCACTAAATGCCTGCCCTCACACACCACGCCTGATGAAGTGCAAATATGAAGAGCTGGGGTCACTGCCTGCCCACAAAGGCCCATGTGAGGGAAATGCAGAGGCCTATGGGCTGCTTAAGATCTCGGTTTTTTACCAGGAAATGCCAGCTCAGGGGATGTGGTAAAGAGGGAGAGAGGAGTCCACCAGCAGGGGAAGGTGGGGGCAGGGGAGTCGCCGACAGACTTCTGAAGGGAGTTGGGATTGGAGCATGGCTAGAATGGTCTTTCTCTTGGGCAGAGCCTCGGTCATCTCTCAGGAAGCAAGAATCTGCCAACTCCTTCCATTCCTTTCCCAAAAGTCGAGGCAAGCTGGCCTGGAGGGCTTTCCTTATTCAGAATGGCTTTGCTTGGTTCACCTCCAACAGCCACAGGAAGAGGGTCTCAGGGATCCAGCTAACCTGCCCTCAACACCTGCGGTCTGGGGAGTGCCCGTGGCAGATGCCCAGAGCCTCTCAGTGACATCTTTGAGGGCTCCACCAAGCTGCACCCGCCTCTGACAGTGCTGGGAGATCCAGCCTGGGCAGGGCACAGCCCCGAGGGCTGTCAGCATAGCCCCGGCATCCATCCCTGCCATGCCGACCTGGCAGCCAGGGCACAATCTCACCTGGCACCTCCCTGACCTGCTCTGGGCTGCCCAAGACAAGGGATGCCCTGCAGCTCTCACAAGAGGACAGCTCATTCCTCTGCGCTCTCCAGACATTACAAAGGGTCCCCAACCTTCGGAGGCCCTCATCTCCCTGGCCAGGACCACACAGCCAACTTGTGGTGCAGATGGCTCCACTGGAGGGGAAGGTGGGTTCTACTCACATTCAAAGAACAAATCATTCTGGCCTAATTCAAACCTGACCTGAACAGAGTAAGATGGCACACACCCTGACTCATTTCATGAGGCTAGCAAAACCTTTAGGTTGAAACTAGACAGGAAGAGTACTAAGAAATCGTGGGCCAATCACTTACAAATAGAGGCAGGAACAAGACATTAACAAGCTGAATCTAGCAACATGTTCAAAAATAAATCATCATGTCAAAGTTCAGTCGATACCGAAACAAAAGGTTGTATTTAACATTATAGAATTAATTAACATGAAACAGGTTATAAACCTAAAAGCTATAACTGAGAAATGCCTAGAAGAAAACATAAGAAAAAAATGTTCCTAAACCTTGGGATAGACAAAAATTTCTAAGAAATGTGTCCCTAAAGGAAAAATTCAAACTAGGCTTCATTAAAATTAAAAACTTTTACCCATCTCTTAAAAAAAAAAAAAAAGAGAGAGAGAGAGGCACCATTACAAAAACAAAAAGACAAGGCCAGGTGCGATGGCTCATGCCTATAATCTCAGCCCTTTGGGAGGCAGGCGGATCACTTGGGGTCAGGAGTTTGAGACCAGCCTGGCCAATATGGTGAAACCCCATCTCTACCAAAAATACAAAAAATTAGCTGGGTGTAGTGGTGGGTGCCTGTAATCCCAGATACTTCGGAGACTGAGGTGGGAGAATCGTTTGAACCCAGGAGGCAGAGGTTGCAGTGAGCTGAGATTGTGCCACTGCACTCCAGCCTGGGCATGACAGAGTGAGACTCTATCTCAAAAACAAACAAACAAAAACAAAAAGATGAGCAATCAACTGGGAGGAAATATTCCATAATCACACAGACACACATCTAACAAAGAACTTGTATACATAATGTATTTAGGAAAATTCTTACAACTCAGTAAGAAGATAATCCAACTTAAATGAGCAAAAGATTTGACCAGACACATGGCAGAAGAGGATACACAAATGGCAGGTAAGCACATGAAAGGGTGTTCATCACTCCGCTTCAGGGAAATGGAAATGAAGCCACAGACATCCAGTAGAAAGGCTAAAATCAGAAAGGGTAAAAATACCAAGAGCTGGTGAAGATGGAGGGAAATGCTCTCTGCTACGAAGCTGGTGCAACTACTTTGGGGAAAAAGTGTGGTTTCAATGTCTGTTTACCACCCTGTCTAGCAACTTCTGACACAAGAAAAATGAAAACACACATCCACGCAAACATTTGCATACAAATGTGTATAACAGCTCCAAACTGGAAACAATTCATATCAATGTCCATCAGCTGATGAGTGGACAAACCCATGATGCCACACGCACACAATGCAATACTTGAATCCACGCTACATGCAACATGACGGGTGTCTTAGAAACATGCTTGGCGGGCCAGGCGCGGTGGCTCACACCTGTAATCCCAACACTTTGGGAGGCCGAAGCAGGTAGATCACGAGGTCAGGAGATCGAGACCATCCTGGCTAACATGATGAAACCCTGTCTCTACTTAAAAATACAAATTAGCTGGGCGTGGTGGCGGGCGCCTATAGTCCCAGCTACTCGGGAGGCTGAGGCAGGAGAATGGCGTGAACCCGGGAGGCGGAGCTTGCAGTAAGCCGAGATCGTGCCACTACACTCCAGCCTGGGCGACAGAGCAAGACTCCATCTCAAAAAAAAAAAAAAAAAAAAAAAGAAACATGCTTGGGGAACGAAGCCAGCCACCAGGAGGAACAGGTATACAATGATAATGATTCCATGTATAGGAAACTCTTTGACAGGCAAAAACAATCTACACTGACAGAATGCAGGTCTGTGTTTGCCTTGGGGCAGGGGACAACACACTTAACTGCAATGGGGCAGGTGCTTTGGGTTTGTTAGCATGTCCTATTGATTGTGGTGGTTCTTACAGGACTGCATACATTTTTTAAAGATCATAGGCCTACATAAAGGTATGTCTAGGAGATACTGTGGGTTCGGTTCCAGACCAGCACAATAAAGGAAATGTCGCAATAAGGCGAGTCATACAAAGGTGTTGGTTTCCAGTGCACAGAAAAGTTCTGTTTCCACTGTACTGCCGTCTATTCAATGTGCAATAGCATTGTGTCTAAAAAAAAACATGTACATTCTTTGATTAAAAAATACTTTATTGCTAAAAATGCTGACACAGACATGAAGGGCACCAATAAGACTTGCTTGGCACAGGGCTGCCATGAACCTTCAATTTGTTAAACAACGATGACAAACAGTACCTGCAAAGGGCAACAAAGCAAAGCACAGGCTGGCGCAGTGGCTCATGCCTGTAATCGCAGCACTTTGGGAGGCCAAAGCAGGTGGATCACGAAGTCAGGAGTTCGAGACCAACCTGGCCAACATAGTGAAATCCCGTCTCTACTAAAAATACAAAACATTAGCCAGGCATGGTGGCAGTTGCCTGCAATCCCAGCTACTTGGGAGGCTGAGGCAGGAGAATCACTTGAACCCGGGAGGCGGAGGTTGCAGTGAGCTGAGATCACGCCACTGCACTCCACCCTGGGCAACAGAGTGAGTTGCCCAGGGCAAAAAAAAAAAAAAAAAAAAAAAATTTAGCCAGGCGTGGTGGCACACACCTGTAGTCCCAGCTACTTGGGAAGCTAAGGCATGAGAATCGCTTGAACCCAGGAGGCAGAGGTTGCAGTGAGCCGAGACTGCGCCACTGCACTCCAGCCTGGGTGACAGAGCGAGACTCCTTCTCAAAAACAAAAAAACAGTGACAACAAAAAGAAAAATTATGACAATTTCAAAGTTGTAGAAGAAAAGCATTTAATAAAATTCAACATCCACTCATGGTTTTTTTTTTTTTTTCTGAAACAGATTCTTACTCTGTTGTTCAGGCTGGAGTACAGTGGTGCAATCATAGTTCACTGCAAACTTGAACTCCTCGGCTCAAGGGATCCTCCCCATTCAGCCTCCCAAGTAGCTGTGACTATGGGCGCATGCCACCACAATGGCTAATTTTTAACTTTTTGTAGAGATGAAGCTTTGCCATGTTGCCTAGGCTGGGCTCAGGCAATCCTCTCACTTTGGCCTCTCAAAGTGCTGGGATTACAGATGTGAGTCATCATGCCTGGTACTCATGATTGTTTTTAAAAAATTAGAAAAGTAGGGATAGAAGGAAACGTCTTCATCTGGTAGGAAATCCGCACAGAAACCTTCTCAAAGTCTATAGCAAACTAACTTTCCCTGAGGTTCGCAATGTAATGAAGACGCCCAAATCACCACTTCTGTTCAATGCTGCACTACAGGTCATGGTTACCACCGTAGGGTAAGAAAGGGATTGTAAAGAAGAAAAAAACTGTCATTACTGGTGGACATTAGGACTGTATTTGCTGAAAATCCAGAAGAGGCTACAGAGAAAAAGGAAGCTTCAGAAAGCCAGAGCGCTGTCTCCAGGTCTGGGCTGTGCGCCAGGTACAGGGTGAATGCCGCCTATGTCCCTCTTGGACAAAGATGCTCGTTGCCCTCCAGTGCGCCTTTCTTCACTCCTGTGTTCTTAGTGAAAGAGGTGGCAAAAAAGGAGTGGCGGACTCAGTCATTCAACAAACATCTCAGTGATGACGCCTGCAGGCACCGCCTCCTGCAGGGATGGGTCTCCCGGGCTTCCCTGTCCTCTCCCCCTCTATGAAATCCAGGTTCCCCACAAAGATTTGGTCCCTTGGCAGTACACTGGCAGTTCCCTCCCTTTTTTCCCTATGAGACAATCTCGTGGCCACTCTAAGTTGCATATCACCGCAGAGGAATTCCTGAGTGACTTGGCAATACAGGACCGCCGTGTTTGGAAACAATTATTTAATTGTAGGATGTAACATAATGGCAATACATCATTGATTATGTACTCCAGAATCGGTGGCCACCCTGCACCTTGGCCTCCCTCCTCCTTCTAGTTCCTGAAAGAAAAGACCCCTGCCCTGACCCCCAACTGTCTGCCCCGCAACTGGAGAACAGCAGCCAAAGCAGCGTGTTCCTCCCTGTAGCAGGGGTGCAGCTACCGTGGGGGTCCTCCCAGAGCCACACGCACAGGGAAGGAGGGAGGGAGGCATGGGCGCTTGGAGTCCCAACCTGTATTCACGAAGTTTTTTGTTTTTTTTTTTTTTTTGAGATGGAGTCTCGCTCTTTCGCCAGGCTGGAGTGCTGTGGCGTGATCACACTGCAACCTCTGCCTCCCAGGTTCAAGCGATTCTCCTGCCTCCGCCTCCAGAGTAGCTGGGACTACAAGTACGTGCCACCACACCCAGCTAATTTTTGTATTTTTAGTAGAGATGGGGTTTCACCATGTTGGCCAGGATGGTCTTGATCTCTTGACCTTGTGATCTGCCCGCTTCAGCCTCCCAAAGTGCTGGGATTACAGGCATGAGCCACCATGCCTGGCCCACAAATTTTTCCTTTGAGAGTCGGAAACACGAAAAGACGTCTTAAAAAAGAAAAAAAATCAGTAAAGAGATATACCATGTTTATGGATCAGAATATTTTCCTTGAACAAATCCATCCTTTTTTCTTTTTTTTTTGAGATGGAGTCTCGCTCTGTCGCCCAGGCTGGAGTGCAGTGGCACAATCTCGGCTCACTGCAAGCCCTGCCTCCTGGGTTCAGGCCATTCTCCTGCCTCAGCCTCCTGAGTAGCTGGGACTACAGGCGCCCGCCACCACGCCCGGCTAATTTTTTGTATTTTTAGTAGAGACGGGGTTTCGCTGTGTTAGCCAGGATGGTCTCGATCTCCTGACCTCGTGATCCACCCGCTTCTGCCTCCCAAAGTGCATCCTTTTAATTTCAGTAAAAATCCAGAGAGGGATGTCTTTTTATTTGATAGGATTTAACAAACTCATCCTAAAATAGAAGTGGAAATCTGAAGGACAAAGGCTGGCAGGTATTCTTGAGGAGGAGCACCTGGAGGGAGGCCATGGCGTTGGGGCAGGCAGAGAGCTCGGGACAGAGCCCAGAGTCCAGAGCCCAGAAACAGGCCCAGGGATGGGGGCGGCAGGAGAGAGAGGGCAGGACACACTTCTCAATGACTTATGGCAGGCAACCACACACCCAGGATTCAAGGAAATACAACCGAGCCGCACTACTGGAGACACTCCGGATGAACACTCACTGTTCCGAGCCCTATCCAGCACTAGGCATGATGACTCCGCTCACTGACGGTCCTGCGGGCCCCTGGAGGCGGGGTCAGGTCCAGCTCATCCTGCACGCCCAGCACGGCGTGCGGCTTGGGCTGGGCGGATCTCTCAAGAGAAGGAGGCTGTTCAGTCGTGCCAGCGAGGCAGTGCCCCGAGGGGCTGCAATGCACACCCATGGAGTCAGCCAGCAGACAATCCCGGCCACCACTCAGGCCTCCGCCACCCAGAGAGAGCATCCCTGGCCACCCGCCCGCATCCCCCGTGCCCCGGGGCCCACTGCTGAGGGTGAGGAGGGGCCGATCTTGTACAAAGCAGAGAAAGTGGACCTCGTGGCTGTGGCAGCAGGATGGCACCTTGCTGCCTAATTCTAACACGGGGGTCCCTTCCCTCCTCAAACAGATGACGACGTATTTGGCAGTTAATTTTCTTTCTTTGTAAAACTGTGATAAAATACAGATAACATAAAATCGACCATTTCAACTAAGTGTTCAGTTCAGCAGCATCGAGTGTGTCCATGCTGTCGTGCAACAACCACCACCCTCTGTCCACACATGTTTTTCACTTCCCCAAAGTGAAATTGTACCCGTGAGGCACTAACTTCCCAGCCAGCCCATGAAGCCACCTGGGGACCCTGCTCCTGGAGTCCCTGAATCTGGTTCTTCGTTTCGATCCAGTGCAGGCACTGGAAAGTAAGCGAGTGTCCCTGCTTCTGGAGAGCCAGCTCTGCTGGCCACCCAGGTCTCAGGCTTGCCCTTGACCTCCCAAAAAAGATGACAGCCCAGGAGTCCACTTGCATGCATTCCGTCCACCAGCGGGCCCCCAGCCTCTTAGAGAGTGACCCATGTTGAAACGAAGGAAAAGGAGAACCACGGCCAAGCTGTTAGTGCTGGTTCTGCCAAGTTCTAAGCGGAGACTCAGCTCCCTCCTCAGTCACCACCCAGGGAAAGGGCAGTGCCAAACAGCACCCCGCACAGGGCCGGGGCCGCCTCGCAGAAGCTGGAGCATGCTTGCTAATGCAGAGAAGCAAGTGCCTGCCCCATTTGCCTGTTTGCCCTTTTGTCATAATTCTGAGAGGTTCCCTCTTTTACAAATGTCATCCTTTCATTAATTTCTAATTACACAGCTTTTGCCTTAATACATTCTCACCAAAGGTTTCACATAACGATAAAGCTAAAAGTCCCCGCCTGGGCAACACGGAAAGACCCCGTCTCTACAACGTATTTAAAAATTAGTGGAGTGTGGTGGTGTGTGCCTGTGGTCCCAGCTACTTGGGAGGCTGAGGTGGGAGGACTGCTTGACCCCAGGAGGTTGAGGTTGCAGTGAGCCATCATTGCGTCACTGCACTCCAGCCTGGGTAACAGAGGGAGATCCTGTTTCAAAAAGAAAAAAAAACAAAACCCAAAAAGCTAAAAGTCTGTTTACACTACCCATTCATTTCAATCCCCATTCTAAGAAGTAACCTTATCCTTTTCAAACCTATGCTTTCACATAAACACATAGCTATCTACAAATACATTGTTTTATTATTTTTATACACATGGTATCAAACCCACACTTCTGAGGCTCCCATCTTCCTACTCTGTGTCTTTGAGATCTTTCCTCCTAACTGTATACAATGTGGCCACCAAGTCTAGAACTACAGACATGGTAATCACGTGCCTTACTGTTACCACCTAACCACTTGCTACTTAGTTGCCTGTGTTTCTGAGCTTGGAGGTCAGCCTGGGAGCCCCACTCCACTACTGCTGAGCGCCACACTGCATGCCCCAGCGCACTCCTCTAACCCACCACTTCCTACTGATATTTAGATGGTGTCTTTTGTTGTTCTTTTTTTTTTTTTCAGAGTAGTCATCCTATACATCTCCTTGAGATATAGAGACTGGGAAGAACGGGTGGGTTAGAGGGTACACGACGCTTCTGCTTTAATACCCGCACCGGACTGCCTTCTAAAGAGGCAGGGCCCACCTGCATTCCCGTGAGTGGCTCATGCCCAGAGTCACAGAGCTCCAGGTGCAAGGCTGAGTGTGACACAGCCATGCTGCCCAGCCCCCCGCTCCACAGGCACAGGGCCATCGCGTCTGCTGGTTCTTCTGGGGCCACTTGACGGAGCTCAAGACGAACAAGGAGGAAGAGAGGCAGGGGAAGGGAGAGGAGCCCACCTCCTCCTCGCAGCCCACTCGTGCTTCTCGGCACAGAGCATGGGGGCAAGGCCCACATGACTTCAGCAAGACTTAGGTCGTGCGGGCCTTGCCCCCATGCTTTCTCGGGGCTGGCTCAAGACTGGCTGTGTTGTGCAGCCACCTCGGTGCCCACAGCTGTATGGGATGCTCCTGGGAGGAGGGGTCTTGCTTGCACCAAACCCTAACCCGGCAGCCCCGGGAAAGGGGCGGACTATACTGCAGGGCCTGAGGGCACTGAGGCTGCTTCACTGTGTAGTTGTCAGAATGTCACGGAGGTGACTGAGGTGCAAGGGCATTTTTCTCCTGGCCTTGGATAAAGCCTCTGTGTTGGACTCATTAAACATCTACCCGGGGCATTGCACAAGGTTTTGGGAACTACAACTAAGATGCCATCCTTGCTCTCACAGAGGCTGCAGTGTGGTAAGAGAGATGGGTAGGAGATGCTAAGCAGCAGGACGGAGGAGCCCAGACTCATGACAGGCTCAGGGCCCCACCTTCGTCTCCCTTTCCACTCGGAGCTCCCCTCCAGCGGCGCTGACCATGAGCACCATCCACCTCCCCACTGGGGACAGGAGCCGTGTCTGCCTCAGCCACCACTGCACCCCCAGGGCATTGCAGCTGATGTGTGAGCGGGGGTCTCAGGAACGTGGGTGGTGGGAGGAGGGAGGAGGTAGGCCAGGGCTCCCACACAGGTCTTGTGAGCACAAACATTTTACTTCTGACATTTTCCTATGCTGTTTTGATTGATTATAATTTTGAGATAGGGCCTAAAGGTTCCTAGGTCTAGGCAGCAACTCTCAAGCTGGCTCATAGCCTAGCAGGTTGGCCTTGGCCCTGTGCATGCAGCTCCTGCCCTGCATCTGCTGCTTACCAACTGCGTGACCCGAGCCTGGCAGGCGAAACCACAGGAGTGTAGTAGCACAGTCCTGGAAAGATACCACGTTCTCATCACCCTCAGCCTCTTTCTGGTGTCAGATGACGAAGCCTTGGCCATGCCTAGTTTCATAAAAGAAAGCTGCTTGTGTACTGTGGTCGATGGCCTAAGGGCCCACCTGCCACCGCACCAGTCAACAACCCAGAAAATGTGGGCCAGGCACGGTGGCTCACACCTGTAATCGCAGCACTTTGGGAGGCCAAGTTGAGCAGACTGCTTGAGGCCAGGAGTTTGAGACCAGCCTGGGCAACATGGTGCAACCCTGTCTCTACTAAACAGGCTCACGCCTGTAACCCTAGCACTTTGAGAGGCCAAGGCAGGCAGATCACAAGACGCCAGGAGTTTGACACCAGCCTGAGCAACATGATGAAACCCAGTCTCTACTAAAAATGCAAAATTAGCCGGGTGTGGTGGCGCATGCCTGCAATCCCAGCTACTCCGGACGGATGGCTGAGGCATGAGAATGACTTGAACCCAGGAGGTGAAGGTTGCAGTGAGCCCAGATCATGCCACTGCACTCCAGCCTGGGCAACAGAGCAAGATCCTGTCTCTAAAAAAAAAAGGAAAAAGGAAATGTGTATACTGCTTTATGCCCTCATTCTGGTTCTAAGAGTACCCCCTAAATCACAGATTCACACAGGGTTCTATCCCAGGGAAACGCAAAAACAAACCAGCAGTCCCACTGATGGAGAGCCACACAGCAATGAGATATACTAAAAGATCTAGGAAGACCTTTAGTAAAGAAAGCTGCTTAACCCAGTGGTGCACATAGCTTTTGTTCAGAAATACATATTTTAGTAAGCGCATATTTAAAGAACCTCATAGAACTCTCAACATACTCTGGACATGTTGAGTGAATCCAGTTGTTTAGTTTTACAGATATGAGAACTAAGTCCCCAGACATTCTCTCTCTTAGCATATTCAGAGTTCTGCAACCATCACTATGGCTTAGAACATTTTCACCATCCCAAAAATCAACACTATACTCAACAGCAGTCACTCCCCACCATTCCAGGAAAAGAAAAATTTACACAACCATTTATAATAGCATCCAAGAACATAGCATACTTTAGATTCATAGTGACCACAATAAAAAATTCAAGGGGGCTTTCTAGCAGAAATTGATAAGTTGTTTATATTTATTATTCTATATACTTGGAAAAGCAATAGATCCAGAATAGCTAAAACAGCTGTGAAGAACAACAAATTTGGAGGAACTATTTAATCAGATTTCAAGCCTTACCACTTAACTATAGTTAAAATGACCAAGAGTTCCTGGCCTAAAGACAACACAGAAGAGAATCCAGAAATAGATCCACACACATATACAGGTTGAGCACCCCAATCTGAAAACCCCAAATCCAAAATGCTCCAAAATCTGAAACTTTATGAGCACCAACATGACGCTCAAAGGAAATGCTCATTGGAGCATTTTGGATGTCAGGTTTTCAGATCTGCAATGCTCAACCGGTAAGCATAACAGAAATATTCCAAAATCAAAATAAATAAATAAATAAATAAATAAAAACTTAAAACACTTCTAGTCCTAAGCATTTTGAGTAAGGGATACTCAACCTGTACAATCAATTTTTTTCAAAGGTCAACAGGTAAATCAGTGGGGAAAGAAAAGTATTTTCAACAGACCCTTACCTCACACCATACATAAAAATTAATTCAAGATGGATCGCAGACTAAATATGCAAGCAAAAACTATAATTCTAAAATAAAAACAGGAGAATATCTTTATGATCCCTAGGTAGGCAAAAATTTCCTAGAGAGACTACACTATGTAACAGCTATTTTTAAAAATTTATAAATTGGACTTCAACAAAACTAAAAAGTTCTGCTCATTAAAAGAAAGAGACCATCAGGAAGGTAAGATGACAAACTTTGGACTAGGAGAAAATATTCCCAGTATAGACTTCCATAATGGTGGTTTTTAGGTGCCAATGTGTCTAGATTAAAGAATAATCCAGAGAACTAATAAAGCTTGACTTCTGGGCATGTCTGTGTGGCTGCTTCCAGAGGAGACTGCATGTTAGTCAGAGACCGGGTGGGGATCTGCCCCCAGTGTGGGTAGTGCCATCCAATCAGCTGCGGGCACAGACAGAAAAAAAAGGAGAGAAAGAGTGATTTCTTCTCTCCCTCCTAGGGCTGGGGCACTGTCTTCCTCCTGCCTCGGACATCAGAACTTCAGGCTCCCTTGGCCTTTGGGTTCTAGGACTTATAGCAGCAGCCCTGTGGGTTCCAGTCTTTGGCTTCCCTGATTATAAGGCTTTCAGTCTTGGCCTGAGCCCCACTACTGACACTCCAGGGTCTCCAGCTTGTAAATGGCCTGCTGTGGGACATCTTAGCCTCTACAATCAGGTGAGCCAATTCCCCTAATAAATCCCCTCTCATATCTATAGATATATGTACAGTCATGTGTGGCTTAACCACGGGGATATGGCCTGAGAAATTCACTCAGGCGATTTCATTGCAGTGTGAACATCATAAGAGTATATTTACATATACTCAGGAGGTGGAGTCTACCACACACCTAGGCCGCAAACCTGTACAGCATGTGACTGCTGAACACTGCAGGCAATTGTAACACCATGGTAAGGATGTGTACATCTACATATACCTAGGTCGGGCCCAGTGGCTCATGCCTGTAATCCCAGCACTTTGAGAGGCTGAAGCAGGTAGATCACTTGAGGTCAGGAGTTCGAGAGTGGCCTGGCCAATATGGTGAAATCCTGTCTCTACTAAAAATACAAAAAATTAGCCAGGTGTGGTGGCAGGCGCCTGTAATCCCAGCTACTCGGGAGGACGAGGCAGGAGAATCGCTTGAACCCAGGAGGTGGAGACTACAGTGAGCCAAGTTCATGCCACTGGACTCCAGGGTGACACAGCAAGACTCTATCTCAAAATAAAAAATAAAAAAATCTAAACTTAGAAAGGGTAGCGCATTGCTATACTATGTTATGTGGGCTATGATGTCAGCTCCCTTACAATCTTTTGGGACCATGGTGGTATATGTGGTCTGTCACTGGCCAAACGTTGTCATGTGGTACATGACTGTATCTCTATCCTATTGGTTCTGTCGCTCCGGAGGACCCTTACAAATGCAATGTGCATCCAGAATATACTAGAAACTCTCACGGATCAATAACAAAAAGACAAGAAACTCAGTGAAAAAAAAAAAAAACAGGCAAAACACTTCAACACTTTGCTGGAAATAATATATCGCTTAATCGATGAAAATAATATATAAACACATGGAAAGATGCTCAGATCATCAGGTACCAGAGAAATGAAAATTAACCACAATGAGAAACCACTACTCACCCACCGAAACACAAAAAAAAACACGCCTGACCACATCGAGCGCTGGTGGGGGTGGGCGGCCTTGGAAACACTCAGCGGAGCTGACGGGAGGAAAACATGACGGGAGCATGGGAACACCATTTATTTGGCAGGTTCACATGCAGCTAAACGCACAGCTGCCCTTCGGCCCAGCAATTCTACTCCTAGGTATTTATCTAACAGAGACGAAAACACCTCCACAAAAAGAACTTCAACAAGAATGTTCACAGCAGTCTTATTCATAATGGCCACAGCCTAGACTGCCCATGTGTTTAAAAGGAAGATGAAAAACAGACCACGAAATGGGCAATAGAGTATTCTTTTAGCAATAAAAATAAGCTACAAATACACACAATGGCGCAGGTGGGTCTCATAAATTCTGCTGAGTAAAAGCAGTCAGGATTGAGGCTGTGTCACTATACAGACCCGGAAACTAATCTATGTGATACACATCAGAACGCTGTGACTTTAGGGGCTGGGGGTAACCGGAAGAGGGTATGAGGCAACTTTCTAGGGTGATCAGTATATACATTTGTCAAAATTCTTCCAGCTGTACATTTACGATGTATGTATTTCACTATCCTGAAACTGTGTCTCAATACAAAAACTTGATATATATTTATATATATATATTTTTCAATCCGTAGGTTTGACTCTGAAAAACTGTTTTTGAAAAACAAATGCAGCTGAAACATTCTGGAAAAAAGCCAGATGGATCTGCTGAGAATTTCAGAGTTGATTAGTTTAAATGCCGTGTCTGTCCGCGCAGACCACTTACACAGCTCATGAAGGATGAAACGTAATACCTGTTAACTCTCCTCGGGCACTTCTCTGGCTTGATATCCAATTCATAATGATAGATGTCAATTTTGGGGATGTCCATTTCGAAGAAATTGGCCTGTAATTTGATTGTTCTCCCGGAGGTCCCAAAGTCGGGTCTAGGTGGAGGCTTGAAGGCATATCCTTGGATGGGGGGTGGCGGCGGCGCAGGAGGCGCAAGTGCTGGAATGGCAGAGAGAACACCCGTTAACGGGGGAGTAGGCTTGCTCTGCGGCCCTTCCCATCCCTCGGCCCTGAGCCACTATATGCCCCCCTCTGCTGTTTCCATTCATGTCCAGGCCAATATTGCATTCCACAGAGGAGGAGTCTCAACGTTAAGCCAATAATTTACTTAAAACGTATGATAACAACTCATTGGTGATCAAACTTGCCATGTCCATTTCTGTTCTTTCTTCCTGTCTCAGACACTGGACAGATGAGGCAGCATGAATTACCAGCACGGGAGACAAGGCAAAGAGCCCAAAAGTGTCAAGGCAGTGCCCCTCCCTTGTTGCTGTTTAAACCATTCATTTACTCAGGAAATGCTTTTTATTATGCATAAGCGGCAGAAACTTCATCTCAACTCAAGTTTTCAGTGGCTCCATATTAGTAAAGTTCAAAACGTAGATTTAGACAAATAAACATTTTTCAATAATAGAATATTTTCAATTTTCACTCATATGTCTGTTTAAAAAAAAGACAACCCTTCTCCATTTAAAAAAAATCACATGTACTTCAATCCCTATTGACATCCACTGGAAAGAAAAAGTACTCTACTAAAAATAATATGAGCTGTTCTTACTGTATTTCTGACCTAGAAAAACTCAGAGACTCCTTGAATTATTTGGTTTTTTTTGTTTGTTTCCTATGAGAAAACTAACATGCATTCAAGGTTATTAAACTCACGGAGTTACACCATTTGGAAATGTCATGGCAGCGTGGCCTTCCACCAAGTCGCCATGACTTCATAGATGACACATCTACAGACTTCCACGACACTCCATCCTTCAATGGCACTCAGCGGGTGCCCCTGTGGGCTGGGCACCATGCCCTGGGCCAACGTTACAAAAATAAACCAAGTCAGGCTGGGCGCGGTGGCTCACACCTATAATCCCAGCACTTTGGGAGGCCGAGGTGGGTAGATTACCTGAGGTTAGGAGTTCAAGACCAGCCTGGCCAACATGGTGAAACCCTATCTCTACTAAAAATACAAAAAGTATCCGGGTGTGGTGGCACGTGCCTGTAGTCCCAGCTACTCAGGAGGCTGAGGCAGGAGAACCACTTGAACCTGGGAGGCGGGGGTTGCAGTGAGCCGAGATCATGCCACTGAACTCCAGCCTGGGTGACAGAGCAAGACTCCATCTCTAAATAAATAAATAAAACAAACAAACCGAGTTCTCAAGCAGCGCCCATGCTGCCACCAGGGACAGTTTCCAGGTGTCAGTCATCCACATGATGACGTCTGATGACTTTTCATAAGCTCTGCAGCTCACCAAGATCTTTCCCAGCAAGGACCCTGACTGTGACAGGGAGTGGACATCGCAGTCCAGGTGGGTTCAGCGGAGCCAGCCACTCCCTTGAGGACCGGCTGAGCCTCTCTGTACACCACACCGGAGTAGAACAAAGCGCTCGCCAACACGTGGCCCCGTTCTCAGGTGGCTCCAACCACCCAGTGAGACGGCTCCCAGGAAACGTCCAGGACAGAGCCCAGGAATCCGGCCCCACGGCCAATCTCGATTTCAGGGTCGGACACGCTTCTCTTGGGGAGGAGAGTCACTGTCCTTCGGTGACTCCCAGCTTACAAGGTGCTCATGCAGTTACTTAACCGAGCCTCACAACCATACCACAAAGGGGCACACTGCTGGCTGCGAGAAGGTTTTGGGCTGGAACACGAGCTACTCGCAGGTGAAGCAGAGCTGCTCGGCCGCCTCCAAACCAGGCCCCTCCACTGGGCCCCCAGGCAGAGTCCAGGCACAGATGCAGCTCGGGCCCAGGGCTCAGGCTGACCCTATTTCTCCTAAGGAGCCTCCCCTGAGACCACCTCCTCTGCAACACCTGGCGTGGGAGGCGAAGAAACCTGCACGCAGCCTGGTACTAACCCCTGTGAATAAAGGCAATGGGAAAACGCAGCGGTAATTCATACAATGTGCAATTTCCTAAGATAGTTCTTTCTTGCTTCACGTGAAGGCACATGGAATATAAAATTACAAGTTAAAGACGTAAAAGTTTTCCAGGCAGAGAGGCCAGGGAGGGTCCACCTTTCCGTATCTTCGGGAAGGCAACTCCACTGCCAAGGACGCCTCTGCAGGCCTGAGACCTCGGGGTGCCTGAAATCTACTCTGATCACTCACAGGGAGTCCCACGTGTAAGCTGCAGATACAAGCTGGAGGATCAAAGCCAAAGCGTGCAGGAGGAGACAGAGCAGAAGTGTGCAGACACGACCCCCATGCACAAGGAAGGTGGGGATGACAAGAAGGGCACTGGATGCCCACCCCAGGCTGTGAGCCCCTGGCCCCGACAGGTGAATAATGCACCAAGGTGGGGACCACATGTACAAGAGGCCACAAGACATGGATGGGCCACACACGCACTTGTCACATTTGACACGGATGGTTCTAAAGGGAATTCTAACACCACCTAGGGACGCACTCTCCATGTGCTCTCTGTTAAAGAAACGAAAGCCCGCGAGGAGGAGGCATCTGGGATGCCTTCACCAGGAAGATGCCACCACACTGGCATTCACGGAGCAGGTCCTGGCTCCCACCTCCTGGCTCCCACTGCCTGTCCAACAGCCGAGTCCCAAATCCCTTGCCTGCATCCAAGACTCAACCTCACCTCCCCACAACTTCCAGGACCACTGGGAGCAGCCATCCTCCCCCATCTCCTCCATCCTCCAAGGATGTTCCAAGGAGTAATCAAGGTTCCACCTGTCCGTGGACACTCTCTCCAGACACCCCACGGGCACCTCCTCCCCAGGCCACAGGTGGCACGTTCTGCCACATATCCTACCCAGCAACTAACCAGTCTTATTTTAAATGGGCTTCCAGTTGCTTCCATAAGTGTTAGTCTTGTCTCTGCATTGAAGGTTGAAACCTTTGGGAACAGAAAGGCAAATGCTTTCATTCAGGAATCCCAGGATTCTAGCACAGTGCACCTCAGCCACACTGCAGGCTCGGTTCCAGATCGCCGCAATAAAGCAGGTCACACCAATGCTTTGGTGTCCCAGTGCATATAAAAGTTGTTTGCACTATACTGTAGTCTACTAAGTGTGTAATAGCATTGTGTGTAAATAATGTACATATCTTAATTTAAAAACACTTTATTGCTTAAAAAATGCTGACAGAGACACTAAGTGAGCACGTTACTGGAAGAATGGCGCCAAGAGTTCCTCAGGCTACTACAAACATTCCATTTGTGAGGGAAGGAGGGAGGGAGTAAAGAAGGGAGTGACGCAGGGAGGGAGAGCAGGAGGGAGGGAGGGAGGAAAGGAGGAAAGGAGGAAGGGAAGGAAGGAGGGAGGAAAGGAAGAAAGGAGGGAGGGAGGGAAGGAAGGAAGGAGGAAAGGAGGGAGGGAGGGAAGGCAGGAAGGAAAAAAGCATACATTCTTTGTGCAGGGCAATAAAGTAAGGTGTACCTGTGGTTGGAAGGGACCTCAGCTGCTCCTGGGAGGGGCGATGGCTCCCCGGGGCCCAGGGCTGGCAGGCCCCTCTGCACTTAAGGCCATACCCATTCCTTAGACAGCGAGTTCGGAGGGCAAGGCCCGGAACCCAGCGCAGTGTCACGTACACAGCCGTGCTGTGTTCACTGAATCGGCATCACTCAGCACATTT
Organism: Pongo pygmaeus; assembly: GCF_028885625.2. Lineage (NCBI taxonomy): Eukaryota > Metazoa > Chordata > Mammalia > Primates > Hominidae > Pongo > Pongo pygmaeus. The sequence continues at coordinate 153,484,091 of NC_072380.2, forward strand.
GTTTAAGATTCCATTTTTAGAGCCGCATCTCACACAGTGAAAGGGAAAAATAGTGAATGAGTAATTGGCTTCCTGTGTGAGCAACTGGGTCACGGGGAACAAAAAACTTCAGTATACACAGCGGACGTCAGCAGAGGTGGGCGGCAGGCGAGCCTCCTGCAGGAGCAGGTGGTCCCCTGAAGAAACCCCTTTCGGAGTTGGCTCCTCCCCGACTTTTCAGGGAGGGATGTGGAGCAGACTCCGTGCTACTTGCCCTGAGGGCCATCTAAGTAAGGGACAGGGACAGGGGAAAGTTGGTGTGTGAAGAATAAAGTGCAGGCCTGCCAGGATCCCCCGCAGACGCAGAAGTGTACCCTGAGGTGGGGAGAGCAGCTGCAGAAATTCAGAGTCATTAAATAAATGACTAGCCCAGCTCTTCCGCGAAGCCGCTTTGGCTACCAGCGAGTGAACCACAGGCCTGGGTCAGCACCCATAGGCTGCGCAGCTGCGGCCTGAGCTTGGGTGGCAGCCTCGCTGTGAGGCTGGCACAGGGGCCCATGGCTGTCTCCTAGGAAGCCGGCCCAGTGCTCAGCACCCATGTCTCAGGGGATGTAAACGGTTAAAGATCTGCCACCCAAATGACACGCAAAGCTCTTTCCGGAGCTCCAAAGTGAGTCATTATTCAAAGCCATGCTTCCCGATGGTCCTCATAGAACTCTGTACTCATTACACTGGGCATCAGCCAGAAAATGTGCAGGCCAAAGAAAGTGAGAAGGATAGCTCAGGGCTGCTAAACACTTCTGTGCCACACCCTGGGCCAAGCCAGGTGCAGACATGGTGTCTGTGATGCCCTGGCCAGGCAGTGGCACAGCAGCCACTGAGATCCGTGCCGTCAGCACGAGCCGCGGATCAGGACAAAGTGATGGCTCAGTGAGCACAGACCAGAGAGTAGATGCTATCAAGCTGTACTCTCCTGCTGAAATCAGGACACGAGGGTGACAACTCACCTGTTGTCTACACAAGCAAGCCTCCCTTATGGCCACCCAAGTTGACGCTAAACACAGTCATGGCAGCTTTTTTGGTGAAATGGACAGAGACGGTCTCAGAATGTGTGCAGGGAACGCAGACGGAACATCTGCTCCTATCAGCCGGAGTGCAGACAACTGTATGCTGTCTCCCATGCCAGGCTCGGGCCACCAATGAGTCCACGGTGAGCCAAAGCCAAAGCCTCACCCAGCCCACGTTCACAGAGATGCGTCTGGCCCAGGCGCCACGGCTGCGCAGCAGGGATGGCTGGAGCTGGGTCCCCAGCTGATGCGTTCTACCCCCTTCCCCCCAGTCTGACTCCCAAACCGGGGCAAACTGACCTCGACAGGGGCTCTGGAGCCCCCCAGGTCTGTAAGGACACACCAAAAGTCAAATGCAACAAGATGGGGAGGAAAAGGAACCCTCGCACTTTGGGGGTCCCAGGTCCCTGGCCACAGAACCTGCCCAAACACGGACGCCGAGGAAGCGGAGGCATAGATGGGGGTCCCAGGTCCCTGGCCACAGAACCCGCCCAAATATGGACACCAAGGAAGCAGAGGCACAGATGGGGGTCCCAGGTTTCTGGCCACAAAACCTGGCCACAGAACCCACCCAAATACGGACACCAAGGAAGCAGAGGCACAGATGGGGGTCCCAGGTTTAGGGCCACAGAACCCGCCCAAATACGGACGCCAAAGAAACGGAGGCACAAACATGCCCCATGGTGGAAGGGAGTCAACACAACCCACTTCGCCAGCCACCGGTCACCCACCTCCACAGGGGAGGCTGCTCCTGCCTCTAGCCAGAGCTCTGCATCAGGAAGGAAGAGTGCACCCTCCAGCCCTGAGCAGGAGCCACTGCATCAGTGCTCCTCAGAACCAGGGGCATCGGCTCAGGAGCCAGCTGATGCCACCAAGGGAGTCTCAATGTGGCAATGGGAGCTGGTGCACAGGCTCAGAGAATACGTTCCAGGGAATGCTGGCCATCGACCAGAGCCCTAGGCCCCCTTTGCCCGGGAACAGATCCTGCTGCAGCCTCAGGACCTCATGGGTCCCAGCTTATGAAACGGCCCCTACCCCTCCTCCTGTGGGCCTGGGGACACAGGATGTAGCCATCCACCACCGCTCCCCGGCTGCATCCGCACCCTGAGAAGGAGCTTTTGCCTTCACTCCCTTGGGCCCATGGGAAGGCTGGGTCGGAATGAAGGAGGGAAGGAAGCTCTGGGTGCAGCCCCAGGTGGGGGCAGTCCTCACAGCGGGGGCAATGGGGCTGTCCTCCAGCAGCATCTTCGCACTTCTGTTGAGCACTTCTGTGTTCTGCGGGCGCGGTTCCTGGAAGGCTTTCGTTTCTGTTCTCCCTGAGTAAAGGAAATTATTGGAGCATTTCCAACCTGTCTCAGCCTGGTTCTTGGCAACACCAAAAGAATGGGCCATGGGAGGCAACATGAGCAGGGAGCAGTCACCCCAAAAGCAGGGGCTGTAGAAGATGCTGGGCGAGGATAGCAGGGAGAACTCCCCCAGGGAAGACTGGAGTGCTGCTGCTGAGGCCGACACAGGCAGCCCGCGCCTCCAGATCAGACTGATGATCACCCCTAAACCACTTGCTCCCCTCTTTTAGTTTAATGAGTAACAGCCTGAAAATGTTAACCTTATTTTAGTGAGCAATACAGCATGCAAAGGAAGAGCATGACACACCTGTACAGTCTAGGACTGACTATAAACAAACACCTAAGCTCCCGCAGATGACTAACCATCAACACGGAATTTCCTGTTGGGGTTTTTTAAAATAAATGTCTGTGGTTCAACCTGAAACTGCAACCACCATTATCTCTTTGAGAAATGGTCCTGAAAGCCACCCCGTGATCTTTACGAGAAAACTTTTCCCCATAAATGATGAATACACTTTTCCTCACAAGTCAAAAACATCCTCTTTGATCCATCATCTGTCTTTACTCAACAATATTAGAAATACTGTAATAAGGCCAGGCACAGTGGCTCACGCCTGTAATCTCAGCACTTTGGGAGGCTGAGGTGGGTGGATCACCTGAGGTCAGGAGTTCGAGGCCAGCCTGACCAACATGGTGAAACCTCGTCTCTACTAAAAATACAAAAATTAGCCAGGCATGGTGGCAGGCACCTGTAGTCTCAGCTACTTGGGAGGCTGAGGGAGGAGAATCACTTGAACCTGGGAGGTGGAGGCTGCAGTGAACTGAGATCACACTCTTGTACTCCTGCCTGAGCAACAAGAGCAAAACTCTGTCTCAAAAAAAAAAACAATATACTATAATAAAGACAAGGAGGAATTAAAGAAATACTGGTAAAATGTAAGTTATCTCCTACAGAAATATTCCCCAATCGAGGCAGCTGATGAGACCACAGCATCTCAACCACCGGCCCTACTAAGGCAGACCCACATGCTGGTCCAGGGCTGCTCGAAGCCTGACACCTCTCAGTGGAGACATGAAGAATGCCTTACGCGTATATTTCTCTGACTCTTCTCTGCAGCCTTTTCTGGTTTCAACTCTAGATTTCTTTTGTGATTCTGACTCTGTATCTGCCTCTCCCACTAGAATGTAGGCACTGCAATATAGCAAGGACTGTGTCTGTTTTTGTGCAACTGTTGACTGAATGAATACACGGATGAATAAAAGAATATCTTGCTGTTACACCGACTCTTAGTAAAAATGCCTTATGGGTTTATGACTCAATCCCAAATGTTTTCAGGACAAAACCATAAGGCATCCATAGGAAGGCTATTACTCTACCTTTTACAAATAGTCTTTACTGTTTATTTTATATTTTGTCCTTTTTAGTAGAGACAGGGTCTTGCTATGTCACCCAGGCTGGTCTCAAACTCCTGGCCTCAAGTGATCCTCCTGCCTTGGCCTCCCAAAGTGCTGAGATTCCAGGCGTGAGCCACAGCACCCAGCCTGTTTCAACTAAGAAGCCAGCATGTCTCCAGCATCAACATTACTCCAGTACAAGACTTCCAGCACATTCTTGTCTCTTCTCATGTCCTCTCTTTTGGACTCGTCTTCATTGCACAGCTGAGGAGCCAGGAGCTCCACAGGGTGAGGTGACAGCCAGGGCACCTGGGCAGCAGACCACAGGGCTAGGATTGTGATTTCCAGTTTGCCCCTCCACCAACATCAGCCATCAAATCAGCTGACTGCCCTGATGCGGGTCTATGTGACATCTCTTGTACTTCAGAAAGAGTCTTGTTTTCCAAACAATCCTTTTTTCACCCAAAACATACAAGAATCTGACCTACCTATCACATGTATGTTCCCTGAAAATATATATACCTATTACGTATCAATAAAAATAGACAAAAACTTTTTTTTTTTTTTTTGAGATGGAGTCTCGCTGTTGCCCAGGCTGGAGTGCAGTGGTGTGATCTCAGCTCACTGCAACCTCTGCCTCCTGGGTTCAAGTGATTCTCCCACCTCAGCCTCCCGAGTAGCTGGGATTACAGGCGTGCGTCACCATACCCAGCTAATGTTTGTATTTTTAGTAGGGACGGGGTTTCACCATGTTGGCCAGGCTGGTCTCAAACTCCTGACCTCAGGTGATCTGCCCGCCTTGGCCTCCCAAAGTGCTGGGATTACAGGCGTGTAATCCCACTGTGCCCGGCCAACATACACTGATCTGCCACCCTCATGCCTCATATCTGTGCTAAGCAGCTAGGAAAGTTAAAAAAAAAAAAAACAACTTTGTGCCCTTTTACAGTAACTGATTCATCCTAGATACCTAGTACATTTCTCAATACTTACATAAAATGTTTACTTCCCTTTTTAACATAAGTTCCCATAATTGAAGAAGCAATGGCCACCACCATTGCGCCAGGTACAATGCAGACACCTTCAGGCAAATAACCTCTTTAATCCTTACTATGAGCAAGGCAGGCAGGATCCCCATCCTACAGATGTGGTCCGAGATGTCTGCAAGGACACCTGACAGGCAGAGCTGGGACTCACACACAGCAATCATGGCTACCAGAGCACGCAAGCCTTGCCACCAGGCCACGCTGCCTTGAATGGATAACAATTCTGCTTAAATCAAAAAGGAGCTGGAGGAACAAAATGCATGACAATCCATCCTCACCAGGTTCACTCAGTTCAATCTGCGAGCACAGGAACACCTGCCCACCAGTGAGGTCTGCAGGTGCCAAGCCCCGTACTAAGGGTTTCCTAAACTCTACCTCAACGCACGATGCCACTCACCCTACACTGCCTGAGCACCTCCTACTCCTGCTCTCAGGGCGCTCGTCTTCAGAAGACGGCAGGGAGGAAAACCATCACCAGCTCCCTGAATGGGCAGGCAAGCCACTGGCAGCACTCGGGTTGGCTGGAGGGGGCTTGCCAGTTAAGGGGACAGGAGAGAAATAACTCAGTCGGAACAATTTTCTGAATATCTGAAGGAAAAAAATAAGGTGAGCTCTCTCTCACATCTTATTACAAAATAAATTTCAAATAGAAACTGTAAATAGATAGCATTTTTAAATGGAACAAAAACGTCCACAGAAATATTTTAAAATTTAATAACCTTTTATAGTTTTGGGGTGGGAATGCTCTTTCTGGGATTACAGGCATGAGCCACCGTGCCCGGCCCTCTTTCTTAGAACCAAAAAGAGGTTGCAAAAGATGATTTCTGGCTGGGTGTGGTGTCTCACACCTGTAATCCCAGCACTTTGGGAGGCCAGGGCAGGTGGATCACTTGAGGCCAGGAGTTCGAGACTAGCCTGGGAAACATGGCAAAATCCCATCTGTACAAAAAAAAAAAAAAGAAAGAAAATTAGCCGGTCATGGTGGCATGCATCTGTAGTCCCAGCTACTCAGCGGTGCTGAGATGGGAGGATCACATGAGCCTGGAGAAGTCAAGGCTGCAGTGATCCCAGATCACGCTACTGCACTCCAGCCTGGCTGACACAGTGAGACCCCATCTTGAGGGAAAGAAAAAAACTGTGTGTGTGTGTGTGTGTGTGTGTGTATTTCTCTAATTGCATGACAAACTGGGAAATTTTTATGACATCATAAATACACAAACCTAAAGGTATAAACGTACATATACAGAGTTTATATAAATTAATGAAATCAAAAACTCCAACAGGAAATGGTGAGGGATATGACTGGATAGTGCATGAAAAAAAATGGCCACTCCCATCCATGTGGGGAGATTTCAAGTTTGTTTCAGAAGCCTTTTAAAATTACAAGCCTTTTGATCTGGTAACTCAACACCTAGGCATTTGTCCTAAGGAAATACTCAGGCGTCTACACATGAAAAGACTGAGAAGGACTGAAAGGTCCATCAGTAGAAAATGGGTTAAATGAACTGTGAGGAGAGTTCAGTGACACTGCTTCTCCATCAATTACACGGAAAGAGCTCCATGTGTTGGTAAGTGGGAAAAAGCTTCAGAATGGTGTTTGATGCAATCCCATCTGTCCTATATTATACACACATACACATTTGGGGTATGAAAGGGAAAACTTACAGAAGAATTATAAAACAAAATATTTATCGTGATTATTCCTGGGTGGTCAAGCTATAGTCTTTCTACTCTTCTCTATGCTTCTATTTATTCATTTTATATCTTATTTTATGTATTTTATTATTTTATTTTATGAGACAGAGTCTCGCTCTGTTGCTGAAGCCGAAGTGCAGTGGTGCGATCATAGGGCTCAAGTGATCCTCCTGTCCCAGCCTCCCAAATAGCTGGGACTACAGGCGTGTGCCACCATGCCAGGCTATATATGTATTATATATATTATATTATTATATATATAATATATAATATATTATTATATATAATATAATATATAATACATAATATATTATATATTATATTATATATTTTATATTTATATAATATATAATATATATTATTCTATTATATATAATTTATTATATATTATTCTATTATATATAATTTATTATATATAATATATAATATACAAAATATATAATTTATTATATATAATATATAATATACAAAATATATAATTTATATATTATATATAATATATAATTTATTATATATATGATATATAATATATAATTATATTATATAATGATATATAATTATATTATATAATGATATATCATTATATAATATAATGATATATAATTATATTATATAATGATATATATAATTATATTATATAATGATATATCATTATATTATATAATGATATATATCATTATATAATATATATTATATATAATGATATATTATATATCATTATATATTATATATTTATATTACATATAATTTTATATATTATATATTATATATATACACACACACACATATTATAGAGATGGAGCCCTCCTGTGCTGTCCAGGCTGGCCTCAAACTCTTGGGTTCAAGCGATCCTCCTGCCTTGGCCTCCCAAAGTGTTGGGATTACAGGCGTGAGCCACTGCACGTGGCCTGTGCTTCTGTATTTTTTAAGTAGGTTTATTATATTTGTTATTTAAAACTAAATTATTAAAAAAAATGAACAAACTCTGGGAGGAAGACGAGTGTTGGATACATCATTCTATTTTTCTCTGACATATCCCTAAATTAAAGAAAACACACGCTGGCTGGGTGTGGTGGCTCATGCCTGTAATCCCAGCACTTTGGGAGGCCAAGGCGGGCAGACCATCTGAGGTCAGGAGTTCAAGACCAGCCTGACCAACATGGTGAAACCCCGTCTCTACTAAAAATACAAAATTAGCCGGGCGTGGTGGCGCATGCCTGTAATTCCAGCTACTTGGGAGGCTGAGATGGCATAATCGCTTGAACCCTGGAGGCAGACGTTGAAGTGAGCTGAGATGGCACCATTGCACTCCAGCCTGGGCAACAAAAGCAAAACTCCATCTCAAAACAAACAAACAAACAAACAAAATAGACGCTTAAGATGTAAGCACAGATAGTCATCATGCCATTTAACAGATGCCCAGAGAGATTTAAAAAGTGCCCAATGCAAGATCTGCAGTGAGCCCATTTTCCCAGCGTAGTCTCACAGATGAATAAAGTGGTATCTACAGGTGAGGCAGCACATCCCGGTCACATGCAGCCTGGGAGGAATCGGTGGAGCAGCAGGGGAGAGGCAAGTGGCCGGGGTGGGGGACAGGCCCACGTCATCGCATGGCTGCTGTCTCATCCTGCGAGACACAGCCCTGTCGGGGAGAACTCCCCTGGTGCCCACCAGCCTGGGGGGACCTGCCTGAGGGTGCCAGCCAGCCAACCAGGATGCAGACAGGCACCCTGGCCCCAGAGTGCGTCCCACTGTTCTGCACCGTTGCTGGTGAACATGTTATTTGAAACAGAAGACTAAAGCCACAACGTGGGTTTTACATCATGGTTAAAGGGAACTCACAGAGAAATTGTATAGAAGAAAAAAAAAACTCCGCAGAAGAGCTGTTTCGTTCATTTATAACCACGCCCCTGCACTGTGTCCCAGCTCTGGCAGGGACGTTCCCTCCCTCTTCACACTTGCTGGGCTGAATCATCTGCAGAGGTGGCAGGAAAACCGCCTCATTTACATACACCCTTTCCGGCAAGCACAGCCAGGGATTCCAATTCCCAGAGCCTCCCAGCCTCTCCAGTGCCAACGCAGCGCAGCACGGATGCAGGGCGGCGTTGGCAGCGGTGGCATAAGGTGCTCACACCCAGCTGGAGTTGAAGTCTGGCTGACATTACTTTCTCTGACTCCGCTTCTGGCAGCAGCCATGGACACCGATGGGGGCTGGGCGGGGCCCCCCCGGCCTCTCTGCCTGAGTGGGGGCCCTTTCCTGGGGGAAGGCCTCCTGGCTTCAAGCCCGAATCTCGAGGATGGAATGAGAAATAAATGAGCATTCAGAAATCTCAGGCTCACTCCTGTCAGCTTCAGCCTCACTCCTGTCAGCTTCAGCCTGATCTACAGGATTAGCTTGTGAGGCCTAATTTTAAGAGAAAAGGAATCAAGAAAAAAAAAAAAAAAAGACATCAAAAATGAAAAACTGCCATCTGAGTTCCGTCCCACAGGGCTACTAACACATCTTAGCCTTTCTGCCTGTCTTGAAAAGAATAAATGTCTATTTTTATCAGCGAGGCAGCAAAATCCATCAACATCTCCTGCTCATCTGCTGAAACACACACGCCTGTTCCACTCATCACCGGGCTGTTGCGTCATCTGCCACCTGGGAGGACCAAGAGATGACCCTGCCCGCCAGGGGCCTCACAGCAGATGCCAGTGCCAGTGCCAGTGCCAGCGGATGCCTGGCGGGGCCCCGTGCTGGGCTGTAGGGCGCACGGCTGTCCTTTCTAGGGGCCGGGTCCAACACTGAGCTTCCTATTGTACAAGATCTAACCCAGGAGGGTGAGAAAGGAGGAGATGAGGCAGGACAGCAAGAGGGACTGGGGTCCCACACAGCAGCTCAGCCACTGCCGACCTCGGGGTCAAGAAACAGACACCCACAAGAGCGTCCACGACCCCTATGGGAAGATGTCTGAACCCCGAGACGGCGAGTTCTGGGCTAGAGGACAACTTCCAGGGCTGTATTCAGGTGTTCTGAAGCCACAGCACCAAAAAGAATTCTCTTCGGCAAAGGCAGCAGGACTCAACAGGAAGCAGACGTTTGCGTTCCGTTACTTGAGGAAAACCAAATGCTGCTAACATTTCTACACAGAGAGAGTCTGCATCTCTCCTGCTTCGCAGCCATCTTTCCTGCGGTTTTAACCAGAATACCTAGCCCTTCTCCAACCTGTGCCAGGCCTGACACTCAGCTCCTTTGGGAGTGCCTCCATTTCCCTGTGCCTACAAGCCCACGGTGCCGTAGGACCGCGGGTCCACTCTGCGCGGCAGCACCGCACCCCGGAGCCGCAGCTCTTCCTCCCGCTTGCCCGACAGCCCTGGTGCCGAGCCCTGTCTGAGCTCCACCAGCAGGAAGCGCGTGCTGGCTGCTCTCCGCCTGCTCTGGGACTCTGGCCTGCTGCTTCCTCTGCCTGCCACCCCCCAACCCCATTTCCTCCTCTGAAAACTGGAGCTACACCTGCCCCAAAGGGGCAGAATTACCTTAAATGGCACAAGACAACTGCACAGCGGTCACCTCTTCTCCAAAGTTTTCAGGGCCCAAACCCAGACACCTCCTTGCAGGACTCATGGCTACCGTGGGCTCGCACCACCAGCCTCCCCATGCGTTTTCCTGCCTCTGCTTTTGCTCAATCTGCTCAATGACAGAAACGCGACAACAGAGGCCACTTTCTCCGAACCCAGCTCTCCCTCCTTGAGGCTCCCATCCTGCTGCTCACGCTGAGGCCACTCCACCCTGCCCTCCGCAGCTCACAGGCAGACCTGGAGCCCAGTGAGTACAGGGTCGGCCTCCTCATCTTGCCACCACTCACAATGCCCAGCAGTGTTAAAACACGGCAGGATGCACCCGCTCGGGAAGCAGTCCCCAAAGCAGAATCATCACCACACCTGAATAGTTTCTGCCATCCCACCGACAGGCCAGCATCTAAAAGAGATGTGCGCTGAGCGTCCGTTATGTGGTGGCGCCGCTGCGGTTTCTTAACCAGAACGCAAAATCCTGTGACCAGGATTATCACCTGCTCGTTTCATACATGAGACGGGGGAAGCCAAAGTAGCCACTCAGGCCACAGCAGAAAGACGTGTGCTGGAATCTGAAACAAAGTCTGTTGGATTCCAAGGGCTCACCATCTTTTGTGATGATGAAGATGAAGCCTGCCCAAGAGCAGCCAGAGCTGAAAGAAGAAAAGCAGGAGGGCCTGTGAATGCCCCCAACCCCCTAAAACCTGCAGCTCCGGGTCCGACACTCCCAGGTTTGCGTTTTGAATTTACACTACCTACAGGGTCCAGGCCACCACCTAAGCGAGAAATTTAACACACTCATCCGGGGTGCTCAAAGCCATCTCTCTAAATGAGGTGCCTGGTATGCAGACATCCCTTACATGATCTACATCTTTTCACCTGTCTGGAAATCAAGACCCTCTCATGATTTTTTGGTTGGTTTGTTTTTCCCCGAGACAAGGTTCTCAGTCTGTCTCCCAGGCTAGAGTACAGTGGCGCAGTCTCGGCTCACTGCAACCTCTGCGTTCCGGGTTCAAGCTATCCTCCTGCCTCAGCCTCCAGAATAGCTGGGATTACAGGCACCCACCACCACACCTGGCTAACTTTTGTATTTTTCGCAGAGATGGGGTTTAACCGTGTTGGCCAAGCTGGTCTTGAAATCCTGACCTCAAGTGATCTGGATCTCTCGGCCTCCCAAAGTGCTGGGATTACAGGCATGAGCCACCGTGCCCTGCCCTCTCATGATTTAAAAGGCAAATGGACACAAAGACACATGCAGACGATGTGATGGCCTCTGTGAAGATGAGACGCCTTGGCAGGCACACTGTTAGAGCCAGAAAGAATCCAGCCAGCTTGCTGAACCACAACGCATTCCTATGTGTGAACAACGATCAGAAAAGTTATTTTTTACAAAGATGTCATTTACAAACAACATAAGCTGTAAGGCACAAAAGTGGGACATGTATGAAGTCTACTCGAAAGACGTGTCCTTTAATTACTCCTGCCCTTGGCAAGGCTTCTGCTTCCCAGCCTTGTGTTAACTGTGGCCTCTGCTCAGACTCCTGCAGCACATGCAGGAGTCAGCGTCATGGGGTCTAAAGATCCAAAACACAGGCCGGGCGCGGTGGCTCACGCCTGTAATCCCAGCACTTTGGGAGGCCCAGGCGGGCAGATCACCTGAGGTCGGGAGTTAGAGACCAGCCTGACCAAGATGGAGAAACACCATCTCTACTAAAAATACAAAATTAGCCAAGTGTGGTGGTGCATGCCTGTAATCCCAGCTACTTGGGAGGCTGAGGCAGGAGAATTGCTTGAACCCGGGAGGCAGTGGTTGCAGTGAGCCGAGATTGTGCCACCGCACTCCATCCTGGGTGACAGAGCGAAACTCCATGTCAAAAAAAAAAAAATCCAAAACACGCTCTGTTTTCCCATTCGGAGGAGAATTACATCCTTCTGGAAAGAGGCCTCCATGTCTGCTGGCGCCACGTCCGTCCTATGTCCCCTCTCTCTGCTCTGCCTCCTTCAAATCCCTGTGAGTGGGTCACCAAGACCCCATAGGATTGAGAGGGAGGTGGAGGTTGCAGTGAGCTGAGATCACACCACTGCACCCCAGCCTGGGCGACAGAGTGAGGCTCCGTCTCAAAAAAAAAAAAAAAAAAAAAACCAAAAAAACCGAATTCGAATTGCGTCTCGAATCTGTCAACTTCACCTCCACCATTTGCGTGCAGGCCAGAGCCATCATCTTCTCCCAGCTGGATCACTTCACAGTGCCTACCAGGGCCCCTGTGTCCACACAGCAGCCAGAGGTACCAGGAAGGGCGACTGGGTCATCCCTCCACTCTCAAGTCCCCCAGTGGCATCTCATCTGCACCTGGAGACAGCCAGGTTCCCACAGGTTCCAAGGCTCTCCGGCCACAAGGCACCCAATGCGCTCCTGCCCCAGGGCCTTTGCACTTCCTGTCTACTCTTTCCTCAAATCCCTGTGGTTTGCTTACCCACTCACCTCCTTCAGGTCTTTGTTCAATGTCACCTCCTTAGAGACTGCTGACTGGCTTGTTAAAAACGGTGCATGCCCCCAGCAGCCCCAGCCCCCGCCGCTGTGCTCGCCTCAACAGTGCTTGCCGCCTGGCACACTACATCTCCAGTCCTCCCTGCACTAGGCACACCCCAAAGAGAAATGTCTCTGTTTCTGCCCCCTGGTCTATCCCAGGGCTTAGAATCATGCCTGACAAGTGCTAGGCTGATGGATGTGCACCATATGGTGAATGGTCTCCAGGTAGGTTCTGATTTTCCCTTCGCTCCCCAACCATGGCAGTCTGGGCTGTCTGCCCCACCCTGGTTGCTTCTTTTTCTGGAGCAACAGAGCATGTGTCTGCCAGCTACAGTCATCTCTTGGTGTTTGCCTAGAACCTGAACACATCTTCCCATCTACCTTGTATCAGCTCTAGATTACTTATAATACCTAAAACAAAGTAAACACTATGTAAATAGTTATTATACTGTACTTTAAAATTTTAAAATATTTTTTATTGCTTTTTTCCCCCCAAATATTTTCTACCCCTAGGTAAGGCACCCTGCTTTGGTGGGTTTATGTGATAGGCAGGTCAGCGGCGGGCCAGCACACAGAAACCTCACAGCCTCCTCCTCCACGGTCTTTCCCCTTTGGATTGAAGATGCCCTGCAGCCTGAATCCCTGAATAGCTGCATGGAGCAGAGCAGCTAAGCCCACACAGCCCCGGAAATTTACATGAAGGAAAAATAAGCTTCTACAGGGCTTGGATTCCTGCAAGAGCCACTGCGTTTGCATGTATTTGTTTTAAGAACTTCATGCATCACAATGAGCACATCCCTCCCTCCCTAGTCACTATGTTTTCCACATGAACACATGAGGTCCTTATTTTTTAACAGAGTAGAATAGATGTTAAAAATAAATATGAAGGGAAAATTTAGTCTCTATTGATGTTATCTCTTCTGTGACATTTTCCTACTACATATCAAAATATCCCCAGCCTACACAGCTATAAGGTCATGTTGGCAACACTGTCATTAGAAAGGGAAAAAACTGTCCTCTCCCCAGTGATATATTTAGAAATCCAGCATTTCGACTCAGCATTTCCTTAGGTATAAGAATACTCCCACATTTATCTTAAATTACAATCACCGTACATTGTGCAAAGAAGTACTGTTCCAATGTTAATAAAACAGAGCACATGTGAAACAGTAAACTGTACATCACGGTGGCGTTAGAAAACTGTCAGAACAGACTCCGTGAAATAAGCTTTAGCTTTAAGTAAAATCTCCCTGTAAGCTTCAGCAGGCTTCTGCAGCCCATCCCTGTGGCTCAGGCTAATTCAATTGCATGGAGATTCAACTTTAATTCCCTGCACTTGGAATGAATACAGCTCCCTGAGGGATACTTAAAAGCAAATTTAACAAACGACAGAAATCAGAAAATTTCCCCAATTTGTCCAACCAGCTATTGGAAATGTCAATTCTAAACACTGGCATCCCGGAGACGTACCATTTTTTTCCTAGCCAGAATAATTAATTAGGAGTAAATTGCTGAAAATCAAGCAGACAAAATATCCAGGAGTGTTTGCTTCTTTGATCAATTCCTTCCTGAAGAGAGACGAGCTCACAGTTTAAAACAAATCAAAATGGTATTCTACTTCCTCAGAGGACTGAAGAAAAGTTAACGATGATGCCTGCACGCATTTTGGATCACAGGCCGTGCCACGTGCAATGTTCTGGCCGCATCTTTTATATGACATAATTATGGATTTCCTTCTATTATTTGCTATCCGAAAGGCAGGCCTGCTGCTGGCCCCAACTTCGGAGACCAGCCCAGAATTGGTGGGGGCCTCGGATGGTGCGGGTTGACTCAGGCCCCCACGGCGGCGTGGCGGAGATTAAAGATGGGGTCTAATCTGGCCCTGTGGACCCGGCTCAGCAGATGATGGAACCCCAGATCTCTTCGGGAAGTCTGTCAGCCAAAAACGTACACCTCAAAGCGGAGTGCGTGGTGCCTTCAAGCTCCACACCGGGCTGTGTTTTCGGAGCTGGGATGATAAATGTGCATGGGAGGAGGGATCCAGGGCCAGGTTTTTTTCTTCTTGTTAAAATTCAGATAAATTTAACACCTTAGCCATTTTCCAGTGTACACTGAGGTGGCCTTTAGCACATCCACACTGTTGTGTAACCAACACAACCACCCAATTCCTGGGCACCTTCGTCACCCCCAAAAGAAGCCACGTGCCCACTAAGCCGTCACACCCTGTTTCCTCCAAAGCCCAGGCCTTGGCACACGCACCTGCATTCCGGCAATGGCTCTGCCTGTTCTGGACATTTCCAGAGGTGGAGCCGTGCACGTGGCCCCCCTCATGCGGCATGCTGTCTTTGAGGCTCCTCCGCGCTGCAGCTGTGTCTGAGCTCCATTGGGGCCGGATTAACAGACTCCCTCAAGAGGGGCTTGCTCCAGCCCCACGCTGCTGTGGCGGACTGGGCTGGGGGCCTCCTTGTGTCCTCAGCCTCTGCCCTGCAACTGTGCGGCCCCTTCCACAGACTCCACATCAGCCATGTGCCTTGCCTGGCAAATGGCACAGGCGTGACTGTTCTACATCCCTCAGGGCTTGCAAAGGTGCCAGCTGCTTCTGCTGTGCCCTCTGCTGAGACTGCTGCCTCCGGGGGATGAGCTGCCCCTCCCTCAGGGTGAAGGAGCTGCATGGAGTGGGCCCATCATCCAGGCCCATGAAAGGCCCCAGCCAAGGTGGCCGAGAGGCTAAGTTGGCCTCTGACCAGATGTCCCTCTGGGTCATGCAGCCCCAGCAGCCCTGGAGGCTCAGACACAGTAGGAAATGCTGCTGTAGGCCACAAGGCCTTGAGGCGCACCAGGGAAACGACGCAATGGAGCAGATATATTCTCAAACTCATCAGAATGAGTGCAGCGTGCTGTGTACTGTTGGAAAGTTAGAAGCACCACACTGGTCTCTGCTCAGTGGCACCTTTCATCCAGCTGGGAATTCATGTTCAAGAACTTGAAAATTACGTAAGCAAAAATGCTTAGGTATGTTGAAATTAACAGCTAATTATGTGTACAAATACCGATTCAAACAAAGCAACAATAAAAAAAGCAGTTTTGGCCGGGCGCGGTGGCTCACGCCTGTAATCCCAGCACTTTGGGAGGCAGAGATGGGTGGATCATGAGGTCAGGAGTTCAAGACCAGCCTAGCCAACATGGTGAAACCTCATCTCTACTAAAAATTCAAAAATTAGGCCGGGTGCAGTGGCTCATGCCTGTAATCCCAGCACTTTGTGAGGCCGAGATGGGTGGATCACGAGGTCAGGAGATCGAGACCATACTGGCCAACACGGTGAAACCCCATCTCTACTAAAAATACAAAAAAATTAGCCGGGAGTGGTGGCGGGCGCCTGTAGTCTCAGCTACACAGGAGGCTGAGGCAGGAGAATGGAGTGAACCTGAGAGGCTGAGCTTGCAGTGAGACAAGATCGCGCCACTGCACTCCAGCCTGAGCAACAGAGCGAGACTCAGTCTCAAAAAAAAAAAAAAAAAATACAAAAATTAGCTGGGCGTGGTGGCGTGTGTCTGTAATCCCAGCTACTTGGGAGGCTGAGGCAGGAGAATCGCTTGAACCGGGGAGGCAGAGGTTGCAGTGAGCCGAGATCGCGCCACTGCACTCCAGTCTGGGCGACAGAGCGAGACTCCATCTCAAAAAAAAAAAAAGGCATTTTCAAGACAACTGGGAAAACCCGTGACTGTATTTGATGCCATCAAGGAATGACCATTTATCATGGGTCATGGAACTGTGATTCAGTTTTTTAAAAGACTCCTCATCTTTCAGAGACATACACTTAAGTATCTCTGCATAAATGTGCACTATGTGGGGTTTGCTTCAAAATATTCAGGTAAGGAAATAAGACTGACTATGGTGGATATGTTAGACTTTCTTTCCTTTCATACATATCTGAAAAAAAACATACAAGTTTTTTTTCTTCTTTTTGAGGTGGGGTCTTGCTCTGTTACTGAAGCTGGAATGCAGTGGTACAATCTTGGCTGCCTGCAACTTCTGCCTCCCGGGCTCAAGCAATCTTCCCACCTCAGCCTCCTCAGTAGCTGGAAGCACAGGTGTGCACTACCACGCCCAGCTAATTTTTTGTATTTTTGATAGAGACGGGGTTTCACCATGTTGCCCAGGCTGGTCTTGAACTCCTGAGCTTAAGCAATCTGCCTGCGTCAGCCTCCCAAAATGCTGCGATTACAGGTGTGAGCCAATGCACCTGCCCTTAGAAGTATTTTCTAAAGCTTAAAAAAATATATCAGCAAATGAAGGAATGACCAAAGTGAAATGGGATAACCCAGCCTGGGCTGAAGACAGACGGGGGTGCGGGGCTCTGGGGTAGGGAGGACGCACGGGGATACCAGGCCAGGTGTGTCTGAGGCTGTGCAAGGCCACCACTGCTGTCTTCTAGGGGAGGGTCTGCAGCTCTCGCAGGGGTACCCAGC
Source organism: Pongo pygmaeus (assembly GCF_028885625.2). Lineage (NCBI taxonomy): Eukaryota > Metazoa > Chordata > Mammalia > Primates > Hominidae > Pongo > Pongo pygmaeus. The sequence goes on from NC_072380.2 coordinate 153,501,171, forward strand.
GGCAGGTCAGAAGCCATGCTGGGACCCAGCTGATGAAGACCCTGCCCGCTGGTCCAGGGGTAGCTCTAGTTCCCAGCCATTGCTCTTGACTATAAACTTGGACAAGAAAAGGAATGATGACAAGTGGCTGATGAAGCTAAATTAAAGGCACTCTGCAGGAAGGGAGGAGAAAGCTACAAACCTGCTCAGAGGCTTCCAAACTGGCTCAGGGGCCAGGTGAGAATGGGACTGTAACAGCTGTTGTGCAGGAAAACTGCCCGGTGGGATGAAGCTTAGCAAATGGACAAGTCAGTTAGTACCTGCAAAATGAAGCACGGTGTCAAAAACCGCTTTATTTTCCACACTCTGCTCAATATTCCATGCCTTCGAGGCTCCAAATATACTCAACATGACCAGTGCTATCAACAAATTATGCAGACTAAGTTGCTTTTTCGTAATTATAAATCAATCATGCTCACAGTAAAATATCTGCAACTCACAAAGGTCTACTATAAATAAGGTAAGATTTTTTTCCATAATTAAATATGCCAAGAAATACCACTGAAGTATATCCTTCCAGGGCATCGATGACATTTTAATTTGTCTGAAGAAACCAAGTAGGTTCTGATGCCTAAGGAGGGGACCCAGGGAGATGCCTCTACCCATTTCCAGCGCAGGAAGAACTTGCAGGCAAGAGCACGGAGCCCCCACCTACTGCGAGAGCAAGCGAGGAGCACGCAGTTCACTTAACACTGTTGGCAGTTCTTGGAAACAGCAAGTTTAAGTGACATGATGTTTAACAAATCCATTTTTTTCCTAATCAACATCATAACAAAACAACATTATTCAAGAACCTGATGTACTTTGTTTTGCTTAAAAACGCAGTTTCCAAGAACCTCTCCACAACATTAAGGACTCACTAAACATTCTCCAAAAGTTGATGCTTTCAGCACAATGTGAAAAAAACAGCCAAACTAAGCCTATACATTCTGACAACGTTACACACAAAGTTATCATCTTGACAAGGCTTGGAAGCGTAGCAAATTAAAAATTCTGTAATTGGCTGGGCGCGGTGGCTCACACCTGTAATCCCAGCACTTTGGGAGGCCGAGGTGGGCAGATCACCCCAGGTCAGGAGTTCGAGACCAGCCTGACCAACATGGCAAAACCCCGTCTCTACTAAAAATACAAAAATTAGCCAGGCGTGGTGGCATGTGCCTGTATTCCTAGCTCCTTGGGAGGCTGAGACAGGAGAATTGCTTGAACCTGGGAGACGGAGGTTGTGGTGAGCCGAGATCACACCACTGTACTCCAGCCTGGGTGACAGAGCAAGACTGTCTCAAAATAATAATAATAATAACAAATTCTATAATTTAAGGCCAGGCACGGTGGCTCACGCCTGTAATCTCAGCACTTTGCGAGGCCGAGGTGGGTGGATCACCTGAGGTCGGGAGTTGGAGACCAGCCTGACCAACGTGGAGAAACCCCACTTCTACTAAAAATACAAAATTAGCCGGGCGTGGTGGTGCATGCCTGTAACCCCAGCTACTCAGGAGGCTGAGGCAGGAGAATCGCTTGAAGCCGGGAGGCGGAGGTTGCAGTGACCCGAGATCATGTCATTGCACTCCAACCTGGGCAACAAGAGTGAAACTCCATCTCAAAAAAAAAAAAAAAAAAAAAAAAGTTTATAATTTAAAAATGAGCCAGTTGCAATGGTGTCCACATGAAGTCCCAGCTACTCAGGAGGCTGAGGCAGGAGGACTGCCTGAATCCAAGAATTGCACACATTGTAGTGTGCAATGACTGTACCTGTGAATAGCTTCTGCACTCCAGCCTGGGCATGGGCAACCCAGTGAGACCCTGTCTCACCCCCACCTCTTAAAGAAAAATTATGTATATATATACACACGTATGGAAAAAAACAAATGTCACTGATGAATGGATAAAAATGTGTTCTATTGAGACAGTGGAATATTACACACCCATGAAAAGGAATGGGGCACTGGCACCTGCTATGACATGGATGAACCTTTAGAGCATTGTTAGGTGAAAGAAGCCAGACACAAAAGGCCACATGTATGACCTCAGGCACATGCAACATCCAGAACAGGCCACTCTGTGGAGACGGAGCACAGGGTGGTGGTTGCCAGGGGCTGGGAGGGGGCCACAGGAAGCAGCTGCTCATGGAGCACAGGGCTTCTGTTCCAGGCGATGGAAACATCTGGGCCTAGATGGAGTGATGCGCGCCCAGCATCATCATGGACTTCACGCAGTTGAGTTATGTACTTTAAACCAGTCCGTTTTGTTCCGCATATTTTACAAACGTGGAATAGCTAATCAACAATCAATGAATCTGCTCAGCCCTGAGCTCCTTTATGCTCCCTCTGGAGGAACTGATACCTTCCCCTGTGGCCTTTGGTGAAGAACACATTGAATGAATTCTCAGCAACAACAGATTCTCTAGATCTTTAACCACCACTCCTAAACACACAGTGGTGATCTGGGCTTGTGAGCTCTGTCTGGAGAAAGCAAAGCTGTTGTTTTCAGACATTAACATTAGACAGGCAGAGATAACCTGTCAGAGGTGGATGTTATACTTGGCACTTTTTAAGCTGCTGTTTATTACCATTCTGCTCTCTCTCCCCTCCAGCACGCTCCGGTCTCCTGTCACATCCCCAGGGCAGGCAGCAAATCTGCAGAGCTCTGGCAGCACAGTGGCCACTTTTCTTGGTCTCCTTCTCTGTGCAAATCACCACAGTCCCAAGGACATCAGCCACGTCACCCTCTACTGTTTTCTCCACAATCGTCCATGCAGACCCCAACAGACAGGTCTGCAGCTCCTCTGCTTCTCCGGCTCTGTGCCCCCTCCCAGTGCTGTTCAGGGCCCTGAGCTGCCCGCAGCTGGCAGGCAGGCGTCAAGCAAGCAGGGACCGGGGCAGGGACCTGAGCAGACACCATGGACGGATCAGGTCCAGGCTGAGGGAAGGTCACGGCTGGCGGCACCGCGTGCCACCTGGGACTGCACCCAGTGCCACCCGGGCAGGCACCAGCCAGGACAATCCACAGGGAAGTGCCATTCCCCAGCCTCCGCTGCGCAGGCCGAGCACCTGCAGTTTGGGGCCACTGATCCAGCACCCCTTAAACGTCCTGCGTCAGACGAAAGCAGTGAGGGGTGTCCCTGCCAGATCTATTACTTTCCAGCTGCTCCAGGGCAGCAAGGGTCACAGAACAGCATCCTGGCAATGTCTGGATACCTGAATCAGCCCCGCGGGGTGATGGTGCACCCCTCGCAAGAATCTGCAACTGTGTAGGGGGCCCATAGTGAGGTCCTGCTCCTCCCACATACGCCACAGGCCCTCCCCGCCCACTGCCTCAGTTCCACCGGTGGGTCACTGCCTCCCCAGGCCTAACACCCATGGGACCCCGAAAAATGTCTGCAGATCTGGTAAGCATCTCTTGGAGGCTCAGCTGTACCAGGGGCCTGGGCGGGGGAGCAGGATGCCACCTCAGGGCCTCCCAGCCCTTACCTGGGGGCCACGGGCTGGTGTACATCACCAGAAGGGAAAGGAAAAGCCAGGGTGAGCCAAGTGCTGAGCGCTGCAGAGAGGACTGCGGGTTCCTCAGCTACCTGGCAAAGTTCCATAAGAAACCCGTTTTGAGCCAATCTTGGAAAGAAGGAATTTCCACGAGCAGAAACGGGGAACCCAGGATGGGCATCACACCCGGCAGTGTGGTGGGCGGGCAGTGGGGCCTGCCGGGTGGCCTGGGGAGATCACACGGGCTCCAGCCCACGCTTGGGGATCAGCCTGTATCGTCTAAACAGCTGGCAACCTTGAGACTCTGCAAGTAGGAGTGTGGCCACAACAGGTCGGCACGGTGGCCCGCCCATCACCCCGCGCACTGCTCCGGCACCGGCCTCGCCATCAATTCTTCCTCTGCTACAGCTGCGGCCTCACTCCCTCAGGAATCTGCCATCTCAATGAGGCCTCCCTAACATCCCACCTGCACACACCCTGCGCTTCCTCCTGAGTCTGTCTGCCCATCCCTTCCCCCCGATCATAAGCTCTCTGAGGACAGGAATGGTCTGTTTTGGTTGCTGCTTTCTCTTCAGCATCTAGAAGAGGGCCCAGCTCAAGACATCAACTGCACAAACAAATGAATGACTGCCCAGAAAAAGACAAAAGACAGACTACAACAGCCAGGCACGGGGGCTCACACCTGTAATCCAGGGACGGAAAAAGACTACAGCGGCCAGGCACAGGGGCTCACACCTGTAATCCCAGCACGGTGGGAGCCCAAGGCAGGACGATCAGGACGATTGCTTGAGCCTGGGAATTCAAAACCAGCCTGGAAAATACATTAAGACCTTGACTCTACCAAAAAAAAAAAAAAAAAGCCAGGTATGGTGGTGCATACCCGTAATCCCAGCTACTTGAGAGGCTGAGCAGCAGGAGGATTGCTTGAGCCAGGGATGTTGAGGCTACAGTGGGCTATGATCAGCCACTGCACTCCAGCCTGGGTGACAGACCGAGATCCTGTCTGAAGAAACAAAAACGAACACCCCAAAACCAAAAACCAAAGACAGACAGCAAAGACAAGAGATCAGGAAAAGGAGGAACGCAATCTCGGCTCACTGCAACCTCTGCCTCCTCAGTTCAAGCGCTTCTCCTGCCTCAGCCTCCCGAGTAGCTGGGATTACAGGCACCCACCACCATTCCCAGCTAATTATTTTGTATTTTCAGTAGAGATGGGGTTTCACCATGTTGACCAGGCTGGTATTGAACTCCTGACCTCAGGTGATCCACCCACCTCAGCCTCCCAAAGTGCTGGGATTACAGGCGTGGGCCACTGTGCCTGGCCAGAGGCTTTCTTAATAAGGGAATAACTTAAAAACTTTTCCACAAAAAGCACAGAGAATTCCAACCCTCTGAAGACACCGCTCCTGAAAGCGGCCTATTTTCACCATGAGCAGGGAGCCCGGCTCCCATACCCAGAGCCCAAAAGAGAACACGGGCCCAGCCTAGGCTGGTTCCTGAAGGCGACAGGCCCCTGGGCCCCACTGTCTCTGCACCAGAGGGGTTGGGAGCCCTTGTCCTGCCCATGGCCAATCCCCCCATATGCTCAAAGCAACAGTCCATCCAAAGACTTTGAAAAAAAACACAGCCCCCCAAATCTCTCACAGACTCAGCCAGGCAGCCACTCCATGCAGATGAGATTTTAGATTCCAAATCAGATGGTCTTCTTGGGTGGTTTTATTCAAACATGTTTGTAAATCATGATACAGTTTAATTAAAGTGGAACATCTCTCCGAAACACTCTGGGATTAAGTAGACACGCACGCGTGCAGATCATTCGAGAGTTAAACAGAACAGGAGTTAGGAGTCTTCTGACTTAGCGGTTCTCTAAGTGTGGTCCGGGGAGCTTCAGGGGGGTCCCCAGGGCCAGAGCGGCTTGTGTTTTCCCTGCGCTGACATTTGCTCCGGTGGCTCCGGTGAAACTGCAGGTGCATCTGCACAGCGCAAGGTGGCGATGGCACGCGGTACCCTCAGACACTGGACTCACCACCACAGCAGGTGCACAGTACAGGGACTAAGCCGGCCTACCTTAAAACGTACTGGAGAAAGCAGCAAAAAGCATCAAGTTTATTCCACATTGACTCTTAGGCCTTTTTTGTTTTTTTTCTTGATATGGAGACTGCCTGTGTTGCCCAGGCTGGAGTACAGTGGCACGATCTCAATTCACTGCAACCTCTGCCTCCCAGGTTGAAGTGATTCTCCTCCCTCAGCCTCCCAAGTAGCTGGGATTACAGGCGCCCACCACCACACTGGGCTAATTTTTGTATTTTTAGTAGAGACGGGGTTTTACCATGTTGGCCAGGCTGGTCTCAAACTCCTGACCTCAGGTGATCCGCCCGCCTCGGCCTCCCAAAGTGCTGGGATTACAGGCGTGAGCCACTGTGCCTGGCCGTGCCTGGTCTCTTAAGCCTTTTGAATGTTCTGTATGAGGAACTGGGAGGTGCACGTACCCACATACCCCTAAATGTGAGGCTACCCCAAGGAGAGGCACTTGAGTGTGGCCTTTGGAGCTGTGACCTGGAGTAGGGTGCTGGGCAGATGTCTTCTCCAAGCAGACCTAGTGACCTGCACTTCTAAGAAAATGGCTGACGGTGTCTGTTGCAATCGTAAAATTCAAGCTTTAACATAAAAATTATAGTTGTGGAAAACTTATATTCACCACCATGAGCTTCAAGCTTCCAAATACTTGAAAGACTTCTGGTGAGTTTGGCTGGGCGCGGTGGCTCACGTCTGTAATCCCAGCACTTTGGGAGGCCGAGGTGGGCTGATCACAAGGTCAGGAGATCGAGACCATCCTGGCTAACACGGTGAAACCCCGTCTCTACTAAAAATACAAAAAATTAGCCGGGAGCGGTGGCATGCGCCTGTCGTCCCAGCTATTCGGGAGGCTGAGGCAGGAGAATCGCTTGAACCTGAGAGGCGGAGGTTGCAGTGAGCTGAGATCGTGCCACTACACTCCAGCCTGGCCAAGAGTGAGACTGTCTCAAAAAAAAAAAAAAAAAAAGACTTCTGGTTAGTTCAGCAGTGTTCGTGAATGGGATGTTTTGATGATCTGTGCGATTAAATGTGTCACTGCTGGAAGGCCCGTGTAACTCCGTGAGCTAGTGTGTTCCAAACGCCTGGTGCATGACGGACAAAACACATGGAAAACAGGATCCATTCGGGCTGCAACTCTACAGCTGCAGATTCTACACTGCAGCTGACTTTCAAGAAACTACTGCTTTTTCTGGCTGGGTGTGGTGGCTCACGCTTGTAATCTCAGCACTTTGGGAGGCTGAGGTGGGTGGATCACACGAGGAGTTTAAGACCAGCTTGGCCAACATGGTGAAACCACATCTCTGCTATAAATATAAAATTAGCCGGGTGTGGTGGCTGTAATCCTAGCTACTCGGAGGTTGAGGCAGGAGAATCGCTTGAACCCAGGAGGCGGAGGTTGCAGTGAGCCGAGATTGCGCCACTGCACTCCAGCCTGGGCAACAAGAGCCAAAAAACTCGGTCTCAAAAAAAAAAAAAAAAAAAAGAACTGCTTTTCGAGTTCTGGTGTAGTAGCAACAAATACCCATAGTTATCTGAAAAGGCTACGAAAATAACCCTCCCTTCCAGCTACATAGCTGCATGAGGCCAGATTTTTTTTTTAATACTTCAACCAAAACAACATATCCCTGGCTGGGCGCGGTGGCTCGCGCCTTTAATCCCAGCACTTTGGGAGGCCGAGGTGGGCGAATCACAAGGTCAGGAGATCAAGACCATCCTGGGTAACACGGTGAAACCCCGTCTCCACTAAAAATACAAAATAATTAGCCAGGTGTGGTGGTGGGCACCTGTAGTCCCAGCTACTCGGGAGGCTGAGGCAGGAGAATGGCGTCAACCCGGGAGGCGGAGCTTACAGTTAGCTGAGATAGCGCCACTGCACTCCAGCCTGGGCGACAGAGCAAGACTCCATCTCAAAAAACAACAGCAACAAAAAACAAAAAAACCCCAACATATCCCTGTCGACAAATCCAGAAGCCAGCTGATGCTTTCTATTAAGGCAGACCTTAAGGAGACTTAGGAAAAATGTAAAACTACGCCATTCTTCTCATTATATTTTGTTGTTTTAGAAGAAATTATCTTTCATAAAAACATTTATATGAATACATATTTAATATAATAAAATGACATTTTGTTGTATCAAATGTTTTTTAAACTCCTGTTTTAATTTGTAATACAACAGATATAACCCACATAAACAAATGGTCTTCGGGGTTCTCAATAACTTAAGAATGTAAGGAGGTCCTGGCCGAAAATGGCTGAAGAGCTGCCGTCTGAATGTCCCTTTCCGGGAGTGGACTGTCATCTAGAGTATTTTCTTAAAAACACAGCAGCCCTGCCTGAGGTTTCTTCAGGAATAATGGTAATACTGGCAGAATCAGCGACAAATGGAGCTCTATCCACAAGACCACTGCAGAAATTCGGGTCTGGTTTCTATCAGACTATAAAGAACAGCTGGCCAGGCATGGTGGCTCATACCTATAATCCCAGCACTTAGGGAAGCCGAGGCAGGAGGGTCACTTGACCCCTGGGGCTCGAGACCAGCCTGGGCAACACAGAGAGACCTCGTCTCCACAACAAAAATTTTTAAAGTAGCCGGATGTAGTGGTGCATGCCTGTGATCCCAGCTACTCGGGAGGCTGAAGTGAGAGGACTGCTTGAGCCCAGGAGGTTGAAACTGCAGTGAACCATGATCATCCCCACTGCATCCAGCCTGGGCAGCAGAGCAAGACCCTGTCTCAAAAAAAAAAAAAAAAAAAAAAAAGGCCAGACGCGGTGGCTCACGCCTGTAATTCGAGCACTTTGGGAGGCCAAGGCAGGCGGATCATCTCTCAGGTCAGGAGTTCAAGACCATCCTGGCCAACATGGTGAAACCCTGTCTCTACTAAAAATACAAAAATTAACTGGGCATGGCCTGCACTTGTAGTAGTCCCAGCTACTCGGGAGGCAGAGGCAGAAGAACTGCTTGAACCCAGGAGGCAGAGGTCGCAGTGAGCCGAGATCTTGCCACTGCACTCCAGCCTGGGGGACAAGAGCGAAACTCCACCTCAAAAAAAAAAAAAAGGCACACAAAGAAACCTGCCCTGAAGTCGGATGTCCTCCTATCCCCAGGTCTAACCTGGCACTGCACACAAGCCCAGCAAAATCTGGGCACATGATGGGACCAGACTTCAATGCACTGATGGCTGCAGCGCCAGGGCCTAAAGGGCGAAGATCAATGTCCACGCCAAGGTGACCAACAGAAGCAGAGGGCCACAGGGCACCCCAAACGGCTGTGAAACATCCACTTTCAACTGCGTTCCCAGGCCACTGCCCTAACAGCAGCCTCTTCTATTGTGATGTAAAAGAGAGGGGTCCCCGTAGGGAGACGGAGAGGAGCTTACAAAGGTCTTTCACCTTCCTACCCAACTGTCATCATGCTCCATAGAAGCACATGGAAATGACCTCAGACATTAGGAAGCCGTAGGAGTAGCTTCAGAAATGCCCCAAGTGTCAGCCCCAGGGGTGGGGGGCTAGAAATCCCCTCAGTGCGCTGTACCCTGCAGAGTCAGCCTCACAGGGTGCAACAGAGGGAACCACACAGAAACAGACTCTGAAACTCACAGTGTGTAAAAACAAAAGCGAGGGGGCCGGGCGTAGTAGCTCACGCCTGTAATCCCAGCACTTTCGGAGGCCGAGGCGGTCAGATCACCTGAGGTCAGGAGTTTGAGACCAGACTGGCCGACAGCAAAACCCCATCTCTACTAAAAATATAAAAATCATCCGGGTGTGGTGTCCAGCGCCTACGGTCCCAGCTAATCGGGAGGCTGAGGCAGGAGATTATCCGGGTGTGGTGTCAAGCGCCTGCAGTTTCAGCTAACTGGGAGGCTGAGGCAGGAGAATCGCTTGAACCTGGGAGGCAGAGGTTGCAGTGAGCCAAGATCGCGCCATTGCACTCCAGCCTAGGAGACAGAGTGAGACCCTATCTCAAAACAAAACAAAAGCAAAGGCAGGACTCAAGTCAATATTCATTTATTCAAAACAGTGTCCTAAGAAAAACACATTCAACCAATTCTTTAATGAAAACACTGGGAAATCCAAACCCACTAAATTCTGAGCCAATCTTTTCCTTTTATTCCCTAATGAAGTTTGCTCTACTTCAGAGAGGTCCCCTAAAAGTCCTGCACGTTTGCATAACTATGGCAAAGGAATGCAAGCTACTCTCCTCATGTCTTCAGCAAACTGTTGCAGTGACAACGCAGCCCACACTCTACTAAGGCATCCTCCTGGGTCTGGGGTCCAACAACCAGACCTTGAGCCACACGAGTCAAGGTTCTAGAACCTGGAGGCACCACCAGGTCCGAATCCAGGATCCAGTACTTACTGCTGCGTGACCTGAACCTCTCTGTGCCCCAGTCTCCTCACTTCCAAAACAGGAGAATGGCAGGACCCACAGAGTCATGACCGCCTAAAGCCCTTTGCAAGTGCCCGGCACTCAGCACTCGCCGTGCCCTTGGTAACTGCTGCTACGGCTATTACTGAAGTCATGAGAACTCACTCTAACCGCTCAAGTCACTCCTGGAGCCTCAGACTTCATCTGTGTGACTCTTGGTACCATCTTTTCATCACACCCAAGCCTGGGGCCACTCCCTGCCAACGCCACCATTCACATATTCATTACCCACAGCACAATTCCACTAACTGTTTTATGAGTCCTGATTTGCCAAACACAGCATTTAAAACATTCCACTTCTGAAATAAACAAAAGCAGGCTGGCGCAGTGACTCATGTCTGTAATCCCAGCACTTTGGGAGGCCGAGGTGGGAGGGTCCCTTGTGCCCAGGAAGTCAAGGCTGCAGTGAGCAGAGATCGTGCCACTCCACTCCAGCCCAGGCAACAGAGTGAGATCCTGTCTCAAAACAAAATATTATAAACAAAGCAAACCAAAATAAAATAAACAAAAATGGAGTGAAATAATGGAGACAGCCCCCTGGCCAGGCCTGCAAGACTCAGCGCTGACGGCCCAGAGCAGACATAGTCAGCACCCACTCCTTGCCCACCTGCTCTGGGCCTCGGGCCCCCAGGCGGCCCTTCTCACGCCACAGTGGCCCCGGCCCAGGCAGTGTTCTTGCCCGGCACACAGCCTGCTCAGAGCCCTCTGAAGGGTGGCAGGCTCGTGAGTTCAAAGCCACAGAACCAGCATGCACTTTAGGGACAGAAGAGAAGTGGCTGACATCAGGTAGGAAATGGTGGCTTCTGTCCACTACAGCCGATGTTTAGGGGACAGCCGCAGTTAAATGAAACTTTTACCACGTTCAAGGTGGTTTTGCTTTTCGGAACTGGACCACCCTCTTGCTTGCTCGTGCCTGTGGTAGCTCTCCATGCGGCTTCGCCACAGATCCTGCCCACGGTCTGTTCTGAATTAAACACACTATTGAGTTGGAGCACTCATGTGTTTGCTCTGTCTCTCTGGGGCTTTGTTTAGAAAACAAACTTTGACAATATCCAAGCAAACAATGGGACCAAATACCTGCAAAGTCACTTAAAAAAACAAAAGGTATCTGTTCCCATTCCAAGGGCATTTTGTAAGAAACAAAGAAACATGCTTTCTGATATCATTCATCTGAATCAACGCATACCCTGTCATCAGCGAGCCCTAAGCCAAGAGGCTCACCCTCAGAACACGTGCCTTCCTCAGAACAAGACAAGGTTTGCACTGAGTCTTCCACATTCTTGTACAAGCACCCTTGTAACCAAGCCCATGAGGCTCCCACACCCCATAGTCTGTGCCAGACGAGACTCCTCAGGGAACCCCAGCCGCCGTCCCATCTATACCCTGCTTTATCCAGGCAGCGCCGGCACAAACTTACTGAAGCATTATTTTGAGATTCCTACAGGAGAGACTCACAAAGGACCGATGACAGCCCTGCCACCCACTTACACAGCCATTATCGCAACAGCGAGCCACAGCACCAACGGCTTCCTATGCACAAGGAAGACTTGCCATGCATTAATTCACTTCACTCCCACAGTGTAATTCCCGTTACTAATTATGACAACAACAATTATTAACTATAGTAACTATTATGTAATTAACACAATCACTTATTGATAATAATTGCAATGAATTATAATCAACAATTGTTCAAAATAACTAAATTATAATAAAATACAATGCATTATGGTCATATTCTGATGGTTATGATACATCATTTCATATTAGCACATGGGTATTACTTATAGTAATTAACAATGACAGAAGTCACTATTATTATCCCCATTTTACAGAGGAGGAGCTGACACAGGGGCAGCAGCAGTGGGCAGGGCCTGGGTGGGAGTCCAGGGCCTCGGTGCCAGAGCCTCTAGAACTGCCCGATACCAGGCTCACAGAACAGGAGAGCCTCAGGGCGAGACAGCTCACTGCCCCCACCTCGCTCAGCCTTGGGGTACAGCCTCCACCCAGCAGGGGCTGAGCACAAGTGAATTTGCAAGGAACACCTGTAAGCGGCCCTCAGGAAAGAGACACACGTCAGCACCGACTGTGTCCAGCGGAGCCCTGCGTGTTTTCAGCAGGCAGCCTGTCCATCCCCGGCCCCGCTCTCCACCCCCTCGCACCCTCCACCAAATGCTTCCTGCAGCTCTGCTCTCTGCAAGCAACGATGCTGGATGCGGAGATGCAGCAAGAGCAGGTCCAGCCTCTGGCAGTGAGAGAGTGGACCCCCCTCAACCCCAAACACCTTGTCAGACCCTGTAAGGAAGCACTCTGAAAAAGAGGGTGTTCTAGGTATACATGTAAGAGAAACAACAACGCAACTGGCAGCTAATGCGAGCGCTTGCTGTTCACCAGGCTCTCAGGCGCATTGACCTGTTCAATCTCAGTGACCCTGTGAGAGAAGCACCACTCTTTTTTTTTTTTTTTTTTCTTTTTGAGATGAAGTCTCTGTCACCTAGGCTGGGGTGCAGATCTCGGCTCACTTCAACCTCCACCTCCAGGGTTTAAGTGATCCTCCTGCCTCAGCCTCCTGAGTAGCTGGGACTACAGGCAACTGCCACCATGCCCAGCTAATTTTTTCTATTTTTAGTAGAGACAGGGTTTCACCATGTTGGTCCGGCTGGTCTTGAACTCCTGACCTCAAGTGATCCACCTGCCTCAGCCTCTCAAAGTGCTGGGATTACAGACATGAGCCACTGCGCCTGGCCGAGAAACACCACTCTTATGCCCAAATGAAATGAAGAGTTTTGATGACACCAATGTCAGTCACGCAGCTGGTAGGTGGAGGTTAATCAAGAACCGAGCACATCCGCCCGTGGGCTAATCAAGAACCGAGCACATCCGCCCGTGGGCGTGACCCTGTCCCACAGGAGCCCACCCTCTGATCTGTGTGCTGCCATCATCCTTTTACTTTAAAAATTGTTGGATGCTGGGCATGGTGGCTCAGGCCTGTGATCCCAGCACTTTAGGAGGCTGAGGTGGCAGGATTGCTTGAGCCCAGGCGTTTGAGACCAGCCTGGGCAACATAGTGAGACCTTGTCTCTACTAAAAAATAAAAAAGCCAGGTGTGGTGGCACACACCTGTAGTCCCAGCTACTCAAGAGGTAGGAGGATTGCTTGAGCCTGGGAGGTTGAGGCTGCTGTGAGCCATGATCGCACCACTGCACTCCAGCCTGGGCAACACAGTGCGACCGTCTCCAAAAAAATAAAGTTGGGCCAGGCATGGTGGCTCACGCCTGTAATCCCAGCACTTTGGGAGGCCTAGATGGGCAGATCGCGAGGTCAGGAGTTCGAGACCAGCCTGGCCAACATGGTGAAATCCCGTCTCTACTAAAAATAAAAAATTAGCTGGGCACAGTGGTGGGCACCTGTAATCCCAGCTACTTGTGAGGCTAAGGCAGGAGAATCGCTTGAACCTGGGCAGCGGAGGTTGCAGTGAGCCGAGATCATGCCACTGCAACTCTAGCCTAGGCGACAGAGCAAGACTCCGTCTCAGGGGAAAAAAAAAAAGTTGGCCAAGAGTAATGGCTCACACCTATAACCTCAGCACTCTGAGAGGCCAAGGCTGGAGAAATACTTGAATTCAGGAAGTTGAGGCTGCAGTTAGCTGTGACTGTGCCACTGCACTCCAGCCTGGGTGACAAAGCAAGACCTTAACAAACCCAGAACTATTGTAAATATACAAATATACCTCCCCCAAATAAACAGCACTCAGAACTGCTCAAGACATTAAGTGAAAAGGAAAGACAGAAAATCATAAATGTGGCTAATCCCAACTGTCTACCCATGTATAGGAATGTGTGAGCCTGGGCGACATGGTGAAAACCTGTCTCTACAAAAAACACAAAAAATCAGCCAGGGTGGCGGTGTACACCTGCAGTCCCAGCTACCTGGGAGGCTGAGGTGGGAGGATCTCCTGAGGCCAAGGCTACAGTGAGCCGTGATTGTGTTACTGCACTCCAGCCTGGGTGAGTGAGATCTTGTCTCAAAAAAAAAAAAGAAAAGAAAAGAAAACATATTTCTTGTGAGTAATATTACAGGTGATTTTTTTTTCTTTTTATTTCCACATCTTCTAAATTATTTGAAATGAGCATGTCTCTTTTTATCATGATGGAAAGTTTTTTAAAAAACTAGAATCAAAAAGCAACTCTGCCCAAGGAAAATTCTGCATGGAAACCCCACGGCGGCATGACGGGGAGGGGTCAGGGCGGCTCCTCCGAGAGCAGCTGCTGGCTCCTTATCCTGGTGGCAGCCGTGGCCTTATCTCTGTGATGCAGACAGAGGCTGCCATGGAAAGAGGGGGCCCCTGGCCCCGGGTTGCCCACACACAGTGTATACAAGACACAGCCACCCGCACCTGGCAGCCACTGTCGCCAAGTCACTAGGGATGGGCTGTGGTGCAGGCTCGGGAGCAACTCTAATACTTACGGGCAACACCAGGAACAGCTCCCTAACAGGAGCTGTAAGTACAACACGAACAACAACCTCATTTTCCACTCTGGACCACTAATGACCATCCGCAAATGATCCACTGAATGTCTTACACTAGACGCAATGACACAAGAGAAATAAAACAACAACGCGGCCCAGCAATGCTGGGGCCCAGAGGCACAGCTCAGACCAAAGCGGGGTCAGAGAGAAGGGAGCAGGGAAACCAGACCGGGCGCCAGGGACCCAGCAGGCCAGAGGCTTAAAGAAGCCGCGGGAGGCCTGAGGCTAAGGCCGCGTGCTCACTGCCCTGCAGAGCACAGAAGAGGAGGGACCTACCCCCAGGCAACTCTGGAAAGCAGCGATCGGACTGCACTGTAAGGCCAAAGACAAAAAGAGCCACACACATATGAGGGCTCCGGTCAGAAAGTCTGTGTCTCGCAGGGGTGCGGGCCGGCAATTCTCCACACTCTACAGGCACACTAGGTTTCAACAAATAAGCAAACACACTGTGGACAGTGAGCGCCAGGCTTCTCAACACCTGCTAATGTTATAAGCAATGGGGGAGGTGAGAAACCCTGCTGGGGTGGATGTGAATCTGAAACACCGGTATGATCCCATGGTTTTTTAACATGAACGCGAGAGATAAGCACACGTAGATGTGTGTACACAGGCATGCTAGTGTGGACGAGTGTGTCTCCTGCCTGCGTCCAGACCTGTGTTTCCAGCACCATCCTCCAATAAAAGAACAGGAGCTCAGGGACAAAACGGGCTGGTGCAGGAAAAATACAAGGAGCCCGGAGCATCTTGCAGGTTCCAGAAGAGGAACAGTCAGAATGTGAAGGGGCACGCTGAAAAGATGCGGGGCTACCTGAAGGGGTCCCACGTCAGGAGGAAGAGGGGCCTTCAGGCAACAGCACCGGCCACGTGGGAGCCTGGGTGGGAGGGGCTCCAGAAGTGAACATGGAATATCCAGAAAATGGCCATTAGTCAAATGGACAGATGTGCCTAAGAGCTGCAGGCCGGGTAAGAGGCCTGTAGCAATGCTAACCTACCCTACGATCAGACAAGATGATGGCAACAGGGGAAGCCGACTACAGGAGCCTAAAATCATTGTCAAGTAAAACGGTAAGAGAATATTTATGAATGAAATGATATGACTCAAACAATGGAGGGTGCGGAGCAGGAGAGGACAGGCTGAGTGATGGCCACGTGAGTGTTCCTTATATTTTCTCCTCCACTTTTATGCACATTTGAATTTTTCCACAATAAAAAGCCCTTTAAAACTTCTTCTCGGCCGGGCACAGTGGCTCATGCCTGTAATCCCAGCACTTTAGGAGGTTGAGGCGGGCAGATCGCTTTGAGCTCCGGAGTTTGAGACCAGCCTAGGCTAACATGGCAAGACCCTGTCTCTACAAAAAATACAAAAAAATTAGCCAGGCATGGTGGCATGCATCTGTGGGAGGCTGAGGCAGGAGGATCATTTGAGCAAGGGAGGCAGAGGCTGCAGTGAGCTGAGATTGTGCCACTGCAAGCCAGCCTGGGTGTCAGAGTAAGACCCTGTCCCCAAGAAAAAGAAAAAAAAAATTTTTTTCTCAAAGTTTGCAAATTCAACATAAATCTGGTCTCCTTTTCTTTTTTCTTTTTAAAAAAGAGACAGGGTCCCGCTCCATCACCCAGGCTGGAGTGCAGTGGCGTGATCATAGCTCACTGCAGCCTGGAGCCCCCGGGCTCAAGTGATCTCCCTGCCTCCTGAATTGTGCCCATCCATGCGAAAGGAGCAGAAGTTCTCTGGGCAGCAGCCTCTCCCTCACGCCACATTTGCTCCATCTCTCCACCCACAGTTGCCTTCACAGGTGCCATTTCTGATGATCTCCAAGCCATCTGCCAACCGTTTTCCACCCTGCAGCCGGTGGGCCCACCTGTCTCCCACACTTCCTCCTTGGGCTGGATGATGATGGCCATGCCCTGGCAGCCTCTGGCCGCAGCAGTCCCCGACACCCCACGCTCCGGGCCACTTTCCTGCCCTCCTACTGGACCAAGCACTTGCTTGCGCTGGAGGCACCTGCCATTTTCCATGGATTTGTGAGTGACTGCTCACAGACTCACATCTGTGTTCATGACTCACACCGTGAGCTCGCAGGGCAGAAGCCAAGACTGTGTCCATTCACCATTGTCCCCAGTTGCAGGCATGACCCCAGCACATAGCTGTCACTCAACACTGACTCAAAGAACCAGCTTCTTTGACATATGAGGCATCCAGGATGGAGTCCGGGTACCGGACTCCCTTTTCGGTCTTGTTCAATGATGTTTACCTTTATTATGTTCATTTAGTCATCCAGGTTCCAAATATGCTGTACACTCTGGCATGAAGAAATGAACACACCTAATATCTATTAGGTGATCTGGGCAAAACATCTTAAATCTCACTTTTTTTCCACTTTGGTAACTAATCTGCTAGAAATGGTTTAGTATGGTTCACTTTCTAAAAGGTTCAGATGATAGGAACAAGTGTTGATGAGGTTGTGGAGAAACTGAACCCTTCGTGAACTGCTGGTGGGCATGCAAATGGTGCAGCCACCGTACAACAGCTAAGCGGGTCCTCAAAAAGTTAAACACAGAGTGACCATCTCACCCAGCCCATGACAAATTAACACACACGTCCACATGAAAACTTCTACACAAATGCTCACAACAGCACTATTTACAAGAGTCAAAAGGTAGAAACAGGCCAAATCATAGATGAACTGGGACATATCCATACACTTGGATACTTGACGACAAAAAGAAACGAAACACTCATGCTGCCGCATGAGCTGTGAAGACACGCCGAGTGAAAGAAGGAGACACAAGAGTTCACTGGCTGTGTGGCTTCATCTATAGAACATACACAGAACAGGTCAATCCAGCAAGACGGAATGCAGATGGGTAGTTCCCAGGGGCTGGGTGGGAGGGAATGGGGGTGACTACTTAATGCACACGGGGTCTCCTCTTGGGGGAATGAAACGGTTTGGAAGTAGACAGCGATGATGGCTGCACCACACTGTTAATGCGCTACATGCCACTGAATTGTTCATCTTACAATGGTTCATCTGATGTCACTGCCACAAGTCCCCCTGGCACTCCAGGGGTTGAACACGGGTCACATCTGGACCTAGCAACACCCAGAAGGGCAGGGCTGGTGGGAGCGGAGGGCGCCGTCTTGCTGCGTGCCCTTTGATGCGGCCATGCTTCCCTCCCGTGCACACCTGTTACCTGTCTCCATCAGTGCTACAGGATGCGGCCCCATGGCCCCTCCCTCCATAATGGCCGCCATCATCACCCCTGCCAGGCCACAGACGCCACCTCCCATCCCAAACACAGCCCTGGGAGGCCACTTGCCACGGAGCCACAAACCACAAGAAGAAGAGGCGCCAGGGCGGGATGGCTGCAGAACTTTTCAAAAGGGTAAGCGAGTTTCAACATGCAGATTTAACTCTTAAACAGAGAAATGACTAAACGCAGTAAGCCTTTAGTGAGTTAAAGAAAACACATGGCTAACACTGCAAAGTACACACAAGGGAACCAAGATGATCCCGGGGCAAGGAGGTCACAGTGGGTGATGGAGACAGGTGGACAGGAGAGCCCACCACAGGGCGAGATGCATGGGAAGCCAGGAAGGTGCAGGGCGAGCGTGATGGACCGTCCCCTCCTGGGTTTCTGGAACCAAGCTTGTCCATAACAGACACTCACACTGGCTTGCATGGGTGGCACCCACTGTCCTCAGGCCAGCTCCAAAGAGCCCCCACCCAGCAGGTCTCGATTGGGTCACCCGGCTCTGCCCGCTCTGGAGCCCTGCCTCACTCTGGAAGGCAGCCCACTTGGGCCAGCCTCGCCCCCTGCCTTCAAGCACACCCCAACCAGCCAAGCAGGGCGAGTCCCCATTTGTAGAAGTGGAGCCAGAACATCCACACTGCACGCACCTCAGGGCACAGAGCCGGTGTGTGTGGCGGGTGACCACCTCACCCTGGACGGGGATGGACAGTGGCAGAACAAACCCAAACACCCCTCCAGCTCCAACCACCAATCTGCAAGAAAGACACTCGGAACAGAGGGCATGCCAGGCTACACCCAGGAGATGCAGCTGCAGGAGACGGCAGCGCCGAGCAGCCAGTGTCCCCAGCTAACAGCAAGGCTGGGGGCCCAGGAGGAGGCTCTGGTCCTCGCATTCCGAGGCCACCAACTGTGAACATCCACAGCAGGGAGCAACGGGCAGCTCTGGCACCATGTGCTCCCCAGCTGGGAGGAAGGGTTGGACTTCGGATGCCGGACACTATGCGGGGCATATAAAGATCAGAGAGGAAGACAGACACACACCTATGTCGTGCGGTGACATCTTCTGAAACATCTGTCAACAAGACGATGCCATTGGGGTCTGCAACGAGAAACGGGAAATGGGACGAGGCTCAAAGAGAAGCAGCATCAACCACAGACAGACCATGCTGGAGGCGGGGGACGGTGCATGGCACACACCCCCATCCCACTCCTTCCAATGGTCCCCTTGCTCCGGAGCATGCCCTCCACTGGGACCATCCCAGCAGCCTCCTCCAGGAAGGCCTCCCTGCTTCCACCCCACTCTCTTGGTCTGTTTCTAACACAGTGGCCACAGGGATTCTTTTAAAGACTAAGTCAGCTGGCGTCCCTCCTCTGCTCAGTCCCTGCTGCACGTACGTCCCTGGTATTGACCTCCCTGCCCTCAGCCTGCACCTGGGCCCTGGCTGCATCCCTCCTTTGCTGGAGTGCAGTGGCGCGATCTCAGCTCGCTCCAACCTCCACCTCCCAAGTAGCTGGGATTACAGGCGCCTGCCACCATGCCCGGCTAATTTTTGTATTTTTAGTAGAGACGGGTTTTCACCACGTTAGCCAGGCTGGCCTCAAACTCCGAACCTCAGGTGATCCGCCCACCTTGGCCTCCCGAAGCGCTGGGATTCCAGGCGTGAGCCACTGACCCCGGCCCCGTCCTACTCCTTGGTGGGCCTGTGCTGACCACCAGGCAACTTGCCCCTCCCCAGCCCCAGCCCCTGACCCTGCTCAACCACGGTCTTTCTTTCATCCCTCGTATCCAGCGGGTGCTTTACACCTGGCTCACTGGTGAGTCCTGTTTTGATGCTGCCCCCAAGCCCTGTCCTCAATCACACACCATGAACGGGCCTCACCCCCGGCCTGGCTCCTTCCAATGGCACATCCTTTGCAAAGCTTCCCCAGGGGAGTCCAACCAGAGTTCCTGCCAACTCTACCATGCGCATCCCCGACCAGATCCTGTGTTCACCTGCCAGTCCTGGAATGGCCAGGCTATGTCCACAGGGTCACCCTCAAATGTTTCAGAACATTCCAGGAGAATGCTCTGCACTCCTCAGGGGAGCTGCACAGAACAGGGACCACCTCCCAAAAAGCTTCCAGGGCCAACAGCGAAGTTAAGGTGTGATGAGTGAGCGTCTCAGCACTGAGAATCCATCCATACCTAACGTGACCGTTCTTACAGTGAGCCACACATTTTAGCATCTGGCAAGCTGCATACTTCATGAAGCAGCAGCACGCACAGGGACCAAAGCGCGCCCAGCAAGGTCCCCCTGCCCCAGTCACCAATAGGGCCACTCGAGCCACCACGGCAAAGCCCTAGGCAGCACGTGGCCTTCTAGTTCCACCGGCTTCAGCTCGGTTCATGGCCTACGGGGCACAGCTGGCGCCCTTCCGTCGTTGCTCCTGTCTACGAGTGGGCAACGAAGGTCCCCAAGTGCTGTCGGGGTCCAGTGCACCTGGGTCTATATGGAGGTGAGCTCTGAGCGACACAGGCCATCTTCCGTGTCCTGGGCCCGCGCCTCTCAAGGCCGCTGTGCACACCAGACAGATGAGTGTTATTTATCAGAGATAAGCCTTTTTAAATGTTTTCTTATCCTTCCCTGCTTGCAAAGCAAAGACCCAGAGGTCAACAAAGAGGATCAAAGGGAGGAGGAACGCCCGCCCTACTACCAGGCAGAGCAACGCCCCCATCACGGCGGGAGTAACAGTCACCATCAGAGGGATCTTCTGAGGGCCCCGCATGTGGGACACAACTGCAGGTCGCCCGCATCATCTCCTCTGATCAAAGCACCACCACCATGAGGACGAGGTTTTCACTCTGTATGAAGAGGAGACTGAGGTTCAGAGAGGTGAGGTGAGATGCCCATCATGTGGCCAGGATTCCAGTGAGGTGGGCCTGACCTGAGCCTGCGCTCAAGGTAGTGTCATGCTAAGGCGGGCATCCTGCAACATCACATGAGCCCCCAGCCACTCCCAAGAGCTCAGGCACCTCCACACACAGATTTGTTCCAAGTCACCCCTCTCATCACTCTTGGCGTCTTCCTTTGCTTTCTCTGCATTTTTTACTCGTGTTACTCTATTAATTGCTCTGTCCCTGCAAAAAACACGTAAAACAAATGATGCCCCGGCTTGTCAGCTTGAGGGGCAGGGGAGGCCGCCATCCCTCAGGGCCTCCCCGGGCTTCTCATTCCCACTGCTCAGCCTGCACACGAGCATGGGGCCGTGCTCAGACCAGAATGGTGTCCAGGTCTCCGAGCATGCCAAATGCCACACACAGGACACTGATCATCCCATCAATCATAACTGGGACTCAGACACCCACCCCAAAGCAGGGGCTAAAGAGCTCCCCATTTACACCCAGTGCCCGCCACCTTCCCGCCCTGCATAAGCTCACTTAGAGCAAGATACCGGAGAAGCTTGGGAATGTGGGTCCCACGGGAGGATCCTTTCAATATCGAAGCCAAAAAGAAACAGGGCAAAGCACCCTCGAGTCCTCCGACCGTCGGAACAAGAGTGCTGATACAAACTCCTCCAACAAGTCAACATGATGTTGGAAAGACAAACTCACAACAGTTGTATTATTTTACTCAATAAGTCAAACCTGACAAACATCTCAAATGGCTATGACCTATGAACTTCAGTTTTTGATCTTTTTATGTGCAGCTGCAAGATGAAAGTTTCTAGTGGCTGCCTTCTGGCAGCAGAGTACACTAACTCTCTAAGGACAAAACAGAGCTGAAACACTCAGAAATGACGTGGAAAACAACACTGCCCTGAGTTACTGCCCCAGTAGGATTTTCCCAAGATGGATGTCAATTACAGTAAGAGATTCGGGTTAGGGGCCACCTGGGTTCCTGAGTCTGGCTGTTTCTAAGCCTTGCTGCAGTTGTTTGTGTTTTGGGATATAGGTCCTTAAAAACAGGTATTGGCTGATTTGCACTGCATTTACTGAAGCCCCAGTAATCACCTTCAGAAGTCCCCTTCCGTCTGGTAGTGGACCAGCTGTGTTCACAGCAACATGGAACCACAGGTGGCACCGCACACAAGCATGGTGGTCACTTGTCAGAACTCCACGCTTCATCAGTAAAGGAGACCACCACAAAGTCCCCTGTGGGACACCCAACACACGATCTCCCACAGATGCACCCCCCAGGGCTGCTGCCCCCACTGTCTCGGGGCTGTCCTCCAGGTTTCTGGCATGGGCTCCTCCCTCCCTCAATTCCACTCCCAGCAGGAAGCTCCCTGAGCTGCTCGAAGGCTTCTACCTCCTCTCCCCACCCTTATCCCAAAACCAGGGGGTCCCAAACCCGACCTAATGGGCAATCACCTGGGACATCTGTGAAATCAGCTTCCTAGGTCTTCAGGGCAGAGACCGGAAGAAGCTGTCAGGTGATTCTGTGATCCCTGCTCCCTCGGCTGCAGCGCCCACTGACTGAGCGCCAGCTGTGGGCAGGCCCCACCCCAGAGCTCGGCCCAGCCTGCCCTGACCCACTGCCTTCCTGGGGCTGCCAGATGCGCTGCCTCCTGAGCCACTCTTGCTTCCCCAGGGAACGAACACCCACGTGTGTGAGGCCCCAGGAATGAGGAGGACAGCAGCCCCACCAGGGAGCCAGGCACATGGAGCTGCAGGCACGTGTGCATGCGTGTGTTACATACCTGTGTGAGTGTGTGTACCTGCAGATATTTTTTATTCCCAGTGCATCTCCATAATATTCTGCAGTGTTAAGCAGCACAGATGCTCCTAAGAAATGCTCAACTCTGTGCTGGGTGTAGTGGCTCACACCTGTAATCCCAGCACGTTGGGAGGCCAAGGCAGGAGGATTACTTGAGGCTAGGAGTGAGACCAGCCTGAGCAACGTAGGGAGACCCCCATCTCTACAAAAAATAATCCCAGTTTCTCGGGAGGTGGAGGTGGGAGAATCTTTTGAATCCATGAAGTCAGGGCTGCAGTGAGTTGTGACTGCGCCACTGCACTCTAGCCTGGGCAACAGAGTGAGACCCCACCTCAAAATAATAACAATAATAATAATAATAGGCCGGGCACAGTGGCTCACACCTGTAATCCTAGCATTTGGGAGGCTAAGCCAGGTGGATCACCTGAGTTCAGGAGTTTGAGACCAGTCTGGACAACATGGCAAAATCCCATCTCTACTAAAAATACAAAAAAAAAAACTGGGTATGGTGGCGCATGCCAGTAGTCCCAGCTACTCAGGAGGCTGAGGCACAAGAATCACTTGAACCTGGGAGGCGGAGGTTGCAGCGAGCCGAGATTGTGCCACTGCCTTCCAGCCTGGGCAACAGAGAGAGACTCTGTTTCAAAATTAATTAATTAATTAATTAATTTTAAAAAATTTTAAAAATAATAATAAATGCCTGACTCTGGGGGTCATGGATTTTTTGATACATCAAACAGGAAAAGAAACACTGCAAGAAACAGTAGGAGCCAGGCTCTGCCAGCCGATGCGACCTCGGCTCCGGCTGTCACCGCAGGCCTCCAGCACCTTCTCTTCTGTCCTGGGTCACTGTATGAAGACTAAGGATTCGTGGGGAACGTGCCACTTCCCTTCAGCGCAGGCGCCCGTGCCCGGGGCCAGTTGGGAAGGCAGAAGAGACACTGTATGGGGGAAGTAAGGTTGGAGAGGACGCTAGTCATCCAGGCCAAAGTCCCCACTTTACAGGCGACAAAACTGAGACCACACAAGGAGGTGCGGACGGGGCTGGAGTTCTGACCAGATGCCTATCTGTCCGCCTCAATGACAGTGAGAAGATGAGAAAGGCGGGGGCCAGGCGCAGTGGCTCACACTTGCAACCCCAGCACTTTGGGAGGCTGCGGCAGGTAGGTCACTTGAACCCAGGAGCTCCAGACCAGCCCAGGCAACACAGGGAAAACCCCATCTCTCCAAAAAATTAGCTAGGCACGGTGGTGCACAGCTGTAGTCTACCTGGGAGGCTGCCCAAAAGGGCTGAGGTGGATCTCCTGAGCCCGGGGAGGTTGAGGCTGCAGCGAGCCATGACAGTGCCACTGCACTCCAGCCTGGGCCATGAGAGTGAGACCCTGTCACAAAAAGAAAAGAAAAGGGGGGGGAAGGGGAGGGAAGGGGAGGGGAGAGGGGAGGGGAGAGGAGAGGAGAGAGGTGGGGCTTCCAGTTCCTGATCCAACCCACACAGCCTGGTTCCTGGCAGACGGAAGGAGGCCTGGCCCACCTCCCACACCCTGCTTCTCCCAGCTCACAACGGGGACACGCGTCAGCACCCTTTGGAAAGAACTAGTGGCAACCTCAATGACACGACACTCACGCCCATCAGATTTTCTGAGGATTTCAGGAAGTGCAGTGCCATGAGGGGTGAAACAAGCTTAAAATGTTCCAGCCTGTTCATCTTTAAGCTATACACAAGCTCCAGATTTTAAAAACGCATTGACTCTGAGAGGCCGCCTGTCCACCCTGCTTTGCACGGACAATTCTTGTGTCTGCCTTTCGTACCAGGGAAAGCTTACAGGTGCCCACTGCCCTGGAGGACGCTCCCAGCACAGATGGTAAGTGTCTCCTCGCCCTGGGTGCAGCTTTATGGAAACAGAAACTGGAAGGGCCTGGCGATTTGGTCACAGCGTGTAAAGGACCAAGAACAAAGAGTGGTTTCAAGTTCCTAAACTTTTGGAGGAAAAAATTAGAATAGTGGCTACAGCGAACAAGTGCAGGCCCCTGACCGCAGCAGCAGGCTTGGGGCTCTCAATGTGTGGCGTGGGCCAGCAGATCCCCAGTGAGGAGGAGACAGCAACCACAGGCAGTGCAGAGCTGGCCATAAACGATAAGGGCAGAGGTATGTGAAGGAGGGAGCCGTTCCCAACTCAACACTGGGGAGAAAAGAATCCCTCTTATTTGAAATAACGGTAAGAGATAAACCGCGCAAGAGTCTCCAGTTATCTTCCATATTTGCCATAGGTCATACAGTGTCGCTTCTGCTGAAAGAGGACGACAAAAAGGATTCTGCTGCAACTGAAAACTCAAGATGCAAAGGGACCTGCCCCAACACTCTGCTTAACAGCCTGGGCAACATGTCAGGACTCCATCTCTAAAAAAGTAAAACACCTTCGCTGGGCATGGTGGCACATGTCTGCAGTCTCAGCTACTAGGGAGGCTGAGGTGGGAGGGCGGCTTGTGCCCAGGAGTTTGAGGCCGCAGTGAGCCATGACTGTGCAACTGCACTCCAGCTTGGGCAACAGAGAACAACCCCAACCCTCAGAAACAAACAAAACAAAACACCACTTAAATGTGTCAGAATTAAAACCATGAGTTTAATTAAAACTGGGTCTCCAAACAGCCCCCTCAACAAAACGGAGACCAAAAAACAAAGATCTTGAGCAATGCGGCTCTTTCTAAAACCATGAAAGAAAAAACGGAGGGGAGAGGAGGCACGAATGCTCTGAAGAAAAGAGATTTTAAAAGACGTAGGCGGGGCGTGGTGGCTCACACCTGTAATCCCAGCACTTTGGGAGGCCGAAGCAGGTAGATCACCTGAGGTTGGGAGTTTGAGACCAGCTTGGCCAACATGGTGAAACCCCATCTCTACCAAAAATACGAAAATTAGCCGGACATGGTGGCTTGGTCCCAGCTCCTCAGGAGGCTGAGGCAGGATAATCGCTTGAACCCGGGAGGAGGAGGAGGTTGCAGTGAGCCAAGATGGTACCACTGCACTTCAGCCTGGGTGACAGAGCAAGACTTCGTCTCAAAAAAAAAAAAAAAAAAAAAAAGACTTAAATATAACAAGTCAAATGCAGGGATAAGAGAGAAGGTGGGCTAGCTTTAGAGGTGGAAGGCAGAGACCCAAATGTGTGTGTGAACTTTGGTTAAAATTCAGGATCCAAAGCACCCAACTGGAAACACATTTCTGAGAAAATGAGAGAAATTGATCACAGAGTGTTAACTGTCGTAACGGCACTGGGGTATGTTCAAAACGTCTCCATTGCTTTAGACACGCATATTTAAAATCGAGGTAAAATGACAGGTCTGCAATTCACTTTGGAAAATGTCCACAAAGAAAAGGGGCATATTTGAAGCAAATGTGGAAAACCTTGATGACTGCTGAAGCTTCATAATGGATAAATGGGAGGGTATTAAACGAGTCACTCTACTTTTGTGTCTTTTCAATTTTTTCTCAATATTAACTATTTTTAAAACTTAAATGTTATGTTTTGAAGATTCACAGTAACGATTCATGAAACAAAACCACATTTTATGAGACTGGACCATTACAGGAGAGCATTCACTGTACAACTCACAGAGAATAAGCCCAACTGGCATTGTGGAAACTTTTGACATGGAAACTAGAAGTTAAAAAATAATTCTGCTTCTTCAAATTGCACAGGGTTTAGGAGTTTGGAAGCGTTTACATCTTTTTTTCCTATGCACTTACTTAAATTATTCCCCAAGGTTTATCAAAGACCCAAGGGGGACTGCACAAATACCCAGCCATGCTGCGATGGCCGCTGCCCCACGGGTAGAGGGTGATATCCTACCATGGCAAATGGGCACCAGTATTGGGAGAAGTGGCCATACCTTCATGGGGACCACTGAGGGAAGGGGAAGAGGAGGCAGGAGGAGTTAAATGGCTCTATAAACCACAGCAAAGGTCAGCTCTTCTCAAAGTCACAATCCTATTTAGACAACTGTCAAGTCTTAGATGTCACAGAGGTTACTTTGTGGCAAATCTGTGAGGGGTGTAACACACGGGAGCTTGAAAGCGTAGCAAAACCATAAGAGACAATATCCTGGGGGCAGGCAATCACTAGACACAGATCAAGACCTTTAAATGGTTAAAAAACCAAAAAACTAATTTGTTCGTCAATGAAGGTTGAAGGTCACTGGAGAATCCACCCATCCTAAACAACTCAGTTCAAAAAACGAAAAAAATAGTAACATTTCTAACTTCAGATTCTAAATAACATTCACATATGTAACAGCATTTGTTTGTGATTGGTATAATGTAGAGCTATTGTGAACTGTCTTTTAAATTAGTAAGTTGCCGAATAAGGGTGTTACAAGTGGAAGTAGCAAAACTGTTTGTAATTTTTCTTTTCTTTTTTTTTTTTTTTCTTGAGATGGAGTCTCCCAAGTCTCACTCTGTCCCCACGCTGGAGTGCAGTGGCGCAATCTTGGCTCACGGCAACCTCTGCCTCAAGGGTTCAAGCGATTCTCCTGCCTCAGCCTCCCGAGTAGCTGGGACTACAGGCATGCACCACCACGCCCAGCTAATTTTTGTATTTTTTAGTAGAGACGGGGTTTCATGATGTTGGCCAGGATGGTCTCGATCTCTTGACCTCCCAATGTAATTTTTCTATAATTCAAATTGAATGTCTTATAATCCTAAATTAGAAAGTATAAGATTAAAAAGTCTCAATGAAGACTATTCCAAAAATTCCTTTTACACAAAATTAAAAGCCTTAATGTGTAGCATAAAATTGAACTGCACCACAGACTTATAATTACAGCACGTTTGTATAACCTGAAACTTGGGTTCATTCCCATCCTGCCATTAGCTATGAGTTATCCTGCAGACACATTTATTCTTTCAACCACTGTCCTGTTCCAGAGAGTCCGCTCCCTACCAGGCCCACACCACAGCAACAATCTCCAAAAAGCAGCGAGTGACAGAAAGGAGCGTACCGATCATGAGGGCCAAGGTACGCTGAAAAATGAAATCGACAAGACAGCATCCCGGGGCAGTGCACACAGTACAGCAGTGACCTGGGGTTGCTTCCTGAAGCCCCGCTGTCAATGACAAGTAGGCAGGCAGGTGCTGGTCCAGTCCAGCCCTAACAGAGACTTCTTACTGTGGGTCTGGGTTATAGGGCCTGAAAGGCACTGCCTTGAGGAAGGCACCCAGAGAACCAGCTCGGAAGTCGGACCGATTGTCCTGATACTCACTCACTGCTGTGTGGCCTTGGTGAAGTTCTCAACCTCTGTGAGCCTCGGCTGTCTGTCTTCACAAACACCACCAACCTCAGCTAATGGAGTGAATTAAGTAACACGCAAAACACAACACAGAAAGCTTGACCTTCCTTAAAGCCTCTTCACTTTTTCTGGGCCTCCATCTTTTAAAACTGATAACCTGAAAAAATGTCGTGCTGTCAGTCCCGTAAGCTGGGTTCCTCTACAGGAAGGAGCTGGAAGGTCCCAACTCACACAAGGGGATGCCCGGTCCCTTCCCAAGAGGGGGCCTGGCCACCCAGGGCCTCTAGAGGCCAGCATCTGCTCCAGGACTGTGGCCCCTCCCAGGTGGAGGGGGAAAACCATTCTTCAAACGGCTGATGGCCCTCAGGGGTTGAAAAGTTGGTCAGACTCCGCCTGTTGAAGCTTTCTAAATGACATCAGAAAAAAGACGCGACATTCGCAAGGCACGGAGCCAACAGCTCCAGCAGTGGGGGCCACCATCAATGGACCCACGTGGGCCAGGGGGCCTTCCGGACCCCACAATTTGGGGCCGGTCTGCAGCAACGAGGGCAGCATCGGGAATGCGAGCCTCCTCGCCTGGCCGGGTAAACAGAAGCCCCGAGCCCGGCGGGGCCTGCGCCGCCTGCGGCCCGGCTGGGGCCCAGCGGACAAAGGGGAGCAGGCGATGCCCCGTCCCAGCGGCCAGGCCGGCCGAGAGAGCCAGGAGCCACGTGCCTGGTGGGAGCACGCCAAAAGCAGGAGAACACTTGACCGTTTTTTTGGCCCAGCAAGGAAACCGCCTTCTACTCTGCATTTCAAAAGAAAAACAATGCGTTACTGCTTTAAGTTTTTTAGAACTTTTCCAGAGAAAGGCCGACTAGCAACAAGGGGTGCTACGGGAATCCACCTCGCCTCACCTCTCCTAGGAAATTGTAAAAGGAATTAGCACTCGAATGGGGAGGCCGGCGTGTCTGGAAGGAGAAGGAGCCGCGCACGCAGTTTGAGGGTTCCGGGGAGCCGCGTCCTCCCCTTTCCAGGCGACAGTCCTAACTACAGGAATTGGCCAAAATTCAGCATTTCCAGACTTTCCTTGGGAAAAGGGGCCGAAGAAGTGCTGGCAACAAGAAGGACCACAACGGAGCGCGCCACAGACTCCCCGCGGCTGGGGTCGGGACCGGCGCAGCCCCCTCCCCTCCCGGCCGCGCGCACCCCGAGCCGGGCGCCCCGACCCGGCCTCCACCCCCTCAGCCGCTTCGGGTCAGGCCGGGCCGGGCTGCGGCGCCCCCATCCCCGCCCGGGCAGCGAGGCCGGGCCAAGCGGGGCGCTCCGGGCCTCGGGCCTACACGCGGCGGCCGCCTGGGCCCCGGCCCCAGCCCGCCGGGCCCCGGGCGGGGGATGCGAGGACGCTGGGACGCGGGCCCGAGGCGCGGGAGGGGCCCAGGCCGCGCGGGGCGCCCCGACGACTCGCGGGGGCCGAGGAGGCCGGGGCTGCGCGTCCAACGCGGGGCCGAGAAAACGGCCGGCCCGGCCCCGCCGCCGCCGCCGCCGCTCCTCGAGCCCCCAAGCGCGGCCCCGGCTCGCCCGCCCCCGGCCCCCGCCGCCCCGACCCCGCGGCCCCCCGATCCCCGGCCCCCGCCGCCCGCGCCGGGCCCGCCAACCACGGGCAGGAGCGCGCGAACGGCCGGGCGGGCGCCCCGAGCGCGAGGACTCACCGGGGCCGGCTCCCGAGTACATGGTGGCGCCGCCGAGGGGCTCCGGGGCCGAGGGGCGGCCGCGCGCGCGCGCCACGGGCCCCGACGCCGCGAGCCGCGAGGGAGCCGCCGGCCGCACGATCCGCCCCGGCGCGGCCGCCTCGCCAAACAGGTTTACCCGACGCGGCCGGGGCGGCGGGCGGAGGCGGCGGCGGGAGCGGGAGCGGGAGGGGCGGGGGAGGAAGGAGGAGGGAGGGGGAGGGGAGGCGAGGCCGGCGGCGGGAGCGCGCGGGGGGGGGGGAGCGGGGCGGGAGCGCGCGGGGGGGGGAGCGCGGCGGGAGCGCGCGGGGGGGGGAGCGGGGCGGGAGCGCGCGGGGGGGGAGCGCGGCGGGAGCGCGCGGGGGGGGGAGCGGGGCGGGAGCGCGCGGGGGGGGAGCGGGGCGGGAGCGCGCGCGGGGGGGAGCGGGGCGGGAGCGCGCGGGGGGGGAGCGCGGCGGGAGCGCGCGGGGGGGGAGCGGGGCGGGAGCGCGCGGGGGGGGGAGCGGGGCGGGAGCGCGCGGGGGGGGGAGCGGGGCGGGAGCGCGCGGGGGGGAGCGGGGCGGGAGCGCGCGCGGGCGGTGTCCGCGGCGGCGGCGGCGGCGGCGGCGCCGGGTCTGGCGGGGCCTTGGGGCGGGGACCCGGGGAGGGGCCTGGAGACCTCGCCGGGCGGTGGGAACCGCGGGCGGGAGCGGGGACGAGGGCCGAGGGCGGCGCGGCCCGTGTGGCGCGGGGGCGGGCGCGGCCCCGGGGACCCTTCGCTGCCACCCAGAAAAGCGGCGTCTTCCCGACGGGGAGAAGTCGGGCCCCCCGGCTGTGCCGCCGGAGCCGGGGGAGGCCACGCGCCCTCGCTTTCCCCGCAGCCCCCTCCCACCGTCAGCCCCTCAGCCCCTCAGCCCCCAGCCTGGCTCTTTAAGTTACTACAGAAACGCGGAGGTCGGGAAGCTCCCTCCCAGCCCGGAGCTTGAACTTGAACGCGGCCGGCCGCTCGCACAGGACCACACCGCCACCTCCCGGCGCGGCCCCAGAACCCAGATAATCCGTTTACAGCACTCAGAAAGTCTAAGAAGTTTTCAGTAAATTGTAGCTGGTATCGGGAATCAGATCGGCAGACACGCCCATTCCAGCAGTCAGGGGCCTGCTCGGACCGTCGTGCACCTCCAAGCGTTTCTGTCCCGTCCCTCTGGGTCCGTGTGTTTTTCGGAGGCTTTCCTGGAAAAGCCAGCCTGTAGCTACCTCTTTTCTCCCCTAAGTGATGGAGGATTAGAAGGCAGAGGGTGACCCACAATCTAAAGTGACTGGTCGCCTTTTCCCAGATTTCCCGGAGCATTCCTTCACCCCGTGGCATCGGCTGTCGGCATATTGGGTGCAAGGCCCTGTTCCGGGCGAAGAATAAACAGGAGTTCTGACTGCCAGGAGCTCCGCAGCCAGCAGGGTGGTCACTAGTTCTCTGCAGTCTCGGAGGACAGCCCTGAAGAAGGGCAGGAGAACCAGCACTTCCTCCGAAAACTCAAAAGGACATCAGTCTTCACCAAGCTGCTGATACAAAACGTGCTCCTGAAATGTGTAGTTATGAGCACCAGGACACCTGGGTAGGAGTGTGCATGGCATTCTTCATCACAGCTTGGACTGCATGGCACTGAATACCCACGGAGAGCAGGATGGAGAAACAGTGTGCTCATATTCACAGGATGGAATCTAGCCATTCACAAAAATTCCAAAGCAGGCAAAATTAAACTGCATTATTTAGGGAAGCATCATTAAGTAGTAAATAATTGACAGAAGAGCAAGAAGGTGGTTACTCTAAGTGTCAGAATGGTGGATACAGCTGGGGGTGAGAGGGCTGTGACCACAGCAGGGCCCCTGGGGGATTTGGGGGTGCCAGGCCTGTTCCTTCCTGCAATGGTGCCCTTCATTTGGCAGCCATCCCTTAAGCTGCACTTTTACATTTTATATACTTTTCTGTACCTTTGCTATAGTATTTCACGGAAATTTTTAAATAATCATGAATGTTACCACTTTCTTATTTTGAACCATGCAGCCTCATCAATCTCCCCAGTTCGCAGATGCCCACCCTCTCTGTACCCGTGTCTCCCTCACACATCCACAAAACTCGTTTCTGCCCGAAATCCCTGAGGTCCAGCTGCCCTGCTGTCAGCGACTGCACGCCTCAGCAAAGGCCCAGAAGGCTCTGTCATCACTGGGTCCCCTCAGCCCGCCTTCAGCTCCTTTGTAGCGCTGTGTTGGGGAACTTTGTTGCAAGGATTTAGTTCCAGAAGGCAAGATAATGTCTCTAAGGGCTTCATTGTGTCACTTCTCTTTGGATGGCGGACACCGTGGCCCTCTGCTGGTGGAGGGGTGCCATTGCTGCCTGCCCCATCTCCATCCCCAGGGCCCATGCAGTCACTGGGTTCGCCCTCTGGGGCACGGGGTTCCCTCTGCTCTTTTCCTAGATAAGCCCATCCTCTCCAGGTCTTAACCCTCCACACCCTGTGTTCAGGAATTCAGCCCGCTTCCTGCAGCCCCATCCCTACCCTCCTCCCAACCTGCTTTTCTTCTGGTGTTCCTCACTCAGTATGGCTAACAGATCCACCACCCAACGGAGCTGAGAACTGCAGTCCCCTCTGCCTGTTGCCTCTCCTGCCATTAGTGAACCTGCTTAACTGACTGCCTCTCGGTGCTTGCTGTGACATGTCTCCAGCCCTTGCTGCTCTCTCCCCCAGACCCATGTCCCACACCCGGATGGTGACTGGGCCGACTCTGGGTCTTCTGGAGCCAGTGCTTCTCCCTGATACAATTCCTTCCTCTGTGTTTTAGGATCCTGATGCTTTGATAAGACCGTGGGCTCTAATCACAGCCAGGGACATTTGCAGCAGCCTGGCCTGCAGCTCTGCACACTGGGTGCACTCGGTCTAAAGCACCAACTCCCCATGAGAGAGAAAGAAGGAGTGAGGGGAAGTACAGAGAAAGCTCCTGAGGCCACAGAGCTGACAAAGCCCTCGGCTTTGGGGGCACTTTGTTTCTTCAAGACTAAAATGCAGGCACTGGAATAAATCATTTGTTCCTAAAACATGTTCTGCACATGATTAAAGCAGCTTTGGGAAGTCAAGTAAATTGGGAAGCACTGGATCAAACAACGATAAATAAGTTTATTGCCTGCAGGCCTTCTCAGAGCCTTTAGCAAGGTGAGAAGAATCATGCTTCTACAAAGAAGGAGGAGGGCATGAGACAGTATGCAACCTGTCCCAAACCCATTTAGCCACAGAACCCTTTTTTCACGAGGTACCTCAAGGTTCCGTGGAGCATAATTTAGGAAACATGGAGGTAGAGGTCTTCTGTGATCCCTTCCAGCTCTAATAGTCTATGATTCTTTGAGTAATATATACTTTGAGACAGGATCACCAAAGTGAAAGTGTGGTGGCGAAAACACAGCTCATTGCAGCCTTGACTTCCCAGGCTCAAGTGATCCTCCCACCTCAGCCTCCTGAGTAGCTGGGACCACAGGCGCATGCCACCATGCCTGGCTAATTTTTAAAAACTTGTAGAGACAGGTCTCACTGTGTTGCTCAGGTTGGTCTTGAACTGCTTGGCCCAAGTGATCCTCCCACCTTGGCCCCTCAAAGTGCTGGGATTACAGGCGTGAGCCACCACACCTGACCTTATTTTTTTGTTTTTGTATTTTTCTAGACAGAGTCTCACTCTATTGCCCATGCTGGAGTGCAGTGGTGCAATCATAGCTCACTGCAGCCTCCTTGACCTCCTGGACTCAAATAATCCTCCTACCTCAGCCTCCCAAGTTACTAGGACTACAAGAGCATCCCACCAGGCTCAGCTAATCTTTGTAGAGATGATGTTTCACCATATTGTCCAGGCTGGTTTCAAATTCCTGGGCTCAAGTGATCCACCAGCCTCAGCCCCGCAAAGTGCTGGGACTACAGGTGTGAGATACTATGCCCAGACTGGTTTTTTTTTTGTTGTTTTTTTTAAATTAAAAACTAAGCAGGTGGCTCACGCCTATAATCCTAGCACTTTGGGAGGCCAAGGCAGGTGGATCACGAGGTCGGGAGATTGAGACCATCCTGGCTAACACGGTGAAACCCTGTCTCTATTAAAAATACAAAAAATTAGCTGGTTGTGGTGGTGGGCGCCTGTAGTCCCAGCTACTCGGGAGGCTGAGGCAGGAGAATCGCTTGAACCTGGGAGGCAGAGGTCGCAGTGAGCCGAGATTGTGCCACTGCACTCCAGCCTGGAGGACAGAGTGAAACTCCCTCTAAAAAAAAAAAAAACAAAAAACTAAGCAGGCCATATGCAGTGGTTTGTGCCCAAAGTCTCAGTGCTTTGGGAGGTCAAGGTGAGAGGATTGCTTGAGACCACGAGCTCCAGACCAGCCTGGGGACCCCATCGCTACAAAATAAAAATAAAAAGTTAGCTGAACATGGTGGTGCACATCTGTGGTCCCAGCTACTCAGGAGACTGACGTGGGAGGATTGCTTGAGCCCAGGACGTCGAGGCTGCAGTGAGCGATAACTGTGCCACTGCATTCCAGCATGGGTAACAGAGTGAGACCCTGTTTCAGAAACAAAACAAAAACAGGCCATGAAAACCTCTTTAAAATCTGCCAGTGCCATCCTCCACTGGGTCTGCCAACCGGGCCCCCTTTGCAGGATGGGGTGGAGGGGCCTGGATATGGTGTTGCCTTGACTGGTGAGCGTGTCTGAATACAGGCCACACCTGCTTCTTCAGGTAACCATCTCTAGACAAGAGGTACTTCATTTTGGCCCTCTGTTTCCTCTCAAATTGCTTTTTTTTTTTTTTTTTTTAAAGATAGTGCCTTGCTCTGTCTCCTAGGCTGGAGAGCAGTGATGCCATCTCGGCTCACTGCAGCCTTCGCCTCCCGCGTTCAAGTGATTCTCCTGCCTCAGCCTCCCCAGTAGCTGGGATTACAGGCGCATGCCACCGCGCCTGGCTAATTTTTGCATTTTTAGTAGAGATGGGGTTTCACCATGTTGGCCAGGCTTGTCTTGAGCTCCTGACCTCAAGTTATCTGCCTGCCTTGGCCTCCCGAAGTGCTGGGATTACAGGCGTGAGCCACCATGCACAGCCAAACTGCATTTTTTTTGTTTTATTTTTATTTTCTTTTCAAACTGTATTTTTTTCAGGCAGGCATTGATCTCTGCCTTTTAGTCTGGCACACTTACTTACAGCCCCCTAAATTTAACTCTGAATCTAGTTCCTCTTCGAAGTATGGTGTCTCACCTATGAGGTGTGGGTGCCCTTGCCTTCCTTTGTCCCAGCCTGAGGACAGCTGGTGTTTCTTTTTTTTTTTTTTTTTTTTTTTGAGATGGAGTCTCACTCTGTTGCACAGGCTGGAGTGCCAGTGGTGCAATCCCAGCTCACTGCAACCTCCACCTCCCGGGTTCAAGCGATTCTCCTACCTCAGCCTCCCGAATAGCTAGGACTACTGGCATGCGCCACCATGCCCAGCTAATTTTTTGTATTTGTAGTAGAGACGGGGTTTCACCATATTGGCCAGGCTGGTCTTGAACTCCTGACCTTGTGATCCACCCACCTCGGCCTCCCAAAGTGCTGGGATTACAGGCGTGAGCCACCACGCCTGGCCCAGCTGGTGTTTCTAAGCATGATGTGAAGACCACCCAGAGCACATAAGAGATGCTGCCACAAATTGTTTAAGGTCAAGAGTTACAAATTCATCCCAATGCATCTTCTCCAAAGTCCTTGGGAGATTTGTGTGGATGTGGTGTATCCAACTTGTAGCATTTTCTGGAGTTAAAAGAGATAAATAAAAGCTGTCTTTCACTAAAGATGGTGGCTTACACCTGTAATCCCAGCACTTTGGGAGGCTGAGGTGGGCAGGTGTCTTGAGCACAGTTTGAGATCAGTGTGGGCAACAGAGTGGGACCCTATCTCTACAAAAAATACAAAAATTAGTGGGACATGGTTGTGTGCTTGTAGTCCCAGCTACTCAGGAGGCTAAGGTGGGAGATCACCTAAGCCCTCAGGGAGGCTGAGGCTGCAATGAGCTGTGATTGTACCATTGCGCTCTAGTCTGGGTGATAGAGCGAGACGCTGTCTCAGAAAAAAAACACACACACACACACACACAACAAAAAAACAGCAACCTATCTTTCATATGAGGAGAAACATTAAGTAAAAATTGTCAAAGAAGCCAAGCATATAATGATGTAAACAAGTGTCAATTTTTAGCTTTCCACAATGACTCCTTTATACTGTCATTCTTATCTAGTATCATGTTTCTTTGAAATAATATACTGATACATTGTTTAGCAAAGATTTTGGCTATAAGACCAATATTTTAAAATTAAGCATAATTCTATATACTAATGACAATTAAAAATAAAAATTTATTTATTTTTGAGACAGAGTCTCACTCTGTCACCCGGGCTGGAGTGCAGTGGCATGATCTTGGCTCACTGCAACCTCCGCCTCCCGGGTTTGAGCAATTCTCGTGCCTCAGCCTCCCGAGTAGCTGGGACTGCAGGCGTGCACAACCACGCCTGGCTAATTTTTGTATTTTTAGTAGAGACGGGGTTTTGCCATGATGGCCAGGCTGGCCTCAAATGATCCACCCACCTCGGCCTTCCAAAGTGCTGGGCTTACAGGCGTGAGCCATCAGGCCTGGCCTAAAAATAAAATTGAAATAGAATGAGGCTGGGCACAGTGGCACATACCCGTAGTCTCAGCTAATTGGGAGGCTGAGGCAAGAGGATGGCTTGAGCCTGGGAAGTCAAGGCAACAGTGAACTGTGATCACACCACTGTACTTCAGCCTGGCCAACAGAGACCGTCTCAAAAAAACTAAAAAAAAGAAAAAGGAAAAAAAAAAAAAAAGAAAGGAAAAAAGAAAAGTTAAAAACAGAAGAACAAATGAAAATAAAGATGTATAAAACCTCTGCACAGAAATCTGCGAAACACGACTGAGAATTTCACAATGAAGGGAGACGGCATGGACGCTGGGGAGGCAAGAAGCGTCACGGCACTGACATTGTGCTTTGTGTTTGTGTTCTGCCAACACCAGCCTAAGGAAGGTAGATGCCCCGCTTCTCTGAAGAGGCAGCAGGTGGAGTGTGCAGCTCTGGAACCTAGTCCTGGATACCCTGTGAGCCCACTGAGATTGGTGTGGCCTCCTTATTGGGAACATGGCTGATGGTGACCAACAATGAGAGCACATATGTCGCGTTCCTGATGAGGGCCTGGTTCCTTAGTGGATACTCTGTACATAACATCCCAACACTCTCCTAAGTTCCTCTGTTTCAAGAGCCTACATTTCCCTGCGGTATCACACATGGAAGAGGGCCATCAGAATTGAGAAGCATCGGGATACAGTCTAATCACATAACAGGACAATTTCAGGCAGTGGGTGGGCGGAGTCCACCCACTGTTTCAAACTTTTTGCCATCATCTAAGTGTGTGTTTCCCCCCACAAAATGCATATGTTGAAATCTTAACATGAAAGTTGGTGGTATTAGGTAAGGCCCTTAGGAGGTGATTATTTCATGAGGATGGAGCCCTCACAATTGGGATTAACACCCTTATAAAAGAAGCCCTGTTAGTGGATCACTTGAGCTCAGGAGTTTGAGGCCAGCCTGGCCAACATGGCAAGACTCCATCTCTACAAAAAATACAAAAATTAGCCAGGCATGGTGGCACACAACTATACTCCCAGATACTTGGGAGGCTGAGGTGGGAGAATTGCTTGAGCCTGGGAGACGGAAGTTGCAGTGAGCTGAAATCATGCCACTGCACCCCAGCCTGGGTGACAGAGCAAGACCCTTTCTCAAAAAATAAATATAAATACATAAAATAAAAGAGGCCTTGTTTGCCTGGTGCAGTGGCTGGCACCTGTAATCCCAGCTACTCAAGAGGCCAAGGCGGGAGAATTGCTTGAGAACAGGAGTTTGAAACCAGCGTGGGCAACAATGCGAGACTCCCTCTTTTTTTTTTTCCAAGACAGAGTCTCCCTGTTACCTAGACTGGAGTGCAGTGGTGCGATCTCGGCTGACTGCAGCCTCCCCCTCCTGGGTTCAAGCAATTCTCATGTCTCAGCCTCCTCAGTAGCTGAGTGCACCACCACACCTGGCTAATTTTTGTATTTTTAGTAGAGATGGGTTTTTGCCACGTTGCCTAGGTTGGTCTCAAACTCCCGGCCTCCAGTGAGCCACCTGCCTCGGCCTCCCAAGTGCTGAGATTACAGGCATGAGCCACCATGCATGGCCAAGAATCTTGTCTTGAAAAAAAAAATTAGCCGGTGACTCATGCCTGTAATCCCAGCACTTTGGGAGGCCGAGGCGGGTGGATCACCTGAGATCAGGAGTTTGAGACCAGCCTGGCCAATGTGGTGAAACCCCGTCTCCACCAAAAATACAAAAATTAGCCCAGCGTGGTGGTGTGGGCTTGTAATCCCAGCTACTTGGGAGATTGAGGCAGGAGAATCGCTTGAACCCAGGAGGCAGAGGTTGCAGTGAGCCAAGATTGCCCCATTGCACTCCAGCCTGGGTGACAGAGTGAGACTCTGTCTTGGGGGGGGGAAAAAAAAGCCCATTGCAGTGGTGTGCACCTGTGGTTCCAACTATTTGGGATGCTGAGGTGGGAGGATCTCTTGAGCCCCGGAGTTCAAGGTTATAATAAGCTGTATCGTGCCACTGCACTCCAGCCTGGGTGACAGTACAAGACTCCATTTGTAAAAGAATAAAAATAAAAAAAGAGGTCTCAGAGAGCCGCCTTGCCCCTTCCACCATATGAGGATACAGGGAGAAGCTGTCATCTGTGGACCAGGAAGAAGGCCCTCAGCAGACACTGAATCTGCTGGTGCCTTGATCTTGGACTTTGCAGACTCCAGAACTATGAGAAATACATTTCTGTTGGTCATAAGCCGCCCAGTCTATGGTATTTTGTTATAGCAGCCCACAGTGGACTAATATACTCTTATTGAGCTCACATATAGAGAAGGGAAGAGTCTTGTTCTGTGTTTCCTGAAGAAGCAGAACTCAGCATGGGTCCATGGGAAGATAGGTAAACAGCCCATGGGATCCTGCACTGCCTCCTAAGAGATGCATTTCCATCAAAAGGCAGACACTGGCACAGTGCACTTCCTTGGCCCAAGTACCTGTTCTAGGCACTGCATGAGTATTTACTCATTCAAGCCTCAGAGCACTTACCCTCATCCTATGATGAGAAACTGAGGCAGAGGGATCCCACAGACAAGCTAGAAACCCAGCAGCTTGGTTACCAAGTTGCTTGTACCAACAGGTACAGTGGCACGATGACACCAGGGAGTCTGTAGCTGATCTCTGAGTTTCTTCTGACTCCACCATACAATGAATGCACTCGGCATCGGCAGTCTTCAAACAGTTTTGTTTACATACCCCCAAATGTCATTTTAAATTTTTTTACCCCCCTTACACATTAAGTTGACACCTAAAATATTATGTAAGCTTAAACAGTTACAAAGAATACAACTTCTGGAACATTGTAAATATTGACACTTAAAACTGTCATCTCACTTAAAAAAATGTAACCAGATGGAACAGAAAAATACCATATCGATTTGATATCTTATATAATCCATTCAGAACAGTGTAGTTGTCCCTCTATATTTGTGGGGGATTGGTTCCAGGACCCCCAGTGGATACTAAAATGCACAGCTCAAGTCCGTGATGTAAAATGGTGCGGTATTTGCATAGAGCCTAAGCACATCCTCCCATATACTTTAAATCATCTCTAGATTACTTTTTTTTTTTTTTTTTTTTTTGAGACGGAATCCTGCTCTATTGCCAGGCTGGAGTGCAGTGGTGCGATCTCGGCTCACTGCAACCTCTGCCTCCCGGGTTCAATCAATTCTCCTGCCTCAGCCTCCCGAGTAGCTGGGACTACAGGCGCGTGCCACCATGCCCGGCTAATTTTCGTATTTTTGGTAGAGATGGAGTTTCACCATGTTGGCCAGGATGGTCTCAATCTCTTGACCTCATGATCCGCCCACCTCAGCCTCCCAAAGTGCTGGGATTACAGGCGTGAGCCACCGCACCCAGCCTAGATTACTTCTAATACCTAACACAATGTAAAATGCCATGTAGTAAATAATTATACTGTATTGTTTAGAGAATAATGACAAGAAAAATGTCTGTACACTTTCAGTACAGAGATAACCATCATAGGCCTGACTACATTTTCCATCCACAGTTGGTTGACTCTGAGGGCATGGAGGGCTGACTGTATCTGAGCCACCTCTTCTTTAATATTTCACATTGCTCTTTTCCTCACAGGACCCATTTTCCATGTTAATTCTTCCACATATTTTTATCCTAAGGAAATATTTTTATGTTTGAAAATCCTATTGATTATGCTATATACTTGTCTACAACAAAAAGTATATATAAATTGAAATCTTAAATTTTTATTTCCTGTGAGACCAAGTGTTAGAAAAAATTCTTCTGGGTTTACTTATCATTACAATTGTCAGAACACAACTAATCAAACACAAATATATTACAAAGTTTGAATAATAATTATTAGTCATGAAAATCATACATTTTTGTTGGAAATAATCTCTTAAGGAAAATAGTGGACCTTTTTTTTTCTAATTCCCAGACTCAGGAAGAACCGGATGGCCCATTGCTGGACTCAGGGCTCTTCAACAATTCTTTTCCTGTTCCCCATGTTTGTGAATGTCAGTGCTTACAGCTGCGGTCCCAGGAAGCGTGGGTGAGAATGGAAGGAAATTCCGTTACAGTGACTCAGTGCTCTGACCCCTCCCAGGATATCCTCCAGAACTCGCATGCTGCTCTCCTACCGACCGTCCTGGGTGAGAACCCACAGCTGGCGACTCAGCCATCCTGCCTCAGGTGATGGAAGCTACAACTGAAGTCACCTGGCTTTCAAAAGGTTCTTTTGTGGCCGGGTGCGGTGGCTCACGCCTGTAATCCCAGCACTTTGGGAGGCTGAGGCGGGCGGATCAGTTGAGGTCAGGAGTTTGAGACAAGCCTGGCTAACACAGTAAAACCCCGTCTCTACTGAAAATACAAAAAATTAGCCGGGCGTGATGGCAGGTGCCTGTAGTCCCAGCTACTCGGGAGGCTGAGGCAGGAGAATGGTGTGAACCTGGGAGGCGGAGCTTGCAGTGAGCGGAGATCGTGCCACTGCACTCCAGCCTGGGCGACAGAGCGAGACTCCATCTCAAAAAAAAAAAAAAAAAAAAAAAAAGGATCTTTTGTGACCCTAATTGAGTCTGGGTGTCTACAGAAAGGTGTGATAGATGAGATTACCGTCCAAAAGTCATCGCTCCCTTGCCCTTTACAGTTGATTTCTTACCCCAGTGGTGCTGAGCTCAACCATGTGACTATCAACGGTCGGCAGGATGTCAGCAGTCCTGCCCTCAGAGGCTTACATGCAGTTGCCCCGTCTGGTTGCGGGGTTGGTCCCAGCCAGGTGGCCTAGAGAAAACTTCCTGCCTGCATCTTCCTCAGCCTGGTCGCTGAGGGCATGTGAAGCCAGGTCCATCTGGAGGCAGAGCCTCCCAGCCACATGCAGCTGCATCAGCCAACCGCCAGCTAATGCGCAGAGGTGGAGTGAGGGGAACATGTGTTGTTACACAGCAGAAGCTAACTGAGTCAAAATCCCAAGGGGCCTTTTAAAACATGGAAGTTGACAAATTGGTGCCAAAATGTAAATATAACTGCAAGTGAGTCAGAAGAGCCAAAAATAAGTATCTTGGAGAAAAAGAACAAAATTGGATGACTTGCAATAGCCACTTTCAAGACTGACTACACTTGGTTTCAGGAGTCATTATAAAGCTACAGTAATCAAGACAATGTGGTATAGACATAAGAACAGATGAGAACAGTGCAACAGAATAGCAAGTCTAGAAATAAATCCACACATAAATGGCCAATAGGTTTTTGACCAAGGTACCAACAAGGCAAGACAACGGAGAAAGATTTTTTTCAACAAATGGTGCTGGAATAATTGGATTTCCATATGGAAAATAATGAACTTCAACATCCACCTCACATCCTTCACACTAATTCAAGATAAACCATAGACCTAAATATAAAACTAATATGGCGGGGCGCAGTGGCTTATGCCTGTAATCCCAGCACTTTGGGAGGCCCAGGCAGGAGGATTGCTTGAGCCCAGGAGTTCAAGACCAGCCTGGCAACGTGGCAAAACCTCATCTCTATAAAAAATATAAAAATTAGACAGGCTTAGTGGCATACACCTAGATCCTAGTAGTTCATGGCTGCAGTGAGCTCTGATTATGCTACTGCACTCCAGCCTGGGTGACAGAGTGAGACTCTGTCTCAAGAAGAAAAAAAAAAAAAGGGAAAAGAAAGTCCCAGTTACTTGGGAGGCTGAGGTAGGAGGATCGCTCAAGCTCGGGGGGTCGAAGCTGTAGTGAGCCGAGGTTGCTCCACTGGGTCGAAGCTGCAGTGAGCCGAGGTTGCTCCACTGTGCTCCAACCTAGGTGACAGAGTGGCACCCTGTCTCAAAAACAAACAAACAACCTTAAAAAATAATGTTATATAGCTTTTAGAGGAAAATATGGTAAATATCGTGCAAGCTTGGGGCAGGCAAAGATGTCTTAGAGAAGATGCAAAAAGCACTAAGTATTTTAAAATGTATTAATTAGAACTTCATTCAAATTAAGAACTATTGCTCATCAAAAGATACTGTTAAGAAAATAAAAAGACAAGCCATGGACTGAGAGAGAATATTTGCAATGCATACAGCGGACAAAGGACTTATATCCAGAATATATAAAGAATGACTACAAATCAATAATAAAGTAAACAACTTAATTTTTAAAAACCAGCAAAAGGCCACGTGGAGTGGCTCACGCCTATAGTCCCAGCTACTTGGGAGGCTGAAGTAAGAGAATTGTTTGAGCTCAGCAGTTTAAGACCAGCCTGGACAACACAGTGAAACTCGCTGTAAAATAAATAAAAAAAATAATAATTTTTAAAAAATGAGTAATAGCCTGGGTAACGTGGCAAAACTGCATCTCTACAAAAAATACAAAAATTAGCTAGATGTGGTGGTGCATACCTGCAGTCCCAGTTACTGGGGAGGCTGAGGTGGGAGGATCACCTGGGCCCAGGAAGTGGAGCTGGCAGTGAGCCGTGACTGAGCCACTGCACTCCAGCCTGGGCAACAGAATGAGACCCTGTCTCAATAAATTAAATAATTTTAAAAAATAGGCAAAAGATTTGAACAGACCTTCACAAAAGCAAACAGTTGGCCAGTTATAGTGGGCCATCCCTGTAAATCCCAACATTTTAGGGGGCTGAGACAAGAGGATGCCTGGCTGCAGTGAGCTCGGATCGTGCCACTGCACTCCAGCCTGGGTGACAGAGTGAGACCCTGTCTCAAAAAAAAAAAAAAAAAAAAAAGAGAAAAGAAATAAAAACACACTTATCCAAAAAGACTTGTATGCAAATGTTTACAGCCACTTTATTCATTAAGCCCCAAACTGGAAACAATCAGATATCTATCAATAGGAGAATGGTAAACAAACTGTAGTCTATGTACACAATAGAATACTATTCAGCAATTAAAAAAAAATTATAGGCTAGGTGCGGTGCTCATGCCTGTAATTCCAGCACTTTGGGAGGCTGAGGCGGGTGGATCACAAGGTCAGGAGTTCAAGACCAGCCTGGCCAACATGGTGAAACCCTGTCTCTACTAAAACTACCAAAAATAGCCAGGTGCAGTGGCAGGCGCCTGTAATCCCAGCTACTCGGGAGACTGAGGCAGGAGAATCACTTGAACCCAAGAGGCAGAGGTTGCAGTGAGCTGAGATCGTGCCACTGCACTCCAGCCTGGGCTACAGAATGAGACTCCATCTCAAAAAAAACAAAAACAAAAACAAAACAAAAAAACAACAAACACACCACATGGATGCATCCCAAAAACATTGTGTTGAGTGAAAGAAGCTAGACACAAAAAAGCACACACTGTATGCTCAATTGATATGAATTCAAGAACAGGCAAAAACTAATCTATCTTGTTGGAAATCAGAACAGTGTTTGCCTATAGGCTGGGAACTCCCCATGAGTATGTTCTATATCTCAATTTGAGTGATGGTTACACAGGTGTATGCATTTGTTAAAATTCATTAAACTGTGCATTTCACTGTATGTACATTTACCTCAACGAAAACAAAAAGAATTTTCTGAGGCTGATATCTAATATTAATTTAAAAGGATCAAGTTTAACCTAATATGGTCAGTAAGGTGTGAGGAACATAAAAATATTGTTATATTATTTACATCTTTGAGAATAAATTTTTTTTTGAGAAGGAGTCTCGCTCTGTCGGAGTTAATTCACTTATATCTTTGCCAATAAATACATATTTTTTTTGACACAGAGTCTCACTGTGTCACCCAGGCTGGAGTGCAGTGGTACGATCTCGGCTCACTGCAACTTCCGCCCCTACCCCGGTTCAAGTGATTCTCTTGCCTCAGCCTCTCTAGTAGCTGAGATTACGGGCGCCTGCCACCGTGCACTTGGCTAATTTTTGTATTTTTAGTAGAGACGAGGTTGCACCATCTTGGCTAGGCTGGTCTTGAACCCCTAACCTTGGGATCCATCCGCCTCAGCCTCCCAACGTGCTGGGATTACGGGCGTAAGCCACTGCATCTGGTCAAAAATTTTTTTTTTTTTGAGACAGAGTCTCGCTCC
This sequence comes from Pongo pygmaeus, assembly GCF_028885625.2. Lineage (NCBI taxonomy): Eukaryota > Metazoa > Chordata > Mammalia > Primates > Hominidae > Pongo > Pongo pygmaeus. The sequence goes on from NC_072380.2 coordinate 153,545,364, forward strand.
AGGCTGCAGTGCAGTGGCACAATCTCCGCTCACTGCAACCTCCACCTCCCGGGTTCAAGCGATTCTCCTGCCTCAGCCTTTGGAGTAACTAGGACTACAGGCAACTGCCACCACACCCGGCTAACTTTCATATTTTTAGTAGAGACGGGATTTTGCCATATTGGCCAGGCTGGTCTTGAACTCCTGACCTCAGGTGATCTGCCCGCCTCGGCCTCCCAAAGTGCTGTGATTACAGGGTTGAGCCACTGCGCCCGGCTGCAATAAAATGTTTTTTAAATAAAAGTTATATTACTTCTTTAAATATTAATACATTTTTGTCAAAGTTATAACTGTAGATTTAGCTTATTCAATTAATGGAAAAATATGGCATCTGATATCTGATTTGCAGAGCCCGTCCCCCTTGTCAAACAAGAAAGCCAGATAGACTCTGTCAGGTGACTTCATTTTTCAATTCAAATAATCGTGCTAATACACATTTCTAGGATTATTATAGAAGCCACTGAGAAATAAAGAATGTATTTGTAAGATAGATTACTAAATGCAGTCAAGTAAAGATTAAAATGATAAAGATATAATTAATGTATCTATTTTACCACGTTACAAGAGCAAGAAAATAAATCATACTGTATCCACTTTAACATCATTTATAATAATACAATATAATGTGTGCTTAGAGTAGTAACTTATGAAGCAAGGAGTATGATAGAAAGCATGATATTCATTTGATAAATGAATGTGAGCATGTATAATGATTTTTTTTGGCTTTGGGGATTTATTAAACGAGAATCAAATATAAAAATCAGAAGTAACTCCATCCATGTTGTTACATATCATGACCAGATTTTCTTATGAATGTAAAGAAACAGAAAGTAACACACTGCTTAAAAAACAATCACTCTGCAAAGGAGGGCCTCACTTTTTTTTTTTTTTAAAGAAAACGTGTATATATATTTGAATGTATGTATATGTATATAAACATACACACACATATATACACACACACAATCACTCTGGAAGTTCACATATCATTTTTACTTTTTGCTGTTAGGAGTGGAAAATATGAAGCACTTGATAAGATGAAATAAGATGAGGATTGACCAAAGTTACAGCATTTTAATACAGCATATTAAAGTGATTTAATAAAATCAGTTTTACTTACTTCATTAATCAATGCCCACCCAGTATAATATTGGACAGAAGTTTTATCTGGGTTATATCCAGTAGATCTTGAAAAATATGATAGTCTGAGACAACACTCCAGTTACATTTCAAAAATTATTATTTTTAAAGAGACAGGGTCTTGTTCTGTCACCCAGGCTGGAGTGCAGTGGGTGATCATAGCTCACTGTAAACTTGAACTCCTGGGCTCAAGCACCCCTCTTGCCTTAGCCTCCTGAGTAGCTGGGACTACAGACATGTACCACCACGCCCACTTAATTTTTTAGGTTTTTATTTACTTATTTATTTATTTTCAGATGGAGTCTTGTTCTGTTGCCCACGCTGGAGTGCAGTGGCACGATCTTGGCTCACTGCAACCTCAACCTCCCGGGTTCAAGCGATTTCCCTGCTTCAGCCTCCCGAGTAGCTGGGACTATAGGCGTGCACCACTACACTTGGCTAGTTTTTGTATTTTTAGTAGAGACGGGGTTTCACCATGTTGACCAGGCTGGTCTCGAACTCCTGACCTCGTGATCTGCCTGCCCCGGCCTCCCGAAGTGCTGGGATTTACAGGCGTGAGCCACGGTGCCCAGCCAATTTTTTAGTTTTTAGTAGGAACAAGGTCTCGCTATGTTGTCCAGGCTGGTCTCAAACTCCTGGCCTGAAGTGATCCTCCTGCCTCAGCCTCTCGAGTGGCTGGGATTACAGGTGTCAGCCACCATGTCCGGCCTGTTTGCAGAAAGATAACAAATTAAAGCCAGGCATGATTCAAAAGTTTTAAACAACACACACAGCCCTCATTATTGCTACACCTGGTCATTGCTAAACCTGGTCAAAGCCTGAAAGCCAGGACACCTGGGGGCTGGGTTCCAGCGCCAAGGTGACCTAAGAATTTAAACTCCCAAACCCGCATTTCCAAGTGAAGAGATTAAACCCTCCTGCCTTAGAGGGTCACTGTTAGAACTGAGGACAGTGCCTGGCACACGTGAACTCAGTATTAGCTGTTGTCATTGAGAGAGAACATGAGGGACAACTAAAGGACAAAGGATGTGTCACTTTAGGTGGAGATCAGAGCCCTCTGGGCTCATCATTCCAGCATGTCCAGTCATCTGCAAAGGGTTAGACCCGGATGAAAGACCTTTGGGGCACATCACCAATGCCTTTTTACTTTGGCACTGAGCTTTGATTTTACTGGGTTGTGTGGATGGGAAACCCAACCAAATATGGCAATTCTGATATTGTCAGGCATCAGATAATTTCAAAATGTAATTTGTGGGGTCTTCATCCCTGGGGAGAATCTGGGAGAGGCATTTGGCCTAGTGGTTATGTTACAGTCCTAAATATGAGGCCGACCCAGCTTCCAACCCAGTTCTGGCACCTACTCACTACGTGGCTGTCAGATGACTGTGTAACTGTTTCTTCACCTGTGAACCAGGGATAAGCATCGTACCACTCAGGTGGTGTGAGTTGAACTAGAGGCTGCTGCTGATAGCGTCCTTTATACTTCAGTGGACCACAAAAACACCAAGCATGGGTCTTCCCACAACCTGCCCAGCTCTTCTCATCTCAACCTCAGCCCATCTCCACTCCTACTATGGCTGAATCCACACTTCCTTCCAGGCCTCAGGCATTACCTACAGCTTCTCATTTTGTTCTGGAACTTTGACCTTAATAGGCTAGAACGGTCTCCACCCTCTGACTCCTACACTTGGTAGTGTGCAACCCATGGTACCTACTCAGTTGCAATGTATAACCCTAGTATATAATAATCTGTAATACTCAATCTCTGGTGCAGTTAGCTGGTGTACAATCTGCAGTGCATAGTTAGCTGTACTGTATGACCCCTGTATATAATAAACCGTGGTGGTTGTTTTGAGACAGGGTCTCGCTCTGTCACCCAGGCTGAAGGGCAATGGCACACTCATGGCTCACTGAAGCCTCCACCCCTGGGGTTCAAGTAATCCTCCCACTTCAGCCTCCCACATAGCTGGGACCACAGGCACACACCACCACGCCTGGTTACATTTTTTTTTTTTGAGGAGTCGTCTCACTCTGTTGCCCAGGCTGGAGTGCCAGTGGCATGATCTTTTCTCACTGCAATCTCCACCTCTCAGGTTCAAGCGATTCTCCTGCTTCAGTCTCCCGAGTAGCTGGGACTACAGGCACCTGCCACCCTGCCTGGCTAATTTTTGTATTTTTAGTAGAGACGGGGTTTCATCATGTTGGCCAGACTGTTCTTGAGCTCCTGATCTCAGGTGATTTGCCCGCCTCGGCCTCCAAAGGTGTTGGGATTACACGTGTAGCCACTGTGCCTGGCTTGAACTAGTATTGAATTCTTGGTGCACAGTAGCTGTAGTGTGTAATCCCTAGTCACAGGCAGGGTCAAAAGTTATTGTTAAAGATGTCCCTAACTTAAAGATGACCCCTTACAACTTAAAGCAGCATTTAAATAAACATGTAAAATCTATAACCCTTGCCAACAGATCCTTACCGTTGTGCAAGCTGACTGCATTCCAGCAGTGGCACAGAAAGATGCACAGGATAAGTGGGGTTGGCCAACCTCCAGAGGAGACTGGCACCTGAGCCTGTAAAGCGTTTCAGATTCAGTTGAGCTTCTTGACTCATTTCTAGTGACAGCTAGAAATGTGAAATTATGGGTCTCAAAGACTTTGAACACAAGTCAAAACCCTTACTAAAGTGTTAAAAGTGCTGGCTTTTAAGAACACTCCAGGATGGGAGAACAGAAACTTCCGGTACCCTGATAGAGAGCTAAGTTGTAAATTATACTCAGTGACCTGGGCTGGCAAGTAAGGGGGTTCAAAAAATCAGTCACTGGGGACTCAATGTTTTAATGAGCTCCCTTTGAATAAGGTGATTTCCATTTGTTTTTAAAAAGGGGAGACAAAGTATTCACATTTTATTTTTTTTGAGATGGAGTCTTGCTCTGTTGCCCAGGCTGGAGTGCAGTGGCCCGATCTCAGCTCACTGCAACCTCTGCTGCCAGGGCTCAAGCAATTCTCCTGCCTCAGCCCCAACTAGTAGTTGGAATTGCAGGCATGTGCCACCACACCTGGCTAATTTTGTATTTTTAGTAGAGATGGGGTTTCATCATGTTGGCCAGGCTGGTCCCGAACTCCTGACCTCTGGTGATCCACCCGCCTCGGCCTCCCAAAGTGCTGGGATTACAGGCGTGAGCCACTGCGCCTGGTCTTACATTTTAAAATCCTTTGGTTTAAAGGTAGTGTACTCTAGTATTAAACATGTATATATAAATGTTGTAATTACATTATGAATAAAAGTGCTCATATTTCAAAAAGTGTTCATATTTCAAGCAGAAACCATCTTCTCTATAAAATTTTTAAATTAAAAAAAGGGAAACTGTAACCTTAATGATCTTGAAGTTTCTGGTCATGAGTTATTAAAAAAATGTAAACTGGTCATGTCTTCAAAAGGTTTTAAGGATCCCTTTGCATTAAGACAGTTGACTGAGACCAGGTGTGGTAGCTCATGTCTGTAATCCCAGCACTTCGGGAGGCAGAGGCAGGCAGATCATTTGAGGTCAGGAGTTCGAGACCAGCCTGGCCAACCCCACTTCTACTAAAATTACAAAATTTAGCTGGGCGTGGTGGCGGATGATTGTAATCCCAGCTACTAGGGAGGCTGAAGCAGGAGAATCACTTGAACCTGGGAGGCGGAGGTCCACCATGCCCGGCTAATTTTTATATTTTTAGTAGAGATAGGGTTTCACTATGTTGGCCAGGCTGGTCTCAAACTCCTGACCTCAGGTGATCTGCCTGCCTCGGCCTCCCAAAGTGCTGACATTACAGGCATGAGCCACCACGCCCAGCCTTTAAAAAGTTTTTAAAAGCTAATCTTCTCTGTATCGTTCCAATTTTAGTATATGCGCTGCCAAAACAAGCAGTATTTATTTTTATTTTTATTTTTAAAGAGACAGCGTCTCACTCTGTCACTCAGGCTGGAGTGCAGTCGCGATCACAGCTCACTGGAGCCTCAACCTCCTGGGCTCAAGTGATCCTCCCACTTCAGCCTCTAGAGTAGATGGGACTACACCAGCTGGGACACCACCACCACACCCGACTAAAGATCTTATTTATTATCATTATTATTTTTGAGATGGAGTCTCGCTCTGTCACCCAGGCTGGAGTGCAGTGGCCTGATCTCGGCTCATTGCAACCTCCCGCCTCCTGGGTTCAGACGATTCTCCTGCCTCAGTCTCCTGAGTAGCTGGGACTACAGACATGTGCCACCACACCTGGCTAATTTTTGTATTTTTAGTAGAGATGGGGTTTCACTATGTTGGCCAGGCTGGTCTCGAACTCCTGACCTGACCTCAGGTGATCTGCTGCCTTGGCCTCCCAAAGTGCTGGGATTATAGGCATGAGCCACTGCACCTGGCCAAGATCTTCTTTTTAAAAAAGAAGTTCATGTTTCTGAAGACTCAATTTCTAAGACATCTACACTCCCCAAACTAATCTATAAACTCAATGAAATCTCAATCATAACAACCCCTCTGCCAGTTTTTCAGATAAAAATACAGGGAGGTACAGTTAAGAAAATGAATAGTCAAGCCCCAAGATGAGAGAAAATACCTAGAAAACAAGTATCTGACCAGACTGATATCCAGAGTGTATAAGAACACCCATTACTCCACAACAACATGATAAAGTTTTCTTAAAAATGCAAAATATCTGAGCAGATGCTTCACAAAAACATATATCAATGGCTAAGTACAGGAAAAAAAAAACGCTCAACCTCATTAGATATGGAGGATAAAAACGACCGACACTACCAAGCATTGGTGACAATGTGGAGCAACTGGAATGTCCATCCATGAAAATGGTATAATGTCACTGGAAACCAGTTTGGCCGTTTTTAATAAAGGTAAGCATACACTTACCAGATGTTCCAGAACTTTCCTTCATAGTTTACTTGCCCAGGAGGAATGGAAACACTGTCCCCAGTTTTATTTCTAATAGTCAGAAACTGAAAACCACCCAAATGTCCCATTCATCAACAGGTGAACAGGGAAATACGCAGCAATATATTCCTACCATGGAGTATTATCAGAAATAAAAAGGAATGAACTTCAGATACACACAACATGGATATTCAAAAACATCACTCGTAGTGAAAGCAGCCAGAAATGAGAGTATATACGGTGTAGTTCTAGAAGCAATCTGAAGTGTAAGAAGCCATTTCTAGCAATGGAGACGAGACTACAAAGGAAAAACAGGGACCTGCCCTCCAGAGGTATGAAGGCACTTCCCAAGTGCGGGCTCTTTCTCATCTTCCTCACACTGGTCACTAACTGGACGTATACATTTGAAAAAAATTGAGCTGTTTATTCAATGGCTCTTATTGTATGCAAGTTAAATCCTACTCAAGTTGATAAAAGCAGGGTGGTGATTGCCCTTCTGGGGGAGCAGTGCGGGAGGGAGCCCCAAGACCTCTGGGGTGATGTTACTATTCTCTGACCCTGGGTGTAGTTACAAGACTCTACTCTTGTAATAATGTAAAATAAAAGACTCTACTCTTTAATAATGTAAAATAAAAAATAGGAGAAAAATGATGAGATTGTGAACACTTCTCCCAGCTAACTTGGACAGGTTTTCAGGTGCTGCATGTATGGTTTGTCTCATTAGGCAGCTGTTATTGGGGTAGTATAATGAAGCTGAGTAATTTGAACACTTTCAGTTTCAAATGAACTTTTCTCTGGGTCTTCAGATTTGAAATTCCCCATTTTGTTTTGTAATGGAAGTCACCTCATGGTCCTGATAGCCCTCCAGGCCACTAAGTTCATGGGATGTGAATTGCCTCTGCTCACAGAGGCACAGAGAGAACTCTGGTGACTGCACTTGACCTCTGACCTCTGGCCCATGCACTGATGCAACATCTCTCTGCCTGCTCTAAAAACCAAAATTTTCTTTGGTTTATAGGAAGATGTGAAACTTACCTGCAATTCTGGGTGTTCCTAAGAAGTGAGACCATGAGGCAAAATATATTAACTGCAGGTAAGCTTTTTTTTTTTTTTTGAGACGGAGTCACGCTCTGTTGCCCAGGCTGGAGAGCAGCGGTGCGATCTCCGCTCACTGTAAGCTCCGCCTCCTGGGTTCACGCCATTCTCCTGTCTCAGCCTCCCGAGTAGCTGGGACTACAGGCGCCCGCCGCCATGCCCGGCTAATTTTTTTCTATTTTTAGTAGAGAGAGGGTTTCACCGTGTTAGCCAGGATGGACCTCGTGATCCACCTGCCTTGGCCTCCCAAAGTGCTGGGATTACAGGCGTGAGCCACCGCGCCTGGCTAACTGCAGGTAAACTCTTATTTGAAACAGTGGTTCTCAACTTGCAATGGTTCTGTCCCTCCTTCCCCTGGGAACCTTCGGCAATGTTTGCAGACAGTTCGGTTGTCACGGCTTGGTGGGAGTGCTACTGGTTTCTAGTGGGTGAAGGCCACGGATGCTCCTAAACCTCTGAGAGTACACTGGACAGGTCCAGCATCAAAGTCCCTTACAAGGTATGTAGTAGAGCAGTTTACCATTTACACTGGACTTAGCTCACTCTCACAATCACCACTTCAAACATGAGGAAATGGAAATGTAAGAGACTCAAGAATGCCAAAAATTTGAACAAACTCACGAGGATGACCTTCCCTTGACATTTGCTTCAGATGAAGTAACCGTCACAGATCCAAAGATGAAGCTGCTTTTGCACATAAGAGTATGTATTTACCTGGAAAAAATTCTCTCAAATCCCTCCCTTTGGAGTCTGAGTCCCTAGTGCTGGATATCCCAGTTCTATCTGCTCCCTGCTCTGTGGCTCACAGAGATTCTAACGAGACTAGGATGGGCCTGGGAGATGCTAACAATTTCCTTGACAAGTGAATTATGCTTTGAGTCTGAGTTAGTGGAACAGTGAGACCCTGCAAAGGGGAAGGTTCTTTCATTGAAGACCATTGCTACTTCCATCCTGAGCTCTGCATTTAATAGGTGACGATGGAATGAAAAGGTTAACTTACGTCACGCTACCCTTCTGTGGTAACATCCTTGACTTGTTTAGAAGATTAAATTAAAAAAAAAAGAAACTAATTAGTGAGAGGCTTCCTGATAATTATTGGGAGCTCTCCTGTATGTTATCTTATCTGACAAGTCACCTGAAAAAAAGCCATCTGAAGAAACAGAACCAAAAGAAAGGATATTACAACAAGAACTTTACTGGTAACACCTTTTTAATAGGTCAAAGTAACTGTACAGTTCATTATATTCTTCCTGAGAATAATTTATATCCCCCAACAAACTAAAGGGAGGGTATATTTTTTCAAAATTAACAGAATGGATGGTGTAACTGGACATCAAAAGAAAACCAAATTCCTGTTTTGCTTCATTCTCTCCTGGGAAGACAGATACAAGGAAGGGTTAGTTAACTCCAGTGGCTGTGAAATATTCAACATGGCTTTAATCTTTCTTTATAAATTATATAAAAATGGAAAAAGGGGATGGTTCTGGAACTTCTCAATGCAGTTTGGAGGTGCTCTGGTACAAAGCATTTCTGCTTCCAAGAGAAATAACATTGCTACAAAAAACTGGCACATTATTCTGTGAAAAAAGACAAGAGTTTTTAGTTGTGTTCTACAGCTAGTTCCCGACCCAATGCTTCACATATCCACACGAAAGTAAAAGGCAGGTAAGACAAAAAGGGCTGTAGTTTTTTCTGAAATAACTCAAGTCTTCAAAATATAGCTTTTATATTCTTTGTAAAGTGGGATTAGCATATTGCAACGGAAGGGTGTTCTAACAAACAAAAATTCCAGTCTGGATAATAATTCTATGGTAGACAAAAGAATTCTCAGCCTCTTGGGTTTCCTGGAATTCTTTGCTTCATGCTCTCCTCTTCCACTATGCAGCTAAGGTAGTTTAGGAATTAAGACGTCACCCCTTGGCCATCCCCCATTAGAACGTATCTTAATGTGAACATAAACTGTTCTTCATGATGCTTAAAAGCTTACGTACGATTTTCATTCTTAGAAAAACGCCACATTTTGGATCCTGGACTTTTCTGAATATCATGATTGAAAAAAACAAAACAAAAAATGAACCCAAATCAAAGTGTGGTTAAACTTATATGAGAAAGATTTTCAACCAGATGGTCATTCAAAAAAGTTGGAGCTGTAAGTGCTGGCGACTGAGGACACAGGGTTAATTCCTCGCTGCTGGTGGAAGGCTAGAGAACATCTTCAAAAGAGGGTAGCAAGACGTGCTCCTAGGGGAGGCTCAGTGTGGTCTCGTCTGCCCAAGCATTTTCAGTCTTGCTTGGTCAATGACATCGAGTAAGTTTTTGGCATCCACAGCCAGGGCGTGAGCAGCAGTCAGCATTTGCTTTTTGTACTCTTGCTGGAGGCTGGTCATGACATACTGCTGGGCCAGTTTCATCTTGTTGATGAGCTCACCCAGGTCAGAGTTCAATAGTTTCTGTGCCATCTCAATCTGAAAGACAAGAGATAGGTCAGGAGAACTGTTTCCAGTGATTTTTTTTTTTTTTTCTTTTTTAGAGTGATGTTCTTACTATGTTGTCCAAGCTTGCCTCAAACTCCTGGGCTCAAGCAATATTCCTGCCTCAGCCTTCCCATTAGCTGGGAACACAGGCACATGCCACCGAGCCCTGCACCAATGAACTTTTCAGGGAATTTTTATGAGCCTTTCTTTCAGTGCCTCCATGAGAAGAAAACTTTAATAAATCTTCCTTAGGAGCAATAGGATGTAAAAATCAATCTTTATTTTTTTTTCTTATTTTAACTTCCCACACTACATTCATGCATTTAAAAAAATTTTTTACTTACTTTAGAAATTCAGCTATTATAGTGTCCTGTGTGTGCAGGCCCATCACACACGCAGATCCATCAGAGCCTTCCCTGACGCCATGACTAACTTAGTCTCCATGTGCGCTCACTGTTTAGACTTCATTAATCCCAGTGACTGGCAGGGCTTTTGTTTCATAATAGAACCACAGAATCTGACAGAACCTCAGAGATCATCTATTCCAAACACTTTCACATCAGAGGGTGGACAACTGAGATACAGAAAGATGTGCTGAAGGCCACAAAGCTCGTTAGTCTCCAAGCCAGGACAAAAGCTTCTGTCCTGACTTCTGGTCTTATGCTTTCTACTATGCCAACTCTCTCTCAAGACCTTCCTTGGCTATACAAAAAATGGTTTAAGGATGATGGCAGGGTGCAGTGGCTCACTCCTGTACAATCTCAGCACCTTGGGCGGCTGAGGCAGGCTGATGGCTTGAGTGCAAAAGCTTGAGGCCAGCCTGGGCAACATGGTGAAACCCCATCTCTACAAAAAAATACAAAAAGTTGGCTGAGTATGGTGGTGTGCACCTGTATTCCCAGCTACTCAGGAGGGTGAGGTGGGAGGACGGCTTGAGCCTGGAAGACGGAGGTTGTAGCAAGCCAAGATCGTGCCATTGCACTCCAGTCTGGGTGACAGAGCTAGACCATTATGTGCGCCACCCCCCCCACCCCCCCCCACACATGAAGTCAGGGCAGCAATGGTGGAAGCAGCTAATGAACACAAAATGCTGTCCTACAGGGTTAGAATGCTTTGCATGGGAGAGTCTCACGATCCTTCTTATCTGTTTCTTCAACCAATGGTGATTTGCTCTTTTATCAATTATGGAGCACCTATTATGTACGAGACACTTGGTGTTGTGGACACAAGGAGGAAGACCTGTTTTTACTCGCAGTCTAGAGTGGGAAAAGCATACACAGGACCCTATAATACACTGGAATAAATCACATAGTAGAAAAGCGCATAGATAAGACAGCAACGCATTCTGTCTCAGAGAGGGTCAGAAAGACTTCACAGAGAGAATTTGTCTGAATTTGGCCTATACTGTAAAAGTAGGCTGGCTTCAACTGTGAAAGCCACACCAAGTTGATCTTTATTTGGCAGGACTTGGCAAGAGGGATAAGAGATTTTTAGGAAGGAGAATGACAAAATCTAGAGAGATATTCTAGAAAGATGGCTCTTGGTGGCAATGTGGAGGCTGAATGGAAGGGCAGGGGAACAGACAAGAGGCAGATAAACCATCTAAGAAGCCATCTTCAGAGGAGAGGTGATGGTGGATGTGCAGGTGAATGGACCAACCTGAGACCTGATGAGAGACGGAAGGTGTGTGGTCGTTTGCATGTGTGTAGGGGATGGGGAACTGCTGGGAGCAGACGTGCAAGTGCCTGGTGTTGTCACTGACCGTGGAAGCAAACAAGGAAAGCAGACCATTCTTGCCAATGGCAGACAGTTGGAGATCAGAGCTCAGGGAGGGGTTCTACAAAATCAACACAGATTTGGGAGGCATCAAATACTTGAATCTATGAGAATGAGAAGAACTACCAAAGTGAAAAAGTATTTTTTAATAAAACAAGTGGGTAGCACTTTAGGAGATGACCACACTCAAGGGTGGCAGGGAACAAAAGCCTGAGCAGAGGTCTTGGCAGGAGAGGAGTGAGTGAGGAAGCTCTGGGCCAGAACAGGGGGTCTCAAGGGGGAGTTAGGACTGAGGGGAAAGCAGGGGCTCTGGCAATTAGGAGACCTTGAAGGGCCGTTACAGCAGAGAGAGTTCCAAACAGCTGGAGCACTGGAATGCTCTGAGCTGGCGCTGAGCGCAGCTGCCATGTGAGGAGGTGGCCCCGTCAGGGATGGGCTGCTCTTTCAGGAAGTACAATGGGGACAGGAGGAGGCATGAGGACAGTGAAAGGCAGATGCAGGATCAAAGACAGGCTCCTCTTCTTTTCAAAAATGATTTAAGGCCAGGTGTGGTGGCTCAAGCCTGTAACCCCAGCACTTTGGGAGACCGAGGTAGGAGGATGGCTTGAAGCAGGAATTTGAGACCAGCTTGGGCAACACAGTAAGACTCTGTCTCTACAAAAAAATAAAGAATTAGCTGGGCGTGGTGGTATACAACTGTAATCTCAGCTACTTGGGAGGCGGAGGCAGGAAGATCACTTAAGCTCAGGAGTTGGAGGTTATAGTGAGCTGTGATGGAGTCACTGCATTCCAACCTGGGTGACAGAGAGAGACCCTGTCTCAAAAAAAAAAAAAAAATTAGTAATTAAAAAAATAATGTATACAGGAGAGCAATCTGTATATTGGAATCAGGGGAGATGGAAAGATTACTTTAGACTTTATCAACTAGAGTAGGTGTTGACAAATAGTCCCACTAAAATATCCACTTGGTAGGACGCCATTTTCTTGCCTCTGGTATATGGAACTTCACTTTGGGGCAAAACTGAGGCTTGTCATGGAAAGCCAGAGGCCTGGTGAAGCAGGTAAGTGAGAGAACCCCATTTGGTTGGGATGTGATGTTATGCTACGGCACCAGTCAGAGGCCTTTTCAAAAACAAGTTAAAGGGTTTATGCATATGAATCAATGCCATTTACAAAGGAATCACCAACAGGAGTTGTGTCCAACTGTCCTTCAGAAGTCAATGTCCAGTTCGTCAACTGGAACATCCCCTGGATATCGTGTGTCTCTGGGTATGATGTTGAGAAGGATTCAGCATTATTTGTGTTGTATTCCTGACTGGAGATGCAAAACCTCAATCTCATCAGGAAGAAACAAATGTTTATAGGATATCCCTCAATCCAACTTTAAGAATACTCTATAAAATCACTGAGCCTATATTTGTCAAAAATGTCAATGTCATGAAAGATAAAAAAAAGGCTGAGGAGCTGTTTCAGATGAAAGGAGGCTGAAGAAAGCAACACCACGTGCAAAGTGTGATCCTGGTCTGGCGCTCGCAGGTGAGGGAAAAGTGCTACAGAGACAACCGACGACCCTGGAACATGCCCTGCAGAGTGGGACAGTGCATTACATCATGTTAAAGTTCCAGAATGTGGTGATTGTGTGGTGGTTATGTAGGACAATGGCCTTGTTGTGAGAAATATAAATGGAAATCTTAAAGGGGAAGAGGGCATGAGATACACAGCCATTCTCAAGCTGCTCGACAGCAGGAAGTGATGTGTGTACACACACAGACAATGGAGCAGGGATGACAATGTGCTGACATGTTAAAAGGCTGTGAAACTCAAAGGAAAGTTGGGAATTCTCTGTATTAATCTATTAACTTTCATATAAATCTGAAATGATTTCAAAATAAAAAGGACAAACAAAAAGTGTGTGCTTGGATGAAGAACTGCCCATGCTTCCCTAAGAAATGAGAAAAGCAGGCAGCTGGAGTAAGCAGGGAGCAAGGCTGAAGCCTGCAGATCCTGGACTCTGCAGTGGGGACGCATCTCACGTGCGTTTGTCAATCCCAACCACAGAGTGTACACCCTAGGCTCAAAGACACTAAAACAAAGGCAGGTGCTTCCTTTCATTTGTTAGTCATATAATTGAAACAAAATTGCCAAAAGGTAGCAAAAATGATAGTTGTTGCTGGGCTACCGTATTTTGGGTCAACTTTTATTCCTTAAAACTTTTTTTTTTGAAACAGGGTTTCAAAAACAGGGTTTGCTCTGTCACCCAGGATGAAGTATGGTGGCTTGATCCTAGCTCACTGCAGCCTGAAGCTCCTGGGCTCAAGCGATCATCCTGCTTCAGCCTCCTGAGTAGCTATTGCGCACAGCTAATTTTTAAAAATTTTTTGTAGAGACAGAGTCTCGCTTTGTTGCCCAGGCTGCTCATAAACTGGCTTTAAGCCATCCTCTTGTCCTGGCCACCCAAAGTGTTGGGATTACAGAGGTGAGCCACCATACTCAGCCCTTAAGAAGCTTCTTAAAGACATTTACTAATTTAAAATGACTTTTTTTTTTTTTTTTAATTTTCAGATGGAGTCTCACTCTGTCGCAGGCTGGAGTGCAATGGCACGATCTCAGCTCACTGCAACCTCCACCTCCCAGGTTCAAGTCATTCTCCTGTCTCAGCCTCCCAAGTAGCTGGGACTACAGGCGTGTGCCACTGTGCCCAGCTACTTTTTGTATTTTTAGTAGAGATGGAGTTTCATCATGTTGGCCAGGATGGTCTCGATCTCTTGACCTCGTGATCTGTCCGCCTCAGCCTCCCAAAGTGCTGAGATTACAGGCACGAGCCACCACGCCTGGCCTGGAATTTTTTAAGACAATAATTTTATTTATTAATTTTTTGGTAGAGATAGGGTCTCACTATGTTGTCTTGAAATCCAGGCCTCAAGCCATCCTCCTGCCTTGGCCTCCCAAAGTGTTGGGATTACAGGTGTGAGCTACCATGCCTGGCCTAAAAGAAATTTTTTATATTACTACTTGAAATGGAAAACCAGGATCATTTGCAAGCTCAACTATTTTTAAGGAGAATTCGAGGAAGTAGACAATGCACAATGCCCGCCCCATTCATATCGGCATTCCTCTACCTTTAAGGTTCACGGCACCAGCAGCAGTTTCCCATGTGCCTTCCTCGTCCACTGCTCAGAGTCACTTGTAGCTCAGATGAGGACCTCGCACAGTGGCTCTGCAGTGGACTAGCAGCAGGAAGACCCAGGATCTGGAACTTGAGTGGCCACTGTTCCACACCACCCCTATGCCCCAGAATGAACAGCCCAGTCCTGGTTGGGGCCAGTGTTAGAGGGAAGGTCATCGCTTGTAGGGCAGTCGATGTCTCTGCTGGCCACAGACTGAGGAGCTCCCTTCAGCACCACAGGCATCCCTGAATGTGTCCCTGCGCAGTGCTGTCACACAGGGCTGTAAGGGGAAGACTGTGCCCTACCTCTCGGTGGGTGCTGGCTGGTAGGAGGGGAATGGTCTCATCCACAGTGGCCAATAACGTCCTCAGGGCCAAGCCGACTTCCTAACAGACAAGAATCACAACCAATATTAGAACACACACAAGGATTTTTATGCCTTTCAGTTATATATTTTTTTATTTCCTTTCCACAAGTTTCAAGGCAAATTTCTGTATTTCTTTTTCTCAGTGCTGAGCCCTATCTTGTAAGTTATGAGGCTCCTTTTTCTCCCAAAAGGTTTAGATCTGACTATTCATTGCTCTAATACCCTGAGGAGTGGGTTGGAGAACAGAAGTTCACGTAAGAAAAGTCACACAGATGCTGAGGGTGGAAAGCAGGATTTTTTTCCTCATCTACTGCTTCCAAGCAGATTATACCACCCTCCTGGCTCCAACATGCCAGCACAGGTTAGGATAAACAGCAGCGCCTTTCCCCAAGTGTGTTCACCGAATGCGTTCTCACCCAGGTGCTTTCAAACACCTCATGAGGCTGGCCAGAGATGACACCACTGCCCCGGATGCAAGGGGGCAGCCTTGCTTTGGACCCCGTTCTGAATCTCAGGCTTCATCTATTACGCACACTGAGCAGAAACACTCCTCCCTGCCACTTCCGAGTTGCAGCAAAAAGGGTCTAACTATGATTTAAAACAAATAATTTTAAACTTCAAATTTTCATTACTGTCATCCTTATGAGGATCAAATAATGTAATGACTAAGACATCAAATTACATGTAATATGAATAAAACCAGTAAGAAAATGATAGTTACTTATAATTGGATCAACATACAAAAACAATGTCATTTGGCTAAAGTAATACGGTTAAAAAAATAGTGTCTATAAAATCACCATATAAAATTTTAGTATGTACAAAATTCTGAATGGTTTCATCTACTGTTGAGTTGTTTAAACTTGGCTGTGGGTTCATGCAAGTTCCTCCTTAAGAACTTTGCTTAAAACTGTTATGTGATACACTTAAAAAAAGTGAACCAGAATGGATTAACTGTGCTTTCCATGAAACATTACAACTTTCAAGCAGCTTTTTCCACATTGATGGTTTATAAGAAGCTGTTGCAAAGATTGCTAATAGGTATACTAAAAAACAGTTGTAGGGGCCAGGCGCAGTGGCTCATGCCTGTAATCCCAGCATTTTGGGAGGCCAAGGCAGGCAGATCACCTGAGGTCAGGAGTTTGAGACCAGCTTGGCCAACAGGGTGAAACCCGGTCTCTACTAAAAATACAAAAATAAGCCAGGTGTGGTGGTGCATGCCTGAAGTCCCAGCTACTCGGGAGGCTGAGGCAGGAGAATTGCTTGAACCTGGGAGGCAGGGGTTGCAGTGAACCAAGATTGTGCCATTGCACTCCAGCCTGGGAGCCTGGGTGACAGAATGAGACTCCATCTCAAACAAAACAAAACAAAAAACCCAACAACAACAATTGTAGGATTCTATAACTCAACAACAAAATACAGTATGATTTAAAAAACAGGCCAAAAAAAAAAAAAAAAACTTGACATTTTTCCAAAAAAGACACACAAACGCTCAAAAAGCAAACAGATGTTCAAGACCTGTATGCAAATCAAAATCACACTTAGATACACTTCACATCCATTAGGATGACAATTATTTTTTAAAACACAGACACAAAACCCCAAGCTTCAAAATAACCCCCCAGAAAATAACACGTTTTGGTGAGAATATGGAGAAACTGGAACCCTTGTGCACTGTTGGAGGGAATGTGAGATGGTGCAGCCGCTGTGAAAAACAGAATGGTGGCTCCTCAAAAAATTAAAAATAGAATTATCAGTGAACCAGCAATTCTGAGTATACACTCAAAAGAAGTGAAAGCAGGGTCTGAAAAAGATATTTGTATATCCATGTTCATAGCAGCATTCTTCATGATAACTGAAAGGTGGAAGCAACCCAAGTATCCTGTGATGGTTCAGTAAATAAACAAAATGTGGTGTGAACATACAGTGGAATATTACTCTGTCCTAAAAAGGAAGAAAATTCTGACACATGCTACAACATGGATGAACTCTGAGATACTATGCTGAGTGAAATAAATCCATCACAAAAAGACAAATACAGTATGATTCCACTTATAAGCGGTACCTAGGGTAGTCAATTCATAGAGATAGCAGGTAGGATGGAGGTTGCCAGGGGCTGGGGGAGGGGAAAAGATGAGGGTTGTTTCAAATGCACAGAGTTTCAGTTTTGCAAGGGAAGAGTTACGGAAGTGGATGGTGCTGATGGTGGCACAACATTGTGAATGTACCTAATGCCTCTGAAATGTATGCTTAAAAATGGTTAAGATGGTAGTTTATGTTATGTGTATTTTACTACAATGAAAAAAAAGTATGTTCGAGTCTGTTTCAGAAATACTGGCTTAGAGCAAAGTTTGACCACACTCTCTGAACTGGAGGACACCTCTGTGCAACCAACATGCCAGTCTGTAGTCTTTAAAAGGAGCCATTACTGACTTTCCTTGGACCTAGTGTCCTCTTTTTCTTTCTTTCTCTTTCTCCTTCTTTTTTTTTTTTTTTTTTTAAGAGATGGGGTTTCACCATGTTGGCTAGGCTGGTCTTGAACTTCTGACCTCAAGTGATCTGCCTGCCTCAGCCTCCCAAAGTGCTGGGATTATGGGCATGAGCCACCGCACTCAGCCCCTAGTGTCCTTTTTCACAGAACACCTGTCACTGTCTGCTAGGATCCCACTCCATTGAACACAATTTGGAAAACATTAGTTTACTGGTATGATATTTTTATTTATTTTTACTCTTTTTAAAAGAAAATTCAGTGAACACCCACATACCCAACCCTAGGTTAAGAAAAACAACACAGATAAATCCTCCCAATATACCTTTCTTCAGCTGGCTCCTCCTTACAGGTGCGGGACCTGAATTTGATAATGATCATTCCTCTACTTGTCTTTGCACTCTAACAATGTAACCACATCTTCCTAAGTCTTACACAGGATTATTTTGCATGTTTTTCAAGTTTACATAAATGGCATCATACTGTAAGCATACTTTTGCAGCTTTCCCTTTCACTGCAGACTTTATGTGTGAGCGGTAATTATTAAAAGAGTGTACTGCTTCAAGACACTCCCATCCTAGTGTTTACTGACAGAAGAAAACAAGATAGGAACGGCAATTCAGAATAACTGCGGTTCTCACTAACATTGTCACTGTATGGTGCCTTCGTGAAGAGCTTCTAAAGCATCAGTTCTGACTTTGGTGGGGCGGGGGGACCTAGAGACATCTATCAACTGGCACCACAGCTTACAGGAAACAAGAACATTTTTGCCAGTACACAAAATAACTGTATTTTACCTTCACCATAGGGACATACTCCTCTGGTGGGGCTGGCTGGATTTTACTGGACATCTCGATGACAGCTTTCACCAGGCCCGTCACATTCTCGTACACCTTATCATTCGACCGGTCCAGGTTGGCAGTAGGAGGGGGACTGATTTCCTGGGGCTGAAGCTGACAACACAGAAGCCAGTCATTTTTCTGCTCTCCAGCAGATGGCGTGAGATCACCACAATCAAGCTAGAGAGGGTCTTTACAAGAGATCAAAGCAGATTGCAGGTCATTGATTTTCTTGTATGTACGGGATACAGTTCAGATTCAGAATGACAGTAAAGTAATTCCTCCAAGTGATAAATTAGGCAGTATTTTTTTTTTCTAACTTTGAGCTCAGTTAAAGGAAATGAGATGGAATCATACATATTATACTAAAAACCTCAGATTCTTTCAGAGACGCGATTCAATGTCCCCTCACCCCAAAATCATTTACCACAAGATAATAATCCATCTGAGGATTTACTGAATTTTAGACAAAATTACCTATTTGGCTAAAGAGTCAAACATTCTACATGAAGACTATAAGGATTTCCACTTTGAATTCTGCAGTGAAAACGGTATGGCTCAGCTTAGCTGCCCTCAGCCGCCTAATGGAAATATGTTCTTTGTACAATTATAAAAAGCTGACACATGAATGCACTTTAAGGGGATAGCATCTGTTTGCAGGTCGTGACTGAAGTCAAAGCAGCAGTGGTGTTGCTAGGAGCCTCTCTGCACGAGACCCCGGTTTCAGCCAGCTCTGCGCTGACTGCTGGAAAGCACCTGGGCCTACGCTTATAAAGCCTCAGCTCTCTCACCCAGGCAACTGTGATCAGGGAAGATGAGGCCAAAGATGTAACAATGTCCACCTAGGGCCTGGGCACAGAAGAGACATCAACAAATGTTACTAAGATAACTTGAGCACTGATGGTGGAATAACATGAAGGCCTTTGGGAAATCTTCAGCAGTATTTACAAATTCCAACTGGTTAGAATTATACCAGGCATAAAATGGTGTATATATATACATACACACTTTTTAAAAAAGACTAACTTGTAGTACATATAGTTCAATCATGAACCTGATGCCAGTGCTCAGTCTAAATATAAGTTCCCATTTCTGAACCCTTGGGTGCTTTTGCCCAAGTAATCTGGAACAGATTAATTCTTGGTTGTTCCAAAGTCTGGGTATGAGATAGAAAAGCACAAGAATAATTCATTTACTGCAAAGATGTACATGTCTCATTCTTTTGCATATATAAACACTGCTTTTGGCATCTATCAGTCATGAGAGGTGACAAACCAGGCCGAAGTGCCCTCCCACTTGGGCTTCCTGCTTTCCAGTCTAAAGTTACATGCAGAGAGCCGGGTGTGAGAGAGAGAGCTGGACAGACACACAAAGACACGATGTGCTTACCCTCCATGGCTATTGTCGAACGGAAGGTGAGGAAAAGTTAAAGGAATTTATCAGAGAAAGGGAAAAAAGAAAAACAATATTAATAAAGGCATCAGACAAATCCCCCATAAAAACACATGAGCAGAACAAAAAGGAGCTAGTTTCCAAGCCTGCCCACCAGCTCTCACTCAGTGTTGCCAGGGTGTGGCTACCGTGCCACCTGCTCACTGCCCCAGCACATTGCATAGAGAGGTCTGCCATGCACCATGCTCAGTTACAAAACAAATGCAGGGAACATGCAAAGCCCAAGGAATAATCCAGCAGCAGTGCAAGATCAACAGAATGAGGGCTGTTCAAAAAGAAAGTAGGAAGAGGACATATGGTTTTAATTACTGAAAACTGCCCATCTGAATTCTCATAGATTCAGGAGAAACTGCAGCAGCCTCAATTCCTGAGCCCGGCCCCTCAACATCCTTGAGATCTACTTCATCATCTAGCCATAATGCTATCATAAAGATTCCTGACTTGGGGCTGAGTTTAAAGATATTAGGCCCAGCCTGGCCAACATGGTGAAACCCTGTCTCTACTAAAAATACAAAAATTAACCGGGTAATGGTAGTGGCATCCCTGTAATCCCAGCTACTTGGGAGGCTAAGGCAGGAGAGTCATTTGAACCTGGGAAGTGGAGGTTGCAGTGAGCTGAGATTGTGCCACTGTACTCCAGCCTGGGCGAAAGAGCGACACTGTGTCTCAAAAAAAAAAAAAAAAAAAAAAAAGACATTGGGAGCTTATTTTAAAAACAAAAAAACAAAAGTAGAACAGAAACCCCTTTTTTGAGCTGATTCTTATGATTAGGTTCTACTACTTTAAACTGAGCAGTTTTATTTAATGTGTTTTCTCTAAAGCTCAAGCCAGGGCTATCCTACTATAACCACATCATTTCCAAGAGATGACTTCCTGTATTTTATTTTCTGCACTGAGAGTCACAGTTGTGGTCTTCTGTTTAACCTCATAGGATGTGCCAGTTCAAACTATATCAACAGGGCTTCTTGAGGAGGGGGCCACAGGGTGTTTCATCAAGAAGAAACAGACAATTCTATAATTCTAGGGAGGTTGAGGGAGGTTGTAACCTGTTTAAAGCTTTTGTTCTTTTGTACTTTACCCTTTGCCCAATTCTTGTAGTAGAGGGGCACTGTCATAATGCTTCTAGGGACCATTCACAGTGACATTCCAGAAGGAAAAGCTGTTTGGAAAGACATCCTAATGGTTTTCTATTTTCTGGAGCTTGACAACTTGGAAGCTCCTTGGCAGGCAGTTGATAAACCCTCTATACATATAGCCAATTCCAACCACTTAGGTTGATGCTTAAAGACTCAGTTAAGAACCAAAATGCAGTGCTACCTAGGAAAAATTGAGACTGATTTTGGCTGTTATTTGGATGAATTATTTTAGTTATACATAAACGTTAAGTATTTTAGTATTAGTTTTTTTTAGGCAGAATCTCGCTCTGTCGCCCAGGCTGGAGTGCAGTAGTGTGATCTCAGCTCACCACAACCACCGCCTCCTGGATTCCAGCGATTCTTATGCCTCAGCCCCCTGAGCAGCTGGAATTATAGGGTCACACTACTACGCACGGCTAATGTTTGTATTTTTAGTAGAGACGGGGTTTTGCCATGTTGGCCAGGCTGGTCTGGTACTCTTGGTCTCAAGCAATCCAACCTGCCTTGGCCTCTCAAAGTGTTGGAATTACAGGTGTGAGCCACTGTGCCTAGCTGCATTGCGGTATTAGAACAATACTGTTCTTTTAGGATGGATTCAATGACCTCTACCAAGCAGACAATGAAGAAACAGAGGTGTATATTTCACATTATTTAAAAATCTACTTAGGCCGGGTGCAGTGGCTCATGCCTGTAATCCCAGCACTTTGGGAGGCCGAGGCGGGCGGATCACAAGGTCAGGAGATCAGGACCATCCTGGCTAACACGGTGAAACCCCGTCTCTACTAAAAATACAAAAAAAAAAAAAAAAATTAGATGGGTCTGGTGGCGGGTGCCTGTAGTCCCAGCTACTTGGGAGGATGAGGCAGGAGAATGGCGTGAACCCGGGAGGCGGAGCTTGCAGTGAGCCAAGATCACGCCACTGCACTCCAGCCTGGGCAATAGAGCGAGACTCTGTCTCAGGGGGGTGGGGGGGGATCTTTACTTAATATATTTTGAGTACACATATTATTTTCAAGATTTCAAGTTGCTTCATACCCTATCCTAATTATATGTATTCATTATGTTATTCCAGCTGTGAAACATGTTTCATAATGATGTCAGAATTCTAAGGTGGTGCCGATCTACCTCTAAAGTTGGTTTTTCATTGTAATACAAGCCATTTTGAAAGTCTGTTCTTTTGGCTTATGAAAATAAATAATTCATTAATCTCATTCTGTCCCCTTTCCTTTTTTTAAAGAGATGGGGTCTCACTATGTTGCACAGGCCAGATTCAAACTTCTGGGCTGAAGTGATCCTCCTTCCTCAGCCTCCCGAGTAGCTGGGACTATAGGGGTGTGCCACCATGTCTGGCTCCTTTTTAGAAATTTATTGAAAGAAGCCAATATTGGGAAGGGTGTGTCCTTTCTCAGTTTTCCCTGGAGAAAACTCAGTGTGTCTTTAACAGAACTGTCAGGAGGCATCCCGGGGATTGGAGGCCTGGTGAACTGAGGAAGTTCCTGATTCCCAGGCACTTACAAGCCACTGGCATGAACTCTGGGCACCAACCCTAAGGGCAGAGGCATCCCTAGCCCAGTTGGTACTTTCACTATGGCCACAGAGAGCAGGCTTGGCCACAGAGAGCAGGCTAGTTTGTGCCAGTGGCTGCCCATTTACCCTCTGGTCACCTCCTCAATGAACACTGGCAAACCTGTGCCCTCTAAGCTGCAGACTATCCCTCTGGGCCTGGAGATGCCATTTTTTCTTACCCTGGACTAACTTTCTGATGACTCTGAGACGACAACAATGTTTCTACATCTAACGAAGCTTCAGCTTTGGAGGCGAGTGCCTTTGAGTCAAGTATGTGCTCAGCCAAGCCTGCGGCCAAGCACAGCTCAGCTATGTGGAGGCTGTGTAACCTTGAACAAACTGCTTCATCTCTGTGAGCCTTGGTCATCTGAGAAATGATACCACCACCACCAGTCCTGTGAGGTTGACATGAGAACTCATAACACATGAAAAAGGACTGCCACAGAACTTGGTAAAGGGACGACAGTCAAAAAATGGTGGTTATTGGTAAAGCAAAGTTTATCTTAACCTGATATGATATTTTTCGGATTTTAAGATGTCTTCCACTATAAGATGCATCTTTTTTTTTTTTTTAACCTCAAGATGGAATCTTGCTCTGTCACCCAGGCTGGAATGCAATGGCATGATCTCGGCTCATTGCAACCTCCGCCTCCTGGGTTCAAGAGATTCTCCTGCCTCAGCCACCTGAGTAGCTGGGATTACAGGCATGTGCCACCACGCCCAGCTAATTTTTTTGTATTTTTAGTACAGATGGGGTTTCACCATGTTGGCCAGGCTGGTCTTGAACTCCTGACCTCGTGATCTGCCCGTCTTGGCCTCCCGAAATGCCGGATTACAGGCATGAGCCACTGCACCCAGCCCAAGATGCATCATTTTTTAATGAACCACTAAGAAAGAAAAAAAAATGCTGCCAATTAAACCAAAACACCATCCCAATTTTAGAGATATTAAAATGTGAATAAAAGGTATATGAGAATTGAGAAATAGGGTCTCTTCTGAGAGGTAATTTGTCATTTTAAGTGGAAAGTAAAAAGATCCCATCTCCTTACAGGACACAGGCTAGAAAAGAAGAGCCTCCTCCGTCAGATCTCTCAGGGAGGAGGGCTGCTGCTCTAGTGGCTCCAGCACTCGGTGAGGGCTGGTGGGGACCCAGGAGAGTCACAGGCACCAACAGTTCCAGCTGGCACCCCCCGGGGCAGGCTGCACCTGACTTCTGACTGCCAAACTCAGAAGCTTGTGGCTGTTTGTGCCTGAGTCAAACACTCCCCTTGGTTTGAGTATGGCTCTACTCAGCATACATTGCTTTTACAAACCCAATTCTAACTTTAAATGGAAAATAAATAAGTCTTACATGAAGCCACACTTATAAACTTTGGGCCTACAAAAGTCCTCACTTACCCCAAGCATCCTGGTTTAATTAATTTTTAAAACCAGAAACAATCTCGGCACTTTGTTCTAAAGAAAACATTCTGTCTGATTAGAGGAAGATGTATGTAGAAAATCAGAATCTGACTGAGTTCATAAAATCTATTACACTGAGAGGAAAATGGAAAAGAAAATGTTTGCATAAAGCTTCTCCCTGACTCTCAGAGGGGTTCAGAACCAGACCAGTCGACTCCTGGATCTCACTGCAGTTCCACTCTGCACTGTTCTATTTTCAGCAACAACTCCACTCTATGACATGAACACTGTCAACTGAGAACTAGGGGACACCACAAATCCTGCAAGCAGAAGGTGCTGCATAGGCTCAGATACCCACCTTGACACCCTCGTTGTAGCTGTCAGCAGGGCTGCTGAGGCTGGCAAGGCTTCCCAGATGACCGGGAGCTCCAGGGCGAGGCGGTTTCTTTGGTGGAGCTGCAGGATCTGGTGAGAGAGAATGATTTCCATTAAGTCATGTGTGTTAAGAAAGATTAAGAGGCTGGGGGCAGTGGCTCATGTCTATAATCTCAGCACTTTGGGAGGCCGAAGTGGGCAGATCACCTGAGGTCAGGAGTTCGAGATCAGCCTGACCAACATGGAGAAACCCCATCTCTACTGAAAATACAAAATTAGCCGGGTGTGGTGGCACATGCCTGTAATCCCAGCTACTCAGGAGGCTGAGGCAGGAGAATCGCTTGAACCCAGGAGGTGGAGGTTGCAGTGAGCTGAGATCGTGCCACTGCACTCTAGCCTAGGCAACAAGAACAAAACTCCGTCTCAAAAAAATTAAAAAAAAGAGAAAGAAGGCTGAGCACAGTGGCTCACGCCTGTAATCCCTAGCACTTTGGGAGGCTGAGGCGGGCGGACGTCTGACCTCAGGAGTTCAAGACCAGCCTGGGCAACACAGTGAAATCCCATCTCTACTAAAATTAAAAAAAAAAAAAAAAAAAGAAAAGAAAAGAAAAGAAAAAAAAAATTTAGCCAGGCATGGTAGTGTGCACCACAGTCCCAGCTACTCGGGAGGCTGAGGCAGGAGAATTGCTTGAACCCGGGAGGTGCAGGTTGCAGTAAGCTGAGATCGCACCACTACACTCCAGCCTGGGCGACAGAGTGAGACTCTGGATCCAAAAAAAAAAAAAGGAAAGAAGGAAAGAGAAAGAAACCATTCCTAAATAAATGCCTACTGCTGTTCTTACAAAAGACACTAATCTTGCATTCTAAGGAGGCATTTCTTTTTTTTTTTTTGAGACCGAGTGTTGCTCTGTCGCCCAGGCTGGAGTGCAGTGGCGTGATCTTGGCTCACTGCAACCCTAAGGAGGTATTTCTGATGCATTATACCAACAAATTCTTTTTCCCAATACTCTAGTAATGAGCTGAATGTGGTAAACATCGTACTTGCTGTGGGTCTGTAGAGGAAAAATTAATCATGAGGGTATTCCAAAGCTACGACACCATATACATTCAAAACCTGCTTTCATCAAATTAAACTAACTTCTTTCCGCCCAATTCTTTTCTTCTTTACCTGGTTTACCCACAGGCTGATATATATGTTGGTTTCCAATCTGCGGGAAAAGAAAAGTTCAGTCAATGCAATGGTATATACAATTGGGTAATGACCTCTCTCTCCCACCCTGTCTATCCACCCCCTTGAACTTCTAGGCTAGATTCTGGGGTATCAAAACGAACAAAACAGGGTTCTGCATAAGGTCTCAGGTGGGGTGGGGGATCAGGCAAATAAGCAAATGATGCCAATAGGATGTGCGGAAAGGGCTGTGAGAGAAGCAAGCATGGGACACTCTGGAACCACAAACACAGTGGTCATAACCCATTTAAAATGTTCTTACACAGCTGAAGAGAATGTAAATTAGTACAACCTCTATGGAAAATGAACTTGAAAAACTCAAAATAGAACTACTTATCAAAGAGCTCAAAATAGAACTACCATTAGATCCAGCAATCCCATGACTGCATATACGCCCAAAGGAAAACAAATCATTGTATCAAAAAGATACCTGCACTGCTATGTTTATCATGGCACTACTCCCAATATCCAAGATACAGAATCAACCTAAGTGTCCATCAGTGAATGTCTGGATAAAAAAAATGTGGTATATGTATACAATGGAATACTATTTAACCACAAAAAAAGAATACAATTGGCTGGGCACGGTGGCTCATGCTTGTAATCCCAGCACTCTGGGAGGTCAAAATGGGTGATAACCTTAGGTCAGGAGTTCAAGACCAGCCTGGCCAACATGGCAAAACCCTGTCTCTACTAAAAACACAAAAATTAGCTGGGTGTGGTGGTACATGCGTGTAATCCCAGTTACCTGGGAGGTTGAGGCAGGAGAACTGCTTGAACCCAGGAGGCAGAGGTTGCCGTGAGCCAAGATCGTGCCACTGAACTCCAGCCTGGGCAACAGAGCAAGACTCTGTCTCAAAAAAAATTAATTAATTAATTAATACACATATATATTCCTGTCTTTTGCAGCAGTGGGGATGGATGCAGTAATGTGTAGGCCATTATCTTAGGTGAAACAACTTACAAACAGAAAATCAAATCCTGCATGTTCTCGTAAGTGGGAGCTAAATAATGCGTACACACGTACCTAAGAATGTGGAATAGTCACTGGGGACTTGGAAGAGTTGCCGGGGTCGGTGGGGGCGGGGGCGGGGGAACAGCATTAAGACATTACTTAATGGCGCCAGGCGCAGTGGCTCACGCCTGTAATCCCAGCACTTTGGGAGGCTGAGGCGGGCGGACCACGAGGTCAGGAAGTCGAGACCATCCTGGCTAACGTGGTGAAACCCCGTCTCTACTAAAAAAAAAAAAAAAAAATAGCCAGGTGTGGTGGTGTGTGCCTGTAATCCCAGCTACTTGGGAGGCTGAGGCAGGAGAATTGCTTGAACCTGGGGGGGCGAAAATTGCAGTGAGCTGAGATCGCGTCACTGCACTCCAGCCTGGGCAACAGAAGGAGACTCCATCTCAAAAAAAAAATTACTTAATGGGTATAATGTACACTATTTGTGTGATGGTTACACTAAAAGCTCAGACTTCACCACTATGCAATATATCCATGTAAAAAAACTGCACTTATACCCCTTAAATTTATACAAATAAAAAAAATTTGAAATGTTCTTACATGGATGTCTCCAGTTGACCTCCAAAGGGTTTAAAATCCCAGGACTTCCCAGTGTCTGCATCCTCTCCTGCCTGGCCTCCCAACTATCCTTATCACAAAAACAGGTACAACCAGAACAATGATGGAAAGGGGCTTGGTAGCACTGGGTGTGTAGATTCCCATGGGCCTACATTGTCATCATCCCCAAAGCACTGTGTCTGTCAGGACCTGTTGTTATACCTCCATCAGTTGTAGGCCAAGCCAGAGAAGCCAAACCACAGCCCAGAACTTCTGTCCCAGGCACAGGATAAAGTTTCACTTAACACCAGTTCTCCTTCAAGTTGTCATACCTGAAACTGCACTTAAAATAGTCTTTCTGAGGCTAACTACCTGGAGAAAAATCTTTTTGGAACTATGTTCTACTTCTGAAAAGAAAGACTTTTCTTGCTTACTTTAAAATAATGAACTGGCTAATAGATATAACTTAAGGTGCTTTACTTTCTATTGAAAGGAGATCCAGTTCTTTACAAGTACTATAAAAATAGCACACAAAATTAAAATTGTTCCTCCCTCACACA
Source organism: Pongo pygmaeus (assembly GCF_028885625.2). Classification (NCBI taxonomy): domain Eukaryota; kingdom Metazoa; phylum Chordata; class Mammalia; order Primates; family Hominidae; genus Pongo; species Pongo pygmaeus. The sequence goes on from NC_072380.2 coordinate 153,572,943, forward strand.
ATCAAGTTGTTTTCAACATGTCATTTAACACATCTCATTTTAAAGACTTGCAAAAAGTCTCAGAGCTTGAAGGTATGAAGAATGATACCATATCAACTTATTTTTGTGTAGCGCTTTCTACTTTATGTATCACTTTCACTATCATTCATTTGTTCAATGAACAGTTATTGAACACCTGCTTTGTTCTAGCACTGTTCTAGGTATAAAACAAAGATCCTGCCTGGGGAGCAAACAGCTAACAATGCAATGGAAGGAGACAGATAATAAACAATGAACATGTATTAGCATATTCTGTGTTCTGTTAGGAGAAGCTGTGTCCCACAAAGAAAGGAGATGGCTGGGATAGAAGGAGAGGAACTACAGGTTTTTTGGTATTAATTGATTGATTGAGTGACGGAGTCTCACTCTGTCACCCAGGCTGGAGTGCAGTGGCACAATCTTGGCTCACTGCAACCTCTGCCACCCAGGTTCAAGTGATTCTCCTGCCTCAGTCTCCTGAGTAGCTGGGATTACAAACGCCCGCCACAATGCCTGGCTTTTTTTTTGTATTTTTGGTAAAAACGGGGTTTCACCATGTTGGCCAGGCTGGTCTCAAACTCCCGACCTCAAGTGATCCGCCCACCTGGGCCTCCTAAAGGGTTGGGATTACAGGCGTGAGCCACTGCGCCTGGCCCTTATTTTTATTTTTCTGAGACAGGGTATTACTCTGTCACCTAGGCTGCAGTGCCGTGGCATGATCTTCGTTCACTGCAGACTCGACTTCCTGGGCTCAAGTGATGCTCCTGCCACAGCCTTTTGAGTAGCTGGGCGCTGGGACCACAGGTGCATGCCATCACACCTGGCTAGTTTTTATATTTTTTGTAGAGACAAGGTTTCGCCATATTACCCAGGCTGGTCTCAAGCTCTTGAGCTCAAGCGATCCACCCACCTTGGCCTCCCCAAGTGCTGGGATTACAGGCGTAAGCCACTACTGCAGACCAAAGCTGCAGTTTTAAGTAGGAAGGTCAGGCCTTCTAAGAAAGTGATCCCTGAAAGGGAAGCCTTGTAGCAACCTGGGAGAAGAGTAGCTTGGAGAGGGAGGAGTCCCAGGACGGCAAACCGAATGTGTGAGGAACAGCAAGGTGGTCAGGGCAGATAGAGAGGCGTGAGGGCAGGGAATGGTGGAAACGGGCCAAAACTTTAACAAAAGACAATGTCTACTGGCTGTGCTGTACTCACTGCTTCAGGCAATAAAACCCATGCCCTGTTTTTAATTAAAAAAATTTTTAAATTTATGTGGCGCCTGTTCCCAGCCAGCGAGCTCACGGCCAGCTGAGTGCTCCCCATGGATGGTTTTTTTTTTTTTTTTTTTGAAACGGAGTCTTGCTCTGTCGCCCAGGCTGGAGTGCAGTGGTGCGATCTTGGCTCACTGCAACCTCTGCCTCCCAGGTTCAAGTGATTCTCCTGCCTCAGCCTCCCAAGTAGCTGGGATTATAGGTGTGCATCACCACGCCTGGGTAATTTTTGTATTTTTAGTAGAGACAGGGTTTCACTATGTGGGCCAGGCTGGTCTTGAACTCCTGACCTCAGGTGATCTGCTCGCCTCGGCCTCCCAAAGTACTGTGATTACAGGCGTGAGCCACCGCGCCTGGCCCCATGCTCATTTTAAAAGGTTTAAAAATACAAAGAACTTTCTGGTTGATACTTGGGTAACAAGAAAGTTTAATGAACTAGAAAATCCTATTCTCAGAACATTCCGGAGTAATCTAGCCAATGTGTGCTCACGTACAACCTGCTCGGGTACTCAGGTACAGAAAAGGAGAGACTCTGCTTCAGAAGTCTGACAGTATGAGTGTGTGGAGCTAGGCCTCGTGCATGGTTCTGTGCGGAACCAGCTGTTTACTTTGGAAAAGTTGCAGAGCTGTTAGGGGCTTTGGTTTTTCCATTTGTAAACTGAGGCTAATAACACTTACCTAATAAGACAACTAGGTTGTCATCAAAAAATGAACATGCTGTCAACCTGTGTATTAAAGTCTAAATGAATTTTTACTTTTTATGCACACTGATGGGATCAATTTTCCACTAGCCAGTTATTAATGTTTACTAACTAGTTCACATCCATTTATAATCTACATGACTTTCTAGTACAAGGGCTCTCCCTGAAGCCGTGGCACATTTCTAAAAGTGTTAAAGCTGGAGTGTTTCACAAAATGGGGCCAAAACCAAATTATCATCTTTAGGAAAGCACAAAAGGGGAAAAAAACAGAAATGGTCATAGCATGTTAACAGTCCCCAGGAAGGCAGTGAAGTCTGTTGAGCAAGGCTGGCTACATGTGCATAAATGGGGGCACTTAGGCAAGTTTTCTTTGAGTCCTGGTCTACTCATTTGTGAAATGTGGATGACGACAGTACCCGATGTGTCAAGAGTGATGCAACACAGCACCTTGTAGTACTAAGCCAGGTCCTCAGTTAGCACTAAGCACTCTTACAATTGCCTCCACCTGGCACAAAGCAAACTGAGATCTTAGGTGGGCCCATCATGTGTCATCTGATTGTCTTAGAAGTTCTTTTTTTCTAAGACAGAGTTTTGCTCTTTTGGCTCAGGCTGGAGTCCAATGGCACAATCTCGGCTCACTGCAACCTCCGCCTCCCGGGTTCAAGCGATTCTCCTGCCTCAGCCTTCTGAGTAGCTGGGATTACAGGTACCCGCTACCATGCCTGGCTAACTTTTTTGTATTTTTAGTAGAGACGGGGTTTTACCATGTTGGCCAGGCTGGTCTCGAACTCCTGACCTCAGGTGATCCACCTGCCTCGGCCTCCCAAAGTGCTGGGATTCCAGGCGCGAGCCATTGCTCCTGGCCGCAAGTTCTTATTAATAAAGCAGTTCTGCATAATCCTTCCATCCAGGTTTGATTAATTAACAGATTTACATTTTTTTCTGAGTACCTTCTGTGGGCCACACACTGGAACACAAAGAATTTTCCTTATCTAACAAATTTCCTGTTAGCAATGTTCTAAATAGCTAGTATCTTGAATAGGACTTATTTTCACATCGATTCTCACTCCTTCTTAACAGTTTAGGACCAACTGCTTTTTATGCATTTGTCTCTTCAATACAAGGAAGGAGCTCAGTGTATGGGAATGTTAAATGGCTGATAATGCAACCTTCTTGCTCATGAACTAAAGAACGTCAGCCACTGTGCCCGACTGGGTGCTATTTTATATAGAAAAAAATGTTTGCAAGATTTTAAGGTAAGTGTTGACAGCTGCATACACACATGTGACTCGAAGTCAACTCAGTAGCTTCACCCTTATTAGGGTAAAACTTTTAACTCCGTAAGTCTGCTACCTGACAGGCACAGCAAATGTTTAAGGAAATCTGCATTTAACTTAAACAGACATCTGCTGATGGAAATGTGGCGTTGGTTTGCTCAAATTAGTAAGATTAAGAAGATCTTAAATTCAGCTGCGAGCGGTGGCTCACGCCTGTAATCCCAGCACTTTGGGAGGCCGAGGAGGGAGGATCACTTGCGGTCAGGAGTTCAAGACGAGCCTGGCCAACATGGTGAAACCCTGTCTCTACTAAAAATACAAAAATTAGGCGGGTGGCTGTAATCCCAGCTACTTGGGAGGCTGAGGCAGGAGAATCTCTTGAGCCCGGTAGGCAGAAGATTCAGTGAGCCAAGATCCTGCCATTGCACTCCAGCCTAGGTGACAGAGCGAGACTCCGTCTCAAAAAAAAAAAAAAAAAAAAAAAAAAGAGCTCTCAAATTACTCAAATTGAGGAACTAGAAAAACAAGAGCCAACCAACCCAAACTGGCTGCTTCCTCATGTTGAAGAGACTAATGCATAACAAGCAGTTGGTCCTAAAACGTTAAGAAGGAGTAAGAATTGGTGTGAAAATAAGTCCTATTTCTAGCAGGCTTCAACCTATTTATGCTGGAGGTTGCAAATTTTTTGGTGTGGAAAAATCAAGACATTGGCGATGACCTTGAGCAGCAGGATATAAATAACTCTCACAAGCTTAGCGTTCCAATAATGGAACACTAGGCATAAATGGGTTAAATATAATTGGAATAATCATAAGCTAGTTCTTTCAAGAGAATTTCAGGCATTCTCCCCCTGCCACATCCAGAAGAAAAAAATCTTGCTTGAACAAATTTTCTGTGACTCTGGAGACTTTCACAACCATGTAGTAAGAGTATAAAAATTTAGCAAATGGGCCAGGCGGATCACTTGAAGTTAGGAGTTTGAGACCAGCCTGGCCAACATTGTGAAACCCTGTCTCTACTAAAAATTCAAAAATTAGCTGGACATGGTGGCACGTGCCTGTAGTCCCAGCTACTCGGGAGGCTGAGGCACAAGAATCGCTTGAAACTGGGAGGCGGAGGTTATCACGCCACTGCACTCCAGCTCTGGGTGACAGAGCAAGACTCCGTCTCAAAACAAAAATGAAAACAACAACAACAAAAAATTTAGCAAATGACAGCTTGTGTTAACAACAGCTAATATGTGTATATATTTCTTCACTTGATCTTAGCCAAAAGGCTGAGAAATGATGTACGTATTTCTTTAGGTCACAAAGAATTTGGCTTATTACTAAAAGGCCTTTATTAAACAACAGAATATAAATTCTTCTCCTCTGCACATGGTACATACTCTAAAATAAACCACACAATTGGCTATAAAACAATTGTATAGCTAATTTAAAAAAAAACTGAAATCACACCAACCACACTCTAGGACCACAGCACAATAAAAATAGAATCAGTACTAAGAAGATTGTTCAAAACCATATGATTACGTGGAAATTAAACAACCTGCTCCTGAATGACTTCTGGGTAAGGCAGAAATCAAGAAATTCTTTGAAACTAATAAGTACAAAGATACAACATACTAGAATCTCCTGAACACAGCTAAGGCAGTGTTAAGAGGAAAATTTATAGTGCTAAACATCTACATCAAAAAGTTAAAAAGATCTCAAATTAATAACCTGACATCGTACCTTGAGGAACTAGAAAAAAACGAGCAAATCAACCCCAAAGCTAACAGAAAACAAGAAATACCCAAAATCAGAGCTGAACTAAATGAAATTGAGACATGAAAAACCATACAAAAGATAAATGAAACCAGAAATTGGTTATTTGAAAGAATACATAACAATTTTAGATCACTAGCTAGACTAATTAAAAAAAGACAGAAGATCCAAATAAATAAAATCAGAAATGACAAAGGGGACATTACCACCAACCCCACAGAAAAACACATATAACTATCATAGAACATTATGAACACCTCTATGCACATGAACTAGAAAATCTAGAAGATATGGACGAATTCCTGGACACATACACATTCCCAAGACTGAGCCACGAAGAAATCGAAGCCTTGAACAGACCAATAATGAGCTCTGAAATTGAATCAGTAATAGATAGCCTACCAACCATCAAAAGCCCAGGACCAGATGGCTTCACAGTTGAATTCTAACAGATGTACAAAGATGAGCTGGTAGCACTCTTACTAAAACCATTCCAAAAAATTGAGGAGGAGGTACTCCTCTCTAACTCATTCTATGAGGCCAGAATCATTCTGAGTCCCAAACCTGGCAGAAACAACAAAAAAAGAAAACTTCAGGCCAATATCCCTGATGAACATAGATACAAAATTCCTCAACGTAATACTGGCAAAACGAATCCAGCAGCAGCACAACAAAAAGCTAATCCACCACAAACAAGTAGGCTTCACCCCTGGGATGCAAGGTTGGTTCAACATATGAAAATCAATTAAATGTGATTCATCACATAAACAGAACTAAAAACAAAAACCACAGGATTATCTCAATAGATGCAAAAAAAAAAAAAAAAAAAAAAGGCTTCCAATAAAATTCAACCTCACTTCATGTTAAAAACCCTCAAAAAACTAGGTAATGAAGGAACATAACTCAAAATAATAAGAGCCATCTATGACAAACCCACAGCCAACATCATATTGAATGAATGGGCAAAGGCTGGAAGCACTCCCCTGAAGAACTGAAACAAGACCAGGATGCCCACTCTTACCATATCTATTCAACATTAGTGCTGGAAGTCCTAGGCAGAGCAATCAGGCAAGACAAAGAAATAAAAGGCATCCAAATAGGAAGAGAAGAGATCAAACTTCTGTGTTTGTAGATGATATGATTTTATACATAGAAAACGCCATAGTCTTGGCCCAAAAGCTCCTAGATCTGATAAACGAGCAGTCCCCAATCATTTTGGCACCAGGGACGGGTTTCGTAGAAGACAATTTTTCCACGGACTCAGAGGATGGGGTGGGGGATGGTTTTGGGATGAAACTGTCCCATCTCAGATCATCAGGCATTAGAGTCTCATAAGGAGTGTGCAATCTAGATCTCTCACACACGCAGTTCACAATAGGGTTCACATGCCTATGAGAATCTAATGCTGCCACTGACCTGACAGGAGGAAGAGCTCAGGCATTAAGGCTGGCTAGCCCGCCATTCACCTCCTGCTGTGTGGCCCAGTTCCTAACAGACTATGGACCAATACTGGTCTGTGGCCCAGGAAGATGGGGACCCCTGTGATAAACAACTTCAGCAAAATTTCAGGGTACAAAATCAATGTACAAAAATCAGTAGCATTTCTCTACACCAACAACATCCAGTTGAGTGCTGAATCAAGAATGTAATCCCATTTACAACAGCCACACACACAAAATACCCAGGAATATAGCTAACCAGGGAGGTGAAAGATCTCTACAATAAGAATTACAAAACACTGCTGAAAGGAATCAGAGATGATGCAAACAAATGGAAAAACATTCCATGCTCATGGACAGGAAGAACTGATATCGTTATAATGGTCATACTGCCCAAAGTGCTTTACAGATTCAATGCTGTACCTATCAAACTACCAATGACATGCTTTACAGAATTAGAAAAAGCTATTCTAAAATTCATATGGAACCAAAAAAGAGCCTGAATAGTCAAAGCAATCCTAAGCAAAAAGAACAAAGCTGAGGACTTTACATTACATGACTTCAAACTATACTACAAGGCTATAGTAACCAAAACATCATGGTACTGGTACAAAAACAGACACACAGACCAACAGAACAGAATACAAAGCCTAGAAATAAAGCTTCGTACCTACAACCATCTGATCTTTGACAATGTTGGCAAAAACAAGCAATGGGGAAAGGACTCCCTATTCAATAAATGGTGCTGAGACAACCAGCTAGCCATATGCCAAAGAATAAAACTGGGTCCCTTCCTTACACCATATACAAAAATCAACTCAAGATGGATTAAAGACTTAAATGTAAAACCTAAAACTATAAAAAACCTCGAAGAAAACCTAGGAAATACTATTCTGGACATAGGCCCTTGCAAAGATTTCATGATGAGGACACCAAAAGCAATTGCAACAAACAAAAAATTACAAATGGGACCTAATTAAACTAAAGAGCTTCTTTACAGCAAAAGGAACTAACAGCAGAATAAACAACTCACAGAATGGGAGAAAATACTTGCAAACTATGCATCTGACAAAGGTCTAATATCCAGCATCTATAAGGAACTTAAAGCAAATTAACAAGTAAAACCAAACAGCCCCATTAAAAAGTGGGCAAAGGACATGAACAGACACTTTTCAAAAGACGACATAAAACATGGCCAACAAGCATATGAAAAAATGCCCAATATCACTAATCATTAGAGAAATGCAAATCAAAACCACAATGAGATGCCATCTCACACCAGTCAGAACGCCTATTATTAAAAAGTCAAAAAATTAACAGATGCGAGGTTGTGGAGGAATAGAACACTTAGACACTGCTGGTGGGAATGTATTACTTGGTCACTGTGGAAAGCAGTTTGACGATGTCTCAGAACTTAAAACAGAAGTAGCATTTGACCCTTATTGGGTACACACCCAAAGGAATATAAATCTTTCTACCATAAAGACACATGTATGCTTATAATCATCACAGCACTGTTCACAATAACAAGGTCATGGAATCAACCTAAATACCCATCAATGATAGACTGGATAAAGAAAATGTGGTATGTATACACTATGGAATACTATGTAGCCACAAAAAGAATGAGATCATTTCCTCTGCAGCAACATGGGTGGAGCTAGAGGTCATTATCATTATCTTAAGTGAGCTAACGCAGGAACAGAAAACCAATACCGCATGTTCTCACTTATAAATGGGAGCTAAACACTGAGTACACATGGACACAATGAAGGGAACAACAGACTCCGGGGCCTACTTGAGAGTGAAGGGTGGGAGGAGGGTGAGAGGAGGGTGAGGATCAAAACACTACCTATCAGGTATTATGCTTATCACCTGGGTGCCAAATGATCGGTATAACAAACCCTTGCAACATGCGATTTCCTTATATAACAAATCTGTACATGTACCCCAAAACTAAAATAAAAGTTAAAAAAAAAAGCCTTTATCAAAGTGCAGAAAACTTCCGTATCTGAATAAAAATTCTAGGCTGTACATCATAGATTTTCATAATCTTAAAATGTTAACTTTATAGAATATTCTGTTCGCTATTACAAATATTAGTAAACTTGGATATATTGTGACATAAACACTGATGGTCCACACATAGGAGAACTGGAAATCAAATCCTGCTGAAAACTCAGGCTTACCGGACCCTGAAGACTTCCATCCTCCCTGTCAATACTGCCTCGAGAGAGTCTCACATCAGGTTTCTGAAGAAATTAAAACAAAATCAAAAAATTTTCACTTTTGATTTGAAAATTTTCGACAGATTCTGTATTAAATTCCTTCCTTTTTAACACAATTGTCCTCTGAATAAGAAGAGTTGAAAGTTGCCCCATTTCAAAAAAATTCCAGTGATGATGAATGAAGGTTGGCTGCCTTGGGAAGAACTGCATTCCTCTCCACACACGCACACCTTACAGACTGGCACCTGCACTGGCCCACCCAGTGCTGGACAACCTGCACCTCACCTCTATTCCAAGTAGCACAGCAGGCTTTCTTCTTCACTGAGAAGAAACCCCAGGATAAAAATATCAGGCATTACTTGCGGCTTTCTGACAGAATATGGCTTATACGGATTTGGCTGTCTTGCCAAAGTAGCAAATGAGTTCAATTACAAGACTGTTTTCCCACACTGCATCTAGAATACAGAAACCAAACAGAGAAATCTAGATTTTATGTAAATAACAGTACGGAAATTTCATCAGTATCAGAATAAACGAAGTAGGCTACATGCCTTTATGGTGAAGGAACAGGGTAGAAAGGCTTTTCCTCATGAAAACAACCCTGTGCTCCCGCAGTATGGGTTACTGGCCTTCAGCCACAGTGGCTCCTGCCTCCCCTTTGCCCATGAACACTGGCCACGTACTTCTTCCTGGAAAACTTCTGTTCACTCTTCAAGGCTCAGCCAGACACCCTTTCTTGGCAGCATGTTTCCCTCTTCAGCAGAGCTGGTTGCTTCTTAGCCTGTGCCTTACAGATACCTCTATGTTGGCACCTATCAGGCATAATTACTTCCCTCGTTAGAGATGGAGCATCTTGATGTCTGATTTGTCTGTGTATCTCCTATTTCTCACACCTGAGCCTGCCACTGAGTACACCATCTGCAAGCACTTGTTGGGTGGGGGATGGAGAAACGAGCTTCACCTCTCCCTTCTTTTCCAATTCCAATTCCAGTGCTGTAGCCCAAACCCTTTTCATTGTACCAGTTCCTACTAGGCTTTTTGCCTGTCTTAACTATCTCTAATCAAAGCAGGGGTCAGTTGTGGGTGCCAGGGTGTAGTAGGAAGTTGGTGAAGGACACAGCCACCATTAAGGTAAGAGTGATCCTCTGATGGCTCAGAGGTAAACAAACTTTCCAGGGCAGGGGCCCTGCACTGTCCTTTGCCTTCTTCCTCCCTTCCCCCTTTCCTTCCCTCCCAGGCACAGTGCCTGGAGGTAGCTGGCTGAGGTCTGAGAATAGCTCCTACCAGGAAGTGGGTAAAGGAGCTCCTGATGGCTAATCACTAAAAGGGGGCTCTGGCTGATTGTTGTTAACAGTCCTCAGGGATTCCATATGGGAAAAGGTGAAACTTGTGTGTTGTCCCTGAATTTAGGGCAGATTTTGGATCACTTATGGAAAAACATTCTAATAATCAGGGGCATCCTGAAACAGAATAGACAGCCCTGACAGCAGCAGCAGAGAGTAAGCAAAGACGGCAAAAGTTACAACTTACTTATCTGTTCATTCAACAGAATTACAAAACAGCTCATGTATATCAGCCCCATATCCCTAGTGCCTGGCACAGTTCCTGGTTGGTGCGCACTCAACACATCAATGTCGACTGAATTAACCTCCATGCTACTATACAAAAAAAGATGTTCCCTTTCATGTAAAAATATTCATTTAAAAGCAATAGCTAAATATAGATGGAAAATGACCTAAATCCTCAAATGTAGCATTGGGTGTGGTGGTGTGTGCCTGCAATTTCACCTGTTTGGGAGGCTGAGGTGGGAGGACCCTTTGAGGCCAGGATATCAAGACCAGCCTGGGCAACATAGTGAGAACTCATCTCTACAAAGAAAAAAATTTTAACAATTAGCTGGGAATGATGGTGTGTGCCTGAGTCCCAGCTACTGGAGAGGCTGAGGTGGGGCGATGGTTTGAGCCCAGGAGTTTGAGGCTGTAGTGAGCTACCACTGTACCACTGCACCACAGCCTGGGTGACTAAGCAAGACTCCACTCTGTTAGAACTCTCTCAATGAGTAAACCAGAAAAGTTCAGAATAAATATTTCTGAACTCTGAAGAGCATAACTTAAAACATTGTACTGTGTTTATATGTACTATAATATCAACGAACAATAATTTAAAAAATGAATTCTTACTGCAGATGTGATATATATAACTAATGCCCACACAGGGGAAGTCAAACCTAGAGGCATGCAGTTGGCGACTATGGCAGAAAGTATGCTGTGTATTTTACCAGAGAGGACTATCCCATTAGATATGGACAGCTGTGGCTGGGTGTGAAATATAGCTGAAGAGAAAATTCAGAGGTAGATAGTTCCTGACTTCTAGGATAGAATCTTCTCTGACAGGTAAGATAGACAGGAATAGACAGAAAGGAAACCAGGCAAACACACGTAATACACTGATTCCAACTGGCAACTGAAGGGGAACTCACTGGGGCGGTCCTATTCCAAGTAGCAGAACTCACAGATCCTATTCCGTGGAATGCTGAGGTTCTGCCACTGCTTGAATGAAGAGGCAGCTTTGTGGGGCCCAAACATCCCAGATATACTTAAGAAAAAATATTCCAAAACACAATGGACTTTGAGAAAAAGTACCTGAGAAGACGAGACTCCAGATTGACAATTCACAGAACATTACTCAACGTAAACATCAAGGTCAGGAAAGATTTCAGGAAGACCCAAGAACTGTTCAAGCTTAAAGGAAACTCAAGAGATGTGATAACTAAATATAACTCATGATCCAGGACTTTTTTCTAGAAAGGGCATTCTGTGGACAACTGGTAAAATATGAATAGTCCATTGATTAGCTAACAGTATTGTATTATTGTTAATTTCCTGACACTGGTTAACTCGGCTATGGTTATTTAAGAGAACATCCTTATTTTTAGGAAATTCACACTGAACTATTTAAGAGTTAAAAAGCAGGATATCTGGTATTTACTTCCAAATGGTTCAGAAAAAATGGTATGTACAAATATGCAAAGCAAATGAGGTCAAATGTTAACAAGTGGAGACTCTAGGTAAAGGGAACGTGGGAATTCTTTGTGCCATTCTTGCAACTTTAAAAAAGTCTGAAACTATACTTTCCTCTTCTGCCCATTCACTTGAGGGACTAGCTGGGAGCTGGGTCTGCTTAGGGGTTCTGTTGAAGGGCTCTAAACAGAGAGTGGAGGTGATGAGGTTTGACTCTACTGTAGCAGGAAGGACAACAGTTTTTATTTTTATTTTTTATTTATTTATTTTTTTGAGATGGAGTCTCTCTCTGTCACCCAGGCTGGAGTGCAGTGGTATGATCTCGGCTCACTGCAAGCTCTGCCTCCCGGGTTCACGCCATTCTCCTGCCTCAGCCTCCCAAGTAGCTGGGACTACAGGCGTCCGCCACCACGCCCGGCTAATTTTTTGTATTTTCAGTAGAGACGGGGTTTCACCGTGTTAGCCAGGATGGTCTCGATCACCTGACCTCATGATCTGCCTGCCTCGGCCGCCCAAAGTGCTGGGATTACAGGCATGAGCCACCGTGCCAGGCCAACAGTTTCTATTTTTAAGAGACAGGGTCTTGATCTGCTGCCCAGGTCAGAGTGCAGCGGCTATTCACAGGCACAATCATAGTGCATTACAGCCTCGAACTCCTGGCCTCAAGCAATCATCCACCTCAGTTTCTGGAGTAGTTGGGACTACAAATGCATGCCACCACGCCCAGTTAGAGCTACAGTCTAAGAAAACAAAAGACCCACCAGGCCCAATTTACGATGCGGTCATTTAATAGTTACATGAATTTTGTTATTTTAAAATATTGTATACATCCTCATTTGTCAATAATCTAACAAAATAAACATGCACTTACTGTAGAAAAATTAAGATACTGCGAAAATAGATGAAAAAATTACAAATCACTCAACCTTACCATTTGGAAGTAATTATCATTAGTTATTATGGAGTAATTAAAATGTAAAAGTAATTATCATTAGTTAATACTGTGGTGTAAATGTATGTTTACAAACATGGAGCCACATCATATGATTCTGCAGCCTTCACGTAACATTTATACAGGGCAAACTGACACAACAATGTTTAAGGCTGCACAACGTTCCACTGCATGACTATCATCATAAAATAGACAATGGTAGTGAAGGGTGTGAGCTGTGGCACCAGGTGGCCTGGGTTCAAATCAGGATCCAGTCCTTACAAGCTGTGTGACCTGGGCCTCAATTTCTTCATCTCTAAAATGGAACAGTAATTGTAACCAACACATAGGATTGTTAGGAGGATGAAATGAGTTAATATTTGCAAAGTACTAAGTTGGTGCCACATAAGAGTTAAAATAAATAGTTCTTTTATTGTTGGACATTAGGGTCATTTTCAAAATCCTTTATAAATAGGTTGTAGATGAACACCTTTGTATACAAATCTTTGACTAAGTCCCTGATTATTTCCCTGGGACAGATTTCTTTTCTTTTTATTTTAGAGATGGTTGGAGGCGGGGGTCTCACTATGTTATCCAGGCTGGTCTTAAACTCCTGTGCTCAAGTGATCTTCCTGTCTCTGGAGCAGATTTCTAAGAAAGGAATTACTAAGTCAAAGAGTTTGAACATTTGAAAAATCTTGGTATAAGTTTCCAAATTGCTCAAGGCTGTCCTGATTTTCATCTATGTCAGTAATATGTGATAGCATTTCTCTCACTGTACCCTAGCACCACTGTATTATCATTTTAAAACTCTCAACCAATTCATAAAGAAAATACTGTATAATATATTGTTGTAATTTGCTCCTCTCCTCCTCCCTTTCCCCAAATAGTTGACCATTTCTGTTTCTTATAATGAGATGCTAAGTTCCTTGAAGACAGAGGCTATGAAGCTGTCTGCCTCACTGCTGCATCTCTGTTACCTGCTAGAACACCGGATAAACAGGTGGAGGAAATGAATGCCCTGTGCATTTTTCTAGTGAACTGATTGTCCATGCTCCTTTGGACAAGGCAAATAACTTCTCTAGGCCCAGTTCCTCACCTGTAAAATAGGCAGAATAATACCTACCCCAGTCAGTCATTATCAGAATTAAAGAAGTGCCTGGCAGCATTGCGCACATAGATGTGCAGTAAATATTTGCTGAAGGAATGCTTCAATTAACATCCAAGGCACAAGAGATATGCTATAGACGAGGAACTTGACTTAGAAAGATTTAGTTGCTTGTGGTAACACCTCTTAAACAGTGGAGGTGGGCTTCAATCAGTCAACAGATAATAAGTACCTTCTATAGGCAGGAAATATTTACTGTTTTACTTAAACAAAAAATGCAACTCATTTATATTTTTGCCTATAGAGTAAGGTATTGTTTGATGTGTTTACATGAATTAATCTATTTTTATTTCCATATAAATTTTATGAAATAACTTTCTTTAATGCATAATTCCCTAATGTGGTATTTTCCTAAAGACAGGATTTTAATTTTAAAATGAGAAAGGCTTATCCATATAAAATCTACTTCTGTTCTGTGAACGAAATACAGTAGCTCTAACTATATGCTGTATACAGCATACACGGACCTCCTGAATGAAAGATGAGTGCCTATTAGGAACTGAAGGGCAATACAGCCAAAGACAGCCAATCAGAAAGAATAGATTCTCAGCCAGGTGCAGTGGCTCACACCTGTAATCCCAGCACTATGGGAGGCCGAGGTGGGTGGATCACCTGAGGTCAGGAGTTCAAGACCAGCCTGGCCAACATGGTGAAACCCCATCTCTACTAAAAATACAAAAATTAGCCGGGCATGGTGGCAGGCGCCTGTAGTCCCAGCTACTCGGGAGGCTGAGGCAGGAGAATCACTTGAATCCGGGAGGCGGAGGTTGCAGGGTGCCGAGATCGCGCCATTTCACTCCAGCCTGGGGGACAAGAGTAAGACTTCATCTCAAAACAAACAAAAACAAACAAGCCAAAAAAACAGTTCGAGTTAGCTACAGTCTCTACTCTCATGTGGGTATGGCTTTAAAAAACTTCAAATTTAAGGTTTATAGCTCAGTCTTTTCTTCTTTCACTACACTGTACTGCTTTCAAACCTGGAATCTGGTATAAGGGAAAAAATAGGAGTGCTGTGGCCTTGCTGTGTAGCAGAAGCAGGGACAGCAGCCTGGCTTCAGACAGACAGCCTCTTGCCACTGCTCTTTAGTTCCTCGTCTCGGCATTCATCTTTCATTCAGACTGACCGGATCTGCTATGTGAGGGAAAATGCTCACATATTTCTTTCTCAAAACACAAAGTAGGCTTTATATAGATAGGGCTTTCTCATTTAAAATTAAAATCCTGTTTTAAGCATAGTATCACATTAGAAAATTATTGTGCACGCAGTAATAAAAAAAAGCAAGTTGCAAAGTTACTCTATTTTTAAGCAATGCCCAATAGGAAAGAAAGCTCTTTCAACCAACTGAGGTTCTAACTAAGGTTGCCAGCAATCTCCGGCACTCACTTTGTAAGACAGCTTTCAGAGTATATTTGCAGGCACAGAACTATTTCAGAAAGGACAGTAGCTGACCTGGGAACAAGAGAAGGGAGTGTGGGGCCAGGCATGGTGACTCACGCCTGTAATCCCAACATTTTGTGAAGCCACGGTGGGAGAACTGCTTGATCCCGGGAGTTTGAGACCAGCACGGACAACAAAGTGAGACCCTATCTCTATAAAAAAAAATAACAAAATTAGCCAGGCTTGGTGGCATATGCCTGTAGTCACAGCTACTCTGGCAGGAGGATGACTTGAGCCCAGGAGGTTAGGGATGCAGTGAACTAGTATTGTGCCACTGCACTCCAGCCAGGGCCACAGAGTGAGACTTTGTCTCAATTAAAAAAAAAAAAAAAAAAAAAAAAAGGGAGAGCTAGGTATAGTACAGAGTATCTGCTGTGGGGCCACATGACCTTGGGCAAGAGCATCCGGGCTGCTATCATAAAACACATTCTGTGCAGGGTTGTTGAGATAATGCAGAGATCCAGAGGAGGGACTCCTGACCCACTGAAGTACTCAAAAAGTAATAGATGTGACTAGCAGTAGCAACCATAAAAAATGATGTGATGATGTGATCTCTGAAAACAGATGTCAGAAGACATCTGTTTTGATCTAAAATTTGGGTAATACTACTGACAAAGCAAGTTAATTTTTCAAACAAGAACAGAACTTACCTAATAGGGTGCACAGCTGACCTTACTGAAGTAAATGGCAGGACCAGAGCAGTAGGCCTGGGTGGGTCTGGGAATGAACCAGTTTATGAAGATGAAAACAGAAGGTAAGCATCTTTTTTTTTTTTGAGACGGAGTCTCGCTGTCGCCCAGGCTGGAGTGCAGTGGCGCGATCTCGGCTCACTGCAAGCTCCGCCTCCCGGGTTCACGCCATTCTCCTGCCTCGGCCTCCTGAGTAGCTGGGACTACAGGCACCTGCCACTATGCCCAGCTAATTTTTTGTATTTTTAGTAGAGACGGGGTTTCACTGTGTTAGACAGAATGGTCTCCATCTCCCGACCTCGTGATCCGCCCGCCTCAGCCTCCCAAAATGCTGGGATTACAGGTGTGAGCCACCGTGCCCGGCCTAGTGAGCATCTTTAGACATTTTTATAGCAATTTGAAACAGTAATTTTGGGGCTGTCAAAAAAGTCTGGCTTATATTTTTATGTCTTTTTCTAGTCAATGATTTTGAAATTTTATTTTACAAGAGTATTGGTCTGCAACGGTTTAGAAAGATACAAATGGCCCTTCCATGCAGTCTGAGAAGCTCTGTATTGGAAGGTTCCTTGGCCTAAGAGGACAGAAAGACTTCTGACACACAGCTTCAACAATCACCTGTTTAACCTAAAAGTAGGTGCAGCGGCCTGGCCTGGTGGCTGCAAGGACACAGACCAATAGCTCTGGGCCTAGCTCATGCCAAAGGCCAAGACACAGAAACAAGCTTGTAAATAGCAGATACCATGGAAACCAACAGTAATTTTTACACATACACAGCATAAAAAGGACCACAACGAGATATAATTACCATTGTTAGAGTCTCTTCACCAAATTAAGGACCATAAAGCACGTGTGTGCATACCCAGAGACCTAGCTGCCACCATCACCGCTCGACAGTGTCACAAGAGCTTCTACATCCAACATACACTACCTTCCAACTGAGAGGTGGTCAGGGTGGTCCTCACACTACACCTGCACCAGGCGTTATTCCCAGTGCACCAAGCTTTCCATGCAGCTGTCTAAAAATCTGAATCTCCAGCACAGACCACCTCCTCTGGGCTCTGTGCCCTATATCCAGCTGCCTCCTCTGCATTCCCATTTGCATATCCCAAATGTCCAAACCTGGCATCATCATGTTTCCCTGACATGGACTCCTCAATCTGAATTTTATTTCATTTGGTAGCACAATGTTATTTTTGGTGACACCAATGCTATGATTTCTGTCCTGGATTCTTCCTTCCTCTTGACCTCCTATACCAGTTCACCAAATCTTGTCCCTTTTAAGTCTGTCTTCTCTGCTCCTTCCCACTTTGCCTTTTCCAGCTTAGACCCTGCTGTCATTTATTTGAATGACCACTCAACTTCCTATTGGATCTCTGCATTTCCTATCTTGCCCTCTGAGCCATCAGTCAGCAAGCAAGGCTAAGGTGGTCCTTTTTTTTTGAGACGGAGTCTCACTCTGTCACCCAGGCTAGAGTGTAGTGGAACAATCTCAGCTCACTGCAACCTCTGCCTCTTGGGTTCAAGCAATTCTTCTGCTGCAGCCTCCTAAGTAGCTGGGATTACAGGAGAGCGCCACCAGGCCTGGCTAATTTTTGTATTTTTAGTAGAGATGGGGTTTCGCCATGTTGGTCTTGAACTCCTGACCTCAGATGAACCATCTGCCTCAGCCTCCCAAAGTACCGGGATTAGAGGCATGAGCCACGGTGCCCGGCCCTCAGGTGATCTTTCTGAGATGCCATCTGCTTGAAATCTTGAAAAGCATTGCCAGGCCTAAGATCAGAGAGTGACCTTGGGACCATGTCTCAAAAATCAACTGGGGTGCTTGTTATCACTCTAAGTCCTTGGCCTCTCCAGATCCACTGCAGTTCTCTAGTCCTGGGGAACTGAATTTTAAAAGGTCCCCCATGACTTTTATGTATATTAAATTTTAATTTATTCATTTGTAAAATAATTATAATATCTACTTTCCCAGGGTTCATGCATGACTTGTTTTTATTTTTCATTTAGATGAAAAATAGTGACACCAATGCTATGATCCCTGTCCTGGATTCTTCCTTCCTCTTGACCTCTAACATTTAGATGCTTAACACTGTAAGGTGGTACATTCATTTGCTTAATAAATACTGGTTGAGCCTTATTACTGCTGAACAAACGGTACTACGGGAGCTGGGGGAGAGTGCTGAATAAATAAAGTTCCCATCTTTGTGATGCTTACACTTTAGTGGAGGAGACAGGAAAACAAGTGAGACATTGTCATACAGTGAGAAACATTAGAAGAAAAATGAAGCAGGATAAAGACAGTTAAGTCACAGTTGCTGCCCTTAAGGAACTTATGTTTTATTAGAGAAAGAGGGTGAGAGTGAGCATGTGTGAGAGTGCAGGGGGTTGGGGGAGAGAACGCAGTAGTGCACATCATAATAAATAAGTTCATTCAAGATTCACACTTGGCACTCAGTAAGGTTCTCTGGCACCTTGTGGGTAGAGGCCAGGGATGTTGCTAACAACTCCTACTATTCATAGGACAGTCTCCTACAACAAAGAATTAGCCAGCCCCAAAGATCAACAATGCCTAGGCTGAGAAACCCTGGTGTAGGGAATGTATCGTCCTTGAGATGACACAAAAATAATCTTTAAAGACAAAAAGGTGTTCCTCAGGCAGATTCTGAGCATTCCAGACAGACACAGCAGCATGAGAAAAGGCATGAGTTAAAAAACACTCATTTACAAAAAGAAAAAAATAAACTCATAAAAGAGAAAAAAGAAACATTCATTCAATCAGTCAACACTGACAGCTTTCCATATGCTCGGCACTGTGGACTGAATGGGGAATAGAAAAGACATGGTCCATGGTCTCTGCACTCATGGGGTGCTCAGTCTAGTAAGGAAAACAAGCAAAGAGAAAAATACAATACCATCTTACGGGCATTAAGAAAGGTACTTGTTCCAGCCTGGCCAATATGATGAAACTCTACCAAAAATACAAAAATTAGCTGGGCGTGGTGGTGCGTGACTGTAGTCGCAGCTACTTGGGAGGCTGAGGTGGGAGGACAGATTGAGCCCAGGAGGTCAAGGCTGGAGTGAGCCGTGATTGTGCCACTGCACTCTACCCTGGGTGTGACAGTGTGAGACCCTGTTTCCGGGAAAAGGGAAAAAAAAAAAAAAAAAAAAAGGAAAGGTACTTGAGTGGGAAATTGCCTCGATGCCATCATGGCCTCCAAGTTTAGCACCAGGCAAGCTATCTCAGAGGTTACCCAACAGACAGGTTTAGGACCAAATGAAGATGCTCCAATTACATGGTTATTAAGTAAAAAAAAAACCAAAACCAAAACAAAACAAAACATGCTCTGCTTTGCTCACATCTAGCTACAGGAAGTTCTTAGAATACAGTTTGTGTGTGTGCGTCTGTGTGTGTTTTTTTTTGAACAGAGTCTTGCTCTGTTGCCCAGGCTGGAGTACAGTGGCATGATCTTGGCTTACTGCAACCTCCGCCTTCCAGGTTCAAACGATACTCCTGCCTCAGCCTCACAAGTAGCCAGGATTATAGGCATGCCAATTTTGTATTTTCAGTACAGACGGGGTTTCACCACGTTGGCCAGGCCGGTCTCGAACTCCTGACTTCAGATGATCCACCTGCCTCAGCCTCCCAAAGTGCTGGGGTTACAGGCGTGAGCCACTGTGCCCAGCCAGAACAGTCTTTTTTTCTTTTGTCTATCATTCATATATATTTCTGTTCCTTTGTATGTCTTGTAATTTTTTGTTGGAGATTAGACATTTTAGATAATATATTGTAGGAATTCTGGGTACTTGATCCTCCTCCCTTTAGGGCTTTTTTTTTTTGCCACAGGGTCTTGCTAAGCCCAGGCTAGTCTCAAACTCCTAGACTCAAGCGATCTCCCTGCCTCAAACTGCCGAGTAGCTGAGATTACAGTCACTGTGCCTGGCTGGAATATAGCGTTTTGACCCCATGTCATTACCCACACTCTTCGCTCTTCCTGGAATGTATTTCCTGAGCCTGTGTGCCCTAAAAATTCCAATTTCTCCTTTAAGCCTTGGCTCAAATGCTATCTATACTCTGCTGCCTCCCTCAAGTCCCCCTAGTGACACACAGGGTCCTCTTCTGCTCTTTCTGATGTTCTTCTTTGTCAGAGCAACATCACAGCAGTACCATAACATTTGGTAGCAAACCCTTTGTCCAAATGCAGTCATACGTGGGAATGAAATACAAGAACTCTAGTTTGGAGAATTTATAACATCTACTTTTAAAAACACGAATCAATGCTGTCTGGTAAAAGAGGCTATCTGGACAAAAAATAGGTTTAAAATGTAGGACTAGAGAACAGTAGATATGTTGTTAGAATAGATATAATATCCAAATTAATTCACTCAGACTAGCAGTAGTAAACAATAAAATTTTTTTTCTTTTTTTCCAGACAGAGTCTGACTCTGTCACCCAGGCTGGAGTGCAGTGGTACAATCTCGGCTAACTGCAACCACCACCTCCTGGGTTCAAGCAATTCTCATGCCTCAGTCTCCTGAATAGCTGGGACTACAGGTGTGTGCCACCATGCCTGGCTAATTTTTGTTTTTTTGAGACGGAGTTTTGCTCTGTCACCCAGGTTGGAGTATAGCGCGCCATCTTGGCTCACTGCAACCTCCACCTCCTGAGTTCAAGTAATTCTTCTGCCTCAGCCTCCTGAGTAGCTGGGATTACAGGCATGCTGATATCACCATACCTGGCTAATTTTTGTATTTTTAGTAGAGATGGGGTTTTGCCATGTTGGCCAGGGTGGTCTCGAACTTCTGACCTCAAGTGATCAGCCCGCCTCAGCCTCCCGAAGTGCTGGGATTACAGGCATGAGCCACTGCACCTGCCTAATTTTTGTATTTTTTTTTTTTTTCTTTTTTAGTAGAGATGGGGTTTCACCATGTGGGCTAGGCTGGTCTCGAACTCCTGGCCTCAAGTGATCTGCCCACCTTGGCCTCCCAAAGTGCTGGGATGGATTACAGGTGTGATCCACCGTGCCAGGCCAAAAATAACAATTTTTTTTCCATCTGCCTTACAACCTCAAGATTTGCTTTAATTCAGCAGGAAAGTTTTATCCTATGCTTTCAAAATTCTAAATTAGTTAAATTTAACACAAAGTTAGTGTCAGTGAATGTTTGATGATGCAAAGCATGAGAGACCAGGTAAAGTTACTGGCTCGAAATTATGAATACTAGCTTCTTTCAGCCATAATACGATTGAGGCAACTATAGGAAGATTGAAATAGCTATTCTGGGTTCAAGGAGAGTGGGGAATGGGTTCTCACAGTCCTTAGTTCTGAGGTTGAGGGCACAGAACTGCTTGGCAGCAGGGACCATGAGTCTAAAAGGACCTTTGTGTCAAGTAACATACAGAGATTGCTCTGTCCCACCACTTCCTCTCTGTCCCCAAGGGACTTCTGAAGTGGTTTTCAATAAGGGTTGCCTGAAGGAAGACATTTCCCATGCGTATGTCCAGACACATCCGGGAGGAGGTTCGCATCAGTCATTAATGCCAGGAAGGCAAATCTTAGCTGTCTTGTTATACAGCCTGCAGTAGCAAGATGCAATAGTTTATATGTAAGCTGACATGGAAGCAGGAGTTGTTTCTGGGTAAACAATGTGGTAATGCAAAAACCAAACAAATGTTCATATTTCTGAGTCCATAATGACACTACTAAAATTTTAGAGAAATTTATCCCTAAAAGATAATTTAAAAAGCAAATAACCCATTATTGCAAGTTTTGTTTTTTTTTTTTTCCTTAAGAGACAGAGTCTTGCTCTGTGGCCCAGGGTCTCTCTAGGTCTCTATTTCTTGTTCTGTTAAAATGAAGATAATAAATGGACAGGTCCACATTCCTCTATCCTCATTTCCAAAACCTAAAAAGTGCTGAAAATGTTAAGTGTGCTTTTTTATGTTTGAAACAAACTAATATGGTAGTAAAACCTGAACAGATGAAGCATCTTATAATTTTCATTTAACTGTTAATGTGATTATTTGCATTCTGCTGTAGAAACACTAGTGGTTTTAACTCTGGGATGCTATTAGAGTCTTAAATAATGTATAATGTTCAGCATACTACACTAACTTTTTAGTATTTAAAAAATACTGAATTCTGAAACACACATGGCCCTTAAGGGTTTTGGATACAGGCTTTTGGACCTATTAGAGGGCGATGGCACAATCATAGCTTACCGTAATCTAGAACTCTTGGACTCAGTTTTACCCTCTCAAGTATCTGGGACTACAGCTGTGAGCCACAATGCCTGGCTAATTTTTTTTATTTTTATTTTTTGTAGAGACAGGGTCTTGCTGTGTTGCCCAGGCTAGTCTTGAACTCCTGGGCTCAAGTGATCCTCCTGCCTTGGCCTCCCAAAGCACTGGGATTTTAGGCATTAACCACCACATCCAGCCATATTATTTCAAGTAGGTTTTTTTTTTTTTTTTTTTTGAGATGGAGTTTCGCTCGTCGCCCAGGCTGGAATGCAATGGCATGATCTCAGCCCACTGCAACCTCCACCTCCTGGGTTCAAGCGATTCTCCTGCCTCAGCCTCCCAAGTAGCTGGCATATTACAGGCATGCGCCAGGCTACTTTGTGTATTCTTAGTAGAGACAGGGTTTCACTATGTTGGCCAGACTGGTCTTGAACTCCTGTCCTCAGGTGATCTGCTTGCCTCAGCCTCCCAAATAGGCCACCATGCCTGGCCTATTCCAAGTTTTAAGAAGTAGTTGTAAAACTAACTCTCCTGCTTTGAAAGATAACATTTTGCAATGATTTGCAATATAGTAGACTCTAACAGGGCTTAAAAAGTCGAAGAAGCCTTTCAGAAACACAATTACCAGAAATCTTTCCTCTTTTTCCAGCCAGCGCTGATCTTCTTCCATTTCCTGTTGCTGTCGGATTAGCCGCTCTTCCATCAGATGGGTTGGCAACACTTGCCCAATCCCTCGCAGGTCCAATGCTGTAGAGTCCTGGAAGAAGGGTTGAAAACAGCATGTTCAGTCTCGTAAGTCTATTCCTATGCTCTTACATTGTTTTATCTGTCTTTCAAGAAAAGATAAGCAAAACAGCAAGTACGGTGGAAACAGGATCTCTCATACTGTGCCTGTGGGAGTAACTTTTCTGCAGGGGGCAATTTAATGTGCATCAAGCATCTTCAAAAAGTATGCAATCCTTTAGCTCATAGATTCACTTGTAGGGGTCTGTTTTAAAGAAATAACACAAGATATGTGCAAAGAATACATTGTTACTTATAGTAAAAAAGTAGAAACAATCTAGAAGTAATAGAAGGCTGAAATATGATACATATTACAGAGTCTTAAATATTAAATAAAAGAATATAAATAGCAGACAACTATAGATGCTCTTTCATTCAAATAAGTAATTTTTTGTCTTTTTAATGAGATGGGGTCTTGCTACGTTGCCCAGGCTGGCCTCAAACTCCTAGGCTCAAGTCATCTTCCCACCTCAGCCTCTTGAGTAGATGCAACTATGGGTTGTGTTACTGTACCTAGGTCAAATAAATTTTTAAACTATAGGAGTAGTTCTTGGTTTTACCAGGAAAATTTAGTAAAAATTAACATGGTCCAAAGAACTGAATGCTCTGTCTTCCTGTTTCTTCATTGGCCTCATGTATATGCTGACTATATTCCACTTAGGGCTTTGCCTTTCAAATAAACGGACTGAAGATCCCTGGGTTCTTTTAGTTAAAAAAAGTTCATTAAACCTGAAAGCATTTGAGTAGATGGGGTATCCTGATCTTTGAATTAAATCATTAAAATCTGGCCGGACGTGGTGGCTCAAGCCTGCAATCCCAGCACTTTGGGAGGCTGAGGTGGGTGGATCACTTGAAGTCAGAAGTTCGAGACCAGCCTGGCCAACACGGTGAAACTCTGTCTCTACTAAAAAATACAAAAATTAACTGGGTGTGGTGGCTCGCACTTGTAATCCAAGCTGCTCGGGAGGCTGAGGCAGGAGAATTGCTTGAACCTAGGAGACGGAGGCTGCAGTAAGCTGCGATCGTGCCACTGCACTCCAGCCTGGGAGACAGAGTGAGACTCTGTCTCAAAAAAAAAAAAAAAAAAAAAATACACTAAAATCAATAAATCTTAGAATTTAGAAATAAAAGGTGCCTTAGGCCATGCTTTATTTATTACTTTTTTTTTTTTTTTTTGAGACAGGCTCTTGCTCTGTTGCCCAGGCTGGAGTGCAGTGGCACGATCTCAGCTCACTGCAGTCTCGACTTCCTAGGCTCAAATGATCCTCTCACCCCAGCATCCCGAGTAGACGGGACTACAGGCACATACCACCATACGTGACTAATTTTCTATTTTTTGTAGAGACAGGGTCTTGCTATGTTGCCCAGGCTGGTTTCAAACTCTGGGGCTCAAGCAATCCTCCTACTTCAGCCTCCCAAAAGTGCTGGGATTACAAGTGTAAGCCACCATGTCCAGCTTTGCCATGCTTTATAAGTTAACAAACTGAAGCCCAAGACACGCGATTTACCTCCACATTGGGCTGCCACATTGCTATCTCCTGAGGTCTATGATTCCATGAATCTGTTTGGTCCAAAAGAGATGCCTGACCTGGATAGATGCTACCAGCCATGGCTGTGATTCCATGTGAACCAGGGTAGCCAGAAACCTGTGAATGAGTAAGGAGGCAAGGTAATGTTCAACTATAACATCTGCACAGTTCTGCTTCACACACAAAAGAAACTAAAATTACAGAGAATATTGTGGCAGGCAGAATTATGGCCCCCTAAAGATATGTTCTAATCCCTTGAACATGTGAATATGTTTCCTTACATGGCAAAAGAGACTTTGTAGATGTGGTTATAAGTCAAGGACCTTGGGTTGGGAGGGTATCTGGGATATCTGAGTGAGTCCAGTGTAATTACAAGGGTCCTTAAAAGTGCAAGAGGGAAGTAAAAGAGGAGGGAGGGACATGGGACCACTGAAGAAGGGTCAGAGAGAGTTAGTACTGCTGGCTCTGGGCCAGGCACAGTGGCTCAAGCCTGTAATCCCAGCCCTTTGGGAGGCCGAGGCGGGCGGATCACAAGGTCAGGAGTAGCCTGTAGTCCCAGCTAATTGGGAGGCTAAGGCAGAAGAATGAACCTGGGAGGCGGAGCTTGCAGTGAGCCGAGATCGCGCCATTGCACTCCAGCCTGGGTGACAGAGCGAGACTCCGTCTCAAAAAAAAAAAACTTCTGGCTTCAGAACATGGAGTAAGGGGACCATGAGCCAAGGCATGTAGGTGGCCTGTAGAAGCTGATAAGGCAAGGAAATGGACTCTCAGCTAATGTCTCAAGAAAGGACATTTGTTATGGCTGCATTAGAGAGCTAGTGCAAATATATACCAGAAAATAAGAAATCGTTTCTTTGGAATTTCACATTTACTAAAATAATGAGGACAGCCCATCCTTGGATGCAAAAGCAACAGGAAGCCACAAAAATGGCTGTGCCATACTTTGCTCTAGAAATCCCCTTTCCTGTCCAACCAACCACTATCCCCCAACAAGAATAACAACAACAAAAAAACACACAAAAAAACCCCCAAATGTTTGTCCTCTAATGACCTGGGAGCTGATGGTAGGATAAGTCGTACCTTTAAGTTCTAACAATGATGACTAAGGCAGAGAGAAGACATTCAGTTGGACACAGAGAAAAATTTCAAGGCAGAGGGAAAATAAGATGGGATTTTTATATGGTTCCTTCTCTCAATCAAGAGAAAGACAGAGAACAGAATCAGTATTGGTTTCCACACCTCATTAGGCTAGTGTTGTATGGTGGGTGTTGTCAGTTAATTTTTTAGTGAGATAAAGCACAGCCAAAACTGTATTTCCAAATATCAACACATCCTTCAACAAAGGTTTTGTGCATTTATTAGGTCTCTAGGCATTAATTTATACCAAAATTCCATATGGACAATATGAAATTAATGAATTTTTCAAGTAAGACATACAGTTAGTTCTCACAGTTTATTTGAATGAAAATATCTTAATAATAAAAACTGCTACTAAATGCAAAATGCTATATCAAGATTTCTGGTGAAAAAGGATATATTATTGCCAGAAAACATTTAGGAATTTTCACAACAAGGAGGTTTAAAATGGTCTAACGCAGTTTTCTACATAATAGTAACCATGTAGAAGGATCAGTTTAGGCTAAAAATGAAGTAACATCAGGAAATGTCTAATAGTTGGTCTCATTTACAAGAGAGGAAAATTTGGGCTTGGGAAAGGTTAATCATATATTCGTTCAATGAAAAAAATCAATGTTTTACTTAATTCTCTATTTACTCATTTTTACACACTGTTCTAAGTTCAAGTCCCCACTCTCAGGGGCTTTTCCACTGCACTGGTGACAGACAGCCACTAACAAACACATAGTAGAGTTTCAAATCTTGACAGTGCCACAGACCAGGCCTGCTGGGACACAAAAAGAACTGTCTCTCTGCTAACAGCTTGTCTCATTAAGCAGGTGCTACATGTTTTCTCAAAACAATGCTGGTATTCAATTCCCACTCAGGGCTAGTTCACTTTCCATACCAGCCAGGCACAGACTCAGGCTGTTCCCCTGGGGCCCATCTGCTTGTCTGCCAGAGCTCAGGGTCTCTCAGCAATCATAGAGGTGGGGTTTCTTTCTGTAGGCCACCTGCGTACTTCCCATTGCTCTGACCCTTGTGCTGGGTCAGGGTTTTGGCTTCTTCACTTATGGAATTGGTAGTAATCCAAACTGACAAAGGGCCCTGTGAGCTCCTTCCATGAGAAAAAAGAGTACTTTATTTGTCTTCATATTCCCAGTCCCTAGAATAGTGCCAGGCAGAGTAGGTGAACATTCAGTGCAACCTTGCTGAATGAACAGACAGATGCCCTCGAAAACTCAAATGATTCACTCTTGACTCCGCCAGGCAAATGGCCATCTCAGAACAGTATCTCCCAAAACATAGGTCTGAGTCATCTGCCTCAGAACCCACTGAGGCTGCTTGTTAACAATAAGCTATTCTTGGGCTCCAGAATTAGACGTTAGAATCTGGAGGCTAGATAAAGAGGCTAAAATTTGCTGTTCTAAACTGCCACTGACATATCTTTTCCAATAAGAAAGTGCTTACATTCTCCCTTATTACTGACAGTTAAGTACCAATACTTAAGATTTTTTGCCCATTTTGACCCAAGAGGCCTTAATTTAAACCATGCTTTCAACAACTCTGTGAAGGAAGTAGGAAAGGTTAAGTACTGACACCCTCAATAGGACTCTGACTTCTACAGACATTACAACGAGTAAAAAAAGATAAGCCCTAAAAAGCACACTCTATATGATCTATTTATATAAAATTCTAGAACAGGCAGAAATCTCTGATACTAGAAGTGAGAAGAATGGTTGCTCCTGGGGCAGGAGCTGCCTGATGGGAAGGGGCACAAAGGAACTGCCAGGGTCACAGACACGCTCTATATCCTGAAGTGAGGATGGGACGCACTGGGGTATGCATCTGTCGGAACAAAGACCTGTGCATTGTAAGGTATACCCTAGTAAAAGTTAATAACTTTTTCTCAAAAACAAATGAATTGTTTACTTTGTGTCAGGTCCTTTTCTTTGAAGGATAATTTTTTCTAATTTGCACAGGATATCTGTCTATAAATCTAACACTTTTCACACTTGTCCATATGGTATTTCATCTGGGTTCTGTTAATTTTGAATTTTATTCTTGCCTTCCATGAAAACTGTCCAGTTCAGTACTCCCTCTGCAGAGTGTGTGCCCACTGGCTTCACCTTGCCCTTTACCATAGCAAGTAGATGAAAACGCGCCTAAGAATGGCAGCAGGCCCTGGTCCTGCCCACTTGAAGATGGAGTGAAAAACAAATACCTTCTGAGTGGGGTGTCAAGACAACATCACTCAATGATTAGGGTAACCACTTTCTCAACTTTCTATCAGCCAAATCATACTCATAAGTGCATAAATAAAAATATGCACAATGTACCGCTCTACCCCAAAAGTGCTAAATAATCAAATAACACAGTTTATATCTGTAACGACTGGCATACCTGGTAATGATTGGTTTGTACCATGTGCTGTGGGCTGGGATAAAATCCTTCACTGGACCTCGGACTAGGATAACCCGGTCTGCTGGGCTGTAAAATCAACAAAGCATCATATGAATGAACCCTTTGATTTTGACAAACCTGTACTTCATGAATAGAAAAAGACATTTTCCTAATAGAGCTTACTTGAAAAGAATGACAAAAAGATGCTAAGACATTTCAATAGGGAAAGAACAGTCTTTTCAACAAATGATGCTGTGGCAACTGGATAGCTACATGTGAAAAACTGAAGTCTGACCTCTTCCTCCCACACACACAAAAATTAACTCAAAATGAATTACAGGTCTAAATGTAAAAGTTAAAAACTCTAAGATTCTCAGAAGAAAACTTAAGAGTAAATCTTGGGCAGGGCATGGTAGCTCATGCCTGTAATCCCAGCACTTTGGGAGGCTGAGGTGGGCGGATCGTTTGAGGCCAGGAGTTGAAAACCAATCAGGCCAGTCTGTTGGGAATGTAAAATGGTGTAGTCACTATGGAAGACAGTATGGCTATTCCTTAAAAATTAAATAGAGAATTAGTATATGATCCAGCAATTCTACTTTCAGGTATATGCAACAGAGACATGAAAATATATATCTCCACACAAAAACATGTACATCAGCTACTCAGGAGGCTGAAGTGAGAGGGTCGCTTGAGCCAAGGAATTAGAGGCCAGCCTGGGCAACATAGCAAGACTGTATCTTTGAAAAAAACAAATTAAGTAAACACAAACATGTACATGAATGTTCTTAACAGCATTATTCACAATAGATAAAAAGGGGGAAGAGTCCATGTCCGTCAACTGATATAAATGGATAAACAAAATGCTGTATACCTATGAAAGGGATATTATTTTTAATTAAAGGGAATAAAGTACTGACACATGCTACAACATGGATGAACTTTTGAAACATTGTAAGTGAAAAAAGCCAGTCACAAAGAACATATGATTTATTTAATGAAATATCTAGAATAGGAAAGATTAATATAGATAGCAAGTACATAAGTGGTTGCCAGGGGTTGGAAGGAGGAAGAGATGGGGGATGACTGCTAATGCATGCAGGATTTCATTTTGGGGGTGATAAAAATATTCTAGGCTGGGCGCTATGGCCCACGCCTGTAATCCCAGCACTTTGGGAGGCCGAGGTGGATCACTTGAGCCCAGGAGTTTGAGACCAGCCTGGGCAACACAGCGAGACCCTGTCTCTACTAAAAACAAAACAAAAGTCCTAAAACCGGTTGTGGCGATGGTTGCACAACTCTGAATATACTAAAAAACACTGAATTGTACAATTTATTTATTTGAGTCTCACTTGTGCCGTATAGGCTGGAGTGCAGTGTATAATCCCGGCTCACTGCAACCACTGCCTCCTGGGTTTGAGCGATTCTCGTGCCTCAGCCTCTCAAGTAGCTGGGATTACAGGCATGCGGCACCTCACCAGGCTAATTTTTGTATTTACAGTAGAGACAGGGTTTTGCCATGTTGGCCAGGCTGGTCTTGAACTCCTGGCCTTAAGTGATCTGCCTGCCTCAGCCATCCACAGTGCTGGGATTACAGGAGTGAACCACTGTGCCCAGCCGAACTGCACACTTTCAATGGATAAACTGTATGGTATCTAAATTGTATCTTAATAAAGATATTAAAGTATCATTAATAACAAAATGGGATACTGAATATTCTGAGCCTGAGGGACCCAAATGCTCTCTGTCCAGTAGTCTGGGACCTGGAGAGAAGGCACTTGTGTTCTATTGTTTGACTACTTCCTGGTTGCGTGACTGTGGTCCAGTGATGAAACTGACTGGCTTCTAGTTCCTCATCCGTAAGATGGGGGGTGAGCTAGAGGATCTCTAAAGTCACTTCCAGGTCTTAAATTCTCATTTTGTTTGTGGGATAAATGAATTCAAAGTTCATAGTGAAAGAACAATTTAGTCTGAAACAGAAGTCTGAAAGAAGTCAATAAAGTCTTTTAAAACTTGGGGGATTTAACAAGGTGGAAACCCATTACTGTCTAGCCAAATTAAGTCCAGAATAAAAGGAAATAGATTTAAGTCCCAACAAGCTTAGGAAAGAAAACGCCTTAGTGCCTGTCTCTCTCTCCCACAGTGCTGGGTGAACACGTGCTTTGCTTTAGTTAGGTCCAGAGTATGTTTTGGTCTCTAAAATCAGTCTCATTTCCCCCTCAGTTTTGCTTATACTGTCCCTTCTCCCTGGAATGTCTCCTCCTTCCATCTGTAGTATACTTCTGATCCTTTCAGTCTTTTAGATGTTACTTCTTTCACGCAACAGCTCCTGATTTTGCCAGCCTAACATAAACATATGTCCTCTGCTCTCCTAAGGAGGCCTTTTTCAAACCCTACCTTGGGTTGCAGGTGCTTTTGCACTTGCTCTAGCCCTGCTATTATGAGCTGTTAAATTCCTGAGGGCGAAAAATCCTTCCTTTTGGCTTAGCCCTGTCATGTTTCAAACAGTGTTCCAGATAGAGTCTACTCTAAACTTAAATAACAACATGAATTCCCCCAAAGACACCCCAAACAGGAAAAGGGTATAAAGAGAGCATTCTAGGCTTTTCTCTACTGTGTGTCCTAGGGTGGCAATTTCCAAAGTGTGTTCTACAAAGTGGTTGTGCTGAATTAAAAGAGGTTAAAAAAAACAGTTTGGCTACCTTTGTACTTGTTTTAAAGATATGTGTTAATATATAAGCATTAATAATGGTTGCAGGGGAAAGGGTTTCCTGAATCAAATGCTCTTGGAGTCCAAGAATGGAAGGAGGCAGAGCCGGGGACTGAAACAATAAACAGAGCTGACAGTTGCACAGTGATGCACTCTTGATAAATTCAGGCCAAAAAAAAAAAAAAAAGTTGCAATTTACTGTGTATTCTGTGTATACTGAACTACCTACTTTACATACAATTTGATAATTTTCATCACCACATTGCTATGAAGCAATATTATAACCCCTATTTTACAGAGTCTCAGATACATTGGGCAATTTAAATAGGGGCATACAGGTGGTAATGGTGGAGCTGCCTGACTCCAAAATCTACTGGGCCATGATGCTATTCTACGACTAGTGTACTTCTGACTCACCAAATAAAAAGGAACATACAAAACAAATAGATCAGAGAATGGCAAAATGAATGTAAAATATCTCACAGTGATGCAAAGACTTAACTGGGTAGCAAATGATAACACAAGGTTCCATTTCAAAATAAAAATAAAAGGTAAAAAGTTGAGAATGTCTTATGATAGACAAAATATTTGCACAAAGGACACCACAAAATCAAATGTTGCTAACCAACAGCCATGGAGAGTGCAAATGTATTGGTAAAACAGCTCTACTTCTGTTCTCTACAAATCAGAGGTTAGCATGGTGGTCAAGAGGGCAGGCTTTGAGCCAGACTGTCAGTGTTCACAGTTAGGGTGCTTCAGCTCTCTGTGTCTCCCTATTGTCAATGACAAAAGGAGTACAATAACCAGCAGCTAACTCCTGGAGCTGCCGTGAAGATTAAATATGTTAATATATGTCAAAATCTTTGAAAATGGCTTTCATATGAGTCCAAAAGTGTCAACTGCTGGTAAGTACTATGAGTTAGCAGGGTCATGACACTTCCTCCTCCAAGACACAAACTTGGATTTTAATGAAGTAAAATATCAAACAGGGAAGTCTTGCTGAAATTCTCCCAAGTGAGGAAGGAGAGAAAGGAAGACACTGGTATTCTAAACCAGAGGTCCTCAACTGGATGGCACTGTTCCTTTAGAAGTATTTAGGGTACAGTCAGCCCTTCATATCCAAAGGCCCAGCATCCATGGATTCAACCAATTGCAGATTGAAAACATACAGGAAAAAAACAAAAAACAACAATAAAAAATAATACAAACAAAAAGATAAGTATAATAACTATGTAAGCTGGCTGCAGTGGCTCAGGTCTGTAAACTCAGCACTTTGGGAGGCTGAGGCAGGCAGACTGCTTTGAGCTCAGGAGTTTGAGACCAGCCTAGGCAACATGGTGAAAAAAATACGAAAAAATTTTCATATTTCAAAAAATATGAAAATTAGCTGGGCAATGGTGGCTTGCACCTGTAGTCCCAGCTACTCAGGAGGCAGAGGCTGGAGAATCGCTTAAGCCCAGGAAGCGGAGGTTGCAGTGACCTGAGATCATACCACTGCACTCCAGCCTGGGCAACAGAGCGAGACCTTGTCTCCAAAAAAAAAAAAAAAAAAAAAAAAAATCTGTATCTATATCTAAATATCTCAAGATACTTTAAAGTATACTGAAAGATGGGAAGATGGGCTGGGCGTGATGGCTCAAGCCTGTAATCCCAGCACTTTGGGAGGCCGTGGTGGGCAGATCACCTGAGGTCAGGAGTTTGAGACCAGCCTGGTCAACATGGTGAAACCCTGTCTTTACTAAAAATACAAAAAAATTAGCCAGGCGTGGTGGCACACTTCTGTAATCCCAGCTAGTTGGGAGGCTGAGGCATGAGAATAGCTTGAACCCGGGAGGTAGAGGTTGCGGTGAGCTGAGATCGCACCATGGCACTCCAGCCTGGGCACTAGAGTGAGACTGTCTCAAAAAAACAGAACAAGCCAATAACAACAACAAAAATAAGTATACTGGAAGAGGTATGTAGGTTATATGCAATACTGTGCTATTTTATATAAGGAATTTATGCATCTGTGGATTTTAATCTCCATCCCTTGCAGATATCAAGGGAGAACTGTATTAGTGAGGGTGCTTTCCATGATCTCACAATTGGCATTAAGGTAGAGGTCAGCAGGTGAGATTTCTGGCAATGAGAGGGACAGACCTGAACAACAGGATTTGTTTCATATCCCGCAGGACTTCTTTTTTTTTGTTTTGAGACAGTTACGCTCTGTCGCCTAGGCTGGAGTGCAGTGGCATGATCTCGGCTCACTGCAACCTCTGCCTCCTGAGTCTGAGTGATTCTCATGCCTCAGACTCCCAAGTAGCTGGGATTACAGGCATGCGCAATCACACCCAGCTAATTTTTGTATTTTTATTTTTTGAGATGGAGTCTTGTTCTGTCGCCCAGGCTAGAGTGCAGTGGCGTGATCTCGGCTTGCTGCAACCTCTGCCTCCTGAGTTTAAGCGATTCTCGTGCCTCAGCCTCCCAAATAGCTGGGATTATAGATGCATACCATCACGCCTGGCTAATGTTTGTATTTTTAGTAGAGACAGGGTTTCGCCATGTTGCCCAGGCTGGTCTCGAACTACTGGCCTCAAGTGATCAGCTCGTCTTGGCTGCCCAAAGTGCTGGGGTTACAGGCATGAGCCACCATGCCCGGCCCCCGCAGGACTTTCTGTTGTTTCTCTCAACTTTATGTAAGTAAAACAACAGCAACAATAAAATCCCTGTCGCTTGAACACAGAATGAATTCTGCTTTATATATTTTGTATAGTTTGTATAGATATTTCGTATAGTTTATGAGGCACTGAACTTTCCAGAACAGCAACTACCGTGTATACTGATGGGCAATTTTATTTTGTTTCATTTAAACTTTACCAAGATTTTCTTACCATTCTAGAAAATGACATCACCAAGATCAATGAAATTCCTATCAGTTATAGCTGTGGGGGTCTGCTTTGTCACTGCTGTATTCATGGTGAGTCCACAAACAGGTGTAAGGATCTGGCTATGCCACCATGTCTCCCAGTGTCATCACACCTGAGTGCTTTATACATGCATGCATAATGTTATAAAAAATTACTTTACTATTATTTCTCCTGTATAGTTAGGTCTCCAAACACTAGTATTCCTCTATTGATATTCTGAAATTGGTAAGTCATTCTATTACCTATGTATTTTATTTTAGGATTAGTAAACGGGACATTATAAAATCATTTTTTATATAAATGCTGTGCTGGGTTTGATTAGGGTTGAAGAATAATGTTCTGAGGCAGTTATTCTCAAACATTTAATCATTTTCAGGACCCCTTTACAGTCTTAAAAATTACTGAGGACTCTAAGAGTTTTTGTTTATTTGGAATATAACTACCAACACTCATACTGTTAGAAATTAAAAGATACTAAAAAGTATTTATTAATTCACTTAAGAATAAGCTCATCACATACTAGAAAAAACACCTACTTTTTCAAAACCAAACAAACCAAACTGAGAAGAAGGACACATGTACATCTACATTTATGTAAATTCGCTTTAATGTTAGGCTTAACAGAAGGCAGCAGGTTCTCCTATCTGTTTCTGCAGTCTTACGATGTTCTGTTTTGTTGCAATATATGAGGGGAAAAAAAGTAAACTCATACAGCTGTACAACCGGAAAAGGGAGGAGTATTTCGGTAGATTTTGGGCACAACTGTGGTATTGTTTTTTGACACCAAAATGCAAGTGGTAGCTTCTTAAAGGTGAGCTGCAATGTGGAATTTACAATGGTATCATCTGTTACATTAAAATCCATAGAATTAAGGGGGAAAAAAAGAGAAAAAAATCCATTACTTTATCTTGTACTTTCAATGGAACTTCTACTCATGTGTGATTTTTAACATCCTGTGTAGGTCATTTGGAAGATACTGATTTACTGAGCTATACAGATCCTCCCAATGTTAACACATTTCAGTAAACAACATATATTTTTAAAATATCACATGTTAATATCATCCTGAGCTTACTATAACAGTCTAAGAATTTAGAAAGCTGTCAAGATCACAGTGATACGTTTTTCAAAATTCTAATTTTTGCTTGAAAACTCAAATTTTATCACCAGTAACAAATAGTTGTTTTCTTCAAAGTCACAAACTCACTTCTTTCTCTTTGGAGAAAATGTCTACCAAATAAGCAACTCTGAAAAGTATGTCTGCCAGCTGTTCTTTCAAGTAAAGCTGGTCTTCCATGAAAAAAAGCGTTTAGTCCAGCTTGCAACTCAACTGTATAGTGCTTTCCTCAAGACAAGACATCGTGTCCAGGTGTGCAGCAGTAGGGCTAACATGCCCTTCCCATGTCTTCACATCAGATATTTTTCACTGCTTCATCGAGGCCATTCTTCTGTAAAATGGCATTTTTTTCTTTTTGTGTGAGCACAGGGGTGAAGGACACAGTGATGACTAGTACAATTTCATGCCACTGTCCTGATTTGTGCTAAGGTGTCAGCAGTTCTATTAGCGGAAAAGGCAAATAACATCTTTTTTTTTTTTTTTTTTGAGACAGAGTCTCGCTCTGTCTCCCAGGCTGGAGTGCAGTGGTGTGATCTCAGCTCAGTGCAACCTCCGCCTCCTGGGTTCAAGCGATTCTTGTGCCTCAGCCTCCTGGGTAGCTGGGACTACAAGTGCAGGCACCACCTTGCTTGGCTAATTTTTGTATTTTTAGTTGAAACAGGGTTTTGCCATGTTGGCCAGGCTGGTCTTAAACTCCTGGCCTCAAGTGATCCACCCGCCTCAGGCAAATAATATCTTAACATTATCAGATGAGTTCTGATGTCATGGACCTTTGAAATGGTCATGGGGACCTACAGAGGTCCAAGGACTACACTTTGAGAATGGCTATCATTCTAAGATACTTTTATCCTAAGGCTCTCTATTGATCCAATGGGAATCTGCAGGAAAGCAACAGGCACAGATGAAAATGAGCATTTAATGGGACACTCCCATGCAGGGCTTGTCTCAGGGAAAGTTCTCTAAAGATTATTATATGAAAAAACTGGTATTAAGTATGATGAAGCGAACCATATTCTTAATAATTGGCTTTGTGTTATAATGCTTTTACTATTAACTAAGTATAAGTAAGCTTTAAAAAAAATTAAAAATTTATTATTTATTTATTTTTTTGAGACAAGGCCTTGCTCTGTTGCCCAGGCTGGAATGCAGAGGTGCAAACACGGCTCTCCATGCAGCCTAGAGACCTCCTGGGCTCAAATGATCCTCCTGCCTCAGTCCACTGAGTAGCTAGGACTACAGGTACACACCACTTAATTTGGCTAATTTTTAAATTTTTTTTGTAAAGATAGTCTCATCCTGTTGCCCAGGCTGGTCTCAAATTCCTGGGCTCAAGTGATCCTCCTACCTCAGTCTCCCAAAGCACTGTAATTGTAGGTGTGAGTCACCACACCCGGCCTGTAAGTAAACTTAATTTTGAATCTTGATTGGGAAAGAGAGAGACTTTTCACCTATAAAACTTACAAAAGTTTTCACTTATAAAACTAATTAAGCTACATTAAAATTTTTCTATATTAGTATTAATAACACAAAATTTATCTACAGAAGCCTGAGATCCTATCTAAATTTCAGAAATCTAAGTGGCTCTGGAGGCTGAAGCAAGGGGATTGTTTAAGCCCAGCAGCTCAAGAGAGCTTGGGCAACACAGTGAGACCCCATCTTTATTTTAAAAAAAGAAAGGAAGGAAGGAAGAAATAAAAAAAAATCTAAGTAAGACAGCCGGGCGTGGTGGTTCACACCTGAAACCCCAGTACTTTGGGAGGCCGAGGCGGGCAGATCACCTGAGGTCAGGAGTTTGAGACCAGCCTGGCCAACATGGTGAAACCCTGTCTGTACTAAAAATACAAAAATTAGCCAGGCACGGTGGCAGGTGCCTGTAATCCCAGTTACTCAGGAGCCTGAGGCAGAAGAATTGCTTGAAGCTAGGAGGCAGAGGTTGCAATGAGCCAAGATTGCACCACTGCACTCCAGCCTGGGCGACAGAGCAAGGCTCTGTCTCAAAAAAAACAAACAAAAAAAGAAATCTAAGTAAGACTTACTTATTCTAACATATCACAAGCAGAATTATGAAGACTCACCAGAATCTACCGAATTCTCACTTCACAAAGTACAGGAAGTGAGGAAATACTGGCCTACCATCTTGGAAATCACAGGCCCATTTCAGACGCGCCAAATACTGTGACCACAGAAGCAGAATTTGATTCTACAGATGGACACTGAGAAGGTAAAAACTGCATACAGGACTTGATTCTGATTCGCATGAAAGTTCAGCAATTAATATATTAGTATTTGTTAACAATCATCAAGCATCTGTATATCTATGCTACTTTAGATGATTTTCTAGCCATTAAAACCGTTTTTTTTTTTTGAGACAGAGTCTCACTTTATCGCCCAAACTGGAGTGCAGTGGCGTGATCTCGGCTCACTGCAACCTCTGCCTCCTGGGTTCAAGCAATTATCTTGCCTCAGCCTCCTGAGCAGCTGGGATTACAGGTGCCCGCCACCGTGGCTGGCTGATTTTTGTATATTAGTAGAGACGGGGTTTCACCATGTTGGCCAGGCTGGTCTCGAATTCCTGACCTCAGGTGATCTGCCCACCTCGGCCGCCCAAAGTGCTGGGATTACAGGGGTGAGCCACCACGCCCAGCCGCCATTAAAACTTTTAATCTGGGGGTTGCCAAATCTTTTCTTTAAAGGTCAAAGAGTAAATATTTTAAATTGTGTAGGCTATACTGTCTCTGTCACAACTGCTCATTTATGCCTGTGTAGGGTGAAGGCAGCTGTGGATAATACACAAATGAGTGTGTTCCAATAAAACTGTGTTTCAATAAAACTAAATTAACAAAAACACAGTGGGCTATAGTTTCCTCATCTGTTTATTTAACAAATAAACCTTTGTGTAGAGTGCAGCAATCTGCTTATAGAAAAGAATCTCAAAATATGTATTTTGAAAATATCTAAAAAAAAAAAGTGTAAGAATATTTAAATATTTAAGCCAAACTAGTCTTTGTACTCTGAAACCAAAAAAGAAGCCAAGAAGCCTCATCACCACTGCCCATGAACCTAATTTGGAAAATTAGTCATATTAAACTCATTAAAAATCCAACAGATTGGGATATAGAAAAATGTACAGATGAAGAGTTGATTCAATCCTGTGAGTTTTAGGTAAGTGTTGCATTATTTGCTGCTTATTACCAAATACTTATGTTACTTTGCACTTCCGTGTACTAAATAAAGTGCTGTACAGTGAATTATCTTCTAACATCCCCCCACCCAAGAGGTAGGGAATACAAATAGTCATTTTGCAAATGAGGAATGTGAGATTTGGAGTAGGTAGGTGACCTGCTCAGTCATCAGCATGTAAATAGCAGACCCCCATGTGAATGAATCCACTTGACTTCAAGGCCTGAGAAGTTAATGATGAGATTCTCTCGACTCTCAGTACTGGACTATTCTGCAGTAGTAAACAAATTTAAAAATAGGCAAACTTGTAAACAGAACATGAAGGGCCTCAGATGCTGGGATGCGGGGTACATGTTAGTTTTTTCCTGTGGGTAACTAAGGATTTCTTGTTGTTGTTAAGCTGGGAATGACGGAGAAACGCCAGGTGTTCTCACTGCCTCGTTCAATGTAATATCCATCAGACAGGTATGTGTTTCTTCTCTGGGCCTCGGTCCTTCTCTCTGTAGAGGGGGCTGGTCTGAGGCACCCTCTGTCTCTAAACTTCTGCATAATTGTGTTAATCACTTATTTTCACTTTCAGTGTATGTTTACTGTTACAGAGCTCAAAATGATGACCAAGAAAGTAAAAGTTTTCAGCCTTCAAGATAAAAAAATTGGTATATTTAAATAGTACTTCGTCTTATCAGATTTCTGAACACTTTTCATAAAGAAAATAATTGTCAAAGTTTCTTAATATATTTTTTAACTAATCAAATATCAAATGGTGGTAGTTAATAACTACTAACTACAAAAAATCCTATTATCTATTAACTTTCGAGAAAAAGAACAGAACTGGAGTATTCATGGCAAGTAACCCAGTGTGTGAAAATAGCATCCTGTCAAAAGCCAATGGTATATAAAGACTTATTAATCTAGGGAAAGTGTTACTCTGGCTAAAACCCCCAGCCATGGCCATGGCCCAGCAACTGTAAAAGGCCTGGGCTGACCTC
Organism: Pongo pygmaeus; assembly: GCF_028885625.2. NCBI lineage: Eukaryota > Metazoa > Chordata > Mammalia > Primates > Hominidae > Pongo > Pongo pygmaeus. The sequence goes on from NC_072380.2 coordinate 153,611,842, forward strand.
TCCGAGGCAGGAGAGAGCACCAGTAAAGGATATGAACATAAGCGGGTAAATAAGGTCTAAGGATGCTGCTGGAAGATCTTATTAAGGAAACAAAAGCAACTGCAATGTGCTCTCTTTCCCAACAAACAACCCAGCCACCAGCTACGAAAAGAAAAAGGCAAAAAATGTGCAGAGTTCTCAACAAACAAAACAAAGGAATATGGTCAGGTAGAAACAGACTCATTTTTAAATAAAGCAAGATGCAAAGCATCTGTGACCTAGTTTGGTATTTTAATCCAGACTTGATCATTAGGGAGATCTCTGACAACCAACAAAGGAAAAACCTCCTCCAAGTTAGGGCAGCATAGGAAAAGCATTTTAAGATGACATCTAATCCAACTGCTCATGGCTTCAAAGAGCCCCTACTTGAAATACAAATGAGAAAGTGAGTGCACATGAGGGTAATATGAGAAGACGAGCAAAAAGGAAACAATTAATTGGTGTTATAACTATTACTCTTAGAATAACCTGATATTTGACTTTCTCCTCATAGAAAACAGCTGCCTAACTGTAAATCTTGAAAGTTAGTAAGAGTAACCCCAAAGTTGGGGTGGGGACTGTAGCTACCTTGGGCGGCGCTTCATCAGACCCTCCGGAGTCCCAGGACACTGTGGCCTGTCTTCTGGACTCCATCCTCATGCGCTCTTCTTGCTGAGCCTTCTCTTCCTCCAGGATTGTGCTAGAGAGACAACACATTGTCTTAGGGGAGCTGACAACCCAGAGTTAGCACACACTAGACCCCACCCTGAGTTATCTAAGGAACACCAGTTGGCTAACAGTAGATGATAACAATAAAGGATCCTATACACAGGGGAAAGAAGGATCAGGTTTCTAACTCTTCACGAAATGATTCTAGAATAGCCTTGGTCCAAATGGGCAAGTCCATTTAAAGCATAGCCATAGGTAAGAAAAAGACAGCTGGTAAGAAAAAGAAGTTGCAGAAAATGAAGGACGGGCCAAGATGAAATGTTTGCACGCCAAAGTTTATCTTGAGCAGAACAGAATTCCTCTGAGAAATCCCACGCAGCACCTTATCAAGCATATACACGTCTGAGGACAGATTCTTTTCACACATAATGTGATCACGCCAGCACTTACGTGATCAATTAGCAATCTGGCCAATAATCTCCCTAAATTGCTCAATACAATCTTCCTATCGTTCAGCTTAACCAGCGCTTTACCTGATCAGGAAAATAAGCAAAAACACGACAGTATTTACAAGTGCTTCTGAAAATACTACTTGCTTTAAGCTGGAAACCCCATAGTTGGTAACACTGCTACTTACCACTGCTTGACTACTCAGAAGCTATCTGAAGTCCCACATAATGCTGCAGCCGCTGCAGCCTCTGCAGCGACTGCTAGGCAGCTTCTTCATCTTGGCTGTTTGCCATCACATAAACCCCTCAGAATGCAGCCAAAGCGAGACTGCTAGTTTCCCATTCCACGCAGATGCCCCAGGGCTCAGCAGGCAGTTTTAAACCCTCGTCCTAACTGTGGCAGACAGCTCTTCCTACATTCCTACAACTCTAGAGTTCTAATAATGACACTCATTCAAAGTTTCTAGGCTCCTGGTAGATAGTGTGCAGTAAACAACCACCCAAAAATTACTCAGGAAAGAGTGACATCAGTGCTCCAGACGTTCTAATCTGGGAATTTGCTCAACTGTTTAAAAAGACATTCCTGCTTGGCTGGAGGCTAGAGTGTGCTGTTTCTCACACAACTCAACTTACACAGTCACCTTCTGAGTCAGGAAAAGAGACAAAATGTATTTCATAACTGCAAACCATCACTACAGATGTTAAGACTTTTTTCATCCCCAAACCAAAAGGGAATGTCTGCCTCAAGAAATGATCACATCAGGACCGGGCACGGTGGCTCACGCCTGTAATCCCAGCACTTTGGGAGGCCGAGGTGGGCAGATCACAAGGTCAGGAGTTCAAGACCAGCCTGGCCAACATAGTGAAACCCCGTCTCTACTAAAAATACAAAAAATTAGCCCGGTGTGGTGGCACGTGCCTGTAGTTCCAGCTACTCGGGAGGCTGAGGCAGGAGAATCCCTTGAACCCGGGAGGCAGAGGTTGTGGTGAGCTGAGATCACGCCACTGCACTCCACCCTGGGCAACAGAATGAGACTCCACCTCAAAAAAAACCCCAAAAAATCACATAAGCATTTTACATAAAAGCTTTTAATCAAAAGTCCCACTCCATTCTCAAGATATGATTTTGGTTTCTTTCTTGCTCCAGTTAGATGATCATGGCTCAGCAAACACAAAACTTTTCACAGTATTTAAGAATTGTGCAGCAGCCTTGACAGACAGGCAAGATGCTCACTGGGTGCCAGCACTGTTGGGAACCTGGTCCGATGTGCCAGGCCCAGGTGAGTCCTGGTGAGTGGTGCAGGGAAGTTTGGGGCCAGGTCTGGGGAAGGAGCACAGGGGTCCTGAGAGGGCCACTCTCTCTGCCCTGCCCCTCCAATCAGAAGAGTGCTCCCCTCAGCTGCTGGGAGGATTAAGGGAGATCATGGCTGTGAGAGCATCTGCTATAAGCGTTAGTTGTCATCAGTGGGTATTTCTAATAGCATTTACTTGAGGGCTGCTCATTCAGCAAGTATTTGCTAACTTTGCTAACTTGCTCTGTGCAAGATGCACGTGACGAGGTCTTTGAGGTGCTCTAAGAGAAAAGAAAACTCAAAACCTTGAAACAGGGCCAGGCAAGTTGGCTTATGCCTATAATCCCAGCATTCTGGGAGGCTGAGGTGGGAAGATCGCTTGAGTCTGGGTGACAGAGTGAGACTTGTCTCAAAAAAAAAAAAAAAAAATCAAAAAATAACAACAACAACAAACACCCTGAAACAGGACACAAATGTTGTGATGAGCACTAGAGAAGAGCTTGGCCTGGTATGTTCTAGCTGCAGAACTAAGCGGGAGAGGACACTGTCCCAGGCACTGGGGGTGGTTAGGGAGGAAGAGTCCCAGCATCTCAGCAGGTCACAGTTACAGACTCACACCAAGCACATAATGTTTGTGTGCTTTTGGTAATGTAACGAGCATTACATGACCAAAGCACAGCAATGCTTTCTGTCCATTTCTTATGTGAAAATAAATACCTTTATATTTCAATTTTCCTTATGTATTTTAATTTATGACTTAAAAAATACCTTTTGTTATACTTTGAATGAAACAGTGCCTGGCACATAGCTGACACTTAAATATTTGCTAAATGAACAAATACTGCATATAGATAAAATACACGCATTATCATGACCTATTAGATGTTTAACTAAGCTGAGTAAATTCAGGGATCATTAGTGGTTAAAAAAAAACTGAATGGGAAAACAGCAAGGCTCAATCAAACTCAAGGAGTTTGAGTCACACTGACATCAGGTTTAAATTCTACCACAGACAGGTTAGATGACCATGGACAACTCTGTCCCTCCAAGCCTCATCCACAAAACGGGGCACCTCCCTAACTACCTATCTTGAAGGGTTGTTGTGAAGATCTAAATGAAAATTAGACAACCTATGTGACGAGCTCTAAAATGCAAGAAGCTTTTAAAAATAGAAAGAACTATTAGAAATTCCCCATCAGATAATATCCTGTGTAGCTAATGGCCGCCATTCCCACAAAGAGCTCTAAGTCTTTTTCTTTCTTTCTTTTTTGTTTTTGGGGCGGAGTCTTACTCTGTCGCCCAGGCTGAAGTGCAGTGGCACAATCTCAGCTCACTGCAACCTCTACCTCCCAGGTTCAAGCGATTCTCCTGCCTCAGCCTCCCAAGTAGCTGGGACCACAGGTGCACATGTCACCATGCCTGGCTAATTTTTTGTATTTTTAGTAGAGATGGGGTTTTACCATGTTGGCCAGGCTGCTCTCGAACTCCTGACCTCAAGTGATCTGCCCGCCTTGGCCTTCCAAAGTGTTGGGATTATAGGCATGAGCCACCACGCCTGGCCTCCTACCTTTATTTATTTATTTTTTTTTTTAAAAAAGAGATGGAGTGGTACTAAGTTGCTCAGGCTGGTCCTGAACTCCTGGGTTCCAGAGTAACTGGGACTACAGGCTTACACCATATGCCTGTGCAAATATTTCAAATGAGTTAATATCCAAGTAGAGCTTGAGATACAAAGGAGCAATCATGTCTTTTTACAAATCCATCTAATCACCTATGAAGTGTCAGCAATACAACTACTAAGACTGGCCATCAATCAAACCAACAGATCAAGAATATGCCTACTAAAACAGTCACTGATATACAATGTCTTTGAACTTGACAAATGTAAAGACGTTACAACTATAAGGAATAGGAGTTGATACTTTGGTATGAGCTAATATAGCTTCACCCAGTCCTGAACATTTACCAATGAAAACGTGGGAAGGTATATCTTAACTTTCTAGATTATAAAACACCAGTAAATCTATACTTCAAAAGGCTGCTAAAGGAGTTAAAAATATGTATTTTTTTTTAGAGCTAGGGCATGTGCACACATGGCGGGAACTACCATTGCTTTTAAAAGTGAAGTGATTAATCTCACTTCACTTCCCTTTTTCCTCACCTATAGCCCTTCTTCCTTTATGTCCTGGCAAGTTCTCTGAACTCATTATGCTCTCCCATGCCTCTTTATGTCGTGTCTCTTGCCTGGAACACCTTTCTCTTCTTTCTCTGGCCAACTCTTACTTGTATTTCAAGTGTCAAATAGTAGTTCCTCCAGAAAAATCTTCCCTGAAGCTCCCTCCTCCCTTTAGGCTAAGTTACATTACTCTCCTTACTCTTTTCCAAAGAAATTAGTGCCTAACTTGCTCTTAACTCTTGCCAAAAGGCATTGTAAATATCTGTTTGTTTGACTTTTGCTCCCATTAGGCCAAGAGTTGTTACCTGAAGGCCCATTTTCAAATGCTCAGAATTAGCACAGACCCTGAAGCATAATAGGAATTAATAAATGACAGGTAAATGGATGAATAAAGCCCTATCAGTGGAGCAGGTCTACTGACTAGTGAAGAAGAGCACATTATCAAGCTTCCTGTTCTTTTTAAATTTATTTTTATTTTTAAAGAGACAGCAGTTTCGCTATTATTGCCCAGGCTGGTCTCAAACTCCTGGACTCAAGTGATCCCCCTGCCCTGGCCTCCCAAAGTGCTGGGATTATAGGTGTGAGCCACTGTGCCTGGCCAATTTCTTTTTTCTTTTTTTGAGACAGGGTCTAACTCTGTAGCCTAGGCTGGAGTTCAGTGGCACGATCATTCCTGGACTCAAATAATCCTCCCACCTCAGCCCTCCGAGTAGCTGGGACTACAGGTTCATCACCAGGCCTGGCTGATTCTTTTTTATTTTTTGTAACAATTAAATAATAAATAAAAATCTCACTGTGTTACCCAGGCTGGTCTTGAACTCCTGGGCTGGAGTGATCCTCCCACCTCAGCCTCTCAAAGTATTGGGATTACAGATGTGAGCCACCATACCCAGCCCCTGTTCTCTCAACTGGCCAAACAGGAAAGGACCTGCAGGCAGCTTTCTTCAAGATGGTCACTGGGAGCAGGAGACCAGTCAGAGACCAGGAGCAAAGAAGGCCTAGCTGGCCTGAGAGAGAAGCACACCCCTGGTTAGTGGTTTTACAGTGCCCTGCTCTCTATCACCTGACCCTTAAAATAAACAACACACCCTCAGTCAGAGTTCCTGAAAGTTTTAGTTTTAAACAGGTAAAAAGTCCATAAAAATCAAGAAAAAAAATTGGGAAAAACAAGTGTCTTTTCTTCTACTCCTTCAAATAATTAAAATATAGGCAAGCTAAGAGAAGGTTAAGTGGGACATATTCTTCAAGGCAACGGGAACTCAGTTTTAAATGGGTTCTCATCAGGCAATGTTATTTCACACAGATTGTTCTGTGAAATCGGCCACTCTGATCTTAAGGCTACTTACTGTTTTCCCCAAGCTTCTCTAAAAGGACCCTGTGAAGTCCCTTGCCACAAGAAGACTCTCTCAGGCTCCATCTGCCCTGAGATTTCTACCTACACACACTTCCCCTATTCTCTGACCCACTGAATTTACTGCCTGAATGTTTCATTTCAGCCCTTAATCACATATTGCCATGTTGTGGAATTTAGCTTGTAAGCTCCCTACAGTTGTCAGACATGAATCTAATTTCTCTTGTAAGCTAAGTATCACTTGCATATTATAGACACTTTGATATTTAATTAAACATCCCAGACTTGTTCCTTAAAGAACATAATGACAACTGGGAAGCAAGTTCCTTCAATCTCACTACTTCATTCTCATACCCAAAATAGCCTGTCAAAATGCTTCTGAGAAACCATAATTTGCTGTTCAGAGGAACCAAGACTATAAATAACTCATAAAAAATATCTGTTTTTACAATGGGAAGACTAGTCCATAGATGGAGTAGGAGGGCACAAGGAGACAGTACTGAACTTTTCTCTTTACAGCTGCTGAAGAATCCACAGTAACAAACTAGAATGTGCAGAGCATCAAGGAGGTCAAACTGAAACATATTTTCCCAAACTATAAATATTTTTAGCAGGAATACATTCCATCTGAAAGCTCTTAGCTGCCTAATGTGAACTGGCAACAAATGAGCCCTCATGTTTTTTCCCAGAATGGTGGTTTCCAAGTCTCAAACTTGCAAATAAATGGAACAATGAAAGCTGAGACTTGTCATTTAACAAACATTAGCACAATGATAATTAACACTTTGTTGATCCACGTGCACCACTGAGGAACAGAATCCTGAAAAGGGGAAAGGAGTACTTTATTTAGTGTTAGTTTTATTTTTTACTTCTCTTACTTTAAAATCATTGAAGTGATCAATTCACAGTAAAAGGACATAAAAACAGTTGTTCTGATTTTCTTCTTTTGGCCTGCAACATTCCCTATACAACTTGATGGTGAGCAAGAAAGTGGTCCTTCATTTCCAGTATGGACAGCTAAGACACAAAAACACAGCTCCAACAAAGGTGATTTTCAGAAGTAGAAAAGGCCAATTGATTCTGAGTGTTTTTCTTCAAGCTGTCCCAGAAGAAGCAACAGATAGATATGGAAGCTGCTTCTCTGGTGAGTTATGCAATCCCAGAGGAGATCCTGCCTACTTGAACCTGTTTTCTCATTTACAAGTAAAAATCACAGTCTACCCTAACTATTGTTAGAATGGAGAAATAACATATGTATTAATAAAAAATTAGTAAACTTCTAAGTAAATGTTAATTAGCTCTGTATTTTACCTGCCTTATTTACCACTAGGAAAGAACTGTGTTTTTGTCTTCATTTCTGTAATATTTTCCCTGAGACTGACTGTACTACTAACTTTTCTCTTTGCAAATACAAAACATTTCTCCTTTTAAATGTAATAAATACTTTTTGCTTTATTAAATATGGGAAGAAAAACTTTTTTAAAAAGATTGGATTTTGATACTTAAATAAAGGAATCATGTAAAACAAAGGATCTGTTTTATAATCCTGATCATAAAATTTGCTTTGGACATAAAATCAGTCTGGGTTTGCAGTTATTTAAGTTAATCTGGAAAACACCCAGAGAAAGAACAGCAATAAATTTGAAGGGAAAAAAGTCAAGCAGGAACTGGCTTGTTTTGGCAAGTTCATGGGAATACCAGTTTTGAAACATGATCTCTTATAATTAGTCAATGCTGCCTCACCACAAAGGAATGGAATTGACCTTTTAAAAACAAAACAAAACCAAACAAAACCCTACCATCTTTGCAGAAAACAAGTCTGAGGCTTGAGATGAAGCTAGGGATGGCATACCTGGAAGTAGCTGACCTAGTAGCTAAAGCCCATGATCACAGCGTTACTGCTTACGCCTCTGCTCTTTTTCTCTTTTCTCATAAGCAGTAATGCTGGAGATTATGGCCTTTAGTCGCCAGTGGTGGACTGGAAATCCAGCTTCATGGATATATTGAAATCACATTTCTCTCATTGTTTCTCCAACTGCAGTAAATAAAGTCTTTTGTTTGGTTATTGTGCTATATCGATCTCAAAATTATTTTTTAAAAAACTGATATCCACTAAGACTGTACCTTTATTTTTTTCTATTTTTTGAATTGGGGTTTTGCTCTGTCACCCAGGCTGGAGTGCAGTGGCTCAATCACGGCTCACTGCGGCCTCGGCCTCCTGGGCTCATGTGATCCTCCCATCTCAGCCTCCTGAGTTGCTGAGATTACAGGCATGAGCCACCTCAAATGTTACTTCAAAATGTTGACACCTTTTTCTGTTTCTGCTTAGCTCTTATTTGACCAACCCTCTTGCAGACAGGAACTATATACTCTGGATATAAGAAACAACTGTGACAGCATGGGAGAGCAACCATAGGCAGCCAGATTCTGGAGGGAGCTGTCATGAGAAGGAAGAGAACGGCACTGGGTGGGTCCCCACTTTTTAATGGCCATTAGTGAGAAGGCAGGTGCCAGTGTTACTGGCTTGAATAACCAGAGAAATGAGTTTGGAGCAACTACAGCTAGCAAAAAGGTAATCGGAAAAAAAGGAGAAATCCCAGAATGAAGACAGCCAGAGAAGGAGTGCTTCAAATTCTGAGTATATATTCTGCACAAATCTCTGCTGATCCTAGAAGCGTGCACACACAGTGCAGACTCCAAGCAGCCCAGCTAAGGCTAAAATAATTGAACAGAGATTTGCACTGCTGCTCACAGTGGAAAGAGGCTCTGCTACCTACCCATCAGCCACAATGTCTAGGATATAATCTAACATTTCTTGATATATTTAAAAAAAAAACCATAAAAATGTGACCCATTCTCAAGAGGAAAAAACAATTAAAGGAGGCTGATTCTAAAGATGACTCAGATGTTGAAATCAGCAAGAATTTAAAGGAAGCTATTATATTCAAGGGTATAAAAGAAAACTTATTCATAATGGATGAAATGATAGGAAATGTCAGCAGAGAAACAGAATACAAAAAAAAGAGCCAAACAAAAATTCTATTACCAAAAAATACAGTATATGAAGTAAAATCTCCATTGGATGAAGTGATCAGTAGGATGGGGATGACAGAAAAGGAGTTAGGGTACCTGAAGGTAAGTCAATAAAAATGATTCAATCTGAAGCGGGGAAGGTCAGGAATGGGGAGAGGAGGAAGAGGAAGGGGGAGAGAAGGTGACAACAAGAGCTTCTGGTACTCAGCCTGAAGGACACCATCAGAAGTCTTAACACACATGCGACTGGAATCTCAGAAGAAGAGAGGGAAAATAAAACAGAAAAATGTATCTGAAGAAATAATGATCTAAGTTTTTCTAAATTTTATAAAAGATATGTTTATAGATTCAAGAGGCTCAGCAAATCCTAAACACAATTGACATTAAGAAAACCACACCCAAGCACATCCTACTTAAATTGTTGAAAAATCAAAGAAACAAAATCATGGAAGCTGCCAGAGAAAAACACACACTGCATACAAAGTAACAATTGTATGGCCAGTGATTCTCATTAAACGTAACAGGGCAGAAGACAGTAAAAGAACATCTTTAAGGTGCTGGGAAAAAAAAAAAATTACAACTCTGTCAACCCAAAATTCCTATCAACAAAGTTAAGTTCAACTCATTTTTAGATAATATAAAACTAATAGAATTCACCACCAACTGATCTGCACCACAAGAAATGCTAAAAAAAATTATTCATCTGATGGGAAACCAAATGGAAATAAGCTCTTCAAGAAGAATGGAGCACCGTACGAAGTTAAATATAGAAGAGTGAGTTTCCTTACTTTATTTAAAATGGTATTTAAGATAAAAATCATAAACTAATTTTGTGGGGTTAATGGCATATGTGAATGTAACATACATGACAACTTCAGCATAATGGACCAAGGTGGTGGTGGTAAATGGACATTCCTGCTGGCAAAGTTTCTACATTTTATATGAAGTACAATGATTAACTCTAAGTAAACTATGAAAAGTTAAGATATATACTGTAATTCCCAGAGCAAGCACTAAAAACATAATACAAAAGGTATTGCTAAAATGCAAGTTTGAGAAAAAGGTTAAGGCAGAGAAAGAGAGGTGGATGTTAAGTTGTTGGTTTCAAAGTGCCAAATTGTGCACTTTGGCAAATTGTGCAAAGACAGAACTACGATAGGGACGTGTGGGTGAGAACCAATAAGGGGTAAGAATTATTGTTAGATATGAAGCAGCTAAGATATAATTTTCAGTAGAAACAATTTACATTTTACATTAAATTCCTATTAAATTCAGATTTGCAGTTTGTTTTTTATCACTGGGAAGACTGAGGGCCAAAACAGAATGCAAACAAAAAACTCCGAAAGTGCACATGCTGTGAACATTTTAACTGTACGTAGCTATAATTGTGAAACAGCTTACTCTTCTAGATAATATCTAGACCCAATAGGAGAGCAATGCAAAAAAAAAAAAAAAAAATACTGGTATAATGACTAAGGAGGAATTTAGACACCACCTTTGAAAGGAATTTTGGAAGCAAATACAAAATCACTTTAAAAAACACAGTAGTACAAGCAATTTCATGTCATTAATCAAACCTAGAACTCCTAATTTAAAGTTCGTGTTGTGGGATAAGTGAAGAATCCAAAACAGGTTAAACATGTTTAAGATGCTGTTCACAGATTAATATTTTAAAATTCATCTCTCTATAATACATCTGTAAAACATCAAAAAGATGTGCTTGGTATTTGGTAACAAGTATCTTGGTATTCTTATTATCTGAATAATAAGAATTATCTGAATAATAAGAATAGTTAACACTCATTCAAATCTCACAAGAACCCTAGAAAGTAGCTACTGAGTAGAAAGAGTACCACACTTTTTAGAAAAGTAGAGAAACAAGGCTGGGCGCGGTGGCTCACGCCTGTAATCCCAGCACTTTGGGAGGCCCAGGAGGGTTGATCACTTGAGGTCAGGAGTTAAGGACCAGCCTGGCCAACATGGCGAAACCCTGTCTCTACTAAAAATACAAAAAAAAGTAGCCCGGCACAGTGGTGCGCGCCTGTAATCTCAGCTACTCAGCAGGGTGAGGCAAGAGAATTGCTTGAACCAGGGAGGTGGAGGTTGCAGTGAGCAGAGATTGCGCCACAGCACACCAGCCTAGATGACAGTGTGAGACTCCGTCTCAAAAAAAAAAAAAAAAAGTAGATAAAAGTTAAAGATGTTCCCCAAGGATATTAAGTGGTGGGGCCAGGATTCAAAGTGAGAGCTGTCATTCCAAAGCTCATAATTTTGCACGATTCTGTTACTGGTTACCTTAAAATTAAATACAAATAACTATATATTTTTAAGGATGTCTAACTATAACTGATAACTCTTATGTACTCTAAGATCGCCAGGTCCCTTCTGGATTTTCAGGAAAAGCTTTGTTGTTACTAGTACCTGCTTCTAAATTAGCTAACACAGTGTGTGTGCTTACCATGAGCAATGGACATGGATTATTTATTTATATGTTTGTTTGAGACAGAGTTTCACTCTTGTTACCCAGGCTGGAGTACAGTGACACGATCTCGGCTCACTGCAACCTCTGCCTCCTAGGTTCATGCGATTCTCCTGCCTTAGCCTCCTGACTAGCTGGGATTCACAGGCATCTGCCACCACACCCAGCTATTTTTTTGTATTTTTAGTAGAGGCAGGGTTTCACCATGTTGGCCAGGCTGGTCTTGAACTCCCGACCTCAGGTGATCCACCTGCCTCGGCCTCCCAAAATGCTGAGATTACAAGTGTGAGCCACTGCACCCGGCCAGATTATTTATTTAATCTTGAGAATATGGGTAGTATTTGTGATCTTGCTCTTACAAGGGAGGCTTAGTAACTTGCTCAAGGCCATATAATCTTTTAAACATTCTTTGAAAAATTTATACATGCACACATGCCCATTTACTCTCAAGGTGTTGCTATAATAGCTTGAAATGGCAGTCTCACAGATCAACTGAAATAGTTTGTGTTCCTTAGATGCCTTGCAACTTCACTTAGGTATGATACTGAGAAGCGATATGAAAAAAAAAGTAAGAAAATCTGTCTGCACCCATGCTGAGCTAAGCTATAACCCTTACCAAACACTCTCCCAAAGGCTGGTTTTGTTTGATAAAGTTAAGAAGCAAAACATGACAGCACATGGTTAGGACAAATAACTAAAAACCGAAAACCAAAGAAACACGCACACATAAAATCAAAAACAAAAACTCCCAACACCCCCCAGCTGGAGTGAAAGCTCTATATACAAGCGGTTCCCAGCAGGCTCTCTGGATGACACCGTGCCATGGTTTGGCTCTGATCTGCTTGAAGTCAACTCTGGGTGACTTGTTCAAAACTCCCAAACCGGTTCCCCACTGTATGTGAAATTATTGTGTTCCACAGAAGCAAAATACAACACACTCAAAATATGCCAATGAAACAAGTAAAACCAGTAAGAAAATACTTTGAAAGTACACAAGGAAGCCATGTCCCCCTCAAAGCCCGTGGGTAGGGCCTCTGTGCATCTGCTAGTGATGCTGCCATTCCTTTAAAGGACTTTGGTTGATACTCAAACAATGTAAGAAAACAAGCTGCAGGAATTCTCTGTAACAATATTTTTTTTCTTTCTTTTTCCTTTTTAACTAACCAATATTAACAACCTGCTCACCAGTCCAAATCATAAGATGGCAGGCACACTTAATGACTTCTAGCCTATAAACATCAAGGCAGTTAGTAGAGCATGACGGCTCATAGCTCAAGCTCTGGACTCAGGTGGACCTAGCTTGAATTTCAGTTCTGTGTCCTTCTATCAGGTGCCTAACCACACAGTTGCAGTCTCCTCATCATCGTAAACTGACGATGAAGATACTACCTATATGTAGTATGTCCCTGGACTGTGAGGATTAAGGTGAAATAGTGTATCAAAGTTCATGGCACAATGCCTGCCAACAGAGATTGCTCTATAACTACTAGTTATTTCAATGTTATAACTAGAAGAGCTAACTGCAGAGGATGGAGACTTGCTATCAATGCACATGGTACTGGTTCTAAAAATATTCCTAAAGAGCTCAATGATGGAAGACCAGTTCAAAATCATGGACTGCTTTCCAAGGTGATACTTACAAGACTGGTGTTCTTTAGAACATAAAGCCTCAGGTAAATCTGTTTACACACCACTTACTATATCCTCTACTTCACAGAGCAATATTCTTGACAGCCCCAAATTAGAAGTATACAAATTTCCACCAACAGTGGAATAAACTATAGGATATTCACAAATGGAACACTATACAACAATGAGAATTGAGTATAACTACATGAATAATATGGATTAATCCCACAAACTGTTGAGTAAAATAAATTATATATATAAAGTAAGTACTGACTGATACCATTTACATCATGTTCAAAAACAGCAGAACCAATCTATGGTCAAGATAGAGGTTACCCTTGGAGGGTGAACAGTGATTAGAAAGGGGCATGTGGAAGATTTCTGGGGTGCTGGTAGTATTTTCATTTTGGATGCTGGTGACAGACTGTATCCAACTGGTGGAAATTCAGTAAGCTGTCACTTCTTGGTGTTTATTAAACATCAATAAAAAGTTTTAAAATATACAAAAATCATAACACAAAATTTTAAAGTGATAATTTTGTTTACTGCCCTAATTTGCCTAAAATATATTTAAGAATTTTAACATTAACCTAAAATATTTTTCTAATCTGAGATAAAGCTGATGTTCTTTTTTAAAATAGTGGTACCAGCACCTTAGTCAAGAAGAGTACTGTTGGGACATATTATTTTTGAACATACCTGCCAAAAGGCAAATACTAAAGCTGTTTATTATGGTTTCCCTGTCATAGTACCTAATAAACAATTAACTGAAGTAACCAGGAATCAAATGCCTTTTTTTTTTTTTTTTTTTTTTGGAGACAAAGTCTCACTCTTGTCTCCCAGGCTGGCGCAATACCAGCTCACTGCAACCTCTGCCTCCCCAGGTTCAAGTGACTCTCTTGCCTCAGCCTCTTGAATAGCTGGGATTACAGGTGTCTGCCACCACGCCCGGCTAATTTTTGTATTTTTAGTAGAGACGGGGTTTCACCATGTTGGCCAGGTTTGTTTCGAACTCCTGACCTCAGGTGATCCACCTGCCTCGGCCTCCCAAACTGCTGGGATTACAGGCGTGAGCCACCGCGCCCAGCTAAATGATTTTTCACTCAAAAAATATTTAGTGTGCTCTTATAACCTGACAGTCACAAAGCACAAAAATGCTAGAGTACGCATTATAAGAAAATTTCACTGTTGATCAATTAAAAGTATTCCTATTGAGGAGTTTTTTATACTTGATAATAGGCCACTGGCAGGTTAATCTCATTCTACTTCTCAATGAATTCATACCTATGAATAAGTAAACAGGATGTAGTAAGGACAGGTTCCTTGAGTCACAGACATCACCTCATCAATGTATGACCAAGGTGATTTTCCTATGAGTTTGCCCAACAAGTTCCATACCAAAAATCACTTCTCAACTAATACAGTCAAAAACAAATACACAAGGCTGGGCATGGTGGCTCATGCCTGTAATCTCAGTACTTTGGAAGGCTAAGGTGGGTGGATTGCTTGAGCTCAGGAGTTTGAGACCAGCCTGGGCAACATGGTGAAACCCCATCTCTACCAAAAATACAAAAAATTAGCTGGGTGTGGTGGTGTGGAGTGCATGCCTGTAGTCCCAGCTACTCAGGAAGCTAAGGTGAGAGAATCACTTGAGCATGGGAGGTGGAGGTTGCAGGCAGTGGCGATGGTGCCACTGCACTCTAGCCTGGGCAACAGAGGAGACCCCGCCTCAACAAAATAAAATACACACGCATACACTCCAGTTAAAGATGAGGGGAATCCCACAGTAATTTGAGTCTACTTGCAAATATTCTTTCAAGGTAGGGAAGGAGAATTCTTTCGAGGTCGAGAAGAAGAATGGGATTTGGGAAACATTTTTAACTACCATAATTTTAATTACCAAAGGGCTATCCAAACTTATTATTTCTTTGTTAAAATCCTGGAAATAATAAAAATTTTGAAAAAAATTAATAACCTATTTAGTTATTGTGATACACTGTTATATGTAAATGTCCAAGTAAGCAATTATATTATATAGTTACATTTTATAACATAAAATGGTGGCCTATTTGGTAGCCCAACTGTATATGTTCAAAACGCAAAGTTAAACACCATTTCTAAAACAGAACAATGCAGAATGAATGAATGCTCAATTATCTGTGCTAGTAGAATATAAGAAGATATCCATAAATTATACTACAGGTACATATTTAAAGTAATTATATGTAGTTCTAAAAATATGTATTGGATACTTTTTGGAGATAATTTACCTCAGTGGAGCATTCCTTAGTATTAAGAATCACTCATATGTTCTAAGCCTTGAATTCAGTGCCTGGGTGACCCTTCCTGTATCTAGCTAGCTAGGCTCCTGGCCTGGAGGTTTGGGCAACACCAAGGTGAGTATGACCATCCCTGTCCTCAAGGAGCTTCAGTCTAGTAGGGGATGAGACATACTAGACTGTGAGCTCCTCGAGGGCAGGAAAAGTGTTTTAGTCATCTTTGCCCCAGTGACTAGCACCAGGCTCAGCTACTGTAGGTGCTCAACAGTGTTTATCGAACTGAATTGAACACGGGTTGCAGCCATCTATGGCAGCAAAGGGTAAGCCTGACAAGAAGAACAAAGAGCTTTGGAGACTCAGAGGGTGAAGGCTAGTCAGCTGTGAAGTCACAGAAGACCCAGTGCGTGAAAGAAGCCGAGAAAGATGGGTAAGATCTCCCCAAGTGAAGAAGGAGGCATTCTGGGCTGAGAGGAGGGTTAGTTTAGCTACCGTGTGTGAAAGGGATGAGAAGACAATCTCAGGCCATAATGAAATGAGGCCTAAATGTTACTGTGGAAGCCTTTACCCAAACATAAAAGGTGACAAAACCCCACTGAAAGTTGTTTTGACCAGCAGAGTTATTTTTCCAGTGACAGTTCAGGAAGACTGACTAAGCTGGTCATGCCAGACAGATGGGAGAAGAGCGCGGGATGGAGGGTGGGGGGGTAGGCACAAGGAGTGAAGCATGACTCCAAGATGGTGTCGAAGATAAAGGCACTATTCCAACCTGGAGGAAGTGAGGAGGAAGGGCTGGCTTAGAGGAGAATGTAACAGCTTTGCTTTCTGGATAAACATGATGCCCAGTCAGCAATTTAAAATGTAGGTTTGGGACTTGAGAAAAGGGCAGGACCAGAACTACAGACAGACAGAGGTGAGAGGCAAAGCCTTGTGAATGGGTCAGACATCCAGGAAGAGTAATGAGACAAAATGGGAGAAAATAAGAGGCTGAAAACAGAAATTCGGTGAATACTCATAGTAAAGGTGGAGAGATGGCCAGTCAGTGAGGTAGAAAGAGATACCGGGGAGGTGGGGTGATAGAACTGGTATCAGAGAGGAACAATGTCAAGGACAGAATCTGTCAAATCCTGAGGAAAGATCAAGGAGGAACAAATAGGAGCAAAACAACATGCAATAAAGCACGTCCAAAAGCCAGCTGTAAAAGTGGGAAAATAGGCGTGAAGTTATATGAGAATTAATGAAGGAACTGAAGAGTTTTGGCTTGAAGAAACTAAGAGGAGGTAAGGAAGCCGTTTAGAATTACCCTGAAGGCCTATCGTGTGAAAGGCAGAGTAGGGTTGTTCTATGGGGCCTTGAAAAGTAGAACCAGGCCGGTACGTGAGAGTTATGGGGACCCAGACCAAGAGTGTGGCTGGTCTTTCCGATGTGGTGCTTACTGTATTGTAATAACCAGTGATACCTCGGTCTCCTCCACCAGACTTTAAACTCTCTGGGGGCAGGGATTGGGTCTTATTCACTGTTGAATCCACAGAACCTAGCTTAGAATAACAAAGGTGCTTAGCAAACATTTTCAGACTGGATGAATCCTTTCTGCTTCTACCTATAGGTCTTAATTCTTCTTTGAAATACTCTCCTTAAAAGGAATTCTGTCTAGCAAGTTGAACAGCTTGAACATGTGGTGAGAAGGCTGGGCTAGATGGTGAAAGGCCTGGACCCTGCAGTTGATGATTTTTAGGAAAAAGACTAAAAATACAGCATGAAAAACAAACCCATAAAAACTCACATAAAATGGAGGAAGTCCCCAAGTGTGAAAACAGGTGACGCAGCACACATTGAACCATGGTATTGTTTATATAATAAAGCTTCTCATGCCTATGTGTTATATCACAGTATCTTGTTTATTGCAGTATTAAATCTCATTCTAGATTCCAATTCAATTCAATTCAACAAATGTTTATTGAGCACTTATATGGTGCCAGGTTCTAAGCTTGGCACTGGGGCTACAGAAATCAGTAAGACACAATGATGCCCGCAAGAGCTCTGAGTGTAGCTGGGGACATGCGCAAGCAAACAAGAACCTCTCCAGGCCAGGCAACAGGGTAGAGTATGCACATGCTTCTCTGAGGGATTCAGCACACTAATGTTCCTGCGTGCTTCCTCCAGGGGTTTAGCAGTACCTGGCACAAAGTAGGAGCCACAAAATGGCACCTGAACAAGCAATGGATGTTTTAAATATAAAAACAGAAGTATTCAAAAGGTGGCAAAGGAGTAATGATCTCTTTCGGGGCAGGGTTGATTAGGAAGGCTTCCTGAAGCAGGTAACATCTGAGCTGGGTTCTGAAAACTGAATAAAAGTTTATAGGTGGCAAAGGTCAGGAAAGGGATTTCCGGGAGTGAAGACAGCATGTGAAAAGGCAGTGAGCTGTGTTAGGAGAATTGTAAGTAAGTATTGCTGGATCACAAAGTGTGAGGGAGATAGAGATGGGGTTTGTGGTAGATGAGATTAGTGAGGTAAGCAGGGACTAAATTATTACGGGTCTTGTAAGCCATGCTAAGTCAGAAGCTAGGGGAGAGAGATTTGACCATAATTGGAGCTTTATTAAAATTTTAAAGATATAATTTACTTAAGACTCTAGCAAGGTACAAAGAAATGCAAATCAATGTTAAAAGTAATTGCATTTGAACGAAAAATAGTTCGGCCTTAGACATACTGATATAATGACCTTAAAATGCTATTACTGCAAGGAGGAGAAGCAGCATAATCTGCCCCCACCCCCAGGCCCTCTCTCCCGCCAACTCCTACCTGAGCTGAGCTTTAAGTTCAGTAAACCTGGGCCGCCTGCTGGGGTCATAGGCCCAGCATTTCGTCATAAGGCTGTAGAGGGTAGGAGGACAATTTGGAGGCATTGGTAATCTTTCCCCATTTTCAATTCGACCGATTACATCATTGTTCTTCACTCCTTGAAAAGGCTTCACACCATGCATCAGTATCTCCCACATACACACACCTGTCAAGTGGGAATGAAAACACAACAGTGAGCTCAGTATGAAGAGTGTAACTCCTAGGTTCCAGGAATATCGTTCTTCTAGGCACTAGAGTACCAGCTGGGAGGTAATGGGCAAATTATCTACCAAAGCAGCATTATATTAACTCTAGTATAAAATAACCTAATGATTTAACATGATGTAAATAATGAAATGTTAAATTATTATCAAGAAAAATGCTGTAATTTTTCTCAGAGGTTTATTTTTCTAGAAATCCTCTATTAGAAAATCGCCCACTAGCTACAGTGGTACTCTGTGGCTTAATGAAGTAGTTCAAAAAATGCTGAATTTTAATCCGCCCCACTTCGGTCTCACCTATTTATAATTAGAGCAGCTGACCTGAGGTCCAATAAAGAAAATCCTAGTATAAGTCTTACGCTTTTGGAAAACTCAGATTCCTTAAAATGCTTCCCTTAACAAGGTTGGCCTCTTCTTGTTTAGAGTGCATAAAGGCATCATTATCTGGTTTATTCATGGACTGGTCACTGTTTTCCCCCAGGAAAGATGTGAACTTCTTTGGGCTTCAAGTCATCTTGTCTATAAATGCCATAGTGTGACTGCAAAAAGTTTATCTGCACTCTACCCTTGGGAAATACAATACTTTATCAGTATCTTCTGAATAATCCTTAAAAATTCACCTTTAAGATGGGATAAAGGAAATGTAGTACATATATGCCATGGAATACTATGCAGGCATAAAAGAAGGAAATCATGTCCTTTGCAGCACCATGGAAACAACTGAAAGCCATTTATCCGAAGTGAATTAATGCAGAAACAGAAAGCCAAACACTGCATGTTCTCACTTATAAGTGGGATCTAAACCCTGAATACATATGGACATGAAGATGGGAACAACAGACACCAGGGAATAAAAGAGCAGGGAGGGAAGGAGGTGGGTAACGGTTGAAAAACTACCCATTGGGTACTATGTTCACTATTTGGGTGATAGGTTCAATTGAAACCCAAACCTCAGGACTGTGCAACATATCCATGTAACAAACCTGCACATGGACTCTCTGAATCTAAAATTCAAAAAAAAAAAAAAAAAATTAAAAAATTCACCTTTAAAACAAACAAGAAACCTAAAACTAGCAATGAACATATAATGCAATGGAAAAGAAATGGAGAGAAAATGGCGTAAAGGATGGATGTTTTCTCCTAGTGCCTTATCATCACTGCTCTGCGCTCGGCTATTCTGGGCTTCTTGCTACCTGTGGAACACGCCAAAAACATCCCTTTACCTTCCTCACAAGCTCTCTTCTTTGTAGGTACATTTGTAATGTAGTCCTTTATAATGCTTTTCCTGTGGGAAAAGTTTTTGTCATTTCAAATCTACTTCTATCACAAAACAATGTACAACTGATGACTTGAAGAAAGGAGCTGTGACTTTATTTTTGCATCTTTAGAGCCTAGAATGAAATCTGCCTCAAAAGAAGCAAAGCATATTATCATCTTGATGTGAATTAGATTCTGAACTTAGCCAAGAATCCAAGTTCAATGTAAAGAGTATCTGACAAAAAAATGCCTTAGTGCTGCTTTTCTCACCAGAAGTTACAACAATATCAGTAGTAGCAACACTGGATATAATTTCTTGAGAACTTAATGTGTTCCTGGCACACTTCTTAGAAATTTTACAAATATATATATTTTCGAGACAAAGTCTGCATCACAGCTCATTGCAGCCTCCACTTCCCAGGCTCAAGTGATCCTCCCACCTCAGCCTCCTGAGTAGCTGAAACTATCAGCATGTGCCACCCAAACCAGCTAATTTTTGTATTTTTTGTAGAGATGGGATCTTGCTAAGTTGTCCAGGCTGGTCTTGAACTCCTG
Organism: Pongo pygmaeus; assembly: GCF_028885625.2. NCBI lineage: Eukaryota > Metazoa > Chordata > Mammalia > Primates > Hominidae > Pongo > Pongo pygmaeus. Next base: position 153,632,089 of record NC_072380.2, read on the forward strand.
GATTAAAGTGATCCTCCCTCCTTGGCCTCCCAAAGTACTAGCATTACAGGCATGAGCCACCGTGCCCAGTCTCATATATTACCCTTAATCGTCACAGTAACCTTATGTTTCTTTAAATATTGCATTTTACCACATTTGACAAAAATCACATCTACTGATTATAGGAAAGTTTATTAGCTTATAAGACCAAAAAAGGGAGGAGAATGTTGAAAACTAAAGTTTGATACAATTCTTTCTTCCCTCTTAGAATTTTTATTTTATTCTTACCAAAAGAGGTCTTTTAAAGTCATTCAGACATTACAGTAACAACAATATTAAAAAACAAACTCTACTTGAGTGAAAGCAAGGACAACTACATTAAAAATTGCCTCCAATTATTACCAACTGTAAAATGCCACTGATTTCAAGACTCAGTTCCAGAAATGTTAACAAGTAAAAAAATAGGCATCTTAGAAGTTTTGAAACATGAAATTTCTCTGAAAGGATAAGTTACTTGCTCTGTGGATTACACAGATAATAATCAAGGCCTTGGGATTTGAATACACATCAATTGGACTCCAGAGCTTTTTCTAATCATGTCATGCCATATCCTGTTCTATTTGAAAGTTCTTTCCTTTACCTAGTTATCTATCGGGGCATTAAATGATGATTAAGAATCAACAGTAAGTAAACAGAAGAAAAAAAAACACATACTTGATCAAGTTATTTTTATTTATAGGAGAAAAAAGGTACATAATCTTAACAGGGCATCTCCTCCAAAGTAGTTTCCAATTTAGCAGAGATAACATGTCCACAAGTCTATTCACAGGATCAACATGAGTGTTATGACAAAGAGAGAAAGTGTAGGAAATGTACAGAAAGGAAGAAGGCTTCAAGGACATTTAAGGTGGACCTTGAGGGTTAGGTAGGATTTCAACTGGAAGAAGAAGGTATCAGGATAAGGCATTCTGGGTAGAAGGAATAACACCAAGAAAAATGGAGAGTAGAGTGGAGGGAAGTGCCATTCATGTTAAAAATAGTGAGTAATTTAAAAATTTGGATAAAGTAGTTTAAACAAGTAGCAAAGAATAAATGAGAGCCACACTTCTACACCAGCTAGAAGGAATTGCAATAACCACAGAGCAGGAGAATGATGACCTTGCAGCAGGTGGGGAGGAACAAATGAGATTATCAAAAAAGCAGAAGCTACAGAAGACAAAGGATCAAACTTCCAAGTCTCGAGATAGGTCAGGAAGGAGGCTGGACTCCAGAATAAGGAGGCTGGACTCCAGAATAAAGAGACAAGGTAGAATTTTAGATACTTCTGGGTTGGAGGGGCCAAGTGTTTACTGTTTAATGTTATTCATATGAAGGGAACGAATGAGATGGCAAAGGGAGAGAGAGAAAAGAAAGAAGGAAATAAGCAAAATATCCCCCTGTGAGGAAAGAAGAGACAGCAAAGGGGAACAAAAAGGAAGAGTGATGGAAGGAGCTGGGCAATCAGAACTGTGGACCCTTACGGAAGCTGTGCCCAGAAGCTGACGCACAGCAGATGTCAGGCTATTTACTGTCAAATGAACCAAAAGAAGTCTGATGAGGAAATGATCAGGTTAGGGAAGGCAATTCAACCTACATATTCCAAAAAGAGATTTTTTTCTTTGTATAACACATGAAATATAATTTTTAAAGAATACAAAACTTTTAAGAATACTCACCAAACATCCATACGTCACTAGCTGAGGTAAAACGTCGAAAATTGATTGACTCTGGAGCCATCCATTTAATAGGCAATTTTCCTTTGGAAGCTAGAAGATTAATTTTAGAAAATAAATTTTCCTTGTTATCTGCTTAAGAATCTAACAGAGCTAGCTGAGATTTTCAGTATCAAAGGAAAAAGCTTTAACTATTTGAACCCTTGAGCCTTCCATTTCTTTGGGAGAACTACTTTTCATTTCCTTGATGTTTTGAGGTCACTTAGGGGTGACGAATAGTTAGATGGTAGATAAATAAAATACCAATGTCCTTCCCTCTATAGAGAGGCAAAGAACAGGGAGGGAGAGCAAACCTCAGTTTACCAGGGGTTTAGGTGCAGGTATTAGGTGCAGCTCCATTATATAAGATTCCACAATTTACAGAAGAGATCCTTATCTGTAGGTTAGAATGCTTGCTATACACATGCCCTGCTAATAATAAATAATACATAGTCGATCCTCACTGGTGGTAGTTATGTTATATAAAGTTGTTGCAAACACAGAACCCCTGCTCTCAGGAGAAATATGCACACATATATTCGTATCTCACATAGATTACAATCTTCACTCACAAAACAACTCATTCTGGTAGGTTCTATTTCCTTTAGAAAAGGAGGCTCAGATGTGTTAAGTGACTTGCCCAAGGCTGCCCCACTAACAGGTGCCAGAGTTGGGATTCAAACCTCTCCAACCACCAGAGCCTGAGCTGCTGGCTCTGCCCTGTGCCGTCCCCTCCCAGCCCTGACCCTGTCTTCCCTCCTCTGGCTGCGACAGGAGGGAGAGACTGCGGCCTTGCTGAATCTCAGCTGCATATATGGGTATTAGGGAATACTCAATTTTTTTGTTGCTTTGTGCATGTCCTCAAATGACTATGAAAGCACCTTGAGTACTGATTTTGGGAATTACAAACATATGTTAGCCACTAGGTGAATGCACCAGTGCAGACTCCACAAATAATCAGGCAAGTGAAGAGCAGGAAGGGGCAATGGGATGAGAAGGACTTCTCTATGGAAGACTGAAATCAGCTCCCTTTTCAAGCCTAAACGTTTTCTTTGTGCCACAAAGGCAAACCACTCAAAACCTTAGTAAACATTTCCTCAACTGCTGAGTTCTCAAGATGAACAATCCTGAGTCCTTTTTTTTCAAGGAATGCTCATTCTAAAAGGCAGACAGAAGTATACTCAAATTTGGTACAAGGTGTAACACAGATAGTGAATACACGCCAAGTGTCCTGAAAGCAGAGAGGAAATAATGACTGACAGGATGACCAGGGAAGGCTGCAGGGAGAGGATATAAGAGGAGAAGGGGTTGGTCAAGGAAGCAGGGCACAGGAACAGCACCCTGATTCAGAAGAGCATGGAGCATGAGTGGCTGGGCTCTGCCAGCATGTCAAGGGTCTGGACTTTCTTCTGTAAGCAATGAGTTGCCTCTGAAGACTATTAGAATTCCTAGAAAGAGGAGCATTTTGAAGAATCTCTAACCTTTTGGAGTTTGTACTTATTTCTATAGCCTAATGGAATGTATACTTATTAACCTTTCTGAGAAGATATCTGTGTGAATTTGTCAATTGCCTGTTTAAAATGTTGTTCAAATGATATGAAAATTTGGACATCATACTACTTGGAATTTAGCTCTTTATTGGAATTCTAGGACTTGGGACAGTTAAGATTGAAGCTGGATATAAAATGTATTTAGAAATAATGAAAAGTTGACTTCGTCTTTTTTAAGTTAAATGACTAAATAATTAAAATGAATAAACAACTGATTTTCTTTTCATATATCAAAGGATCATTTAAAAATAGCGACAGGTAGCTGGGCACAGTGGCTCATGCCTGTAATCCCAGCACTTTGGGAGGCCAAGGTGGGAAGATCGCTTGAGCCCATGAGTTCAAGACCAATCTGGGCAACAAAATGAGATCTCATCTCTACAAAAAAATCAAAAAATTAGCTGGGCATGGTGGCGTGTGCCTGTGGTTCCAGCTACTCAGGAGGCTGAGGCAGGAGGATGACTTGAGCCCAGGAGGTTGAGGCTGCAGTGACTTGTGCTCATGCCACTGCACTCCAGCCTGGGTGACAGAACGAGACCCTGTCTTAAAAGGTCAGGAGATCGAGACCATCCTGGCTAACACAGTGAAACTCCGTCTCTACTAAAAATACAAAAAATTAGCTGGGTATGGTGGCGGGCGCCTGTAGTCCCAGCTACTCAGGAGGCTGTGGCAGGAGAATGGCATGAACTTGGCAGGTGGAGCTTGCAGCGAGCCCAGATAGCGCCACTGCACTCCAGCCTGGGCGACAGAGTGAGACTCTGTCTCAAAAAAAAAAAATAAATAAATAAATAAAAAAAATTAAGAATTAAAAATGAATTTAAAAAATAAAATAGTGGCAGGCAATAATATACAGAAGATATATGGAAAGAGAATAGCTATAAGATTAAAATAAGAGACTAGCTTTGCATGTAAAAATCTGGGCTCATTTTGTTGCAATATAAAAATCAAATACCCTAAGAAAGAAACTGGCCTTTGTAAAATGGTAGTCATAATTAGTAGTATTAATAGCACAATATGGATTTATCTAAACCTTAGCTAAAGTTCTAGGAATATGAAAACATTATTCAGAAAAATATTAGTTCAGTAATAATTTGAAGAACCAATTCAATATGATTCCAAGATTGGCAAAATTAAAGACAACTGACATGAGCTAGATTTCAGTTAAAAAAACTAATGGAGGCTGGACATGATGGTTCATGCCTGAAATCCCGCACTTTGTGAGGCGGAGGCAGGAGAATAGCTTCAGCCCAGGAGTTTGATCAAAGACCAGCCTAGGCAACATGGCGAAACCCCATCTCTACAAAAAATTAGCCAGGCATGGTGGCACATGCCTGTAGTACCAGCAATTTGGGAGGCTAAGGTGGGCGGACTGCTTGAGCTCAGGAGGTCGAGGCTGTAGTGAGCCATGTTTGCACCACTGCACTCCAGCCTGAGTGACAATGCGAGACCCTGTCTCAAAACAAGCAAACAAACAAAAATCCCACCAAACTAATAGATCCAAGGTGCTGGAGTTAGCAGCCTGCATATTTTTCAGTCAGATCCCCTTCACTGAGGCAATCAATACAACCAGCCGCATCTGGTGTAAGATGATGGTGTGTCTACTGATTGAAAGACATTGGAGCTGATTTGAATTTCTGGCTATTACAAACACAACTGCAATGAACATTTGAGTATGGTTTTGTGTACAAGTTTTCGTTTCTTCAGAAGAAATGTCCAGACGTGCAATTCCTGGGTCATATAATACTTGTATGCTTAATTTTTAAAGAATTTGCCAAACTCTCTTCCAGAATGCCTCTACCATTTTACATTCCCAGCAGCAATTTAGTTTCTCTGCATCTTTGCCAACATATTCTTTAACAACTGACAGGTATGTACTGTAATCCCACTGTGTTCTTAATTTGCATTTTCCTAATGGACCCAGATGTGGAACATCTGCATCTTCACATGCTTATGTGCAATCCATATATCCTCTTCAATGAAATGTCTCTTCCTATTTTTTTGCCCATTTCTAAGTGCATTATTTGTGTCGTTTTTTACCAAGTTTTAAGAGTTCCTTTTATATTCTAGATAATAGCTTTTTCAGATACGTGGCTGGCACACATCTTCTCCTACTCTGCAGCTTCTCTTTTCATCCTTTTAACGGGGTCTTTGGCAGAACAAAAATTTATAATTTTTATGAGGTTCAGTTTATCAACTTTTTCCTTTTATGAATCCTGGCTTCTGGTGTCAAGTCTAAGGATCCCTGGCCTAGCCCTAGATGCCAAATATTTACTCTTGTGTTTTTTTCTAAAAATTTATTATTTTGTAATTAAGTCTATAATCCATTCCGAGTTAATCTGAAATGGGATTCAGAGGTTTAAATTGAGGTCTATGTTTTGCCTAAGGAAGTCCAACTGCTCTAGCACCATTATTGAGAAGGCTGTCGCTTCCTCCATTTAGCTGATTTTATATCTCTGTCAAAGATCAGGTGAGCATATTAGAACACACTGTTTTTAGAAATACATTAAAGACTCCAAGCCTATTTCTTAGGTACTACTCTGATTTCTTACCTTTGTAGTAAGTACTATCTTCCATATATCGGGATAATCCAAAGTCTCCTAATTTTACACAATCATTTGAGGACACCAGAACATTCCGAGCAGCAATGTCCCTGATAAAGAATAATTTGTGACAATAAGACTTAAAATAAGAAAAACAAACCTACAAGCTCATATATAAAGACATACCAATAGGCACTTTGAAAGACAGCTTATATACAATGCGAGCAGATTACATGATATTTATTATAGGATATATATAATAAATCTCATATATACACACACACAAAATCTACTTCACATATATTCTTTTTGCCAGATATTTACCCATTAATACAATGATTATTCTGAATGACAGCAAAGTATATTCTAAAATAATGAAAATCCTTATTACTGTTCATAAAACCATATTACCAACTGCATTAACTGGCGGACAGTGATATACAACTGGGGCCTATAACACTGCTATTCCTAAAGAGATATCATTAAATAAAAGTTGCCTTCTGAAAACTTGTAAATGATTTTGCTGATGCAGTTTATTTTTTTAGATACTTAGTTTTTATTTCTTTTCTTTTTTTTTTTTTTTTTTTTTGAGACAGAGTCTCGCTCTGTTGCCCAGGCTGGAGTGCAGTGGCACAATCTTGGCTCACTGCAAGCTCCGCCTCCTGGGTTCATGCCATTCTCCTGCCTCAGCCTCCCGAGTAGCTGGGACTACAGGCGCCCGCCACTACGCCCGGCTAATTTTTTGTATTTTTAGTAGAGATGGCGTTTCACTGTGTTAGCCAGGATGTTCTCGATCTCCTGACCTCGTGATCCGCCCGCCTCGGCCTCCCAAAGTGCTGGGATTACAGGCGTGAGCCACTGCACTCGGCCTATTTCTTTTTTTTTTTTTTGATGAAGTTTGTATTAATGCCGGATAACAAAAACACCAATTCTAATATGATACTTGGCAAACAAATTTTAAGGGTCTTTACTTGCATTCAAACAGAGACTCAGGCAATAAACAGAAATTCCGCAGAATGCCAACAGATGTCACTTCATAAGGTTGTGTTGTCCTGGAAAGTTCCAGGACAATATTTGTTTTAGAGACCACTTCCACATGTTCACTGCTCTGCTGCCAAGTACAGGTTCTCTATAGTGTTTGTGTAAGAGTAAGTGACCTGAAAGTGTTACAAATGTTTTAAACTCCACGTGTGTAAAAATCCTGTAAATGTGTATTAACAAGCCACGGCATCTCACTCTGATAGGACATAATGCAGCGTGACTTGCTATTAACTGTGTACAATAGATTCCTCCAATGGTATACAGAATACAATTTTGTAGAATTGGTACAAAACTGTAGCAAAGGGGACCCTGGATCCAAAAGGTCCGAAGAGGGTCCAAATGGGTCCCTGTTTCTTGATCACTACTTTTCAGAAGGGAACTTAACAGCTTTATGACTGTATCTTACCTGTGTACAAATCTTTTGCTCTCTAGATATGCAAGAGCTGTACTAAGCTGATAGGCATACAGGATCAAAGATGCTAGATCCAAACTGTATTTCCTTACTTGCAAAAATGACCTCAGCTTTTGGAACAATGACCAAAAGAAAAAAAAAAAAAGAATTAGTGACAGTGAATCGAAATCAAAAGCAAAAAAGCTACATTCAACAATAATGCTGTTTTCAATGCATTTTTAATAATATTAGAATGGCTTCAAGTCTCTTCTAATAAAGCACAATAAATGAAACATTTAAACTCTGGATTCAGATTAATTTTTATTTGAAATCCTATCATGAAATTAAAATATTTTTGACTAACGACAAATTTCTTAAAAAATATAGAAAGATATGCTTCAACGGAATGAACAAAATCACAGTATAAATTATTGCTAAATAATAATAACTGGAAGAAAAAAGATCTAGTTACTATCCAAACAAGGCTAATACACAGTCAGTTATCTCCACTTGAAACCTTATTGTGGCTCTGGGAAGGTATGAGGATAATGTAATGAGGAGAAAGCAGAGACAAGAAGGAATCTCCCCTCTTATTTCCTTCCCCATGAAGTTTTGGATGCCGAAGCACAGAACAGTCATGTTGGGTATTTATCACAATGTACTTACTTGTTCATGCTACCACTGACACCATTAATAGATGTAAATGCTAACACGGCAAAGAAAGGCAGACATAATTAATACCCTAATTCTAAATAATTGATGAGAGAAATATTTAGCCATATTTTTTGAGCCAGAAGAATTAGCAAACTCTCCAAAAGCAAAAGCAGAAAAGTACCGTGAACAAGAAATTGTACATAAGCACTCCATTTGATTTGGTGGAGGAGGAAGAGATGTTCAGCTGATGAAATCACACAATGCTCCCCCCGCCCAGTGTTTGATTCAGCAGGCCTGGGGTGGGGCACAAGAACTTGTTTAATGAGTTTCCAAGTGTTGGTGATGCACTGATTTGTTTCTGTATTCTGGTGAAAGTGAAGGAGCTATTCACTCGATTACTCACATTTTTAAAACAAAGTACGGCCATGCGCGGTGGCTTATACCTGTAATTCCAGCACTTTGGGAGGCCAAGGCAAGCGGATCACTGGAGGTCAGGGGTTCGAGACCAGCCTGGCCAACATGGTGAAACCCTGTCTCCACTAAAAATGCGAAAATTAGCTGCGCATGGCAGCACGTGCCTGTAGTCCCAGATACTCAGGAGGCTGAGGCAAGAGAAGTGCTTGAACCTGGGAGGCAGAGGTTGTAATGAGCTGAGATCGTGCCATTGCACTCCAGCTTGGGTGACAAAGCGAGACTCTGTCTCAAAAAAAAAAAAAAAAAAAAAAAAAGAAAAGAAAAAAGAAAAAAGAAACTGTGATTTAAATAAGTTGGTTTAAAAGGTATTAGTAGCCAGGTAATCCCAACACTTTGCGAGGCCGAGGCAGGAGGATCACTTGAGCCTAGGAGCTCAAGACCTGCCTAGGCAACGTAGTGAAACCCCGTCTCTATAAAGAATTTAAAAATTAGCCGGGCATGGCGGCATGCACCTGTAGTCCCAGCAACTCGGGAGGTTGACGTCGGAGGATCACTTGAGCCCAGGAGGTCGAGGCTGCAGTGAGCTGTGATTATGCTACTACACTCCAGCCTGGGCAACAGAGGGAGACTTTGTCTCTCAAAAAATAAGATGCTACAAAGTGAATTCCCAAAAATATTAAGGAAATGTTTAGATTTACCTAAAATTTAGCATTAATTTACCTAAACTCCATTAAGATTGCTTCATCCTCAGATCACTGGGCTAGTTTTTTGGGCAATGGCACCAGAGAGAAAAAATAAAACCAAACATTTGGCCATCTGCTGCTACCAGTCCTGATAAAGTACTTGGCTGGGGAAGATATTGCTGCCAGTACTGCATAAGGTGATGCTTTGGGAATTTAATGATGAAGATATTTATACCCATATTCTCTGAACCAAAACCATAATGACATACATCCTAAATCAGAACTCTCCTGAAAATCCAAGATATAAACTGTTTATATTTTCCTTTCTTAAGCAAAAGATATCAAACACTGAGTCCAGAAGGTAAGATTTGGGGATCACAGTACCTCTCCAAGTGTGCACAGCTCCATGATTATCCAGACAGGATTCTCTGTGATGACTCCAATCAGCTTCACAATATGAGGATGGTCAAACTGACGCATTGTTACTAGGAAAAAAGTTCTCCATAGTTATTCTTTTTTTTTTTTAGATGGAGTCTCGTTCTGTCACCAGGCTGGAGTGCAGTGGTGCAATCTCGGCTCATTGCAACCTCCACCTCCTGGGTTCAAGTGATTCTCCTGCCTCAGCCTCCCGAGTAGCTGGGACTACAGGCGCCCGCCACCACGCCCGGCTAATTTTTTGTATTTTTAGTAGAGATGGGATTTCACCATGTTGGCCAGGATGGTCTCGATCTCTTGACCTCATGATCTACCTGCCTCGGCCTCCTAAAGTGCTGGGATTACAGGCGTGAGCCACCGCACCCGGCCTAGTTATTCTTTTGAAAACTATTTCAGCTTTTCTGAAGATTAATTCAATTAAGACATAAGGCTGGCAATAGGGGAACTTTAAAACTCAATTCCACAGGTCAGTTCAGCTCACAAATGGGCATAAATTGGCACAAAAAGGTATGTCCTACTATTGAGGTGTAAGATAACCTCTAAGAAAAATCCTTCTTTCCTTCTGCATATGTGGCAGGGGGGAAGAAGAAGAATGAAGGAAGGGGAGGAGGAGGAGAAGAAAGAGGAGGGAGAAGAGGAGGGGGAAGAGGAGGAGGAAGAGGAAGGGGAAGAGGAGGAGGGGGAAGAGGAGGGGGAGGAGGAAGAGGAGGGGGAGGAGGAAGAGGAGGGGGAAGAGGAGGAGGAGGAAGAGGAGGGGGAGGAAGAGGAGGGGGAGGAAGAGGAGGGGGAAGAAGAGGAGGGGGAAGAGGAGGGGGAGGAAGAGGAGGGGGAAGAAGAGGAGGAAGGGGAGGGGGAAGAGGAAGGAGGGGAGGGGGAAGAGGAGGAAGGGGAGGGGGAAGAGAAGGAGGAGAAAGAAGGGGAGGCTGAAGAGGAGGAGGAGGAAGGGGAAGGGGAAGAGGAGGAACAGGAGGGGGAAGAGGAGGAGGAAGGGGAGAGGAAGAGGGGGAGAAGGAAGAGGAGGGGGAAGAGGAAGAGGAGGGGGAAGAGGAAGGGGAGGGGGAAGAGGAGGAGGAGAAGGAAGGGGAGGCTGAAGAGGAGGAGGAGGAAGGGGAGAGGGAAGGGGAGGAGGGGGAAGGGGAGGAGGAGGAAGGGGAGAGGAAGAGGGGGAGGAGGAAGAGGAGGGGGAGGAAGGGGAGAAGGAAGGGGAGAAGGAAGGGGAGGGGGAGAAGGAAGGGGAGAAGGAAGGGGAGGGGGAGAAGGAATGGGAGAAGGAAGGGGAGGAGGAGGAGGAAGGAGGAGGGGGAGGAAGGAAGGAGGAGGGGGAGGAAGGAAGGAGGAGAGGGAGGAAGGAAGGAGGAGGAGGGTGAAGAAGGAAGGACGCAGAGGGGGAGGAAGGAAGGAGGAGGAAGAAGGGGAGGAGAAGAAAGAAGACTAAGACCATTTCTTTTTTCCTATGGACAGACGTGACCTTGGGCTAGCTTCCTAGGTTTTCCTCTAGAAATCTGATAAGTAGGAGTGTGTAATTCATTTACTAAGCAACCATCTTTACAGTAAAAATCACTCCTGCCTGGTGAATTGCTGGGGGAGGAGGTGAAATGGGATTAAAAATACCTGGTGGAAAGCTATAGCTAGAAGCTGCCCTGAGTGTGGAGACTATGGTAACTGGGTGTGTTCCTTGCAAGGCCCTGGAAGCCACAACCCGTGGGGCACTCACACAGGATTTCTATCTTAGACATAAATGGTTCCTGCATCCACCACTGTGGTCCTGTCCTCTTAAATTTAACTGGTTGCTTTCAGGGCCCTAAAAAAGACTTTCTGCTGGGCATGGTGGCTGATGCCTGTAATCCCAGCACTTTGGGAGGCTGAGGTGGGCGGATCACCTGAGGTCAGGAGTTTGAAACCAGCCTGGCCAACATGGTGAAACCCCATCTTTACTAAAAATACAAAATTAGCTGGGCGTGGTGGTGTGCGCCTGTAGTCCCAGCTACTTAGGAGGCTGAGGCAGCAGACTCACTTGAGCCTGGGAGGCGGATGTTGCAGTGAGCCAGGATTGGGTCACTGCACTCCATCCAGCCTGGGCGACAGACTGAGACTCTGTCTCAAAAAAAAAAAAAAAAAAAAGTTTCCAGTACAGCCGTGAGGACTTTCACGTGAGAGAAATGCCAGCTGCTGCCTTTCTGGCATACTTTGTTTATGGTCCTGTACTGCTCTCAGGAGAGTCTGAGGCTAAATGTGGCCTATGGCAGTAACGTGAGTTTGCCTAATTGAGCCAAGATGACTAAGAGGACACTGCACATAGACATACGTATCTGTGTGTGAACATGTATGTTAAGGTGTGTGCATTTATAATTTCTAGTAGCAGGGTTAAGAAGGTTACTTGTACAGTATACTAGGATTAGTAAGACACAGGACAGACTTCACAGAACTATAGGATCTCAAAACTGGAAGTGATTTTAAAGGTGACCTGGTCCAGTGGGTCCAAAAACACCTGATTTCACAGACTATAAAAATGGGGAAAAATAATTCTGATGCCAAGCAAGGAAATTAGAATAACAGAAGTAATTTTAAAAATATGATCAACATGTAATATTGCCAACATGTTACAGAATAGCTGGTATCGCCCATTGTGAGGAAAAATTGTGAAAGACTTTGAAATGGGCAGAACAATATTAGTGGGTGTTCTGTCTAGCTCACTTATGTGTTTTACAAGTTTTCCCTCATATTCCAAGAACAGGACCTAGTAGTTTTTTTCAACAAACATCACTAACAAAAACCCATATAATGTAAACACCCAGCATATAATCCAGAACATATAATTAAATCTCACCTTGTCACATTCAGTTCATTGCTTATACCGTGATATTTTTGGATAAACACTCAGGCACCCAGCATATTCACAACCGTACTTTCAATTTACTATAAGTAACTATTTATTATAACTTTTGGTTTTATGTTATTCTCACATATAATTATCAAGCCTTTCATATTTCCTCAGAAGTAATTATTAGAAATACAAAACAGCACAAGGCTAAGAGAGTCTTGTGGCCACTAGGAAACTCTACCCAAACTGAACTAAAAATCAACACATAGAATAGTTTCCCTTGTTATTTACCCATCTGGGGCAGAAAGCTAAGGCCCAGGGGCTGCCATCTGCTTTTGTAAATAAAGTTTTACTGGAACATATTCTTGCTCCTTCTTTTCTGTCCTGTCTGTGGATGTACAATGACAGAGCTGAATACTTGGGACAGAGGCTGCATAGTCTGCAGAACCTAAAATATGTACTATATGGCCCTTTAAAGAAAAAGTTTAACAATTCCTGATCGAGGCCATATTTTTTCTCTTATATATAGCCTGGTAAAGCCCTACAGAAGTTTAGATACACTACATCTATCAAGTTTCCCTGAAATAACTGCTGAGTAACCCTCTCAAAGAAGAAAACAACATGAGTCCGACTTGACTACTCCTATAAAACTATATAACTGATTTTTGTAATGACAATTCCAAAGTCCTACAAAATCACAACACAGTAACTGTTCAGAATTTTAGGAAAAGATAACCAATTTTTAAAATTTTCATTTTTGAAAATATAAAATGCACAAGAATACCAGCAAAGGTAAGACAGACATGGTGTTGGGTGATGATGACTGATGTGGTCTGTTTTCTTGGCCTAGGTGCTATGTAGAAATGAACTAGTCAAGACAGAAGTCATTGGCCAGGCCTTCTCTTGTACTTAAGTCAAAGATTCAGGAATAGGATTAAGGATGTACTGAGACTTAATTAATGTAGTCACCACATGGCTTACTCTATGAATTATTAATTTATTGGACTGTTGGGTGGTATTTACTACAATGGAAAACAGAAGGCATTCATTTGATGCACACATAATGAAGGACACCAGAATGACAAACATCTACCAGATGTTCTCTAGGTGTCAAGTAGTGTGCAGGACACTGAGTATGGAGTGGTGAGCAAAACAAACATGGTCCTTATCCCCAGGGAGCTTAAGGCCTAGAGGAAGAGAGAAAGAGACAGGCAATAATCATTTGTAAACAATGTAGCTTTAATTAGGAATCATTAGGAAGAAAAAGAACTAGTCTTGTGTGACAAAAAATACTAAGGGGAGACTTTAAATATGGTGGTCAGAAAAAGGTTCTCTATTGGAGGTAATGTTTAAGCTGGGGCCTGAAGCATGAGAAGAGGCAAACCATAGGAAAGGAGGAAGAAGAACATCACCGCTTGAGGGCAGGTAAGGAAGAGCTTGATGTGGACAAGATCCTTGCTCTTTAAGAGCTTACATTTGGGAAAGAAGACCTATTCATGCAGAGCTCACTCAAGGTAGCTTCTTCAGAGGAGGCACAAACCAAGAGTCAGAGGAATGGAGGTGGAGAAAATTATTTCTAAGGGCTGGGCACAGTGGCTCACGCCTGTAATCCCAGCTCCCTGGGAGGCTGATGCAGGCAGAGCCTAGAACTTTAGAACAGCCTGGGAAACAGCAAAAACCTGTCTCTCCAAAAAAAAAACAAAAACAAAAAACAAAAAAACAAACAAACAAAAATACAAAAAATTAGCTGGACATGGTGGCACGCATCTGTAGTACCAGGTATTTGCAGCCCTGAGATGGGAGGATCCCTTGAGTCCAGGAGGTGACACAGCGAGACCCGAGAGAGACCCTACCTCAAAAAAAAAGCTAAGTGTTTCTAGCTAAAGTCACCTGGGAAGCCGTCAGAAGAGTCCTTTCCTGAGGTCTCTTCTTGCGTGAAGTTTTCTTTTGTTTTGCTTTTTGGAGACAGGGTCTCATTCAGTCACTTAGGCTGGAGTGCAATGGCGTGATCTTAGCTCGCTGCTACATGGGCCTCCCAGGCTCAAGTGATCCTCCCATCTCAGCTTCCTAAGTAGCTGGGACTACAGGCATGTGCCACCATGACCAGCTAATTTTTTTAATTTTTAAATTTTTTCATAGAGACGGGGTTTCACCATGTTGCCCAGGCTGGTCTCAAGCAATCCTCTCACCTTGGCCTCCCAAAGTACTGGGATTACAGGCATGAGCCACCACACCTGGCCTCTTTTTGGTGATTTGTTCTTTTTCTTTTTTTTTTTGAGGCAGAGATTGCTCTATTGCCCAGGCTGGAGTGCACTGTCACTATCTCGGCTTACTGCAACCTCCCTCTCTGGGGTTCAAGCTATTCTCCTGCCTCAGTATCCCGAGTAGCTGGGACTACAGGTGCGTGCCACCATGCACGGCTAATTTTTTGTATTTTTAGTAGAAGACTGTTTCACCATGTTGGCCAGGCTGGTCTCAAACTCCTGACCTCAGGTGATCTGCCTGCCTTGCCCTCCCAAAGTGCTAGGATTACAGGTGTGAGCTACCGTGCCCAGCCTGGGTGATTTGTTCTGATTTTGTAGCAGGACAAGGGGAATGGTCATAGAGCCCTATTCCTTCACTAGTCTATGAGCTCCATCAGGGCAGGGACTGTGTGTGTCATGCTCACCTCTGCATTCCCAGGGTCTGGGCAGCATCAAGATTAGGATCACTTATATATCTGCACCAATTCCAGTGCAAAGATGTGTAATGGCCCAAGTACCAAACTATAAAGTAAATGCACATCAATCTACCTTTACACATAAAACATGATGGTTTACCTGGAAAAATCTGTAGATAGGTGCTTGTACAAATTTAGACATTAATTTGCAAGGCAAAATAATAAACATTGTTGTCTCCTATAAGTCAAAACATTATTTTTCTTATTTCTTCAGAGACAGTTTGGATTTCACAGAAAGAAAGTCACATGGAGTTCCACAGAAATTTCTAGACACTTACAGGCTTCTTGAAGAAATTTCTCTCTCACGCTGTCCGAAGTACAGTTTTTACATGTTTTAATTGCAACCGCCAAAGCTGGATTCTCCTGTGTTAGGGAAATTATAGAATCACACACACATGCAAAAAGGTTTGCTATATTAATCGATTCATGAAAAGCTGTCTGTTTTGCAACTATGTGGGTTATGGACCAGACAGAATCAGAAAGGCAAAATCTCAAGAATGAGAGGAATACTTAAAAACACTCAGTATAAAATCCCCTGAGAAAAATGGTCATGCACATGAAACATTACAGCAAATCATTTATTCATTCATCTACAAACATGCGTTAAAGATACACCAGGTGGCTGGTACTATTCTAAGTGCTTAGGATACACTGATGAACAGCAGAGGCAGCAGTCCCTGTACCTGTCACACTTACACTCCAGTGAGGAACACAGACAATAAATAAAGAATTAATTACATAGTATATTAGAAGGTAACCATGTTACAGAAAAGGGAGAGAGCAGATCAGGATATGGAGACAGGGATGGAGGCTGGCTGCTGTATGAGGGGGACCTCACTGAGCAGATGAGACAAGAGCAAAAAAACTAAAGGAGGAAGGAGAGGGAGCTGGCTAAGGAACAGCAGGGAACAGTGCACAGCGTGCTCAAGGAACATGAGCAAGCCAGTGAGGCTGGCACAGAGAGTGGAAGGTAGGAGGGTGAAGATGAGAGTCAGAGAGGAAAGGAGGGGTCAGACCACACAGGGCCTTCAAGGCCAATAGAAAGATGCGCCTTTTACTCAAGTGAAATGTAGAGCCAAGCTAGGGTTTGGACATTGGAGTACCATGGCCTGACCCAAAATTTTGAAGGAGCATTCTGCTGTGGTACTGAGAAATGGCTGCACAGAGGCAAGGTTAGAGACACAGGGAGTTCTGCGGGTAGCTACCACAGTACCCCAGGTGACAGGTGATGGTGGCTTGGACAAACATGGTAGCAGTGGAGGTGGAGAGAAGGGCTGAGTTTCTGGCTATACTCTGAAGCTAGGGCAAAGGTGGCTCATGATGCAGGTGTGAGAGAGTCAAGTTCAGCTTTTTGACCAGAAAAACTGACAAGATGGAAGGGGAAGATCAGAAGCTCGGCTTGGGATGTAATAAGCTTGAGATGTCAGTAAGATAGCCAAGTCACACAGGTGAAGTGACCAGCAGGATACTGTGACTGGCGTTCAAGAAAGAAATCTGAACTGGACATACAAATCCAGAAGTAGCCTAGCCCATGTGACTGGACGAAATCACCAAGGGAGATGAGAGAGGTCCAAGGACTGTGCTTTGAAGCTCTCCAACATGAAGAGGTCAGGGAGAAGAGTGGAAAATGTCAAAGGAGACCAGGAAGGCAGGAGACAAACCAAGAAAATGTGTTGCTCTGAAAGCCAAAAAGTCATTATGCACACTTACTATTGTCTTTCACGTTATATCATTTTACATATTATAATTATACATAACACAGAGATAATACTGTCATTTACATAACTACTGTCTATTCTCCATCACTAAAATGTAAGTTACAAGACAGCAGGTAACTTGCCTGTTTTGTCAAAAAATCCCCATTAGTATAGCACTGATGCATACTATATGCTCAGTAAAGATCTGTAGAATTAATTAATGCTATTAATATCTTTCTTTTAAATGAAGTGCTCATTAATAAGTTAGATGTGTCGTATTTTAAAAATACCTTAAATTGTGTTTTGCTTAACAAGTTAGCTGTTGCATATTTTCAAAATACCTTAAATACCTTTATTTATTTTAGACTTCACACTAATTGTATACTCTATGTTTCCAGGAAATAAAACATTTTCAAACAAGAGAAATTTGAATGGTAGGAGAACTGTATCATCGACTCAGGGACTGCAGTCCCTTTCTTCACCTCCGGAGGAGGCATGCCCATGTGCCAGATGCCTCAAGGAAGGGGTTCAGGTGGTAATGGTGACATGGCCCTTGGAGGACAGAGTAGTTGGCTCACACAGAATGTGAACAAGAGCACAGAATACCTATCTACTAAATGTTTGAGTTTACAACCTTAGAGTCATTAACCATATCTGTGCTAAAATATAACCACTTTGCTTTGAATGAGTTAGTCTTGTCTTCCTTAATTAGACTGTATACTTCTTTAGGACCATGACCATGAATTCTTTTTCTAGCTAAATATGGGGCTGGCTGCAAGTAACAGGTATACGAGAAAACTGTATGGTTGGTATACTGTACAACTGACAGAAAATGTCCATTTTATAGACGATCAGAGCAACAAAATCTTCCATAAGACCTTAAAACCATCATTAATCCTGTCAACTAATCAAATACTCAGTAAGCATGGTGCTTTATTAAGACAGTCTAAGGAAATGCAAACGTAATACTGCTCTTTAAAGACCTAGGGTTTCAAATGAATGCTAAGCGTAACATTCCATAGCTGGCAAATATACAAAATGCCACACATAAGTAGATTATGAGGCTCAGCCTTCGGTATGGTGAATAGGACATGTGGCTAGTGGCCCCTAAAGTGTACAGCAGAGGTCTGGGGAATGCTGAACTGTTATAAGGGCCAGTTACAGAGATCGGACTGCTGGAGAATGGGTCTGTTCAAAAAGACCAGAACATGTGCAAAGGGTTTTTTCCAAAAACTAAAAAGTTACTAATTGGTAATTACTCAAAATAGATTTTAAAAATCTTCTGTAAAATACAGGCAATATTTAGGGAAAAGAGAAGTTTTTCATTGTTCAATGAAAATACCACCCTGTGGCCACTATGCCTGGACAAGGGATGCATGATTAGGCTCTGAATTAATAACAGCTAGTAGATGTTTAAAATATCTTAACAAATAAATGTAGAAAAAAGCTATTCTAGGATGAATTAAGAGAAAATTAGATTTAATAATGGATTTTAAGGCTGGGAATAATAATGAGAGAATGTGCCAGTGATCAGCAGGTGCTTGAAGAAAAGAAAAAACAAGCCTGATAATCTTGCCTAATAAAGAAAAAAATGTGTGCCAATCAGATAAACTTCCTGTTTACTGACTCTCAGAATGAAGGTCAAAATTCTTACCTCAAGGTTCACACAGCCCCACACATGCCCCCTGGTGGCTCTCCTAGCCTCCAAAAGGTTTCCTTTTGCCTTCCCTTTGTTTCCTATCCCTCTACTCTGCGGCCACACTGACCTCCTGGTGGTGTACTGTCCTGCCCCACCTCATAGCCTTTGCACTGGCTGTTCCTTCTGCCTAGAACAGGCTTCCCCATGAGAATGCTCAAGCTCCACTCCCTGTCTTACTTCAAAGCTCTGCTAACACGTCTTGTCAGAAGTTCTTTCTGACCATCCCATGTGGAACAGCATCTTGACCTCCCATTTTCCATGCATTGTTTTTCTCAGACCCTCCTGGGATTTAGTGTATGTCTTTTTTGCTTGTCAACTTGTGCCTTGGGTAGAATTAAGTTATATCCCCCCACCACCTAGAAACAGTAGCTGTCACAGAGCAGAAAATGATTACAAAATTGCTCAAAGAATTAACTGAATCTTAAATAAAGTATCCAATGGTTGGTCCTTGCCCATGAAATTTATGCCACGTTACATTTTGACCAGTTATCAAGAATGCTTGATAAAATATTATTTGATTTTATAGAATACTAAAGAACATGTTCTAGAAAAAGGATTTATAATAGAAACTTAAGAGAAATGAACAGACTGCTTTGCACTATAAAATTAGACTCCCACATTAAAAACAAAACAAACATAAACAATATACACAAGAAAGAAATTTAACAGGCCGGGCATGGTGGCTCACATCTGTAATCCCAGCACACTGGGAGGCCGAGGCAGGTGGGTCACTTGAGGTCAGGAGTTTAGACAAGCCTAGCAACATGGCGAAACCCTGTCTCTACTAGAAATACAAAAACTAGCCGGGTGTGATGGTGTGTGCCTGTAATCCCAGCTAGTCGGGAGGCTGAGGCAGGAGAATCGCCTGAACCCAGGAGGCGGAGGTTGCAGTGATCGGAGATCACACCACTGCACTCCAGCCTGAGCAACAGAGCAAGGCTCCATCTCAAAAAAAAAAAAAAAAGATATTTAACAAAATGTGAATCCTTGGGGACTGGAATTCATTCAACAAACATTTAGTAAACATTAGATTATGGGCCAGGCGCAGTGGCTCACGCCTGTAATCCCAGCACTTCAGGAGGCCGAGATGGGCAGATCACCTGAGGTCAGGAGTTCAAGACCAGCCTGAACAACGTGAAGAAACCCCATCTCTACTAAAAATACAAAATTAGCCGGGTGTGGTGGCACATGCCTGTAATCCCAGCTACTTGGGAGGCTGGGGCAGAAGAATCGCTTGAACCCAGGAGGCAGAGGTTGCGGCGAGCTGAGATTGCACCATTGCACTCCAGCATGGGCAACAAGAGCGAAACTCTGTCTCAAAAAAAAAAAAAAAAAAAAAAGGCTGGGCGCGGTGGCTCATGCCTGTAATCCCAGCACTTTGGGAGGCTGAGGCAGGCGAATCATGAGGTCAGGAGATCAAGACCATCCTGGCTAACCCGTTGAAACCCCGTCTCTACTAAAAATACAAAAAATTAGCCAGGCGTGGTGGTGGGTGCTTGTAGTCCCAGCTACTCGGGAGGCTGAGGCAGGAGAATGGTGTGAACCCAGGAGGCGGAGCTTGCATTGAGCCGAGATCGCGCCACTGCACTCCAGCCTGGGCGACAGAGTGAGACTCCGTCTCAAAAAAAAAAAAATTAAATTTAGATTATGGCTATTTTAAAAAATTATCTTGTATTTTCACAACTAAAATGGATTATGTATTTTAAAAGTGAATGAAATAAAGTCCACTAACCCTGCTATTAGCTGTGTTTAAGTCATGTTACTCTGGGAACTTTAGAATGCTTACCTATCAGGAATTTTGGAGATTATAGGAAGCTCAGAGATAATTTAGTTAATTTCCAGTAATGCAGTCACCTTATCTCCCCCAATCTCAAACTGAGGCAGAGCCAGATCTAAATTTGTTTGTTTGTTTGTTTTTCACTAAATTTGCATCCATTGCTCCTTCTACTCCACTTTGCCTCAAAGGGCAGAATTAAGAGACTGTGGAATACAGATAATACACCCATAGTTAAAAAAATTCAAAAAGGAGTAAAAAACAGCAAAAAATACATAACAAATTATATAATTTGATATAAGCACAAGAGTAAAGGCTTTCAAAACTGAACTAATTTGGTTAGTTTACTGGTGGCAATTATCTGTTATCTTTGATAAAAAAAGCCCTTTCATAACTTTTGGGTTATAAAAGTAATGCTCAGAGCATCACTAGTACACGTGTAAAGGACATTAAAAAATGCGTAAACACGGAGTTACTGAGGAAAAAAATGGTCATTTGCAGTTTCCAAGCAGGGGTATAAAATAAGAGTCAATTTTCTCTGTTACTGTAACTTTATTAGAGCCATCTCTGTTCACCTGCTACTATTCTAGTTCAAAGACAGTTTCTTGAGCAAGCATGTCACGTGCCACAAAGTAACATTTTGGTCAATGATGGACCACATATACTACAGTGGTCTCATAAGATTATAAAGAAGCTGAAAAATTCCTACTGCCTAGTGACATCACAGAAATCAAATTTCTTATGTGATCATGGTGATGCTGGTGTAAACAAATTTACTGTACTCCAGTCATATAAAAGTATAGTACATACAATTATGTACAGTGATTAATACATGATAATCATAATAAACGACCATGTGACAGGTTTGTGTATTTACCACACTTTGTTTTTCTTTTTTTCTAATATACTACACTTTTAATTGTTATCTTAGAGTGTACTCCTACTTATTTATTTTTTAGAGGCAGAGTCTCACTCTGTTGTCCAGGCTGGAGTGCAGTGGTGTGAACAAGACTTATTGCAGCCTTGACCTCCTGGGCTCAAGTGATCTTCCCTCAGCCTCCCAAGTAGCTGAGACTACAGGTGTGCGCCACCAGGCCAGGTTAATTTTTAAATTTTTGTTTGAGACAGGGTCTTACTAAGTTGCCCAGGCTGGTATTGAACTCCTGGGTTTGAGTGATCTTCCTGCCTCAGTCTCCAAAGTGCTGAGATTACAGTCATGAGCCACAGCACCAGCCCCTTCTACTTATAAAACAAAACAAAACAAAACAAAAACTAGTTAACTGTAAAACAGCCTCAAGCAGGGCCTTTCGCAGGTATCCAGGAGGCATTGTTGCCCTAGGAGATGACATCTCCATGCACATTACTGCCTCTGAGGACCTTCCAGTGGGACAAGGTGTGGAGGTCGAAGACAGTGATATGGATGATCTCGACCCTGTGTAGGCCTAGCCTAATGTATGTGTTTGTGTCTTAGTTAAGAAAAAAGTTTAAAAAGTTAAAAAAATTTAAATAGAAAAAAGCTTAAAAGGTTCATGATGTAAAAAGGTTACAATAACCTAAGGTTAATTTAGTATTAAAAAGTTTTTAAGATAAATTTAATGTAGCCAAAGTGTACAGTGTTTATAGCCTATAGTAGTGTACAGTCATAATCTAGGCCTCCACATTTACTCACCCAGAGTAACTCCTAGTCCTGCAAACTCCATTCATGGTAAGTGCCCTATATGAGTGTACCATTATTTTGTACTTTATACTGTATTTTTACAGTACTTTTTCTATATTTAGATATGCAAATACCATGTGCTACAACTGCCCACAGTATTCAGTACAGTAACATGCCGTACACGTTTGTAGCCTAGGAGCAACAGGCTATATTATATAGCCTAGATGTGTAGTAGGCTAGACCATCTAAGTTTGTGTAAGTATACCGTGTAATGTTTGCACGATCATGAAATCGCCTAATGATGCGTTTGTCAGAAAGTATCCCCATCGTTACACACAGCACATGTTTGTACTATTAGTCTAAAATGTCATTTAAGAAATCACCAATCTAATTTAAAAAGACATGCAATAACAAATGCTGGTGAAAATGTGGAGATTTGCAGTCTTATACGCTGCTGCTAGTAATATAAAATGGTACAGCTGTGTTGGAAATCATTTTGGCAGTTCATCAAAAAGTTAAACATTCCAGCCTGGGCAACATCATGGGACCCTGTCTCTAAAAAAAATAAAATAATTAGCTGGGAATGATGGCACACACTTCTAGTCCCAGCTACTTGGTAGGCTGAGGTGGGAGGACCACTTGAGCCTGGGAGGTTGAGGCTGCAGAGAGCCATGATTGTACCACTGTACTTCCTTGGTGACAGAGTAAGACCCTGTCCTAAAAAAAAAAAAAAAAAAGAAAAAGAAAAAGAAAGAAAATGTTGGCTGGCTCAGTGGCTCATGCCTGCAATCCCAGCACTTTGGGAGGTCAAGACAGGAGGATCACCTGAGTCCAGGAGTTTGAGACTAGCTTGGGAAATGTAGAGAGGCGCTGTCTCTACAAAAAAAAATTAAATTAGCTATGTGTGGTGGTGCTTGCCTGTAGTCCTAGTTACGAGGGAGGATAACTTGAGTCCAGAAAGTTGAGGCCACGGTGAGCCATGATTGCGTCACTGCACTCCAGCCTGACTGACAGAGCAAGACTCTCTCTCTCTCTCCCTCATACATAAACACACACACACACACACACACACACACACACACACACACACAAATAGTTACCATATGATGAAGCAATTCCACTAAGAGAACTAAAAACATATATCCAGGGCCAGGCACGATGGCTCACACCTGTAATCCCAGCACTTTGGGAGGCCGAGGCAGGCGGATCACAAGGTCAAGAGATCGAGACCATCCTGGCCAACATGGTGAAACCCCGTCTCTACTAAAAAAAAAACAAAAATTAGCTGGGCGTGGTGGAGCGCGCCTGTAGTCCCAGCTGCTCAGGAGGCTGAGGCAGAAGAATCACTTGAACCTGGAAGGCGGAGGTTGCAGTAAGCTGAGAACACACCACTGCACTCCAGCCTGGCGACAGAGCAAGACTCCGTCTCACCAAAACAAACAAACAACAACAACAACAAAAATATATATATACACACACACACACATATACACACACATATATATACACACACACATATATATACATATATATATATATCCACAGAAAAACTCATTTATGAATGTTCACAGAAACATTTTAATAGTCAAAAAGTGGAAACAACCCAAATATTCATCAACTGATGAATGGATAAACAAAAGGTGGTCTATATCTATACAAAAGAGTATTATTTGGCAATAAAAAGGAATGAAGTACTAACACATACTGCAACATGGATGAACCTTAAAAATATTATGCTAAGTGAAAGAAGCCAATAATAAAAAACCCATATAGTATATGTTTCATTTATACAAAACGTCCAGAATATACAAATCTATACATACAGAAAGTGGATGAGTGGCTGCCAAAGGCTGGGGAAGGGTGGAATGGGAAGTGACTGTTAATGGGTATAAAGTTTCTTTTTGAGGTGAAGAAAATGTTCCAATTGACAGTGGTGATAGCTGCACAACTTTGTGAATATACTGAAAAGCACTGAATTGTACACTTCAAAAGAGTGAACTTCACAGCAAGCAAATGATACCTCATCAAGCTATTATTAAAGCAATCATTTTTAAAATTTATTGATCTTTTCCGGAGGGTAAACTGGGGCAAATTAACATTTCTTTCTCAAAAATGCGGGTGAACAGGTATACTGGCTGTTTCTCACTCTCATCTGATTTGCTAACTCCATCCAAAGAACAGTCACCTATAAAAACTATTACTGATGACAAAGGCTGAAAGATTAAAATGAATAAAAGACAGGCCCGGCCTTGTAGGAGCTAATGTTGCCATTTTTTGGTTTCTGAATATGCCAAGTATAAGTTGACATTTATGAAGAGCTCTATAAAAGACACCTGTAAATATTAATACCTAGAAGAACTAAGGACTCATGAAGACAAACAAAAGCAATTTAAACTTAAATAGTCAAAATTAGTCTAGTTGTTTGGTAGTCTTAAAAGACTTACTGGACTCATATAAACGCCTTGATGTACATCTCCAAATTGGCCTTCTCCAATACATCGTCCAAGTTCTATTCTTTCTCTTTGAATCTCATAATCCCTGGCTGTAAAACATAATCCACACATCAATACCTAAGTAAGATATTCCAAATGTAGAAATAACACTTGACGTATTTCTTGATCATCCATAAGTAAAATTTCATCTGTGGCACATCAATCTATGAAAATGCTTTTAACACAGTGGAATTCTCTTTAAACAATATTTTAATAGGAATTCATGTAATTAGTTATGGTATTAGAAGAACTACCGAAACAATGAGTTCTACTAAAGGTAGATATTTTTCATGTTGTTCCCAGGAGTTTTTAAATTACTGATTTATTTTATATCTATTTGATAGTTTTCTAAATAATTGCCCCAACTATTAAATTATATGCTTAACTATTAAGAACTATTAGTTTAGGTATTAATATATGAAGGCTATAAAAGCACAGTTATTAAAGCAATTATTTTACAAATAACTACAGTTTGTAAATATGGACACAACATAAAATTATATCATAAGTAAACTTTATGTTTTGAAAGTTTAAGAGTTTTCCACTTCATGATAATCCTATCTCTATATTACTCATGGAGCTAAAAGAGTTTAAAGAGGTAGTTTCTCAAAACTAATTTCAAAATTAGATGACTCAGAATCAAGGTTGGACATATCAACATTATAAATCATAAATACTTTATACTTTCGAGACTATGTGCCTCAAATTAATATACTGTTATTGTAATATACAAAATCGATTATTCAGTAGGTTTTTGAGGCACATGGAAAGAAAATGCCCATTAGGAATGTGATAGATTCAATTATAACCCATTTAGCTACTTGGTATTTTGATTTATTTCAGGTAAGAAACTCATCTCCATAGGTTTTCGCATATATATTCCACTAGTGTAATCACCAACGAAATACACCAAGAGCCAAATATTTTTACATGTTCTCCCTGGTTTATCAAATTATAAACACAGAACATCCAACCCAAAATTTAGATAGTTATTTTCCTCTTTAAAATCACTTTAGCTAGTAGTTCCATTGATTTAACAGTATGAGTAAACCAATGACAAATAGTTTAAAAATAAGTTAACCAAAAACTGAAACATCCCATATCACTCCATAGGTTGCAATTGCAAGCAAATGCAGTTAATTTAAAGGAATCCTGTTACCTTCATCTATTCCATAGCTTTCTGTATCGCAATTAAGAGAGAAAAAAATTGAAGACCTTGCTTAGAAATAACTAACAGCAATTAGGTTAACAACACAAACTTGAAGAGAATATTTCAATAATACTTAATTTTTAAAATATTTTAAGCACAAATATGAATTTTAAAGAACTAAATACAAGTAAAAACTAAATATCTTCAAGTTAACTCAATGTTAGTTAAACAATGCTTTTAAGTTCCTATCTCATCGAGTTCCTATAACTTATTTTTGTCAGGTATGGATGAAAGCCATGTTGGACATTTACTGCTCAACTATAAATAATAAATATACAAATAAAAACTGGATTATCTGCAGGAATGTACAAGTGACTATATGGCTAATCAAAAAAGTAAACAAGTGTTTTGGTGGTTTTTTTTTCTTTTTTTGTTTTTCTGAGACAGGGTCTCACTCTGTTGCCCAGGCCAAAGTGCAGTTGTGCAATCAGGGCTCACTGCAGCCTCGACCTCACAGGCTCAAGCAATCCTCACGCCTTAGCCTCCTGAGTAGCTGAAACAACAGGTGCATGCTACCACGCCTGCCTAATTTATTTTGTTTTTGGTAGAGACAGGATCTTGTTATGTCACCTAGGTTGGTAACGTACTCTTAGACTCAAACAATTCTCCCGCCTCTGTCTCCCAAAGGAGACATTACATCTCTGTGCTGAGATTACAGATGTGAGCCACCATGCCAAAAAGTTAAACCTAAGTTTAAACATTTTTCCAAACTGATACTGGCAATCAAAATGTACACACAAGTTTCAGCTCTGGCCTCTTTTGAATAACTCTCTAGTCAAGAAGCTCCTGAAAGGGGACATGGGTCCACAGGGCACAATGCACACTTGAAAGGCAATACTGGGTTGTTTCTCTTCATCCTGGTAATGCTTCCTCAATGTATACAGAAAATCCAAATAAGAATATTTACAAGAATATTTATACAATAGAATAAGGCACCTATAACATTTATTTTACAAATATATATAGCTCTATTGAAATCGGGACATTCAGATTTTGAGTTAATTTCTAAGACTTCTGAAGACTCTTTAAAAGGCAGGTTTAATTTTTTTTTTTATACTCAAGTCAGTACTGTGTGGAACATTAAAAACATAAGAAAATGAAATTAAGAAATAAATTTTTTTTTGCAAATGAAATTTCAAGAGTTTATCTAATTCAAGATCTGGAGACTATACACTCCAACATGAGACCTGGGGCTTCAAGATTTTCCTTAATCACCAAGCTGCACATCACAGAGAGAAGCAGAATCTTGACATTTCCAGGCTGTATGAAGGTCCTTTAAGAGTTCTGTTTCTCTCCCCACACCTCCCATCCCTGAGGCGTACAGACTGACGATGGTTACAAGCTATTTGTATTGGTTAGTCAATGGCAACAAAGAATAAACAATTTCAAGGGGGAAAATGCAAATCTTTGAATATATGTGTGTGAAAGTATGGGTTATACATGTGTGTGTATGTATGTGTATTATACATATATGTGTATATATATATTGTGTATGTATATACACAGACATTCACATATATACTTAACCAATAATACTAATTTTCTACAGACAGAAAATACCCTAATCAATAAAGGTTCTATTATGATAGAACCAGAGAACAAGATTACAAAAATCCTGTAACTAAAAATTATTACAGATATTTGAGTTTTAGGCTTCTGACCTTAGAGAGTGGGCATATGTTAAGTAATATAGACTGGTAAAGGTTGAAAAGAATATTTCTGTTCAGCACCCAAGGAAGTATTAAAAATGGCTCTAAAAAGACAATAAGTATCAATAACTTTTAAATGCAAGGAGGCATCTGTCAAGTCTGAGCAAGAACAAAATCAGAAGTTTACTTACTTGAGGGCATGGTGTAAGTATCTTCTTCATCTATAATCTCAGCATAATCATCTGTTTCTGCAGGAAAAGAAACAGATATGTTGAAAGAGGTTAAACATCTGACCTCCTGGTATTTCATATAATTAAAATAGGCAAAGCGATCTGCTTAAATCCTCTACTACGCTGAAATATTCTTAAAACACTATTACTCAAATTTTGCTCACACATGAGTCATTTATGGAAATAAAAGTGACATCATTGTCCAATACGTTATAATACACAGACTTGTTTATCGGAGAGCAAACAGGGCTAACACAGAAAGCTCTTGTCAAAAACAGAACGACATGAAACAACTATGTATATGCTTCAAATTAACCAATCTACCAACCGCAAAGCTCTTCCTCAACTACACCAAATACATGTTTAAAACTACAGTTGTCTACTGGGCTTTCTCCAAATAAGACTGGTATCTACAAAACACAGTATCTGATTTTATTAACAATTAGACTTGACAGCATAATCTGAACGGAACCTTTAGAAAATAAATGGCAGCCCAATTTTTGAGATTAACTGTGCTAATTCATTCCATTTGCTCAGGGTTGAGAAATGCAACAGGAATTTGTTTCCTAACTTTTAAACTCAGATATTTTAGGCATTAATGTCAAAAGAGTAGATCTATAAAGAAAAAAAGGAGAATAAGCAGCATATTAAAATGAGGTTTTTTGAGATCACATCAAGAAGTTCCAATGTATCTGCCTACTCTTTTTGGGTAATACACCAACTTAAAAGTCCACCACTATATTAATGGGAAATTTAAAAATACTCATCTGAAGAAAACAGTCACTCATGAGGTAACAACTATACTGAAAAAATCACTTCAGCCTTGTCTTTTTTTCTCTTTCTGGAAAAAGGAAAACCTTCAGCTGCTCCATGTATAAGGATTTTAACTGCTGGGCCATTCTTGTGAGTCAGTAAAGCAGGGACAGGACTTTGTGATGCATCATTTCCAAAGAGCTCTATTTTGATATTTTGACCTAGCATCCTTGTTTAACACCAATGAAACTAAAAGCTACAAGTTCTTTCTTCTGTGACGCCTTATCACTGCATTCAGATATTAAAGGTGTAGAATTCAAAGAAAATAGAGAATATATATGGTTTACAGTTACTGGGATATCAATCATTCCACATCTACGGTAATGACTGAGATCAAATCTACAAGTGGAAGAATTCACTTCTTATTATGTAATCATCATTAAAAGTGATTACAGTAAAAAAAAAAAAAAGTTGGGGAAGCAGATTATAACACCAATAAATCAATTCTCTTTAAGACAGTTATTATTTGTAAACTATTCCTAAGTCCTATATGACAGGTAGATAATCTGTATTATTCTTATACGTTTATAAGGATACTCACAAGATTAAAAAAGTTTTAATAGACTCCAAATCATACATTCTTTTATTTCTGTATTTCTCCCTCTTAATCTGTTTTCAGCGAATACTAAGAACAGTAAATTGGCATCTGTAGGCCTATAGCTCTGCTTCTGTATAAGATGGCTTATCAAAACACCCTGTGAAAGAAAATTTGGGGATGGAAGGAAGCTGCTAACACACTTGCAACAAAGAAGACTAAGCAGAGGAGGAATCTACTCTAACAGCTAAGGCAACAGAAGCCACACAAATGGCCATTTGCAATCATTTCTCTTTTGATTCCATAGTTTAACACGCTCGACTTTGTGATGCTCTCCTCAGAAAATGAATGCAACTAAAGCTGCCTTTCCATACAACAGCCCTAGCACCCTCACTGCTTCCTTTCATATAAAGCACGTGCCTTTAGAAGTAAAGCACATGAGTTGGCCCTGCTGCAGCAGGATTTTGGGAGAGAGAGAGCCACTCAAACTCTGCACCTCTGCTTCCCTTCCCCAGCTGCCCTGTTATCCAAACTGCTGAAAAGTCTCTACAACCCTGCACGTAGCTCATGGTGTTACTAAGCAGATGTTTTGCACTTTTCATCACAGCTTCATATGGCTGCAAAGGTTCATTAAAAGCCTGTTCAGAGCCCAAGTCTATCAGGTGACAGTTGTCTACTGCCTTAATGAAGAAGGGCATAAAGCTGCTGCTAACACCAGTGGCAGTGACCTCCAACTGAGGGCTTTACCATGCACCAAAGCTTATGCTGGCCTAGAGCCAATTCTGGTTTTAGCCACCTATTCAGATACCTCTCCTCAAACTAATCTGCCCCCATCCCACTGTTCTTAATCATGTTCCCTGACTCATTTTCCTCATTACCTATAACAACCTGATATAATTTTGTTTCCTGTGAACTGTATGCCCACCTCTCTAGAATGGAACAGCCACCAGAGTGGAACCTTCATGTATCTTGCTCAACACTGTGTCCTCAGCAGCTAAAACAGTGCCTAGCACAGAGAAGGTCTCTCAAGAAACACATGCTAAACCAAAAGAATGAATGCACTGCAGCAATCAGTAAAGGAACGCTATAGCCCTAAGAAACTGAGGCAAAGGATTTAATCTGTGTGAAGCAGCGCAGAAGTGAATGGTAGAGCTGCAATACATGTGACAAAATACACAAGCCCATTTGGGGAAAACTGCTTGAGCTTTGGAAAGTCACTTCACCTGGCAATGCTTCATCTGTGCCCTCGCGGGTAAAATAACATCATCCACCTTGTAGCATTGTTATGAGGATTACAGGAGACACAACAGAAAGTTGAGATGTGCCCTACACATAACAGATCATCCAGCAACAGTAGCTCCTCTTATTGTTTTGCTTCTTCTGAGGGCTCTCTGAAAGGGACCTGGCAGTTGAGGATTTAGGATTCCTGTGTGCTGATACTCTCAGCCAATCTTTTTGGTTTGACAGCAGTCCTTCAAGGACTGTCTCATTTTATATAATCCTCAGTAGAGATACCAACCTCTAAAATAATTGTGAAGGAGTAAAATAAATAGGCTAATATATATCAGGCTAGCACATATTGTGGAAAGTATCATGTTGCATACATTTCAATTAATTCATACAATCACAAGAGAAAACCTGTAAATTTCTTTCTTTTTTTTTTTTAGCTGTATGAATTGTATATAAAATCTCTGGGGATGTATCAAAGCTGTCTGGGAATTACTTATATTTGGAGTGCAGGTGTGTGTACTATGATGCAATGTGAATAGAGAATTCATGGAGTAAAATCAACAATGTTGCAGGTACATGATCTGCAAAAGTTTATAACCTTCTACATATGAGTTTTCAAGTGGTAATATCTGGTGTACATTTCTAAGAATTCCTTTTTTTTTTTTTTGAAGACAGGTTCTTGCTCTGTCGCCTAGGGTGGAGTACAGTGGTGCAATCTTGACTCACTGCAGCCTTCACCTCCTGGGCTCAAGTGATCCTCCCAACTCAGCCTCCCAAATAGCTGGGACTACAGGCACGCGCCACCATGCCTGCTAATTTTTTGTACGTTTTGTAGAGATGGGGTTTTGCCATGTTGCCCATGCTGGTCTCGAACTCCTGGGCTCAAGTATAATCCCAGAATGCTGAAAATACAGGCAGGAGCCACTGTACCCGGCCTTCTCAAGAATTCTTGACATTGATTTGGCTGTATTTTGCTTTTCTTTCCTGGCTTTTAGGATTGTAAGATAGTATTACACTGATATGACAGGTATTTTTACATACTCAAGGGCCCTAAAAAATTGGAGTCCAGCCTGAAACTTCCTAGGCCCTCCACATAGTTTAACATAGTTTAAGGAAAACAGAAAAGTTACTCCCCAAGGGTTAATTCAAAAGATAAGGAAAATACAAAGAAAAAAGGAAACAAGTTCAAAGGCCCGGGCACAAATGAAGCTAGGTCTGCATTCTATATTTAATAATGACATTGACTACTAATCATATTATTGGGAGCTTACCATATACTAGATGCTGTTGTAAATAATTACATATATTGTCATTTAATCCTCAGCAAAATTCTTTGAAGTTGTACTATGATCACCATCCCTATTTCACAGGCAAGAAACTGTAGCATACAAGAACAGGTGGGCCATATTTGGTCCATGGGCCTTGCTGACCAAGACCAAGTGACTACCCTTAAGGCTCAGCTTATTCACCTGTAAAATGGGTTAAGCACACTTGCCCTGGCTAATTCATAGTATTGAGAAATTCATAGGTGGGAAAATACACAAAAGTGTTTGCAGACATTTATCTAAATTTTGATGCTTACAGAGTAATCCTCACAACAACCACTTGAGACCTTTCCCAGGTGAAGACCCAAGAGATGAAGCAATTTGCTCGTAATCCCTCAGCTAGTCAGTTGCTGACTGGATGGGGCAGTGGAAAAAGGGCAAGGCTGGAGCCTAAGACCTGACCACTTGCCTCTAGCAGCCTTAGAGTCTCTCTTAATCCTCTGATGATCACTTTCCTCACCTGCAAAACAGTGAGGCCAGTGCCCAGTGATATTCTGAATGCAAAACAGTGAGGCCAGTGCCCAGTGATATTCTGAATGCAAAACAGTGAGGCCAGTGCCCAGTGATATTCTGAATGCAAAACAGTGAGGCCAGTGCCCAGTGATATTCTGAATGCAAAACAGTGAGGCCAGTGCCCAGTGATATTCTGAATGCAAAACAGTGAGGCCAGTGCCCAGTGATATTCTGAATGCAAAACAGTGAGGCCAGTGCCCAGTGATATTCTGAATGCAAAACAGTGAGGCCAGTGCCCAGTGATATTCTGAATGCAAAACAGTGAGGCCAGTACCCAGTGATATTCTGAATGACTGCTGTGAGAATTAGGAATCAAGTCAGTGAAGTGTCCCGTGCACAAAGCTCCAGATGAACTGCAGCTGCTAATTGATTATTATCACAGAATTAATCTAAAAATGAAGCTCAAATCTCTGACTTCAGATCCTGCGAAGAACATGCACTTTTAAGACCTTTTACCGAAATTGCTTAGCTTGTTATACTCAAGTTATCAGTATCTCTATCCTATTACAAAAATGAACATAGGTGAAATCTTCAGTAAAAGCATTCTTTAATCAGGAGGAAAAAAATACAATTCCTTCGTAATTTTAGTTTATAAAATCTTACTCCTTTAGTATAAAGGAGGATAAAGTTTCATGCAAGCAGTATATGAAGTAGATGGGAAATGTAAAACATAGAGTGTGATTTACAATTTTTAAATTTCTACCTTAAGTGCTATCAACTATTTGAAAAACCAATTATCATTATTGCTGATATTTCCCTAATTCCGTTAGTTTCTGTGAGTCTTTAAAATCATTTTTCATTCTTTCCTTTCTACTATCTCATTCCCAAACTAGGAATTATCACACAGATACTATACTTGGGAAACAGAGTGTATGGACTGCTACCATTTACACCTTTCAAGTGTTACTAATTTTGCTTTTGACATTTTTTAAGAACTCTCAAAGTTTTAATAATGAAATCTAGAAAATTTACTAGGAATACAAACAACTCAAATTTACCACTAAAATGTGATTAAGAAATTGATAGCTATCCTTTCCATGCCAAAGCCCTAAGCAATTTTTAAAATATTTTGCATACCATTTTGTACTTGGTTCTGTTGGATCAAAAGCACATTTTGCCTTTCATTAAATACTAAACTGTATTTATTTTCATAAATAATTATCTCATAGCAGTAACACAAATGTGAAAATAAATATTACCGTCCCCACTAATTTCATCTGCAGATCCAGGTGGCATGCAAAGAAAGGGAAGTAGGGAACAGAGGGAGGGAGACATAGGAAGGAGAAGAGGGAAGAGAGGGGAAAACACTATTAAAATGACAAGTAAACCAAAGTGTAAGAAAAATAAAAAAAAATTATCCCCCAGGGTTTAATTCAAAAGATAAAGAAAGACTGTAGTGGTGGTATGTTTACTTGAATTCGAGGGCATAATGCCAACTTTAAAGCTGTCAATGTATTACATGAAGTTACACAGCTAGAGTATTACAGAGGGTAAACTGGATTCTGCCACACTAAGCAAAGTTAATTTGACTGCCTCTTACAATTACATTTTAAAAATGGTTTCTACCTTCCTCAAAGGGAACTTGTGTCCCCTCAGATAAAAATGCAAACAAACTAGTCATTAATCTGTATGTTTAGTTACAAGGAGAGAATAAGCCCTCAGCAAGCCCATTCCAATAAGCCAGTGGGATTTAAATATTATAAGGTAGACATAGGCCAGGCCCACTACTATAAACTGTGGGGAGTGCAGTACTTGAAGCTCTGCTGACAACGAAGGTTCCCATTTAAGTTTGCGCAGAATAAATTTTGTTTTGAATAGTTTGGAGAAATTACTGTTTCAATTATTATAAATAATCTTTGCTTTCCTTGAAAATGCTCCAAATGGCATAGCTGCCTCTACTACGCAGCAGCCCTAAATATCTGTCCCCAAAGCATGAAAAGCAGACAACTAGGGAGACACTTTGGCCATTCTCCTTCATTCAGTTGCATGCTATATTAGGAAATCCATGATGCAAAAAGTGTGATCCTGCTGACCTCTGTGGGAAAACACTCAAACAACACAAATGAAACTGAGAAGCGACTTCTTGCCCTGTCATGCATTTAAAAACCAGCAAACAGGCAAACAAAAAATCTTGTATTCAAGAGAGTAACCCAAAAACGGTGACATAAAACCTTGCCCCCACCCCAATCCCCTTATTGCTTCTGAACAATGAACAGCACATACACTAATATTCAATAAAGCTATGATCTGTTCAGGATAATCTATAAGCATCAAGTTAGAGTTAGTTTCTCTGGAGTGCTCTGGTTAATAGGAGAGCCTGTGCAAATATGAGTGCAGTACCCGTAGAAGGAGGATCATGGGAACAGAAGACCAAAGGGAGAAAGCGCCTAGCTTTCTTAACTTTATGTTGGCAGTGACTGACTCCTTTATAAAGAGGCAGGAGGGGAAAGAGAAAAATAGAAACAAATTATTTCAATACAAAAGACAACTTTTGTTACATTTAAAGGCTTATCTATAAAAACAGATACAAAATTGCAATGCTTTTATTTTGACTATTGGCATGCCTTATTTCTTACTATGACTGACTTGAGTTTTAAAAAACATACTAATATTTTAAAATTTAATTTCCTGTAGATTAGCACTTGATACAGAAACAAGACGTAAGAATATCCCAGCTCTATAGAGCCAGCCAGTTGAATATTCAGATATTTTTCCAAATGACAACAGTTAAAGGAAAAAACAAAGACCAATAAATAATTCAAGACTCTTGTGAACATTTAACATTCAACCACAGCAGAAAAATAGCAGATCTTCATTTGTGAAAGAGTTTTACGAAAAACTTTCCCCAAATCATTAGCAAAGACACACTCACAGCTCTTGAGTTATATACTTTACATAAATTACCTTAACATAAAAACTGGCAATGAGGATCTTTGAAAACACAGGTTGCAAAACCTCTACTAGCATTATGGATTCATTTGCTCACTCATTCATGTACTCAAAGCTCATTTCAGAGTCAAAAAGCTGGATCGATAAGACACATCTCAGCTCTCCAGAAGCATACAGCAAAATGAGAAAATAAGCAGCAATTGCAGTATGGTAATGGCAATAGTGGACAAGTGTGAAAGTGAAGTCAAAGCCAGGGACGCAGGGATGTAGCCCTTTAAGATGCAGCAGTCATTAACATATGACAGACACAGGTAACATGAACATTTAACTGCATACTCACAGGGTATCATAAAGAAAGATCAGAAGTATGGACCCAAGAACAAGGGTCAGGACTGTTTGCCCATCAAGATGGTAACAATCTTATTGACATTGTCAATATATTAGCAACAGAAATGAGAACAGAAATGTACACTTCAGTAATATTTTTCAAATGGCATGCTTTGATCCTATTAACAATTTTTTTTTTTTTTTTTTGAGACGAAGTCTCGCTCCTGTCTCCCAAGTTGGAGTGCAATGGCACAATCTTGGCTCACTGAAACCTCTGCCTCCGGGTTCAAGCGATTCTCCTGCTTCAGCCTCCCGAGTAGCTGGGATTACAGGCGCCTGCTACCAAGCCCAGCTAATTTTTGTATTTTTTTTTTAGTAGAGTCAGGGTTTCACCATGTTGGCTACATTGGTCTCAAACTCCTGACCTCACGTGATCCGCCCACACTGGCCTCCCAAAGTGTTGTGATTACAGGTATGAGCCACCGTGCCTGGCCGATCCCAGTAACATTTACTGACAATTTCATCTTATTGCTTGACTTGAAAAGCTACCCATACACTAAATTTCTGGACTTTGTATATGATGGCCCTAGAGGAAAGCATAAACTGGTCTCTCAGTTAAGAAGATGGGCCCGCCAGCCTGTGTAACATAGCAAGACCCTGTCTCTACAAAAAAATTCAAAAATTACCCAGGTGTGGTGTCACGCACCTGTGGCCCCAGCTATTGAGGAGGCTGAGTTGGGAGGACTGCTGGAGCCAGGAGGTAGAGCCTGGACCACAGAGGCAGAGCCTCTGAACTCCAGCCTGGTGACAGAGGAAGACCTTGTCTCTCCACGATGGGCCTGACAACTGGATGCACTGTGTGATGTGGGATGGATTTTGGACTGGAGGCTGGGGAAGGGAAAGATCAGGAAGCAACAGCGATATGGAACATTATTGGGATGAAATCATTTGGACTGTGGATAAGAGCATTTCTTCAGTATTAAATTTCCTGATTTTGATAATTATACTCTGATCATATAAGATGATATCTTTGGTCTTAAACACACACTGAAATGTTTATAAGCGGCACCATGTCTGTAATTTGTTTTCACATGGTTCAAGGAAAAAAACTAACAACAACAACAAAAAAACCTATAGAGTGATAAAGCAAGAGAGCCAAAATATAAACATAGTGAAATGGAGGAAAGAACATATGAGACATCACGTTACTATTCTTACAACCATTCTCCAAGCGTAAAGTTACAGAAAAATAAAAGATACATGGAACACTAGCTCTGGGGCCAGACAGTTTGGATTCAAATACTGGCTCAATTATTCATTCTGACCTTGGATACACTGCTCAACTTCTGTTGCTTAGTTTTCTTATTGTAAAATGGGGTTATAACAGAAGCTACCTCCATTAAGGAGGTTGGGAAAGGATTCCATGGGATTCTCTGGGCACCTAGAACAGAGTGACCACTGCACAAGTGCTAGCTCTTCTTACTTTTCTACTGTTAATTTCCAAACTGGACTGAATATTCTTTATACTAACTTAAAAAGTGAATTTTCTAAAAAAGTACAACTCTTTTTGAGTAATACCAAGAATAGTATCACACATCATAAAAACAAAAACAAAAAGGATTAGGACTTTTATTGTATTCAAGATAATCATTTTAATTATTGAACACCTGCCATAAACTAGGCATACCATGTAGGTGCTGGAGTTAGAACAGTGAACAAAACAGAAACCCAAACTTTCAAATTATTGAGCTTACGTTCTAGTAAGGGAGAAGGAAGATAAAATAAGTAAATTATATGGCATGTCAACATGTAAGTGCTAGGGAAAAACCAGCAGAAGAAGGAATATTTTCAAGTGGGGCTACCATTTTAAATATGGTGATTATGGAGGGAGTCATCTGCAAAGACTTCCAGGAGGAGAGGGAAAGGGCCATGCACACATCAGGAGAGGCCAGTGCTGCACACACACAGGCCTTGGCTCTGCAGAGGTCAGTGTGAGCACGTGCTGAGGAGCAGCAGGGAGGTCAGGTGAGGTGGATGAAGAGTTGGGAGTGGGAAGGGGGAGGTGGCACTGAGATGCACTCAGTGAGGTCCCAGAGTGTCTAAGACCTCTTAGCTCCTGGTAAGGGCACTGGCTTTTATTCTAAATGAGTCAAGAGTCATTCAGAATATTAATGTTTCCTTTTAAAGGAAAAGAGAGAGTTCCTACATTGTTTCACAAATTCTAGGAATGTGAAGATAATGGGTAAGGCCACTAGTCAAGAAAAAAATGCCTTTCAACAACTGCTCCGGGCCTGGGTGCAGGATAGGGGTGAGGAGGGCATGAATGAAGCCCCGTACTCCTGCCTTTCTGGGACTGATAAATTTTGCAGACCTCACATACCTCAGGCTGCTCTGAGCAACTTTTCCTTTCTCACCAGTCCAACTTTCTATGTGATTACGCTGGTTCAGATTAACCTCAGTCTCAACTAGCTTATTGCAATCCTACCTATTCCCTTTTAGAAGGCTCCCAGGAAGCCTTTGAAAAATGACAGACGATGTCACTCTTCTCATTCTCTGCTCTCTTTTGTACTGAGTTACTTGTTCTCTTTGGCTTTTGGGGTACAGGGATTACTCCATACTGTGAGGGAGAATTTGAACTTTGTATGTGTGGCAACGTGTGATCAATTGGCAAGTCACCAGCAAAAGCTGCAGTTTTGGAGTGGCTGACAGTGGTCACAGTGAATGGTTATAACTGCAGAGGGCTACTTATTTCTCTATACATTTAGATAAGAAAAGCACAGTTTGAACACTTGGAGGCTAAGGAAACACTCACCACCAAGGGGTAAGACTCCTATGAAAGATGGCAGAATGGGCTGATTGGTGTTGGGTCACCCATCAGCATCACAGGAGTGTCTCTGCAGCATGGAACACTGTGGAACATTGTGTAGCGTGGTCCTATTGTCAGAGGCATCTGACCCAGAAAAACTCCATCTTGAATAGGGGCTCGGTAAAATAAGACTGAGACCTACTGGGCTGCTTTCCCAAGAGGTCAGGAATTCTAAGTCACAGGATGAGACAGGAGGTTGATAGAAGATACAAGTCATAATAAAGACCTTGCTGATAAAACAGCTTGTGGTAAAGATGCTGGCCAAAACCCACCAAAACCAAGATGGTGACAAAAGTGACCTCCAGTCATCCTCACTGCTTACTATATGCTAATTATAACGCATTAGCATGCTAAAAGACACTCCCACCAATGTCATGACAGTTTACAAATGCCATGGCAAGGTCAGGAAGTTACTCTGTATGGTCTAAAAAGGGGAGGAACCCTCAGTTCTGGGAATTGCCCACCTCCTTCCCAGAAAACTCATTAATAATCCACCCCTTGTTTAGAATATAATCAAGAATTAACTATAAGTATCCTTAGTCCAGCAGCCCACACTGCTGCTCTGCCTATGGAGTAGCCATTCTTTTATTCCTTTGCTTTCTCAATAAACTTGCTTTCATTTTACCCTATGGATTTGCCTCAACTTCTTTCTTCAGCCAGATCCAAGAACCCTCTCTTGGGGTCTGGATCAGAACCCCTTTCAGGTAACACCATGGTATTTCCCTCTTTCGGGGGAACCAGGATTCAATGTAAAAGTGGGAACCAGGCATGGTGGCTCATGCCTGTAATCCCAGCACTTGGGGAGGTAGAGGTGGGCGGACCACCTGAGCTCTGGAGTTGGGAGACCAGCCTGGGAAACATGGCAAAATACTGTCTTTACAAAAAATACAAAAGCTAGTCAGGCGTGGTGGTGTGTGCTTGTAGTCACAGCTACCTGGGAGGGTGAGGTGTGAGGACTGTTTGTGCCCGGGAGATGGAGGTTGCAGTGAGCCAAGATCACGCCACTGCACTCCAGTCTGGACAACGGAGCGAGACCCTGCCTTAAAAAAAAAACAAAAACAAAAAGTGGGGTCCTTGATTTTTTTAAAGACAGGGTTTTGCTATGTTGCCCATGCTGGTCTCTAACTCCTGGGCTCAAGAAATCTGCCTGCCTCGGCCTCCCAAAGTGCTGGGATTATAGGTGTGAGCCACCATACCAGGCCCTTGATTTTTATGCTGGGCCTTCCAGCTATGCCTGCTTTTCAAATATTTAAATACTAGGCCCTGAAAACTGCAAATGCTTTATTTGCCCAATTCATTAAAGGGCTCCAACATGAAGTCAGTAATCTAATTAAAAAACAAGCTAAGTTGAAAAGGACACCTATCAAAATAAATCAGTCTCCAAAATACAACTTTCTGACATTTAGCTGCCTATTTTGAAATCCTCTGTCAGAGAAATTTACACCTATAAAGGAAATCACCATTTTTAAGGGCCCACTAAAATATTATCTTCACATTCCTGGAATCTGTAATATAAAGAACAATGGACAATCAATAGTTTATTATTATTATTATTCTCATTGAGAGAGTCTTGCTGTGTCCATCCAGGCTGGGGTGCAGCGGCGTGATCTTGGCTTACTATAACCTCCGCTTCCCAGGTTCAAGTGATTCTCGTGCCTAAGCCTCCCGAGTGGCTGGGATTACAGGCATCCGCCACCACACCTGGTTAATTTTTGTATTTTTAATAGAGACAGGTTTCACCATGTTGGCCAGGTTGGTCTGGAACTTCTGACCTCAGGTGATCCGCCTGCCTCGGCCTCTCAAAGAGCTGGCATTAAAGGTGTGAGCCACCATACCTGGCCAATACTTACATTATTTTAATGCAAATTCTTGGTAAACAATTTAAGAACTGTCTGTTCTTTTTTCCTTTACAAATCCACTTGTAATTGCTGCTAATCAGAGTACCTATACAGGACAACTTCAATCTATGACTTGGTCTTCTAAATACATTCCCAGTGTAAACCTTAAAGGAAAAAACTTACGCAAAATTAATATAAGTACAGAGTTTATTTCCAGGAGCAATTTGGATTTGTCAGTAGATTGGATATGGGAGAAGAAAACAAAGAATAGCATCAAAAATAACCCCAAGGATGATCTGACCAGCCAGAAGGAAAGTAGTGCCATTTAGTGAGTGGAGAAGGGGAGAGAAGCAGGCTTGGCATGAATATCAGTTCCTTTTGAGTATATTAAGTCTGAAATGCTTATGAGACATCAGATTCCACACGGTGAGAACATAGTGGCCATGGGTCTGGAGTTCAAGAAAGAAGTCTGAAAAACTAAGATAACAATCTGAGAGTCAGCAGCATAATTAAGTCATGAAACACAATGAGATCCCCAAGGGTGTGACTGTGGCTGACACGAAGTGTCAGAAGAACTGAGTCCTGGGATCCTCAGGCGTGAAGTGCTGAATAATAAGGAGTGAAGTAGGAAGAATATGGTATTCCGGAAGCAAAAGTAGGGCAATTTCAATAAGGAGCAACACTGAATCACAATAACTCACACAAAGAGTTCTTCTATCATAAGGGGACCCGTGATGTCAGAAGGGGGCTACTAAGGTGGGGAACCACAGCGGGTGATGTGCTAATGAAACCAGAGCTAACCTGATTAAGCCTGCCAAACTTAACCTGCCTTGTTTGCTGTATTAGGCCGTTAATGTACTACTATCAAGAAATACCAGAGACTGGGTAATTTATAAAGAAAAGATATTTTAATTGGCTCACAGTTCTGCCAGCTTTATGGAAAGCATGGTGCTGACATCTTTTTGGCTTCTGAAGAAGCCTCAGGAAGCTTACAATCATGGCAGAAGGTGAAGAGGGAGCAGGCACATCACACAGCAAAAGCAA
This sequence comes from Pongo pygmaeus, assembly GCF_028885625.2. Lineage (NCBI taxonomy): Eukaryota > Metazoa > Chordata > Mammalia > Primates > Hominidae > Pongo > Pongo pygmaeus. Next base: position 153,672,852 of record NC_072380.2, read on the forward strand.
GAGCAAGGGGTGGGGTTGGGGAAAAGCCACATACTTCAAAGGACCAGTTCTAATGTGAACTAAGAGCCAGAGCTCACTCATCACCAAAGGAATGGCCCACGCCATTCATAAGGGATCTGCCTCATGATTCAAGCACCATCCACCAGACCCCACCTCCAAAACTGGGGATTACATTTCAACATGAGATTTTGGCAGGGACAAATATCCAAATGATATCAGTTGCTTTTAGTCGCTTAGATCTAAAAACTCCCACTAGCAAGTCAAATAGCCAGACAATCCATAACTAAACTCCCACTAGCTTCCTGTAGGTCACTGCAGTAATGGGTGCTTTAAGTTGTTTTTCAGGAAGTAGGGGGCAGCTCTTGTCCCGCTCAAGCAGCTTGAGGCCACTGATCCTTCAAATGGGCTTATGCCAATGCAGGAGAGATGACCATATGGCATCAGAGAGCTGAAAACTCTTCCCTCAGATCATGGTCATGCTACCATTTTCTGAACATGCACTCTGTGAAGAGTCAGGACGCCTGACTATGTGTGTGCAGATCACCTATTAACTCACTTTTCCTTACAGCCAATCACTTTTTCCCATGCCGTCAACTGCCCTGCTCCTCTATCCCATAAATATCCCTAAAACTTCATCTTTGGAGAGGCATATTTGACATCTGTTCTCTCATCTCCTCACATGGCAGCCTTGGGAATGAGATCTTTTCCCTTTGGCAAAACCTGTTGCCACAAGGATTGGCCTGCTGCACGTTGGGAAAAAACTAATCGTAGTAGAGCAGGGAAAATTCCTGACCAGGTAACAAATGATAGAGGGTAGACTGGTAACAAATTAGACTTAATTGGGCTGGGCCTGGTGGCTCATGCCTGTAATCCCAACACTTTGGGAGGCTGAGGCACACGGACCACTTGAGGCCAGGAGTTTGAGACCAGCTAACATGGAGAAATACTGTCTCTATCGAAAATACAAAAATTAGCCAGGCATCTGTAGTTCCAGCTACTCAGGAGGCTAAGGCACAAGAACTGCTTGAACCCGGGAAGCGGAGATTGCAGTAAGCCGAGATCGCACCACTGCACTCCAGCCTGGGCGACAGAGAGAGGCTCTGTCTCAAAAAAAGTAGTAGATCTAACTGGGTGAGGACAAGTCATCTACTGTGAGATCAAGGCAGGCAGCACTTATGGCTGGCAAATGCTGGAGGTTTAAGAAAAGGTTCAAAGTGGCTGTGAGATGGAATTGAAAGCAAGACCAAAGCAATGTGGTTGTGCTATTCGCTTTAAGGTTCAGTTGTGCTACAGCAGACATGGGACAGAACGAGCCGGCTTTAACTTGGCAATGTTTCTGCCAAGTGAGCTAAAAACAAACAAATGAGCAAAAGGCAGGGACGACGGGGATGTAGACCAGGGAAGGTACAATTACTGATCACTGGTTTTAGGCTTGTTAAGAAACCAGAGAAGACGAAAAAGTGTGATGTAGACAGCAGAATGGGGATGGGATCAAGGAACAAGCTAGAAAAATTGGAGGTGGTGGTCAGAGAGGGTTTTCTTAAAATTGAAATTATAGGAAAGTTATAGTTGTAGATAAAGTGTAGGCCTCACAGGAACGAGAAACAGCAGACAGCACTAATGGAAGAATGGAGAGAAGAGGTGCTGGGGCCGGGCACAGTGGGTCACACCTGTAATCCCAGCACTTTGGGAGGCCAAGGAGGGCAGATCACCTGAGGTCAGGAGCTTGAGACCAGCCTGGCCAACATGGTGAAACCCCGTCGCTACTAAAAATATAAAAAATTAGCTGAGTGTGGTGGTGCACATCTGTAATCCCAGCTACTCGGGAGGCTGAGGCAGGAGAATCGCTTGAAACTGGGAGGCAGAGGTTGCAGTGAGCCGAAATCACGCCACTGCACTCCAGCCTGGGCGATGGAAAAAAAAAAAAAAAAAAGAAAAAAAAAAAGACGACATGCTGGAAGAATTGCCTACCATGAATACTGAAATCCTCCCAAACTACGATGGGGGATGCTGGAGAAGTGACAGTGAACTGGGTGCTCAGAACTTTGAGGAACATAGGACAGCCTTGTTCTGATATGTGAGATTCAAAGCTGATGTTTTTGAGGGAGAATAGTCTGGAAGGGGCAACGAGAATCAAGGCATCCTTACCTCATCTCCAGTCCTAGTGCTACCATGGTTCTCAGACATCATCAGTAGGGTTACAGAGGCACCAAGGGGTATCACTGCTCTCCAGAGTTTTAGTTAGAGGATTGTGACAAAGAGGAACATATAGAGACGTCCCAGAAGACAGAGGTATAGTGTTTTAGAAGTTGGGGGAAACTGAGCAATAAAGACAAAACAGAGGGTATGCAGAGGGTATGCCAGCAACAAGGGAGTCTGGGGCTTCTGGAGGAACAGGTATGAATAGGGATAAAGAGCATAATGAGATTAGTCCAACTGGATCAGCATTTTCCTTTTTATTTCTAGTTACATAAGGCAGGCGATATTTTCCTTTGACCATACCTCTCAATTCTATTCTTCTCCTTGGGCATGAGGGTGTGGTGCTGACAAAGCTGAACACTATCGAACTCTGTGTTCCAGCAAACAGGTTTCCCAGTAATCATCCAACCTGGGGTGGTCATGGGGGAACCTCCTATTCCAACAATGTGAAAAACACACAAATTCATACTGATATTTTAAAAAGAAAATCTCAAAGAACGACATCTGACTAGCAAGGTAAAATTTATTATTTTAAAAACTGGTAAACAAAGGAAAAGAAAAAGGCAGTTTTCCTGTCTTCCCAGGAGAAGCCTGCTCCCGAGGGTAGTGAAGCAGCTGGTGAGGGAAAGCTGTCTCTAGAAGCATTCCAGCTAAACAAAGGGAGAAGAAATGACAGGATTCACAGGGTGCCATTTTGTGGCCTCTGATGAAATCTAAGCATTAATGTCAACAGCTGCTAAAACTATTAGGTGAAATGCTCATGGGAACGTTCTCATGTATGGATCAGAGAGTGATGGGACCTAAACCCACTGATTAGTCTTAACATCACAAAGAACAACCAGATGTACATCACCTACGAAGTATTCTTGTTGGGGGGAGGGGGGGAATCAAGCCCAAACTGGATCAAACTTCTCTAGATTCTAACAAGCAGCTGATGGGAAATAAAGGGGCCAGGAAAGAATAGGTTAAACAAAACAGCATCACAGAGATGTAATCAGCCTAATCCAGAATATGAGAATAGGACAAGGGACACAATTTCTTCAACAGATTAATTGCAACTAGTAACAAACAATCAACAAGGTCTAGCTGACACATACAGGAGATGTTGCAAGCAAATTCACAAAGTACTTCTTGTCTGATTCTTGTTTAGACGAAACCACATATGAAAATGGGACAATCAGGGACATTTGAACACTGACTGGATAGCTGATAATGTTTTGTAAAAAAAGTGTCATCTTTTAGGAATAGTTACAGGTGAAATATGCCTTAGATTTGCTCTGGAATAACCAATAGGGATTATGTGTGTATGTAAGTGGACGGAGGCAGAGGTGAAATAAAATTGGCCAGAAGTTTTTAGTTGCTGAATCTGGGTGATGATGATACAAAAAATCATGATACAATTCTATTCTCTCTTTTCTGTATATGCTTGAAATTTTCCATAAAAAGTTTTAAAAACTAAAAATTCAAAAGCATAGTAGGTACTTAATATTTGTTCATTTCCATGGTCTCCTCTTTGTAAAGGCATCAAAAATATTTTGTCTTGACTCATGCAGTTTGATTTTAATCCACAATTACTGTATAGCTATAAGCTACAAACGGGGTGGGGGAAGACTTGAGGTCAAACTCTAGAATTTATATTTTAAACTTTCAAGCATTCCCTTTAAAATTATTTTCTGCAAAGAAAAAAATAACTGGGCCTTTTGATGTTAGCAATATTTATTTTATATTTGGTAAGATGATACATGGGCTTTTTGTGTTTTAATAATACTTTTTTAAAAAAGATTGAGAAGTTTATTAATTATTGTTAATAAGTTTCACCAGAGGATCAAGATGGTTCATAAGCCAAGTATACCCAACACTGCCAACTGTGAAGCATTTATTTTACAAAGACAAAAATACATTTGTTTCTAATACTCTCATATATTTTTTCCCCTTTATGGCGTGGAGGCTGCTTGGGAGAAGATGGGAATACTCGCTTCTGGAAACAAAATTTATAAGACTGAGCTGGATTTCTGTGGGCTGGGAAGAGTTTATAAAAACAAAAATCCACTTTAAATTTTTGTTGTACTCATTATTGCTCAGCTTTTCATTTGGCCTTTTTAAAAATTTGAAAGTGCCTCAGGCTACCCCTTGCCAGGGAGGTCTGTGAGTTTCTGTCTGCACTGTCTGCACTGCCTGCAGCTGAGACGAGAAGTCAACTCAAGGGTGAAGGAGTGGTTCTGGGTCCTTTTTCAGGATACTACTTTACAACATACGATGTTGATATTTCAAAACCTATATGACCTCCAAGTATTCTTTTCAACTGCTTTAGAACCCATAGAAGAAAGGGTATGACTAAGAAGAACACTTAAATCTCAATAGTGGCAAAGGGAGTTCAAATGATGTAATGGTGGGAGAGGGAGGGCTATGGGAAAGAAGGCAGCACAGCTGGGCTATTTTGATTGTTCACTTCCTTATTCATGCACAACACGATCAGCCAGTCTATCCATATGAAGTCAGTGACAACTGTATGCTTCTCAGTGGTTTGGAGTCTCTCTTAATACCAGACTGACTACCAGAATAATTTCCAGTGAGCCAGGTACTAGGAACAGATCAATAACATTCAATACCTACTACTTTGTGCACATAAAAATTATCAGTAGCATTAATTTGATTAAATTACGTATATAATTTACAAAAATGAATTTATCTTTTAAAATTTAGTTGTTTTTTTTTTTGTGGGGGGGGGACAGGGTCCTCTCTTTGTCACCCAGGATGGAGTACAGTTGGGTGATCTCAGCTCACTGCAACTTCCAAATCCCAGGGTCAAGAGATCCTCCTACCTCAGCCTTCTGAGTAGCTGGGACGATGGCCACACGCCTCCACGCCTGGCTACAGTTTTTGTAGAGACAGGGTTTCACCATGTTGCCCAGGCTGGTCTCAAACTCTTGGGCTCAAGCAATCTGCCTGCCTTGGCCTTCCAAAGTGCTAGGACTACAGGCGTGAGGCACTGTGCCTGGTCTAAATTTAGTTTTATTTTTAAATTTTTTCAGTGTCCCGTGGATTTGGTAGGGAAAAAAAATGAACTACTTATATAACAGGTGACAACGCTCTAAAATTAGGGCAAAGTTTTTTTTTTTTCCTTTTCTTTCCCCTTTTAATTCCTAAAAGCTAGCATTTAAATCAAGCTTTCAGCAACAGACAGAGACTACCTTGGAAACCCACAGCATTATCAAAATTGAAACTAGAGTGTAAAACTAGACAGAAGAACCTTTTTCAAACTTGAATACAGGGCACACTTCTGAGAGTTGGAACTGAGTCAGTACTATCCTATTCCTAATAAATGGGGGGGAAAAAACCTTAATGGAATCACATGCAAACTCTTCCAAAGTATTATTCCCTTCCACACATTTATATCATCAAGCTTTAGAAATGAGTCAACATAGGCTAGGTGCGGTGGCTCACACCTGTAATCCCAGCACTTTTGGAGGCAGAGGCAGGTGGATTGCTTGAGCCCAGGAGTTTGCGACCAGCCTGGACAACATAGGGAGACCCCATCTCTACAAAAAAATATAAAAATTTGCCGGGCATGGTGGCGCACACCTGTAGTCCCAGCTACTTGGGAAGCTAAGGCAGGAGGATCACTTGAGCCCGGGAGGTTGAGGCTGCAGTGAGCTGAGATCAAGCCACTGCAATCCAGCCTGGGTGACAGAGGGAGACCATGTCTCCAGAAAAAAGAAAGAAATGAGTCAATATGGTCTAATGTAAAGAGAACAAACCTTCTAGTCCAAGATCAAGATTTCCATCAGGCTATTACTTACTAGCTATGTGAACTTGGCCAAACCACTTCAGCTCCGAGTGTCTTCATTTCTTTATGTGTAAAGTGAAAATATTATGAAGACTCTCATGAGGTTTAAACAAAATGATGTCTGTGGATGGGCCAGGCATGATCTCTAAGCCACACGCATATGTAAATAACTACCCGTATTTATAAGTGGCATAGTCATGAATAGGTAACAAATCTAGCGTATCAGAGACCACACGGAAAGAGATAAAATGCAGTAGTTATTATAGACTATACCACCTTATATTTTATAGAACTTTACAGTTTACAAACCACCTTTGCATATACAAGTGAGCTGTTTTAGAATTTGTAATGAAGCAGCTTAATACAAAATACAAATAACATTTATTTCATTAAATGTTTTAATAGTTCAGAATAATTTCCAGTCACTAACCTGAAAAACCTAAAAGTAATCTTGAATAAAGGAAATTATGCTGCATGATGAACAACTGAACCAAAATAATCTGTTAGAAAACTAAAAATTTATTTAAATTGCAACAAATACTGAAAAAGTATCACAAAGGGCCAGGCGTGGTAGCTCATGACTAATTTTAATTCCAGCACTTTGGGAGGGTGAAGTGGGTGGATCACCTGAGGTCAAGACTTCAAGACCAGCCTGGCCAACATTATGAAAGCCCATCTCTACTAAAAATACAAAAACTAGCTAGGCGTGGTGGTGCACAACTGTAGTCCCAGCTACTCGGGAGGCAGAGGCAGGAGGCTTGAACCTGAGAGGCGGAGGTTGCAGTGAGCCAAGATCACGCCACTGCATTCCAGCCTGGGTGACAGAGTGGGAAAAAAAAAAAAGTATCACAAAGTAGTATAATTGTCCTTTAGCATGAAGGGCTTAGAGACAATCAAACCAAGCATTTGAAAAAGATCACTGCATTGGTTTACATGACAGAGATACAAATGAGAAAACTTGTATTATCATCTCTAGTGCCACATGTGTAATCCAAACATGTAACAAGAGCCATGTGCATAATGCAATGGTATTACTATCATGTGTTATCTTGTACTTCTGGTCATAATTAAGGTTTTACTGTTTTATCAAGGGCTTCGTTATTTTAGAAAAGAAAAAAAGACCCAAACACAATAATCAACCAAACAAAAACCCCAAGTTTATACCTTCAAAATATTTAAAATACAGCTTTACTCATTGATTTGGAAATACCTGATTTCTAGGGTAATTTTAACCCACACAACCATTGGTTAAGCACTCCCTCTCCATAGAGGCCACGCCTCCTCTTTCAGCATACTTACAGGTCCCTTATGATAGACTGCAGCACTTGACTTTCAGATACGTTCTGTTGTACCCGAGGTCCACAACAAGCACAAGTTTCCTTATAACTTAATAATTAGGCTTAAAAAAAAGACTTCTTCAGGTTCTCAGAACAATACAGGCAGGGACACATGTTGTTCTGTTAGATATTTTTATAAATCTCTGTTAATCTTACACTTATTTTTATAGAGAAATACTGTGTGAATTTCAAAGATACACTATTCATATATTCAACATCAACTGTCATTGCAATCTTACTGAAGGTGATCCAATAACTACCTTTATTTTGCAACGAAATATGAAAAAGTACCTGGTATCTTCTCTCCGGAATGTAAGGATATTGCTTTATTTGCCAACAAGAGAGACCCACAAAGAGCTGCAAATTGTCCTAAAGTTATCTAGACCCTCACTTTTTCTGTTGGTCATCCTCTCTTCCCTTGCCCAACATCTCCTAGGAAGGAATCTAGAACCATTTACAATGATTCCTAGGAAAAAATCAAGAAAAATTTACAGTGACAAGCTTACAGGTAATCCCTTGAGAGCCCCAGTGACACTGGTCGCTCCAAATATTCCTGCCTTTCTGCTGTCTGTTCCCACTACAGAATGCATTCCTCTAAGACCCAGCACACCTCCATACCTTACTCAGGAATTCATGGATTTATTTAAAAACAATTACAAAACTTATATCCCAGACAATAAAGAGATAAACAGAACATGTCTTTACATTCAATGGGGTCATGGTTTTGTGGACAAAATGGTTTCTAAAACACAATGACATCTATTTTAGGACTATGCATAAGAGAGAAATGTACAGTGCACTATAGAGCTCTGAGGAGGAAGAGTCCAGATCTTCTTAAAGTACTCAAGAAAGGTTTCTATGAGGTACTGACATGTGAACCCAGACTTGGGTCAGGTAAGAACTCTGGTTGTGAAGAAAAATGGGAGAGCCAGACAAATCCCACGAAGACTCTCCATCTTCATTGACACTTGGGAGTGTAACAGTTCATCAGTACAGGGGAGCAAACTCTCTCAAATTGCTCATGACAGGCAATAGAGCCTAGAGGGTAATAATGACCTGAGTTCCAATCCTAGTACCATCATTTTCAAGCTGTGTGACACTGAACAAGTTTGTTTACCTTTCTGAATTTAATTCTTCATATCTGTGAAATGGAGAGATAATAAATACCTTGCAAGGCCACTGTGGGATTAAATAATATTTAACATTTATGAAGGGCTTTACAATCCCACACAAGTTAATACATGTGCAGGTTTATTGTCATACAGACCACAATTTTAAATAACTTTCCCGTTGCTCTCAATTTACCTGCTTTATTTTAATTCACTATCTATGGTTTGACTCTTTCACAAGAATGTAAACTCCATAAAGGGAGGGATGTGGCTTTGTTTTCTAGTAGACTCCAGTATCTAGAATAGTGCTTGGCACGCTGCAGGCACTCTGTCGGCCGGATTAATGTAAAACTGAGGTCTCTTCAATCCCGTAGGGCTTGTTAGGGGTTAAATGAAGTATCACCTGACAGAAAAACAAGTAATTGCAGCTGGCATATAGTTGATTGCAGCCTCACCCCACTATCCTAGACACTGAACACGCTTACTGTGGAGAAGCACATGCAGAATTTCACAAGGATCCAGGAGCAGTAGGGCCTCTACCTTGGTATGTCAGCACTACATCCCACATAGTACAGTGTTTCCAGGTTGGCAGGTAAGAAATAACCTTGGGATTTAGTAATATTACTGTTTTTCTAGGTATCAGCTTAACAAAGATGTCCCTAGAAATGTGAATTACCAGCTTTGGGGCTAAGTGCAATGTACTGGTTCCTGGCCAGCTAGGCTTATCAGTTTTTAGGTTTTATAGTTTTTGTGGAAGATAGAAACATATCACACCATTGAATATCAGGATGACGGAAGGAAAGAAGGAAGGGAGGAAGAAGGGAGGGAGGGAGGGCCAGCAGGCAAGAAAAGAAAAGAAATATACCACACTTGTTTCTCTGGTTCCACCTAAGTAAGCAAGCAGTAGGCAGACTAAGGACAAACAAGACTCCGAACAATTAATGCCATGTCATTAAATATCCACTGGACACCAATTATTCTTTGCTTGGATTTGTAAATCACCTAAGTGATAGTCATATATCGAAGTATCACTAACTCTGAAAGTGAAACTATTTTTATATGTAATGATGAAAAGAGCAAGTCTGGATGGAACAGCTCAAGCAGAACAACAGAGATGGGAGAGGCACAGCCACCAACTTTTTTTTGGCTAAAAAACAATGTAGATGAGGAGGTGAGGGAAGACTGGAAAGGTGGGTGGTGGGCAGATAATGAAAAGTCTTGGAGGGCTAAGCTGAGGAGCCCAAACTTCATCTGATAGATACTAAATTATTACTAAAAGTTTCTGACCAGAGAACTGCCTATTTAAATCAACATGGTAGCAATCTAAGAACATGAAGAAGGTACTGAAGTATGAACTCCTAGTTAAGGAATACCTAGGAAGAAAAAATGAAAGCATGATCACAAGTAATTCAGGGGGGTGTTAAAGCCAGACATTAGAGTTTGAATAATGACTCCAGATTTTAGCAGCTGTGTAAACTTGGACAAATTATTTAACCTCTCTGGGACATAGTCTCCTCAGCTATACAATAACAAAACTATCTTATAGGTTTGCTGTAAGGACTAAATGAGATGATACATGTACAAGAACATAGAACTTAAACCTGAGCCTGGAACACAGTACTCATAAAATGCCAGCTAACTTTATTCTTCTTAATGGGGTTCTGAAATAGGAAGAAAACACTGAGATCATAAAGTGGGGGTTGGCTGGAAGAAGTAAAATCCAAGTTTGGTGATGACCAGCTGCTAAAAGACACATCTGAGGTTTAAACCTTGAATGGAAAGTATTGATTAAAAGAGATTAGTAAAACAGGAGGAACAAGATTTGAAGGTACTGCTGGGGCCTATTTTATTACATTTCATTACTTTGTTACCCAAAGACAGATGCCAGGAATAGTCCTTATTAACATAATGGGACATTTCCCTTCTCTCTTGATCAGGCCTGGGGAGGCTGTGGAGACAGTGTGTGGCAAGCACCAAAAGGGCAGTCCCCGGGGCTCATCCCAAAAGCTGCTTTACAGTTTGGCAAGAAGATGGACCAAAGGGCCTGTGAGTTATTCAAAGCCCTGCTCAAATCTCACCTACTCTACAGAACATCCTTCGATGCCCAGCAGTTGTTCCCTCCTCCAGACTCCTGTGACTGTAGCATGCGTGGTGGTCTTTCTCTCTCCAACTACATTACAAACTCCGTGAGGGCCTGGCAAGTTTGCCAATTCTCTGTACCCACTACAGACTGAACAAATGCAAATGCTGAGTGCTGTTTACTGCCCCAGTGTCACTACTGGAAACTAGGGCTACTCCATGAAGTCACGATTAAGCTTATAAGGATGATTAACTGTTTACCTGAGAACATGCTGGCAACCCCGAAGCTTCCATAAGACCAGCTCTAGCATTCCAACCTTCTCTCTACTTAGGAAGTGAGCAATGATTTCTAAAGCAGTAATACTTTGACAGTATAACACATCATTCACCTTTATTGAGTATCTCTGCCAAGTGTACAAATACAAGCAAAAATACTTCTTGAGGAAGGGCTTATGGGACATTTGTGCACAATTAAAAAAACAAACAAACAAGGAAGCCAGGCCCAGTGGCTCGCGCCTGTAATTCCTGGCACTTTGGGAGGCCAAGGCAGGCAGATCATCTGAGGTCAGGAGTTTGAGACCAGCCTGGCCAATAAGGCAAAACTCTATCTCTACTAAAAATACAAAAGTGAGCAGGGTGTGGTGGTTGGCACCTGTAATCCCAGCTACTCAGGAGGCTGAGGCAGGGGAATTCCTTGAACCTGGGAAGCAGAGGTTGCAGTGAGCTGAGATCGCGCCACTGCACTCCAGCCTGGGCGACAGAGTGAGACTCTGTCTCAAAAAAAACGGATTCAAAATAAACAGGAATTGGGTCTTTTCTAAGTGAGATACTAAAGTTAAAAGGAAACTATTATTTCAGAAATGTAACATATATGTATGCACATATATAAGAACAAATTACATATGTGTGTATATGGTTACGTATGTATATACGTGCATATACAGATGATATATGTATTTTAAGATATCAAATGGGCCCATAGAAGATGCTTTCTCATCCTTCCCCTTTCCTTTATTTCCCACATTTTTAAATGGGAAAAAAGGCATATCTATTTTGAAACATACCAAGGAAAGTACAACACACTTAATTGCACCAGCAATAGTTAAGACAATGCTCATGCCAGAATCTTAACTATATTTTTTAAAAAGCAATACTCAAACACCATATTGTGAAAGACAAAAATTGTTTTAAAATGTCTCACATTTCCTGAATTTCATAAAATAAATATGCAAAGTATATTCTACTGAATTGCAAAGATAAATTGTAATGGTAACTTCATTCTGGATGAGATTAACATGATATTAAAACCCAAAAATAATTTGGAATTCTATACAACTTGCTGAGTGATCTGGTATTTTACCTATCTCCCATCTAAAAAAAAAAAAAAAAACAAAAAAAACTATGAGCCATACTTAAAGCTATTTAATGATGGTAAAATTATGCAAATTTGGATAGCCAGAATGCTTATTTTCATAAGCTATTCTAGAATGAAGCAATTATACTAAAAATAGACATCTATGATCGTCTTACCCCATGAGACTGCTTTTCGAGGTCTGCTACCTAGAGCCCCTTACCTGACACAGAGACGGCGTGTGTCCGCATGCCTTGCTTTTCGCTGTTGGCCAACCTGTGACAGACAAGAGCAAAGCTGTAAGCCCTGCAATTTCCCCAGGACCCCACAACTCGGCCTCATCAAGTAGGGAACTGCCTTGGATGAGGAAGACAAAATTTTAGATACGTGATTTCTTTAAAAATTGGATTCTACTATTAAAATAGCCAGGCTGCTTTAATGCTTTAAAGATCAGAAATTAAAATACACAACTGAAGGAATGTTGAACTGTTCTGAGAAAGATACTCTTGACAATAATTTAAAACAATGCAATACAATTTAATCTGGTATGAATGGGTTAAATAAAAATGTAAATTTAAATGCTACACAGTAAAGGATTGCCCCCAAAGTTATGAGAAAAAAACCATACACCTGGAAGTGGACTTTGCTCTCTAAAACATAATATGAAATACTACAGTATGACTGCTCCTTCTTAAATTTATGGCATGTAAAAAATTATCAAGAAATACATTAATATGTACTATTATCTACATACTTAAAAAAGTAATCTCAATATATCTTGCTACTTGCTTCATGAAATGGTTTAACACTAGTTTTACATATTTACCCACAAAAAATAAAATTTTGGCCAAAAGTCTTGGTGCTGTTTAAAAAATTAGTAAAAAATTTTTGGAAAGAACAAAACACAGGGAAAAAAGGAGCCACACAGTCTTTAGATGTCAAAGTTACCTGGTCTTTTTATAAAAGAAAACCTTTTCCAGATGAAATACTGACACTTAAAACAGTATAGGTTGAATATCGCTTATCCACAATGCTTGGAACAAGAGTGTTTCCAATGTCAGACTTTTTGGATTTTGGAATGTCTGCATATACATAATGAGGAATCTAGGGGATAGAATTCAAGTCTAAACGTGAAATCTGTTTATGTTTCATATACACCTTATACATGTAACCCGAAAGTAATTTCATACAATATTTTAAATAACTTTGTGCATGAAACAAATATTTGACTGCAACCTGTTACACATGAGGTCACATGAGGTCAGGTGTGGAAGTTTCCACTTGATGCAACATGTTGGTCCTCAGAAAGTTTCAAATTTTGGAGCATTTTGAACTTTGAAGTTCCAGATTAGAAATGCTCAACTTGCATATCGTTTTGAAGCACTACAACTATTTAATGTGAAACTGTATAATCTCTATAATAATCATAGCAAACAGCCACAGACTTGTGTTCCTTTTACAGAATTCTCCAAATATTTGACATTTTATATCTTTAGTATACAAATTTAATCAAAGTTGTTTTCTAACAACTCATTACTTTCTCTTCCATCGCAGCTACATGATTTATCACAACTTATCTTTGAACTGTATTTATTGGGCAGTCAGAGGACACACATTTTAAATCAATAAATTACATCATTTCCTTCCTTGTTCTGTTGCCAAAACACTGGGGTTTTCCCTTGTCTGCACCACAATTATGGATGCTGTTGCTAAGCAACTTTCTCACGACAGCTTGGATTTCAGCTCTTATCTGATCAATAGCAATAATGGTGTCCTGCTGCTATAAGGTTTGTGGAAATTCCACTCTTGTAAAATTTGCTTCATTTATTTAGTTTCCTTTATCTGTTAACACTTCCAATGTACTACCTTCCTCAGTCACTGTCATACCTATGTTCATGATTCCTCTATGTGTGTGTATGTCTGTGTTTTAAGTAATAGGGTGGAGTCTCACGAAGTCACCCAGACTCGAGTGTGGTTGCTATTCACAGGCATGATCATAGTACACCACAGCCTCAAACCCCCGGGCTTCAGTGATCCTCCTGCCTCAGCCTCAGAACCACAGGGACACGCCACATTGCCCAGCTTTGATTTTAATCCAAAATTATCCCTTAACTTCCCACAACTAAAGGTCCTCTAAATAAACATTAGTTCCTGCCCTGATATGACCCCAAATGAACCTCTATCAGACACTGCTGATGCTGTAGAGTGCACTGTCCAAAGCTAGAGGTGCACTAGCCACGTGCAGACCTTGCCTGTGTGAGGTCCACAGTACTGCATATGACCCTGGCTGTCAGCAACTTGCCAGGTTGCCTGGGGAGGGTAGACAAGTTAAAAGCCCATGCTTAGGACTCTGGTAATTAATAACTAGAAACTATTACAGGAAAACATGATGGGGATGCTCTCCTGGCTTGGGGGTGGGTCAATGAGGTTTCTCCAGGAAGTGATGTAGAATGAGACCTAGAAGATGAGTTAGGCTTAGCAACGAAAAGGGGGTTGGAAGAAGAGTGGATCATGCAAAGACAGAACATTGGCAAAGGCCTTCGGGGAAAAGAAAGGATGTTTGCTCCTGGAATTGAAGAAAAGGTAAATGTACTTGAAGAATAGTATGACAAGTTACAACCAAGGTTAGAAAAGTGAGCAGGAAACAATCACACGGGCTCCTGCAAGCTAGGTTAAGAATATTGCAAAGTATCCCAAGAGCAAGAGTAGGTCATGTAAGATATTTAATTAGGAAAGCTTCCTCAAGCTGTAGCACAGACCACGGATAGGCTAAGGAGCAAAACTGGACAGAGACTGATTTAGCATAAGTACACAGAAAAGAGTTGATGTAGCAGACCTGTGACTGACCTTACATGATTGTCCCTTGCCTGGTATCTGGGAACTTGGATTTTCGCAGAGTTGCCACCATCCCCTGACAGGTATGGTACACTACGCCTAAAATGTCTGTACAAAAAATGTGGTTTATGCTGAACTCTTGCTTTCCTTCTGGGAGTCTGGTATTTGTATGCATGCCAGGCACAGAGTGCATGTAAAAAGAACCCCCAATAAAAACCCTAGGCACCAAGTCTCTAATGAGCTTTCTCAGTAAGCAACATTTCACACAGGTCATCACAATCCATTGCTGGGGAATTCAGAGTGTCCTGTGGCCTCCATTGGGAAGGGACCCTTGGAAGCTTGCATCTGGTTTTCCCTGGACTTCACCCCATGCACCTTCGTCCTTTGCTGATTCTGCTTTGTATCCATTTGCTGTAATACATCATAGCTGAGTCCTGTGACTCCTAGATCTTGGGGAACCCCAACACAGAAGTGTACTTGGGTAGCCCAGATAGCTAAACACGGGGGAGACACGGGGAAGGCGGTGAAGCAGATGGATCCATTTAGAACATGGAACTGGAGGAAATAGTAATGGACTGGCTATGGAGAAGAAGGAGAGGGACAGAACAAAGCCCAGGCCTCACCCTCTCTATTCCAGTGGTCTCTTAGGCTCACTGTTCTTCTTCAGTGTCTTGGAAAGTGCAAATATCTCTGAAAGCACTTACCACACAGCTATAACTGTGTGTTTACCTATGTATCTGATTGTCTAGATTTTAACATTCATATCTTAGTCCCCAGTTCCTAGCAAATTGGCTGAGAATATAAAATTATATAAGTTCTTTTGGTATTACTATTTGATTCTTTTAGTTTTGTAGATCAACACGCCCACTACAAAATTAGGAAATACACAAGCAAATTAACATAAATTATTTCTCTTTAATTTTCATACTTGTAAAATAGCCAGAATGCCACATATTTTCAGGTTCTTGTAAAGATTAGCAATAACATATGAAGGAACTGTTTAATAACAGGCTCTCAACATTATGATTATTCTTTAGCTCCCCCATAGAACTTAAAGGAAAAATTAAAACTTTTTGATTAAGCCTAAATACTTAATAAAATTTAAAACTGACTTGATTTCTTTCTAGAATTGTTTCCTAGTTCCTTGATCATGTATATTGAATTTAATTTTTTAAGGAAAATGAATAATAAAGCATAGAAATTTCCTTAAACTTTCCAACAAAACAAAATAACAGTACAAAAAAAGCAGTACTTACTTTGGTATTGATGGCAAAGCCCGTTCACCTTCTGCGGGGAAAAAGAAAAGAGATGTATAAGGCTCTTTTTACTCCTTTTGAAAAGACAGTGCCTAGAATCTGGGAGGAAGGATGAGGCCTATACTGGTATTCCAGCAATGACCCTTTAAAGAAAGTTGCTACACTGTCTACCTTAGGTTCTCATGGTTTTGTTTTCAATATTTATAACAAACATAAACTGAGTATTAGATACAATTGTTTAAAGGGTACTGCCTAATCATAATAAAGAACTAAGATGCTAAGTTGGTAACAGACTTCGTTCGCAGGAGACTAAAAGATGAAGGGTTTCTTATGATTAGTCAACACTCCTTGTCAAAGGACCAGGCATTTTGCACTTTGATAAAACTACTCACTAGTAACAACAGAAAAACCTGTGCAGGAAGCACAGAGAAACAGAAGGAAAACAATTCTACAGGTGTGCGTGGCTGCCAACGGAATGAATGTATGAGAGAAGCCAAATCCTGGAGCTGTCACCCAAAGGAGCCGTGCACACAGCTGGCTGGAAGGTGAGCCAGGCAGCTATCTACCACAGTTCAGGGTGAGCTCCCTTTTTGCTGAGCAGGACACAGTGACTGGCTCATGCCCGCCTGACCACAGTGAAGCTGAGGACTTTGTTCAATGGTGAGGGAGACGCTTTCTTTCCCGCAGCCTTCATTTTGCAAACCAGGAAACATGGAGCCCTCCCTGGTTTAACCTCTTTAATCTGAATTAATGTAACAGCCCCCTAATTGGTCCTGTCTTCTAATCCATCTGAGCTAAATTATTTCAGAATAATCTTCCCAAATTACAATTTCATCAATCAAGCAAGTTATTATGCTTAACATTTTAGCGTCTCTCAAAAACTTTCAGGATGAGATTTAAACACCCCAGCTTAATTTACAAAGCACTGCTTCACTTCTCTCAGCACACAAACACTGCTCTGGCTGTCATCTTTGTATTGTGTCTGTGGGGTGGTATGGGAGGCTGAGGAGGCACCCATCTACCACTCACCGCTCTGGTGCCCTTCTAGGCAGCTCCTTGGTAACACCACTTATGTAAGTCACACTTGCTGTCCACAGTTCCTCTCCTTACATTTGCCCTTGAATTCATTCTAATCAGTTCTCCCCCACCCCCATACACGGAAAATACTTTTTGAACATCTCCAATGACATCTGCCTTGCTAAGCCCAATTGTTCACTTACAGTTAGCACTTAACACAGCTAATCACTCTGTCCTTCTGAGAGCTTCCCACCCTGGGCCTCCCGAACCTTGTACTATATTCTCTTGGTTTTCTTCTGTCCTCTCAGGGCACCTCTTCTTCGTCTTCTTTATTGGTTCTTCCTTATCTCCTTGGCTTGATGAAGATTAGAGAACCCAGTGGTCACACCTGTATCTCTTAACCTCACTTCCTTGGTAACCTCACACAGTTTCAAAGCGTCAAATACCACCCATACTTTGCAGCTCCAAATGCATACCTCTAGCTTGGACCTCTCCCCTGACCTGAACTTCTACATATGGTTGTCTACACGACACCTCCCTCTGGATGTCCGAAGGTTGCTGGGACTTGCTGATATTCAGAACTGAGTCCTGGTGGGTGCACCTGCATACTTCCCATTGTTCAGGTGGAACCAGCAGTCACCACAGGGCCTCGCTGCTCCCCAATCCATACCCAGTGCAGCAAATGCAAGGTTTACTGTCCAACTCTATCCAAAGTCCTCTTACTTGTCACTGTCATTCCAGAACCCCTGACCCAAACATCACTTGCCTACATCATGGTAATAGCCTCCTGATTGGTCCCTCTACTTTATCTGTACCCAGGCCAACCTACCATGGTCTATTCTCAGCACAGCAGCCAGAGTACTTATTCTAGAACATAAACCAGATCGCATTAACTCCTCTCTTCACACCCTCCAATGGCTTCCCAAATCACTTCAGTACAAGCCAAAGCCCTTACAATGCCTTTACATCCTGACCAACCACCGGCCCTGGGATCACCCCGCTAGGCATTCTAGTGACCTGGGTCTCTGCTGTTCCAGGCATGCTTCCTAGCACTCCCCAGCCTTCACTAGGGAATAGCCAGATATCCTTGTAGGTTCTGTTTTCCACCTCTTCAGGTGCGACTCTCTCAGTGGGACCTTCCCTGACAACCTTACTTAAAATTGTATCCCTTACATTCTTCCCTGTCTTATTTTTTTCGATACAGCTCAACACCATTTGATATATTACATGCTACAGTATTTATTTTCTCTATTAATTTACTCTGTTTATCACATGTATGTCCTCACCTACATGAAATTTCCATGCATGCACAACCTTGCCTGTTTTGTTTGCTGCTACATCCTCTATCCCAGAACTGTGCCTGGAAAATGGAAGGAGCTCAACAACTACATGTTGAAAGCATGCAGTGTTTGGTCTGGCCAATCTGCCTTTTCAGTATTACTCGTCACTATTCCCTGATTCTATACTACTTCACATTGTATTCCCCTGAACATACCACACATGCCTTGAAAGGTGCTCTTCCTTCATTCAGGTAGAAACATTCCTCAATATTTCAAAGCTCAATTCAAGTTCTATTTCCGGCAGAGAGCCCTTCCTGGAATACCTCAGTTTGCACTGAGCGGCATCCTCTATGCTTCTGTTGCATCCACAGAGCATTTGCCACATATACTTCTCTACAGACTATTTAACCTGCCTAAGATTACGGTAAGACTTAAGCTGCCCAAAGGCATCCCTAATATCTAGCAGAGTATCTGGCACTTGGGAGACTGTCCGACCACTGTTTGTTAAAGAAAGAAATCAATCAACCTAGGACCCCGTGTTACTCTTTCTGAAAAACTGTTTAATTCTTCTAATTTGCAGAGAGAGTTGTGAGGCTTAACACTGTATATATACAACTCATTGCACATCACAGGAATTCAAGCCAAACTGCAAGCCATCACTTGCTGACATTTTGAACATCTATTTCAAGCAAAATAACCAAGTCACACCCAGGAAGACCAAATTTAGAGTAAATGAAAAGGCCTGATAATTAAGTTTATTATCCCATGAACACGACCACCTCCCACCACCAGCACCACCACCTTACTCACACCCGAATTGTTAATAATATAGCTTTTCAAATGACACATTAGTGTGATTTGTTTGTATTCTGTTGCAATTTCTATTTCCTGAAAGAAAAAGGAATCCATTATTATATTTTTGCCTAATAGAGGACTTCCTAAGTAGCTGGGCATGGGTAGAAAGGCAGCTGTAAAGAAGGAGATAAACAACAGAAGGATTCTGAGAGAATATTTTTATAAAGAGAGTAATGGAATACAGAAAAATGGCAACAGACACCATCAGTAGAAGCAGCATTTAAGAAAACCCTAAGAACTCACTACCTAAAATGTCTAATTCTGGGAGTTAATGTTTTTGTTCAAATGTACTTCCATTCTTCTTAGAAGTGTTCATTAACTGAAATCGGTGACTTAACTTACCAGACTTTTTAATGCTGATAAATACACAAGTTTGGAGATACACACGCACACACATTTACATGTAGGTTTTTAATACATTAATAGAGCTATTTTTTAAAACAGCTGCATAGTATTACATCATGTATGTATACTCCCTCATTTATTAATTTTTGCTCATTTTTTGCTATTATAAACAATGCAATAGTGAACATCCTCCTCAGGTCAGTGGTTTGTATGACTGATTTCCAGGAGGCAGACAAATGGGCAGAGTACTCCTAAACTGTCTTCTGAAAATGTACCAATTTACAATGACACAATCATGAGAGTGCATTCTCCAGAAGTCTTGCCAATGGTGGTTATCAGGTTTCTTTAATCAATGTAATAAATATAAAATGAAATATATCACTGTATCCATATATTTACTGGACATTTGTGTGTACATTCCTCTTTTTTATACTAGGTTGTCTTTTACTGAATGAGCTGGAAGAACACTTGCAAAATGAGAAATTTAAATTATTTATTATATGTGTCATAGATATTTTCCCCTCTGTCATCATAGCTTTAAAAATGTTACCTTGTACTAAATGAAACGTTTTAATTATGTAATTGTGTCGCTTTGGCAGCACATAAGTGTTTTAATTACGTAATTAAATGTAACAATTCTATTTTTATATCTTCCGGAATTTATGTCATGCTTAGAAGCATTCACTCCCTCCCTTGAAATGTACAGTATTCACCATCATTCTATACACAGAAAACCTACTTAAAATTATGTAATTACAACTCTATATTACACTATACACTTTCCTCTGAAAAAATGTTACTACAGAATTTTACTAACACTGCAAAATTGATTGTATACTTTCTTTCAGGTAAGGTGTAGGTTAGATAATGCCCCACAGTAAGGGCCAAGGTTATGCAGACTGTGGTGGAATGCAGTCCAGGACAATTTGGCTTGTGGCTCTTACTATGTTCTCCCCAGTAAAATCACCTTTTATTTTTATTTTTTTAAATTAACTTATATTTTTTAGATACAGTCTTGCTATGTGGCCCAGGATGGTCTCAGATTCCTGGCCTCAGGGATTCTCCTGTGTAGCTGGAATAACAGACATGAGCCACTATGACAAGGTAACATCCCTTTTAAAAGCACTTTATAAATCCAAAGTAACTATGGTAGACCAAAGAACTAACAAAATGCATCTGGGCACACCCAGTTCACATGTAGAATGTACTGGTCACTTATTACTGTCATGCTATGTTATGCATATACATGTATACATGTGTAAGTAATTTATGATCTAGAGAAGACAGATGGGCATATATAATTATTATTTAAAGCATGTTTCCAGGAAAACGGTACACTAGAGTTGCAGAAACATGTTTAACATTTGAACTCTTAAAAAATCTCAATTAAAAAATGTACATGTGCTGTGTCCACATGTATTTCTGACTACAATCCACTAAAGATGCACTAAAGATGTTTGACTTTAATATTATTTTAACTAGGCAATATATTTTCACCTTAGGGATCTATGATGAAATAGTTATATAATACATAAACATGCTATGATTGAGAATAAGAAAATTATCAAGTTTAATAATTCATTTTATAAAGACAATATAAAATTGGAAACAACCAATGCCCTATCTAGCTTTTCATGACAAGCATTTTCATTAATGCTCTTTTCATATGAACAAAGAGCTTAAAAAGCAGCACATTTCATGTTTGATATCAAAATATTTCTCCCTAGAGAGCAAAAAACGCTAGCTAACAGTGAAATCAACACAGGAAGATGTTTACGTTTTAAACATGGAAGGCTCATTTAATGCCTGACATCCAAATGTTATTTTTAAATGTGTATGTCAAGGACCTTTTGGTAAACTGAAGATAAAAGATGAAAAATTATTTACTAAAAAGGAAATGGGCAATCTATTACATTTAACATTTTTCCTAAATTACTATCTTTATGTAAATAAATTATCTGAAAACATTTAAATAATATTTGTAGGGCATATACTCCTGTTTAAAGTATGAAGTGTGACACTGGAAGAAGAAAACGTCAAAAATAAAAATAAAAAATAAAGCACAAAGTGAAAAATTAAGATCTATAGCTGCAAAGGCTTTAACTGAGAGTAATTTTAGAGATTTCTGAAAGCAACTTCATTACTCTACTTTATACAAAGAAAACTTAGGAAAAATATATGAATAGGCCTCATTGGCATGATCATTGTGGGAAAACACTTTTCCTCTAGAAAAGCCGTGTCCTGGAATCACACAGATTTATGTTTACTTAGCGAAGGCTCATGGCTTCAGCTGCTGTTTTCAGGGCACAGCACCATCAGTTACCTCTTTTGAGATATATAAATAAAGGGTCCAATGACTCCTCTCTATAAAACACACAACACACACATGTACCTCCCATGCAAACACCATCCCTTCCTCAAACTGCTTTGTAAACAGAGCACTTCCCTGCTGGGCAAGGCTGGATCCTCTGCGTTTCTATCTGCTTCACTTGAGCTTTGGCCTTTTCTCTATCCTCATCACTGTTTAATACAATTCTGCTGACTTGAACGCACACCACAAAGCACTTCAGGAATTTTTTTTCCTCTATAATCATCCTAGTCACTGAGGTGAGTGCTAGAAGGGGTCTTGGCAAAAAGGACAAAACCTACATTCAGAGTCCCACTTCCACAGTGTGAGCTGCTTTACAGTTACTCTTTGGGACGTGTCTAACAACCCTACAAAGTATCATTCTTTTACAGATGAGGTATCTCAAAGTCTAGGCTAATACAGTGTCAAGATCAGACTAAACTAGTAGCAACGACAGGAACAACAATATAACTAAAATCTATGAGCATCAAGTGTGCCAGGCATAGTTCCAAGCCTATAAATAAATAAGTCCTTTATCCTCCTAATACCATAGAAGACAGTCACTGTTCTTCATGTTTGACAGATGACAGAACTGAGGCTCAGAAAAGTAATTATAGATGGTGTCACAGAGGACTCATGATTTGAACTTAAGTCCCATAATTCCCTAACTCAGTCTTCTCCTGCTTCACACTATGTATGCTATTATCCTGCTGGGAATATTTTCATTTGATTCTTTCAGAAATCCAAATCCTCAAAAGCATTCCTCATTATATGCTTGCAAAAACTCCACACCATTTTTATAGTGATGTTTCTAGGATATTTATTCATTCTAATCTTTCATTTTTTAACATCATGACTTAGACTGTATTTTCTTCTTCGAATGCTCTAAGCTTTTGAGATACATAAGAAAAAGTAGAAAGGATACTTTATTTATAGTGAGTTACAACGGATTCCTTTTTTTAAACCCAGAATTTTATTAAAACCCAAAAGTTTAAAAATACTAATGTATTTAAAAATAGTAATGGTAATTTAGAAAATCCTCTAAGTAGGTAGCTCAAAACACAGACAATGTTTTTTTTAGGCTCTATTCAAACCCAGCTCTTGGCTTGTGGAAGGTGTGAAATGGATCACCATCCCTAGAAAAATAAGTACTCAGATTATACTGAGCTGAATTATTCATTTGGTCTTCATTTTTACAGTTACCTAAAAGAGGATAACAGGCTGTTAGGGGCAAGCACAGCTAAATATTTCGTAGAAATGCAATTGGGAATGCTCAGAAACAGCACCTCACCTTTCTGGGGTCTGATGATAAATGACTGTGAGGCTCCATTCACCAGCCGGCAGTACCCATCTATCAGGTCAGCCATATTCTCCGCAATGGTTAGGGATGGTGCCGTCACTGTCAGAGGCTAAAGGAGAAAAGATCAAGAAAACAGACTTTATTGTTCTTCCCAGTAAGCAAAGGACAGCTGTGCTATGACATCAGACATCTCTATACACTTGAAAACAGAGAAGAGTGGGACTGAAACAAGATTTGTCATAAGATTTGAGAAAGGAAATCTGATATTTAAGGACATTATTCCTAGACTATGTGACAAACGCAAACCCAGATGAAAACAGAAAAATCACTTAAACTGGGGCTCACTTTCTAGAATAAAAAGAGATGAAAAAAGCATTTTCCTTCAGAGTGTCTGGCCCCTCTGGCATACTCCAGTTAAGGGAAGAATTCAGACAATCAGTAAGTTAAAGTATGACTTCTATCAGAAACTAATGTGGAGTAAATTTTTTATCAACCATCCGTCATAATTTCTAATGTAAAAGAAAATTAATAAAATTTCATTATTTTTAGCACCTATAGCATGTTCTGCCCAAGGGCTTAGAAATCATTCTCTTTCCAATATAAAATTTGATATTGTTTGGTAATATCTGCTTAATCTCCAGAATCAACAAGAGTTCCTAGAGCCCTCAGATGTCACTAAACTCACAGAATCACAGGGCAGAAGAGTGATGAGGCATCAGCCTAAGTGAGGAGTGCTGCAAATAAAGCTACCCAGAGAACTGGCCGTTAACAGACCAAAGAATCCTGGTGTGCTGATGGAAACAGATGAGCTTCAAAAAACATGCTTTACACACCAGCACAACCGTGTGTGCCACCAGACTGTCCAGATCCTTTCATACACGGGTGTATTTTGTCCATCTTGCAGAAAGGACCACATTAGGTAGCATTTGCCAAATGGCTCTTTCTCATGCCACTTGTTTTAAATCACTGTTGCCTGCTGATTAAGAACATAGGCTTTGGATCCAGACTGTTTGGGTATGAACCCCATCTCTGTCAATTACTTGATGTGGCCAACCTCTTACGCCTCAGTTTCCTCAGCTACAGAATGGGGTTAACCAAAGTATATCAAAGTATCTACTTCCTTGGTTGTGACAATGACACAGCTTCTCTTTGCTTCTGCGTAAAGAACCACGGGTAGCATGTGCCCAGTATCAGGTACTGCTGCTGTTATAATTATTATAATCATATAATAATAATTATTATAATCATATAATAATTATTATTATCATATAATAATATTATAATCATATAATAATTATAATCATATAATAATAATAATAATTATAATCATATAATAATAATTATTATAATCACATAATAATTTCTACCCAGAGAATATCATGGACAACACAATGTGGAAATTAACTCAGTTTACAGTATATATAGTCAATGCACCACATAACAACATTTTGGTCAATGATGGTCCACATATACAATGCTGGTTCCATAAGATTTATATAATGGAGCTAAGAATTCCTATTGCCGGGTATGCCGTAGCCATCCTGAAGTTGTAATGCTCATGTTTGTGGTGAAGCTGGTGTAAAAAAAATCTACTGTGCTGCCAGTCTTATAAAAGTACAGCACATACAATTATGTACAGCACATAATACTGGATAATTATGTTACTGGTTTATGTATTTACTATTTTTTTTTAAATTAGAGTGTACTTCTACTTATTAAAAAAAAAAAAAAGTTAATTGTAAAACAGCCTCGGGCAGGGCTTCTAGAAAGTATTCCAGAAAGTGGCACTGTTCTCATAGATGACAGCTTCATGTGTGTTACGGCCCCTGAAGACCTCCCAGTGGGACAAGATGTGGATATGGATACTCCTGACCCTGTGTAGGCCTAGGCTAGTGTGTATGTTTGTGTATTCCTTTTTAACAAAAAAGTTTAAAAAGTAAAAAATACAGAAAATCATTTTAGAACTAGAAAAAAGCTTACAGAATAAGTATGTAAAAAAAGAAAATACTTTTGTACAGCTGTACAATATATTTAAAACTAGTTGTTATTACGAGAGTCAAAAAAGCTGAAAAAAATCAGTTTATCAAATATAAAAGTTACAGTAAGCTAATGTTTACTACTGAAAAAGGTTTTAAAAATAAATTTAAGTATATGGTGTGTACAGTGTTTATAGCCTACAGCAGTGCACAGTAATGTCATAGATCTTCACATTCACCCTTCACTCACTGACTCACCCACAGCAGCTTCCAATCCTGCAAGCTCCACTCATGGTAAGGGTTCTATACAGGTGTAACATTTTTTATCTTCTATACTGTATTTTTACTGTGCCTTTTCTGTGTTTACATATATTTAGAGATACAAATACCATTGTGTTACAACTGCTTAAAGTATTCAGTATAGTAGCATGCTATACAGGTTTGTAGCTTAGGGGCAACAGGCTATATTGTATAGCCTAGGTGTACAGTAGGCTACAACCATCTTAGGTTTGTGTAAGAACAGTCTGTGATGTTTGCACAACAAAGAAATCAGGGAATTAGGCATTTCTCTGAACGTATCTGTTGTTACGCAAAACATGACTGTACATATAATTCCAAGAAGTTAATTTCCTTGGTACTTGATGACAATCTTTTTTTTTTTTTTGACACTGTCTTGCTCTGTCACCCAGGCTGGAGTGCAGTTGTGTCATCTCAGCTCACTGCAACCTCTGCCTCCTGGGTTCAAGAGATTCTTGTGCCTCAGCCTCGCAAGTAGCTGGGATTACAGGTGTGCACCACCATGCCTGGCTTATCTTTGTATTTTTAATAGAGACAGGGTTTCACCATGTGAACCCTGGCCTCAAGTGATACGCCTGCCTTGGCCTCCCAAAGTGCTGGGATTACAGGTGTGGGCCACCGTGCCTGGCCTGATGATAATCTTTAATCATCATTATCTCTACAATAACGTTCTTGGATGATTTTTAAATCTGTCTCCTGTCCTATTCTTGGGGACATTTAATCATTATTGTTTGTAATGTAACCCTTTCTATATATAAGAAAGTTGTGATTCTGATGATCCATAAAAACTTCATTCTTTTCATAAAAAAGTCAACAGTTCTAAAACATCCCTATTTAACCACTTTCCCTTAATGATGAATGTAACAGTTCCTTACCTCGGGTGCACCTGCTATTTTTAGTTGTAGCATTCCTTTTCTGTCCTTGTCTTCACTGTTTGAATACTGAATGGTTTGCACTTGAGTGAAGTCAGCAAGATGTGTGGGCTATAAAAAGGAAAGGTAAAATCTTTAGACTATGGATAAAAAACTCATTTCACAGAGTCTGTAAATGTTCTGTGAAATCCTCGTTGTCCTGAAGACATCCTCCCTAAGACTGGAGGTCTGGGGAAAAAAACAGATTCTCCATACTGCCCCAGGGGAGCAGCCATGAGACTGTCTCCTGCACTTCAAGGTCAGGTCCGGGTCTGCTCTCTGTGATGTGCTGAGGAGACCCATACATGAGTTGGATGAGTGAGAGTACAGTTACCACCGAGAGAGAACAGAAGATAAAGGAGGGAGGGAAGTTGAAGCAACCTTTGGCCTGACTCGTTTGCCAGCCTGGGAGGAATCTTACAGAATTCTTAGTCAAAGAGAACATTCTACTCCCATTCCCAAAGAAAGAGGGATCTGGGATTACTCCCTACGCACCCTGGGCTAGAGTAAGTTCTGAAACTAACTGGAGTTCTGTAGCTAGTGAGACAGTAGGTATCCAAAGGGCCCTTCCCAATACAGAATAACCTCTTAAGACATGCCAGGAGAGTCTATGGTCATTTTCCTAAGTAGCATAAACTTTGGCTTCTTCTTCTTCTTTTTTTTCTTTTCCTTCTATTACTGCTGCACAAATTAATAAACACTCTCCTTCTTAAAAAGAAAAGAAAAATAGAGTTGGGAGCAATGGCTCACATCCATAATCCCAGCACTTTGAGGGGCTGAGGTGGGATGATCCCTTGAGGCCAGGAGTTTAAACAGCCTGGGCAACACAGTGAGACCCTTTCTCTACCAAAAAAAAAAATAAATAAATAAATAAATAACCAGGCATGGTGGTCTGTGCCTGTAGACCCAGCTACTCAGGAGGCTGAGTCTGCGCCACTGCACTCTAGCTTGGGCAACTCAGTGAGACCCTTCCTCAAAAAAATACATATAAAAGATACATGTATCTTCCATCCTTCTAGCATCTCATGAGGATGATCATTTTGCATGTGAAGATTCCCATACATTTCTCCAAAACAATTTGCTTGGTTAAGGCCACTCTGTCAGCTAATGCCCCTTCCCATTCCATGGAGAACAGATGATGCCACCAGAACTGAGTTGGAATTGTTCAGGAAGAGATTCACACTGGGCTGCCCTTCCCAGCAAAGCATCTTCCTGTGCTGTTTGTAGGGACGTGTGTTTTGCGGGACTCCTGCCTTTCCCCAGGAGGCCACAGGCAGCCCTCTATTCTCTGGTCCTAGGCTTCTCATCGCATGTCCCACAGCCCCTCTGCATATTCTTCCCACTTATCCTCTGGGACATCCTGCCCTTTTGGGGTTTCTTCCACCTCACTGGTCTCTCTTTCCCAGTTCTCTACTCAATCTATAAATATGAAAGGGCTGCAGGGCTCTGTGCTGGGTGGGCCCTGTTATTCCCCCTAGTTGTGCCATGGCAAAACGAATACCATACAGTCCTGGGGCGTTAAGTACCATCTCCAGCCCTGACATCTCCCTGGAACTCAGACTCATGCATCCAACTCCCTATATCATATTACCACATGGATGTTTGCAAGAGATTACTAACAACATAGTTAAAAGGGTACTCTCTCAAAACATGTTCTTCCTCCAGGCTTCCTGACTTCAATAAAAAGCATCATATTTGGCCAGGCGCGGTGGCTCACGCCTGTAATCCCAGCACTTTGGTAGGCTGAGGCGGGTGGATCACGAGGTCAGGAAATTGAGACCATCCTGGCCAACATGGTGAAACCCCGTCACTACTAAAAATACAAAAATTAGCTGGGCATGGTGGCATGTGCCTGTAATCGCAGCTACTCAGGAGGCTGAGGCAGGAGAACCACTTGAACCAGGGAGTCAGAGGTTGCAGTGAGCTGAGATCATGCCATTACACTCTGGACAGAGCAAAACTCTGTCTCAAAAAAAAAAAGAAAAAAAAAGGATCATATTCAACAAGATTCCTGAGCCAAAAAAAAAAAGGCATTCTCATTGATTCTTCTCCCTTTCCCCATTATCCAACCTCTCCACAAGTCCTGGCAACTTCAGCTCCAAACATCCAGAATTCATGTGTTTACTTCCCATCTTCACAGTTGTCACTATAGTCCAGGACACCATATGATATTCTGCTTAGAGTCCTGCCATTTTTCCTAACTAGTTTCCCTTCATCCATGCTACAATATAATGTCCCTACCTGAAAGCCAGATCATATCACTCCTCTGCTTAAAAAGGTACAATACAAAGCATCATAACTTGCATGATTTACATAGCATGATTTCTATGAGCAAACTGTCTACATGATTTGACCCCTGCCTGCCTCTCTGACCTAATTTACTGTCATGATCTTGTCTTGATGACATGGGCTCTAGTTTCGTTGGGGTAGAACCATTTCAGGCGGTGGGTTGTTTTTATAACCAAGGCTGCTAGATGTCACATGAAGCATGGGTAATTCCTGCACAATAAAAAATTGTCCTGCATCCTCGATGGCTTTCAAATGTACTGGTGTGTATTTATGTCAGTGAAAAATCTGACTCTAGAAACAAAGTCTGTTTAAAACCACAAAGTATGCTCTGCATTGAATTTTCCAGGAATGCGACTTATGCGTAATGCAAGGGAATCCTATACTATGCTGTTTTTGAAGTTTCATTATGAGTTCCTCACCGTTTTGGAGAATGACACCACCAAGGGCAAGACTCGCTATAGTTATTTTGGTCAGTGACAAAATGCACCTGTATCAGTTTGCATCTGTAGCTACTGCATGCACATATGTAACAGAGGATGTTGGAGGCTCCTTCCAACAGACTGAGAGCTGAACATCATTATGTTGGTGGTGACACATGAAATGATGAATACTATCTCAATTAGTCCTTGTTATTGCTATCTCATAATTAAAAAAAAATTCTAAGGCACAGTAAGACATCTAGGTTACGGAAATTATATTTTTTAAAATTGTTTTTCTGCCTCACTCTGGCATTATTCCCCAAGGTCAGTCACATAACTTTTCCCTATCACTTTCCTATACCACTTGTATGGAGTGACTTCTGATTGTTCTCCCTCAAATTAAAAGTCATTATTAAGTAGGTGCATCTGACTATAGTGCCTTCCAATGTATTGTGCTGTACTTTAAGATATTGATAGAGATTTTAAAAAATTATTTGAGTAGGGGAATAACATGCTCTATAATTTTAATTTCAGGATAGCAAAAGATAATTTAAAACATCTGTTATAAAGAGAACAGGGTTAAGAGGGGCTGGCACTGCCCACCTACTCTAAATCAAACACTCAGATACTCTCTCACGCCACCCTACTATAGCCCTTTAGCACAATCACATTATTTATATTGCTTATTTTCTTTCTTATATTCTATTCTATAACTAGAAGGAAAGCCCCATGAGGATGGGAGTATCATGTCCACCTTGTCCACCACCAGATTACAAGGAAGCAGGGCCATGCCTGGCATGTAAGTGAATGAAGTATGAGAAGTTATTAGGTGCTAGACTGTGTTCCAAGTATCAGATACACAGCAGCAAACAAGGATAACATGAATCCAGACATTAAACAAACATTACACAAGTAAACCATTACAACTGTGATAAGGACTATAAAAAAGCAATACACGGTGCTGTATAAAAATATCTAATTTATTGGAAAGGAGAGGAGGGAGGAAATAAAGCCTCAGAAAAAGTTTCACTGCGAAAAGGAGAACAAGACTTGAGCAACACAAACTTAAGACTAGGTATATTACATTCAGATACAGTACTGTACCACCAGAATCTAGCCTACCACCTAGCACAAGGCAGCTGCACACAATATATAAGCAAGCTGACTAAGGTAACACTCAATATAGGCATGTAAGTGGTCATTACAAGGGCAAAAAGAGAGGGAAAGAGCACTTGAGGAGGAGAATCTGAGATGTGCTGTTCAATTGGTGGCAGGAAGCCACACACAGCTATGGAGCACCCAGTGGTATGTGGCTCCTCTAGGCTGAGATATGCTGGTAGGGTACAATGCATGCCAGATTTCAAAAACTTGGAATGATAAAAATAAGATAAAGTCTCAAGAATTCTTACACTGATTATATCTTGAAATGATGATACATTGGATATACTGGATCAAATAAAATATATTAAAATTAATTTCACCGATCTTTTTACCTTTTTAAATGTGGTTACTAGAAAATTTTAAATTACCTATGAGGCTTGCATCGTATTGCTGCTGGACAGCACTGGAGAAGTCAAGTAAAGCAGACGAGGACTCAGAATTACCTAGTGGGCTTATCTACAGGAGGATCACTATTATCCTTGGCAAGGCACTGGGGGTGGACGGTGGTAGTGTAATGGTAGTAGGCAGGAAAGGCCTGGTTTGAAGCAGGTTGAAGAGGGAGTGGGAAGAATTAAAGACAATGCAGTTAGATAATCTGTCAAGAAGTTTTGCAATAAACGACAGGAAAACGACGTACGAGGGAGAGAGAGGGACACAGGGCTAAAAGAGGGGATTTTAGGATGGGAGAAACTATACATTTTTCTATGCTGACAGGAACGATCCAGTATATTAGAAATGTCTGCTGCTACAGGAAAGAGTGGGCAGAACTGAAGAATTACCATGAACAGGTAAGATGGGATAGAAGCCATTACGTAGCAGAGGGTTGGTCTCATTCAGGAACATGAAGTTCACCCATGGGAGGCAGAACAAATGAGGAGGAGGAGGAGTGTGGCAGGCAGAAATGTGAGAAGTGCAGTGCAGGGAATCTTCTGGGGGCTCTATCCTGATTGCTCCAATCTTGCTTTCTTCTACTTTATATAACTAATACCTCTTATTTCATAGGCACAGAAGTCCTTATAAACTCAAATGGAAAACATATATTTATTTTCAAGGAACATTTATAAAAATCATACGCTTGGCCATAAAGAAGATATTAAAACTGTGAAACAGTTAACATTTAAAAATCATATTACCTGCTCAAAAGCCAATATGAAATTTTTGGCTCATAATATGCTCATAGAAATAAAAATGAGATAAAACCCCAGGGCTACTTGAAACTTAAGTAATATTCTTCTAAATAATGCTATAATGCAAAAGAGAAATAAAAATAAAATTTTTGTCCTTGTTTTTTTTTTTTTGAGATGGAGTCTCACTCTGTCGTCCAGACTGGAGTGCAGTGGTGTGATCTCAGCTCACTGCAATCTCCACCTCCCGGGTTCAAGCGATTCTCCTGCCTCAGTGTCCTGAAGTAGCTGGGACTATAGGCGCCACCACACCTGGCTAATTTTTGTATATTTAGTAGAGACGGGGTTTCGCCATGTTGGCCATGCTAGTCTCAAACTTCTGACCTCAGGTGATCCGCCTGCCTCAGCCTCCCAAAGTGCTGGGATTACAGGCGTGAGCCACGGTGCCTGGCCAAAGATAAGATTTCAAATGAGTATACAGAAATACAATGAAAAGAAGAATACCACATACCTAGAAAGGTAAGACATATTAAAAGTTATGCAAGAAGAAAATGGCCTCCAAAGTAAACAAGAATACATTTTAAAGATGCACTTAAAAGGGAAGAACACAATAAAAAAGACAAAAATAATGAAGATACTACAAAAACAGAATGAAGAAAAATACTGAAATCAATGAAAATGAATAGTACTGCTGCAATACATCACTAAACTTGCCCTTCAAAAAACAATTAGAATAGATAGACCTTTACAAGTCTGAAAAAGAGCCAAATCAAAAGAGGTTAGGCATGAAACAGGAATATAGAGGCAAAGTTACTGGAAAGATTTTAACAGATCTATGAGAGGCAACTCTATGGCAGCAAGATGAAATGTAGAGAAATGGATAATATGCTAAATTACCAAAGCTGACATAAGTGGAAAATCTGGATAGATTGATTACTATTAGGCCAGGCACAGTGGTTCACGCCTGTAATCTCAGCACTTTGGGAGGCTGGGGTGGGCAGATTACTTGAACCCAGGAGTTTGAGACCAGCTTGGGCAACATGGCAAAACCCCCTCTACAAAAAAATACAAAAATTAGCTGAATGTAATGGTGTGTACCTGTAGTCCCAGCTACTTGCGAGACTGAGGCAGGAGAACTGCTTGAGCCCAGATGGCAGAGGTTGCAGTAAGCCATGATCGTGCCACTGAATTCCAGCCTGGGTGACAGGGTGAGACCCTGTCTCAAAAAAGATCTATTACTATTGAAGTGATTAAAAAGATAAAACACCTACTGTTTAAAAAGGCATCATGTTGTTACGTAGATCAGTTCTACCTAGTCTTTAAAAAACATGCAATTCCGATTTGAATTAAAATATTTCAGGCCATTAAAAATCACCAGAGAGAGGGAAGGCACCGAGAATGGATGAAGGAAAGACACAGAAGCTGGGCTGAAGGGGGAAGAAGCTGGGAACCCTGCAAGAGGCTACCGCACACCAAGACTCATTCCTGGCCCACAATTACCCTGGGGGAATGGGTGAGTGGAACTGGCAAGGGGCAACCTGCTCTCACTACAGGCCTCTTAAATCCCAGCAGGGGGCCCCTCAACTACTATGGACACTTGAGGTGGCAAGGAGAGCTGCTTAGAGAAGTGGTAGGGATTGCAGCCAGCTGAGGTGGAGCCCAGAGGGTTTGGTGCAGGAGTGTCTGTAGTGAAACATGGCCAGGGAAGCCCTGACTTGCTCCCATAAGAGACTTTGGCCCTAGGGGAACTGTTGGACCTGAACTCTGCAGGGTGGGCTTACCTATCAGAAGGAGGTTAGTGCGACCTGAGCACCCCTTGGGCTTCTGGCTTCTCCTGGGGTCCCAGCCTGAACGTGCCTGCTTGCAGGGTAGCCTTGGGTGCCCTGGGGCCCACATCATAGCTCCTGCAGTGGCTGACCGCTTCTGACCAGCAGAGAGCTCCCACAGGGCAGCCCCCATTGCCACACACCAGCCCACCTGCTCCTTCCTCACACTGCAGGTTCCTCTAGCCCACAGCAATCCCCAACAGAGTTTTGCTGGCACCTGTGTACGAAGGCAGGTATTGCCTTCCGTGCCTCACCAGTGCACGTGTGCATGCAACCCCAAAACTCACCCATGCCTGACAGCCACCTCAGTTGGAGCCTTGGCAGGCACAGAGCCAATCAGCCCTGTCCCCACTGCCAGCACCCCATGCTTATATCAACACTACCCCAAGAGTGAAAGCAGGCACAGAGAACAGCAGATTCTCCCCTACCCAGAGCAAACACCTATGCTTACAGAGCACAGAGTGCACACACAGACCTGGGCCTGCCAGCAACCCAACCCTGTGCTACCACCACCACCAGCACCAATGCTGCACAGTTGCCAACAGGCACCTCCCACCCAAACCATGCTGCTACTGCCACTGCAGTGAATGCTCAAATGGAGACAGGCACCCCAGTACCCACTAGCAACCTGCTGGGCTGATGAGCGTGCACCCCAGTGTGCTGCTACTGCTGCTGGCACATGGAAACAAGGACGGATCCTATGCCACCACACTGTGAAATGCTTCGGCTGACACCACCCATTGGAGTGTAGTGACTAGTGGTCTGGGAGCACCCCTACCCCCAACACCCTACAAGTGCAGTGGATTCCTAACCTCCAGGAGCCAGAGAACAAAGTTGGAGCCCAATACCAGTCTCCCAGAATTAGAGTACACAGTCCCAGAGTTGGGGGCTGGGCACTGGCCCCCTAAAATATTCCAGAAATGAAGCCAGTCAGTTGAGTCCACCTTACCACAATCAAACCCTCAAGGTCATCAAATAGGATAAACAAACAAACAAGCAAAATACAAAGGTCAGCAACTTCAAAGGTTGAAGAAACGTCGGCCCAAAAGATGGAAAGAAACACTGCAAGAAATCTTAACAACTCAAAAAGCCAGAGTGCCTTCTTTCCTCTAAATGACCACACCACCTCTCCAGCAAGGGTTCTGAACTGGGCTGAGATGGCTGAAATGACAGAAATAGAATTCAGAATATGGATAGGAATGAAGATCATTGAGATGTAGGAGTACATTGAAACCCAATCCAAGGAAGCTAAGAATCACAATAAAACAATACAGGAGCTGAGAGAAAAAATAGCCAGAATAGAAAAGAACATAATCAACCTGATGGTGCTGAAAAGCACACTACAAAGATTTCATAATGCAACCATAAGTATTAATAGCATAATAGACCAAGTTGAGGAAAGAATTTCAGAGCTTGAAAGCTGTCTTTCTGAATTAGGAGTCAGAAAAGAATAGAGAAAAAAGTATGAAAAGGAATGAAGAAAGCCTCTGTGAAATACGGGATTACGTAAAGAGACCAAATCTATGTCTCACTGGTGTCCCTGAAAGAGCTGGGGACAGGGTAAGCAACTTGGAAAACATATATCAGGATATGATCCATGAAAACTTCCCCAACCTAGCTAGAGAGGTCAACATTCAAATTCAGGAAAGGCAGAGAAAGATACTCCATGAGAAGATCATTCCCAAGACACATCATCATGAAATTCTTCAAGGTGGAAATGAAAGAAAAAATGTTAAAGGAAACTAGAAGGGCCAGGTCACCTGCAAAGGAAGGCCCATCAGATAAACAGCAGACCTCTCAGTAGAAACTCTACAAGCCAGAAGAGATTGGGGGCCAACATTCAACATTCTGGAAGAAATTCCAACCTGAAATTTTATAATTCCAGCCAAACTAAGCTTCATAAAGAAAGGAGATATAAAATCCTTTTCAGACAAGCAAATGCTGAAGAAATTTGTTGCCATGAGACCTGCCTTACAAGAGCTCCTGAAAGGAGCACTAAATATGGAAAGGAAAGACCGTTACCAACCATTACAAAAACACAGACCAGTGACACTATAAAGCAACCACACAAACAAGTTTGCCTAATAACAAGCTAACACCATGATGGCAGGATCAAATCCACACATATCAATACTAACCTTGAATGTTAATGGGCTAAATGCCCCCATTAAAAGACACAGAGCTGGATAAAGAACCAAGATTCATTGGTATGCTGTCTTCAAAATACCTATCTCACATGCAATGACACACATAGGCTCAAAATAAAGGAATGGAGAAAAATCTATCATTCAAATGGAAAACAGAAAAAAACACGGGTTACAATCTTAATTTCAGACAAAACAGACTTTAAAACAACACAGTTAAAAAAGACAAAGAAGAGCATTACATAATGGTAAAGGGTTCAATTCAACGAGAAGACCTAACTATCCTAAATATATAAAAAACCAAACAGCAGCACTCATATTAATAAGCCAAATTCTTAGAGACCTTCAAAGAGACTTAGACTCCTACGCAATAATAGTGGGAGACTTTAACACCACACTGACAATATTACGTAGATCACTGAGACAGGAAATTAACAAACATATTCATGATTTGTT
This sequence comes from Pongo pygmaeus, assembly GCF_028885625.2. Taxonomy (NCBI): domain Eukaryota; kingdom Metazoa; phylum Chordata; class Mammalia; order Primates; family Hominidae; genus Pongo; species Pongo pygmaeus. The sequence goes on from NC_072380.2 coordinate 153,708,552, forward strand.
TTCAACATTGGATCAAATGGACCTGATAGACATCTACAGAACTCTCCACCCCAAAGCAACAAAATACACGTTCATCTCATCACCATATGGCATATAACACAAAACACCGTTTAGCAAATGCAAAAGAACTGAAATCATAATAACCATTCTGTCAGAGCACAGCACGGCCAAATTAGAAATCATGACTAAGAAATTTGCCCAAAACCACACAATTATATGGAAATTGAATAAACTGCTCCCAAATGACTTTTGGGTAAATAACGAAATCAAGGCAGAAATCAAGAAGTGCTTTGAAATGAATGAGAACCAAGGCACAATGTACCAGAATCTCTGGGACACAGGTAAGGCAGTGTAAAGAGGTAAATTTGTAGTACTCAGCAAATGCAAAAGAACTGAAATCATAATAAACATTCTCTCAGAGCACAGCACGGCCAAGTTAGAAATCATGACTAAGAAATTTGCTCAAAACCACATAATTACATGGAAATCGAATAAACTGCTCCCAAATGACTTTTGTGTAAATAATGAAATTAAGGCAGAAATCAAGAAGTGCTTTGAAATGAATGAGAACCAAGACACAATGTACCAGAATCTCTGGGACACAGGCAAGGCAGTGTTAACAGGTAAATTTGTAGCACTAAATGCCCACATCAAAAAGTTAGATCTCAGTTTAACAACTTAAGTTCACAAAAAAGAACCAGAGAACCAAGAGCAAACCAACCCCAAAACTAGAAGAAGAAAAGAACTAACCAAAACCAGGATGAATGAAGGACAGTGAGATGGGAAAAACCATTCCTGCCTATTGCTAAACCAAAACGAGTCCAAGAGTTGTTTTTTTTTTTAAATTAATAAAATAGACCACTACCTAGATTAATAAAGAAGAGAAGAGAGAAGACCTAAGTAAACACAACTAGAAATGAAAAGGGGGATGTTACCACCAACCCCACAGAAATACAAATAACTATCAGAGAATATTAGGAAGACCTCTATGCACATAAACCAGAAAATCTAGAAGCTATGGATAAATTCCTGGACATATAAACCCTCCCAAGACTGAGCCAGGAAGAAAGTGAAGCTGTGAAGAGACCAATAATGAGCTCTGAAATTGAATCCGTAAGAAACAGCCTACCAACCCAATAAAGCCCAGCACCACATGGATTCACAGCCGAATTCTACCAGACGTATACAGATGAGCTGGTACCATTCTTACTAAAACTATTCCAATAAACTGAAAAGGAGGGACTCCTCTCTAACTCATTCTATGAGGCCAGAATTATTCTGATACCAAAACCTGGCAGAGACACAACAAAAATAGAAAATGTCAGGCCAATATTATTGATGAACATAGATGCAAAAATCTTCAACAAAATATTAGCAAACCAAACCCAGCAGTGGCACATCAAAAAGCTAATCCACCATGATCAAGTAGGCTTTATTCCTGGGATGCGAGGCTGGGTCAACATATGCAAATCAATAAATGTGATTCACCACATAAACAGAACTAAAAACAAAAACCACAGGATCATCTTGACAGATGCAGAAAAGGCTTTCAATAAAATTCAACATCTCTTCATGTTAAAACACCTCAATGAACTAGGCATTGAAGGAATGTACCTCACAATAATACATAAAATAATAAGACAGTGTGGCAATTCCTCAACACCTAAAAACAGAACTACCATTCAACCCAGCAATCCCATTACTGGGTATGTACCCAAAGGAATATAAATTGTTCTTTTTATTTTTTTGAGACGGAGTCTCACTCTGTTGCCCAGGCTGGAGTGCAATGATGCGATCTCGGCTCACTGCAAGCTCCGCCTCCCGGGTTCATGCCATTCTCCTGCCTCAGCCTCCTGAGTACCTGGGACTACAGGCGCATGCCACCACGCCCAGCTAATTTTTTGTATTTTTAGTAGGGACAGGGTTTCATCGTGTTAGCCAGGATGGTCTCCATCTCCTGACCTCGTGATCCGCCCGCCTCGGCCTCCCAAAGTGCTGGGATTACAGGCATGAGCCACCGTGCCCGGCCAAATTGTTCTTTTATAAAGACACATATACAAGTACGTCTAATGCAGCACTATTCACAATAGCCAAGACATGGAATCAACCTAAATGCCCATCGATGGTAGACTGGATAAAGAAAATGTGGTACATGCACACCATGGAATATTATGCAACCAAAAAAAAAAAAAGAATGAGATCATGTTCTTTGCAGGAACATGGATGGAGCTGAAGGCCATTATCTTTAGCAAAATAACACAGGAATAGAAAACTAAATACTGCATCTTTTAGCTCCCACTTATAAGGGAAGCTAAAAGATGAGAACACAAGGACACACAGAGGGCAACAACAGACACTGGGGCCTACCAGAGGGTGGAGGGTAAAAGCGGGGAGGGGATTGGGAAAAATAACTAATCAGTACTAGGATTAATACCTGGGTGACAAAATAATCTGTACAATAAACTGTGTGACACGAGGTTACCTATAAAACAAATCTGCACATGTACCCCTGAGCTTAAAAAGTTTAAAAAAAAAAAAATCACTGAAAGATTCCAATTCACCTAATGAAATTAATATAACTTTAACACCATGTCTAATAAAGTTAACATAAAGAAGAAAAGTCTAGATTAATCTCACTTACAAATAGTTGCAAAAATTCTACAAATATAACTCAATATTTTAAAAGAATATTGTATATTATTAATCGGCTCAATATTACCATAACTATTAATATAATCTACTATAATAATAAAGGAGAAAAAAAGATCATATCAATAGATGCTAAAAGGGTCTTTGATTAAATTTATGAGCTACTCATAAAACTCTAAGCAAAAGATAAAAATATTAAAGACATGTTATTAAAACTCAACAACAAAAACAATCCCAAATAATGACACACTTTTAATTGATAAATTAAGATCTAAAACAAAATAGGAATATTGTCTACTGCCCTGTTATTAAACATGATCTTTGAGCTTCTTGTGACTAAAAGAAAAAATTGTATAAGGGGAAAAGTAAAATTATTCTTTTGCTGATTAATTATTATATACTTATAAAATCCAAAATTCTACTAAAAAACCTATTTAATAATAAGTTTGCACACTATATGTTATACAATGATCGAGAATATTCTTCTATGCTCACAATATAAATTTTAAATTGTAAGTGGCAAGAAAAACCCCAAAAAGTCATTCAAAATAAGGTCCAAAACTATAAAATACTTATGAATTGGTTTAATATGGAAGACCTACATGAAAAAGATTGAGATCTTATTGAAGGGTATAAAAGAAGTCCTGAAACATAACATCAAAAAAAAACCCACTATCACAAAATTTCACAAAAATTTATTGTTTTCCTCTGTGAATATCCAGCTGACACAGCAGCATTTAATGAGATTTAATCAGTGATGGCAGAAGTCAGGACAGTGGTCATCCTTAGGATGTGGGACAAGGGAGGCCGGTCTGTTTAAAGTCAACAGCCAACAAGAGATTTGGGGGAAAAAATCATAAAAAAGGTAACAGGAAAACACAGTGATTTCCTTGATGTGTAAAGGGACTTATTAATTTAAAAGGACAATTGTGTTGGTAAAACAGGCAAAGTATATGATATGAGCAGTTAATTCACAGAGGTGAGAAGAGAAATAGCCAAGACATGAAAATATGTTTAAAGTCACTAGGTCCTTGCTTTACATCTAAGTGAGCAAAAAAGTTACAAGAATAACTTTATAGCTATTAAAATGGAAAAATTAAAAGAGCTATTAAAACTCCCATCCAATGAGTGCAAAAATAGTACTCTCACACACTGCCAGTGACAATATGAAGTTTCCTAGCTTTTCTGAAAAGCAATCCAACAGCTTCTTTTAAAATTACAACTACTTGAAACGAACCCTGCAGTTCCATCCTTGGAAATCTCTTCCACAAGGAGAAAAAGCAGTAGTACATAGATTATATATAAAGGAGTATTTATTATATCATTGTCTTGGGGCAGAAATCTAAAAGCAAAGTAATTGCCCTTCACAGAATCCCATCTGGCCCCCAGGGAGGAAGGGGCAAAGAAAGGCAGGGCTTGAAAAAATTTCTACCAGGTTCACAGAGTGAAATAACCAAGTAGGACAGTGTACCTGATGATGACCCCTTTTCTGAATAACAAAACATTAATATGGGGAAAAACACAGAAGATTACTAAGTCACTTACATGTTAAGTATGGGCAGGGGGTGGGGGGGTTACAGAGAAGGCTGAAGAGAAAAGAATGGTAGAGGCAGGAGCTGAGCAGAGTGGGAATGGAAACCAGAGTACACTTGGAAAAAAGCAGGTCAGACACGGTTTGGCACATTTATATATGTATAGAAAATTATATGTACAGGTCAAGGTATGAATAAATTAAGTAAAAAGTTCAAATCACTACACTATGTTAAGTGGAAAAGAAATGTTACTAGTGCAAGGCCTGAGAAGAAGCCCCTAGAATCACGTTCCCTGAACACTCATCTAAATGGGAGCATGCCCTTCTCAGTACACCCACCCTTACACTGTTCTACTTTTCATCTCGGTACTTATTGTTGTATGACACAGATGTATTCCATATTTATTTTGTGCACTCGACTATAAGCTACATAAAGACAAAGGACTTCTCTCTGTTTTGTTCCTTATTCTATCTCAAACCTCTAGACTGCCTGGCACCAAGCAGGTTCTCAATAATACTTGTTGGAAGAATGAGGATCACACAGGAAATGGTCAGCACTTCTGCTAGGAAGGTAGCAAAAGAAGTGAGGTCTGGGGTAGAAGTGTGAGTTTCCATCTGATGGACATTTTTTCTTCAAGGTAAATAAGGCTAATAAGGCTTCCAAGAGAATTGTGAATGTATAATTTTTTTTTCCTGGAAATAACCTGAAGAGGCTGTTTCAAAGGATAAGATGCCAGTACAAATACACCCAAATCATTCAGAACTTAATTTTAAAAATTAGTATTTAAAACTTCTCCAGATAAACAGTAACAACCCCATTCAGGTCTCACTAACACATGTAAGGTTTGTATGATTCCTTTCCTTCCAAAACTAAGTAATTCCGAGGTATTTCAACAGCACCTAGACTTTCTCTTACTTGTCCCCCACTCCATTGAACAATAAATGCAGTGCAGTAGGAAAATTTAATTGTAAAATGATCTTTTCCAAAAGAATGCCCCATTTCCTTAATTTGATTCTTCTTTGTCTAAAGCCAAGTTCCCGAAAGGTCAGAGCAGACTTACATTGCAGCCCTTGTCCGTTAGGTAACTGATCCCTTCTTCTGGGCCGATTGCCAGTTCCACTGAAATAATCCAGCTTGACTTTTGAAGGTGAAACAAGTGAGAACAGAGGTGGCAGAAGGAAAAAAGAAATACTTTAGATAAAGAGCCGTGGATATGTTAAAGGACCAAAGCAGGGGCTGGTTTGGTTTGCTATTAATCTATCTAACCAAATAAGATAAAATATTTATAACTTCATTGACCCAGGATCTGTTACGCCTGCACAAAGTGCACTGTGCTTATTCCAGCATGCCTGACGTCAAGGGTTTCTCTGGGATGATTATCTAAATAGGTAAACTAGCCCTTAGAGAACAATTAACAAATCAGAGGGATAAAATTTTAAAAACCTAATTATGAAAATAGGCATGCTGTTTTTAAAAAGCTGATTTTATTCTCACATTAATTATTTTCTTTTTCTATTTTTCACCCGGTAAAATGACAAAATATCATTTTATTGAAAAAAATGGGACAAGTTAGCATTTTTTTCATCAGAAATTTAGATATACAGTAAGAGATAAGAAAAAGTAAAATCAAACTAGCCCACTATTTCCCACATTCCCATACTTACACCAAGAGCACACTTGAAGCATTCCTTATCAAATCTGTAGACTGGAGACAGGATCTCAAAGAATTTCAGAATACTTTCTTCTCTATTAAGGTTGGCGAATTGTCTAAACGTTTGTTGGATCAGTTTTCTTAGTGTTTTGGCCTGCATGACAAAATTACCAAAACATCTTGTAAAAATCAGCAATGAGTAAAGACCACAACATTAATGGTAAGATTTCTTTCCTACCAACTACTTACTAACACCTACATTCATATTACTGCCAAAAAGTATACTTGTCAAATAACTATAAATGTATTTATCAGAGCTTTATTTCTTTTAATTGTGGCAAAATGCATATAACACAAAATTTACCTTCTTAACCATTTTTAACTGTAAAGTTCATATTTAGAGTTTCATTTATTAAACAGAAGTTTGTACTACATGTGCACATGACTCAGAAAAGACCAGGCCAAAGGTATAAAGGTACTTGCACATTCCACTGTTAGGAGGGAAAAAACAGTATATCTTTCTGAAGGAAAGCACAAATCAAAAACTTTAAAAAAACCACAATGCTTGATCCAGAAAATAAAATTCCAGGACATTATTCTTTAGAAATGATTAGAGATACATGCAAAGATTCAGGAACAAAAAGATTCACTGCAGAACTGTTTACAGTAATAAAGAGCCTGGTTACGTAAACTATGGTGTATCTATCTTCTCAACCAACATTCTATGCAGCCTCAAGGACTGTTTTGGAGAACTAATCTACTGGCATTAAAACCCATATTACATTGTTACATGAAAAAAGATGACAAAACAGTCAGCGTGGAGTACAGATGCCTTTAAAACGCAAGAGCACACGCGTGGGTCCTGGTGAGCACACAGCAATGTATCCATGAAGGAGATAAAGCAACGATGCTTTTGCTTTTTTCATGAAGTAAGATGATAGGTGGTCTTCCAGTCCTTTTTTGCTTATTTGAGTTTTCTCCTTAAACACATGGAAATCTGCATAGCAGAGGTAAATGCTTTCCAAGCAGCAAACCCCAGTCCTTGGTGTGTGAAGCAGCCTGAGGAGGCCATGGATAGAGGGAATGTGATGAGGTCTAAGGAAGAGGAGCAAGAGAATGTAGGCCATAGTAACAAGTTGGCTTTGACTCTGATGAGATGCCAAGCCCTCAGAGGACTTTGAGAAGAGGAGTGACATTATCTGACTTAGGTTTTATATATATATATATATATATATATATATATATATATATATATAGGGTCTCACTCTGTCGCCCAGGCTGGAGTGCGGTGGTGCAATCTCGGCTCACTGCAACCTCTGCCTCCCAGGCTCACACGATTCTCCTGCCCCAGCCTCCCTGAGTAGCTGGGATTACAGGTGTGCACCACCACACCTGGCTAATTTTTGTATATTTAGTAGAGACAGGGTTTCATCATGTTGGCCAGGCTGGTCTTGAACTCCTGACCTCAAGTGATCCACCCGCCTCAGCCTCCGAAAGTGCTGGGATTACAGGCATGAGCCACCGCAACCGGCCTGAATTACGTTTTAACAGGGATACTCTGGCCACTGTGTTGTGAACTGTATGAAAGGAGCAGGAGAGACCAAGTTGGGGCAACCCAAATAATCCAGGCAGGAGGAGACAGTTGGCACAAGTACAGAACCAGAAAGAGGGTGAGAAGTAGTCAAATAGATCCTAGCTTTCTTTTTCTTTTTTTTTTTTTTCAGAGTAACTGGACTCCAATGGATTTATTTTAAACATAGAACCAACAGGATATGCTGATAGTTAAGAGTTGCCATTAAACTGAAATGAATGGCAGAAATTTGTGAGAGGAGCAGTTTGGTGGGTAAAGGTCAGAAAGAAGAATATCAGAAATCCAAGTGGAGCTGTCAAGCAGGCCAGTAAGGGCACAGTGGAGTTCAAGGGGAGATCCTGGCTGGCCCAGCCGACAGGGAAGGTGGATTAGGTGACCTGCTAATCTCAGTGGGTCAGGGACATGGGGAGCAGCCAGGGGCCCAGGTTGAGGTGTGGCTGCTAAGTCAGGTACACCATAAACTAGGAGGGCATGGCATACTTTGGTGGGGTCATGGAGGTAATAGCCTGTCTGTAGTGGCTTGAAGGTCCTAGTAGGATCCAAGGATTACTGGATCTGGGATACTACAGAAAGTGAGCTGGAAAGACAGGAGCTATGGTCAGAGAGAAGGATACACACAATTAGGGAGGGGGTTCGATTACTGGAAATGAATAAGACCAGAGTGAGAGGTTGAGGTAAGGCAGAGGACAAGATTCCTGAAGACAGGAATTCAATGAGCGAAGATAGTGGAACATGGGAGGATTACCTAAGGCATGTGACTTTTATTTTAAAAAGCTCACTCTGCTCTTGCACACAGAGGGTTGGGGGAGTGTGTAGGAGTGAAAGCAGAAAGACCAGTCAGGTCACTGTAACAGACCAAGCAAGAAAACACTAGTGGCATGGACCCCAAGGCAGTGGTGAAGAAGAGAAATGGGCACTTTTGGGACATTTGGATGATCATATGCAGGACAACTGGAAAGTGAAGAATCCAGGAAAACTAAAGTTTTAGATGGAACCAACAGGCAAACACAAGAGGCAGGCTTGGTGAAAAAAATAAAGTCATGTTAACCCTGTACATGTGTTTGATCTTAAAGTCTTCCACCATGAACCATGAAGGAGACATTTGGATATAAGTTTGGAGCTCAGGAGAGGGCAGCACTGTTGGTAGAAATTTCAGAGCCACCAGCTGAAGTATTTAAATACACGGGACTAGATGGCACCTGCAAACAAAATGAAGACAAAAGAGAAGGCCAAAGCCAAGTAAGCTGACCAATAGTTGGTTTTAACCAGGGCTGAGGTTTTGACAGGTGAGTATGACAGAGTGGAGTAAGAGAATTATAGCTGTTTTGAAAAGGATTAATTACAGCTTCACAGAACTTAAACTGAAGAGCAATAAAATGGGTTCAAGGTTAGCAAGGCTTGACTATAAAATGTATCATATGGAGAGTGAGTTGGTCAGCCTCAGATGCTCTATAAACAAAAGTCTGAGAAGCATATTCTTGGGTTGACTTCAGGCTTTCTAAACATTCTCTGCTTATGATCACCTA